>NC_133527.1:53226920-55626920 GCF_048544455.1 Silene latifolia | reverse complement strand
ATTGGATATTATAAATATATCAAAGGTTTTTTTCCTTCGAATTTAATAAAAAGTGAACAGATACTAATGAATAATTTTTTAGTATTAATAAATTGTTGATAATTAATTTATTTCGTGTTTCTAATAATAAAATTTTAAAATAATTAATTAATTCTCATTCCTAATAGGAAAATCATATTCCTAATTATAATAGAAAAATTTTAAATAATTATTATCTCCTAATTCTAATAGTATGATTAGGAAAAAAAAGCCTTAATAAATTGTTAATTTATTTCCTATTTCTAATAGGAAAATTGTAAAATAATTAATTAATTCTCATTTCTAATAGGAAAATTATATTCCTAATTATAATAGAAAAATTGTAAATAATTAGTTATCTCCTAATTCTAATGTTAATAGTATAATTAGAAAAAAAAGCCTCCTTTAGTTATATATATATATTGATTTGATGAACGTTTTTTTGTGATTTGTGTTGTTGAGTTTTTGTTGTATAGCATGAAGATTATGATGACGTTATCCAGCATTTTGCTGTTTTCGATTATATTTTGATGGATGTTTTGTGATTTTGCTTGATGTATTGCGAGTTTTTGATAATGCAGTTAGAATGTGTATTTGCATAATACGGAGTATGAGGTCAGTAGACAACCATTCGTATAAAAGTTTGATAGGTTATCAATAGACAGTCTTACCGGAAAAATTGTGTTATAAGTCAGGGTGGGTTCCGTTAGATGACATCTCGACTTTTTTTATTTAGGACGGAACGCTAGTAATGGAACACGCAATTGAATATCCACTGGGGCTTCATTTGGTTCAGTTTTCTGAGGTGAATATCAGTTTCAGAACACCTTGCCTATATTGGTTGATATTTAAAAGACCAAATCAATCTTTGACATGCTTGTTTGTCCGTCTTCAGAGAGTTGAGGAAGCTAGTAACCATCTGTTGCTAGATATATATATATTGTTTTACTTGTACAGTTTATCAGAATTTGTCTTGCAAGTATGTTCCAACCGTCAGGTAAGTAGATTACGGCATCACTTTTAAGATAAACAGATGAATCGATAATTTGTAAATAGATGACTAGTCGGGACAAAGCGCTCTGTGATACTCCAATGATGAAGAAATTTATTGAGCTAATAGGCTTCTTAGGTCCGTAATGAACTTTGCTATTTTATGAAAACTCATGCTCGCTAAAATGAAGTGTCTAGATGTCACACTTGTACCCGAGTGTTGAGTGCCATGTGCAGACATATGTATATGTATTTGAGATAATATGTAGAATCAAAGTAAATTGCGTTGTGACATTCTAAAATTCTAGAACATTCATGCTTTGTGTTGATTTTTTGATGCCACAATAACAATGGAAGAATAACGCTAGATTAATAATGGGATAATGGTAACATTAGAGTAACAATACAATAACAAAAGAATAACACCACACCAACGGAATAACACCACAATAACGATGGAAGAATAACGCTAGAGTAACAATGAGATAATGGTAACATTAGAGTAA
The DNA here is from genome assembly GCF_048544455.1 of Silene latifolia. Classification (NCBI taxonomy): domain Eukaryota; kingdom Viridiplantae; phylum Streptophyta; class Magnoliopsida; order Caryophyllales; family Caryophyllaceae; genus Silene; species Silene latifolia. The sequence continues at coordinate 55,625,406 of NC_133527.1, read as the reverse complement.
CAGTACAATAACAAAAGAATAACACCACACTAACAACGGAAAAACACCACAATAACGATGGAATAACAGCGAGTAACAATGGGATAATGCTAACATTTGAGTAACAATAGAATAACAAAAGAATAACACCAAAGTAACAATGAGATAATAGTTTTTTTTTTTTTTTTTTTTTTTTTGACAATCGGGTTAACGAGACTTACATATTAATAGCACGCTTAGCTATCCTATGAGCGGCTTTATTACAAATTCTCGGAACATAAGCGAAAGTAACACAGTGAAAGTTTGCCGCTAGATCGGTAATATCGTCAATAGTGTTCCTTGTCCAATGTTTGAGTTGAGAGAGCCGTAGGACTTGGGCAAGAACCTGTAGACAATCAGAGAAAATGTTAATATGGAGGATGTTGCGCGAGAGTGCCCACTTTAAGGCTTCCCTAATTGCCAAAGCTTCCGCTTGTTCAGCATTCTCCGCCATTCCTTTGATACAGAATTCAGAAACAATATCGTTATCAAAAAGGATGCATCCGCCAAACCCAGCAGCAAACTCCTTAGACCACGCCGCATCCACATAAATATGAGATCGAGAGCAACTCACAGAACTCTGAATCAGAGGAAAGGGTTCTCCATTCCTAAGATTAGTCAAGTCCTCCTCCATCAGTGTTTGGGGAGCTATGGACCCCGGTTTCCCATCTTCAGCAGAAAGAGCTAAGTTAAGGGAGTCTTGATAAAGAAAGATAGCACCAATAGGGGAGCACTCGATGATCTTCAAAAATCTTCCGCACCTTACCACCCAAATAGTCCAAAAGGTACACAAAAAGGAGAGACAAGCCTCAAGCTTATTATCAGCTTTAAAAAGAACAGAGAGCCGATTACAAACCCAAGACAGGAGACTCAAATTATCCCCCGATTGTGCCCTAATCCCAGGAGACTTCGGCCCAAACTCGTTAGCAAAAGAACAGTCCCGGAACAGGTGTTCCGGTGATTCCGTTACTTGTGAATCACAAAGCACGCAAGTAAAAGGACCATCAAAGCCCCTCCTTAGGAATCCTTCCCCAGTGGGCAACGATTCCGTGAGAAGTTTCCATAAGAGAATGATCCAGCTTTTCGGCCCTGGAAGGTTCCAAAGGATTTTTTGAAAGACACCCATATATGCAGTAGGAACTCTTGATCGGTCCTTCGGGGAAGCGGAAGTGTTCCAGTGATTTTGAAGAGCAATGTGATAGCCAATCTTAACTGAGTAATTCCCAGATGACGAGGCAGACCAATAGAAAGTGTCGCTGCCTTCAGAGCAACGAATTGGAATAGCAAGAATGTCCTTAATGAAAGACTCGTCAAAAGACATAGACACAAGTCTATGGTCCCACCTGTTGTTGTCACAAATAAGATCTTTGATTCTCAAATTACACAAGTTAGGTGAATCAGTAAGAAGCTCAACACATCGTGGTCTCGGCACCGTTCCATGAACCCATTTAGTATTCCAAACACCAAGGTCAGACAATGGGGAGAAGTTCCACGCTAAATGGGGTTTGATGAGTTGAAGGCCCCAAACTATACCTTTCCATCCCCACGAAGAATTACTCTTACCATCGTTAAAGAGCAGATCACCTTCACACCACTTTAGGCCATATTTAGCACCAATAGACTTACAGAGAATAGAATCTGGGTGGGTGATCATTCGCCACCCAATCTTTGCTAGAAGTGCTTGATTAAACTCCTTCATACGTCTAATACCCAGACCACCATTCCTTTTGGGTTGACTAAGGAAAAGCCTACTACACCAACTAATAGAGGGAGATTTCTTATGGCCCGCCCACCAAAAATGTGACAAAATAGCATCTAGTCTTTTTGTCACACTTACCGGTATTTTGAATACCGATAGAAAGTAAACCGAGAGGGAGGACAAGACAGAAGAAATCAAAGCCAATCTACCCGCCGGCGATAGAAGAATGCAATTCCATGATGATAATCGCTTCCTAACCTTATCAATGATAAACTCAAAAATTTCCCGTTTACTTTTATTCCCACCTGAGAGTCCCACGTCCGTAGGAATACCCAAGTAGGATCCCAAATTAGTGCCACACGGTATATTGAAGGTTTTCAAGCATTTTTGAGCAAAGGACAGACTAGAGCTCGAACTTAACATCATAGAGGACTTATTATCATTAATAACCTGGCCGGAGGCATGACAATACTCCTTAATAACTTTGTCAAGGCTTTCGCAACTCTTAGAATTACCTTCAATAAAAAACATAGAATCATCCGCAAAAAGCATATGGGAGATAGGTATACTATTTCTGCTGATCTTTATTCCTCGTATGATCCCCTCCTTCTCCATGCGTAGAATGTTTAACGAGAGAATTTCCGTGCACATAACAAAAATATAAGGGGAAAGAGGATCACCCTGACGAAGGCCGCAACTCGGGTGGATACGTCTTGAAGGAACTCCATTTACCAGAATTTCATAAGACACTGTCGTGATACACTTCATAATCAGCTGAATGAAATTAGGAGGGAATCCCATCAAGAGAAGCGTACCTCTAATAAAGTTCCAGTCCAACCGATCATAGGCTTTACTCATGTCAGCTTTAAAGGCCATCCTACCCATCCGACCACTTCTAGATGAAGAAATTTTGTGTAATATTTCATTTGTAATTAAAATATTATCACCAATATTCCTTCCAGGAACAAAAGCATTTTGAAAGTCACCCACTAGTTTTCCCATGTACTTTTTCAATCGGTTAGTGATACATCTAGTAATGACTTTCATTATAACATTGCATAAGCTAATCGGTCGGAAGTTATCAACTGTTTCAGGGGCACTAGATTTCGGGATAAGAACTAAGAAAGTCTTATTCGAAATTGCAGTGAGCTATTACCATTGAGGATAGCCAAGACAGTCCCAACAACATCATGCTTAATAAAATGCCAACACTTATGGAAGAAGATAGCAGGAATACCATCAGGTCCCGGAGATTTTAACGGACCAAGTTGAAACACAGCCGTAAGAATCTCCTTAGGGGTAAAGCGAATGCCAAGTGCATCTCTATCATCAGGAGAAAGGAACTCTTTATTAATACTGAACAAATTTTTCACAGTAAGGCGGTACTCCTCAAAATTGATCTGATTTGCTCCTTCCTGAAAGAGTCTAGAGTAGAATTGGACAAATAAACCCTGAATACCCTCACTGTCAAAATTCCACTCCCCATTATCCATTTTAATCCCAGCAATGTAATTCCTGCCTGCCCTACCCTTAACCCAATTAAAGAAATACTTGGAGCATGTATCTCCCTCGGTGTTCCATTTCATCTTGGCCCTTTGTTTCCAATATTTAGCCGAGACTTTAGCATACTCCACTTGACTAGCATATGCAGTGGTGAAAGTTCGAGTCACTCCCTTCGTCTCAATTTCATGGAGCCCTTCGACCAAATTGTCATCAAAATCACTCCATTTCTTATTCCATTCCTTCCTCTTGGAAATAGACCAAAGACGCATACAATTTCTAGCTCTTGATAACTTACGTATCATTCTGACGGTTGCAGAGCCTAAGACAGGCTCAGTCCATTCGTTATGTACCAAGCGAATACATTCCTCATAATCCAGGTTCCAAGCCTCCATACGATAAGGTCTTCTACCATTACAAGTAATTAACTCTGTTTCAAAGATAATAGGCGCATGATCTGAAACTTGGATAGGAAGATGAGTAATACCAGAATTCGGAAAAATATCATTCCAATCCCACGATCCATATCCCTTATCAAGTCGTTCCAACACTACACTATGATCATCTCTCTTATTGCACCAAGTAAATCTTGGCCCCTTAAACGGAATATCCATCAGAAGATGCTCAGTTTTCCATTTATTAAACAGAGTAGCCCCCGGAATCCGACCCTTACTACCTCCCCATTTATCTTCTTGATAATCAACTTGGTTAAAGTCCCCTATAAGAAGGAAAGGGTTGTCAAAAGATCGAATCCATTCACTAAGATCATTCCAAACAGCTTCACGTTTATGGGTCACTGGTTCGCCATAGACAAGACATAAGTACCAAAACCTACCGCTACATTGCGTGACTTTGATAACAATGAAGTTTTGACAAGCTAGAAGACATTCAAAATTGGCATCATGTCTAAAACCAAACCACAGACCTCCTTTGGTTTCATCAGCATCGACACCAAAGCTCCGAGAAAACCCAAAAGAACGAAACATAGGATCAACTAAAGCTACTTTACATTTTATCTCAGCTAAGAAAACAAAATCAAAATAAATACTCGAAAGAAGCGCCCTAGTCTTAGCGATTGTAGGGGCAAGGGGATTATTAAATCCCCTGACATTCCAACAAAGTCCTTTCATGAAGAGAAAACCACCACAGCAATACCAACCAACTCCACACCAGGCTCATACCGACACAACCCAAAGATTCCCCTACCACGAAACCAACCCATAACGGCTCACCAGAGGCGATCAGAAGAAAACAGTAGCCATCCAAACGTCTTACAGAAAACCAATTGAAAACCGGAGCGAAAAGGCCACTACAAACCCATACCAAATCAATCTCGAACACGCACAACACATTCAACCAACACAAGAGAGAACCAATTAAAAACCCGCAACAACCCCAGGAACAATAAGTAATAAACCTCATGACCACAGCCACCCCAAAAGTCGAAATAACACCAACATGACAGTAACCACCCAGCCAAGGGCCTACACACACAGACCCGTACCATAAAAAGCAAAAAACCAGGAGGGGAGCACTAAACAAGAACCCCGCAAAAGACACCCAATTTCACCAAACGACACCTCCCAGGACCACCGCCATACAAGCAAAAGGCCGAACAAAGGGACGACAAAGGCAAAACACAAGAGACACAAGAACACAATAAACAGGCCAAACCAGGGGTGGGGGGAATGGGGGGATCACCCCTAGGATGCAAATATGGTTTTCAGTGACAGGACAAGGGTACGGAGGGACGGGTGTCCGACACAGATGGGGCATAAAACCAGACCTAATAAATGGTCATAACATCCATTAAACTAAAATGGAATCGAAAAAACTCCACACTCCTTCCATGAAAGTCCTAAGCCCCTCGGAAGAGCACAACGCAAACCACCAATCCTTCCCGCTCGCATCAAACACCATCACAGGGTGCGAAGAGCAATGAAGTCAAAGAAGGAAGGCCGCAAAAGCAAATCCGGCAGCTGGAGCGACAACAAAAACACGACAACATCAAGCTCGCAGCAACAAGCTCGAAACATTTAAAACATAAGAAATTTCGACCAAAGGGATGACCGCTAACAGTCGACGTAGTAGAACAAAGCCAGTGAGTGACGACCCAAACCAAAAACTCCATTGTAGATGTCTGGCAATTCACCTCACTCGGCCATACCAATCATCATCTACTACCGTTCAGAACTTATTTTCCAATTAAACCTGCAAAAATATCAACCTTATTGCAATTCAACAGCGACAATTTGATATGTATGAGTTTTTCAACCAAATCAATCAAAATAATTGAAAGGCGCCAGAAACAACACTCGCGAAAACCAGCTAGAGTCACACTGAAAACGCCACTGGAACATAAAGGCCTCGCTAACCCACTTTATCAACAGACGAGGAAAGACGACGGTGTACCGCACTTCGCACTCCAAGGTAAACCACAGACGGGTAGACGAAAAAACGGCGGCAGGGGAAATCGATCCGCCGGAGATGAGCAAAGACACCGCTTCATCTCCGGCGGACCGCCGGTCGGCAGAGGAGCGAGGGTGTCGGGTGGTGGCTGAATGTGGTGGATTAGGTTAGTGTTTGATTTGGGGGTTTTTAATTTGGGGGTGAAGAGGCTTTCTCTCTCTACGGGTTAGCTATTGTCCTTGCTTAGTTATTTGTTACTGAGTATATGTTTCCTTTCTTATTTAGAATTGTCGGATGTTAACACCATCTTTCAGTTTTATAATGAGATAATAGTTAACATTGGAGTGACAATAGAATAACAATAAAATAACACACAATAATAATAGAATAACAATCGAATAACGGTAACTTAGAGTAACAATGGAATAACACCAAGTAACTATGGGATATTGGTAACATTAGAGTAACAATGCAATAACAAAGGAATAACACCACAGTAACAATGAAGACATGTGCAAAGCAACTTCTCAAGTTTCATTTTTTGACATTAGGTTCAGACATTACCAATTATCCACCAACCTTCACATAGTTTATTTAGAACTAAGTTAGGTTTACACAATCACATAAAACTAGATCCAGCACGACTGGTTAAACCCTTAATTCCAACACGTAAAAGACCAATTGTTCAAGTGAGAAAAACATGCGTCGAGATCTGTTTTCGGGTGCTTCGCTTCAGTGTGCTCGACATTTCTCTTCAGTATTAACGCATATGAATGTCTGCATGTCTGCATATGATCCATCCACTTTGGCAAAGAGGGACCTCAACTACTCGACTGATTTTTGTAGCATGATATGAACAACACAAGAAGCATAAAATTTGGAGCATTAGACTATGTAACTCTAATCAATCAAAATCACCACATCAATCACCGTGACCATCGTCACGGACATCCAGCAACCATATACACCACCTACCTCACATAGCACTAAAAAACCACCATCAAACTCGTCATCTACGTCGAGTTTGAACAACCATCAGCACTCATCTGGCCACAAACAGAGAGAACTTGGCACCGAACCACCATAGACGCCAAGAGCAGACGCCGGCCATCCTTGTCCCAGTTTCTCCCTCCTAAACCCACATATTTAAACACTCAATCAACCACCTTCCCTAATCAGTTTTTTTGAAAAAGGCCCTGCAGTTATGCTATCACATGACAAGATAAGCAACAACAATATTAGCTGGACTCCCCCTAATCATGATAATGCGGGATGTAGTTACATCCACTCCTACCCGTCCTAGAAATTGCTCCTTCGTCGGCGCTCCTCTGCCTCCTCCTTGAGTTCGCACCTATAACCCGCAAAATAGAAATTTCCAGAAATGCAATCAGACGTATGCTAAACTTTCTCCGACAAAGAGAATCGCTTTAATTAACCCAAAAACGAACTTTGATTTCGAATACAGACAGATTTTCGAAACCCAAATTGCTGAATTTGAAAATTAAACAATTATAGATCAAACCTTGCTTTAATGGCGGAAATACTCCTTGTAATTGCTGAAAACCCGACGAAATTCCCAAATTCACGCCTAGAATCCTAATTCGAAATTGGTGGCGGTGCTACGTGTTTGCTTAACGGCCTGACATGGGGAAGGCAGCAGCGGTGGTCGGCAACACGGTGGCGGGGGTGGAAGTCGAGGTGAGGCAACAGTAGGAGAGAAGCACGGTTGTGAGAACTATCGTGTTTGAAGGGAAGACCCGTATGAAGCAGATTAAATTTTCTTCATTGAAGATGCTTGAGAGGACCATCTTCTTGTTTTATTTGAGATTCATCTTAGCCGTATATCTAACCCTATCTAATGGTTGTGATTTATGAGAATAAACCACGATATATATATATATAGAGTTAGGATCATGAGAGTCTAGCTTCTTAGGGTGAGTCTGTTCTATCAATATGGATCGTTAGATTGAGGAGATCTGGCGGCTAAGATATAACGCGAGTTTAAGGGTAGTTTTGTACTTTCCTCGTTTTGTATAAGATGTCTATCCCCAGCTTGTTTCTATTATTCTTGCTCCCAATAATTTTCTCTCTCTTCAATTTCTCTCTCACGATTTTCAGAGCTCGATTGTTACGCGCTTTCACATGCGGTTAATTATACCTGCTTACTCTTCCCGATTCAGCATCAAATTATCAACTGCTGCACTTCTCAATCATCATCATTATCAGGTTTTCTTTCTGTCTTATCAAATTTTTGTTTCTCTTCTATTCCTACTCTCATTGATTCAACACTACTGCTCAAATTTTCAATTTGTCCATTAGATCCACTATAAACTAACAAATCTTCATTTATTTCAAAGTTATGGTAAGTTTTCTCTTAATTTCGTTGTGAATCTTTTATTTGCTCTTCTAGTTTTCGTTTCAAGCAGCCTAATTGTTCAAACCCTAACTCAATCGTACTTTAGAATTCGTGTGTATTGTTTGCGAGTTTTTTCAAATAATGTTATCGGAAGGCAGTTTTATCAATTATTGAAATAATTGCTGATGTATACATATTTTTCTAAATTGATGTAAGATTAGATTCTATCAATTAATGTTTAAGCTTTTCTTGTGTATATATTTTTTAAAAATTGCGTAATTGTGTAGCTCTATTACTTTAATGGTATAAGTGTGTTACTTTAGCGATTGTTGAACAATGATGTAATTGTGTTACTCTAATGGTTTAAGTGTGTTACTCTAAGTGTTATGAAATGGTAAAAGTGTGTTATTAGAATGGCGTAATTGTGTTACTCTAATGATGTAAGTATGTTACTACAATGAAATATTGTTGAATAATGATAAAATCTTGAGCATTCGTTAAATTTGTGCATGAGATTTATAAGTTGTTTCTAAATTTAGTAAATTCTCATGTTACCACTGATATTTTACATAAGGCTTGCCTTAACATGCTTATTCTGATGAATAGGTGAAATGGAATGAGGTTATGTTCTCCTTATATTATCACTTTTGAGAATTTGGTTTTAAAAACAACCTAGAAAGCTTTATTGCAATTATCAATGGTCTTCAGTGTGACTTATGTGAGTATAGACAGCATAGTGGCTTTCACATGTGTCGATGCAAGAAGGAATATGCTAATGTTGCCGTATCTTTACATCCGAGTTCAAGGTATTTCGTTTGTTTGTTTCCAAAGAGATAATGGTTCATACTTGGAGTGCAGCCGCAAGAAGAAATTTTACTATGAATGGCTGGCACAAGTGCACAACAGTTCGGACAAACTAGTAGTGCCAAAAACCTAAATGTATCCTCTGTATTTTCTACAAAGTAGATATATGATAAGTGAACAATTCATTTATACAATGCACAAACCTATATGGTGTAAAAGGTGTAGATTTGAATCTTATGTTGGTAGCCATTTAGCAATAACTCTCTGAGGTGCTGTATACATTTGATACATTTGAATTAGAATGGTGCTTATTGGAAACAAATTGGTTATTCATTATTAGTTTGCTTTAGTGAGGTTGTCGTAGTGAATGTTGCTTCTACATACACAAACTACTGACGATTGTTGTTGTAGGTCCTGATTGCCTTTGCAGGCTTTCTTGGCTGATGTTTCTAACTCCCAACTAGATAATGACAATGCATGAGGTAGTGGATGTTGATAAATACTCTTATTTTGGTACCTTGTCGTCTATTAGCTCAAAAGGTAGAGCATTGCATTATTATGCAAGATGTGGGTTCAAGCCCCACATAGGCGAACGAATGTAAGTGTATTGATAAACATTGAATGGGCAAAACTCAATTAACTAGGTATAATCTCAAGTACAAATAGTGTGATTGAACCTGATACATGTAGTTATAGTCTCTACTATGAAGTAACACTAGTTATTTTATAACGTAACACTAGTATTCAATGGAACAACACATATTATTAGATTTACATTGGATTTCATAGAGTAACACTACTTATTTTATAAAGTAACACTGTTACTCTTTAAAGTAACACTAGTTATCTTTATCTAATGAAATAAAGAGAATGATAAATATGTTATAATAACCACAAATATAAATATGTTACAATAACCACAAATATATGTTACAATAATGAAGTAGCATTGTTGAGTAATAGTCATACTAATATTCAAGCCTGCGAAATTAAGGACAAGCAAGTGATGATCAGAGTTACGTTGGGTATCTAACAACAATGTTCATGAGTCAGTGTCTTTACCGCTGGGTATGTGAATGCTTTGTAATCTCAAAGACAAGGCTTCTCTGAATTAGGTGCAACAAGTTTGTCCTTTAGATTAACACTTGTATTTAATAAACCAACATGGGACTCGAACCCACATCTTGTGCATTGCACAATGCTCTACCATTTGAGCTAATTGGCTTGAATCTCAAAATGTACATTAATATACGAGTTTCATTTAAATACTTTTCATGAGTAAAGATCCGATATCTTGATCGCAATTAAAATTTTACAATAACATACATTATATGTTACAGTTACAGACATTGTGTGTTACAATACCAACAAATTTGTGTCACCATACTAGCAAATTGAATTATGATAATATAAAAGAATGTGTTACAATAATAGCTAGTACGTGTTACAATAACCACAATTATATGTTATAATGACATTAGCAATTTGTAAACATGCTTGTATGAATATGCCTCTTAAACAAAGAAGAAATTCCAATCTGATTTAACATTAACAAAACTTCAGTCCAAGTACCAGGCAACTCTCTTCAGAATACCTTATTACTAATTCAGCTTATTTCAAAAATATAACGGGGTATCTTGTTCATCTCAACATTCAAGCAGTCACAACAGGCTCCCTTCAGCATCAACAATTCAATAAGTGTTACAATAATAACAATTATGTATTTCTAATGATAACTCACACTCGCGTGTCTTAAGATGACAACCATTACTCCTTCGAGTTATGTGAGAAAAGGATAATGATAAATATTTTACAATATCCACAAATATATGTTACAACAATGAGTTGCATTAACAAAAAAACATGTGTATTACAATAAGCTTTAGTTTGTGTTACGGTAACGACAAACATGTGTTACAATAACATGTAACACTATAATTATTGAATGGATTCACTCGCCTACTAACCTAAATGGCTTCTTCGTGAGCACCTCAAATCTATTACTCAATTTGAGATTAAGAGAAAAATAACGATCAATCCAAGTTGGCCTATGAACAAACTCTACGAAAGTTGATAAACCATTTTTATAGTGTAATAACCAGAGAATATAAATAATCATGTAAAATCCAATCAGAAACAAACAATAGCAGAATTAAGCAACTAAGATAATTGAAGCTCGAAAAAGTTAAAATATGAGTCATTGGTGAAATTGATTGATAATAAATCTTCACAAATATAATTAATCAAATAAACAATTCAAGTTCCTTTGTTTACATGTCGTTCTAGGGTTTCGATTTTACAATAAAAATCTCAGAAAACAAAAGATATATTGTTGAAAACATAAAATCGATGCTTTAATAGAAAAAGAAATCGAACCTGCAATTAAAATCATTCTTGTTGTCGTTAAATTTGGACATTGATTGTCTTAAGTTGTTTATTATTTTTGAAGCAAGTTTATGTGTGACTCTCTCTCTTTGAAATTAAAGAATGAGTAAAGTTGGAGAGAGAGTGAGACCTGAAGAAAGGGGTCAGCAATTGGCTTCCGACTTTCGCAAGTTTTATTTTTCAAGTTTTGCATCAATCTAGGCCGTTGATTTCGCTAGATCTAATGGTCCTCAATGGTAGGACGGACTCACCTAAGAAGGTGGACTCAGGATCCTTCTATATATATATATATATATATATATATATATATATATATATATATATATATATATATATATATATATATATATATATATATATATATAGCGGGATCCGGTGAGTCAGGGTTTTAAATGAGTCCGTCCTACCATTTCAGACCGTCCGATCAAAATAATGGACGCACAGGATGAAGCCACGTTGCATATAGTTGTAAGGGATTAACAAAAACGCCAAAAACACGGCATTTGCAAATCATAATTTTTTTTTCTCTCTCCTCTTCATTGATCCAGCCCTTTTCCCCTAAAAAAACATCAACGCAAAAACGATTTGTCTTCTTCAATACAACTTCTTCCAATTCAATTATAGAAGATTTGCTTATTCAATGTCGATTTTCTCTGCGTTAGTGTAGCGTAATAAACCGTTGAAAATCAGGTATATTTGTACCATTCGATTCAAGTTTTACTTTTGCAATTTCGATTTTACGAAATGGATCACCCATAACTATTTAGATTAGAGCTTTAATTTCTATAGATTTTAAGTTTTTCTTACCTTCATAGGAATTGTGTGGTTTTTGGTTGATTTAGAATGTTTATTTCTGCAATTTTTGAGTTGATCGATATCTGAATGGCTTCGTACTCGATCGATTGTTGATCATAGCTCTAAAAAATGTTTGGTTCAAAATAGCTATTCGATTGTTTGGTGTATTGAGTAACATATATAAGCCGTTATTGTAACACAACTTTGATGTTACTGTAACATATTTATTGTTTTCGTCCATAAACCATGAGTTTTGTCATTGTAACACACACTAGCTATTATTGTAACACATATAAATTGAAATCTACTGCCCCATCACCTAGAGGCATATCCTTTGTCTCATATGGAATACTTTTTGTTGTTGAAAAGTTATCTTGTGCAATGTAAAGTGTCGACTAAGGAGTTATATAAAATTGGTTGTCGAGTATATTTGGTTATTCTGGTGAATAAGAAGTGAGACAATTTTGTCTTGTAAAGTGTTTGCTTTGAGGGACACTTTGATTTTGATGACTATTCCCGATATCTCTATGCCTTGAGGACCTTGAGGTTCATTAATGTTAGTTACCGACTCTGAGTAGACATTTGTAAAGGCTTTGTTATCAGTAAGAGAAAATGATTCCGTTGTGATTTCGAATTGATTTGTTTGCCTTGTGTCTTGCGGTTCATTCTTGTGTTACTATAGTTACGCATACAGTAACATATATGATTGCTGTAACGCATAATATTTTATTACTATAACATACTGTATTTATTAATTTTATACCTATATTATAACTTATAGTAACACATATTAGTCGTTATTGTAACATATGTTTGTGGTTATTATAACACTTATATTTATCCGTTGATAAGCCATATGAATTTTGTCATTGTAACACACATTAACTATTATTGTAACACATATCCGCGGTTGGTGTAACACATTTATTATCATGTATAATCCATATGAGTAGTGTCCTGAGCTCTTCTCGTGAGTCATAATCGTTATTGTAATGCATATTAATTGTTAATGAAACACATATTTGTGGTTATTGTAACACACACAATTTGTTGGTATAAGACTTGTGTAGATAAATGATAAGAGTTATGTATTCAAGATGTTCACTTTAAGCTGAAACGACTTTGAATGAATCTCGTATAAATTGGTTTACGTTATGAATAATTATTATTTTTTTTACTGTTTTTAAAAGCTAATTAGCTCAAATGGTAGAGCATTGTGCAATGCACAAGATGTGGGTTCAATTCCCGTATTGGTTATTGTCTATTCTGTTACTATTAAGGCTAACTAATGTTACTTTAATTACTAACAAATGTTACTTTAAAAGACGGATGAAGTTGTGTTATGTCTAGATGAGCATGATTTAAACATGCCTTGACTTTGACGCACAAAGGGCTAGAACCTGTAATCCTACTAAAACTAGCACATGCTTTGAATAAGCATTTCACAGAAGTTAATCTTATCTCGCTGCCATGCGACGACAATGGCTCACGAACATCACTATTTCACTCTCGTGTCTGATCATGGCCTGTTTATTCTTAGTTTTAAATGTCTATGATTACAGTTGGCTCATCCTTAATGCTACTACATTGCTCGTATCAGGACAAGATCTAGTCACTGAAGTCTTACATTAACTAGGCTATATGGGATTTGAACCCATACCTTTGTGCAAAATTTGCACATCACTCTCCCATTTGAGCTAATAGCCTTTGAAATAGTTATAACAACTCACGAATGTTATTTTTAGCCATTTTACTTCAAAAAATTTGACAATTACAATGTATCATTTATCACCATCCCGAACATAATACATACTGAAATTTTCACTATACCAACGTCTAGATTACAAATAACTGAATAATAAAGCTAACTTGATGCACATATGCCATTAGCACCACCTGCATCAAGTAGGTACAATGCTTCACTTTTTCGAGCTCCATCGCCTGAACTTTAATGTGAGTATCCTTTCTGATTTCTTGTAGCATGATTTCAGGTTTTCAGGTCTGTGCATAAGCAACCTGAAACCATTCCTCAGATACCTGTAATGTAGCAAAACAGGCCATAATCACATGTCTCCTACAAATATACCTCCAAGTTAAAGATGTACTGCATATTTCCTCTTCATTCATTGGCTTTTCTTGTGCTAGCTTGAGAAAAGTTAACTTGTTACTGACCATCATTAATGGGACTGACAGAAGGTAAGAGGTCAAAATAACCACAAGAAAGTGAATGAATGAAGTTAACAACCGGTTTTATTTGGGTACTCTTCCCAGATCTTCAATATCAGCAATCCCCATCTCCAAAAATGTTCAGCATGTCAGTGAATGAGACAATTAAAAATAGTCAAAGCTAATAAATATTAGGCCATTCCACGAAATATTCAAAAGCTAATACCTCGTCTAGTAGTAATTACAACATGCAACACACTGACTGCGCTTAATTACAACATTCAACACCAAAACATAGCTAAGAATCTGTTGCTCATAAACTTGAAATTAGGCTGGTTGGTACAATAATCACAACTATACCTCACGGATATAGACTATTTCAGTATAACATCAATAATGAAACACAAAGTAATAATAATACTTGAAATTAACTTTTCTGAATTTCTGAAATAGCTAGGTGCACAACTGCTACTCATCAGCCGCAAAATGACGAGTGCCTCTACAAAATTACACTAGTACTATTATGATGACACAATTATGAACATACTTATACCATTAAAGTAACATAGGTATATAATTATAACAACACAACTACACTATTACAATAACACACTTATACCATTAGAGTTACTTCGTACTAGAAAGATAGGTAACACAGTTATGCATTATTTTGTTTCACAAGTAGAACGTTATTAGATTGGTAAGTAGACATTTCCACATTTCCAAAATAAGTAAACCTGATTTACCAGATCAACACCTTCAACAATACAAAAGCACATGACACCAACACCTAGGATTTAAATACCAACCACTTCGAGCGTTGCTTAAATTACGAAAGAAGGTCTTCTCTTTTATGAGTATTGACTCAAAGCCAACCCGTCAAGTATAATTTATGATAATAGAGAAACGCATTCATAAGACTAGAATTATAGTAACATTGTTAAACCGTTATCGTAACAAGGTTAAACCGTTATTATAACAGGTTACACTGACATCTCGGTGGTGGAATTACTATTATTGTAGCGAAGTACAACCATCATTGTAACAAGAGAAAACCATTATTGTAACAAAGTATAACCGTTATTGTAACACAGGTAAATTATTATTGTAACAAAGTATACATTCCACGCATTATACATCTCAGTTTAATGTAAAAAAATTAAAATGCTATTTTAAACAGAAATCCTAGCCTAATTACAGAAAAGAGATCAATCATCTTACTCCAAAAAGTACAAAATTATCAAATCGATAGAACGGAATCGTAAACAACTTAATCAAATCAACAATATGCCAATCAAAGTATACGAATCATAGTAATTGAATTGCGAAAAAATGTTCTATTTCATATGAAGGAGGGTGAGGCGTCAATTTCAAAGAATTTGATAGAAGAGAGAAGAATAGGATGTAATGAAATTGAAGAATCTGAAGAATCGTAAGACGCGCATATAGAAAGCTTGATTCCAAGAAAACGAAACTGGAGATGAATATTGATTGTAGAAAAAGTGCAGAAAATACCTAAATCGAAAGGAATCACATAGACGATTGTAGATGACGATGAAGATCAGCGTAAACACCTATACACAAATAAAATCGAAATCGTGTAAGAACAGTCAAGAGTAATCGAAGAATGAAGAAGCAACAGAAAAAAATGAAGATCAATAAGAAGAATTAATCAAAAATTGAAGATGATTAAGAAGAATTCACCAGAAACTGAAGATCAGTGTGAAAATTATGGCTCAAATACACCAAAAATCTTAATAATCTAGGGTTATTCAACTTGTTCATACAAGTAGTGACAAACCTTAGCAATAACCACAAATTGATCTGGTGTTAGCGTCGATTCTAGATTCACATAGCCATAGAAATCGTCGTCCGAAATTTTCGTCTCAAATTTGCTTTGATATGAGAGATATAATCGTGGTTTTGAGGAGAGAGAAAAAGTATACAGAGAAAAATGAGAAAATATGAAAGGGAATGAAAATGACTACTGACAAAAGAAGAAAAAAAGGGGTTTTATGTGATATCAACAAATTACAAAAATGCCCTTACTAACTCGCGTTAGATCTTGGCTGTTGGATCTCACGCATCTGACGGTTCAAATTGGTAGGACGGATTCACCCTAAGAAGCTAGACTCATTAGATCCTAATTCTATATATATATATATATATATATATATATACAGCAAGGATCCGGTGAGTCCAGGGTTTTAAATGAGTCCGTCCTATCATTATACACCGTCAGATCTAATACTATTCGACGCGCCAGATTAGGCCACGTCAGGCAATCCTAATTAACCAAAAAAAATATCACGCGAACCTCGCTTGACTTTCCTTACCAACCGTAACTTGTCATTTTAAAAAAATATACTCTCTCTCCTTTCTCTCTCTCTAGTCTATTCTTTTCCCAATATTTCTGTTGTTCTTATCTTTGCAGCCAAAAAGAAGGAACATAATCATCAAATCTCTACAACCTCGTCAACAATATTAAACGACCATATTTCAGATCTACGAAACGAGCGACAAGAAAAGTAATTTCAATTGCAGGTTTGATTTATTATACTATCAAAGCATTAATTTCATTTGTTCAATAATATTAGTGGTAATCCTATTTCTCAAATTGTTATTGTAAAGTTGAGAAGTCTAAAAACATGTAAACAAGTGAGTTGTTGATCGGAAAAGCCTATTAGCTTATAATCTAGAGTAATATCTATGACTGTGTCATAACTATTATTATTGGGGTTTTTTTTGTTTTTTTTCCATAAGGTTATCGATTCAATTGTAGAATAATGTATAATATTATACAAGGATATGTGCTCGAGACTCACATATCCTAATTTGTTTTTAGTAGGGAGAATAATTTGTTGTTACTACATAGAATAACTAGTGTTACTATGATTTGATTTTCACAAATTTTAATTTATCAATTTACTGCCAATACTGAAGACATTCGTAATTTAGTTTACAGTAAGGTTAATTGTTTATATTGACGGTTTAAATTGTGATCTATTGGAAAATTTCTCAGAAATTAGTTCAGTTTAGTTTAACTGTAATTTGATATCTTGACTCATACAATTGCTCTTTTATTGTCAAGATATGTCAGATCAATTGCTAGATGGGTGAAATAGTACCAAAAAGCGCAATTTTTTTTAAAAAATTTTTACATCAAAATCTTTTTTTGACATGTTACAATTACAGTTTATTTGTGTTACAGTAACAACATAACTATATTATGATCCGAGAAAGGTGCAATTGTAAAAATAATAATGTAGGCAATAGTTAATTGTGTTACCATAGCGGCATAATTGTGTTATAGTAACTTTGTAACTGTCTTACAATCATGGATATGATATGTGCAACTTGTTACAATAACAATTTAATTGTGTTCTATCATGCATATGATCTGTGCAGGTTGTTACGTAATAGTTTAGCCCTGTTACGGTAGGAGTTTAACCATGTTATAATAAAGATTTACCCATGTTACCATAACGATTCAGTTGTGTTATAATAAAGGCTGTATTTCCGCGGATCATGTTCCTTTTCCACGGCTATTTAATCGATGAAATTTTGAACAGTGAGAAGTTATCCCGTTTATGGGTTGATTTTTTTCTTTTGAATTAGAGCTGCTATTATTTTTCCCATGATTTCTCTAATAATATGCTTGTGCCAAAAAAGTCTCATTATGAGACCAAAAGAAGTGATTTTGAGCATATGAAACAATGAAAGTACATTAAGGTGAGACATACGGAGTACTGTATTACTTAAAAGATGCAGTTAGAACAAAAACAAAAATAACTATCTCAGCTTCATTGAGATAAATGCCAATTAATCAAATTCCAGCTTTGTTGAGAGCAATTGCTCAATGTTATGATTTGTAGTGGCTTTGGTGCTTAAGTTGTCATTATGAATTCGAGTACATGAAAATTTTGCTTAAAAAATCTGTAATGTTAGATCTTTTTTGGGATTGAAAGCTCCAGTTAGGCGGTTACTAGTTTAACGGAAGTGGCGAGCTGCTCTATGGCACTGAATGGAGCTCTTGGAGTCTTGGACAGTTCATCTACCTCCACTACATGGCCAGGAGCGCAAGGTACTCTTGGCCACCATAATGCCAAATACTTTTCTGTTAGGTCATTTGTTATCCTTTTCCATTTTTGGGTGTCTCAGTCATTTGTTGTCCTTTCTATTTTAAGAATGGACTAGGTCCTTTCTATTTTAAGAATGGACTAGATGAGTAATTTGATCATTCTCATTCAATTTGTTCCATTTGTCATTTAGTTATTGACCCTCTCCTCTTTTCTTGGTCTTTGTGCCAAAACCAAAGGATAACAATTGACCGGGACGGAGGGAGTATATTACATTAGCTTAGTAGATCAGTGGACAATAACTTGGGCATTGGAGAGTAGAATCGCTACTTTTCTTGCTAGAATTATCCATCTGTTGATTATTTTTGTCTGTCTAACGATTAAATGTTGTTAGTTAGCTGACTTAATTAGCTCCTCTTTTTTTTAAAATTCTTTTTCTTGAGGCCTACTTCTGTGATATTGTCCTAGCAGTATTTTCCCACAAGTATTCAATTTTCATTGCTAGGTGACTACTTTTTGGTTTGTCTCTATGCCAGTCTTTTGAATTACTTTCTTTTGCGAGTTTTAGGATTTAATTTGTAAATGATTATGTGAAGGCTATTAGCTCAATGGTAGAGCAATGTGCAATCTTGTACATAGATGTGGGTTCGACTCCTACATAGCCTAATTCTTGGCTACAACTAGTGTTACACTATAGAATAAGTAATGTTACTTTATAGAGTAAGATGTGTTGCAATATAAAATAACTAATGTTACTTAGAATAACTATTATTACTCCTAGTTACTCTATAGAATAAGTAATGTTATTTTATAGAGTAAGATGTGTTACGATATAAAATAGTTAATGGCACTTTATAGAATTACTATTATTAAAGCACTTTGTATGTCCACTCCCCATCCGAATACTAGGTCGGCATTGTGTATGTCCACTCCCCCTCAGTCAGATGCCTTATCATCTCATACTCTCCCTTTTCCGCATTCATCACATACAAATTCTTGTGCCCCAAGTCGACCTTCCTGAACAGAACACCAGTAGTTTACCATCAGGCGAGCACGTTGGCACTGGGACGTGGGAGGCCTGAAAGATGCTGCCCAGTGAGGTGAATATGACATTTTTATCTGCTGGGCAGCACGAGTTGTGGAAGGCTATCTGGCCTTTGATCAACGTTCACTCTACAAAGCACTTGAACATATGAATAAATAACATGTGAATATGGTGATCCTGTCTCATCATTTAACTAATCAGAGTAATATATGTTGATAAAATTAATAAAAAGAAGAGAACATGTAACACTTCGTAGGAAGATAAACACAAAAGTTGAGCATAGTTCAGAGTTTGAAAGGCCCAAAGATGACAAACTTTAATCGCAACCACTAATCACACTTACGTTTTACTAACATTAGACCCTTTCTGGGTGCCTACAAAACTAG
Source organism: Silene latifolia (assembly GCF_048544455.1). Classification (NCBI taxonomy): domain Eukaryota; kingdom Viridiplantae; phylum Streptophyta; class Magnoliopsida; order Caryophyllales; family Caryophyllaceae; genus Silene; species Silene latifolia. The sequence goes on along the minus strand of NC_133527.1, from coordinate 55,605,764 downwards.
ACTATTCACATGTGTCTTCTACTAGTTAATTAAGTTACGCCCATTCAATGTTTTAAACAATACACTTACACGTTCGTCTATGTGGGGTTCGAACCCACATCTTGCATAATAATGCAATGCTCTACCTTTTGAGCTAATAGACGGTTAAGTGCGATAATAGATCATTTATCATCATCCATTAAGCCAATACACGTCATTATCTAGTTGAAATTAGAAACATCAAACAGTTGTCCACGACCACCTACAAAGGCAATCTGAACCTAGAGCAAAAACCATCATCAGGTTCTATAAGTAGCAAAGGCAACCTGCACTATGACGACTTGCACAACTACACCAGCTAAAGCTGACAACAACAAAAAAAGACGACTTGCATTTGCAACCAAAATAACTAACCACAGATGGGAAGCATCCAATGTACATATAAGTAATTCTGAGTTGGGTAAGGTAACTAACTCATTAACCTGATACTGATTACGTACAAATCAAAGGAAAGCACAATTATATCATTATAGTAACACCTCTATACTATTATTATAACACACTTATACCATTAGAGTAACACAAATATACCAATTTAGTAACACAATTACCCCATTATAGTAACACCATTATAACATTATAATAACACACTTATACTACTCGGAATTAGAGTTACAATGACACACTTATATCGTTACAATAACACACTTAAACCATTAGAGTAACACGACTACATCATTGTTCCACTATCGCTATAATTGTAACATAAGTACGCCATTAACGTAAAAGAAATACATCGTTGCAGTAACACATTTACAACATTATCATAACAAGCTATTATTGTATAACGTAGTCAAACCGTTATTGTAACACGAGAAAACCATTATTGTAACAAAGTATAACCGTTAGTGTAATACAAGTAAACCATTATTGTAACAAAGGATAACCGTTATTATAACACGATGAAGCCATTATCGCAATACAGTTGAACAATTATCTAGGACATGTAGCATTGACATAATAGCACACATACTTAGATATTCTTATTTCTAGAAACAAGTTGAACAATTAATAATAACGTGAACAAAAATCCAGTACACAGAAAAATTATGCTAGAAAATTAACAAGACAAGAAACACAACTAAACGGAAACTATATCAAAACGCTTACCTAAAGATTTGCAGTCTCTACATTCAGCAAAAGTGAGCCACTAAGCTTCGGCTCGATAACTAAATATTTTTTACCACGAATCGACAATATCTGAATAATCTCACAAATCGTCAATCAACGGAAATCGATTGTCAATTATAAATTCATCATATAAAAAACCTAATTAAATTAGAAACTCACATTTTTCAAAATATTTAAGAGCTCCTCCTTCAATCGTTCCCCAAATTAAAGCAGTGGGAAAGTGAATTACCTACGAATTGAGTGAAAATAGTGGAAGTCGTCGTCAAACACCAGCATATTCTGATTGTTGCTCTTCAATCGGCATCAATAACTCGTACCTAATATATAAGTCATAAAAACTGAAATTCATTAAGATTTTCATATCTATAAACTCAAATCTGATTTTAAAATACAAAATACACTTTAAAACGACAATTTTCATGATTACACTCATGTTGATGAATTTATTAAATTAGAACTGAAATTAACCAAAAAATTGCTAAAAGTAACTAAAAAAGAATGCTAAAAATCGATAAAACTGAAAGAAATTACCGAAAATAAAAGTTGCTTGAAAATCCGAGTAGTGGCGTGATATGGAGAAACGATGACGGAAAACGGCGTCATCAAAGCTGATCGATAGAGGAAAATTGAGACCTGAGAGCGAAGAGAGAGAAAAGAATTGCAAACAAATGAAAGAAGCGAAGAAAATGTTTTGGTGGGGGTATTATATATGATAAAACACAATGACAAAATTACCCTTACTAAAGTCTTACGAAATAGTTACCATGTTTTTAATCAATCTGAGGCGTTGATCTTAAGAGATCCGACGGTCCAAGATAGTAGGACGGACTCACCCTAAGAAGCTAGACTCTCATGATCCTAACTCTATATATATATATATATATATATATATATATAGGGTCGGGGTCACGTGCGAACTAAAGTTCAGTACGAACCATACGAACTAAGGCTCATATACACTGTTACTCTATCTCACGCAAAACTAACTACTACGGAGTACAAAAGTTAACCCTTTTCCTTTCCTATTCCCAACTGCGATCCTCCCTCCACTCTCTTCTCTCATCACCCATCCTCACCTGTTGCCGCTGCCGCCGACGCCGGCGAGATACTACGATGCCGGCGCACCACCGACGACCAGTGTCGGCGCATCTCTTTGTTTGGTGTGTATCCTCGGTCACCACGACCTCCATTTTTCTTTGCCTTTCCACCACCGTATAACACCATTAGCAACTGATTTTGTTGTCGCCGAACCTACTCTGCTGGCGACGTTGACCTCACACAATTGATCCATTTCTGGAGAGAGAAGGGCGATCAAAGATGGCGAGGAGATACGTATTTCATTCTTAGATTTCAGGTTAGTTGATCTGAACAATTAAAAAACAACAGTGGTTTAGGAATGTTGTGGTTGATCTTCAATTGAACAAATTCCATAAAATGTACAGTAAGTAATTGCTACCAATTAGTGAATTTCTTGCAAAGTTCGTTTTACGGTAGTTCGTTTTATGGTAACTTTTATAAACATTCAAAGGTAGGAAAGTAAAAGGTAGGAAAATAATACTGGGTTGTATACTTGTATCTATTAGAAATCGAGCCTCGCTAAGCTCTTTAATTTTAACTCACCGTTGTTTGAGTTTTGTTGTCTACTAGCCTATTCGTGTGGTATGTAGTTAGAGCGGCTGCAAATGTTTCATTAAATTGATTGAGCTTTCTAGGGAAGTAGGTGTGGTGGTGGTAGTTTTGGTGGTTGCGATGGCCAGTTTGGTGGTCGTAGTTGATCTTTAGATCGTGGATACATGAAATACCAGCCCGGATACACATGGTATTACTACTAGATACACAAATCGATTTGTGTATCTAGTACTAATACAATGTGTATCCGGCAGTAAAACCATGTGTATCTTTTGAGCAATAGCCAATTGTGCTAGTAATATGGACATATATATCCAGGTATTTTTGGCGAATTGAAAAAGGTAGCTTGTAAAATGGAAGTAACGATCATAGAGGAATAAATAATGGTTCGAACCATTAAGCTGATATATGTCAGCAAATGAAGATGTTGGCTTAAGTGAATTGGACAAAGGAAGCAGGGGGATATCTGCCATTCACCTGTGGCAAATTTCACTTGTGGAAAATTTCATATGCCGGATTGCAGGACTCTCTATGCCGAATCCAAGATCCGCCATCACCAAATGCTTGAAGGCTACAGGCCTACCACTGAGAGCTTCGTGTATGCAAAGGCTGATCAAGTCCTAGCCTCAGTTGATTGAAGGTTGAAGGGTGCTGTTCTCCCCATTAAGGACCAAGACCAATGTGGTAAGTACCTTTGTTTTACATCATGAAATAGCAAACAGTTATTCAAGTTCGAATTAGTTTCTCTATATTTGCTATGGTTAATTGTGCTGATATTAGTGCCGCTTATATGCTACACAGGGAGTTGTTGGGCATTCTCGACAGTCGTAGCAGTCGAGGACATCAACCAAATTAAAACCGGGAAACTAATTTCCTTGTCCGAGCAACAACTTGTAGATTGTGACACCACACAAAACCTTATTGTGAAATACCTGCAGGGGCGCATTTCATATGCCGGATTCTTATTGTAAACCTTATATGTGTAAGCTTAGAACGCTGCAATTTCCGCCTTACAGAATAATAAACGGCTGGTACGGTTGAGTATATTTACATATCGTCTATAAACATAGAATCTTAGATGCTCCTATATGCTTTATATTTTGTTTTTTCATTCTTATCTTTATGCCATTCATTTCTTTATTTTTCCTGCAATCCTGTCTTTTAATTACTATGATGATTCGTCTATGCACTTCGTCATGATATCCGACAATAAATCTTGTTCAGGTTATGTTATATCTTGATGTCGTTACTATGCAGGTACAGCGTGCCGCTCCATTTAACTTGTAATGTAAAGATAAGTTCTTAGCGCTTTCGTTTCACAACCAAATCACATCCAGTCCTTGAGATGGTCACTGCATTTGAGAAAGCTTCTGGACTAACTTAAAATCCAGAAATCTGCACCGTACTATCTCAATCACGCGCGGCTAATCTGATGGTGTTTCTTTTTCACGCGACCATTACTCTCTAGTCCCTCCTCTCTCCTTAACCTCCCGCATACCCAACACCTGACGATGTCGACCGATCACCGGTGAAAGTCGCCGCCACTTGACGTCCACCATTGCGCTGGATCGGTTCTACCATCGCTCTACTAGTTGGTCAACACTACTGCAACCATTACCTCGATCTATGGTCACTATAAAACGAGGTTAGTTCAATTATATTTTTGAATCTTTTAAATTGCTGTCCGTTTTTAATATAATTTTGTGATAAATCACTGTGATAAGCGAAAAATTTAGTATATTCGGAAAAATGAGGGTTTGTAAAATCTGAACTTTTGATTTCCCTTGGTCGTGTTATTGATTTTCCTTTTTATCTTCTTATACTTGTCCTCTTCATGAATTCTTCGTTGAAAATTATCAACAATTTGTTAGAAACTAAAGCAGCCATAAAATTAATGATTGGGAGGGATATTGAGTATAAGTAATAAGGCAAATTAATTTGTTAACAACATTTTTTAAACAAAGATAGCATCCAACATCAGATGTGACAGGGGGAGAAGCTATCATGGTAGTCTACATTGTTTTTGCTGTAGTTTGGCTCTTCTCCAAGTTGACACTAATTGCTTGTAGTTAATTTCGATGTCCGGATGGTATCTTCTCCTACAAATGATAAAATGTGAGGTTTTGAAAATTTCCTGATACAGGTTGCTAGTTATCAGAGGGCTTTTTGTAAGATGTAGAGGCTTCCCATATTTTTTTTTTAATAATTTCTTGGTCTATGCATAGTGATGATGGATATGCTCTTCAAATTGGTACCAACTTGATTCACTTTCATCTTAAATGGAACATATTTCCTAAAGGCAAAGTAACTCAACTAATAAAATAACTAACGTTACAACCAATGTCCATGAGTAGTTAAGTAACCAATTTAAAGGAGTGTATCTAGCTAGCTAGAGGTATGTATCTAGCAACTTAAAAGAGTGTATCTGGCTAGCTAGAAGTATGTATCTAACAGCTTAAAGTAGTATATCTAGTAACTAAACTTAAGGTTGGATTAGACCAAAAACGCTGATCCTTCTATTCAATTAGTAGCTTTGACTTAACTTTGTGAGCTTTTGTCATTTGCTGTTGGAGTTTATTAATCTGATTTTTATATGACAGTAATTGATACATAATTTGTACTTAGTGGTTGAAAATGTACGGTTTTGATTGATGACATGCGGTGTGGGTCTGTATGTCGATTTGGTGAACAAATTAGGAACAATTGCACGATCTTGAACCAAGGAATTCATGGAGGCATTGCAAGCTGGAGCAGATGAGAGTATGATTGGCTAATTTGGTGTCGGATGTTGCTCTGCTTACTTGGTTGCTGAGAAGGTTATTGTGACCACCAAGCACAATGTTGAGAGTAGTATGTCTGGGAGTCACAAGTTGGTGGTTCATTCACTTTTACTCGGGCGGTTGAGTAAGCTGGAGATTATGGGAAAGCAGCATGTGACTAATTGGGAACCAAAAATTGTAGCACATTGCAGAGTAAAGGCCAATTGGGAACCAAAAATTGTAGAGGGGATTGCTGCTAGATATGGGGTGCATGTGACCATCCATGTCCATTAGCCAGACTATACTATTTCAGATTAAAGAAAGATAATGGGAGGACCTTTGTTTCCATCATCATCAGGAACTGGATCCGGAATAGATGCTTCTTTTGAATCTGCATGAACCAGTGGATCTTCATTTGCTTCATCTGTAAATCCGTTAACTTAGTCGTCTGTTCCAGTTCATATTCATTCCAGAGTAAGACTCCTCAATTGGTACCTCAACTGGTAACTGGTTCTGGAAAAGGTATTAAAGACAAGACTTCATATCTGATCCAGATTCATTCTGTCACACGCATCCGTCGGGAAGATCGATCGGGTGTTTATCTGGTACCTTGCTTGTGTAAGTGACTGACAACCGGTGAGGTGAGCCAGGTGTTCTGTTTGTTGTTGTTAAGGTAAAGACGTATCAATTGAAATTGAAGCTCCTCTTTTTACCTTGTCCAATTCCCTTGACCAATGTAACAGTAGCTTTAGCTGTAGCTTTTAACAGAAAAAGCTAAGGGTCTATTTTACAGATCGAACTTTGTTGAACAAACAAATATTAAACCACTAGGCTGCTTGTTTTTTGTATTCTTAGGATGTTTATTTTTACTCTTGCTCTGGTAATGCTTCAACCAGGGTTCAGATTATTAACTTATTAAGTCAGATAAATCTAAATGAAATGAGTGTAGTCTACGAAGCGAGTATGATGTTTACTTGTCTATCCTGTCCATGTAAAGTAAAGGCTTCACCATCAACAAGAACTTCATTTTCTTCAACCGCATTGGCTTCATTTGGAACTGTTGCCTCTTGTTTATCTTCATCCGAAAGAGATGCTTCGTCCTGTTTTTGTGAAATAGATGCGTCACCTTACCCCCAAGGGGATAGTTGTTTCTGATTACTATCTTTCCTTTCTTAGTTAAAGGGTTCAGGAGGGGAGCTATCTACTACTCCATTTATTGAAACTTAAGGCCCCTTATACTTAGTTTGTTCCATTTATCTCTAGATGTGTATCCTGCCTAATATTAACATTACTGCTAATTAATTTCATATGTTGTGTATCTAGCAAGGTAAAAAGTGTATCTAGTAAGGTGAAAGAGTGTATCTAGCTTGTTTGAGATGTGTATCTAGCAACGTAAATGAGTGTATTTAGCAAGGTAAAGAAGTGTATCTAGCTTGCTAGAGAAGTGTATCTAGCAAGGTAAATAAGTGTATCAAGTAAGGTAAAAGAGTGTATCTAGATTGTCTGAGATGTGTATCTAGTAAAGTAAATGAGTGTATCTAGCAAGGTAAAAGAATGTATGTAGCTTGTTAGAGGAGTGTATCTAGCAAGGTAGTTGTTCGGAATCTTTAAATGAGTTGATTGAGATCGCACAAGGAACATTTTGCTCCAATGGCTTAGACATGGGCCCGTAAATTACCTGGTTTCAAGTACACCATCTATGATTTCTATTCTTCTTTATCCGCTTGCAAACAGCGCTCAATACGGTATGACTTCTTTATATTCCTATTTTTAAGTCATTAACTAATATTCCCACTACTTTGCTAATTATGTCTCTCGCATGCAGGATTAACCAAAACACAATCAATTTTATTTTATTTTATTTTACTAAAGTATTATAGTAAAATACTTTGCCTACGATTATAGAAGATGGAGTGATTATATCATTCTCGAGTGAAGTACCAAACAATTTAAAATGGCGTCAAATGTTAAGTTAGTGACGTAATTGTCGAGAAAGTGTTATAAATAACGATACATTAAAGAATTGATGTTTGTTGATAAACAAATCACATTTCATTAGAAAGTTTAGAGTTAATGAGTGAAAGATCTAAAATATGCACTTGTAATAATTAGGATACGAGTATTAGATTTCTGATAATATTGCGTTCCCTAAATTATTTGATGGAATCGACATATGTTACTCAGAGTCATCTAACGTTTGACTAATTCACATAGTTTCTTCTCGTACCCCTCACAAGTCATGCAACTGAACATAAACATTCTACATAGTACATTATTTTCAAGCTAAATGATTCTCCTGGAATTGAACATTACGACATTACACAGTAGGGACAATTGCCATGAAATTATAATATCGGAATAGTAGAGGTGTGGCGACTAGTCAGTACACAAATTAGTAACGCCAGGTACACACATTAGTACACCCAAATACACGAGTCAATTTGTGTATGTATAGAACTATACTCGTGTATCTGGGGTAGTATTATGTGTATCCGGAAACCACTAGGTACACACATTAGTACACCCAGTGACCCAGGTACACACATTAGTAACGCAACCGCCATACCACCGCCGCTACTACCACCACTGCCATAATGCCGCCACAACCACCAACACAAATTTAATAATGTATCTGCCAATATGATAAAGTGTATCAACATCAAGTTTCGTCACTTTCATGTACCCAACCGTCACCACCACCGTCACCATTAACCACCCAACCCATGACCATCACCACCCCGACGCAACACCATCCCGACGGCAATACCAACACACCAATCGTAGCAAACAACCACCCTTAATCGACAACCACCCACTCTGACCACCAATCTCCCAATCACATAATTCCCCTCGCCACGCCACCCATCCCTCACTCCGTCGAGCTACCATAGCCGAGCACCAAAGCCGCCTTCTCATTTTTATTACCAAAATTTCAGATTTAAATGCTAGATCTACAAGAATTGAAGCGAAATATCAAAATATCTGAGCAAATCGGAACGCTGCAAAACGAACAATAATGCGACGCAGATGAAATCTCCGGTAACAAGATACTCGAAAACGATGATGCTGATAAAATTGATGGTGATGATGATGTCACCACCATTAGAGGTCGATGATGATGATGATAACTGTTGGAATTCATCAAATTAACATGGCATTTTACAAATCAATTGAAATATTAAACCCTGAATTGAGCGGAATTCATCGAATTAACAACCGCATTTTATAAGTACCAAAAAAAAAAAAACGGCATTTTATATTTACGTATTGATTGAAGAATTAAACCCTAAAAATTGGGGATTTTGATGAGTGAATTTAGTGTTGAGGTTTGTGGAGTTGTATAAACGACGAAGGTGGAGTGAAAGTAAATAGGTGAGTGGAGGTCAGGTTTAATGTCGGTATTTGACAGTGTGGACTTGGGGAGTGCATTGAATCTTGACCATATTCAGATTAGTTCGTAAGTTCGCACTTTGAACTTTAAGTTCGCACGGGATCCTATTTCTATATATATATATATATATATATATATATATATATATATATATATATATATATATATATATATATATATATATATATAGTCTCAAGTTCTCCTAAGTCCCTTATATTTTTTGAGTCCATAAGTCCCTCCCACAACCCTTGGATCATGCATGGTGGAAGGTTGAGATTGAAAGCAAAAAACACACTTAACACTAATTAATTCACTTCTCTCTCTAGTTTTAATAATACATTCACTAATTCATTATCATACACAATTAACACCATATTTTGTCTTATACTTCAAAGTTTATGAAAATTTTGTTAACATTTTTCCTGTTTCGGTTTTTTTCGTTTTTTTTTTCGAGACAAGTTTTCGACATTTTACGATTTTACGAGTGTAATTCTAACAGCAAAAAGTGTAATTTTAAGGAATATTTTCGAGAATTTAGCGTTTTACAAGTTTAACTTCAATCTTTTCCGAGTGATTTTAACGAATAATATTTTGAATTTTTGTAATTTTATCACAAGTTATTGTAATTTAGCATTTTACGAGTGTTATTTTAATAACAAAAAGTGTTATTTTAGTCCAGGTAAGTGTAATTTCAGTCCAATGAGATTGTTATTTTTAGTCAAGGAGAATGTAATTTTAGTCCAGAAAAGTGTAATTTTAGTCCAGAAAAGTATAATTTCAGTCCACTGAGAATGTAATTTTAGTCCATTGAGAGTAACATTGGTCCAATGAGAATATGAGAATATGACCAAGTCCATGGGAGTGTAACATTAGTCCAATAGTAGTAAGTGTAATTCTAGCAGAAAAAGTGTAATTTTAGCCGAAAAAAGTGTTATTCTAGCAGAAAAAAGTATAATTTTAACAGAAAAAAGTGTAATTTTAGCGGAGAAAAGTGTAATTTTAACAGAAAAAAGTGTAATTCTAACAACAACAAAAAGTGTAATTTTAGCCGAAAAAGTGTTATTCTAGCAGAAAAAAAGTATAATTTTAACAGAAAAAGTGTAATTCTAACAACAACAAAAATTGTAATTTTAGCCGAAAAAGTGTTATTTTAGCAGAAAAAAGTGTAATTTTAACAGAAAAAAGTGTAATTTTAATGAAGAAAAGTGTAATTTTAACAGAAAAAAGTATAATTTTAACAGAAAAAGTGTAATTCTAACAACAATAAAAAGTGTAATTTTAGCCGAAAAAGTGTTATTTTAGCAGAAAAAAGTGTAATTTTAACAGAAAAAAGTGTAATTTTAGTGAAGAAAAGTGTAATTTTAACAGAAAAAAGTGTAATTCTAACAGAAAAAAATGTAATTCTAACAACAAAAAGGGTAATTTTAACCGAAAAAAGTGTTATTCTAGCAGAAAAAAGTATAATTTTAACAGAAAAAGTGTAATTTTAATAGAAAAATGTATAGTTTTAAAAGAAAAAAGTGTAATTCTAACAGAAACAAGTGTAATATTATTAAAGGAAAAGAAAATGGAAGAGGACTACTAAAAAAAAAAAAATTGAATATTATTACACTCAAATCTGAAAAAGAGAGAACAAAAAAAAAGTTAAATAAAATAAAAGAGGTATAAAAGGAGAAAAGGAGAAAGAAGAAAAAAGACAAAACAAAGGAGACAAAAAAAAGAAACAGAGATTTGAAAGAAGAGGAGAAAGAAGAAAAAGGCGGAGCGCGGGTGGCCGTGGCCATCACACCACCACCACAACCATCACATCTGCACCGCCGTTCAACCCACCATAACCGACCACCTCTCACACCTGCCGTGGGTCTGGTCGTGGGGGCGACGAGGAGGTGGTGTTTCATGTTTGTTGTTAGTGGTGGTGACGGTATTGGAGGAGGCTGTTGGCGGGAGGTTCAGTTTTGGGTTGGTGGCGGGAGGTTCAGTTCTGGGTCAGAGGTGAGGTTGGTCGTTGATGGTGGCGTGGGTTAGAGGAGAGGCGGAAGAATAGGGCGGCAGCAGGTGTTAGACGCGGCAGAGAAAAAGAAAGGAGAAGGTGGTGGTGAGGTGTGGGTGTTGTGGGGGCGGCTGGTGAGGTGTCAGATCTGGTGGTGAGGTGTGGGTGTTGTTGTGGTGTGTGGTCGTCGTGGGGGGAGGTGTTTGACGCGGCAGAGAAAAAGAAAGGAGAAGGTGGTGGTTGGTGGGCGGCTGGTAGGCGGTGTGGCATAGTGGCAGCGGGGTGGGGAGGTGGTGGTAGCCGGTGGGTTGGCACTACTACAGATACAGTCTATAACAACGGGTAAAAACCGTTGTAAAAACAAAAAGCGGACGTTGTTAAAGCGGCCGTTGTAGAAGGTATTTACAACGGTTTGGTTATTTAAAGAAGCCGTTGTCTAAAGTATTCACCACGGTTAAAAGCCGTTGTTGTTGGGTGTTCACCGTTGTGGAAAGTGTTTCAAAAATTTGGAGGGAATAATATAACAACGGTTGTCGTATGTATAACCGTTGTTGTAACTTTCCCTCCAAAATTGTGAAGTCTTTTGACAACGGGTTTATGCTACATACCCGTTGTTGAAATTTTTAGTAACAACGGTTCTTAGTTTAATACCCGTTGTTGTAATTTTACCTCCAAAATTGTGAAGACTTTTAACAACGGTTCTTCGATTAAAACCTGTTGTTGAATATTATGCGCGGGTATTTGTGAAAGTCATTCACAACGGTGTTATTTTTATTAACCGTTAACCGTTTTTATTACGAACTCCTAATGTTTTGAAAAATTAAATTTGTTTCATGCCATTCAAAACCTGCATATATCAGCAGCACCATATACCAGCACCAGCATAAATCACAGCTGGGTTCATCAGAACTCAATAGATTCAATTCAACCACAACAGCAGCATCATATATATATATATATATATATATATATATAATTACAAGGAGTTGAATTTACATGAACTAATCATTCCCTAACTTCAACAAAAAATTTACTAATAAGTTGATCTAAACTATGAGTATCATGCATTTCTATATTCTAAGACGTAGTTGCCCCACATGTCTCTTACCTCGTCTATATCTATACTTGAGTACTGCTCAATCTGTTGTGACGGGTTGATTGCATACTGCGGAAAAAACAAAGAGAAGAGATTATGGTATATATAGCAGCAAGCAAGACAACATTAGCAACATCATGGTATATATAGTAGCAAGCAAGACAACATTAGCTCTAATTTAAAAAAAAAGTAATAAACACATGTTTAAATTATTACTAACCTTTTCTGGAATAATGAGATATCTTCGCCTAATAATCTCCAACATGAACCGACAAGCGTAGTATCCACATTGTATGCTATCTGGCTGGCGAGGGGCCTATTATTACATAAAAAAACAGACGAGAGAAGGCTCACATCAGAATCTTGAACTTTAGTTATTGTATTAGTATTAAACAGAGATTTTGCACTTAATGTTATTGTATTTGAGCACGTACCCCTGTTATCGTAATAAAATCAGGGCCAACATCAGAATCTTTCGTGGGTTGATCCTGCTCGTTTGCTCTTTTCTTCTCAAAGGCCCTTTTTTTAAAAAATAAAAAAGGAGGCAGAAACTAATTTTTTTAGGGGCAAAAATATGAAAGAGCTTTTTTCTATAAATAAAAATTGAAAATGTTATTATAAATAAATCAGTATTATAAACTTACATATTAATCAAGCGCTTAAAAGTCTCGCTTGGTTGATGATGTAAAGAGTCCAACCAGAAAACTTTATTCCTTGTCGGCATGATGGCTGCTAGCACCCAATGAGTCCTACATCAAGAGACATCATCATTATTAACAAGTACATATATTAGTTATGAAAATGCAATTGTAGGGGGAAACGTAATATTAATTTGTTTATTACCCTTTTTCATTATAAGCGCCAAAAATCAGCTTCTTGGTTGTCGCCAATTGCTGAGCAATATAATCTACCCGGTCTTGGAACGAGAAATCCGCAATAAATAAAGATAAAATAAAGGGGCACAGGAATCCGTATTGATCAGATGGAATATTCTTCTCGGGGATCACTCTCAATTTCAATATCCTACATTATTACGGTATTAATTCCGGTATTTAAAACACTATCTAGTAGTCAGAATATTAGAATATGAAATTATTTATTAAGAAACTTACTTCATCCAAACAAATACGTGTTGGATATCAATCTGGTCTAGGCCAGCCCATACGGCTAGCATATCCCATGATAGAAGTGCTTGGCGCTCAACCCCTAGAATATCCTCCTCGAGCGGAATAACTAGCAATTGCTCGGTGGCTATGCGATGGGCAGCCTCCTCATGCAGTTTCCTCATCGTCACCGTTCTTACATATCCCATGTAGTCCTTCCCTTTATATTGTGTGTGGTTTAAACTCCTAACTTTCAATGATGAGTTAGTAGCAGCAGGTAAGACTGGGGACTTAGGCTTATCAGTCTTTTTTGTCCCCTACACAAAATTACTATGCTTTTTATAAATACAGAAAAAATATAAATAAAGGGAGCGAGGTTTTTAAAAAAATGGAGAAGTTAATTAAATACCTCATCAAGTTGTTGTCTCGACGAGGTCGTTGGCATGTCTGTGGACTTAGGCTTATCCGCCAAAGCCGGCTTTTTTGTTCCCTACAAAAAAAAAAAATAACATATAAATTTAACATATAAAAACATTCAACAATTAAAAATTTAACATATATATAAAGGTATTTCTTCTAACCCCAACTGCTTTCCGCTTCTGAGGCGGAGACGTCCGAGCCAAGTAGATGTGAGTTTCAGGCCATTGGATGAAACTTCCAAGCGCATCTCCCAGAATGGTAATGTCGTCACGAACTGGGACAGGCAATTGCAAGTTTTTATGGCCTGGTAAGACCTTAGTTATCTCTACTTTGGTATGATTCGGCAAAAGTTTTTCGCCATGAACTACAGTTTCCGCTGCTGCAGATTTGGTGTGCATTTCTACGAGACCCCGGCCAACACGCACATGTGGCTTTTCGGTTTTAGGCTCAAAGAAGAATAAGCGGCCTCTTGTTTACGGCCTGAAGAATATACACATACATTATTATATCTTTGCAAAAACGCTTCAGCATTCAAAATATTTTGCAAAAACGCTTTCTGTCTCAGGCCGATTTTTGCATAAACTTCAGCATTCATATAAATTTAACTAATTAAACACTTCATGCATACCTTACTGAAAACAGGGAACTGACTTGAAGGGCATGTATGCTGTTTTCCATAAGCTGTCTTCTCAAGTTGCATCTCCTTTTCAGACCCATTATTTACCTAATAAAATTAACCAATGGCACCATGTTAGAAGTTATAGAATTAGAGCTGGCAGGGAACACACCCCCTGATCTTACCCAAAAAAAAAAAGAAAAGAAAAATAAGGAAGTATTAGGTACCTGATCGGCTTTAGTTGTTACAACTTCAGAAGCATTATTAGGTACCGATCTTTCGAATCTCGTTGACCGATACTTCCTTCTCATGTATTGCCAAGGTAGTAGCGGCCTCTTGACCAATCTGTTGTACCTTATTATTACCCCCTTTAGAAATGACATCCTCCATCATCTTCACTTCATCTTCGGAAAGCTTACCTCCAGCATTCAGCTTTAGTAGTACGGATGCCATTAACTGAAGTTGCTTGCCAAGAATGTAATGTGTCAGCAATTTTTATCCCAACAATAACATGTGAATTGAACTTAAATGAAAATAATAGAATAAATGTTACCATGTCAGCCTTCTCAGACTTAGTCTTCCTTTTCTTCTTTATCTGGGCAGTTTTCCCATAATATTTCGTTACTTCAACCTGTAACGGGACGCCCCTCAAACGACCTGGATGTTCGGGTCGGCCGATCGCTCTAGCAAGAACGTCATTACGACCACTGGGAGTGAATTTCCCTTCTTCTACCTCTTTCAATACGTTGTCCTATAATATATTAAATAAACTTCAAATTATATTTGTGACTAAAATAATAAAGTTAGTAATGAACTCGTCTTAATAAAATAATGCTTACTATGTTGGCCAACACTTCCTCATCATATTTGTCATGCGACCGGGATCCTTTAGGCGTGTGCCCTTCTTTATAAGTTACATGCCGATCCACCTCTTTCACTCCCTTTGCCACCTACACATTAACATGGTAACATTTATACACGTAAATGTGTATCAATGCAAGTCCAAGTGTGATTAAAAAAATAAAGTCTCACGGGGGAATAATGCATGCTACTTACGAGGTTCTCTTCTATCTTTTCAGAATCGCCTCGAGAACCATACCATTTCCCCTTCTTGCATGAAATGTTAGCACGATTTCTTCTGCTAACGGCCTTCAAATAATTATATAAAAATGCAAGTAGATGAGATAATAAAAAGATTATATAAAGGACTCATTAATTTAAAAAATGATAGGTAAATCGTTAAAAGGCGAGGATATTTAACCTGAAACTTCTCAGTAGTTCTCATCTTTTTGAAAAGATCCCATTGTTCCTGGTTGATGGTGGGACACTTGTTTTCCGGTGGGCTCTTACGCATCTCCCCCGTTGCCTTGTCCACATACAACCAATCCCTAGCAACGTCACACCTCCACTTCCTGCGGACATCCGCTGCCTTATGCATTAAATACGGATCATGGCTTTCATCGGGTATAATAAAGCCTTCCTTTACACGAGCCAAGTATAACTCCGCCAATTTTGGATTCAAATTTCTAAAATCATCTAAATGGATAGGCACAAACTGTCTTGTGCAAGTACCAATCCAACTGGAGAAAAGACCCGCATTTGGACCAGTAGGGAAACCCATCTCACTCCATGTTATTTTGAACGGCTATTTAGCGGCTATAGCTGCAAGGACTTTCTGGCACTTCGTAGCACCCCTCTCACCAGGCTTATTATCACCAGGCTTATTATTCTTTTGACTTCTTTTACGTTTTTCACCCATGATAATCCTAAAACCCAAATATGAATGATATAGGAAATGAACAACTTAACAACGTACATGCAGAGTATTATCTAAAACAATAAACCCTAATAGGAATGAAAATTTAAAACAATAGATTGAGCTTCTAAAATCCTAAACCCTAATAAGAGGAGTGAAGTAGATGATGCGGGATGATAAAGATAACAAAGAAGACGAAAAACAAACAGATGCATGAAAAAGAAACAAGATGATCGTCTTAAAACCCTAATGACGAAACACAAAATTAAAGTGAACATACCTGATGATGATGATGATAAAGAGAACGAGCAGGATGATAAGGGAAGGCAACGGAATCGGGCGTCGGAAATTGGGGCGGCCGGCAACGAGAATGTAGAAAGCGAGGAAGAGAGAAGAATTAACTCAGGATACCAACGGTTGAACTAATAATGTTGTGTGTGTTTGTGTGCATGCTGTATGGGTTTCTAAATTAGTTTTTTATTAAGACAAACTATTGACAACAGGTGCTCAAAGAAGAACTGTTGTTATATGTTAATAACAACGGGTCAATAAAAGTCAACCGTTGTCAAAAGTTTATTACAACGGTTAAAATATACCCGTTGTAATATATTTTCACCAAATTTGCGCCAAAATGAAATATGTCAAAAAAATCATTGACAACGGGTAGAGGTACTACACCCGTTGTTGAAAGTATTAACAACGGGTAATTTAAATATAACCGTTATTATTGTTGAACCTTTTTTTAAAATTATGTAATTCCATTACGGTCCAAACTGTAACAATACATCGTAATGTGTGAAGCACCATATCTTTGCAACATTATTCAAACAATTTCAACACCAAGCATCCACATCTAATAATAAGATCAAGAAAATAAGACAACACAAAGATGCATGCATCTTTGCATATCTAAGCTACAGGATTTACTATGCCATGCAAATTTGGGAATTTTTATTTAACAATATAATGACCACTATTGATTTACCAATAAATTAAACCATCAAATTATTGGTCTGAAAATGACTCAAAATGTTGGTCGTCCATATCACTGTGTCCTGATGAACTATCTCAGGATCGGGGACGTTTCTTGGATGTCATAGTTTCTTCGTTAACCCAAATACCTTCACCATGGTCATCACGCATATAGATGCTTTCAGTGTCCTCATGATCAGTGTCAACATCGTCGAAATAAGATACAGTGGTAGACTGATCCATTCCCTCAAAAACGACATCCTGATCATCATCACCATTATCGGATGGACTACTCCTTCTACTCCTTATAGACAAGACAATGACCATTTCTTATCCATAGGATCGGTAACATAGAACACTTGTTTAGCTTGGGATGCCATTATGAAAGGATCATCCTTATTATTGCCAACCTTACCCAGATTGACCAACGTAAATCCCATCATATCCTTTCGGACACAATGGATGTTGTTATCAACCCAGTTACATCGAAACAAAGGCATTGTGAAATCAATGTAATCTAGTACCAATATTTCTTGAATAACAGTATAATAAAGGCATTTTCCCCAAATAGGCTTTTTATCTTTTGAAGTAGCAAAGTGCATTGCCTCAAATTCAGAACTCACACCACTATTTTGCATTGTGCTCAACTCATCTTGCTCGCGGGTGTAAAAAGTATATCCATTAATGGCAAAACTGTTGTAAAAGGTGACCACGACATTTGGACCTAAACCAAGACGTAGTAACCTAGGAGAGATGTCATCACCGGTTTGATCAAGACACTAATCGTAAGACAATATTCCTAAACCACTCGGAAACGTCTTCGTATGCTCGTTCGCAATCCACTTCTCGGTCTTGTTTTGGTGATCGTATTTGAGCTCATCTTTGTGTTGTTGAATATAAGGTTGCACCTCATCTTCGTTGTTTAGCACATACATGTGTGCTAAATGCAACATTTCACGTGTCACAATTTTTTCAACCCGGCCCCTAATACCTTTTCCGGTCATCCAGTCACTATGACGATTCTTAGGAACGCCAATCAACTCCTCAGGGGAGAGATGAGCGTAACAATATGAAAGAGCTTCGTCTAAAATAGCGCGTTCAGCAATACAACCTTCCGGACGATACCGATTAGATGTATAGTCCTTGTACACTTTCATCAATCTTTCGAAAGGATACTGGTATCTCAAGTACACGGGCCCAAGGTACAAAATCTCCCTAACCAAGTGAATGGTCAGATGAATCATGATAGTGATGAAAGAGGGTGGAAAATATATTTCCAACTGACAAAGAGAGGTTATAACGAGGTCCTGCAATGAATCCGCGTCATCGGGATCGATGACTTTCTCGCTTATGGACTGGAAGAAGAGACAGAATCTAGTTATAGCATATCTTACCTTTTCAGGTAAAATGGAACGAATAGCCACGAGTAGTAATTGTTGCATCAAAGTGTGACAATCATGTGACTTTAACCCGATGAGTTTTAGGTCTTGCATCGACACTAGGCTTTTGATGTTCGACGAATAACCATGTGGCACGTTAATTCCATTAAAGCATGCACATAACTCTTTTCTCTCATTCCGTGAAAGGGTAAAAGCTGCTGGCGGTAAAAATGTACGATTACCTCTCTTCTGTGGTGCCAACTCTAGCCTAATACCCATCATTTTCATATCTTCCCTAGCTGCGGCGTTATCCTTTGTTTTACCAGGAACATTCAGAAGGGTATTGATAATATTATCACAGACATTTTTCTCAATGTGCATGAAATCGAGGCAATGCCTGACCTCCAGGTCAGGCCAATATGGAAGTTTATCAAAAAATATGGATCTTTTCTTATACCCACGAGTAGAAAATTTAGAGCCGCTCTTCTTCCCATAATCTATCTCAATATGCTTTACTTTCTGATAAACTTCATGCCCACTCAAAATTCTAGGAGGTTGACGAAGTTCTTGTCTTCCATTGAATGCTTTCTGCATCTTGCGATAACAATGCTCATGATACAAGAACCTCCTATTTCCCATATACACATACTTACGAGAAGACTTCAAGTATTCAGACTCGATATCCTCCCCACACAATGGACAAACCTCTTTCCCATGAACTGTGTGCCCAGAAAGGTCACCATAAGCCGGATAGTCAATTATTATGCACAATAACATCGCTCTCAAATTGAAAGTTTCGTTCTTATATGCATCAAATACTTCTATCCCACTATCCCACAACAATCGCAAATCATCTAGAAGAGGTTCCAAATATACATCTATATCATTTCCAGATTGTTTAGGGCCGGAAATTAACAACGACAACATCAAATACTTTCTTTTCATGCACACATATGGAGGTAAGTTATAAATAGCCAACACTACTGGCCAAGTACTATGTTGGCTACTCATGTTTCCGTGTGGGTTCATTCCATCAGTGGACAGCGCTAGACGTAAGTTTCTAGGTTCATTGCCGAACTCGGGATACTTAGCGTCGAACGATTTCCATTGCTTACCATCTGCTTAGGGTGTCTTAGCTTTCCATCATTGATTCTTCTGTTTCATGCCAAGTTAACATTTTTGCATCATCGGGATTCACATAAATCCTTATGACTCTTGGTATCAATGGAAAATACCACAACACCTTAGCCGGGATCCCTTCCTTATCCTTATAACGCCACTCCAAACATTTAGGGCAATTGGTTAAGTTTTGATATAATTTCCGATACAATATGCAATCATTTGGACATGCATGTATTTTCTCATATTTCATACCCACTCCTCTTATTAGTTTTTTCGCCTCATATGTCTTAACAGGTAGAACATTACCATCAGGAAGCAACTCCTTTATCAAGGCTAAAAAACTAGTGAAACACGTGTCACTCACCCCATTTGCCCCCTTGATATTATACAACTTCACCACAGCCGACATTTTTGTGAACTTACAACCAGGATACGAGAGGTGCTTTGGACTCACACAACTTCTCATACATGTTGTTAAGGTCATCCCAATTACTAGTGTCATCACCTACATCTTCAAAAGCAATCGACTCATCATCATTCTCTTCATTATCTATAGACCCAACATTCAACTTCTCTACTTCCAACTCTTCCAACTCAAAAAACTCGGCAAACTCAGGATCATCAGTTAGCCTTTCGTGTACCTCAACATCATCTTCTTCAGAGTTATTCTCTTCCTCTAATGATTCCCCATGAAAAATCCAAAGTGTATAGGATCGACTAAATCTCCACTTTTCTAAGTGTATTTTAACGTCCGGAAAAACCATATAGCTAATATTACCACATCTTTCACAAGGACATGCAATACTAGAAGAACCTTTCAAATTGTTCGAAACGAATTCATAAAATTCAGCTAAACCATCCTTGTAGGTGCGGTCACTCATATTTGCATCAATCATCCAAGTTCGAGTCATTATTCTACATTCGTAATAATAGGCAACTAATTCAGAAAATACAATAATAGGCAAACAAATAAACGAAATTCAGGAAAGCAATTAAGCTAAATTATCAACAAATTAGATAATAACCCAAAAAATCCTATATCTATAAGCGTTGCTAAGAAACATATATATACCTGATTGATAAACACGATGAGGGAGAGAAGACGTACGTGACAACAGTGACGGAGATGAAGACAGAGAGACGATCAGGGAGGAATGGAGGATGATATAATAGCAGCATTAGCTTGTGTTTGTGTTTGTAGCGTATAGCAGAATAAAGCAATATGTTGTTCTTAAGATTTTCATAATATTAATAACAACGGTTCTTGAGTCTACAACCGTTGTTAAAAAGTATTAAAAACGGGTTCTAATATAACCGTTGTGATTACTTTTCACTAATTTGGCGCCAAACCATTAAAAACGGTTAAAATTTAACCGTTGTTATTATTTTTTTCATTAACAACGGTTTTTAAAGTATGACCCGTTGTTAAAACCAATAACAACGGTTAACAACACAGAACCGTTGTAATTAAGTTTGGTAAAATTCGCGGAATCAATTCTACAACGTGTTTTGATGATTTTCGTGAATAAGCGTTGTTAAAGGGCCGTTGTGGTTGCCTGTATTTGTAGTAGTGTGGGTTGGAGAGAAAAGGGGGGGAAATTTTTTGATTTTTTTGTTTTTGAATTTGTTTGGTTTTTTAGAGAGGAGAGGTTTTTGAGAGATAAAAAATGAGTGAAATTATGAGATATGAGAGAGAAGTGGTGTTTGGAAAAGTATATATATTAAATTAGTAGTTAATTAGGAAGAGTTAGTGGAGTAAAACTCTTAGGACTTGATTTTTGGACATATAAGACTCGAAAACAAGAACTAACTTGGACAGAATTAGACTCAACAAAGGACTCGATTTGGACACTTAGATGGATTGTTTTAAGGACCAACAAGCTATATAAGGACACATTTAGAAGCTAATAAACGATTCAACCAAAGCAAGGCACGAAAATGCACTGTTTTGGACGAATATAAGATCCTAAATAGCTTGATAACTTTGAAAGAAAGCAATGGAAATAAGATTGTAACTTAAATGCTTATGAACTAAACATTCAAATAACAATTCCCACAATAACTTAAGGCAACAAAACAGAAACTTTGGGACTGTTTTGACACAAAACAATAACAAGACTCGGGATATGACTTGAGAAGATCACAAAGCAATCTCAAGACTCGGGATGTTGTTCAAGATCACAAAGCAAGAACTAATCCCCTTATGCACTTGGTCAGATCACAAAGCAAACCAAGATACACGACCCCAAACACTAAGTAATGGAGTTGTTCTAGCACTAAGCAAAGAACTAATCAAGGGTTTTGAGAAACCTCATAAAACTCATAATTTTCATTAACTCCAATCTGATTTTCTCATATGTCTAACTTGGTTTATATAGACCAAGGCTTACAATCTTGACCCTTGATTACAAGTTACATCTAAGGGCCACAAAATGAGCAGCTAAAAGGACATAAAAACAGCAGCCTAGGCCTCTTACAATGCTGAAATTGAAAATGACATAAAGCAAAGAAATGATAAAGTAAACTAATAGTCCAATCTTCCTTGTTTGTAGCTCAACTTCTTATTTATGATTATATGGACTGATTGGAGGCTTGTGGAACCGTGTATGACTCCTATTCAGCTCCCAAAAAGTCTCTTGAGCTTTGTTGGATCAAAAGAGGAAAGATTGATAGAGACATTTAGCTCATTGTTCAAAACCGGGTCCCCTTGTACCTTTGCTTTAGTTCTTCAAATAATTTCTGAATGGTAACCCTTGGAGATAAAAGATCCTACACAAAAACATCCTAAACTCACCAAAGATGTGAAATAGGGCGGTTGGAGGCATGACTTCTTAGACGGAATTGAAGTTGGACCTCGATTGTTGGTGGCGGTTCAAAACCGGGTTTGGAGAGCATCTTAGGAAATCAGTCGCGTTTTGGAAGAGGCATATCTCTTAGCTCAGGATGAATATCAGGGCCCATGATATCTCATTTGAAAGCTAAGGGATCTAACTTTCACCTCCAAAAAGAATCAACCTTAGACGTTGAGTAAATCTCGAGTTATTGAACTTTTAGTGCACGTAGGTCATGGGCTGTCCAGAAATGCGCAGTCTGTTTGCATCAGCCATATCTCAAGCTATAAACCTGATATGGAGGTGATTCAAAATCCATCGTTTTTCTAAGATCCCAAGCTTTCTAATGACATAAGAATCATTGTATTTGCATGAGTAAAACTTGAGATATAGAGCTTGGAAGTTAGGCTTAATGTAATGACACTTCAAAAAGCGATGAAATGCATTCAATTGTGAACCGTTCCTTGGACTGTTTCTTTTGGCTTAAAAATGAATCACAATGCAACAAATTTTGTTGCAAACTCCCTTTCTTCAAAAGAATTTGCCCTCAAATTCTCGACATTGTCATCTTCAACCTCTTCACAATAAGACCACACACACCTCAAGAGATGGATTATCATGACTTCCTCCCGGATCATAGACTAGAATTGTGTATGGCAAGAGAGGTGTTGTTACTCTCTTGTCACCAAAGTTCTTGGACAAATCAGGCTCTAAGGACGTTTGAGGTTGCTCCTTACTCGGTTGGCATGCTCCCAAGATGTAGCTTTTGAAGCAAGAACCATGGCTGATGTAGGAGGTCGGATTTGGTACACTCGAGTATGGAACAACCCAAGACTCTCCTCTTGCTTTACCCTTGCTTGAATCCGAACAAGTTCCACCATTGAACATGACCATGGACTGTCCAAACTCCATGGTTTGAAGGCTAAGTAGTTCTTGGTTAACAATCACTTCTCTAGGCCCCAAATCAGTAGCTTGGTCATTATTGATGGCTCCATGGGCAAGGGTATGGCTACTCTCCTCCTCACTAGTAGGCTCATTTAATGAGTTGAAGGGGGTTTTTGTTTCAAGACATGGGTTCTCAAAGATAGCACTACATGAGCTATTCATTTTAGCATAAGTGCTCATGACCTTTGGCTCAAGGGACTTAGACTTAGGACAAGCAATGTTTAAGCATGGCATGACAATTCCTTGGTCTAAACTCTCCTCTATCCCAACTGTTTTGGTTACCCCTAAACATTCCCTTTTAGCTAAAGCCTTATGGTTTTCAGGCCTTGCTAAGCTCTTCTCCACACACAAAGCCAACTCAAGAAATTCACCATATGAATGCATCATTTCTAATTTAATCCTCCTAGCAATTTCAGATTTCAAGCCATTGTAAAATCTGATTCCCTTAAGAAAAGAACTTACTTCATTGTCATACACAAAGTGTAATTCCTCAAATAATCTAGCATACTCATGAACACTCAAGGAATTTTGTTTAAGGGTCTTAAGTTCAGCCAACAAATTATCCATGGTAGAAGAAGGTAGAAACTTTAATCTCATGTTCCTTTCAAGTTTAAACCAAGAACATATTCTACCCTTCCCTTCCATCCTCCTTGAAAATTTAAGAGTATTATACCATAACAAAGCAACACCCTTTAAAGAAGACACAACCAGTTTACACTTCTCTTTATCAGAAAAACACTTGTTCTCGAAATAGCATTCAACATCAAACAACCAAGACACAAATGCTCTACTGTTTTCACCATTAAAGGAAGGAAGTAATGGTGTGTTACCTTTGCTTCTAAGGGTCGGAGAGGAATTAGAACACTCATGGGGCAGGAGGTGTTCTCCTTGATACAAATCAGGAGGTTTTGGTTCCCTTGGAACCCCATGGGTACTTGTTGCACTCCATGTATGCACATCACCTTCATACCCTTTTGTTAGAGCTTGCAACTTTACCATAGATGCTTCTAATGACTTGGAAATGGAACCAAGAACACAAGGATTCATCTTTGAGCATGGAACATAGGGTACAACACCAATAGCTACTGATTTTCCCATGAAAAATCAGAATCACAACAACTTAAGTAAAACTGATTTTCAAGAAACAAACCAAAGCTTTGAAAACCTCTCTTCACTCATTGGGTTATTTTTGTAGTTTTAGATGTAGTTAGGAAAGATGAACACTCAACCAAAGCTCTGATAACCAATTTGGAGTAAAACTCTTAGGACTTGATTTTTGGACATATAAGACTCGAAAACAAGAACTAACTTGGACAGAATTAGACTCAACAAAGGACTCGATTTGGACACTTAGATGGATTGTTTTAAGGACCAACAAGCTATATAAGGACACATTTAGAAGCTAATAAACGATTCAACCAAAGCAAGGCACGAAACAGCCTGTTTTGGACGAATATAAGATCCTAAATAGCTTGATAACTTTGAAAGAAAGCAATGGAAATAAGATTGTAACTTAAATGCTTATGAACTAAACATTCAAATAACAATTCCCACAATAACTTAAGGCAACAAAACAGAAACTTTGGGACTGTTTTGACACAAAACAATAACAAGACTCGGGATATGACTTGAGAAGATCACAAAGCAATCTCAAGACTCGGGATGTTGTTCAAGATCACAAAGCAAGAACTAATCCCCTTATGCACTTGGTCAGATCACAAAGCAAACCAAGATACACGACCCCAAACACTAAGTAATGGAGTTGTTCTAGCACTAAGCAAAGAACTAATCAAGGGTTTTGAGAAACCTCATAAAACTCATAATTTTCATTAACTCCAATCTGATTTTCTCATATGTCTAACTTGGTTTATATAGACCAAGGCTTACAATCTTGACCCTTGATTACAAGTTACATCTAAGGGCCACAAAATGAGCAGCTAAAAGGACATAAAAACAGCAGCCTAGGCCTCTTACAATGCTGAAATTGAAAATGACATAAAGCAAAGAAATGATAAAGTAAACTAATAGTCCAATCTTCCTTGTTTGTAGCTCAACTTCTTATTTATGATTATATGGACTGATTGGAGGCTTGTGGAACCGTGTATGACTCCTATTCAGCTCCCAAAAAGTCTCTTGAGCTTTGTTGGATCAAAAGAGGAAAGATTGATAGAGACATTTAGCTCATTGTTCAAAACCGGGTCCCCTTGTACCTTTGCTTTAGTTCTTCAAATAATTTCTGAATGGTAACCCTTGGAGATAAAAGATCCTACACAAAAACATCCTAAACTCACCAAAGATGTGAAATAGGGCGGTTGGAGGCATGACTTCTTAGACGGAATTGAAGTTGGACCTCGATTGTTGGTGGCGGTTCAAAACCGGGTTTGGAGAGCATCTTAGGAAATCAGTCGCGTTTTGGAAGAGGCATATCTCTTAGCTCAGGATGAATATCAGGGCCCATGATATCTCATTTGAAAGCTAAGGGATCTAACTTTCACCTCCAAAAAGAATCAACCTTAGACGTTGAGTAAATCTCGAGTTATTGAACTTTTAGTGCACGTAGGTCATGGGCTGTCCAGAAATGCGCAGTCTGTTTGCATCAGCCATATCTCAAGCTATAAACCTGATATGGAGGTGATTCAAAATCCATCGTTTTTCTAAGATCCCAAGCTTTCTAATGACATAAGAATCATTGTATTTGCATGAGTAAAACTTGAGATATAGAGCTTGGAAGTTAGGCTTAATGTAATGACACTTCAAAAAGCGATGAAATGCATTCAATTGTGAACCGTTCCTTGGACTGTTTCTTTTGGCTTAAAAATGAATCACAATGCAACAAATTTTGTTGCAAACTCCCTTTCTTCAAAAGAATTTGCCCTCAAATTCTCGACATTGTCATCTTCAACCTCTTCACAATAAGACCACACACACCTCAAGAGATGGATTATCATGACTTCCTCCCGGATCATAGACTAGAATTGTGTATGGCAAGAGAGGTGTTGTTACTCTCTTGTCACCAAAGTTCTTGGACAAATCAGGCTCTAAGGACGTTTGAGGTTGCTCCTTACTCGGTTGGCATGCTCCCAAGATGTAGCTTTTGAAGCAAGAACCATGGCTGATGTAGGAGGTCGGATTTGGTACACTCGAGTATGGAACAACCCAAGACTCTCCTCTTGCTTTACCCTTGCTTGAATCCGAACAAGTTCCACCATTGAACATGACCATGGACTGTCCAAACTCCATGGTTTGAAGGCTAAGTAGTTCTTGGTTAACAATCACTTCTCTAGGCCCCAAATCAGTAGCTTGGTCATTATTGATGGCTCCATGGGCAAGGGTATGGCTACTCTCCTCCTCACTAGTAGGCTCATTTAATGAGTTGAAGGGGGTTTTTGTTTCAAGACATGGGTTCTCAAAGATAGCACTACATGAGCTATTCATTTTAGCATAAGTGCTCATGACCTTTGGCTCAAGGGACTTAGACTTAGGACAAGCAATGTTTAAGCATGGCATGACAATTCCTTGGTCTAAACTCTCCTCTATCCCAACTGTTTTGGTTACCCCTAAACATTCCCTTTTAGCTAAAGCCTTATGGTTTTCAGGCCTTGCTAAGCTCTTCTCCACACACAAAGCCAACTCAAGAAATTCACCATATGAATGCATCATTTCTAATTTAATCCTCCTAGCAATTTCAGATTTCAAGCCATTGTAAAATCTGATTCCCTTAAGAAAAGAACTTACTTCATTGTCATACACAAAGTGTAATTCCTCAAATAATCTAGCATACTCATGAACACTCAAGGAATTTTGTTTAAGGGTCTTAAGTTCAGCCAACAAATTATCCATGGTAGAAGAAGGTAGAAACTTTAATCTCATGTTCCTTTCAAGTTTAAACCAAGAACATATTCTACCCTTCCCTTCCATCCTCCTTGAAAATTTAAGAGTATTATACCATAACAAAGCAACACCCTTTAAAGAAGACACAACCAGTTTACACTTCTCTTTATCAGAAAAACACTTGTTCTCGAAATAGCATTCAACATCAAACAACCAAGACACAAATGCTCTACTGTTTTCACCATTAAAGGAAGGAAGTAATGGTGTGTTACCTTTGCTTCTAAGGGTCGGAGAGGAATTAGAACACTCATGGGGCAGGAGGTGTTCTCCTTGATACAAATCAGGAGGTTTTGGTTCCCTTGGAACCCCATGGGTACTTGTTGCACTCCATGTATGCACATCACCTTCATACCCTTTTGTTAGAGCTTGCAACTTTACCATAGATGCTTCTAATGACTTGGAAATGGAACCAAGAACACAAGGATTCATCTTTGAGCATGGAACATAGGGTACAACACCAATAGCTACTGATTTTCCCATGAAAAATCAGAATCACAACAACTTAAGTAAAACTGATTTTCAAGAAACAAACCAAAGCTTTGAAAACCTCTCTTCACTCATTGGGTTATTTTTGTAGTTTTAGATGTAGTTAGGAAAGATGAACACTCAACCAAAGCTCTGATAACCAATTTGGAGTAAAACTCTTAGGACTTGATTTTTGGACATATAAGACTCGAAAACAAGAACTAACTTGGACAGAATTAGACTCAACAAAGGACTCGATTTGGACACTTAGATGGATTGTTTTAAGGACCAACAAGCTATATAAGGACACATTTAGAAGCTAATAAACGATTCAACCAAAGCAAGGCACGAAACAGCCTGTTTTGGACGAATATAAGATCCTAAATAGCTTGATAACTTTGAAAGAAAGCAATGGAAATAAGATTGTAACTTAAATGCTTATGAACTAAACATTCAAATAACAATTCCCACAATAACTTAAGGCAACAAAACAGAAACTTTGGGACTGTTTTGACACAAAACAATAACAAGACTCGGGATATGACTTGAGAAGATCACAAAGCAATCTCAAGACTCGGGATGTTGTTCAAGATCACAAAGCAAGAACTAATCCCCTTATGCACTTGGTCAGATCACAAAGCAAACCAAGATACACGACCCCAAACACTAAGTAATGGAGTTGTTCTAGCACTAAGCAAAGAACTAATCAAGGGTTTTGAGAAACCTCATAAAACTCATAATTTTCATTAACTCCAATCTGATTTTCTCATATGTCTAACTTGGTTTATATAGACCAAGGCTTACAATCTTGACCCTTGATTACAAGTTACATCTAAGGGCCACAAAATGAGCAGCTAAAAGGACATAAAAACAGCAGCCTAGGCCTCTTACAATGCTGAAATTGAAAATGACATAAAGCAAAGAAATGATAAAGTAAACTAATAGTCCAATCTTCCTTGTTTGTAGCTCAACTTCTTATTTATGATTATATGGACTGATTGGAGGCTTGTGGAACCGTGTATGACTCCTATTCAGCTCCCAAAAAGTCTCTTGAGCTTTGTTGGATCAAAAGAGGAAACATTGATAGAGACATTTAGCTCATTGTTCAAAACCGGGTCCCCTTGTACCTTTGCTTTAGTTCTTCAAATAATTTCTGAATGGTAACCCTTGGAGATAAAAGATCCTACACAAAAACATCCTAAACTCACCAAATATGTGAAATAGGGCGATTGGAGGCATGACTTCTTAGACGGAATTGAAGTTGGACCTCGATTGTTGGTGGCGGTTCAAAACCGGGTTTGGAAAGCATCTTAGGAAATCAGACGCGTTTTGGAAGAGGCATATCTCTTAGCTCAGGATGAATATCAGGGCCCATGATATCTCATTTGAAAGCTAAGGGATCTAACTTTCACCTCCAAAAAGAATCAACCTTAGACGTTGAGTAAATCTAGAGTTATTGAACTTTTAGTGCACGTAGGTCATGGGCTGTCCAGAAATGCGCAGTCTGTTTGCATCAGCCATATCTCAAGCTATAAACCTGATATGGAGGTGATTCAAAATCCATCGTTTTTCTAAGATCCCAAGCTTTCTAATGACATAATAATCATTGTATTTGCATGAGTAAAACTTGAGATATAGAGCTTGGAAGTTAGGCTTGATGTAATGACACTTCAAAAAGCGATGAAATGCATTCAATTGTGAACCGTTCCTTGGACTGTTTCTTTTGGCTTAAAAATGAATCACAATGCAACAAATTTTGTTGCAGTTAGTGATTAATTAGTATAGGTAGTGAGAGAGTGGGTTTAATGAGCTTTAATCCCCTCCTTTTTGCTTTCAATCTCAACCCTCCATCTTCCTCATCCAATGGCTCTAAAGGGAACTTATGGACTCACATGTAAGACATGGACTTTCTTGAACCTAATACTATATATATATATATATATATATATATATATATATATATATATATATATATATATATATATATATATATATATATATATATATATAGAGAGAGAGAGAGAGAGAGAGAGAGAGAAGGGATCATGTAAGGCCATTACATCTTATGAGTCCATAAGTCCTTCTAAAGGCCCTTGGATGAAGAGAATGGAAGGCTAGGATTAGATCTCAATGGATGGCTATAAATTAATCTCTCCACCTTTTCTCTAATTAGCTCATCAATTCTATTAACATACCTCACTAATCATTCATCATCTCATTATCACAACTTCTTCTCATCTCTCTACATCTCAATTCTCTTTCCTCTCTAAATACCCAAAAAAATCAAAAACCCAAAAAAATCATTCACCACCACCCACCACCACCCTACCCGACACCACCCCACCACCCGCCGTCGCCGCCAACCCCACCGCCGCCGCGGCCGACATTTTTTTTTTTTTTTTTTTTTTTTTTTTTTTTCGTGTTAGTTTTTATGTTTTGAGTTGTTTTTTTCCATTCATTATTTTTGTTATCTTTTATTTTATTTATTTATTTTTCATTTGTTATTTTGTACTTCTTTTCTCAATTCTCGCTTTTTTATAAAAAAAAGTCACATTTGAAATAACACAAACAATAACACTCCCAAAAAAAAAAAATATAAAAAGTGTAACCTTAATTTTAAATTGTATAACTTTAATGTTTTACGAGTATAACTTTAGTCGTAAATTGTATAACTTTAATGTTTTAACGGTACAACTTTTGTATAACTTTTGTTTGGAGTTGTTTTTTTTTTTCTATTTGTTAGTATTAATCTTAGACATATTAAAGTTATTATAATGCATATTTTGACATTTCAAATATCGTCTTGTTTTTTATTTTTACAAATGTCGTTTCTTTAAAATTCGTCTTGTTTTTTTTTTATTTTTACAAATGTCGTTTTTTTAAAGTTATTATAAATTTTTCAGTTATGGGCAAAAGTTATACTTTTATGGACTAAAGTTATACAAAAATGGACTAAAGTTATACAAAAATTGCCTAAAGTTATACTGTTATGGACTAAAGTTATACAAAAATAGACTAAAGTTATACAAAAATTGCCTAAAGTTATACAAATATGAACTGAAGTTATACAAATAAGGACTAAAGTTATAAAAAAACTGACTAAAGTTATACGAATATGGACTAAAGTTATACAAATAAGGACTAAAGTTACACAAAAATGGACTAAAGTTATACAAAAATGGACCAAAGATATACAAATACATTAGGAATGTGTTGAACTTCTCAATGAATGTATAACTCTAGTAACGATATGAATAACTTCTACTCAACGAATGTATAACTCCAGTAGAAGTGTGTATAATTTCAATGACTTTAGTCAATTTTTGTATATCTTTAGTCAATTTTTGTATAACCTTAGCTCATTTTTGTATAACTTTACTCCTTATTTAAATAACTTTAGCCCATTTTTGTATAACTTTAGTCCATTTTTGTATAACTTTAGTCCATTTTCGATGAATTAATTGGAATTTATATAAGTTCTTTTTGTACGACTTTAGTCCATATTTGTATAACTTTAGTCCATATTTGTATAACTTTAGTCTATTTTTGTATAACTTTTGTCCATTTTTGTATAACTTTTGTCCATATTTGTATAACTTTAGTCAATTTTTGTATAACTCTAGTCCTTATTTGTATAACTTTAGTCCTTCATATGTATAACTTTAGTCCAAAAGCGTGTAACTTTAGTCCTAAATCCTATAAATTTAATCCAACAAACTTATAACTTCTGTCCAAACGTATAACTTTAGTTCAAAATTGTATAACTTTAGTCCAAAATTGTATAACTTTAGTCCAAAAATAAAAAGCCAACAAAACTGAAAAAATAAAAACCAAATAGATATAAAAAAATAAAAACCATCTAGATCTAAAAAAGAAAAATCAACAAATATGAAAAAATAAACAAGATGTATATCGTGTGTATAACTTTAAAAAAAGAAGTATAACTTTAATATACGTAGTGTATAACTTTAATAGACAAGATGTATAACTTTAATGCACGCAGTGTATTAACTTTAATAGACAAGATGTAGAACTTTAGTTCAAAATTTGTGTAACTTCAATTTATACAATGTATAACTTTAGTAGTTAATAGTATAACTTTATTTTGATTATTGTATAACTTCAGCCCAAAATATGAAACTTGAAAAATAATAAATTAGAAATTAAAAACAACAAAGATAAAAAAATAGAAAATACAATACAATAATAAATAATCTAACAAAAAAATATAGTGGACACAACAAAATAAACCAACAAAATAATCTAACAAAATACAATAATAAACCAACAAAACACAACAAAATAAACCAACAAAACAAAAAACAAAAACAACAAAAAAACAAAAACAAAACCAATTAGAAAAAATAAGCAAAAAACCAAGCAAACCATAACAAATATAAAGTAGATCTAGAAAAAAAAAAAAAAAAAAAACGGATCTGATAAAAGGAAGAACGAAAAGAAAAAAAAAGGAAGAGAGGAGGAGCGGCAGTACGACAACACCAACGACATCAACACCGACAACACCAACGATAACGACAACACCAACGACAACACCAACACAAATAAAAACACTCGAAAAACAAATCAAAATCTGAAAACAATCCCGTCTTTTTTTCCGATCAGAAAAAAAAGGTGAAGCGGCAGGGGTTGTGGGTGGTGGCGTCGGGTCTGGTGGTGTTGGCGCAGTTGTTGTGGGTTGATGTCGGTGTTGTTGTTGGTTGTTGTTGATGCTGCTGTTGTTGTCGGTGTTGTGGTCCGTTCGAATGGAGGGAGACGAAGGAGGTTGAAAGGAGGAGAAGAAAGAGGTGTCGACGGCGAATGGAGGAGAAGAAGGAGGTGTCGGCGGCGAACGGACCATAACCCAGATCTGGCAAAAAAAAACAAAAAAAAAAATTGAAAGGAAGGTGGGTGGCGGGTGGAAGTTGGTGGGGCTGTAAGTTGTAAGTTGGTGGGTGGCGTGTGGAAGTTGGTGTGGGGCTGGAGTTTTGCTGGCGGGGCTGGAAGTTGGCGGTGGTGGGTGGGGGCAAAATGGAGGGGTGGAATATTTGGGTTGTTTGTTTTGGTTTTTTTTTTTTTTTTTTTTTATTTTGGTTTTTTTTTTTTTTTTTTTTTTTTTTGTTTAGAGAGGGTGGAAGGAAAATGAGAGAGAAAGAGTGAATGAGAGAAGTGAGAGAGGGTGAGTGAATGAGAAGTGAGTAGGGAGATTAGAATGGGGAAGGAGTTATACACATTAGGAAGAGTTATACAGGATTAAGGAGAAAGATTAGGGAGGGTGATTTATGGCCCTTCATTGAGATGTAATCTCATCCCTCCATTCCCCTCATCCAAGAGCCCTTATAAGGACTTAGGGACTCAATATAGATGAAGGCCTTACTAGAACCCTTCTATATATATATATATATATATATATATATATATATATATATATATATATATATATATATAGAAGAGATCAACTAAGGTCCTTAGATATAATAAGTCCATAAGTCTTAATGTGGACGGTTGGATCAATCAAACCAATGGCCAAGATTTCGCAGTCAAACCCCACTAAACCCCATTAAACTAATATTTTTGATTTACCTCTCTCCTCTTACCCACTAACCCATGCATGCTACAATGTTTGTCCATCAGTCCATGATCATTTCCCTCCTCATTTTCTAGACAATTCAAAACAACTTGCGGGTATTTTTCCCTCTATTTCCTGTCATTTCGTCTTCCTTTTCTTTCTTCACAATTCTGATAACTCCATTTTCATCACTACCAATTAACTCCATCCTAACAAACGCCATTTTCATCACTACAAATTAATACCAACTCGCGTGCAAACTCGCCTGTCTCCATTTTTTTATAAGGTATTTTCTCCATTCCTTATTTAGTGATTTGTAGTCTGTTTTTTGTTAATTATTGCCTTTGTTAAACTATCATAAAAAGAGTTCATTTGATTTTTCAATCTTCAATTATGGGATTGCTAATTTTTATTTGTTCAATTGTTAATTATGGTTGTGCAGATCAAATTCGAGGTCATTTGATAATTAACAATGGTTTTTGCCAAGAAAAATGCCAAGAAATCTTCCAAGAAATCTGAATCGAAGGTAAAAAATCTCGTCTTGTTGGTATAACTCTTATAGAATGATTTGTAACTTCAATTAAATATCTGTATAACTCTAATCCCAATTGTTTGTCATCTACAGATGGATGTTGTAGAAAGTATTGACACGGGAGTTGATATCCAGGTTAAAAGTTTTGATTTTGATTTATACGTTACTAGATGTCTAACTCTGCTTACTAGATGTATAACTTTAGTACTCAAAATGTATAACTCTGGTTAATTAATGTAAAATTCTGGTTAATAGATGTATAACTTTAGTACGCAATATGTATAACTCTGGTTTCTAGATGTATAACTCTGGGTTCTAGATGTATAGCTCTTCTGATTCTGTGACCAACTCCTTCTTCATAATGTCAAACTCTAATTGTTATATGTATGACTATACTTCTAATTAGTTTCCATACATAGAGTTATACAATATATGCCTACAGTTATACAATTTATACCTGGATATATACAATATATAGCTAGAGTTATACAATTTATACTTTGGAGTTATACATTAGATGCCTGGACTTATACCTGGAGTTATTCCTGGAGTTATTCATTATACTGTATATGCTTACAGTTATACATTGTATGGCCAGAGTTATACATTCTATGACTAGAGTTATACATTACATGGCCAGAGTTATACTTTCTATTGCTAGAGTTATACATTTTATCGCAGTCATTTGTTGTATAACTCTGATTACATGTTGAATAACCTGCTTTGTCATAATGTATAACTGGAGTTATACAATGTATGGCCAGAGTTAGACATTCTATGGCTAGAGTTATACATTACATGGCCACAGTTTTACTTTCTATTGCAGTCATTTGTTGTATAACTCTGATTACATGTTGAATAACTTCTGCTGTCATAATGTATAACTGGAGTTATACAATATTTGCTTAGAGTTATACATTTTATTCCTGGAGTTATACAATATATGCCTAGAGTTATACAAAGTATATGCCTAGAGTTCTGATTAGATAATTTTAGTTTGATTGTCCACTTTTGTTATTATATGTATAACCTGTCATCGTTAATCTGAATCCCTTTTTGTTTTGTCACTACAGATGGATGATGCACCAAGTCGAGAAGGGAGCCGATTCCCAGGTTCAAAGTTTGACCTTTTTATAATCTGTTGTCATTTGTTGTATAACTCTCGATTACATTTTGAATAACTTTTGTTGTCAGAATGTATAACTCTTGATATTTTTCGATTAACTCTATTATCGAATGTATAACTTTACTTATATTTTGTATAACTCGACTATCTATTGTATTACTTTAATTCACAGTATGTCTATTTCTTTGTTCCAAATATCTCTAATTGCAACTATAGTATGTCTAATTGTGTGTGTTGTCCTTGCTTTTCCCCAGATGGTTGAGGCCAAGCCAAGGGTAAAGAGGGTGCATGAAATCACGGTTTCGTGTCGACCTCAAAGACTTGTCTCTCTCATTGAAAAGCTTAATGAGGATTAGGTGTCCATTTGTTAAGAAAATTGGGTTTGGTGGCCTTTTGGAACTCAAGATTAGCAGCTTCCCACTTGCACACGTTCACTGTTCTTGGAGTCCTTCTCGACGGGTCATATGTGTTTGGGCTTCGCGGAAGAAGGAGTTTATGATCAGTAAGCATGACGTGCATGACTGTTTCTTGTTACCTTTCGGACCCAACCCTCTCCCTTTGGTGCCCGTGAGCTCGCAGAAGGGGTCCAACGATCCCGAGAATAAGGAGCTGAAGGACAAATGGCGACAAGCGTACGGGGTGGCCAAAGGGAATAGTGCAATACCCTTAGGGAAAGTTCACAAGCAACTTCTGGAGTACGAGGAGGCGGACGATCAATTTTGCCGGCTATTTGTTTTGTTCTGTATGTCTTCATTCCTCGCACCCACCCCAAACAACGGGATAGATTGGAAGCTGTTAAGGGCTGTAGAAGATCCTAAAGCCATCCCGCATTTTGACTGGTGCTCTTATATTTTGGACATGATGGTGAAAGCGGGGTCAGACTGTAAAAAGGGGGTAACATTGTTGAACGGGTGTATCCCCTTCCTCATGATAAGCTACTTTTAGCGATATGATTACAAGGGTAAGCCTTGTAATCATGATCTACCTTTGATTAAACATTGGGATGAAACTTCGCTTGTAGAGAGGGTAAAATTTAAGGTTGGTCAAGGGGGATTGGGTACTTTAACCTTGTCTAAGACCAGGTATCCGAGGTGCCTTCAAGACCCCTCTTATGGAAGGAGTGTGGACAGTAGCAGCCTCAGCGACCCGCGTGAACCCAAACTACTGTTGCTATCAGGCCCCCCACCC
This sequence comes from Silene latifolia, assembly GCF_048544455.1. Taxonomy (NCBI): domain Eukaryota; kingdom Viridiplantae; phylum Streptophyta; class Magnoliopsida; order Caryophyllales; family Caryophyllaceae; genus Silene; species Silene latifolia. Next base: position 55,569,817 of record NC_133527.1, on the reverse strand, counting down.
CCTCTCTCCCCGCCCAACTTCGAGAAGAAGTTCATTCAGATAGAACTACCAGCAGTGTCGAGGATGACCAGGAATTGAAAGCTGGGTCTGTCGATGTAAGTGCAAACTATTATATATTTCTGCAGATGGATTCTGTTTCAAATTTAACGTACCCATCTATTATAATATAACTAAATTCATGTACTTCTTGAATGCGGGGGTACTCACGAGCTTTATCTACAAATACAAAGGAACGCTATTGTGTTCTATTCATGGTACGCAGATGCAACCGCACGGATCAAAGCTGTAACTAGTGATCCGACGGGCCTAAATCCTAGTCAGGCCTCTCAAGAATTCTTTGAGGGTGAAAAGATTCAAAAGTACGTCGCTGAAGCAGAACAGATTGCAGAAAGGCTGAAGGTTTCTGTGGGTAACGCTCCTGCATTTGGAGAGGTAGTTACTGAGCCTCCCAAAAAATCTGTCGGAATCGATGCATCTACGCGTCAAATAAGTGAAGTTCTGTCTAGTCTCGCCAATGATGAGGGTGGGGGGGTGGTAACCCCGTGTTGAGCCGCGTCGAGAGTTCGTCAAAGCCGACACGCCAACGAAATCAGTTGCAGTTTCATGGTCAAAGATTATGGAGGAAGTGGGAGGTGATACAGTCGTTTCTAAGCCGTTGTCACCTGTTAGCCCAGGGTTAGAGGATCAAGTTGTGTGCACCCCCGTCCCAACTGTCAGAGAACTGTTGTTGGAGGCGAGTTACACCGAGGAGGAAATTGACCAAACTTATGGACCGTCAAAGGACGATGAGGCTCGCCCGGGCGGGTGATGAGGGGCATGAGCACGTTCATGGGGACGGATTGAATGAAAATGCTGAAAATGTTGGAAGATTGTCGACACCGACCATGAAAGAGCAAACATTGTAGGCTGCTGACGGACGGTCAGAGGATGCTGAATCTCGGCCCGTGGTAGGTGATGAGTTGCATGAGCAAGTTCATGGGGAGGGATTGCAAGAAAATGTTGAAAGTTTGTCAGACAATCAACCGTCAGATAAGGAGATGGAAAAATCTACGGTCCCAGAATTGGGTTTGGACACATAAGAATTGATGGAGTGTCTGTTTTCTACTGTTGAAATGAAGGAAGCTTTATGTGGACTTCCAGCGTACGGGAGTGGTCCTGGTGGCGAGGTAAGTTTGTTAATTTGCGATAAATACTTTTTATACAATCGTTTTTTTTTTGTTTATTGGTCGTGTATAACTCTAAGTTGATATAGTATAACCTTGTTGAAACTTATGTTGGGGCCTTTCAGAATCGTAGTGCCACCGCAACGGCCGGTTGGTACAACTCTTAACCAAGATATGACTACGATTATACAAAGTATATGACTAGAGTTATACAATATATGCTTTGGAGTTATACATTAGATAGCTGGAGGTATATCTAGAGTTATACTGAAGAGAGTTATATATTATAGGGTATATGCTTACAGTTATACATTTTATGGCCATAGTTATACATTCTATGCTTACGATTATACATTTTATGGCCGAGTTATACGTTTGGCGTTTAATTTTGTTATTTTTCATTCAGGCCCCTTTGTTAAAAAGGATGTAATTGAGAATGTTGAACAACATTCTAACAATGGGGGTGTAAACGTAGATGTTGTCGAGGGTGCGGAGATCACCCCGGGGAATCCTTCAACGGAATGTACTGGAAATGAAATCCTCTCGACTTTCATGAGCACGGCAGAGGTGAATGAGGCATTTGCCGGGGTTGAGGAGCGAACGATCGGTCGCCAAAGAAGGTTTGGTAGTTGAAATCGCCGGTGCTAGGGTTGAGCCGGTTGCACCACTCCCACCCCCTATTTATGTGCCGCAATGTGACATGATCCACCATCCTTTCTTCGCATTCAACCGCCCCCTTCCGTGTATGGACATTGTACCGAGAACCTAGGTTGTTCTCAGGATTGCGGGCACCCGAACCCGACCAAGACGTATGCTCACAAAGTGGTTGCGATTTAACAAGGAACGTTTGGGGACGGTGTTCAGGGTGAGGAAGGATGTAATGGATTATGTCTTTGATCAATTCCACGACCATAATAAATCGTAAGTAAAAGATAAGTTTTACCTATATTTCAATACGACAGACAAATAGGCCATGAATGCATTCCCTTGCTGCGTGTCTCAATTTTGCTAATCCTTTGTAGGGAACAATTGGTCACATATCCCTGTCCAAACTGCATAACGCGTATTGATCTCCAGTCGTTGATGCCCGGGGCTCAGATTATGGCCAATGTCATCGACTGCTGGTCTGTACTACTCAATCAGCTTATGCACGCGAACACCGCAGCTGTTTCAAGTTCGCGCTGTTTCTTTGGCCTAAGTCACGCTGTAAGTGTGCTCGAACTCCGCAAGTTATTTTGTGACAAACTGTACGTAACTTGTGATACAAGCTGCCAACCCCCGTCTATCATTTTTATAGGACCTAGCAATTGCAATTTGGCAAGGCAGGAAGAAAAACTTGGTTGTTGATCATTCTGAAGGCTTTTGTTACTCGTGGGATATGTGGCAAGAGTCATGTTCTAGTCCATTCCAACTGGACTCCGATATGGTGAGCTCAGATATCAATATAGAGACATTTACATACTGGAATTATACATTATTTTCCTAGAGTTTAACAGTATATGCTTAGAGTTGTGCAATATATGCTTTAGAGTTAGGCATGGAGTTTTACCTAGAGTAATACCTGGAGTCATACACTACACTGTATATGCTTACAGTTATAGATTTTATGGCTAGAGTTATGCATCCTATGGCAAGAGTTATACAGTATATAACTTTAGCTTTCAGAATTACTAGAGTTATACGTTCTAGGGCTGAAGTTATACATTATTTGTCTAGAGTTATACAGTATATGCTTAGAGTTTTGATGAGTGGCTAACTTCACTCCATAACTCTAGGCATATAATGTATAACTTTAACCATAGAATGTATAACTCACTGCACATAAAGTACAACTGTAAGCATACACAGTATAATGTATAACTCCAGGCATCGCCATCGCACATAATGTACAATCGCAAGAATATCTTTGTATAACTCTATAAATTGAATGTACAACTCTACACATATAATGTATAACTCTAACCATAGAATGTATAACTCCAACTACGCACAATATGTATGCCTCTAATCTGCTAATTATGTTTTAAAACTCTTAGATTTTTGGTGCATGTTTGTAGGTTTTCGTCCCGGTAAGCACTGGCGATGAAGATCATTACTCTTGCATTTGCATAAATTTCCTCTCTGAGCAGATCGAGTATCTTGATAACCGTTCTTACGAGGACGATCTTCTGAAATTACCATACGGAGGGATTGCGCGTATTACTGTAAGACTTATAAAACTGGTGACTAGATTAATTATCAGCTCCATTTGTTTTGTTAATACGTCTTCCCCTTTTAAACGCCTTGCCTAACTTCCGCCAGGCTGATGCAATGGGAAAGTATATGTCCTAGAAAGGGCTCGACAAAGGCAAGAAAGTTGAAGGGTTCCCTTTTGTCAACATTAAATTCAATCTGGCGGGGAGAGGGACATACTGCCAATGATCGTGGTCTGTACGTCATGGTTCATATGTTCTTGTACCGTGGAGAGCCATTCGACTGTACCCTAGGGATCGAGGAAAGCAATGACCTCATGCGAGCGGAAATTGCTGCAACCCTTGTCCTCAGTGACATTAACTTGGACAGGGAAGATGTGTTATCCAGGGTAACAGATTTTAAGGAGCTTAAAGATCGTGAATTGGAGGAGGTGCGTGATAAACAGAGGACGGTGGCAACACAAGTGGAAGGAAGAGAGGTGTTGGAAACGCCGGAGAGAAAGATTCGCTAAACGACCTTGCTCTAAGGTCATTCAACCTTCCGACTCCACCTTCCAAAGTAGCCTGGGCGGACGCCGTCCGTCGGGCCCTCTCATTTGTTAATAGCCGCTCCGGGGTAAGGGCGATGGCCTTGGTTGCACCACATATTGCGGGGAACCAGACGCCAACCTTACCGTGGTCGCCAAGATGCTGAAGATGAACAAGGCATTAACTAGGGATATCCCGGTGTATCGCAAACAAGTGGCTGATTACGTTTTCCTTGATGACTACAAATATCCAAATGAGTAAACTGTCTAAAATCCTAATGTTTTATCATATTAAGCTATATCAATATAGACACATTTCCATACAGGAATTCTACCGTTTTTTGCGTAGAGTATTACAGTATATGCTCAGAGTTGTACAATTTATACTTTGGAGTTATACATTAGAGGACTGGAGTTATACCTAGAGTAGTACATGGAGTTATATGTTTCATCACTGAAGTTATATATATCGTTAATGGAGTTACACATTCCTAAAGCTGATTATACGTTTCATCGGTGAAGTTATGCGAGTCATTTTAATAGCGATTACCTTCCCATTTAGTATACGTTATAGCTCGATTAACACTGTCATCGAACTACGGTGAACCACTTGTGAGTTACGGCCGGCACGGAACAATTAATAGGTTGCAAATGTTGTCTATGCTCCCTGAGACGCCAATGATGAAAAAGTGATTGAGTGTTGGTCCTTGTTGCTCAATCGATTGGAGGCAGAGGATTGCGCAATTTTTCGTTCGTCTTTCTTCGGTATCCGTCATATGGTATGGTCCTAATCAATCCTTTAATATGTTATAAGAGTTGCACATACCCTCTTTAAAACTTTCACAGTGGAAAGTAAGTCTAAAGTTATACATACCCTCCCTGGAGTTAAACATTTTGTTTTGAGAAGTTATTAACAACCAGTATATACTTAGGCATTCTTCATTATGCTATAAGAGTTACTGTGAAACTCCAATGCACAACCCCTATAACTCCACTGGTGTCCTCACACATATACTGCTACTTGAACAGGAAATAATCTTGAGCCTTGTACGAAACCCTGTCCAACAAACACCGGACACCGATAGGTTGTACAATACGTGGGACGTCTTCTGAACCGACTGTGGCAAAGATTTCAGCTTGAAGGCTGATTTAATCTTCGTACCCATTAAGATTGAAGCGCATTATGCATGTGTGTGTATCAACTTTAATTCTAGGACGATTGATCTCCTGGATAGTAAGTACTATTCAAGTCCGCGGCAATCGGAGATATGCAAAGCATGTCACGTTATTGTAAGTGGAATTAAATTGTAATTATGTTCAACTAAAAAGTGTTCTCACCGCTTTTACAAATCTCACTTTTTGACGTTCTTGTCTCTGCCAGGCGAGCCTCATGAGCGACTACGTGGAGGCTAGAGACGACGAGAAGGACAGAGCGAAAGACATACCGTCGTTCATTCGTCAGATCCAGTTTGCCTGGCATCGCAAACGATAAACGACACCGAGTCCGGCTTGTTTCGCATGATGCACATGTTAATGTACGAGGGTGATAGGTTTGGTCACGTTGATCTCGAGAGGAAGGTGAACCGTCGATATTTGGTGATCCAGTTGGCAGCGACGCTTCTCCTAGCGGACATGAACATCATCAGGGAAGGAGTTCTGACCAAGGTCAATGGTTTCATTGGCGAGAAATTACAGATCCTGAAGCAAGTAGAAAACAGACGGAAAGCAGCGCGGAGAGGAGATAAAAATCCTGCGAAAAAATAGAATGTATCCCGTTGATTCTGTATTCTCTTTTTTTGCAACTCTAGAATGTTGTCAAGAAACTCCTTAACAACTTAGACAACTTGTTGGAATAGATTGTTACTATATCATCTTGGTCAGTCATAATTAAAATCCAAGTTTTGAGATAAGTGTTAGAGTTATACACTCTGTGAAGTAAAGTTATACAAATTATGTGCAGGAGTTATACAACACATGACTGCAGTTATGATAAAAGGCAAAATTTATTAGACAGCTAAGAGTTATACAAAAAACATCAAGAGTTATACAAACTGTGTACAAGAGTTATACAACATATGACTGCAGTTATTTAAAGGCAAATTTTATTAGACAGTTATGAGTTTTACAAAAAATAACAAGAGTTATACAAATTGTGAACAAGAGTTATACACTCTGTGAAGTACATTTATCCATATATGGGTAAGAGTTGTACTTAAAGCCACTGAAATTATAATTCCTTCTTAAAGCCACTTTTAAATATTGGATATGTTGCCATGAACAGAAGTCATCAAAATAATGTAAAAGAGTTGTACAACATTAGCTTCAAATTTCACACACCATATTACTGAAGTTATACAATCTGGAAGTTGCAACCCCCCTTCAAAATAGACAAAAGCTAGCTATTAAATACCCGTTCCGTCTCACCAGAATTTTTACCTTTTAAAGAAAAAAAGATTGTAAATAATTTGTTGAGACGGGGGTTTTTTATCGCCTACTACTACAACATGTTAAGTTTTCTCTATTCTTCTTCTTCGTCGTCTTCGTCATCTTCTTCTTCTTCTTCTTCTTCTTCTTCTTCTTCTTCTTCTTCTTCTTCTTCTTCTTCTTCTTCTTCTTCTTCTTCTTCTTCTTCTTCTTCTTCTTCTTCTTCTTCTTCTTCTTCCTCTTCCTCTTCTTCTTCTTCTACTCCTTGATGATCTTTGGTGAAGACGGTGGATGCTCGAGAGAATGGGTTAGGGCGAGTTCCGTTTATCGTGGTGTGCCATTTGTTTACGATTATTACACATGCGCTTTGGCTTAGAAGCCAAGGCAATGGCTTTAGCCTTAGCTGACACCATTCTTTTACCGCTACCTTTGTTTTTCGATTGTTTTGGTGGAAGTATTGTTACCTCGTCACTGGCGGGGCAACCAAGGATTTGCTCAAATTCCTGTTGCTTTGTTAAATCCTTCTTGTACGGTAAAAGTTTCTCCTTGAACTCTCTAATTAACGAGCTTAAGTTCACAACTTCAGTCTCACTCGCGCCACGAAGTAAACCAATGGTAGAATGAACTTCTGACCACAACTTCACCATCGCAACTTCTTTTGCATCATCGCTACTATTTGTTTCCATTTGTTCACCATCACATTCTGATAATCTGAATTGCAATGCATCCTTTTTCCATCTTGTAGAAACGTAATCAACTGGAATTGTCTTCATGCCGTTAGCCGACAAAATCCAGACTATATGTCGGCACACGTAAATCCCATCCTTTCAAACATCATACAAGCTGCACTTTGTGTAGCCTCGTGTCCCCGTAATCCAATTAAATTATGCCGTTAGTAGTCTTATACATATAATAATAAGAGTTAAACATTATCACGCAGAGTTATACATATGGCAACAAGAGTTATACATTTAAAGCTACGATTATTCAAACTCTAATCGAGTTATACTATAAATAGTTGCGATTCGGTGAAAAATTGAATAAGTTCTAATGTTATTCTGAAAGTGGAGTTATACATATGGCAACAAGAGTTATACATTCTGAAAGCTAAAGTTATTCAAAATGTAATCAGAGTTATACTACAAATGACAATGATTCGGTGAAAAATTGAATATTTTCTAATGTTATTCGAAAGTAGAGTTATACATATGGCAACAAGAGTTATACATTCGAAAGCTAAAGTTATTCAAAATGTAATCAGAGTTATACTACAAATGACAACGATTCGGTGAAAAATTGAATTTCTAATGTTATTCGAAAGTAGAGTTATACATATGGCAACAAGAGTTATACATTCAGAAAACTTAAGTTATTCAAAAATTGTTGTCGATTTTATCAACAGAGATAAGTGCGAGTTCTCGAACAATTGTATAACTTCTATGTTCGGACAATGTAACTTTGGCACTGTATCTAGCAACTTGATCAACTACCACATAAAGTTGATGCCAAAATGTTGTTACCTGGGTTGTACTCTACGTTGAAACTTTTCTGTCTGATTGAATCCTTTACGACAGTCACTTCAACTCCATCGACTTCAGCATAGCGCCCGGTCTTACATGTATCGATTGAGCAAATGACCTCTAGTTGGAATTCCTTGAAAACCTCACGGGTATAAACATCCGACGCATATTACTCTATGGGTAAATGCGTCCCCATTGCCGGTGTTGAGTGTCGGTTTTCATGGTCATGTCTCTTATGCGTATGCCGTTGATGGTCCATAGCGCTTTCAAAACGCATCCAAAACTCCACTAACGTACCTGACTTCTGCTCGAACTTCATAAAAAAACTATTAATGCTCTCTGATCTCTGGGTTGTCCTCATTACACCACCCATGTTCAAGTCCCTGCAATGTGCCATCACCCATTGGCTCCTTTTATCGTACGCTTCTGTAAACCACTCTTCGTTCACAAGACCATGCGCTTCCATTATTTCTGCCCACCTAGCGTCAAAGTCGTCTGCTTCTATGTTGTCGTCTCATATAATGTTGTTCAATTTCTGAACGAACTCCTTATAATCCTCCCTTGTCACCCCGACCTTTGATGGCACCTTGTTCATTATATGCCACATGCAAAATCGGTGGCGTGCAGTCTTGAAGACAAGGGGTACGGCCTTAATAATGCCCGGTCCCGATCTCGTGATAATGTACTTGGGTTCCTTTCCTCCCATAGCATTCAAAAACCTGTTGAAAACCCACTGGAAGGATTCATGGTCTTCATGGGCAATCAATGCCCCACAGAATGTCACTGATCGTTTATGGTGATCTATGCCAGTGAATGGCGTGAAAATCATATCGTACTTGTTTGTTGAGTATGTTGGGTCGTACGACACTGCATCTCCAAAAACGGAGTAGTTCCTTCTAGCGGTTCTGTCAGCCCATATTGCGCTTCGAAGGCTGTTATCCTTGTCAACTTCATAGTCAAAATAAAACCCCTGCCTATTTTGTGCCATATTTTTGAACCGGTCAATGAACAATTGACAGTCCCGTTTATAGATGAAGCACTTCACATCTCGGTGGAAGTTCTTAAAATCAGTTAACGATGCACCAATGTTCTCGAACCCGTTTACGAACTCCTTACACATGTTGTACGTCCTAGTTGCTCCTATCCTCAACTGCAGTGGACAACAAATCCTTATCAGTGCTGATTAATAACCAAGAATTCCTCAACTATAAATCTTTCGGCTATTCTTATAACTTCTTGAAACATATGCATAACTCCATTGATTGATTATGCAACTTCTTATTATTTATAACTTTTAGGTTTACATAACTCTATCATCTCGGTGAATAACTTTAGAAATTTGCCATTTAATTAGTGGATGTTTGTTTAATAGTAAACTAACCCTTGAGTTGTACATTATCAAGTACTTGTGAAAATCTTCTATGTTCCGCGACATCTTTTGAAACTGACGATCCTCACTCGATACAAGCTCGTGATTATGCCCCATGTGGAATCGGTCAATTACTAGTACTCCATTCTTCATAAATAGCCTGACATGTGCTTTACACCCTACCCTCTTGATTGTATATTTCCTCCGGTTCGCATTCTTTTTCCCCATTGCATTCCTTCTTCCCTAATCCCGGTCTCATTTTTTTTAATTACCGCCTCTCCTTTTGGGACATATGTGAATCCCTCTCTGTTGCAAACCAGCAACTTTGACTTGATTTCACCGTCGCGCCATTTTTCGTCGAGTACTTCCGAACATCAAACCCGGACGCCAATGCATAAACTTTATAGAATGTCACCGCCTCGTCGATTTCAAAAATTGTTACCCTACACAAGGTGTAAATTCGCTGCCAAATGCTTACAATACTCGGGCCATTTGCCTTGCGACCATCCGAGAGAATCAATCATCCATGAAATGATTAAGAAATACATAACTCTACGCATATCTTTGTATAACTCTATGCACATACGGTATAACTCGGGCTGATCGTATAACTTTGGGTGTATAATGTATAACTCTTACCATATCATGTATAACTATAGTCACACTCTGTATAACTCTAGGTAGATACTGTATAACTTTAGTCATACAATTTATAACTCTATGCACATACGGTATAACTCTGGGCACAGACAGTTTGTATAACTCTAGTCATACAATTTATAACTCTAGTCATTTAATGTATACCTCTAGTCACACTGTATAACTCTGGGCACAGAATGTATAACTGTAGTCAGATAATGTATAACTATAGTCATACAATGTATAACTCTAGTCACAGTTTGTATAACTCTAGTCATACAATGTATAACTCTAGTCATTTAATGTATAACCCTAGTCACACTGTATAACTTTGGGCACAGAATGTATAACTGTAGTCAGATAATGTATAACTCTAGTCACAGTATTTATAATTCTAGTCATTCAATGTATAACTCTAGTCACAATGTATAACTCTAGACACAGTCTGTATAACTCTAGTCATACGATGTATAACTCTAGCTACACAATGTATAACTCTAGGCAGAGACTGTAAGATGTATAACTCATTCTACATAATGTATAACTCTTAGCAAATAATGTATAACTCTAGGTATATAATGCATAACTCTAGGCATACTTTATATTCTAAGAGTTATACATTTAATGAAACGGCACAATATATGGAATGCGAAGGGTTATAAGATTTCAAGCAGGGATATGGCACAACTTCCTAAACAAAATTCGTATTAATTTAAGCATCAAACCCCAAACATATTAATTAAAAAACAACTCAAAGGACAAATTACTAATTATAAATTCATTCCACTATCTCAAAAACCAGTTCATTATATCCCTATCTCCACCCTAAACTCCAAACCCTAACACGTTAAAACCTAATAATAAACTCCAAACTTCCTTCTACAACAATGAATGATGCCATTCGTAATACATGCATTATGTCCGAGTACAACAAGAGTTTCATACGCCGGTTGCTGGACATCGAGAGGAGGTACAGGACCTACCTTGAGGACGCTCGGATCGCACTCAAGGACGCCAAAGAAAATGACTTGTCAGAGCAGCAGATAATGCAGCTATTAGAAGATATTGCATCTGCGGAACGAAACCTCCAAATAGCAAAGGAGGAGAGGATGAATATCATAGAAGAGAATTCATCCCTATATGAACATCTAAGAACTGTATTTTTAGCAATGCATTAAGTTTATGTATCTATATCTATTAATTAAGTTCATGTATGTTAAATGTGGGTTTGTTTTACTATCCTCTCCATCATCTTCTTTGTTTTATTTTATTTAATTTGTTTTACTAACAAACGCAGAAAAACTAAGCGAATAATAATTACAGAAAAAACAATGACGGAGAAAAACACATGCAAATAACATGTATAACTCACGGGCCTGTAGAATGTATAAGCTGCAGGCATTTAATGTATAACTCTAATCATACAATGTATAACTCTAGACAAAATGTGTATAACTCTAATCATACAATGTATAACTCTAGACACTGTACTGTATAACTCTAATCATACAATGTATAACTCTAGACACAACCTGTATAACTCTAATCATACAATGTATAACTCTAGACACATGACTTGTATAACTCTATGCATTTAATGTATAACTCTATGAACAATCTGTATAACTCTAGTCATGCGATGTATAACTCTAGCTACACAATGTATAACTCTTAGCATATAATGTATAACTCCAAACACAGTCTGTATATGCTAAGAGTTATACATTATATTCTACGAGTTATACATTATATGCCTAGAGTTATACATTATATTCTAATCATACAATGTATAACTCTAGACACAGCTTGTATAACCTTATGCATTTAATGTATAACTCTATGAACAGTCTGTATAACTCTAGTCATGCGATGTATAACTCTAGCTACACAATGTATAACTCTTAGCATATAATGTATAACTCCAAACACAGTCTGTATATGCTAAGAGTTATACATTATATTTTACGAGTTATACATTATATACTGTATAACTCTATGCACAGACTGTATAACTCTGGGCACAGACTGTATAACTTTGGGTATATAATGTATAACTCTTACCATACCATGTATAACTATAGTCACACTCTGTATAACTCTAGGTAGATACTGTATAACTCTAGTCATACAATGTATAACTTGTATAACTCTTACCTATATATGGATAACTGCAGTAATGTGTTGTATAACTCTTGTACAAAACGTGTATAACTGTAATCATACAATGTATAACTCTATACACAGTATGAATAACTTTAATGATACAATGTATAACTCTAGACACAGCCTGTATAACTATATCAAAATTGGTTCTTTAGTAAGATTTGTACGCACAATTTAGGGTTTGAATTCTTGTGTTACCACGAAGTTGCAGGAAATTGTCAAAGAGTTTTACAAAAAACCTCTGGAGTTATAACACGATGAATATAAGAACTGCATGTGTACCCTGTATTATTGAAGTTATACATATTTGGGTCAGAGTTATACTAAAACCCACTGAAGTTATAATTCGTACTTGATCAAGCTTTTAAATTTCCATCATTTTTTGCGATCAACAACAAGCTACCAAAATGAAAGCACAAATCTGATGAACACCATGAAAGTAAAACAGTATTAAGAATAATGAACACAAATTATATAACTACAACCTACAATAATGAACATTCGGAACTCACCATCGACGGCAACTTCAATCTGCATATAATCGTTTTCACGAACACCGATCATCATTTTGATCGTCTTTTTGTGATGAACAATGACAAATTATTTATTTTCAACAAAGCGAATGAATTTTATACGGAAAGATGATGTAGTTAAACAGTTGGAATGAAATTTCTTTTCTCTTTTTGATGATTTATAATGGATTTGCGAGAATTATTCGGGTTTTTTGGATGATTTTTATGGGTTTTGCTTGTTGAGAGGTTTTGAATGGTGAAAAGAGGAGGGAAGCATGCAAAATGATATAGGAGGCTTTGTTTATTGCTATTGTCCGCGGGATTTGATATGGAGGCGAGTACATAAACAAAGTGAAAGTGGTCCCTCTCTCACACAATCAAGCATTTTCCTTTTTTTTTTTTTTGCTAAAAAAACACGCCCTCTCTCCTCATCTCATCCCTTCAATCCCTTCATCCAAGGGCTCTTATAAAGACTTAGGGCCTTATAAGGTATGAAGGCCTTATAAGAATGCTATATATATATATATATATATATATATATATATATATATATATATATATATATATATATATATATATATATATATATATATATATATATATAGTGTCAAGTTCAAATAAGTCCTTCATATCTTTTGAGTCCATAAGTCCCTCCCATATCCCTTAGATCATGCTTGATGGATGCTTGTGATTGAAAGTAAGAAACACACTTAACACTAATTAATTCACTTCTCTCTCTAGTTTTAATAATACATTTACTAATTCATTATCATACACAATTAACACCACCATTTATCTTATACTTCAAAGTTTATGAAAATTTTGTTAACACTTTTCGAGTTTCAGTTTTTTTTCGTTTTTTTGTAGACAAGTTTTCGATATTTTAGGATTTTACGAGTGTAATTCTAACAGCAAAAAGTGTAACTTTAATCTACGAAGCGGTTTTGACGGATATTATTTTGAAATTTGTAATTTTAAGGAATGTTTACGAGAATTTTGCGTCTTACGAGTTTAACTTCAGTCTTTTTTGACTGATTTTGACGAATATTATTTTAAATTTTTGTAATTTTGTCACAACTTATTGTAATTTTAGCATTTTACGAGTGTTATTTTAACGACAAAAAGTGTTATTTTAGTCAAAGAAAGTGTAATTTCAGTCTAATGAGAGTGTTATTTTAGTCCAGGAAAGTATTATTTTAGTCCAGGCAAATGTAATTTCAGTCCAATGAGAGTGTTATTTTAGTCCAGAAAAGTGTTATTTTAGTCCAGGAAAGTGTAATTTTAGTCCACTGAGAATGTAATTTTAGTCCATTGAGAGTGTAACATTAGTCCAATGAGAATATGAGAATATGACCAAGTCCATTGAGAGTGTAACATTAGTCCAATAGAAGTAAGTGTAATTCTAGCAGAAAAAGTGTAATTTTAGCCGAAAAAAGAGTTATTCTAGCAGAAAAAAGTATAATTTTAACAGAAAAAAGTGTAATTCTAACAACAAAAAAGTGTAATTTTAACAGAAAAAAGTTCAATTTTAATGGAGAAAAGTGTAATTCTAATAGAAAAAAGAGTAATTCTAAGTTTAATTTTAACAGAAAAAAGTGTAATTTTAATAGAAAAAAGTGTAATTTTAATAAAGAGTAATTGTAATTCTAGTAGAGAAAAGTGTAATTCTAAGATGAAAAAAGTGTAATTCTAACAAGAAAAAGAGTAATTATAGCAGGAAAAAGAGTAATTCTAGGAGAAAAAAATGCACATCTAAGATGAAAATCAACAAATAACCTTAGATCTATTTATTAGATCTAAGAGTAAAATAAAACAATCGAATATAACAACAATTGAAGAAAAATGAGGAGACGACATTTTAAATATATCTAAGAAAAATTTCTCCCATATGTTTCTTATTTAGTAGATTTAATATTAAAATCAAAATATAATTTATAATAACACCACCAAAACTGAAAAAAAAAAAAAAATACAAAAAAAAAAGTGAAACGAGATCTAAAATTTTAGTCGGAAAAAAAATGAAACGAGATCTAAAATTTTAGAAAATGAACGAGATATGAAAAAAAAAATACAAAAAAAACACAGAAAAAAAAAAGCAAACACAAAACAAGTCACAACAATATTAAAACCATCGACTTTTAGTCGGAAAAAAAAAATAATTACGCAGTTAGTCTGGAAAAAAAATATTAAAACAAGACACAACAACAGATCTAAATTTTTTAAAAATCTCGTTTGAAAAATGTTGATTTTCTAGGAGAAAAATCTCCACCATCACACGAAAGATCTCGTTTGAAAAAAAGTTCAATTTTAATTGAGAAGATCTCGTTTTCCTCGGAAATGCGCATTGGAACCACCCTCGGAGATCTCGTTTTTTGAGCCTAAGTAAACAAAATGAGAAGACAAAATGAGAAGCTCTAATTTTTGTTTTTTGGTGACGGGTTTAATGTGGTCGTGTGGTGGTGGAGTTGTTGTTGGAGGCCGAGTTGATTTAGATCCGTGGTGGTGGTGGGGTTGTTGTCGGGATCCGTTATTGTTGTTGCTGATGTCGTGGGTGTGGGTGTGGTGTCGTGTGCGCTGGAGGTGTCGGGTGGAGGTGTTCGCTGGTCGTGGTGTCGGATGGTGGGTGTGGGTGGTCATGCGTCGTTGGGTTTTGAGTAGGTGGTGTGGTGGGGGGTGATGGTGTCGGCGCGAGCAGCCGAGCAGGTGGCGGCAGGGAGAAGGTGGGCAATAGATCTGGTGGCGTGAGGGTGGCTGTGGGTGGTAGTGGCGTCATTAGGCGGTGGGGTAGGTGGTAGCAGGGGTAGATCGGTGTCTGGGCTGGTGGTGGGTCGTGGTGGTGGTGGGCCGTGGTGAGTGTGGAGGGTTTTTAGGGTTTGTGGTATTATTTTGGTTTTTGATTTGAATTTATTTGGATATTTTTAGAGAGAAATAGATGAGATGAATGAATTGTGTGGGTTGAGAGAGAAGTGAGAGAGTGGAAAAATAGATATATTAGATTAGTAGTTAATTAAGATGGTGTGATTAATTAGGGTGAGTAGAGAGATAGAGTGTTAATTAGACTAATAACTACCATTTTTAGCTTCCAATCTCAGCCCTCCATCTCCCTCATCCAAGAGCTCTAAGGAAGACTTATGGACTCACATGTAAGAGGAGGACTTACATGATCCTAATACTATATATATATATATATAGAAGAGATCAACTAAGGCCAAGTATATGTATTGAGTCCATAAGTTCTATTAAGGGCCATTGGATGGTGAAAATGGATGGCCAAGATCAACCCCAAAAAAGTGTGTTTAATAGCTAATCTCACCATCTCTCTCCTCCTTCACTAATCCACTCTAATTAATCACTAATTTACTATATACTAGTTTGAATGCCCGTGCGTTGCAACGGGGTAATTAATTTAGTAAAAAAAAATTGGTTATAAGGTCTTAATATTTACATCTTATGTCTAATCATTTATTTAGATATGATCAAAAGTCTAAACATCTTATTTAAGAGACGCAAAAGATGTTAGGTGGATAACTAAGTTCCAAGGATGCCTCATATTTATAATCATAAGACCACTACATCTTATGTTAATCTTTCAATGTGGGACAATTCTATTATTTTTATATAATCCTACATTATTTTTCAATGTGGACATATAACATACTAATAAGCACACAATTTTATATATGTACAAATTATATGAAATCCATCCGATAATGATATCATTTTTACCACGAATCAAATTATGTTATTTTCATAATTTTCTTAACGATATTTTTTTGCCAAATGAAATGTAAATTTTTTATATAAAAATTAGAAACATCACTTGAATATAATATAGGAAATAAATATTATAATAATTAAAATATTCTCCACTTTATTTTTTACATCAAAAAATATTATTTATGATACTTTCCTAAATTAATTTTTAAGATCACCACACCTTATGATAATTTTCTGATGTGGGATAATTCAACTATTTATATGTAGTATATTTACAACACCTACATTATTTTTTCAATGTGGGATAAATAACACACGAAAAAGTTTACCATCTTTTTTGCACCTATTTCGATATCCAACGCGGTTTAATAATGAGAAAATATTGTACTATCTATTTATATTCGTACGTTTTTTTTCCATTTTTTGTTATAATTAAAATCTGTACAAATGATATGATTTAAATTACATTTTTTCCTAACATGACTTTTAAGATGTAATTGAGGAAGCAATAAAATGTATAAACAAATGCAAAATATTTTCTTTTCCTGGTGCGATTTTGATTAATGGTTAAAAATTATGATGTGTTTTAGTTACTCAAATGTAATGAGGCATAATAATTACCTATATTTGAAAGTTAAAAAGATTTAATTCTACTTGATGGGGCATATTCTGCACCCGCTGACCGAGTCAACATATTGAGCAAGGTCAAAGATATCCACAGCAAGTCAACGTATTGGACAGCCTAACCGACAAAGCCTGTCGGCCTGTCACTTGGGTCTCGGCTAGGCAAACTAGCCCGCCGGGAGACACATCCGCGTACTCATGTCCAAGACCCCTCGGCATGGAGTCAACCAGGCCAGCCGGCCTGCCATGGGTCCCTCGGCCGAGGGTAGAACAGTCTTTCCACCTGCTCTGCCACTTGGCCACTTGGCCACTACGTGACAAAAGGTGAAAGTCTATAAATACTCCTCAATCCTCATTGAGAAAAGGAAGGAATAATCCACAATTCACCCATAAACTCACTATAAATCTGGTATAAACTCCCTTATCTCTCTACAATATACTTTGCCAAGTAACACACAACTTAATCTCTTTAAGTTTACTGACTTGAGCGTCGGAGTGAGTTCGCTCGGTACCAAGCCGAGCCCTCAGTTTGTTCATTGTTTCAGGAGAGGCCAAAAGGAAGAGTCAAGCAAAGTCATCATTTTACAAGCTTACGTGGTAACAAATCCTGCTCCGGAATTACACCCGGAACAATTGGCGCCGTCTGTGGGAAATCATACTAAAAGCTGGTCACCTACCTTTAAAAAAAAAAACAAACCAAAAACCATTCAAACAGCTAAGAAGATGTCAAAACAACAAGAAATAATAGTGAGCAACGAAACTGCATTCTACCAAGATGACACGTTTCCTAATTCTGAGATCGGGCAGTCCCCCACCGGCCGAGTCATTGAGCCGGTGAAGTTCGGGATGCCAAGAGAGCCAGAAACACCGCTGCCCGCCGGCCAAGTCACTGTCATGGGACCTGTGGTCGATGCAGCCAAACTGAAGCTATTCTTGGACCTAATGGGTAGTACGCCGATCACCCCCGCCGCAACGACGGTGACGGCAGCGCACCCACAGGTGACCAGGGCCCATAAAGTGACCCCGAACAACTTGTCCGGGGCGATACAAGGAGCCGTGCATACTAGGACGCCGGCGGAGCCCATGGTGCCAGTGGCAGACCTAAGTCCTTCCCCCACTCGCGGGAGGACAGCATCGCCGCGGCAACAACGAGGCCCGCCCCGAAGAAATGAAGAAAGAAGTCCGACTCACCAAAGTCGGACAATGACAAGAAGCCCTTCCCGCCACGGGGAGAGAAGCCGGACTAATGTCGCGAGGAGCCAATCGTCGCGTGTCATTCGACACGTGGTCAGACAGCCCCTCAGTACCTATGTCCTCGAAGTCTCGGTGCCGACTAAACTGAAGCTGCCGTCCCTATCATACAAAGGGGACAGTGACCCAACCGACCACGTCGAGGCTTTCGAGTCTTACATGTCGGTATGGGAAAAGCCTGATGAGGTATGGTGCCGAGTCTTCCCAACAACCCTGCATGGGATGGCCCAGAGTTGGTACAAGGGGCTGCCTAATGGTTCAGATATCTTGCTACGCCGACCTAAGGGATAACTTCATAGCCCAGTACGCCTGCAACAAGAGAAGGGCCATGGAGACATCGGATCTCCTCACTATCCGACAGGGGGAGGACGAGTCTCTACGAAGCTATGTGAAGAGGTTCGACGCAAAAGCTCAGCAGATCCATGAGCTGAACACCGAACTGGTGGCCTTCGCACTGATGAAAGGCCTCCCGAAAGGCGAGCTCAAAAATGAGCTGATCAAGTGAGAGGACCTCAACCTCGACTCCGCCAGAAAGATGGTCGACCGAGCCGTAAAGGTGGAGGATTACCACAAGACCTGGGTAGGCCACAGTGAAGCTAGGCACCCGAAAGGAGGAGCCGCCGGGAGAATGTCGATGAAGGTCGCCGTGACATGAATCGGTCACGGCTGAGAGATTCAATAGGAAGCGAGAACTCGGCGGGCACTGGGGGGAGTTCGGGACCATACACCCAGAAGCGGTACAACGGTCTCACCCCCCTGGTCAAATCTCCGGCCGAGGTCTTTGCCCTGAGCAAGAATGAAGGGCAGAAGTGGGCAAGACCCCCCAAGACGAGGGGGGAAGGCGACGCAAGCCAATTTTGCGATTACCACGGCCAGACCGGCCATAAGACCGACAAGCGTCGGCATCCGAATAACGCCATCGAGGAGCCGATCCGAAAGAGGGCCCTCGTAAATACGTAGTGCCGGGCCCCGAAACGAGCTCCGACGGGCGAATAGGAAATCGATATTCCGGAGGATGGGAGTGATCCAGGTTGTTATCGGAGGAAACGAGAACGGAGGGTCAGCTAATGGGCACAAACGGCACCTAAATGAGCTTTACCAAGCCATCAACTTTGTGCCCACCACAGCGATCCCCGCTTCCACCGTCCCCGATATAACCATCGGAAGGAAAGACTACGAAGGAGTCGTAGCCCCGCACAATGCCGACCGGTAGTCCCCCGGACATAGCCAACCACTTGGTTAAGAGGTGCCTAATTGATACAGCGCCACACGAACATCATGTTCGGGGAATGCTTCCTCAATCTCGGTCGAAGATTGAGGACCCGAGCCCCCGCACCAACCCACTATACTGACTTCTCTCCGGGGGCCGGCCTGGTACCCCGGGGTCAATCAGTTGCGGTGATGTTCGGCCAGGCGGATGCGGCCAAGAATGTTTTATTTGAGTTCGTGGTCATTGATGGTTCGTCCGCCTACAATGTTCTGATAGGCCGGGTTACTTTGAGCGGCCGGGTTACTTTGAGCGAGGCCGATGCTGTAATGTCCATCCGGGCCCTGACATTGATGTATGTCTCGGACCGGGGGGAGGCACAAAAGCTCGTCTCAAAGGACGAGAGAGACGAAATTGTCAATGTCCAAATATCTGCCAGAGGGTGTAACATGCAATCCCTCAAAGTGGCGAAGAAATCAGAGAAAGGGAAGAGCCCATCCTTACAACAGGAGGGTGATCCGATGAACACCGTCGGCATGGTCGAAGGAGCCGAGACCGAGCAAGTGGAAATTGACCCGGGGACGCACCGTAATCGCTTCGGTGTCGGCCTGGAGCCAAAATTCGAGCCGATCTCCTAGACTGCCGAGGAAGAACAAAGACGTCTTCGCGTACTCAGCCGCCGAGATGCCAGGCGTGAGCCGAGAGGTGATCGTTCACAAGCTGAACATGCTCTCCACCGCTCGCCCTGTCAAGCAGAAGATGAGGAACTCCTCGGCCGAGAAAGACGAGGTCATCAAGGCCGAGGTAGACAAATTGTTAGAGGCAGGCTTTATCATGACTTGTACTTACCCTGAGTGGCTAGCAAATGTTGTAATGGTGAAGAAGTCATCAGGGGGGTGGAGGATGTGTGTTGATTTTACAAATCTTAATAAAGCATGCCCTAAAGATTGCTATCCCTTGCCTCGAATAGATAGCTTAATTGACGCAACGGCAGGCTACACTATGCTAAGCCTGCTAGACGCCTTTTCAGGGTACCATCAGGTATTCATGGCCGAAGAAGACATGCCTAAGTGCGCATTCATCACCATACACGGCACATACATGTATAAAATGATGCCGTTCGGTTTGAAAAACGCTGGCGCAACTTACACTAGGCTGGTGGACAAAGTGTTTCAAGATAAAAAAGGGCGAAACATCGAGGCTTACGTCGACGATGCTATTGTAAAAAGCAAGTCTGACAGCGAGCACTTGGCCGACTTGAGCGAAACATTTTGTTCACAAAGGAAGTACAAGATGAAACTTAACCCAATGAAATGCAACTTCGGTGTCCGGGCAGGTAAGTTCCTCGGCGTGCTTGTGCGCCGCGGGGGAATTGATGCCAATCCGAGAAAGTCCAAGCAATACTGGACCTACGGAGCCGAGGAATCGAAAAGAGGTTATGATGTTGACCGGGAGGATGGCGGCTCTCGCCCGTTTCATCTCTCTCGGTAACCGACAAAAGCACCCCATTCTTCAAAGTGTTGAAGGGGAATAAAGACTTCAGCTGGGGGGAGGAACAGAGCACGCCTTTCGTGCAATCGAAAGCTCATCTTCTAACTCTCCCGACCCTGTCCGGCCGATCTGCCGGGGAGACGCTATATCTATACATAGCAGTTACCTCGGCCACGGTAAGTGTCGTAATCGTCAGAGAAGAAGACAAGCAGCAACACCCAATCTACTTTATCAGCCATACACTGCTGGCCGCCGAAAGAAATTACCCACTGATCAAAAAAGCAGCCTTTGCTGTCGTCGTTGCCGCAAGGAAACTGAAACCTTACTTCGACGCACATCCCGTGACGGTCCTAACCGACCAGCCATTGGAGAAAGCATTGGAAAAATTCGAAAAATCCGGCAGGCTCATCAAATGGGCAGTAGAGCTATCCGGCTTCGGCATTCAATACAAGCCGAGGCCCTCGATAAAGGGGCAAGCACTTGCAGACTTCCTGGCCGAGTGCACATATCAAGAAGAACCAAATCCCGGAGTGTGGGAAGTATACACCGACGGGTCCTCCACGGCGAACAGCTCAGGATCCGGCATCCTTATCATCAGCCCAAACGGGGACGAGTTTGAGTACGCCTTGAAGTTTACCTTCTCGGCCTCAAACAATGAATCCTAATACGAGGCGGTGATAACTGGAGTGGAGCTAGCTAGAGATGCCGGGGCGGAGCATGTTGTGGTGAAAACAGATTCACTCTTAGTCACTAATCAAATCAGAGGAGAGTATGAGGCTCGAGACGACGGGATGGTAAGATACCTGGAAAGGGTAAAAGCTGACACCGCTAAATTGAAATCTTTCCAAATCCAATGCATCCCAGTGTCCGAGAACAACCGAGCCGATGCTCTCTCAAAACTTGCCAGTTCAACCATCAAGAATGTCAGCCGAACCATGCTGGTTGATATCAGGAATGCTAAAAGCATCACTGAGACCATCGGCATGGTGGGCGACATAGAAGCCGAGACGACGTGGATGACTCCGATAATGAAATACAAACTAACAAAAGAGTTACCGGAGGACCGCAGTCTCTCCCAGAAGATAAGAAGGATCGCCGCAAGGTACTTGGTGTTCTAAGGAGAACTATACAGAAGGTCCGTGATAAGACCACTTTTGAAATGTGTCGGCCCGGACGCGGAGCTCATCTTACCGAGAGATTCACGAAGGCATCTGTGGACATAACATGGGGGCAAGAACGCTAGCCCATAAAGCTCTCCGAGCCGGCTACTTCTGGCCTACCATGCTTGAGGATTCCAGAGCTAAGACCAAGAAGTGCAAGAATTGTCAGATGCATGCTCCGGTGATACACGCACCTTCCCGAGACCTGCAACCGGTACTTAGTCCCCTGCCATTTGCACAATGGGGGATGGATTTACTAGGACCCTTTCCGACGGCCTCCGGAGGAAGGAAGTACCTGATCGTCGCCGTTGACTACTTCACCAAATGGGTCGAAGTGTCGCGGTACTGCCAAGACCACGGCGGCCGTAAGAAAGGTAATCTGGGAGAACATCATAACTCGTTTTGGGTTACCCCAAGTCATGGTATTTGACCACGGCCGAGAGTTTTGGAGTGACATGGTGATGAACTGGCTAGAAGAGCTCGGTATCAAGTTTGCATACTCCTCTGTCTGCCACCCTCAGAGAAACAGGCAGGCGGAGGCAGCTAATAAAACAATATTGAACGGGCTGAAAAAGAAGGTTGAAGATCTAAAGGGAAGGTGGGCTGATGAACTACCCGGCGTCCTGTGGTCCCTTAGAACCACGGAGAAAGAAGCAACGGGGTACAGTCCATTCCACCTTGTCTATGGGTCTGAAGCCGTCCTACCAATTGAAGCAGCGGTGCCGACATTCAGAACGCAAACCTTTGACCCAGTTGAAAATGAGGAAGGCCTGAAAGCCTCCCTAGACCTGGTCGAAGAAAGTCGAGACACGGCACGGCTCAACTTGGCAGTGTATCAAAACCGGATGAGAAGAGCATACAACCATAGGGTCCACAAAAGGGACTTAAGAGTAGGAGATCTAGTCCTAAGAAAGTCAGCCGCAACCAACAAAGGAAACATCCATGGTAAAATGACGGCCAACTGGGAAGGACCCTACAAAGTGGTTGAAGAAATAAGGCCGGGGACATACCGGCTGACAGACATGGAGGGAGTGCCTTTGATGAGCCACTGGAACACGGACAACTTAAGGAAATATTTTGTATAACGACAGAGGTGTCCGAGACCGTTGTGGACACCCCAACGCATGATTACACCTTATGAAGAATAATCCAAGTTTTCCATCAAAATACTAGTCCCCTCCATAGTCATGCCAGAATAGACGCCGCGGCCAAAGCCGGGCAGTCACTACCGAAGTATAAAAGGGTATAAGCACTGTTGAGACGCAAATCTGACTGCCCCGGCCAATCCGGGAGTGGCAGAGGAAGCGATCAATATGTCTATAGATACGGAAAGCAGTCGAAACGTAAACTCGGTTGCCTCGGCCAAAGCCGGGAGTGACGAGGGAAACGCGATTTGCCAACAACAGTTGATACTCGCGAAAGCGACCAACATGCTTAGGAACGTATAAGTACGGTTGAGAAACGCAAATCTGACGCCTCGGCTAGACCGAGAGTGAAAGAGGAAGCGATCAACATGTCTACAGATACGAACGCTGTCGAGCCGTAACCCCGATTGCCTCGGCCAAAGCCGGGGAGTGACGGGGACACAACGACCGATACGCTAACATGTTCACAATGGCGGTTGGGAAGCGCAAATCTGACGCCTCGGCCAGACCGAGAGTGAAGGAGGAAGCGACCGACATGCCAACATGTTTAAAAACGTTAAGTACAGTTGAGATACGCATTCTAACTGCCTCGGCCAAGCCGAAGGTAAAGACGAAAAAAAAGCGCTCAATTAATAACGAAAGAAGGCAACTGAATGAAGGATTGTGATTAAAGCCCCGGCCAAGCCGAGGGAAAATAAACAAACTTTATTAAACATGTTTACAGGTGATACAAAACAAAGTCGACGGCCGTCCTAATAAGGATAGCCTAAACTCAACCTACCAAAGTTTTACAAAAAAAAAAGAAGAAGGAACAACAAAAAGTATCACATTGAGACAATGAAGCGCCAAAAGGATGGCAGGGAGAGAAGGCTCAAAAGTTGGCCCCCGAACAGCTGAAGCTATCCGAAGGGCTAGGTGAGTCTGGTGACGACCGCCCGTCTCCCTATGCTTATTCTTTGCCGCCACCGGCAAAGCGGCAGCAAAGCATCATCTTTGGTGGCCGGTCCAGAAGAAGGCTTGGCAGCTTCACGTGCCCTTGCCCTTTCAGCCTCCTCTCTGGCCTCCTTCACCTTGGCATCCCGGGTCGCCCTCTCCACAGCCTCCTCGGCGGCCTTCGCCGCCTCTGCCTTCTCCGCAGCCTTTGCCTCCGCAGCAGCCGCCTTCTCATCAAGAAGCCGGTCAAAATCCTGCCACGGGAAGAGGTCTTTAGGAAAGAGCTCTTTGATTACTTCCCTGGTGGCATCTTCGGCCTGGTCCCGGTACTGGGCACACATGTTAGGGATGATGACAGTTTGGAGCGTCTCAATGTCCTTCTCCCTCTGGGCGAGGATAGCCTTTGTGTTCTTGTGATCCTTCGCCTCAGCCGAATGAAGAGTCTTCCACCTCTCCTTTTGCCCAACCACGGCGTTATAGCCGCCCTCCAATTTGTCCCGCTCCTCCCGCAGCTTAGCGGCATCAGCCAGTACAGCCTCAACCTTGGCCCTCTCGGCTAGGACCGCCTTCTCAGCGTCCTCCCTGAGCTTTTACTCAGCGAGGAAATCATTTTCGGCGGCCTGGAAGTCCTTCTTCGCCTTCTCGGCCTCTTGCTTAGAGGCAGCAAGCTCAAGCCTAAGCCGTTCAAGCACAGGGCAGCTTCGACCATGACCTTTTCTTGCTCCATAATGTGAACGCCGGCTAGTTCAGTCCACTTCGCCAGTATCTTGGACAACCTTATGCCTTCCGCCCTAATCTGGGCGGGGGAAGGCTTCAGGGATGAGGAGTCGACGGTGACATTTTGATTGCCCGTCTGCACAGGCCGCTTCTCCAATTGCCGTTCAGTGAGAGGGACAGCCGGCAGCGGTTGATCTACAAAAAATTCAGACAGAGCATCCATGTCAACATTCATTGACATGTCAGAAAGTCTGTCATCAGGAATGCCTAATGAACCAGCTAAACCGAGCCATAGGTTAGATCCGTACCACCTTGGCCTTCTTGGTTGGAGGCTCCTTTTTTTACCACCTCGAATGAATAGCGGCAAAGAAGCGCCGCCTCTTTTCTCTTATTTTTTGAAAGAGGAGGACCCTCCGCAACGGTGACCTCCTCTTCAACATCGACGACCACCACCACCTGCTCCTTTTGGACCACAGGGACTGAAGATTGAGCTGGGGTCGACGCCATTGATGCGTGTCTATAATATGATGTTTTACATCTTTATTTCCACGCATTTTATGTCTATTATATGTAGTTTATTCTACTATTTTCCCTATTCCTGTCTACTCTCGTGTTTTTATGTAATATTGCAGATTATTGCGGAAATGAGTAGAAAATGAACCAAATCTTGACCCCGGAAGCTAAGCTTAGGAAGGACATGAGTATTTGACTCGGACTTGAAGTTTAGAATGCATTTCAAGGCCTGAAGATAGCAAAAGCATGGGTGCGTACGAGTTTAACAAGCAAAGAAATGCTTCTCGACATTGCAGGCTGCTTCAGATGGCTATATCTCGAGTTCTAGAGCAGATAATCGAGTGATTCCAATTGTAGGTGAAATCTTATCCTCTTAGCTTTCCAACGCCGCATAGAACGCCTGATTTGACCAAGTAACGAAGAAATGGCAGCTGTTTTAAGATCGGTGCGCGCTGCAGAATCGTCGAATGCACTCAGCACTGTTGTTAGTCGATCGATGGTCAAGTGGTCGATCGACCACTCCACGGGTCTGACGAGAATTTAAAGAAGAGATTTAGCTTAAGCCCATTGTATATTAGGTTTAGGAATAAGAGTTGCGTGATATTCCTATATAACGTAGCTTTAGCTTTCAGTTTTATCATTCAGTTTTCATTAGTTTTAAGTTCATAAATTCTAGGGTTCGTAACTTATAATTATTTCCTTCAATACAAGTTTGTTGCGCATTCGGTCCTTTGGATCTTTATTCGCTGCAATTTTCGTGACGGTATTATTCTCTGTTCGAATTTCAGTTATTGCTTTAATTTCTCTATAGTTAGATCTGCTAGTTAGGAGTCCCAAAACCGTGTTGCTAATTTATGTTATTTATTCGTTCAATTATTTCAATCATGAATTCGGTATTTTTATGCCTTAGTCTTATTGTTATTTTCGTCATAGACATGAGTAGCTAAAACCCTTGTGCTAGGATGTAGGGGATCTATAGCGTAGATGGCGTAAAATTAGGCGACCTGAATTAGGGCATCGATCGATCGATCCGCTTCTCGGTCGATCGTCGATCGATCTGTAGCTGGTCGATCGATCATTGCCTATAGTGGTCGATCGGTCGACGCGTGTATGATTAGCATCGTTTTTAATTTATTAATAGCAATATTTGGCAGCGAGACCGAGAGGCTATTTGTTAAATGCTTAGTATTGACCAACCCATTAAGATCGCGAGATAGGGGAGGAAAATAATTAATGAATTAGAACAACTAAATTGCTAAGATCGAAAGACAGGTAATTTAGGCTTTAAGAATCACTTTTCAGTGCGAGAGCTAGCATTAGTGAGATTTAAGGGCTAGTAGCATAGGCCGAAAGGAGCTACTGGTTAACTTGGACCGCGAGGACTTGTTATTTACCCATCTACACGACTTTATTTCAGACTTACCTAGGATTTTGTGCCATCGCAGCTATAGTGAACCGACCATCTTAGCACCCTTTTTTTATATTTGATTTAATCCAGTTTCTTTTATTGTTCATTTATTGCCATTAGTATTAGACCAATTCAACTCAAACCCCCTTACTTGTTACTTCTGGACTGAAATATAGAACAACTAAAATTCCCTTCCTCCCTGTGGTTCGACTCGTGCTACCACTAGCTTCTGTTAGTTTAGCTCGGAATTATAAATTTTATTTTTGATACTAAAACGACGGTATCAAATTTTGGCGCCGTTGCCAGGGAGGTAGCGCTAGTTTTAGTTGTTTTTATTTTAGTTTGTCTTTAGCCTCAAGGGATTTATTCCTTGAGGCAGTTCTCATCTTTTTCCTTTAGTTTTGTTTTTATAGGTCTTTCAGGTCCTATCTAAGCAGGATTTTGGAAGGAGAACATCAAAGGGAAGGCTTGAGTACCTTTGATTCTTCCACCAAGATGTCAAACGTCTCCAGAATTGTAGCACAATTTGAAGCTCGAGAATGAAAAATCGACAAGTGGAGAGTAGAGACAGTCGTGGAAAGCAAGTGTAGAGATGAGTACTCTTGCGGCACTTGAGGCTTCTGTTAATGCTCAATCTGAAAAGCTTGAGGTGGCACAATTGAAGCAAGAAAATTCAGAGCATAATGCTTCGGTTCATGACACCAATGAGATTGCAGAATTGAGAACGACAGTCCAAGCTCTTATGGCACATATGGTGAAAATTGAAAGCCAAATAGCAATCTTAGCGGCTAATCAGCAAGGAAAGGATTCGGGAAATATGGAGAAGCTTGTTAAAATTTCTAATGCAGAAAGAGATCACGTTTCCAGTGCTCATGGTCGATCGACCAACACCACTGGTCGACCGACCAGTATGCCTGAGCAGAACGCAAAACCGTCATTTGAATTGCAAAATTCGACAGCTAATGATGATGTGACGAGGGTTTTAAACATGGACAAGTCCGATATTGTCGATTTACGTGATACTTTGGCCCGAGTTATTGACGTGTCGTTCATAGAGCGAGCCATGAAGTCGCTTCCACGTGTTGATAAGGACAAGGTCCTTAATTCAAAGGATGTTTCAAGGAAGGAAGTAGAAGAGCGGGCCAAGTTGTCGATAAAGCCTCCATTTCCTGAGCGGCTCCAGAAATCGGCAGATGAGGTACACTATCGACTACATATTGATGATGTCCCATTTTTTATTCCTACCCTTATTTCTGCTCTAACACCTCCGCCCCCATTGGGAGCAAGATGGAGGAAGATTTTTTTGCTTTGACTATTTCGGGATTTGGTTTGGGGAAGAAAGAGCCCTGATTTTCCGGCTTTGAAGAAGTCGGAGCGAGGCATGGAGTATGATATGGAATTCGATGAGAGCGGACGATACTAGAGCATGGAGGGCTAGAGTGCGACAATCCATTTAGTTACCTAGATGACGGAGATGGGTGGTCTCCATCTGCTGAGATTAGTATTGCTGAGGCGACTGCATCTAGCCAAAGGCCATGGTCGGAGTTATCCCGCGTTTTTCGCGGATAAATAATTTAATGCTTGAGTTTTTAAGACAATTTATCGCATTTAAGACTTTTTACTGTTTTTGGTTTGCGCGAGACTTCGCTTTTATAAGTTTGCTTAGGATTTATTTATGCTTTAAACTATTACTTTGGGTTGTGCGCAATTTTTGGGCGCGTTATTATGTGCTTTTGCAGGTTTATAGACCATATTAGTTCAAGTTATTGAGCTAATTGAAGAAATCAGAAGTTACAAAGAGGTTTTTTTCGATCGACCGCCTATGTGGTCGATCGATCGATCGCTACGATTCTGAAGCTTTTGTTCGTGTCACCTTGGTCGATCGATCGGGTGATGTGGTCGATCGACCACTTTCATTTCTTTGCACTGCATCGATCATTCCCCTGCTGTGTTTGGTCGGTTTGCGGAGTTGAGGGAGTCTTTTCTCCACTTTATTCTCCGATTTATTTCTGTTTTCTTCCATTTCTTTATTTTACACATAATTTTGCGTTTAATAAATTGTTTTCTCGGATTTACGCACGGTACTTTTGTTTGTCTTTTCAGGTACTTATTGGGTAGCACTGCTGGCTACTGAAACCTCCTAGCTCACGCTGGTTTGGGGAGGTTTCCTTTTGCGCTTAAAATCTTGTAAGTTTCTGAGTCCCAATTTCATGTCTTATTTAGTTTTTTATCGCAAAATCCCATTTTCTTTTGCTTCTTTATACATGATATCGCACAATGGGGACATTGTGTGATTTGGTTTGGGGAAGGGTTTTGCGTCGCATTTGCATTGTTTTTATTGCATTTCAGTTACACGTTTACATTTTTGTCTTGCATTGTTGTTTATTTTCCCCTATATATACAGAAAATCCAAAAAATTGAGAAATTTCAAAAAAATTCAAAAATATCACGTTTAATTTTGCATATTAGGTTGAGTCAGATTGGAGTATTCATTACTGATAGTTGTCATTTGCTTATACCCTGCATTTTATCACATCTTTTAGCAAAAGTTTTTGCAATATCTCGAATTTCGTTTCAAAATTTGTTGAACAATTAGACTTGACTTGAAATTTTGGCAAACAACAAAACTTTCTAAGGAATTAGAGCTTTTTAAACTGGTGTCATTCATGACCAGTTTCATTTAGGATTGTGAGTAGTTACTCCCTGCATATCGTGTAACATTAATTTGCACAAGTATGACATTTAATTTCTTTTTGCCTGCATACATTCGGGTTAGTGGTTGGTATTGCATGTTTGGAGAATGCTTGCGAAAATCCCTTTTATTCATTTTACCCATTAGCTTCACATTAGCCAAAAATTGCCAGTTGACCCTTTAGCTACAATCCATAAACTAAGCCTACCCTTTGCTGAGCTAGTTTAGTAGTTTTAGTGGTATTCATTGTATTGTATCAATTTTGGCTCGATTTGCACTCTATGAAGTTGGTAATGAATGAAGGAGAAAAGAAAAGAAAAATGAAAAAATTGAAAAATAGTGACTGCCGAAGAAAAAGAAAAAAAAAACGAAAAACAAAAAAGAAAAACAAAAGAAAAAGAAACGGCAAAGAAAGAAAAAAAAAAAAAGCGTACTCCTATGTTGCAATTTGTATTTTATGAGGGGTATTGAGGTTGGATTAGTGATTTGTATGCCATATTGATTAAGGCATTTGAGCTTATTTCATTGAGTTAGAAGTGGATGTATTTATTCCGTTTGATAGGATGCTAGCTTGGCTATTTCCCTCTCATTCCCATATTGTTTTGCCTCTTCTTACCCATAGCCTCACTTATCCAAATCTTTGCAAGTATTCGGCATGTGATGGACCCTGAATGGTTGGAATGTATGTGCACGGTAGCTAGAATTGCTTATCATACTATATTGCATGCATGATCATGTTGGTTGAGTCTAGGTTAGCGACTTTTGTCTCTTTCTCTCTTACATATAAATTGCTTACCACTTGCATTGTTGAGAGAAGAGTGGCCCGGGAGAGTCCAATCTTGAAAGTCTTGCAAGGTCAAACGTTCAACATCTTTTCGAAATATGCATAAATTCGTTTGCGTGACATTGAGCTATTAGTAGTGATTCATATGCATTAAATTGGTTTAAGTAGACGATTTTCAGTTTGTCCATGTTTTGCTCCTTTCTATCTAAATTTAGTTTTGCATTTAGTTTGCTTGGGGACAAGCAAAGGTTTGGTTTGGGGAAGTTTGATGCGTGTCTATAATATGATGTTTTACATCTTTATTTCCACGCATTTTATGTCTATTATATGTAGTTTATTCTACTATTTTCCCTATTCCTGTCTACTCTCGTGTTTTTATGTAATATTGCAGATTATTGCGGAAATGAGTAGAAAATGAACCAAATCTTGACCCCGGAAGCTAAGCTTAGGAAGGACATGAGTATTTGACTCGGACTTGAAGTTTAGAATGCATTTCAAGGCCTGAGGATAGCAAAAGCATGGGTGCGTACGAGTTTAACAAGCAAAGAAATGCTTCTCGACATTGCAGGCTGCTTCAGATGGCTATATCTCGAGTTCTAGAGCAGATAATCGAGTGATTCCAATTGGAGGTGAAAGCTTATCCTCTTATCTTTCCAACGCCGCGTAGAACGCCTGATTTGACCAAGTAACGAAGAAATGGCAGCTGTTTTAAGATCGGTGCGCGCTGCAGGAATCGTCAGAATGCAATGCATCAGATTTGTTGGTCGATCGATCGGTCCAAGTGATCGATCGACCACTCCACGGGTCTGACGAGAATTTAAAGACGAGATTTAGCTTAAGCCCATTGTATATTAGGTTTAGGAATAAGAGTTGCGTGATATTCCTATATAACGTAGCTTTAGCTTTCAGTTTTATCATTCAGTTTTCATTAGTTTTAAGTTCATAAATTCTAGGGTTCGTAACTTATAATTATTTCCTTCAATACAAGTTTGTTGCGCATTCGGTCCTTTGGATCTTTATTCGCTGCAATTTCGTACGGTATTCTCTGTTCAATTTGATTATTGCTTTAATTTCTCTATAGTTAGATCCGCTAGTTAGGAGTCCCAAAGCCGTGTTGCTAATTTATGTTATTTATTCGTTCAATTATTTCAATCATGAATTCGGTATTTTTATGCCTTAGTCTTATTGTTATTTTCGTCATAGACATGAGTAGCTAAAACCCTTGTGCTAGGATGTAGGGGATCTATAGCGTAGATGGCGTAAAATTAGGCGACCTGAATTAGGGCATCAGTCGATCGATCGGCTTCTCGGTCGATCGATCGTGCTAGTTGGTCGATCGATCGATTGCCTATAGTGGTCGATCGATCGACGCGTGTATGATTAGCATCGTTTTTAATTTATTAATAGCAATATTTGGCAGCGAGACCGAGAGGCTATTTGTTAAATGCTTAGTATTGACCAACCCATTAAGATCGCGAGATAGGGGAGGAAAATAATTAATGAATTAGAACAACTAAATTGCTAAGATCGAAAGACAGGTAATTTAGGCTTTAAGAATCACTTTTCAGTGCGAGAGCTAGCATTAGTGAGATTTAAGGGCTAGTAGCATAGGCCGAAAGGAGCTACTGGTTAACTTGGACCGCGAGGACTTGTTATTTACCCATCTACACGACTTTATTTCAGACTTACCTAGGATTTTGTGCCATCATGACTATAGTGAACCGACCATCTTAGCACCCTTTTTTATATTTGATTTAATCCAGTTTCTTTTATTGTTCATTTATTGCCATTAGTATTAGACCAATTCAACTCAAACCCCTTACTTGTTACTACGGATGAAATATAGAACAACTAAAATTCCTTTCCTCCCTGTGGTTCGACTCGTGCTACCACTAGCTTCTGTTAGTTTAGCTCGGAATTATAAATTTTATTTTTGATACTAAAACGACGGTATCAGCCATTGCCGCCGCAGACGTTGTCTTTGATCTCCGGCGCGGCACGTTACCGGCAATCCGCGCCTGAGCCGCCGTCAGATCCAATGCCTTCAACTGCTGCTCCATAAGTTCCTGAGGAGCCGGTCTGCGATCACGTGGCGGGGCCTTAGAATGTAGCTCAACAACTCTCCGTTCTCGTCAAGTCCCAACCCTCGGAGGACGGAGGCGGGCGATTCGGGCCAAATCGGTCCGCGGAAGAAACGAAGCAGGAGTTAAGTAAAAGAAATAAACCAAAGTTCAAAAACAGAAACATAAAAAGCAAAGATGGGCCTCACACCGACCCCACCGACCCCTGTTCGAGGGCGGTATGAGGCCGACGTGCAGAGCAGCTCGTCCCGAAGAACGATCTCGCGTCGGGGCATCCATCCCTTCGGCGTCCCATCCTTCTCGGCCTCAAACAGCTTCATTGCCCGCCTTTCGTCCTCATTAAGATAGACCTGTGGCGTCCATCTTAAGCTTATTCCGGAGACGATCTGTCATGCTCCCCTTGATTCTCGCACCGCAAATTAACGCGGTCCTGGAAGGACCGGGGCAGCGGATAGTCCTCCGGAACCTCAACGTATACCCACCGCCCCTTCCAGTCCTTGCAAGAAGTAAGCTTAGAGACGGTGATATAACCCGGCTCGGTCAGATGCTATACCACCCCGTGCCACCTAGGACATTTCGTCGAAGGTGGTGAAGCCGGCGAAAGAGGTTCACCGTTGGGGCCTCCCCTTTGAAAAGACACAACCATACAAAACCAACAATCGTCCTGATGGCCAACGGATGCAATTGGGCCACGGCGACATTCATGGCTTTAATAATAGCAAAGAACGTATTCATTCGGAGGAAACCGGAGCCCATACTCCGGTGTGTCCGATGTATACACCTATACAACCCTCGGGAGGGCAACAGACGGCCTGACCCTCCTCAGGGATAACAATTCTATACCCCCTGCCGAAGGAGTAATGATGTTCAAAAAGTTCAGAACCGGAGCAGCTGGCGAACTTGTTCGTCCAGGCACGATTAGGACTGATCGAGCAGGCATCACCGTGACACGAAACAAGCGGCCTCTCTACGGCAGAAGGGGTCGCCTCATCATCCTCATCATCAATACCCTCCAAATATCTCTCATCAATTTCAGGAGAAGGAGACCTAGGGACCCCGAACCTTATCGGGGTGACGGCAAGTGGCTCCTGCTCATCAGGATGCGACGGTTCGCCCCCCGGCGCAGTAAATCTGGGTCCAAAGATCGTGAGAAGACATGACAACAAATACTTAACAAATAAAAGTTGAAAAATTTGTTTGTTTACCTTGGAAAAGTGTTACGCCGAGTAACGCTTTGAAGACTAGAGAGAAGTTTCTTCGAAGAAAGCTAGAGAGAAGAAATTTTTTTGTGAAAATGAATTTTTGGTGGCCAAAATCAGGGGCTAACTGCTCTATTTATAGAGCAAAGCCCATGAAATGGACCAATCAGGGCAAAGCCCATGAAGCATCAACCAATCAACACCGAGCCACGTGTCAAGCAGGCAGCCACAGAATGCCAATCGACGTATCTTCTTCAACACGCTCCTTGACAGAATGCCAATCGACGTATCTTCTTCAACACACTCCTTGACAAAATGCCAATCGACGTATCTTCTTCAACACGCTCCTTGGTATCTACTTGCCAAACGGCCCGCTGTTCAACCAAGCTTGGCAGCACCGGCCGGGGGCAATCAAAAGCACACGGCACTCCCAACCTCGGTCTCAACCAGCGCCATTTTCTTTTCCACATTTGATGTCCATTACACATCCATGTGGAGGGGGGATATGATACGGCCTGAGCAGAACCAAGCCGAGGAAGAAGAAGCCGGGGAAGAAATTCAACTTGCGCAGAATACGCTCAACACTCATCGAAGGTCCATACCACGGCATAGACTACGCTGGGGGCAAATTGATGGGGCATATTCTGCACCCGCTGACCGAGTCAACATATTGAGCAAGGTCAAAGATATCCACAGCAAGTCAACGTATCAGACAGCCTAACCGACAAAGCCTGTCGGCCTGTCACTTGGGTCTCGGCTAGGCAAACTAGCCCGCCGGGAGACACATCCGCGTACTCATGTCCAAGACCCCTCGGCATGGAGTCAACCAGGCCAGCCGGCCTGCCATGGGTCCCTCGGCCGAGGGTAGAACAGTATTTCCACCTGCTCTGCCACTTGGCCACTTGGCCACTACGTGACAAAAGGTGAAAGTCTATAAATACTCCTCAATCCTCATTGGGAAAAGGGAGGAATAATCCACAATTCACCCATAAACTCACTATAAATCTGGTATAAACTCCGTTATCTCTCTACAATATACTTTGCCAAGTAACACACAACTTAATCTCTTTAAGTTTACTGACTTGAGCGTCGGAGTGAGTTCGCTCGGTACCAAGCCGAGCGCTTAGTTTGTTCATTGTTTCAGGAGAGGCCGGAAGGAAGAGTCAAGCAAAGTCATCATTTTACAAGCTTACGTGGTAACAAATCCTGCTCCGGAATTACACCCGGAACACTACTATTTATCAAAGTAAAAAAGCTCATTATTGATTTGTTTGTGGATTCAAGATCTTTTTATGCAACACTTGATTTTATTGTAATTCATAAATTTTCTATTTTAGTGCAGAGATTATCAGTATATGACACATTAATAACCAATTCATGTATATTTAACACCCATTTTATTTTTTAATTATGATTTTGTCTTAAGTAAAGTTATTATACTATCGATTGTCTTAAAATAAACATTATAATATCAGTAATATAGTAATATATAGGGTTTTTAGATAACTTATACCGTCAATTTAGGGCTTTGATTTGGTATCAAATTTGAAAGAAAATGTTATTTTAGGTGTAAAATTTTAACGAATGTTATCTTAGATATAAGATTTGAAAAAGTGAGTTATTCGAGGTATAAATTATAAAAAAATCCTAATATATAATCGTTTTTTAAATATCTACGTGATTAATATTTGTATGGTATAGTTGTAACTAAGGTTTGCCGTTAATACAAACTCTTATAAGAACTCTCTAAGATAGTTTTAAGCGATTCAAAAGATTTTGGGTTGATACCCCTAAATTTCAAATATGACTCATATTTATAATCATATGATACCTCACCTTATGATAATCTTCTAAACTTTCGATGTGGGACAATTCTATTATTTATACGTAATATATTTACCACACCGACATATTTTTCAATGTGGGACAAAATAAAATACTTAGAAATACACCATCTTTTTCGCACATAATTTGACATCTAATCCAGGTTAATAATAATGAGCAAATACTATACTCCCGCGATTCAAGACCAAATACAACATTCCTTTTTTTACACTATTATGAACAAATTGAATCTTTACGATTCCTTACAATATGTAAGACAAAATATGGTCATGTGGGATCTTATTTGATTCACCTATAAAGTACAATCAGAATATCAAATTTTTAAATTTCTTATAATGTAAACTTAAAGATATTTACGTTGTAATTTGTGTTTTGGCAAGTGTTTAAATAAAAATGTTGTATTTGGTTCTGAATGGAGGGAATACTATTTATTAACATTCGTACGTTTTTTTATAGTACTTTCTTGGCAATGAGATGTATAAGTTTTTATATAAATATTATAAACATCACTTTAATATAATACATAATATATATAGAGAAAATATGTATATATCATAATGTAAAGATAATGATATAAACTCTTAAGAGCTCTCCAAAACAACACTTAAGAGACTTAAGTTTTTGGTTGGTATATAGGCTCCAATGATGAGTCTTATTTATAATCATAGGACCGCCCACCTTATGTTAATCTTTCGATGTGAGACAATTGTATAATTTATACGTATTATAATCACCACACTAACATTGTTTTTCAATGTGGGACATATAACATATTAAGAAGTACACCATTTTTAATACTCATATGTGCAAATCATATGAAATCTATACTCTAATGAAAGCATTTTTTACCACGAATCTAATTATATTATTTTCATAATTTTTATAACAACAATTTTTTGCCAAATGAAATGTCAAAGTTTTTATATAAAAATTAGAAACTTCTCAGAAATACAAAATAGGAAATATACATGTTATAATAATTAAAAGATTCTCCACTTTATTTTTTATGTAGAAAATATTGTTTATGAAACTTTCCAAAATTAATTTTTGATGATGTGGACGCTCTAGAATCGCTCGAAAAAACTCTCTTATATATATATATATATATATATATATATATATATATATATATATATATATATATATATATATATATATATATATATATATATAGATTTGTTTTCCACTCATCCATTTCTCTTTCATCTTACACATTTCACTTCTCTCTTCTCTCAAACTCTAAAAAAAAACCCAAAAAATCCAAATAAATAAAAAACCCAAAAATCTTAATAAATAAAAAAAACCCAAAACACCCAAAAAAATCAAAAACCCAAAAAATCAAAAATCCAAACAAATAAAAAAGTTCTTTTCCTCTACACCACCACCCCACCCGACACCACCCACCGCCACGACCCACAGCCGCCGGGCCGCCAACACCACCGCCGCCGAAACGTTTTTTTTTTTTTTTTTTTTGGTGCTATTTTTTATGTTTTGAGTTTTTTTCATTCGTTATTTTTTATGTGCTTTTTTCATTCGTTATTTTTATTGTCTTTTATTTTGTTTATTCTTGTCTTTTTATCTATTATCTCAATTCTCGCTTTTTTTACATTTTTTTTTCCTAAGATTTTGGGTAAAATAAATCTCATATAATAAGTTAATTTTAATATTTTGAAAAAATAACTTTATTATCTCGTTTTGTGGTGGTAGTTTGGTGGACTAAAGTTATACAAAAAATGGACTAAAGTTATACAAAAATGGACTAAAATTATACAAAAATGGACTAAAGTTATACCAAAATGGACTAAAGTTATACAAAAATTGTCAAAAGTTATACTGTTATGGACTAAAGTTATACAAAAATGGACAAAAGTTGTACAAAAATTGCCTAAAGTTATACAAATATGGACTGAAGTTATACAAATAAGGACTAAAGTTATACAAAAACTGACTAAAGTTATACAAATATGGACTAAAGTTATACAAATAAGACCAAAGTTATACAAATATGGACTGAAGTTATACAAATAAGGACTAAAGTTATACAAAAACTGACTAAAGTTATACGAATATGGACTAAAGTTATACAAATAAGGAGTAAAGTTACAAAAAAAATGGACTAAAGATATACAAATACATTAGGAATGTGTTGAACTTCTACTCAATGAATGTATAACTCTAGTAACGATATGAATAACTTCTACTCAACGAATGTATAACTCCAGTAGAAATGTGTATAATTTCAATGACTTTAGCCAATTTTTGTATATCTTTAGTGAATTTTTGTATAACCTTAGCCCATTTTAGTATAACTTTACTCCTTATTTATATAACTTTAGCACATTTTTGTGTAACTTTAGTCCATTTTTGTATAACTTTAGTCCATTTTCGATAAATTATTTGGAATTGATATAAGTACTTTTTGTATGAATTTAGTCCATTTTTGTATAACTTTAGTCAATTTTTGTATAACTCTAGTCCTTATTTGTATAACTTTAGTCTATATTTGTATAACTTTTGTCCATATTTGTATAACTTTAATTCAAACTTGTGTAACTTTACTACAAAATCTCATAACTTTAGTTCAAAATCGTATAACTTTAGTCCAAAATCGTATAACTTTAGTCCAATATATAACCGAAATCCTAAAAACCACCAATACTAACTTTCAACCAACAATACTAGATCAAAATGTCAAAATGTAATATAAGACATAAAAATGTGAACAAAAAAACCTAATTAATAAAAAAAGTACGATAAAAAAACATCAATAACAATAATAAAAAATTAACCAATAAGTAAAAAAAAAACCAAATAACAAAAAAAAAAAAACCAAATAACAAAAAAACAAAATCAAATCACAAAAAAAAAAACAAAAAAAAAAAAAACCAAACCAAACAAAAAAACCAAACAAAACAAACTTGAATGGTTGTGTAACTTCAATTTATACAATGTATAACTTTAGATGTTAATAGTGTAACTCTAATGGTAAAAGGGTATAACTTTAGTCGTAAATAGTATAACTTTAATGTTTTAAGGGTATAACTTTAGTCGTAAATAGTATAACTTTAATGTTTTAAGGGTATAACTTTAGCCGTAAATAGTATAACTTTAATGTTTTAAGGATATAACTTTAGTAAATCTGAAAAAACAATATGACCATTAAAGTTACACATATGGGCATTGAAGTTACACATAATATCACTAAAGTTATAAGTTACACATACGAAATTTGAAAGATATAACAAGACGATATTTAAAGCAAAGGAATAGACAATAAACACAAAACAAAGACAACAAACACAAAACAAAAAACACAAATTCTTGTTTGTGACGGCACATATCCGTCACTCTTGAGTGACGGATACCATTTTACCTCACAAAGTACCCACTTTTTCTCTCTCTGCAACACTATTTATGTGGTCCCCTTTCTCCACTAACCCATTTTGTTACCATTTTAACTCACAAAATATCCGCCACAAATGATAACCCATCACAAGGGAGACCAATTGAACAAAAAAATAATAAACCAATTAAAATCTGAAAAATACAAAACAAAGACAACAAACACAAAACAAAAAAATATTAAACCAAATAAAATCTGAAAAATACAAAACAAAAACAACAAACACAAAACAAAACAAAGACCCCTCAATGCAAACAACAACCCGACAACAATAACAACACTAACACCAATTTAAAAAAAAAAAAAACCAATTAAAATTCTGAAAAATGAACAAATATCAAAAACAAAACAATAACAAAACAAAAAAAACAAAACAAAATCAAAAATAAATTGAACGGTGGCGAGGCGAGTGGTGGAGGGGAGATGGAGAACGGTAGGATGCGCGTTTGGTGGTGGTAAGGTGGAGAGCAGCCGTGATGCGTGCGTGAGTCAGTGGTGGCAGATCTGAAGAGGTGGTGGCGGGACTCGTGATGCGTGCGTGTGGTAGGGAGGAAGATGCGTGTGGTGGTGTGTTGTTGTTGTCGTGGAGTTGTTGCGGTGGTGGAGGGAGGACGGAGCTGCAACAACCAACAACAATCCCATCTTTTTTTAGATCTCAGAAAAAGATGAAGCGGCGGTGGAGCAGACCATGGGAGGCCGGTTCTGGGGTGATGGTTGTCGCGGTTTGTTGTTGGCGTGGTGGATGGTGGCGGGTCAGCGTGGGGGTGGTTGTTGGTTGTGTGACGGTTGCTGAGGTGAGACGGTGATGGTGATGGGCGGTGAGGTAGAGGAGGACGGTTTGAGGTGGTGAGATGCGAGGGTGGTGTTTGTTGTGGGTCCGGTGGAGGGAGGGAGGGAGGGAGGGAGGGAGGGAGGGAGGGTGGTGTTTGTTGTGGGTGGCGGTATTGTTTGTTGTTTGAATATATTTGGTTTTTTTTTTTTTTAGTTTTTTTTGTATTGGTTTTTTGTTTTTTTGAGAGAGGATGGGAGGAAAATGAGAGAGAATGAGTGAATGAGAGAGAAGGGAGAGAGTGAATTATGAGGAAGTGAGAAGGGAGATTAGAATGGCGAAGGAGTTATACAGGATTAGAAGGAGTTGTACAAGATTAGGAAGGAAGATTAGGGAGGGAGATTTATGGCCATCCATTGAGATGCAATCTCATCCATCCATTCCCTTCATCCAAAGGCCCTTATAAGGACTTAGGGACTCATATGATATGAGGGCCTTACTAGAACCTTTCTATATATATATATATATACATATATATATATATATATATATATATATATATTGAATCATGTGAGGCACCCTCCTTAGGGTGAGGCGGCTGAACCATTTACTCACCATTGGATCTAATTTACAGATGCACCAGATATGTGACACGTGTCCCGCATATATACGTCCCAACTAACGCACTTCCCTCATTTACAATCTCACTTCCTTTCATTTATTTCTCTCTCTTCCTTCACAGCTACTTTTCCGCCATTATCACCATTACCACCGAGCTTCTACAAGCTCATCTATTCCGCCATTTTCCTTCATCCTCAATCATTTACTCCGTCATATTTACTCCGTTTTCGCCATTCACTCCGTCTTCGCCATTCGCCATTCACTCCGTCTTCGCCATTCGTCATTCGCTGAACTCCGTTTTCCGCCATTGAAGTCGATTTCTCTTTTTCTTCGTATGTTCCTTTCCGTTTCTTTACTAAATTTATTTAATTAGTTTAATTACTCAGTTTTCTCTTATTTTTCTATTTTCCTTCACTCGACTTCGTTTGATTTCTATGCATTTCGTTTCTGCTCGATTATGCTCGCAATTTGATTGAAACTCTCTTATTTTTCTATTTTCCGTTTCTTTACTAAATTATTGTTGTTATTATGCAGGTTTTGATCGCTTTGTGAGCATAATCGAACACAGTAAAAACGCATAAAATCAATTGCAGTCGATTTCTTCGCTTTTTCGTATATTCCTTTCTATTTCAAACTTGTGAAACCAGTAGCTTATTTTGTGATTCTAGGAGGTAAATTTGTGAAACCAATAGCTTATTGTTATATTATCTTCAAACTTGGACTTAATGTTTGTCATTTGTTTGTTAAGATTTCGTTTACCTGCTTTTGTGAAACCTAGAACTTATTTTGTGAATATAGGAGGTAAATTTGTGAAACCATTAGCTTATTGTTATATTATCTTCAAACCAGTAAATTTGGCTGCGTGTTGCATTTTGTCTTCTGTTGTTGTTGTTGTTGTTGTTGCTTGAGTTCTCATTGAATAAGGTCTGAGATTATTCAAAGGTTTGCATAAATTACAGAGGTTTGTATAAATTACACTAGTTACTTTTTGTCTTCTACTGTTGTTGCTTGAGTGTTCATTGAATAAGGTCTGCGATTACAAAGAAGCAGAGAAACAAATTAAGAAGAAAAGAGCAAAATAGATGATTTTAACCACTTATAATGACCAAGTTTCACAAAACAAGCTCTTAGATTCACTGAATAAGGTGTGAGATTCACAAAACAGGGTCTATAAATTCACCAAATAAAGAAATGAGCAAAACAGATGATTTTAACCACTTATAATGACTAAGTTTCACAAAACAAGCCTTTAAATTCACTGAACAAGGTCTGAGATTCACCAAACAAGGTCTGAGAATCTAAACCTTTTTATTTTCCCGGCTTTTGTGCTTCCTAGATCTAATTTTGTGACCTTCCTTCACCTTTGTTTATTTTCCCAGCTTGTTAGTCCAACTAATTAGGAATTTGTGTTTTGTATTTTCACATTTCTTTTGTTTAACTAATATTTGTATTTCACTTGTTTCATAGACAGGTAA
The DNA here is from genome assembly GCF_048544455.1 of Silene latifolia. NCBI lineage: Eukaryota > Viridiplantae > Streptophyta > Magnoliopsida > Caryophyllales > Caryophyllaceae > Silene > Silene latifolia. Next base: position 55,528,273 of record NC_133527.1, on the reverse strand, counting down.
GACAACTTGGTGCAATGGTTGTGTTGTTAATTTTCTTGACGAAGATCAAGTGTCATTTCGCGCACTTTATGTCACTGAAAAACAAACAACTATGGATTTCTCTTTTTCGCCGTTAAAGGAAGTTATAGTGCCTGGCCGTCACTATCAAGCATGTCATTATGTTTCTAATAATCAAGATCTTATGCAAAAAATCTTATCTAAAATTAATCATTACGAAGATAAAGCATATATGGCGCTCGTATGTCGAAATTGGGCTCAACTATTTATGATACACAAAAGTGCACCTGGGGTCACCTTGGCATATTGGCTTTCTGTAGACATAAATGATATGAATGGTGTTCGGACTTTTCGTAGGGGTCCTAGAATAGTCTTTCAAACATGCAAATGTTTCATGACGGAGGATATGATTGCCAAATTCTTACTGCATTATCACCAAGCAAAAATTCCTTCTCAGAGTACTCATCTCAATGCTCTTGATGATGATGCACGCAGTGCAGTTAATGAGTCATTACATGTTCTAGCTACGCCGAATGAAGAACGGGATATAGCTATTGGCATTGCTGCTGACTTACTAGTCACTCGTAGAGATATATCTTTTCTTGACTTACCTTTGATGCTGTATATATATCCTAGAGTTGTCCCTTGTTTGTAATGTACTATCTGTGTAACTAGGGCTTTGCACTTTAAGGTTTTAACTTTGCCCTTTTGTTATTTTGTATAATTTCGTAGTAGTGTCAACCTTTTGTATAATTATGTACGTCTTAGTTTAACATTTTGGATAACATAAATTATCACGTAATCTTGTACTTTGTTTTAAATATTTGCATGGATCACTTTTCTATGTATAATGCAATGTTCTTTACTTCTGATTTTCTATTTAATTTTGTATTTGTTTTTTTACATATTCTTCCATGCACTTATAATGACCAACTTATTTTGCGACCTTATTTTGTGAATTGTGGAACTTCTTTTGTGAATCTTGCAACTTATTATGTGAATCCTGGAACTTATTTTGTGAACTTATTTTGTGAATCTTAGACCTTGTTTAGTGAATCTGAGACCTTGTTTAGTGAATTTTCCTGCTTCTTCGTACGGTTTTCCCTCTTTCTTACCTATTATCACTTAAATTCAGTTAATTGACCATAGCTTATTGTTATAATGTAATGTTCTTTAACAACTTATAATGACCAAGTTTCACAAAACAAACCCTTAAATTCACCGAATAAGGTCTGAGATTCACAAAACAAGGTCTTTGAATTCACCAAATAAAGGTATGAGCAAAATAGATGATTTTAACCACTTATAATGACCAAGTTTCACAAAACAAGCTCTTAGATTCACTGAATAAGGTCTGAGATTCACAAAACAAGGTCTGTGAATTCACCAAATAAAGGTATGAGCAAAATAGATGATTTTAACCACTTATAATGATCAAGTTTCACAAAACAAGCCTTTAGATTCACTGAATAAGGTCTGTGAATTCACCAAATAAAGGTATGAGCAAAATAGATGATTTTAACCACTTATAATGACCAAGTTTCACAAAACAAGCCCTTACATTCACTGAATAAGGTCTGAGATTCACAAAACAAGGTCTGTGAATTCACCAAATAAAGGTATGAGCAAAATAGATGATTTTAACCACTTATAATGACCAAGTTTCACAAAACAAGCCCTTAGATTCCTTTGAATAAGGTCTGAGATTCACAAAACAAGGTATGTGAATTCACCAAATAAAGGTATGAGCAAAATAGATGATTTTAACCACTTATAATGACCAAGTTTCACAAAACAAGCCCTTAGATTCACTGAACAAGGTCTGAGATTCACAAAACAAGGTCTGAGAATCTAAACCTTACTGACCAAGTTTCTTTATTTTGTGAACTTATTTCCCTTGCTTTGTGAATAATAGGCTTTACTGAGTTGTAGGAAGCAAGCCAAGCCAGGATGAAGCGACGTGTTGAGGACGTCGAAGCTCCATGAACCACTCTCTTGAAGCACCTCGAAGCTCTTTGAACCACTCTCTGAGCCACCTACAAAAAAGACAAGAATTTACAAAGACAGACTGCCTGTGTTGAGGGCTCGGTTGTCTCCTGCTGGGCTTTACAACTTTCTCAATAATAAGGAGAATCCACCATCAGATAAGCAGATTGAAGCTATACAAGAAATGAGATTTGGTTCTCTATTGCATCTTAAAACAGATGTTGTTCCGGGTCAATTGGCGTACTGGCTAGTTTTAAATTATGACCCCTTTACAGGGTCGTTGTGTGATGGGAAACTCCTTGTTTTAGAGGAAGATATCCATATGTGCCTTGGATTGCCAATGGGTCCAAACATTGTCGAAGAAGCAAAAATTGGAGTTAAGTGCCCTTCTTATGTGTCTGTTTTGGAGGAGTTCAGAAGTCAATACAAAGGTAGTTCCATTGAGCTCAAACACATTATGCAAAAGCTCTCTACACAAAGAGATGGTGGAGATGATTTCAAACGCAGTTTCATCATTTATATCTTCAATGCTCTTTTAGGCGGTGTTGTAGGCAATCGTGTAAGTTTGAGACTTCTTAAAAGTTTGGTAAACACTGAGTTGATCTCCGAATTCAACTGGTGCAATTTTATCAAACGTAAATTGGCTTTCCAAGTTGAGTCTTGGCAAAAGGAGGAGTGGAAGACCAAAAAGCTGAAAGAAAATTGGTTTGGTGGACCTATTATGGTCTTGGTTTTTATTTATCTAGACCCATGTGTCTTCAAAGCACGCCTTGTTACTCGGCAGTTTCCAACGCTCTTAACTTGGACTAAAGAAGCTATATCCAAGAGACTTAAGGAGGAAGTGAATGACAAATATTCGGACATTAAAACTTTCGGCAGGGGTTCTATTGAGCCTCTACTGGTCATCACTCAGTATAAGGCACATGCACTTTTGCCTACTATTGAGTTTAGGCAGTCTTCAAAGCCACCGAGTGCACATTTGCCTACTATTGAGTTTAGGCAGTCTTCAAAGCCAACAAGTGAACAACAACATTCTGAAGAAGAAGAACCTTCTGATCCTCCTACTGAGTTTTAGAGGAAGATATCCATCTGTGCCTGAGATTGCCAATGGGTCCAAACATTGTCGAAGAAGCAAAAATTGGAGATAAGTGCCCTTCTTATGTGTCTGTTTTGTGGAGTTCAGAAGTCAATACAAAGGTAGTTCCATTGAGGTCAAACACATTATGCAAAAGCTCTCTACACAAAGAGATGATGGAGATGATTTCAAACGCACTTTCATCATTTATATCTTTAATGCTCTTTTAGGCGGTGTTGTAGGCAATCGTGCAAGTTTGAGACTTCTTAAAAGTTTGGTAAACACTAAGTTGATCTCCAAAATCAACTGGTGCAATTTCATCAAATGCAAATTGGCTGCCCAAGTTGAGTCTTGGCAAAAGGAGGAGTGGCAGACCAAAAAGCTGAAAGAAAATTGGTTTGGTGGACCTATTATGGTCTTGGTTTTCATTTATCTTGACCGATGTGTCTTCAAAGCACGCCTTGTTACTCGGCTGTTTCCAACGCTCTCAACTTGGACTAAAGAAGCTATATCCAAGAGAGTTAAGGAGGAAGTGAATGACAAAAAATCGGACAAGAAAACTTTCGGCAGGGGTTCTATTGAGCCTCCAATGGTCATCCACCACCATATTCCACAGTTGTGTCCTCCTCCTCCAAAGATTGAGCCCGGCCAGTCTTTGAAGTCAACAATTCAATATAAAGCATCTGAAGCTGAAGCTGAAAAATTACCTCTACCTGGGAATGAAGGCACTGGTGAGTTTGTCCATAAACTTGCGCTTTCCGCAAAGGCAATGGCTCAAGCTTTTGCGGACTACAAATCACTTGCTAGTCAAGCTCCCTCCAAACTGCCTTCAACAACAACAGTGAAGAAACTAGTTGCAGCTGTAGACGGCATAGCAGAAGGTTTTAAGTTATCTCAACAAGAGGATGATGCTGAAAATCTGAAGGATGTGAAGAATGAGGAAAAGGTGTCGGACATTGTGGATGAGAATATCGTTGAGAAAGTGGTTGACGATATTCATGAGAATGTGGAGAAAGGTGGGGAGAATGTGGAGAAAGCTGGGGAGAATGTGGATAATTTGTATGGGTGAACTGAGGCTGATTTGTTGGCGGCATTGGATGCGATGGGTGAAGCTTTGCAACCAATAGCGCCACATCATTCACCACCACCAAATGCAGAATACCCATCCTTTAGGCTCCTAGCAGCTGATGACCATTTGTTGTCTGAACCTGAGCCTGAGCCTGATACATATGCTGCTGTGTCATCCCTCCTTGTGGATGTCATCCCTCCTTTCACTGAGCCCACTCTTTTGGTAGGGAACACATCCTCTCACGCTGCTCTGGATGATGTTCTTTCTGACAAGGACGTCATTGAGCCTACAATTATTGAGATAACAGCTACTCCTCCTACTCCTCCTACTACTGTGATACGGAATACAACTCTTGATGTTATTTCCCTACCAGATACTCCACTTGTTTGAACAATCGATAAACCATCTGTCAGTAATGTCTATATTCATCGATCGCCACGTCATTTGGCAAAGTCGATTGCCAGTGTTCCTTGCAAAACCCCAACTACTGCTGCAAACCCATTTCCCTTATCTCCATTACCAATTGAAGAGGATGTTCCGGGTCGTGGTAAGAGGAGGGTTGTAATTCCAGCTGAAGTTTTCCGATCACCTTATTTGCAAACAAATCTTAATATTTTTAGGGATTTGAATCAAGCTGAGAAACAAGTATTAGATTTTATACTTGGCGAATCATATGATGAAACGGAGATTCTTTTCCAAAGTCAATGTCGGACTTTGACAAGGAGCCAGTTGAAGCGTGTGGCTGAAAGCGATCGGATATCATCTCATGTCATAGATGTGTATTGTGAGATCTTAAATAGTATTGAGATATTCAAATCCCGGACTTCCCCTTCTCGTTTATTTGTGCCGTATAGAAATGAAAGTGTTAGTCTTATTACTCTCTACTTTATCCAATTCTCCAAGTCTATTTTACATGATGTTGACTTTTAATCGTTACTCATACTGATCTTATTTTTTGTTCTCAGTGTCTCTCCAATGTTGATGTTTCTGCAGTTCAACTAGTAAGTCTTTGATTTTGGTTTACTTATATTTCAACTTAAGTTCATTTTTGTCTTTTTTATTCACTGCATTTTTGTCTTTTTAATTCAGTTTACTTTTTGTCCTTTTTCAGGTTTGCGCTCCAATAGTCTCCGCCTCATGCCCACCTTTCTTGATTTGTATCGACCTCAGAACTAAAAGTAGCAAAGTGCAAATCATCCATCCTATGAAAGGCAGATCTGTTGATTATTCTTATTTTATACAACCTGTGGTACGTCTATTGTTTCCATTTTGCTTAGGAAAAATGTGTGTTATTGTGATTCTACTAGGAAATGACTTTGTGAATGTATGACTTTATTTTATGAAGCCTACACTTAAGGTTTGTGAATCTTATCACTTTAAATACTTATGTTGACCAAGTTTCACAAAAACAAGCCCTAAGATTCACAAGATAAGGTCTGAGATTCACAAATTTAAGAGCAAAATAGATGATTTTATACCACTTATGTTGACCAAGTTTCACAAAACAAGCCCTAAGATTCAGTGAACAAGGTCTGAGATTCACAAAACAAGGTCTGAGGCTCACCAAAAAAGGAAAAGGACAAAATAGGGGGCTTTGTGAAAGTAGGCCTTTATTTTGTGAATCCTAGATCTTATTTTTTGAACCTATTGTCCTTTACCATTTCACTCCAAGTTTTACAAACTAAGATGTATGGTTCAACTGGTGCAATTTCGTAGCTAGTGTCTGTTTTGACAGTATAGTACCTTACATGATTCCTAGATAGTGTGTTGTACCTCACAAAATAAGTTTTGTTTATACCTATGCTAAGAAAGACTAATTTCTCTTTTGTTCATACAGAAAGAAAAGCTCATCCGGCTTCTTAAACCAAAGTTGACAGCACTGACAAGTATTTTGTGGACGCCCGAAGTGTTTATCCCAAAATCAAACCTAACTTCTGATGAAATAGATAATGGCCTCTATTTATTGAACATATTGGAGAATTACAAAGGAAACAAAAGTGATTGTCCAATAACCATATATACTGTAAGATTACTTTTTCAACTCTAATTATACATTGATAAATATAAATTTTTATAAGTTTGCAACACATTATTTTTCACCTTTTTCCATTTATAGGAAGCTCAGATGAAGCGTTTTGCATTGAGGGTGTGCTATCACATTATTACATGTGATAAGAACGTATTAAGAGATAGAGTGAAAAAAGATGCACTAGAATGGAGTCGTGTACCGCTGTAAGAACCTTCTTCTTTTAATATTATCAAATTTTTCTTGCAAAACCTTTACATTCTTTAGTACTTTAGGTGATTAAATAATGTTATATGTTCGTATTGTGGCAGTGGCTCTCGACCACTTCCTTACAGTGACCAGCAGTTGTTGGATTATGTTTGCAGATCAAAATCGGCACAAACTAAATTGTAATGATTTTGCTTTGATTTTACAATATAAAAGTGATATGATTTTCCTTTGATTTTACAATATAAAAGTTATATTGTGAGAGATATTGACTAATTGCATTTCCTTAATATTTAAGTGACGCTATGGTGTCCACTCCGTGGATGGAAGTAAGAAGACATGCTTTACAGACCCTTGGACCACGTGGCTTTGTTATGGATCAGGTAAGTATCATTTTCCTTTCTTTTTTCTTTTCATGTTTCATTTTACTTTTTTTTGTGAATCCTAGAACTTGTTTTGTGAATCCTAGAACTTATTTTGTGAATCCTTGAACTTGTTTTGTGAATCTTGGAACTTATTTTGTGAACTTATTTTGTGAATCCTGGAACTTGTTTTGTGAATCTTGGACCTTATTTTGTGAATCCTGGACCTTATTTTGTGAATGCTGGAACTTATTTTGTGAATCCTTTACCTATGTTTTGTTAAATTTGATTTTATAGGTGATTGATATGTTTGGAGTTAAGTCCACAATCGGTAGATCAGATCTCCTCTACTTGCCAACCACAGTATATGTGAGCTTCAAATCCTTTAGATGTTGATATTCAAGTATTTGCTTTTTTAATGTTGTTCCGCTCTGGTTTATTAAAATGGTCCTACTTTTGTCACATGCAGACCGTTCATGAAGAACGCAACCCAGCTATTTGGGGTCTATACCTGAAGTCTGATTACATTCCATTTGATGGGAGCAATATCCAAAAGGTGAAAGATCCCTCTTCTGCTATTTATGTTCTTTTTTATTTTTTTTCGTTCATGTGTATTGTTAATTGGTTTGTCTATTGCAGGTTTTTATCCCTATGCTTAACGATAAGTGTCATCATTGGTGGGCTTGCGTTTGCGATTTAAAGCAAAAAGTAAATTTCATCCTCGACTCGAGCACCGATTTACATGCGGATCCTGATAACCACACAACCCACGAGATTGTATGATTTTTTCCCAAAATATTTTAGAGTATTTATCTTTAGTTTCTTAAAAATATAACCCTGTCATATTTTTAAGTTCTATTGGCTTTTTCATATTTCAGTTGTACCAAGTTTCATCTGTTCTTTGTGGTGGTTCATCTGCATTTGAACCTTTGCGGTTGATGTACATGAACCCAATTGTCAACCTTAAAGTCCCTCAACAAAAAACATGGTATGTAACTATGTATCTTCGTTTTTTAGGCTATATTTGTGTTTTTATCGTACAAGTTTGAATGGTCCCTCTCTGACCAAAACCAATTACCCAATCCCATATTGCTGAAATGAATGGTTGAATAGTTGATCTTCACTTGAGATGTTTCTTTTACTCATAAATGTTTATTTATTTGTCGTTTTGATTGTGGAGTGTTTGTGCTGAAATGGTTGGATAGGTTGGACAATGAAAGTTTATGGACCAACAGTGAATATTTCGAGGTATAAATTTATGGGTTTTGCCTCCTACCTTGCCATTGCTACATATTAAATATATACTATACTGTATGAAAATCTCTTTTGCAGAAATTGCCTGACTATCGAAAGAAGATAATATTGGAACTTCTTAAATGGGATAAAAATACAAAAACGGTACACTTGCTTGACTTAAAATTAATGCAAAGTCCATTTGGTCATAACTTTGGTGAACATTTTGTAAATAAGTTGGGTGAAAATCTCTTAATTGTTACTTGTTTTTGATGGTATAGGTGTTTCATTGATGACATGACAGTCTTTTTGCAAGCAAATGATCTTTCTCCGATGGATATGTGTTCACTGGCGGACATCCCTTGCTTCAGCAGGCCTGCTATATCTATCTTGTGGTTATGTACTCAATATTCGAAATGGTGAAATTCGACCATATGACCTTGTTTGTTTGTAATGGTACCATGAATTGATTAGTCTGTAGTCTTGTATTTGAGTAGTTGAGAATGTATTTAGTAGTCGAGAATGTAATGCTATAAGAAATTGTGAAACTTGAATTTGACCATAAGATGAGACGGGTGTACTTCGTATGACGGTCTTTTATTGAGAGACAAAGTTGTTTAATGCAAGTCGCCTTCTCATTTGATTCGCATCTTTTTCTGTATTATGTACATTACATGATTAATGGATGCAAGTCTGGATATAGCTTTGGCACAATTACATGTTAAATGTCATCAACTAAAGGCTTTACTTCATTGGAAAACGATGCTGGATTCAGGCTAAATTGGGAAACGATGTTGGATTTAGGCTTTACTTCATTGGGAAACAATGACATCGACTAAAGACTAAATTTTGATCAAAATCCACATTATAAAAAAGACTAAAGACTAAATTCACAAAAATACTTAATGCTGGATTCAGGTCTAGGTTTCATAATTTTATGTTCCAGTTTCACAAGATAAGTTTTAGGATTCACAACATTGAGTAAAAGAAAGATCTTAAGTGAAAGTCAACTATTCAAGACTTAGTTTCACAATTTCATGCTCCAGTTTCACGTAATTAGTTCCAAGATTCTCAAAATTAGGAGTCATGTATTCTTAAGTAAAGATCCACGTGGTCCAGTTTCACAAAATTTCGCAATTTCAAATTTCACTTCAACTTCCATATTCAGTGCTCTCTCTTCAACTTCCATATTCACTAAGTGTGTAATACTCCGTATTTATAAGTCTTGGGGTACTCTATCGAGTAGCCCTTACTCTATCGAGTAGCCCTTACTCTGTCGAGTAAGGGCAAGTTGCGAAATAAAATAGTTTCTGACCTGTTGGGTACTCGATCGAGTAGCTGGGGTACTCGATCGAGTAGGGGGGTACTCGATCGAGTACCTTGGGTACTCGATCGAGTGTCCGGTTTTACGGGGGAGTTTTCTCGGGTTTTGTTAATTACGCGATTAAGGTATTTAAACCAATTCGTCTTTGTTCTAAATCACTTTTTACAAAACCTAAAACCTGTTTAAGAGAGAAAGCAACTTGTCTTCTTCCTAATCGCGTTCTTGACAATTCCCGGAGTTCAGACGGTCGGTTTGCATCGTAGTTTGTGTCGTTGGAGTCCTTGCGTCGAGGGTAAGCTTTTAATGTAATTTATATAATGTTTTGTTAAGATTAGTGAAACCCTAATTTAGGAATTGGGGGTTTTTATGAATAGTAATTGAATAGTAGTATCTATGTGTTGTATGGTAGGAGGAGAGTTCATAGAAGAGGCGTTTTGAGACAATTTGTAGATACCGTCTGCGTGTTGTGCTATCCAGGTAGGATTTCCTACTCAGTATTAGTCCCATAATGGGATATTGGTGATGTGCTGTAGTTAGTTGATTGATTTACGATGATTGTAATTGTAATTGTGATTGTGATTGTGGTTGTGTTTGTGATGGTTCTCGAGATGCGTTCTCGGCTGAGTGGGGTCACTTGCGGGAGTGATCTCACGCCCTAGTTTCGCCCTTCGTGGAACCCGCCACGGAAGGGGATGTGCACATTAATGAGCAGGGTTATCGCTCGTACGATGAGCGGGGCTTAGGTGGGAACGGCTGCGGTCCCCCAGCGCGTGGCGGGTCCAAAGTGGACGGTCGTATTGAGACGATGGGAGTTGGTGGTGTGTGTGTGTGTGTGTGACGGTTCGGTTTGTATCTCTGTTTATCTTATTGTTGATATATGTATTGAATTGTGTGATTAATCTTGACCCGTTTAAATGTTTTAAAAACGTGGTGATCCATTCGGGGTGGTGAGCGGTTATTGAGCAGTGTGATATGACGCGTATGGGATAGCCGGGATGAGTCATCACGTGGCTGTTAGAAGTCTTCCATTTGTGTCGACGAAGTCTAGTAGCTTTGATAGTTTTAGCTGTAGACCGTATGAGAACCTTGTAATTCCTTTTGTTAGTTTTGGTTTTATAATGTAATCACTTAAACTTATTTAATAAAGTATGTTTCTTCATTGTCTTATGATTATCATGCCTCGGGTAACCGAGATGGTGGCATCCTTATACCTGAGTGGTCCTGGTAAGGCACTTGGAGTATGGGGGTGTTACAAAGTGTCTCTCTCTTCAACTTCCATATTCAGTGCTCCAATTTCAGATCCGTCTTCGCCATTATCCGCCATTATTATTGAGCTTTCCGTCTCCCATTAGCATTACTGTTTCTACTATCGCTATCATCCGCAAATTAGGTATTTTCTATCTACTTTCTCAAGTTTCGATTCATCCTTCTTTTGTTTCGTATTTTCACTGTAATTTTCAATCAACTTCTTTAATTCGTCAAATTATTGTTTTTATTATGCAGGTTTTTGTTATTGAGGGTTTAGGATTTTTGCCAGTTTTTGTTATTGAGGGTTTAGGGTTTTTGTTATTGAGGGTTTAGGGTTTTTTTAGTATATTTCGATTCTCTTGCATATGATTTTGTGATTAATTTATCGTTCTTTTGGATGCATGTTCTTTGGATGCATGTTCTTTGCCAGTTTTTAAATGTATTGTCGGTTAAGTTTTCAGTAGCTACATCTCATTTGCATTTCGTCAATCTAGGACCTACTTGTTTGAATCTAGGACCTAATTGTGTGAATCTCAGACCTTGTTTTGTGAAACTGGAAGATAATATTGTTATACTTGTTAATAAGTGGATGAAATCACCTTCTCTGTTTTCATTATCTTATCCTTCTATATTGCCAGTTTTTAAATGTATTGTTGGTTAAGTTTTCAGTGGCTACATCTCATTTGCATTTCGTGAATCTAGGACGTACTTGTGTGAATCTAGGACCTAATTGTGTGAATCTTAGACCCTGTTTTGTGAAACTAGAAGATAATATTGTTATACTTGTTAATAAGGGCATGAAATCACCTTCTCTATTATCAAACTTACTTGGTTCTGATGTTATTTTGCCATAGGAAGCAAGCTAAAATGAAGCAACATGTTGAACCAGCTGCTGATTCTACTGAAGCACCTACTGAAGCTACTGAACCACTCTCTGAGCCACCTACAAAAAAGACAAGAATTTACAAAGACAGACTGCCTGTGTTGAGGACTCGGATGTCTCCTGCTGGGCTTTACAACTTTCTCAACAATAAGGAGAATCCACCATCAGATAAGCAGATTGAAGCTATACAAGAAATGAGATTTGGTTCTCTATTGCATCTTAAAACAAATGTTGTTCCGGCTCAATTGGCGTACTGGCTAGTTTTAAATTATGACCCCTTTACAGGATCGTTGTGTGATGGGAAACTCCTTGTTTTAGAGGAAGATATCAATGTGCCTTGGATTGCCAATGGGTCCAAACATTGTCGAAGAAGCAAAAATTGGAGATAAGTGCCCTTCTTATGTGTCTGTTTTGGAGGAGTTCAGAAGTCAATACAAAGGTAGTTCCATTGAGCTCAAACACATTATGCAAAAGCTCTCTACACAAAGAGATGGTGGAGATGATTTCAAACGGACTTTCATCATTTATATCTTTAATGCTCTTTTAGGCGGTGTTGTAGGCAATCGTGTAAGTTTGAGACTTCTTAAAAGTTTGGTAAACACTGAGTTGATCTCCGAATTCAACTGGTGCAATTTTATCAAACGTAAATTGGCTTTCCAAGTTGTGTCTTGGCAAAAGGAGGAGTGGAAGACCAAAAAGCTGAAAGAAAATTGGTTTGGTGGACCTATTATGGTCTTGGTTTTTATTTATCTAGACCGATGTGTCTTCAAAGCACGCCTTGTTACTCGGCAGTTTCCAACGCTCTCAACTTGGACTAAAGAAGCTATATCCAAGAGACTTAAGGAGGAAGTGAATGACAAATATTCGGACATTAAAACTTTCGGCAGGGGTTCTATTGAGCCTCCACTGGTCATCACTCAGTATAAGGCACATGCACTTTTGCCTACTATTGAGTTTAGGCAGTCTTCAAAGCCACCGAGTGCACATTTGCCTACTATTGAGTTTAGGCAGTCTTCAAAGCCAACAAGTGAACAACAACATTTTGAAGAAGAAGAACCTTCTGATCCTCCTACTGAGTTTATTAATAAACTTGCGCTTTCCGCAAATGTTGATCCTCTTCTACCTAATAATTCAGGTAGTACTACTGAGTTTGTTAATAAACTTGCGGTTTCCGCAAAGGTCATGGCTCAAGCTTTCGTGGAGTATAAAACTCTTGCTAGCCAAGCTCTGAGCAAACTACCTTCCTCAGCAACAGTTTCTAAACTAGTTGCAGCTGTAGATGGTATGGGAGATGGTTTTAGGTTATCTCAAGAAGACAATAATGAGGAGGGTAATGTACAAAAGAGTGTGGAGGGTAATGTCCAGGAGAGTGTGGATGGTAATAGTGGGGATAATCTAGCTGAATTGTTGGAGGCATTGGACGTGATGAATGAAGTTTTGCAACCAATACAGTCACGTCGTTCACCATCAAAACCAGAATGCCAAATCATACCACTTGGTGAACCTTCAACGTCTTGTATTCAAGCTGATGAACAACCTGATCATCTTTTATTTCCCTCTCATAATACTGCTATTGATGATTTCCCTCCCGTCAATGATGATGTTCCTCCCGTCAATGATGAACAACCTGACCATTCTGAGCCCACAGTGGTAGCGGATTATCATCATAATCAAGAACGATGGGTTGAGTACAATAGGAGGAGAACAAGTGAAAGAGATATGCAAACAAGTTCCAGTGTTATTGATGATGTCCCTTCCGTCAATGAGCCCACTCACCCCACTGTGACTGTTCTAGCTACTCCTGCGACTTCTACTGCTCCTCCTCCTCCTGTGGTAGGGAACAGTGATCCTCCTTCTACACCAACTGCCAGTAAGGAGTTGAGGGAGTGTGATCAAATTATTACATGTTCTGAGAACAGTGAGCCTACTCACCCCATCGTTACTGTTCTAGCTACTCCTGCGACTTCTACTCCTCCTCCTGTGGTAGGGAACAGTGATCCTCCTTCTACACCAATTGTTTCCGGCCTCGATAAACCATCTGCCAGTAAGGAGTTGAGGGCGTGCGATCAAGAGAGCCTATCCAGAGAAATAATACAAAATGATGCACTAGAATGGCCTCAATACACTGACACGGAATTGCTGAATTTTGTTCGAAAGAGATCAAAGAAAACTCAACAGTAATGTCATATTTTTGCTTTGATTTTTTGATTTTTTTTATTGTAATAAATATATCTACTAATTGAATTTTATCAATAATGAAGTGAGGTTATGGTGTCCACTCCGTGGATGGAAGTCACAAGAGATGCTTTGCATAGCCTTGGACCGAAAGGCCTTATTACGGATCAGGTAAGTAACCCCTGAGTATTATTTTCCTTTTCCTGCCCATGTTTTCATTTTGTTCACGTCACTCGATGTGTATGTTTCCTAACAAATTTAATTTTGTAGGTCATTGATATATCTGGAATTAAGTGCACACTTAGTAGAAGAAATTTACTCTACTTGCCAACAATAATATTTGTCAGTCTCAAATCCTTTATATGTTGATATTCAAGTATTCTGCGTTCTTAAAGTTGCTTTGACTCTAAAATTTCCTTCTTGTGACTTGTAGGGTCTTCATCGAGAAAACAACCCCGTTATTTGGGGTCCATACATAAAGGACAGTGACACTCCAATTGATGGTAGCCACATCGACAAGGTCAGATATTTGTGATGTTTATTTTACTTATTTGTAGGTCATTGATATGTTTGGAACTTATTTTGTGAATCTTGGAGTTTATTTTGTGAATCCTGGACCTTATTTTGTGAACTTATTTTGTGAATCCTGGACCTTATTTTGTGAATCCTGAACCTTATTTTGTGAATCTTGGAGCTTATTTTTTGAACTTATTTTGTGAACTTATTTTGTGAACTTATTTGTGAACTTATTTTGTGAATCCTTGACGTTATTTTGTGAATCCTATACCTTATTTTGTGAACTTATTTTATGTATCCTTGACGTTATTTGTGAACTTATTTTGTGAATCCTTGATGTTATTTTGTGAATCTAGGAGCTTATTTTGTGAATCTTGGAACTTATTTTGTGAATCTTGGAACTTATTTTGTGAACTTATTTGTGAATCCTGGAACTTAATTCGTGAATCCTGGACCTTGTTTTGTGAATCCTGTACCTTATTTTGTGAACTCCTTGACCTTAGTTTGTGAACTTGTTTTGTGAATCCTTGACCTTATTTTGTGAATCCTGGACCTTATTTTCCTTATTATAGCATTAATCTCTTGGTTTATCTTGTACATTTACTATCTCAGGTTTTTATCCCTTTCCATAGTAACACGCTGCCGCAACATTGGTGGGCTTGTGTCTGTGATATAAAGCAGGGAAAAAATTTCATCCTTGACTCATGCGTGGCTGTTAATGTGGATCTTGACAACAAGCATGCCAAAGAGCTTGTATGATTTTTTTTTTCCAAAATATTGTTATTGCCTTTTCTTTTAAAAGTATACTCCAAAATATATTTTGATCTTATTATTGCCTTTTCGGAAAATTCACGTGGTACCCTCGAACTTTTCCATTTTGCACATGGTACCCAAGTTTTTAAGTTTCTGTACATTATACCCTCCATGTTTGATTTTTATGCATAACATACCTTTTTGTTGCTGTAAAAAAACTCAATTGCGTATAACTCCTAGACCGGAATTCAGAGTCGGCCAATTTTTTTTACCTAAAATTATTATCTCGTCATAATCTACGACTTGTGAAAAAAAATTGTTGACTGACATTTTAAAGGTTTTTTTTAACGAAAATCTCAAATCAACCATATCTTCGATCTTAAATTTCCGAATGACCATTTTCGTTTTATCAATTTATAGATCTCGAAGAGGTAATCAATTTTTTAAAAAAAATTAGTCAATTCCAATTTCTAGTCTATAATTTATGACCAATTGAAAATTTTAAAAACGATAAAAAGGGCACGTTGTGCTTGAAAATAAAATTTCAAGGATATTATGTGCACAAACTTAAAAAGTTGGATACCACGTGAAAAATGACAAAGTTTGAGGGTACCACGTGAATTTTCCGTTGCCTTTTCTTTTTCAGATACATCATGTTTCATCTATTTTGGGAGAGTCATATAAATCTTTGCAGTTCATGCACACGAACGAATTTGTCAATCTCGAAGTCCCTCAACAAACAACAAGGTATGTAAGCATGTATCTTTTTCCTTTTGTTAACAGATCAATAGTTATTATTTTGAGCTTGTTGATTTTAAACCATTTACTGTTTTTTTTGTCTAGTTATGATTGTGGAGTTTTTCTGTTGAAGTGGTTGAGTGCCTTGAACGATGATAGTTTATGGACCAAAAGTGAATATTTTGAGGTAAGTTCATTAATATACGAAAATAAAGGCTTATCTTGTGATCTCAGACATTGTTCAGTGAATCTTATAGACAACCAACCTATAATGAAGTATATAGACAACCAACCTATATACTTCATTAATATATGTCGCTCTTTGCAGAAATTGACACAATATCGAAAATCGATCATATTGGAACTACTTAGATGGGATAAAAATACTAAAAAGGTACACTTCATTGTCTTAAAAATAATGTGAAGTTCATTTCTTCATAACTTTGGCGAATATTTCGTAAATAAGTCGATTGTACTTGTTTTTGGTTGTATAGGTGTTTAATTAAAGAAGATAATTGTCCGTGAAGTCATAATATGCAAAAGTGGGTCGAGGCTCCTGTAAAGATTGTTGCCTTCATCAACTCTTGTAAAAATATTTGATAGTTGTAAAGTCGTAATAATTTTTCAGGGTCACTTATGTGACTTATGTAGCTAATTTGACATTGAGTTGAGCAATTTGAGCTAATTTAACATTGACATTAAGTTGAGCAAAAGTGGGTCGAGGCTCCTATAAAGATTGTTGCCTTCATAGACTCTTGTAAAGATATTTGATAGTTGTAAAGTAGATGATTTTAAACCACGACCAAGTTTGACATTGACATTGACATTGAGTTGAGCAAAAGGTCTGAGATTCAAAAAATTAAGAGCAAAATAGATGATTTTAAACCACGACCAAGTTTCACAGAACAAGCCCTAAGATTCACTGAACAAGGTCTGAGATTCACAAGATAAGGTCTGAGATTCACAAAATTAAGAGCAAAATAGATGATTTTAAACCACGACCAAGTTTCACAGAACAAGCCCTAAGATTCACTGAACAAGGTCTGAGATTCACAAGATAAGGTCTGAGATTCACAAAATTAAGAGCAAAATAGATGATTTTAAACCACGACGAAGTTTCACAGAACAAGCCCTAAGATTCACAGAACAAGCCCTGAGATTCACTGAACAAGATTCACTCAACAAGGTCTGAAATGATAAAAACGCTTGATGCTAGATTCAGAAGCAGGTTTCACAATTTTACGTTCCAGTTTCACAAAATAAGGTCCAGGATTCATAGGATTCATAACATTGACAAAAATAAAACGAGCTTAAAACTTGTCTTCTTCAATCGTCATCTCTATTCTCGTTGCTTAAGAATACTCCATTAAATTGACAAAAATAAAACGAGCTTAAAACTTGTCTTCTTCAATCGTCATCTCTATTCTCGCTGCTTAATAATACTCCATTACATCATTCTTCATTCTCGACCTCTTCCTCTTCTTCCGATGTGTCTCCCTATGTGAAGAATCAAACCTTTATTAGATACTTTTTTTAGAAAAAAAAAAAAGAATTAGTAGACAATAGTAGTTGCGTTTTCAAGCAATACTAAAATGGAAAGACAAGAGTAGAATTATACATACTTGATTCTCAGGAGGATGCTCTGCAAACTCATTTAGACAATTTCTTTTATCATGGTGTGACACGCGTTTACACTTAGCACACAACCTTTTCGGTTTTTTTGCCTTCATAATCGCCTTATTTTTGCTGCTCACCATCCTTTTACCACTACCTTTGTTTCTAGAGATTTTAGGTGGTAAGATCTTGATTTCTTTTGGAGCCTTGCAGTTGAGAAGGGCCTCCAATTCTTGTTCTTTGGTCAAAGGCTTTGGGTTTGGCTCCAACTTCTCTCGGAATTCTTTTATTAGCTTGGCAAACTCTCTCATATCAGACTCTTCTTCTTTTCTTTTGAGCACACCAACAGTTGCGTAAATCTCAGACCACACCCGAGACATTCCAAATTTACTATTACCAGTAAGATCATTGTTTTCCAGTAGATTTCCATTCAAATCATAAACCGGGTTTCTGAGTGCATTCTTTCTCCACCTACGCAAAATGTATTTCTCAGGAATTTCCTTAAACTTTCCCGAGCAAATCCAAATGATGTGGTTGCATAAGATACCTTTCCTTTCAAACAATTTACATGCACAACGGACATCCATTGTTCTCCTATTGTACTCAACTGCATATCTTTTTCGCTTGTTCGCGTCCTCAACAATTGAAACTTCAAAGTTAGTTACTGGATCTGGTGGGGTGTATCCACAAACACTACACGCATTTACCAAAAATTTAACCTCCTCTTGGATGTCAAAGAACACTTCATGTGTATAGACCTTCACTGCATGGGCCTCCCAGTTTGACCCGAATAGGGTTTCAGGCATTGAGTTGTGACTCTGTGCTTCAAGAAGCTTTAGATTGTGCCTTTGTTGGTCCATGGCACTCTCAAATCTCATCCAAAATTCTACGAAATTCCCATATTTATATTCAAATCTCTTGAAGAAGCTATTCGAACTCTCTGATCTTTGTGTGGTTTTTAAAATGTTGCCCATCGGCACATTCCTGAAATAAGCGGGTATCCACTGATCTCGTTCCGCAAACTTGTCAGTCAACCATTTATTTTGTTCTAACAAAAACTCGCTAATGCCCTTAGCCCAATTCTCTTCAAATTCCCCAGGCTCCAAGTACTCGCTCCAGACAACATTGTTCAGACGACTTAAGAAATCAGTCTCTTTGCAAATTGTGCTCCCAACCTTGTCTGTTACTTTCTTCATAATGTGCCACATGCAAAAGCGATGTCTTGCTTTTTTGAACACGGCTGCAAGTCACAAAATCCACATTATCTATTGTCAGAGATCTTTGGTCACAAATCAAGCTCTAAGATTCACTAAACAAGGTCTCAGATTCACAAGATAAGAGAAATAACAAAATAGGCAATTTCAACAACTTATGACCAAGTTTAAGAATATTAGCTTTGTGTTTCACATAACAAGCCCAAAGATTCACTGAACAAGGTCTGAGATTCACAAGATAAGGTCTGAGATTCACAAAATTAAGAGCAAAATAGATGATTTTAAACCACGACCAAGTTTCACATAACAAGCCCTGAGATTCACTAAACAAGGTCTGAGATTCACAAGATAACGTCTGAGATTCACAAAATTAAGAGCAAAATAGATGATTTTAAACCACGACCAAGTTTCACATAACAAGCCCTAAGATTCACTGAACAAGGTCTGACATTCACAAGATAAGGCCTGAGATTCACAAAATTAAGTGCAAAATAGATTATTTTAAACCACGACCAAGTTTCACATAACAAGCCCAAAGATTCACTGAACAAGGTCTGACATTCACAAGATAAGGTCTGAGATTTACAAAATTAAGAGCAAAATAGATGATTTTAAACCACGACCAAGTTTCACATAACAAGCCCAAAGATTCACTGAACAAGGTCTGAGATTCACAAGATAAGGTCTGAGATTCACAAAACAAAAGGTCTCAGATTCACAAGATAAGAGAAATAACAAAATAGGCAATTTCAACAACTTATGACCAAGTTTAAGAATATTAGCTTTGTGTTTTACAAATCAAGATCTAAGTTTCACAAAACACACTCTATGATTCACAAAATAAACTTCAAGATTCGCGAATAATGTTCCTAGATTCACCAAATAAATAAGCAGTT
Source organism: Silene latifolia (assembly GCF_048544455.1). NCBI lineage: Eukaryota > Viridiplantae > Streptophyta > Magnoliopsida > Caryophyllales > Caryophyllaceae > Silene > Silene latifolia. The sequence goes on along the minus strand of NC_133527.1, from coordinate 55,508,957 downwards.
TCCCAAAACTAAGATATTCCAAACACACCTGGAACTGCATTTATTATTCCGGCATCTTGGTCACTGATGATGTAATTGGGTTCTTTGCCACCCATTGCTTTCAGGAACTGCTGAAATGCCCAAATAAATGAGTCATCGTCTTCATGATCTAAAAGCACGCATCCAAATGTTATTGACTTTTTGTGATTGTCAATGCCAGTGAAAGGTTCAAATTTCATGTTATATTTGTTCGTTCCATAGGTTGGATAGAATGAAATAGCATCACCAAACAATGCGTAACATCTGATGGAATCCGCATTTGTCCAAAAATTCTTGTCAAATCACTGTCAGCATCTGTTTCATATGAAAATACCAAACCTTTTGTTTCTCTGAGGGTTTCTAAACGAGAGATGAACATATGTCCATCCTTGCCATTAAGTAGACACTTTACATTCCTTTGGAAATTCTTGAACTACGTAAGAGTAGCTCCAACATTTTCGAAACCCTCTGCTTGTTCCTTGCATAATTTGTATGTTAAACTAGCCCCGACATTCAATCTCGAATTTTGGATAATCAATTGCTTATGATATTCGTTCAGTTGATTTATATTAACAGCAAGTTTCTCAAATTCCCTATTTTTGACAGGCGTCACTCGGTGATTGTGACCCTCACGGAATTGTTCAATCTTGTACATCTTTTCATGGAATATGAATTTTATCATTGCTTCACAACCCCACCTTTTAATTTTAGTTATTCTTGTACCACTTTGCTTATTGGAACTCTTAGCTTCATCTGCACCTGTACCTCCACCCTTTTTCGTACTGGTTTTAGCAGTTTTTGTTTTTCTATTTGCACTTATTGCACCAGCTTTTGTTTTGTCACCAGTTCAACGGTTGTTGTTTTTGCATCAGCTTTGGGAGGACGATTTTTCCTGTTATTAAAACCTTGACGATGACAAACCATGCATTTTGTTCGAATAACACCATCTTTAAACCTCTTAGTTGAAGACTTCCTTCCTTCAAACCCACAAGCAATAGCATAAATTTTATAGAACAACATTGTTGACTGTAAGTCCACAAATGTTTTGCCAACCACGGGTGTAAACTTCTCTTCAATCCTACTTATCCATTGCTCAGTGCCACCTGGTGTGTAAGTTACCAAAGTAGTAGGTGTGGAAATAGTTGGCATTGTAGGGGTTGTTAAGACAGCAGTAGAACCCTCACCATCTTGACCAGAACCAACATTAGAGCAAGGAACCTCACCACAACCGACACGAGGCGTCACACTACACTGTGAGTTGTTGTTGACATTTGAATTAATACCTAAGAAGATAAAAGGTTCACAAAGTGTAGTGTGACGCCTCGTGTCGGTTGTGGTGAGAAATTAGGGTTCGGTAAATTGAGAAATTGTTTAAATTGGTTGAAATCGTGATATTGTTGGCTCAGTTTTATGAATTAGACAGGTTTTACAATCGTCAAATTATTAGCTACGTGCATCAAATTGTTGCTATGTGCGTCAAATTAGGGTTTATAGTTTGATCTGTTTGCAATTTTTCAATTAATCGATTAAAATTCTTGAATTTGAGCAATTAGGGTTCGGTAATTTGAGAAATTAGGGTTCGGTAAATGGGAAATTGCTTAAATTGGTTGAAATCGTGATATTGTTGGCTCAGTTTTATGAATTAGACAGGTTTTACAATCGTCAAATTATTAGTTACGTGCATCAAATTGTTGCTATGTGCGTCAAATTAGGGTTTATAGTTTGATCTGTTTGTAATTTTTCAATTAATCGATTAATTTTAATTAGATAGGTTTTACAATCGTCAAACTATTAGCTACGTGCATCAAATTATTGCTATGTGCATCAAAATTTTTAAATTTATTTTTAGTAATAATTCCCTGATATGATTTTATTGTTAGTTATTTAATTTTAAGTGGTTGTTATTGCAGCAATGTCATTCTTAGCTCAATGGGGCCGCGTAGTTCTTCTAATGTCAATACAAATGACATTACAAATGAAGGATAGATGGTTGAAGTTATTGCATCTCAATCCATATCAGAAATATCTGCCCTTAACATTGATGTTCCTGAAATCTTACAAGGTACAATTCTGTTGAACTATTGAATGATCGAATCTTGTTCTATATAATCTGTCTTTGTTGTATACTTGAGTTATCCAGTAAATCTAAATCCTAACTCTACTTTAATTTCATCACATTTGCAGATGACGTAGTAGACGAGGCAGAGGTAATAGAGGATGCAGAGGAGGAGGAGGCATCCGGTTCAAGCAACATGAAACGGATTTTTGGTTGTCCTACCCATCTCAAGCCTGTTATTGGTATGGTCTTTGATACACTTGAACTCGGTATTGCTTTTTATGAAGCATATGGAAAAGAATGCGGGTTTGTGACTAGAAAAGACTCACAAAAGAATAAACAGGGTGTCACTACACATAAAACTTGTTTGTGTAATAAGGCTGGAAAATGTGAAGCAAAAGGCAAAAAACACTGTAGGCAAAGGACTAGGGTAGGTTGCCTTGATAAGATTAACTTTAAACGAATTGCTAACGATAAATACCAAATTTATGGTTTTGTTGAAGGGCATAATCATATGCCAGCTACACCATTAAAAATGGTACATCTGACGCAAACGAGAGAATTGAATATAGTTCATAAAAAAATGATAGTTGACAACTCAAAGGTTAAAAAAGGTCCAGTTATGACCTATAGAATGTTTAAGGAGTATGTCAGAGGTTATCAGAATGTGGGTGCTTTATTGGAAAACTTTAAAAACTTTTCAAGGGATATCAAAAAGTTCTTGTCAGAAGGGGATGCTCAAATGCTTATTGAGCATTTTATGAAAAGAACAAGAATGTGTCCATCCTTTTACTTTGACTTTGAGGTAGATGTGAAAGGTAGATTGTCACATGTTTTTTGGGCTGACCCTATTAGTATAAAAAATTATTTCTATTTGGGGACATGACATCCTTTGACACTACCTTTAGGAAAAATAAGTATAGAATGATATTCGCCCCTTTCACAGGGGTGGATCATCATAAGAGATGTGTGACCTTTGGGTATGGGCTTCTTATTAATGAGAGCAAGGAGTCATTTGCTTGGTTATTTACGAGATTCCTAGAAGCTATGGGGGGGTCGTTATTCTGTGTGTATAATAACTGACGAAGATTTGGGGATAGAAGGAAGACTTAAGAAAGTCTTTAAAGATAAAGTGCAACATAGATATTGCATGTGGCACATATTGAAGAAGTTGCCAGAGAAGGTAGGGCCTGTGATATGTAGAGAAACTGAGTTTTTGAAAGAGATAAACTCATGTGTTTGGGGTGAAGATGTGGAGCCTGCTGAATTTAAGGAAAGATGGACAACCATTGTGGAAGCTCATGGGTTGTCGGATAATGAGTGGCTTCAGGAAAAGTATGGCATTAGACAATTTTGGATTCCAGCTTACTTTCGTGACTTGTTCTTAGGAGGGTTGATGAGAACAACCTCGAGGTCCAAGTCAGAAAATCATTTTTTTTAGCAATTTCACTAATCCAAATTTGATCCTTGTTGAATTTTGGATGCGCTTTGAGAGTGCAATGGATACACAACGATGGGCTCAATCAAAAATGATTGCATAATCTAAGTACTCGTTTCCTGACTTGGCTACTCCTCTAGACCTAGAAAAGCATGCAGCAGAAACCTACACTCCGAGAATTTTCGAGGAGTTAAAAGTGGAAATAAAAGCAGCATGCTTTACATGTGCCATTGGGGACAAAGAAAAAGATAAGAATCATGCAATTATCTACATAGACGTCAAGGATCGCGAGAGAAAGAAAGACTATAAGGTGGGTTATAAGACAGCTGAAGTGAAACTAGTATGCAATTGCAAGAAATTTGAAAGACATGGAATACTCTGTCGACATATTCTCTGTGTCCTTAAAGATTATGGTTTTGAAAAAATTCCAAGCGAATACCTACTTAATAGGTGGAGCAAACTAGCAACCTGCCAGCCAATCTTCAATTTTGATGGGCAATTGCTTGCTGATTGCAGATCAGTCGATGCACAAAAGAACAAACTGACTGAATTGTGGTCAGAAATGTTCACTTGTGTGTCTCTAGTTGAACAGAGTCCTATTAATTGTGATGAGTTACTAACCATTTTACGCGGGTTCAAGGAAAGGGTACTTGCAGAAACAACAAGTAGTGTCGCTGATGATGGTGGTAATAGTAGTATTGGAAAGAAAAGGGACAAAAATACGGAAATTGGAATGCTCTTGGGAACAAGTGTGCCTAGCGAAATTACAATTTTGCCTCCAAGACAATGCAAAAACAAAGGCTCGGGAAAAAGAATGATTTCACAAAGAGAAAGAGCGGGGGAAGTCAATAAGAAACCACTAAGAAGATGCAAAGCTTTTGGGCAGATGGCGAACCACGACAGCAGGAATTGTGATTGACCAAAGGATCACTGACAAATAGTCGAGTAAGTGATGTCTCTTATTAGCGTAAGTTTTCTATTTTTACCCTTTTTGTTTCCCTCTAATTTTTATCTTTGCTGACATTTGCTTTCTTATGTGTGAGATTGAAGTTTTTTGTGAGGAATTGGACTTGTGCAGCGGAATTTTTGAGCATCATTTGAGGAGACAACACTTGTTTTTTGGATTATTTTTTTTCATTTACAATTGTTTTGTAATAAATGTAACAGGAGTCTCCCGGATTTTTAAATTGTATATTTGAGAAGATGAAATTGTGATTCGATTTAAGAATAGAAAACAGGTGTTTCCCTGAGCAATTATGGCATGCACATACGAGCTCATTTAATGCACGTACGAGGTCATTTTATCCACACAAGTAAAGTATTAAGACATCTGAAAAATGTGATAATTGTTTCTCCAAATTTGGTAATTAAAAAGCTCAAACATGTGATCATTGTTTCTCCAAATTAGGCCAGCAATAAAATGTGATTAGTTGAATCATCATCGTGTACGTCAAGTCGTTTAATATCATGCACATACAAGGTTATTCCATGCACATGGAAGGCCATTTTAAACACAGATAACCCAAATGGGTTAATTCCCCATGACATAGGTTAATTCTCATTACAAGTCATTTAAAAAGGCCATAATTTAACAAATAAATTGGGCTTAATTTAGTTATATTACTTTGGGCTTTAATTCTCATTTCAAGTCTCAAAACTTAAATGTGGGCTTTAATTCTCATTTCAAGTCTCGAAACTTAAATGTGAGTGATTATTGAAGAAGTCGGGCCAATCCTATCAGCACATTAGGCCATAATTTAGGCACGACCCAGCACGACACGCTCAAAATACATAGGAGTTGGCTTAAAGTTGAAGAATTAGTCAGGCACGCTCAAGCACGACACGACGCTCAAGCACGACACGAGCACGACACAGGCCATGACCAAGCATAGTCTAGGCAATCTCTAAATAACGCAAGTAATTGTGTTTTGAAAAATTTCATGCATGTAGAAGGCTGTTCCATACACATATAACGCCTTCTCATGCATGTGAATATGCAAGTTACTTTGGGATTTTAAAACGACAACCCCCTGACAAATGGGGTAATTATCATTACAAGTCTCATTAAAAAAGGCCATAATCAAGTGACATAATTGTGCCCCCATATTACAATTTAGCATATAAACGGAACCGAAAGTCGACAAATTGCATGCACGTAGAAAGGTATTTCATACACATACAACGCCTTCTCATGCACGTAGAAGGGTGTTTCATACACGCAAAAGTTACTTAGAGTACCTACACATATGCAACCTACAAATTTACTCCACCTACAAACTAATGCCTGCCCAAATCAAGGAATCAACAAAAGACAATGAGAAGGTTCTCTGCCACTCCCGTTTGCTAAGCACACAAACTCTCACCATATTTATCCAAAAACAACACCTAGTTATAATCCTACAAAAAAAAGGTAGGGAAATATTGGTACGTTTAAATTCACTTGACATCAATATTGAAAGTCTTGCAGTTAAAAGATGGGGAAATAATAGAAACAAAATTAGATAAAGCATTCGAAAGATATTGTTATTACCGTTCTCTTGTTTTCCTCCCATCTGATAAGATCTACAATCAAACTCTCACCATATTCATCCAAATTCTGCATATATATTTGACAACAATATTGAAAGTGTTGCAATAAAATATGCCGAATAATGTTTGACTAATATAACTTGGTTTAGACATCATTATCTCGTAACAAGTCTGATCGGACCATAATGATTGACAACTCAAGTTTTCTAGCCACTTCAGCAAATAGACTCCGCAAGAATACCTTTTGAAATAATGAAATTTGTTAAACGCTTTAAAATGGTGTGTATCCCATCGAAAATATTAAAACGAGTAGAGTATAATTTAAACATGTAAGGTACCCATTCTTTTGTCGAGGCACATCCACAATCACAAACGGAAAATTGTTTATCTGCAACAGCTTTTTGTATCCTGGAAAGTCTCTTGCAATAATCCCCAAAGCAGGAAATAACTACAAAAAACAAAAACCAAAAAAAGAAAAACACAATAATATAAAAGCGAAGAAAAACCAAGACAAACTTGAGGTAACAAACCCCTAAGGCATACGGATATAATCATACCGTTTCAACTAAAAATTTACATCTTCCGTCAGGACGCCTAGGCAAGCTTGAGTCAAGTATAAAGTTGGTCTTTTTAACAAAGTCAGACACGCAAGCAAACCAATGTTCACGGTCGACACAGTAAGGGAAGAAAGCCTGCAAAAACGTACATAGGGAAATGAAAACAGATAATATACAAACAGGTTAGACAGGATAATTAATTAAGTTCTTTCTTGGGCAAGTAGTAAATTCCGTCGATATAATAAAATAAAAAAGTGACGGGATAATTACCAGTTTAGCTTTGGTTAGACTTTTGGGCAAGTACTGAAGCTTAATTAACTGACTTTGAAAACCGTTTTTAGCGACAACATCTTGAAAGTTGAGAAAATTTGTGAAAAATATTGGTAATTCCAAGTAGAAACATTAGCGGTTACTAAGGATGAATATGAATACCTTGATTATTGTCGGAAAGTACACAAGATTTGGTCTTTCAAGTGTTAAACGAAGACCAACAAGGTCAATTACCATATCCATGAGCCATTTTCCTTCAAACAAAGTCGACATTCCTTCTTGGGTTACTTGCAGCCATGGAGTGTCTACAACAATGTCACTAATAATGCACATATTGTAATTAGATGCACACAGAACAACAAAGTGGACAAAAATAACTTAAAAAGATGCTATATGGTCAGTGATAACTTACTCCTTATTTGCCACATTTGTCTTAATAAAATTCATCAAGTGTTCATCTGTATAGGGCAAGTCTCGTGGAACTTCTTTCCTGGGGAGAAAAAGGAAAAACACAGAACAACTACATAACCATAGCACACTTTTAATAAACTAGGAGTCATCATATAGTAATGAGAAGCATTGTTGGTAAAAGATTTCTGATTACCGAATCTCACAGCCATTCTTGTAAGCCTTTGCTTTAGACGTCACTTGATCTTTCACGATGTTGTCTTTCCAAGTCAAAATTTCATTGCAAACCCTCACAATGTAACGCCTCACACCAGTTCTCTGAACAATAAAATAAAGTGAAATCAACAGCAGAACCTACATATCTAATACACATACCTACATATCTAATACACATACAAGGCTGATTCATGAAAGAACAAAGCTAATACATGCATGTTGATGGCTTCTGGCGTCAGGAAATATAGAAACACCAACTAAAAATTTGACTTAAATAATGGAGACTTACGTCCTTGAGCAGCTTTAAAGTATACCGACACTTATTCCCATTGTACGTCTCCATATGTCGCATCATGTAAATTCCAGTATCACGCTCGACAGAGAAACTTTTATTCGGAACATACTCTTTGGCTATTACAAAATATGTAGCATGCAGCTTTGCAATCATGGAAGAAAGCTTTGCACGTAACTGTTTCTTCTGTTAGACAGAAGACAATGCCAAGCAAATAAGTTCGTTATATAAGAATTAAATCAGCCATTTAACATACTTATTGCCAAAGGTGTGAAAACATACCACATATTGAACATTGACATTAAAATCTACACAACCTGGATCACACGGGTGTATAACTTCAGACAAGTTATGATCAATATCAAAACAATGAAGAAGTGGGCTGGGTGCAACAACAGGGAAAAAAACCTGTCAAACAATGATTAGTTGGATTTGTATATTATTTAATTATGTATTTTGAAAACTTTTAAAATATTGAACAACTTACCAATTTCATGTCTCTATAGTTGATATCCAATGAGGCTATCTGTTGTTTCAATTAGGTGACCCGTATGAGAGAATAAAAAGGTACAAGTTGATAACTTAGACCAACAAAATTTAAATATCAAACTTACATCAGTTGTTTCAGTGAGAAAGAGACGGGAAATTGATCTACGATCTCTTAACCTGTTTCCATTATTCAGATAATCACACCACACATTGATCACATTGATGTTAACGCTACCACCAAATAGCAAGGTCTTCATATCATATCGTGTAAGAATATTGCCGCCACGGCTGAACAGAACCTCGCTACAAAAATAAAACCTTAGTGTTATAGAAAGAAAATATAATACATATACCGAATAAGAAAAAAATAAAAGCAAAATTAATAGACTAATACATACCCTTCATCTAAGTCAGCAGCAAATGCATAGTCACCCATCAGTTTTTCAGACTGACTTAAGGCATCCATCACGTTCACATTTCTTATGAAGTGAACGAAAAAGGTCAGGTAACTCAACTTTTCTCTTACACTTCCGAGTCTGGGAGGGGACGGTTGGGGAAAGTTCTACTAGCGGAGAAGGTATAATTGGAGATTCATTCAATGACAGTTGTGACGAGATAAGTATTGGTGATGCATGGGATGGATTGGAGGGTGCAGTTGATGTGCTTGCACGGGGAGGGGAATGAATAGAAGGTGCAGAGGAAGTGCTTCCACGGGGAGGGGATGGGATTGAAGGTGTAGCCGACGTTGTTGCACGGGGAGGGGATGGAATGACAGGCGCAGTTGACGTGCTCGCATGGGGAACATCCATATAACACATATCACCAGACCTCTGTGCTTCGCGGAACTCTTGAGATGTATATAACGCATCCTCACCGTGAAAGAGACTGAAAGATGGTCCCTCCATGAGTTCCTTGTCCATCTTTTCCTTCGTAACTTGGTGTTCTTTAAATGCCTCACCAATACGGTTATATGCACTATTCAGAATCCCCTCTAAATCAGCCAAGATGTTGGGATCGTTGTAAAACTCATCAGAGTCCATATAATCCACATACTTCTTCCCCTCCTCCACTTTACCCTCATCCTTTCTCTACTCTTCCTCCATTTCATGGTCATCTTTCTCCTTGACCTTCTCAAATTTATCCTCCACTTTACCCTCTTTGTTTCTCTCCTCTTCCTCCATTTTATGGTCATCTTTCTCCTCATCCTTTCTCTCCTCTTCTTCCATCTCAGATTCTTCTTTACTTTGCTGCGAAAGTGAAAACCCTTCAAATAACGAATCTGCCAAAGTCGACATTTTGGTAACAGCTTCCATACCAGGAACCACAAACTTTGCTTGCATGATTGCCTTTGAGAATGCACCATAACTGTCTGCAAGAATAACAACAGTCCCCGCTAAAAACTTGATACAATCTGTTGATTTCTTATCAACGGGACCTCCTTCTTCAGTATCCTCAACCTTTCCCTTTCCCTTTGTCGTCACTCCAGCACCCTCAACCTTTTCCTTTCCCTTTGTCGTCACTGCATCATCAACCCATTTGTCAGTTTCAGACATGGGTGCTTTATAAACAAAGCTGTCTTCTACACGCCCCTCTCCAAAACCATTTGCCTCATGTTTTTCCATCTTCACCATCTCTCTGATATATTCGTCAGACCAATTGGCTAACAAAAGGAAAGATCGAACGACCGTTCTTGTCTTGAAAACGACTCTATTCAAGTAGATAAGACAGAAAATGAGAATTGGTCCCTTAAAGGACGTATCAGGGTCTTTAACTGCTGCCTTTTTCCAGGAAATGACATTTTAAATCATGTTGACTTGTGCAAACTTGCACCAATTATATTTAGGTACATCAGACAGATCGGACAGGCAGCTTAATATACGAGTGCTGGAATAATCACTAGCTACCCCCCATCAACAGAACAAAAATAATATATACAATAAAATTCCTCTTGAAATCATCTCCAGCATCCCGCTGCTCAATCATCTTCTCTAGTAAAACCTTCTTGGTAATATCTGTGGTACTAAATTGCTCCTTAAATCTCCGGACAACCTCTAAATAACCCTCTTCTTTACAGTACCGCCAACTGAATTGATATCTAATGGCCCCATAGGAATTCCCGTGACAAGGTATACATCCTCATCTTTGATAGTCAAATCCCCATTCATCAACGAACAAGTGAATGGATTGAAAGACTCCACAATCCATCTAGCCAAATGGCCATGGATTTCTTCCGACTGAAGTTTTAACAACTCTCTAAAACCCATGCTCTGAATAGCTTCAATTTGCTTCTCAGACGGGTTCGAGTTGATAAAATTAATTATCAAAGAAGGACTCATCCTAGTTACCAGCGTATCATAATCTTTACCACGCTTCCTATGTGGAGTTCCTTTCCTACTAGCATTGCTGCTAGCATCTTTCTTATCAGTAACAGTGGACACTCTCCTTTTCTTGGTAGATGGTTCTTCAACATCTTTCGGTAAGACATCCTCATCAACTGGTCTTTTAGTACTAGGACTCACTCGACGCGGAACAACTGTTTCGATTTTAGTAGCTTCCTTGTCAGCTGTTTTTGGTTTAGAAGGTTCATTCTCAACCGTTTCTGATAAGACATCCCCATCATCTGTCAAATGCTAAACAACATCAATTAGGTGATATGAAGAAGTTTTAATGTAGTAATGTTTCAGCATTTCACCTAAAATGGGAAATTTTAGCATTAATGTATCAACAGAAGTTGCATCAAATAACCTAGCAACTGATGTAAATTTTAATGCACATAAAGTGCTTTGTCATACATGTAGAAGACTATTTAATGAACATACTATGGTTTTTCATTCACGTACAAGGTTGTTTTAATAAAGACAACCTAGAGGGGTCGAGTAAACCCTTTTTTGGGGACGAGATTAAATGTAGAAGGCCGGGTATCCTAAAACGGGACGGGAAAGGGTTGAGTGTTGGATTTGGCGGACCGCTACCGCGAATCCGCCTAATCCAACCCTCAACCCTTTCCCTTATTTTTCATACATGTAGAAGACTGTTTAATGCACATACTCTGCTTTGTCATGCATATACACAATTGTTTAATAAACATATGTTGCAGGGTATCCTAAAACGTGACGGGAAAGGGTTGAGGGTTGGATTAGGCGGATCGCTACCGCGGATCCGCCAAATCCAACCCTCAACCCTTCCCCTTCTCACATTATCGGCCGCGAGACCAAAAGACACCCTAGAGGGGCCGAGTGAACCCATTTTTGGGGACGGGATTTAAAGTAGAGGGCCGGCTATCCTAAAACGGGACGGGAAAGGGTTGAGGGTTGGATTAGGCGAACCGCCCTCAACCCTTTCCCTTGTCAAATTATCGGCCGCGAGACCAAAAGACACCCTAGAGGGGCCGAGTGAACCCTTTTTTTGGGGACGGGATTTAAAGTAGAGGGCCGGGTATCCTAAAACGGGACGGGAAAGGGTTGAGGGTTGGATTAGGCGGACCGCTACCGCGGATCCGCCTAATCCAACCCTCAACCCTTTTCCTTCTCACATTATTGGCCGTGAGACCAAAAGACACCCTAGAGGGGCCGAGTGAACCCTTTTTTGGGGACGGGATTTAAAGTAGAGGGCCGGCTATCCTAAAACGGGACGGGAAAGGGTTGAGGGTTGGATTAGGCGGATCCGCGGTCGCGGATCCGCCTAATCCAACCCTCAACCCTTTCCCTTCTCACATTTTCGGCCCCGAAACCAAAAGACACCCAAGAGGGGATGAGTGAACCCTTTTTTTGGGGATGGGATTTAAAGTAGAGAGCCGGGTATCCTAAAACGGGACGGGAAAGGGTTGAGGGTTGGATTAGGCGGACCGCTACCGCGGATCCAACTAATCCAACAATCAACCCTTTCCTTTTCACATTATCGGCCGCGAGACCAAAAGAGACCCTAGAGGGGCCGAGTGAACCCTTTTTTGGGAACGAGATTTAAAGTAGAGGGCCGACTATTCTAAAACGGGACGGGAAAGGGTTGAGGGTTGGATTAAGCGGACCGCTACCGCGGATCCGCCTAATCCAACCCTCAACCCTTTCCTTCTCACATTATCGGCCGCGAGACCAAAAGACACCCTAGAGGGGCCCAGTGAACCCTTTTTTGGGGACAAGATTTAAAGTAGAGGGCCGGCTATCCTAAAATGGGACGGGAAAGGGTTGAGGGTTGGATTAGGTGGACCGCTACCGCGGATCCGCTTAATCCAACCCTCAACCCTTTCCCTTCTCACATTATCGGTCTCGAGACAAAAAGACACCCTAGAGGGGATGAGTGAACCCTTTTTTTGGGGATGGGATTTAAAGTAGAGGGCCGGGTATCCTAAAACGGGACGGGAAAGGGTTGAGGGTTGGATTAGGCAGACCGCTACCGCGGATCCGCCTAATCCAACAATCAACCCTTTCCTTCTGACATTATCGGCCACGAGACCAAAAGACACCCTAGAGGGGCCGAGTGAACCCTTTTTTGGGAACGAGATTTAAAGTAGAGGGCCGACTATTCTAAAACTGGACGAGAAAGGGTTGAGGGTTGGTTTAGGCAGACCGCTACCGCGGATCCGCCTAATCCAACCCTCAACCCTTTCCTTCTCACATTATCGGCCGCGAGACCAAAAGACACCCTAGAGGGGCCCAGTGAACCCTTTTTTGGGGACAAGATTTAAAGTAGAGGGCCGGCTATCATAAAATGGGACGGGAAAGGGTTGAGGGTTGGATTAGGTGGACCGCTACCGCGGATCCGCTTAATCCAACCCTCAACCCTTTCCCTTCTTACATTATCGGTCTCGAGACCAAAAGACACCCTAGAGGGGATGAGTGAACCCTTTTTTTGGGGATGAGATTTAAAGTAGAGGGCCGGGTATCCTAAAACGGGACGGGAAAGGGTTGAGGGTTGGATTAGGCGGACCGCTACCGCGGATCCGCCTAATCCAACAATCAACCCTTTCCTTCTGACATTATCGGCCACGAGACCAAAAGACACCCTAGAGGGGCCGAGTGAACCCTTTTTTGGGAACGAGATTTAAAGTAGAGGGCCGACTATTCTAAAACTGGACGAGAAAGGGTTGAGGGTTGGTTTAGGCGGACCGCTACCGCGGATCTGCCTAATTCAACCCTCAATCCTTTCCTTCTCACATTATCGGCCGCGAGACCAAAAGACACCCTAGAGGGGCCCAGTGAACCCTTTTTTGGGGATGGGATTTAAAGTAGAGGGCCGGCTATCCTAAAATGGGACGGGAATGGGTTGAGGGTTGGATTATGTGGACCGCTACCGCGGATCCGCCTAATCCAACCCTCAACCCTTTCCCTTCTCACATTATCGGCCGCGAGACCAAAAGACACCCTAGAGGGGATGAGTGAACCCTTTTTTGGGGACGGGATTTAAAGTAAAGGCCGGGTATCCTAAAACGGGACGGGAAAGGGTTGAGAGTTGGATTAGGCGGACCGCTACCGCGGATCCGCCTAATCCAACCCTCAACCGTTTCCCTTCTCACATTATCGGCCGCGAGACCAAAAGACACCCTAGAGGGGATGAGTGAACCCTTTTTTGGGGGAAGGGATTTAAAGTAAAGGGTCGGGTATCCTAAAACGGGACGGGAAAGGATTGAGGGTTGGATTAGGCGGACCGCTACCACGGATCCGCCTAATCCAACCCTCAACCCTTTCCCTTATTTCTCATTCTAAGGTGAGGTTGCATTTTGTGAGGCTGTCAAAATTAATGTTGAGTAGTTCATGCAGGTGTAGGATTGTTTAATGTACATATATTTTTCTTTCATGCATGTGTAACGCTACTTCATGCACTGATAAGGAATTTTTTTTTTCATGAATGTGCAAGAGTAAACTGATTTTCTTACTCAAATTGCTTGGGTCAACAACATCAGTTGTTGCAGCTTTCGATTTTGCTGAAAAATAATCTTTGACTGACCGACCTGCTTTTAGTAGAACTTTTTTCTTGGCTGCAACACTCTTTCGCCCCATATCTATCAATGATTTGAGGGATATTGTAAAGACAGTTGAAAGACACACTGTTGTACAAATCACATGTTTACACTACAAGAAAAACTAAAACAGGCGACCGGAAATTGGCGACTGATTAACAAATTAGCGACTGAAATCAGTCACTAATTTGGCGACTGATTTTTTTTTAAAAAGGGAATCTAATTTGGCGACCGAATATTTGATTTGGCGACTGATTTCTAGGTAGTCGCCAAATTGGCGACTGAAATTCAGTCGCTAAATGGCTTTTCGGTCGCCAAATTTCTTTATAGAAATACGGAGATTCCTCTCTCCTGCTTTACTCTTTCGAAAAAAAAAAAAAAGAAGAAGCAGCGACAGGTGACAGGCGACAAACCGACCAACAACCACAAAACCACACCACCACTTCCACCGCCGTGGCCACCGTTCTCACTGCCTCCATCACTCTCTTTAATTAGGTTAGTTTCTTTTTGTTTAATTTCAGTTTAAATAGTTTAATTTGTTAGATTAATTTGTAGTTAGTTTGATTAAATTGTGTTTAGTTTGTTAGATTTATTTGTAGTTAGTATGTTAGATTAATTTGTAGTTAGATTTAGTTTAATTTGTGTTTGAATTAAAAAGGAATGATTAAGGGGGTTTGTGTTTAGGTTTAGGGTTATGGGTTGGGGTTTGGTCGGCCGTGGATGGCGGTGGGCCGTGGGTGGGGCGGGTCGTGGGTGGCCTTGGGTGGGTCATAGGTTGTGTTTGGTGACACCGTCTCATTATTATTAGTATTAAGCTAAGTGGAACCGTCTTAATATTATTATTATTATTATTATTATTATTATTATTATTATTATTATTATTATTATTATTATTATTACTATTATTATTACTATTATTATTATTATTATTATTATTATTATTATTATTATTATTATTATTATTATTATTATTATTATTATTATTATTATTATTATTATTATTATTATTATTATTATTATTATTATTATTATTACTATTATTATTACTACTAGTATTACTACTATTATTATTACTATTATTATTACTGTTATTATTACTATTATTATTACTATTATTATTACTATTATTATTATTATTATTATTATTATTATTATTATTATTATTATTATTATTATTATTATTATTATTATTATTATTATTATTATTATTATTATTATTATTATTATTATTATTATTATTATTATTATTATTATTATTATTATTACTACTACTAATTAAACCGTGTTATTATTATTAGTATTAAGCTAAGTGAAACCGTCTTTTGCATTAATGGAATTAGCTAAGTGGAACAGTCTTTTGGATTAAGAGAAATTAGCTATTAACTAGGTGGAACCTTATTTAGGACTTGATTTTGATAAATTTAGTTTGATAATTCATGTTATTGATGAATTGAGGTTGAATAACCCTGTTTTTTTTGTTTTTCTTTTCTCCTTCCGGGGGGTTGTGTCATTTCCGAGCACCACCGTCATGGTAGCTATTGCTTCTTGTTTTCTTTTCATTTTTGCTTTTACTTGATTAGGTAACCTCCTCTTACCAGTTACCTTTTAAATTTACTAATTTTAGTTTAAATTATGCTACGGACTCTAGGATAGAAACCTTTATTATGTTGTTGAATTGTGCTATTGATTGACTTAATTAATTTAGTACCAAGTGTTGTTGTTTATCTTAAACTTTAAATTAGTGTTAGTTTGATTTGATGTTGACTTAGTACCCGTTCAAGAATTACTCATTAGGAGTAATTCTTTAAGAGTTCCCATTTTGGGTCTGTCTTTATACGTTTCAAGTCATTTAGGTAGTAAACACGTACTTGTGATTTATTAACGAGGAATGAGTTTGGTGGCGATCCCTTTAATGTTCTCCGAATACATGTATATGTGGAGTAATTATTTATTTTACATTGATGTGTATTTGGAGAACTGAAGGGAATTACTGCCGAATTTTTTTCTCATTAATAAATTACTAGTGTGTTTCCTAGTGACTTGAAACGTACATTGACGGGTTTAGGTTGGAGTGATAAGGACCCCATTCGAAGATGGATTACTTATTGACAATATTTATGTATTTTTTTCATATGTTTATTATATAATGTGGAGTATAATGTGAAAATTTTGTATGTAATATTATTGTTATTTTTTAAAAATGTTTAAATTATTGTGGGGTCTTCTTTAGATTAAAATGAAGAGATTGGAACGTTCATGGATGTATGAAGGAAGATTAGACAATTCCAATAAGAAAAGACGCCTACCGCTAGATTTATAAAGGGTGTTGGCGAGTTTATTGAGTTTGCTAAACAACAAGATGAATATGACTTGGTAAACAAAAACTTAGGTGTCCTTGTGCCAAATGCAAAAACCTGAAATACCAGCTTGACATTGTAGTAGAACATCTCATTATAAATGGGTTTAAGCCAATTATAACAATTGGATTTCACATGGAGAAGCATATTCTCCAATTCATGAACAAGTTTACACCCAACAAATACAAATTGATGAGAACCCATATAGAGAGATGGTTGTTGATTCTATGGATTCCACTATTTTTAATAGTGATGACCATATAACCATTTGTGAAGAACAACCGCCACACCCACAAGCAAAAGCCTTTCTTGACATGTTAAAAGCCTCAGAAAAACTCTTGTATGAAGGAAGCAGAATGACATTGTTACAAGCCGCTTCTAGGCTAGTTACCTTGAAATGTGAGTTTAATATGCCATTTCTTGCTGTTGATGGCATTACCTCGTTCCTTGAAGAATCTTTCCCCGATGATAATATCATGACCCGAAGTTTCTACACTACCAAAAAAGTAGTTAAAGGTCTTCAGTTACCGCATGAAAAGATTGATGCATGTCCTGAAGGATGTATGCTATTTTGGAAAGATGATACTTTGCTTGACAAATGCAAAGATTGTGGGGCGGATAGATATGAGACAAGTGAAGGAGATACAGTTTTGGTGTTGAAAAAAGGCAAGGGTATTAAGAGGGCCAAAAAGAGTAAGAAATCAATAGCATGTAACCAATTATTTTATTTTCCTCTCGCTCCAAGACTTCAAAGAATCTATGCCAGCAAAACATTGCCGAATAAATGAGATGGCACAAAGAAAACCCACGTGCTCCGGGGAAGATGTGTCATCCTAGTGATGTGGAAGAATGGAAATGATTTGATCAGATGTATCCTGAATTTGCCAAGGAACCCCGCAATATACGACTTGGCTTGTGTACGGATGGATTTGATCATTTCGGTAATTTTGGGAGGAAGTATTCTTGTTGGGCTGTTATGGTCACACCATACAACTTACCACCTTGGTTATGTATGAAAAGACTATTTATCTTCTTGTCACTTATTGTTCCCGAACCAAAAAGCCCGAAACGTAATTTGGATGTTTATTTACAACCATTGGTGGAGGAGTTGAAATATTTGTGGGAAGTTGGGTTGGAAACTTATGATGTGTCTAAAAAATAAAATTTTCAACTTAAAGCTTCCCTTTTGTGGACAATAAATGATTTTACCGCCTATGGTATGCTATCTGGGTGGTCTACACAAGGACAAAAAGCATGTCCTTGTTGCATGGGGGAAAGTAAAACATTTTGGCTTCCCAATAGCAAGAAATTAAGCCGGTTTGATTGCATAGATGCTTCTTACGAGAGTGAAATCCACATAGGAGGAACAAGAAAGCTTTCAGAAAAGGTAAAGAGGTGCTTGATTCCCCTCCGAAACGAGTGCCTGGGGATGAGATATGGAAGACGGTATGTGATTTACCATCCCCTGTTGATGGTACCGAAGAAGAATTTAAAGAATTGAAAAAGCAGAAAAACGGTGGGTTTAAAAGAAGCATTCTTTGGGACCTTCCTTATTGGAAGATAATGTTGATAAGACATAATTTGGATGTAATGCACATAGAAAAGAATTTCTTTGAGCAATTAATTGACATGATCATGGATGTAGAAGGTGAAAAATGTGATAGCATTGCTTCTAGAAAAGATTTGTAGATATTTTGTCATCGTCCCAAATTATACATTCGCGGTGACGGGTCTAAGCCAACATCCATTTTCACTCTCGACAAAGCTAAGAGAAAAGTATTGTGTGAGTGGTTACAAAATTTGAAGTTTCCTGATGGGTATGCATCAGATTTTAGTCGATGTGTTGATCTTAAGAAGCTGAAGTTGCAAGGCTTGAAAAGTCATGATTGTCATGTATTCATGGAGCGATTATTACCCATTGCTTTGAAACACCTCGTGCCGATAAACTTTTGGAATGCAGTTGTTGAGATTAGTCAATTCTTCTGAGATTTATGTGCCTCTTCAATATGTGTTTATGACATGATTCGTCTGGAAGAGCAAATACCATAGATATTGTGTAAGCTTGAAATGATCTTTCCTCCTGCATTTTTTAACTTCATGGAGCATCTGCCGGTTCATTTGCCATATGAAGCCAAAGTTGGGGGACCCGTCCAATATAGGTGGATGTATCCATTTGAAAGGTAATTAAGATAATCTAGCTACTTTTAAATTAAAATTAATAATAATAACTAATCTATTTATTATATGTTAAATTTATTATTAATTAACTATTAATAAAACTCATCATTAACTTTTATAGGTTTCTTAATCATTTGAAGAAAAAAATTGGTAATAAAGTTAGGGTGGAAGGTTCTATATGCAATGCTTATTTAACGGAAGAGATTGCAAACTTTTGTTCTCTTTACTTTGAAAAACATATAGAAACCAAAGCAAAAAAACATGAATGTTGAGAAACCGGATGAAATAGACGGAAGTTTACCCGAATTTTTTCAAACTCAAGATGATGAAGGGTGTTCATCAAAGGGGCAAACAAGATATTTGGATGATAAGGAGTATAATCGTGCCCACCTTTACGTGCTATCTAATTGTGACCTCTTGGAGTCATACGAAACACAGTTTGTTAATGATTTCATTGAGAGGAATTCTAATATAAGTAAGGATGATGTTTGGGACAAACATGAGGATCAATTTCCAACATGGTTTAAGAAACATATAATTGAGTTGAATATTCAAGATGATTTGATAAGAAGTTTGCCATTTGGTCCTTCAAGAATGGTAAGAACGTGGAATCGATACTCGGTTAATGGGTTTAATTTTCAAACATTCAACCACGGTAAAGGTAAGGCTAGGTGCAATTGGGGGGTTACTATTTCTTCTCTTGATGACAACGAATACTATGGTATAGTTGAAGATATCTTTGAAATTAGTTATAATGGACGTGACCGAGTTTATAAAACTGTCTTATTCAAGGTTGACTGGAAGGATAATTCTGTGGCTGGAATGAGAGTACATGAACAATATAAGCTTGTAGAAGTGAATCGTACTAGAACATACTCTAAGTATGATCCATTTATACTTGCACATCAGGCTCATCAAGTGTATTTTGCTACTTATCCAAGCACAACAAATGATAGAAATCAAAATGCGTGGTGTGCAATCTTTAACACAAAGGCACGGTCACAAGTTGATACAACTTTTTTCCAAGAAGAATACGTTTCAAATGAAACACTTTTTTCTCCACCCGATGAAATCAACTATGAGCATGAGAATAAAGATGGTGAAGACATGGAAGAGGAAGAATATTATGATGTGGAAGAGAGATTGTCGGGGGAGGATGAGGAGGAGGAGGAGGAGAGGAGGGAAGAAGAAAAGGAGAGGAGGGGGGAAGAAGAGGCGAGGAGGAGAAGGGAGGAGGAGAAAAGGAGGAGGAGGGGCGAGGGGGACGACGACGACGATGATGATGATGATGATGATAATGATGATGAGGATGAGGATGAGGATAAGGAGGACGACGACGACGATGATGGTGATGAGGAAGAAAATGATGATGAGTATGATTAAATTGGTATAATTTTGTAATTCTCAAGAGTAAATAATTAAAATTTAGAAGTCCGTATAATTTTCATTTATCATTATTTGTGTTAATTTTTATTTGTATTACTGCAGATGGCTGGAGCAGGTCGAGGTAGAAAGCGTGGAGGCGGCTCAGGTTCTCGACAGAGTACGCGTGAGGAGGAGGAGGAGTTTGTGGGTGAGGATCCGATGGTGACAGACGGTGACGGTGACGGTGACGAGGATCAGCCTGACGCTACCGACGACGCAGGACCACAGGTGCAGATATGGTACACTGTGGATCATCGGATGATACTTGACCCGGCGGGATTATGGTAAGTCTTATTCTTTATTAGTCTACGATTATTATTTTTTTTTGTAAAATAATAATTGTTTCTAATTTTACATGTTCAAAATAAATGCAGGTTTATGGACGATTGTGTGATACGAGGTGTAACGAAAAGCACGAAGACTAATTTCGTGGGTCCAGTTCCTACATCGTGGACTTATGCTTCTAATGCACAAAAAGAGGCGTGGTTCAATAACTTTCGGGTATATATTTTCCGTAGTTCTTTGTTTTAGAAACTAAATAATTAATTCTGATAAATTTTTTATGAACAAGTTAGACTTTTATTTTATACTGATATGAAATTTTGTCGCCTTTTTTTTGTAGCAAGCATTTGCTTAGGATGAGTCTCAAGAAATGAATGTCCGTAACAGGTACAATGAATTCGGTACTCGACGATATCGGGACGTGATCTGGAAGACGGTCAGGCACCCGAAGGAGCAAGAGAACATGAAAGGTATTTAATTAACTTGTTTTGTTATTTGTATTAATTAGCATATACTCTCTTATATTATAAATAATATCAGTAACTTATTAGTTATGATTTTATATGTGTAATTGCAGGTGAGAAGTTTGAAGGCGTAATAAAGCATACTAAAACCGAAGCTTTTCAGAAAAGGTCTAAATAAGCATCCCTCAACAAAAAAAAGGAGGAAATAAAGATGCCGTGGTCGAGCCTACTCATTACGGGGGATCCCGATCATTCTGGGATCGTGTATTGGGTGTAAGTTTGTCTATTATTTCACACTAATTTTGGTTTTCAACATGTTTATTTTATGTTAGATTTTATGTTGATTTTCCAACATGTATGTTTTTTTTTCATTCAGAAATGAAAGAAGAAGTCAAAACCGGTTACGACGGTACCGAAACTGTTTCTGGACACGCATTCCAGGGTTGACCACAAAGGGATTAGGAGTTGGACTAAGCCAAAAGACAAGGAATTATATGTAAGTTTTCCCTAACACTTAATTTTTGTTAATTTAGACTTTTTTAATGTCTTATTTTGGTTACCATATTAACTTATAATGATTTGTTTAATATTGTAGGATGCATTTGAACATGAAAAAGCCGCCAATCCAGAAAAAGCGAATGACATATGGTTTGAGTTGGTGAAAGGCTTCAAGAAAGGGCACGTGTATGGTACCGAAAGTTCAACACCGGCTTTCTATGACAACACGCGTAGGAGATCGACTTCAACAATTCCCAGCAACACATATCAACCGGGGGTTATTAGTAAACTTCAAGCTCAAGTAAGAGAGCGTGATGAACGTGATGAAGAATTCTGCCAAATGAAGGAAAAAAATGGCAATGTTTGAGACTTGGTGGCAAGGTTGTAACCCCGGACCTAGACCCGACTACGATCCTTTTGATCTGCATGGTCCACAAGGGGGGAGTGGAGCCAGTGTTGGCTTCCAAGTAGTTAAGTAAGTTTAATTTAGCATGTAATAAGACTTGAACTTTAGAATATGTTAGCTTGTAAACATTTCATTTTCAATATATGAAATGAAGTTTGGGAAAATGTGTGGTGTTGGGTTGAAATTTGAAATGTATGGTGTTGTGTGTGTTGAAGTTTGGGATGTATGGCGTTGTGGAACTTTGGTTTGTATGCAGGTTGTAAATATTTGGCTAGCAATGAAAACGAAAAAAACTACCAAAACAATCAGTAGCTTTGGCGACTGAAAAGCCATTTAGCGACTGAATTTCAGTCTCTAATTTGGCGACTACCTTGAAATCAGTCGCCAAAAAAGCCTCAGTGATTTTAGCCACGTCACCCAAATTTAGCGACTAAAAGGCAATTTAGCGACTGAAAGTCAAACGCTAATTTGGCGACTACCGTTTTTCGGTCGCCAAATTGGTGACTACCTTTTCAGTCGCCAATTTCCTCATTTAGCGACGGATACGTCAGTCGCCAAATTTGGCGACTGACTTTAGTCGCTAAAATTAGAAAAGGCGACTAATGTCTGCGACTGGTATTTGGCGACTAAAATCAGTCGCTAAATTGATTTTAGCGACTGATTTCAGTCGCCAAAATTGGTCGTCTGTTTTATTTCTTTTTGTAGTGTTATAATGAAGACAGATTGCAACATTTCACTGGAAATTATGCTGCAAAACAATGGTGAAGAGCATAATACAACTTGATGAATACAGATCAAAACTAAGTAAAATTAGGAAATGAAAGAACATTGGCTGTGAAAGTCAAACCAAAAATATAATATATATATATATATATATATATATATATATATATATATACGTCAAACCAACATTCATAGCAGCTTCTACAATCCAAAATGCCAAAATTAATTACATAATTATTAGTAAGGCCTGACAAAAAGGAACATTTAAACCTTAACATTCAATAACCTAAGTGCCCTAAGTACAAATACAGTACGTTGGCCAGAAAGTTGTACAAACTTATGATAGACGTACGTCAAATCAACGACTTCAACATAAGAGAACCTTCGACGAGCTAGAAAGTTGTACAAACTTATGATAGACGTATCTAATCTAAAATAATTAACACATAAGAGGACACTTATTCCAACAATCTCCCACTTGTCCTCGACAAGCGTGCGTCACCAATTCTCTTGTCCAATTACTATCTCCTACTCCATGCAAGGTGTCTTTCAGGTCGTACTTGCAAGTGATCATATCGAGAGTGGTTTCCTCGATCTAGAGAATAACTGATTGACCGGAATTATCTACCATAGATGCCTTCCGAGCGTGGCCACGCATTTCCAGTTCATTACTCCTCGAGTGGCCCTGAGATATTGTTTTAACCTTGACAAGGGGTGGACAATTCCTATCGCACTTATTCCCTTCGACTAGCCACATCCATCATAACCCAAAATATGCCCATTTGACCCCATTTACGAAGGTCGTAGTAACATAAATCAAAGTTAATCTGAAACTGTGCCACCTTAGGCGAATAGTCTTTAGTCAAAAGAATCGACTCATTAGAATAATATAGTAGCTCTCGCCACGACCAGGCTATATAAATTTGCCAGAACTCTATAAGCGGTCATTAGCCCGACAAAGTGTTCCTAACAGTCTGCCTATGTGATCGACTAGTCATTCTCATCTGACTCTATGGCATTTGAACATGTCATCAATCGCATCACACTCTAGTCACTTTGAGACGTCACCTCATACAAGTGACTATGGGCGATTACTATGTCAATTTAGTTCACTTTAATGGGGTTTAATCTTGTCTCCACAACCCATTTGAATATGACAAAGTAATGGAAAAATAAAAGACAAATGTGATTATGCATATGAGCAAATAAAACAACTCTTTTATTTCATATCAAAATCTAACATAAAACTGGCATGCGTGTAAGTCCCATGGACGCAACATGTCCATCATGCTTAGCCTGCGATAAAGGCTTGGTGAGCGGATTAGCTATGTTATCATCCGTCCCAACCTTACATATCGCAATTTCCTTTCTTTCAATGAAATCTCTAATTACATGATATTTTCTAAGTACATGTCTAGATCTATTACTAGACTTTGGCTCTTTGGCTTGGAACATCGTCCCACTATTATCAAAATAGAGAGTGATGGGATTATTGGCGGTAGGTACTACTCTTAGACCTTCCGTGAATTGCCTGATCCACACAACTTCCTTGGCAGCTTCTGATGCTACAATGTACTCAGCCTCTGTTGTTGAATCCGCAGTCACAGCTTCCTTGAAGCTTCTCCAGCTAACAGCACCACCATTGAGCATGAAAACAAAACCAGCTTGTGATTTCATGTCATCTCTATCCGTTTGAAAACTTGAGTCCGTGTAACCATTAACACGGAGCTCAGTGTCTCCTCCAAACACTAAGATAGAATCCTTAGTTCTTCTCAAGTACTTAAGGATGTTCTTGACGGCTATCCAGTGACTCTCACCTGGATTTCCTTGATATCTACTCGTCATGCTCAAGGCATACGAGACATCAGGACGTGTGCATATCGTGGCGTACATGATTGATCCAACAGCGGAAGCATAAGGGATTAACTTCATGCGTTCAACATCATGGGGTTCGGTGGGCGATTGAGACTTGCTCAATATTGTCCCACTTACCATAGGTACCAATCCCCTTTTGGATTTGTCCATGCTGAAACGTCGAAGAATCTTATCAACATAAGATTCTTGACATAGTGCCAATATCCTCTTGGATCTATCTCTATGGATCCGGATACCTAATATGCGTTGTGCCTCTCCTAAATCCTTCATTTGGAAGTGGTTACCTAACCACTTCTTAACCGAAGACAACATTGGAATATCATTTCCAATGAGTAGTATGTCATCGACATACAAGATTAGGAACACAACATTGCTCCCACTAAATTTCATGTGTAAACATGGTTCCTCAACACTTTGATTGAAACCATTCTCTTTTATCACATGATCGAATCGATGATTCCAACTTCTTGATGCTTGCTTAAGTCCATAAATGGATTTCTTAAGTTTATATACTTTGTTAGGATTTTTAGAATCAACAAAACCTTCGGGTTGTATCATGTACACCGCCTCTTCTAAATGTCCATTTAGAAAAGCGGTTTTGACATCCATTTGCCATATTTCATAATCATGAAATGCGGCAATCGCTAACAAAATCCGTATGGATCTTAGCATGGCTACGGGGGCGAAGGTTTCATCATATTGAAGACTTTGGACTTGGGTAAATCCTTTTGCCACTAGCCTAGCTTTGTAGACATCATCATGTCCTTCTATGCCATTCTTGACCTTGAAAATCCATTTGCATTGAAGAGGTCTTGCCCCTTTAGGCAAATCCACCAAGTTCCAAACTTGGTTTTCATGCATAGAATCCATCTCGGACTTCATGGCTTCAAGCCATAAGGAGGAATTTGGACTAGAGATTGCGGCTTTGTAGGTGGCGGGCTCGTCACTTTCTAAAAGCAACACATCGAGTGTTCTATCTTCTTCGATAAGTCCCACATATCGATCGGGATGGCGAATAACTCGGCCCGTTCTTCTAAGTGGAAGAGGGATAACTGCGCTAGACGACGAAGGAACATCTTCTTGCGTCTCCACCTCGGTTTGTGGCTCTTGAACTTCATCAAGTTCAAAATTTCTCCCACTCTGTTTCTTAGAAATAAATTCTCTTTCTAAGAAGACAGCCTCGCAAGACACAAACACTTTGTTTTCTTGAGGTTTGTAGAAGTAATATCCTCAAGAGGTCACGGGGTAACCTACAAAGATGCATTTTTTGGATCTTGGGGCAAGCTTGTTGTCGGTCTTTGCCTTGACGTAAGCATCAACTCCCCAAATCTTCACATAGGATATATTAGGAACCCTTCCCGTCCACATCTCATATGGAGTCTTTTCGGTTGTCTTTGTGGGACTATTATTCAAAGATCTAATTGCGGTTTGAATCGCAAATCCCCAAAACGAGTTTGGTAGCTCGGTTTGACTCATCATTGATCGAACCATATCAAGTAGGGTTCGATTTATCCTTTCGGAAACACCATTGAGTTGTGGTGTTCCGGGTGGAGATAGTTGTGATATTATGCCACAACTTTTCAAGTGTGAATCGAATTCATGGCTAAGGTATTCTCCACCACAATCGGATCGTAGTGCTTTTATCCTTTTGTTCAATTGGTTCTCTACTTCATTTTGAAATTCCTTGAATTTCTCAAAAGCTTCACTCTTATGCTTCATTAAATAGATATACCCATATCTACTCAAGTCGTCGGTGAAGGTTATGAAGTAGTCATAATTTCCTCGAGCGGTGATACTCATTGGTCCACACACATCGGTATGTTTGAGTCCCAATAGCTCACTAGCTCATGATCCTTTACCGCTAAAAGGATTACGAGTCATCTTGCCAAGAAGGCAATATTCGCATGTTCCATATAATTGATAATCAAATGGTGTAATCACATTAGTCGAAATTAATCTTTTGATGCGATTCTCGTTTATGTGACCTAATCGACAATGCCAAATGAACGATTCATTTGGATCACTTGATTTGAGTTTCTTTGATTGAATATTGTAGATGTCATTAGTTGGATTCGAGGTTTATAAAATGTAAATGCCATTAATGGAGGAGCTTGGCCTATAACCAAGTCGTTCCTTGAAATAATACAACGATTGTTTTTAATGACAAAACAAAAACCGTCCATGTCTAACATGGCGATAGAAATAATGTTTTTATAAAGTGTAGGCAAATAAAAACAATTATGTAAATACAACTCAAATCTATTAGGCAAAGCTAATACATAAGTCCCCTTGGATTCGGCCGCTACTTGAGCTCCATTTCCAAGGCATAGATCCACATCTCCTTTGCTAAGCCTCTTCACGTCTCTTAACCCCTATAAATGATACAAAGGTGAGAACCACAACCGGTATCCAGTACCCATGTCGTAGTGGAAGTATAATTTACATCAATAACATAAATTTCCTTAGGAATTTTACCTTTTGGAACGATGATTCCTTCCCTTATATTTCGCAAATATATAGGACAATTCCTAAGCCAATGTCCCATGCCATAGCAATAATGGCATTCATCTTCAACTTACTTGAAGTTTTTCCCTTTCTTTCCCTTCTTCTTGAACCTTTTGCCCGTAGAAGCAAGAACTTGACTGCTTGAGCTCGCACTAGTTTTGGCATCTTTCTCTTCCAAAGATAAAGATCCTATAGATTTTATGAGGCGGTCTTCCTGAGACCGGCTCACAAGAGATCTTGTAGTAGTAGGTGGTCTAGAAGAAGTGATGAAGTTTATGTTTCCATCCGAACCTATCCCAAAATGAAGTTCTCTAGTAGTGTCGAAATCATTGTTGAAGGAAACGTCGTCAAAAACATTGTGGCAAGATTCAATAGTTATCGGTGTAGTAGCGTTTGATTGATTCATTGTAATGAACTACAAGTATGGAGGAAAATGAAATATTAACATTTGTCTTTTTAATCATACTTGTAAATAATTTTAACAAGATATGAGCATTTATATAGTGACCTCTACCCAACTATTATAAATGATTCCAAGATCCAAATTCATATTAACTTGGGCACGGTGTAGCCGATTCATCCCTTATCAATATAACTCGGTGGATTAACTCTTTAATCGATTCTACTTTTAGAACTCTTGGTCGATAAAATTACATTAACATTTATCTTTAGCCCAAAACACATCCGACAATGGTCGAGAATACTTTTGTTGAGCTCAACCCAAATTTTGAATAAATGTGTCCATGATCTAAATCCACATTAACTTGGGCACGGATTAGCCGATTCATCCCTTATCAACATGAATTCGGTGGATAGACCTTTATCACCCACTTCCCCTACGTAACAAGGTTTGTACCCCGGTGTGGCCGAGCGCACTCCCTCACGAAATAGGTTTTCATGGTTTCTACTTTTTGGTAAGGTTAAGTCTCAATTGTTTATTTTAGCGATAGGTCATGTCAATTTATTATCTATCACGTTTTAAGTGATACAAAGCGGTGAACTACGATAATTGTAATTGACACGGTCGATAAACTCGACTAAAATGCATGTTTAGTTATGGCGATTTAGCGATGCATGCAACATATAAATAAAATGCAAAGCATACAAATAAAATCTTAGTATGGCCTTCCTAAAATAGTAAATCTAATAAACTAATACAAATTCCGAAACCAACTCCTTTGGTCCCTTGAACTTCGGTCTTGGCACGCATTTCAAGGTAACACCGTCTTGATGGACCGCTTTCTCGAATGGTACCGTTTTCAAGGAACTCCGGAATAATTAAATTACAAAATGAATTACATAATTTCCTATCATACATTTGTAATAAAAATAAAAATAAATCTAATAAATTACAAAACGGTGATACGAGATCACAATAATTACAACCGAATCGATATTCCCATACATTTCGGGTAATATCAATTAAAACTAAGGCCATACTAAGTAAAAATTACATAATTCAAAATTTACATAAAATTAAATTATGACAATCATAAATAAAATGCAGCATTATAATATGTATGAACATGCTAGATTTTATGCTAAATCGCCTTTTAAGAGCCAATATCATATATTAATCGGTTTTTACGAATTTGCGTGACTTAACTTGTTAAAATCACAATAATTACATAAATTCATATTTATGTACAAGTTAATTACCCTAACCATCTTAGGACTCAAAAGTAGTCTCCACTAACATTTTGACAATAATTAAACTTGATTTCTTAATATTGTTCATAAATGGACCCAAAAATACAAGATTATGTTATAAACTTCAAATTAAATTATAAAAATTTCAAATAATTTGGAATTTGAAATTTAAACTCATGAACATTCTGGAAAAATTACCATGACACTCATAATGTTCAAAACTTAGGTTAAAAATTTCGAAAATTTATCGAGAAAAACAATGTTGCGGTTTATCGGTTTTAACAAATATGACCATAAAAATATGAGAAAAAAAAATTTTCATCAACATTTTACCTTTATATATGAAATATATGATAAAATGCAACATGTGACGTTTTTCCTTTAGTCATGAAGTATGCTTTAGCATTATTACCAATTATAGTCACTATTTATGTGATTTTTCATCAAAAATTCATAAATCATGCATAAAGACTTCATTATAGCCAAATATTTTACACACATCTTGTAACATTACATGTGCAACATACTAAATTTCCATGACCAGATTCGAAATATAACTCATATTAACCTATTTACCCATTTAAATACGATTTTAACTTTAAAAATCCATATTTCGAGCAAAACAACTCATTTTAACATGAAAATTTTCAGGCCATCAGTAGATAATATATGTGAAAACATATCCAAAAACCACTGATAAATTCGAGGTTTAGCTATTTTTCGTCCAAAAATGACGTTTTTATCATAAAAATCACATTTTAATGCCAATATTATATAAAATGAACAATAAAATCCATAAATAAACCAAAATGTCCTAAAAATCACTTAGGACCAGAAACGTTTAACATGCAAAGTTATTTTTAGGTTTATCTTCATAAATCCAAATTAATTAGTTTTGTATGTTAATCTTATAATTCGGAAAAACTATAAATCAATTTGCATACAAACAACCTAAGGCTCATGATACCGCTTGTTTAAAAGCATTAATATCATTAATTTACATATTCATATATGAATTAATTTATTTAGTCATAAAATAAAAGCAAAATCTTATGCATGCAAACTATAATAAAAGAGATGGAAAAATCTATTTCTCACCATCTTATTTTCGGCCATTTGGGCACCAACAAGATCTCCTTCTTGTTAGTTCTTGAGCTTTCCTTATAATGGATGAACAAAGTTCAAATTAGAACCTCTCCAAAAAGCATATACCCAAAGTGTTACTCTTAATAATTAATAATATTATGAACTAGTAATATTATTAATCTAGCTTAAAAATGACCTAAAATATTTATTTTGTATTCCTCTATTTCGGTTTAGAGGAGAGAATTTTGTGGTTTTTCTTTCTCTAAAATGTCTCACAAATGATAGAGAGTATTCATTTTCTTACACTAGAAAAATAGGTGAAGTTAGAAAATGAATGATAGAGGGAAAAACCCTCTATCTTTTCTTCTAAAAACCGGTGGGGTGGGAGGATAAAGGGGCCAATGCATGAGCTTGTGTTCTTCTCAAGATTAACTAGGCATGCAAGGCTAAGACTATGGTTAATCATTGTGCTTTCCACTTAAAAATAATTAACACAATTTCAACCATAATCCCCTCCTATTTTTGGCACATATATAAAATGGGAGGTCCATTTTATTTTGTTAATTGTCAATTGTAACATATGTGACATGTTACTTGACATATGAAATTGCAATGTATTTTTAACATATTAAAAATCAACATACTCATAAAATATGTCATATACAAAATCGACTAGTAATTCGTAATTACTTGTACTAAAACGGTTTATCAAATTATAAATTACAACCTCTTGTATTTATAATAATTATTCATTCAATTTCAATTGTTTCGTAAACAATAATTTTATCCAAGTAATAAAACAATTCGATTACTTAGACCGTATCTAATTTAATCGAATTACAATAAGACACGTTAACTTTACTCACAAAATCATCCGTCAATTTTACGCAATTTAATTAACTCGTATCGGCATATGATTAATTAAATAATCAATTAAGAGCATCACCCTATAGGTATGACCTAAGGGGATCAACTGATCACCACCGTCGCATGACAGTAATGTCAAACTCTAGTCAGCCAATCATTCCCGATATGTGTGGACCAGTTGACTGTAAAATATTACATCCCACATGTATTCTTAAAATGAGATTTAAACATGTATTCGACCAATTGTCTGCTGCAATGTGGTGTACAAATGCATATCCAAAATTCTTTGCTCTAGGCTGGCTAAAGTCCTACCTCACATTATCTCTCTCACTCAGGGAGGTTTCATTCAAGGCAGAAGCATCATGGAAAACATACTCATTTGTTAGGATTTGGTGAGACTCTATGGGAGGAAATCTGTCTCTCCTAGATGTTTGTTTAAGATTGCTCTACAGAAGGCTTATGATTCTGTAGAATGGGATTTCTTGTTCCAAATGATGATTGAGCTTAATATGCCTATGCCATTTATCAATCTTATCAAGGAGTGTGTGACTACTGCCACCTATACTTTGTCTCTGAATGGTGATTCATTTGGGTGGTTCAAAGGGCAACGAGGTTTGAGACAAGGAGACCCCCTTTCTCCATTATTGTTTACCATTTGTATGGAATACCTTACCAGGCTCCTTGCTTACACTACTACTACTATGAACTTTAAATTTCACCCTCTTTGTAAAAGAATGAACCTGAGTAGTTTAATGTTTGCTGATGACCTTCTTGTTTTCTGCAAAGGGGATATAGCTTCTATCATGGTGTTACTCAGAACTTTTGCTACATTTTCCAAGGCTTCAGGCTTGCAGATGAGCAAGGGAAAATCAAATGTGTATTTCAATGGGGTGCCACCTGAAGTTAGAGCAGATATTGTGCAGGTCTCAGGCTGCATTGAAGGGACCCTCCCTTTCAAATATTTAGGGGTTCCAATCAAGCCTTCCAAGCTAACTATCAAAGACTGTCAGCCTCTAATAGACAAGGTGTTAGAGAGAATCAGAATGTTGGGGACCAAAAAACTGTCCTATGCAGGGAGGTTAGTCATGGTCAAAGCTGTGTTTAAGTCTTTGCACACTTATTGGGCTTCCATTTTCATTTTGCCAAAAGGTGTCATTGCTAAGATTGAAGCCATATGTAGGAACTTCCTGTGGTGTGGAAGCTCTGAATTTTCTAAGACCCCTACAGTGGCATGGGATAAATTTGTAATGGAAAAAGGCAGGGAGGCTTGGGACTTAAGAATGAAGTCATGTGGAATAAAGTTGCAATTGGTAAGCTTCTTTGGTGGATCCATGCTCACCCTAACAAGCTTTGGGTTCAATGGGTCCATAGCATATACATGAGAGGGACTGCCTGGGACAATTATCAGTGTCCTAATGAAGCTAGTTGGACTTGAAAGAAGGTTTGTAAATTGAAAACTGATATGCAGCCTGCTTACAGTCAGAATGAATGGAGTACTTGCCCTGGCAAAGAGTATTCCATTGCTAAAGGGTATGCTTGGCTGCATCACTCTAATCCAGATATAGAGTGGCATCATCAGGTTTGGAATAAGTGGACTGTCCCTAATCACGCAATTATAGCCTGGATGTATCACCATCGAGGTCTCAACACCAAGGACAAGCTCTTTAGACTCAACATTGCTAGTGATAATCTCTGCTGTATCTGTGGAAGTGAGGAAGAAACCCCACAGCACCTGTTCTTTAAATGTCAGTACAGTAAGGCAGTTTTGTCTTTGATTCGTGATTGGACTGGTTTCTGCTTGCCTGAAACTAGAGACCAAGATTGGAGGAGGAATGCTAGACTGTCTAGATTGAAAGTGGGAATCATTAATAGCATTCTGAATGCTGTTACTTATCATATTTGGAGGCAACGAAATGGCAGCAGACATGAATTGCAAATCCAAGCACCTGCAGGCTGTCTGAAAATGATCCAGTTTGAAGTTCGAACAAAAATTCAACAACAAAGCAAGGGCACAATGTCTAGGAGAGACCGTAGTTGGCTTGAGAAGCTTATGTAATTTGTAATTAGTTCCATGGCTGGGTGATGTTCAATTCAGCTTTAACTGTTGATGTATTTGGTTCTTGTTTTTCAATATATTTTTACATTTACCAAAAAAAAAAAAACATGTGATCATTATGATCAATAGTTGTGATCGCATTATTGTCGGAGGACACTTATTCCAACACCTTTGCACCAATTTTCCATTTTTTTATGTTTCTGTATGCAGAATTGAAAAGAGGGAATACTTTTAAATGGAGGAAATATGTAAAACTTTACTTGACTCAGTATAATAGTTACTAACTTTAGTAGCTTTACTCACAGCGCATATGCTACTTAGTATGCATTGTTTGAACTTGATATTTAAACAATTTCAGTAGAAAATCAACAACCAACATCAACAACAACATTGGGAATCAGGGTTTGATTATTGCGTAATTAGGTTAATTAGCAAAAATGTGAACAACAAGACTACAAATCTAAGAATCTGCCATATTCCGTCACAAACAATCAGTTTTGTGACGGATTACACGTGTCACTGTTGATAAACTATGTGACGGATTAGCCGTCACAAATCCGTCCCAGGTGTATTTGTGACGGATTATCCGTCACAAACCCGCTTTTTGTGACCATATATAGTGACGACGGTTTGTGACGGATAATCCGTCACAAATCCGCTTTTTGTGACGGGAAATGCTATATAGTGACGGATTCGTCCGTCACTTTACCGTGTTTTCCTTGTAGTGAACTAATGTACGTAGTTTCTTAACTTCCCCAACCCTCATTTCGAAGTTTCCCTAATCTAATTCACCAAAACCCTAATTTGACAAACATAATTCATTATTCCGACTGTAACACATTAATGAAGGCGTAAATTCAACTAATATAATCGATAAATTTAAAAATTACAAAGACAGAAACACTGAAACCCTAATTTCGCAAAATCAGTCCCTAATTTCATGATTTCAACTAATGTACGTAGTTGCTTAACTTCCTCAACCCTCATTTTCAAGTTTCCCCAATCTAATTCACGAAATCCCTAATTTGACAAACATAATTCATAACCCGACTATAACAAATTAATGAAGGCTTAAATTCAACTAATTTAGTCGACAAATTTAAAAATTACAAATATAGAAAGACAGAAACCCTAATTTCGCTAAAAATTAATCATGAATATCGGAAGTTTACCTCGTTGAATTACCAGGATCTGTTGCTGGAAAAAGCGTCGAAGATTTTGATCGGCGAGGAACTTGATCGGAATATTTGTGACGATCGAAAGTGGAGGAAGAATCTAGAGCGTGGTTTTCGAAGAGAGATAAAGGGAGATGAGTGAGAAAGGGGAATTTGCAAAATGAAAATGATGGACGGGTTTAGGGGGGAAGCGTTAGTTACAAAATTTTGTTCATCTGACCGTCAATTATGAGTGATCTAAGGGCTGTAAGTGATTCTCATGGTTCTCCCTCTCTCTCTCTCTCTCTCTCTCTCTCTGTATATATATATATATATATATATATACAGAGAGAGAGAGAGAGAGTGAGAGAGTTGGGATTTGGTGAGTTTTGGTTCTTATGGTGAGTTGTGAGTTTGGAAAATCTCAGCCATTAGATTACATTAGAGGTGAATGGCTAAGATTAATCTTAGTTGTCATATAAAAGCATTGTTATTTAGTTTATTTTCTCTCTCTCTCTTCTTCCGTCATTTACTATTCTCCTAACTGTTTCCCTCTCTAATTAATATTACTGCAACCGTTTATAATCATTTTTACTTCAACCGTTCATCTCTCTTCTATTATTCTGGTGTTATTCTTCTTCTATTCTTCTGCAACCGTTCATCTCCCTTGTATTTTCTCCTCTTTTCTCTTCGGCGTTCAACATCTATCTCCCGATTGAAGGTAATTTCATGCCATTTTTCTTCTTCTATTCTATTATTCAGTTTTATTACATGTTTTTCTGTGCTTTTCTATTCCGTTTTTCGGTTTAATTATTCCTAGGTTTAGTTACTCAAGTACTTTAATGTCGTTATTACGTTTATGCAGTTCCTTCATTGTAATATTATCCTGCCTTTTGAATTTCTGATTTTTCCTGAAGTGATTTGCATGTTCTAGTCGTTTCTGCATTTTTCTATTGTTTTGAAGTGATTTGCGTGTTCTAGTTTAAGAGTTGTGTTGAGTATTTTACTATTGATCTTTACAGACTTTACTTTTTGTTTTATTCTGCTGTTATTCTTGCGCTTAGTTTGTTGTCAAGTTATTTCTCATGTTTTAATTGTTTACTGTCCTTTCTAGGGTTTTGTGTTTGTTCGTGTTGTCTTTACTTTTCAGTATTTATGTTATTCCGCTGTTATACTGGTCCTATGGCGGTATTACAGCGTTACTCTTCCTATCATTGTAGTGTTTTTCCTGTTTTTATTTACTGTTTCTATTATTCTATTGAGTCTTGTCACTTGTTAGGGTTTGTTTGTTTGTAGGTTTCAGCATCACAAATGGACTTAGTTTGTGAGGGATGAGCAATAAATATAGAGGATGAAGATAGATTGTTATTTGCTAGATAGTTCGCTACTGAAAAGAAAAAAAATGGGTTGTTTATTGGACGATAACACCGATAAGTGCTTTGAAGTTAATGTACAAGTTCGTCGTCGTAATCAATCAATGTCTGAAGTTTTTAATAGCGAGGACCTAATGGAAAGAGTATTCCAACATGTAGAGACTACTTTGGACAAGAGCAATATGTGTCTTATTTGTAAGAAATGGTCACAAATGTTCCTATTTCATAAAAGTGCCCCCGGTGTTAACGACCAATATATGAAAGTTCTAACAACAAGTTACAGTGAAGGTTTTAAGATTGTGTCAAGGGGCTCGAAAATAGTTTCCAAACGATGGAAGGGCTACATGCTTGCAAGTGAGACAGGAAAGAGGGTGTTGCATTCTTGCCAGTATATACACGATCGTGACTCGATCCTTTATGCACCTGCATCTGAACGGATCAGGCTAATTCACGAGTACTTTGATACACTCAGGGAATATCCTGCTGCTTATGATCTTGCTTATGATTTTTATTATAAGTCAGTCGATGTTGTTGACCTTGACTGACTTTTTACGTTATGTCATGTATTTTCTGAATCACATTTTGGTTCTTTCTAGGAAATAATGTATTTTGGCTATTATGTAATTTGAAACCGTCTCTGGTTGTAATTTAGTACGTTATTTTGTTTTATGAAGGCTTATGTAGGTTGTATGTAATTTGAAACTGTCTTTGAATCTTTATTCAAAGAGGCTTTCTTTTGATTTCTTTGTGTTTTTCTTTATGCTTCCGTGTTCTTCTTATTGTGTTTTTACTACTGTATTAAAACGGTTATATTATTATCCTAGGCATATGTTCCTACACTTTTTGTATAATTGGTCTACCTCTAGTGTTATTCTAGTCATTTTAAGTGTGTCCTGTCACTGGTTGGTTTGTAACCCTACTAATAATGTCCTGTTATTTTTGGGCAAATATTAGTTTGACTAATTGTTAGTATTCTGTTATTCTCTTGTTACCCTACTCTCATTCTGCCGTCATTATTAAAAAGTCCAGCTGGATACCTATTTAACATTGAAAGTGATCCTGATTTTTATTTTCCCGATAGTACAGATGAAAATGAAGTTAAGAATCAAATCCGCAGCTTCATCAAAGTCTACTCACCCGTCATCATCAAATTCTCCGGGCCCGTCTCCATCCAAATCCCCTGACACATCTCCATCAAAGAGCACTGATTCTCAGAGAAGGAGTACTCGTAGTCAAGCAATATGTACAACTGAACCACCCACGAAAAAAACCAAACGAAAGGCTGAGACCCAAGTTGTGAAGTTGTCGTCTAGTCCACCAAAGACTAGTAGTAAGTTGGGTGGGAAAGTTAAGCGTGAGAAGGGAATTGTGATAAGTAGCAACCAACCTCAGGCGGGAGATGCCGCAGAAAATAACCAAGTGTATGTACTACTGTTATTCTACTTTTATTTTGCTGTTATTTTACTTTTAATATGTTACTTTCGTGTTATCTTGCTGCTCTCCTGTTATTTTGCTATTATTCTGCTGCTCCTTTTGTTATCTTAAATGTTTTCAGTATTTATCTATAATGCATTGCATATTTTTTCCCCTTTGTGCACAGTGCCGATCCATTAATTAGCTGCTGTCGGCCTGCTTTTCTTCTCAAAGTCATTGAAGCCCTCGCCGAGGAACAGAAGGAGGCTGTTAGGGAAATTGGATTCAGGGGTTTACTTGAGTTGAAACTTTCTGCCCTCCCCCATACCATGTTCCGGGAGATTATATATGCTTTTAGAAGTGGGAAGTTTTTTGAAATATCTGAAACCGAGAAGTACGAGTTGATTGAAGATGATGTGCATGATTTGTTTGGTTTACCAAATTCTGGACCAAAATTGGATTTGGTTATTACTGGGTTTCCGGGTTCTGCAGACGCTGATGGAGAAGCTTTGAAGCATGCTTGGTGTGAGAAGTATGGTATCGCCAATAACAAAAGTGGGATACCACTTAATAAAGTTCAGGACACCCTCTTAGCGTCTTTGGTTGCTGATGACGAGTTTAAGAAAACTTTTGTTCTTTTTGCTATGTCGTGTTTCGTTGCTCCTGTGTCGGGTTTTGTGGTTGATCTTAGACTTCTAAGCGCTGTGGAAGATGTTTCTAGGATCAACAAAGTTAATTGGTGTCAGTTTGTGTTTTCAAACTTGGCGACTTCTGTGCGTAAATCCCTTAACGGGAGGAAAAATATTCGTTGTTGTTTAATGCTTTTGGCTATCACCTATTTTCATCGTTATTTCTTTAGCGGTGATCAGGTGAATAATGAGCTACCGCTCATTAAACATTGAGATTTAAAGTCTTTCAGTGAGAGGTTGCAGCGTGAGGCAGCTGCTGGTGCTTTGGGCACTGGGGAGCGTTCAGACGTTGCTTTCCCAGTGTCTCATCCAAACATCGTTGGCTCTAGTCAACGTAGTCAACGTCGATCTCTTGTGCTGGATCTACCTACCGTTATTCTTATAGATGAGCAAGTACATTCCGCAGCGGTCGACGTAAGTACCTGTTTGATTGTTTTTTTGTCGAATCATTCTAAAAGGTTTACCCTTTTTGTTATTCTGTTATTGTCTTAAAGTATTAGTTCTCCGACTGCTATTATTATACGATTATTCCATTGTTAATCCTCAGTTTTCCTGCTGTCATTCCACTGTTATTCTATATTTCATTCAAATGTTACTCCACTGTTATGCTACTGTTATTCTACTATTACTCCATCGTTATTTTATTTAACATTGTTAGCGTCTTTTGTTATTCCTTTGTTATTTTATTACTCCTCTGTTATGCTAGTGTTATTCTACTATTAATCCACTGTTATTTATTCTGTTGTTAGTGTACTATTATTCCTCTGTTATTCTACTATTATTGCACTGTTATTATGTTTTGGAATTCAGTTTTAAGTAAAATTTTGGGATTTTATCTTGACAGGATGTTCATGAACTTATATTGCTTAATGAGAGGGACGCTCAGATTTTATGCCGCCGATACTTGGAAAGGGCGGAACTAATAAAGTCGAAGATGATGAAGAAGAACCAGCAGGCTATACGTCAAGCACCTACTGCTAAGTTGCCCAGCCAAGTAACCCGACGAGCTGCTGAAGAAAGCACGACTGAACAGTCAGAAAACGTGCATTGTGAAGGGTCAGAGAACTTGGTTGCCACCCCATCTTTCTTCACGACTCAAGTTATCTGTGAGTTGGATGAACGGGTTAAGCATGTATTAGCTATGCAAGCGGCAAATAAATCGCGATCAACTATTCCTGAAGAACCAGCTTCCAAAAAAGCTAGACATGAAGATGTCATTATCGAACCTCCATCATTTAATCTGTTTTCTCAATTTTATGAGTAGTGTGTCGGGCTTTCGGATGTGCAGCTGAGTATAGTTGAAAAGAAGGGTGT
Source organism: Silene latifolia (assembly GCF_048544455.1). Classification (NCBI taxonomy): domain Eukaryota; kingdom Viridiplantae; phylum Streptophyta; class Magnoliopsida; order Caryophyllales; family Caryophyllaceae; genus Silene; species Silene latifolia. The sequence goes on along the minus strand of NC_133527.1, from coordinate 55,470,416 downwards.
TGAACATAGTCCTGTCATTCAACAAAGTGCAAAGGTGGGGACTCCACAATTGTCACCCCTCGGTTTAGATGCTATTACGACGGATATCTGTGCTGATATTCAGTTTCGTTATGGAGAGCCAGATGATGTTGGTGAGAAAGTAGTTGATGTGGGGGACGTTAACATTGGTGTGGAGGATGTTAACAATGATGTGGAGGACGTTAACATTCAAGTTGAGGACTATCTTTGTTGATAATCCGCCAGAGGATGTGCCTAATACTGTTGAGTGTACACCGATAGATGTTCAAGCAACTCAAATTCCAAAGACTGATGCTTGTTTGCCTAAGACAGAGTTGACGGATACCGCTGCTGGCATTCCAATGCCTAATGACACTCAACAGTCCACTCAAATTGGCAGTGAAGCATTTGTGACTGCAGAAGAGGAAGTAGCAGAAGTGGTGATGTCTTGTCATGCAGACTTGTTGCTTGGGGCAGCGTCTGAGATAGATAATTCTAATAAACAAGATGCTGAGGTTGTGTTGGAGGACGGTACTGTTGTTGGTGAGGGTGTCCTAGAGGACAATGGCGTTGCTGGTTTGAATGCTCCTAATATTGGTACAAGTTATTTGCTGCACTCTGCTGCACTTGAGGAGCTAATGTTGTATGTTGTGCCTGAGAATTTCGGATGCAGCTATGATTGTTGATGTGACCATAATTGGCGCATATTTAGCCCCCGAATTAGCCTTGTTCCCATGCTTTTTAGTGCCTATTTGGGTCATTTTTTATCTTTAATTCTTTGTTTTGCATATTCTTTGAGATTTTGATCCCTTGGTAGGAAAGGAGTAAGAATCTTGAATTTTCATGGCAAAACGAACTAAATTGATCGAATTCAATGACCAAGCATCAAGGAGAGACAAGATTAGAAGGCCTTTGTACATATTATAGTAGAAGAGCAAAGTTGAGAAAAGATCCTTGAGTCCCCAAGGAAATCCCCAAGGAATTTATGAAGAAAAGGGAAGAAAAGAAGAAGATTTGTTGCTGACTGACAATCCGAGCGGATTGTCACCAATCCGTCCGTCCCGCAGCAGCACAATCCGAGCGGCTTTGCCTTAATCCGCTCGGATTCCCCCTCCACAATCCGTCCGGATTCCCCTGAATCCGCTCGGATTCCAACGCCAGAATCCGCCCGTCCCGACCCTATTCCGCCGGATTCCAAAGACAAAGACAGATTGTCTTCTCCAAGCTACGAAGAAAGAAGCCCTTCTCTCGAAAAATACCGGCTCCTCCTTGCTCAACTTAAAAAGTGTAATTACTAGTTTAGCCCTTAGTTAACCCTAATGCATCCTCCCTAATTTCCACTATAAATACCCCATTAGTCTAATTAGAGGAGCATGTTCTTCTTATCAATAATTAGTGTAGTTAATATCAATAAAATCTCTCTTTAATATTGTAATCAAGTATTAATCAAGTTTTAATCCAAGTTTTAATCCAAGTTTTAGTTCTTTAATCTCTCTTTTGTTCATCCTTTATTTTGGGTAATTGAAGATTATTTGGGTTATTGTTGGGAGATTGACAACCTTTCAATCAAACATTCAAGTACTTCTTTTATCTTTGCTTTATTATTGGAATCATTAGTAGGTATAATCTCTTAATCCCTTTTTAATTATTGTTAATTACTTTCATTTATTCATCATGTTTCATATTGTTGGTATGATTGACAACCTTGCTAGCATGATCAACATGATAATGAGTGAGTAGTCGCTTAGCTAGGGTTAATGGGTGACTAGGGGAAACCAACATGGGGAATGATTCATGCTTAAATTAATATGCTTTCATGTTTTATTTGCTTGCTTGTTTTGATCTCAACTCATGCACATGTTATATTTGATGAAATGCTAAGCCTATGAATCCTTGCATTTATTATCATCTCCTATCTTTTCAATGAGACTTGTAAGACATAACCCAACTCGAGTCTCATTAGACCATGCATGTTGTTGAGTAGGGAAGATTAAGTCGACTTGTAGGTGTTGTACAATCTAATCGATTCGGCTCCGGGACCCAAACTTTCTTAGGATTGTAAGATATAACCCAACTCAATCCATCACAACAATAATTGCTTGCTTATAATTTGAGAACATGTTTGTATGATCATATCCCATGATTTCCCTATGATCCCATGACACCCTAGTGCCTTTAATCAATTGTTAACACCCCTTTAATTCATCTTGCTTGTTTATTTTCATTGCTATTTTAGTTTAGTGACCTTCTACATCAACCCAATTTGTGACACCCCTAAGACACCACTAGTTTCAATAGAAATCTCATTTCAACTCCCGTCCCTTGGGATCCGACCTTTACTTGCCTCTTTACTAATTGTAGAGTTGTTTGTGGAGCTATAAATTGTGTTTTGATTCGACCGTGACCAACGACCACATCTTAATTTGTGAACACTTAGCGGGATCGCATCAAAAATGGCGCCGTTGCCGGGGACGGTGTTTGTTTGATTTAGATTTCTTTTTATTGTTATTAGTTGTGTCTTTCTTCGCCTTGAGGAAGTAAAACCCCTCAAGGTTTATTCTAATTATTTTCGAGTTGTTTGATATTTTGCATGTCTAGAAGGTTACAAGGTGATTTGTTACCTTTTGACCGTGAAATCGAAAGAACCTTGACGAACAATAGGAGACTTGTTAGGAGGAATTTAAGAGGTATTAGTGAAGTTGTCCAACCCACTAGTGAGTTTGTCAATCCTTTCGCAATAGAAGGAGAAGAAAACCCATTACACAATACCCCACAAAATCCACCTACAATGCCAAAATTCTCGTCACACTCCGTACCCACCGAGGAGAATCTACCAAATGGTACTCCTACACCGCAACATCTAACCGGAAATTTTATTGCCAAGTCCGCCTTCATCCAATTAGTTGAGAGGAGCCAATTTGGGGGGGATGCCTAGTGAGGACCCTCATTCTCATATGGAAACCTTTTGCGACTATTGTGATGCTATCTCTCAAACGGGCGTGACTCAAGACCAAATTAGATGGGTCTTATTTCCTTTTTCCTTAATCGGCACCGCGAAGCAATGGTTGAAGGGCCTTGATAAGGCCACCCTTGGAATAGATTCTTGGAAGAAGTTGGCTCTAGCTTTCTACAAAAAATTCTACCCACCGGAAAAGACTAACATGCTAAGAGCTCAAATTACGGGTTTTAAGCAAAGGGATGAAGAGTCTTTGTATGAAGCTTGGGAGCGGTTCAAAGGAATTTGTTGCTCATGTCCTCACCATGGACTTAGCGAATGGTTTTTGGTACAACAATTTTGGAATGGTTTATATGAAGATTCTAGGAACATTCTCAATATGGGATCAAATGGAATGTTAACCGAAGTTGATGACAATCAAACATGGAACAAGATTGAGGAAATGGCAGTCCATAACTCACAATATAGTAGACCTCGCAAGGCTACTAGAGGAGGAAAGCATGAAGTGGACTCCGTTACTCAATTAGGTGCTCAACTTAGTGCTCACATTGACACAATCAACTTGAAGTTTGAACAAGCTATGGCTAGACTTGAGGAAAACTCAAAATCATCAAAGCATCATGTTAATGCCATGACGGCATCCTCATCAATCCCAAGTGGGATATGTGAGAATTGTGGAACTTTGGGACATGACCAAGGTGAATGTAGGGGAACAAATGAACAAGTGAATGCTTTCCAAGCATACAAGAGTGGCACCCCTTATTCCAACTTTTACAATGAAAACACCAAATTCCATCCAAACCTCTCATACAAAAGCCAAAATGTTCAAAACCCTCAAACAACATACACTCCACCACCCATGAGAAACCAAAATCAAAGACCCTTTTACAATCAAAACCAAGGTTACCAAAATCAAAATCCATACAATCACCAAAATGACCAAGGTTTTGATGTCCAAAAAGCGGTCCTCCAAATGCAAAAAAATCAACAAGAATTTTTCACTCAAATGCAAAAAGATAGCCAAGCAAAGGAAACCACCATCAACAACATTCTAGCTCACACCAAGATGTTGGAAACACAATTGACTCAAATAGCATCTTCAAGCTCACAAAGACAAAAGGGGCAATTACCACCTCAAAGTAATCCCCCTAGACATGAAACGGTTAGTGCCATCCACTTGAGAAGTGGTACAAGGTATGAATCACCGAAGAAGTGTAGATACCCGTATCCGTCGATATTGGAATTTATAGAGAACCCGACAAACACCCGATGATGATAGGACACATGTATTCTTTAGTCGTCATTGTCATTATTTGGAGCTCGTTTTACGAGGTAGAATGGGCGTCGTCGATGAAGTATTTTATTAATTTAGATGATATTTAAATTAATGTTTTTTTAGTGAGTTCATTTTATTAATTTAAATTATATTTAAATTAATGTTTTTTAGTGAGTTCATTTTGTTAATTTAAATGATATTTAAATTATGGTTTTTTTAGGTAAATTCAATTTATTTTATTTTATTTTGAATTTATTTTCCCAAGTTTATTTTATTGAAAATAAAATAAATAATTGATTTGAAAAATCATTTTATGAGTATATTTGATTTGAAAAGTCATTTTTTTTAATGGGTTAATTGATTTGAAAAATCGATTTGAAAATCGAAAAGAACTCGTTTTGAACACTTGTTTTTGAGCTCGGTTTTAGCTCGGTTTTTGTGCCCGTTTCCTTTACGAATTGGCATGAATCTCGAGTACATTAACCAACCTAGACCAATACCCATCCACCCTTGTTCGAACCCCCTATCCATGGCCCAAATTCTCGTCCCAAACACCCCCCCATCAGCCCGCACTAAACCGAGCAGCCCCCTGTTTTGGCAGCTCAATCCCGAGCCCAAACCCGCTCCAAATACCACCAAGACCCGTACCCATTAACCCTAACCCATACCCTAGTATCCTACCCATATTATCCTAGCTTAATCATCAAGAAAACCCCCCTCAAACCCTCACAAAAACGGCTGGACAGCAGCCATACGGGATGAAGCCCGATTGCCCCTCCCTCTCTTTTAACCTATTTTAACTCCTTATAAATACCACCCCTTCACCATACATTCATTCCTCTAAGTTCTCCATACATCCAACCATCACCCACAAGCTCAAAACCTCAGAAACAAACCCTAATTGCCTCCCAAAAACCCTAAACAAAACCGACACACAAACTGAACTGTTTGTGTGTCCTCCTCGAAAAGCAACTCGTTCCTCCATCAAACCTCCATCAAAACTCGATTTTCTTGTTCCTAATTAACCACATAACATCCATCTACACATTAGACAAAGATTTACGAGCCAAATTGCCCTTGAGAGTACACGAAATCCCTCGAAAAACAGAGTGTTATACACTCTGTTTTCGCGGTTTATTCTTGTCTGTCCAGTTCTGTTTGTGCTCGTTTTTCGTGCCCAATAACCCAAAACGAGCAGGGGTTGCTTTAAGATTCCTGTTCTCCTCTCTTTCTAGTTTTCAAAACATCTTTTAAATCGAATTTTCGTCGTGAAACGAGGGAGATATCATCGTTTGAAAATCGCTGTCCAGAAAGTTTCCAAAACGCGTGTTTGCTTTGCTCTTCGTCGATGACGGCCTCTCGAGATAAAATCTACCATCGATTACGATCCAAGACGGTGTCAACGATACATGTAGGTTGAGGGTGAATCAAATCCTCTTCTTTTCCCTTTTATTTCGTTTGTTTTATGTTTTTTTTATTGTCTTGTTTTTGTTTGTTTTTCGTTTTGATTATCGATTGTTCTAATTAATTATGAAACTAGTTAGTCCGAGTATGAGTTAAAGTACCACCATGAACACCCGCGTTGACTTGAGATGGGAAAATAAACCGCTACTTCAGTCGGTCGTACACCCCCGTCTCATTTACATATCCTCGTGTTCAAGGTAGGGCATAAATAAAACGAGTTTCTAACTTCGCTCTTCGCTTTTGACCCCTTTGTTATTTCGGCCAATTCGACATACCCTAGGACCCGTTGTATGTTAGTTTAACCTCTGATTGTTAACCTATGACGTATTTAGATGACATTAAATTAATTTAATAATCTAATTAGACACTTTAGGGTACATCGACATATCTTTAAAAATCAACTAACAATTCTGTAAATAATTGAACGCATCTTTCTCTTTCACCTAATTTCTCGCTAGTATAAGAGTGCGTGATTAGCACCTTCTTATTAACACTCGATGAGTTAACTTAATTTGCAAACTTGACCTAATTCAACCCCTTTGGGCCGTGTGGAACACTCGATCTTAAGCGAAGCTTTTTGACCTTTTTTTATCATCGTTTTCTAGTGTATCTCCCGTATCGCTTTGCAAATCCATCTAACTAATGAACCCGACCTAGGAACTAGGGTAGCCGTGTCTGTGGCCGTGGCTTTAGGCCGTGGGGTTGGTCATGCCTCTCTTTGTCTCGTTTGTTTTATATCTTTTGTTCTTTGTCGTTTGATAGCTTGTAATTTATCGTTTGCTCGTCGGGTTGTAATCTTTCGAGTTAGTTTTCTTTTTTTACGAGTCAAAACCTCTTCAAAAAACCTTAGTCTTATTTGGTTAGACGGTTTTTCCCCAATGCTTGTAGGAGCGTAGTAAACCGCATGTTGTTTAAAGCAACATGGCCCGATTTATGCTAATGCATGCTTTGGTGCGTAGCCCTATGTCTAATTCGATGAGATTAAGTGAAAGCACGCATTACGAGGAGTGACCCAAGGCCGTGTGTCATGTAGGCCGTGAGTCACCCCCCCCCCTTGTGCACGGTTTTCTAGGCCAAACGGCCATGTATTGCGTCGTGTGTATAGCTTTGTATTTAGATCGAGTTGTATCTTTAATTTGTTGTTGTGTCGGCATGAAATGCCTGGTTTGTAATAGGTAGATCCCAACGGCTCCCCCATTCCCCCTAAGCCTTGTTTGCTTTCGTTTGTATGTTGTTAGATCAATCAACCCACATGCTAAATTACAACTTTGACAAAGTTAGTTTAGTTGCATCTAAAACGACATAGAAATTGTTGTCACATGATAGGGTTAAAACAACGTTTGCATATCATACATCGTAGTAGCTATGACCTTGTTTGAAATCCGACACTTGACTTAGTAGAGGCCGTTATCGACGGGCGGGGTTGGGTGTCCTTATGGGCTTCCCAACACGTACCCTCACCCCTTACTCAAGATCTATGGTTTGTGGATCCGTCTAAATACCATTGGATTACGAGAGTCATTCAAATCGAGTGATATAGGGTACAAGTCTTTATCTTTAATCACTCGTAGTCGATTGGCTTTATGCTTTTCGATGAAAGGTGTAAAGTTGACTTGAACGGTTCCAAGTTCCCAAAAAACTTGGTGGCGACTCTAATATGTCTTAATTCGATTTGAAAGAACCTCGAGTCGATTATGCCTAGTGTGGATCCCGCGGACGCAGGTCCCGAGGGCCTTGTCCACTGATTTGGCGACTCATTGGGAAAAGAGGACTAGTTACACTTTGTTTCTAGGGTCTTTTCCTCCGAGGTGAAACTTGAAAAGAAAGTGTTGGAAAGTAAAACATTACTCATAGTGCTACAATTCATGCATAAACCCTTAAGGACTTGCCCGGGCCGTCCCAGCGTTTCTTCGTGATGCGTGGGGGGCGACGTCCCACTATGCCAGGAAGCTGCACATTGCTCGCTTCCACTTCGCCTCGCGTGGTTCTTGATGGTGGGGACGATCTTCTAGGTACTTTACCTTAAGACACCTTGCTCTATAAGACCGCAAAAGGATGGAGGGCATAGACCTTCTTGTAGAAGACTTGCCGGGACTTAGAGATGTCTAGGAGCATACATCCTTATAACATGAGAATGACAATGTGCAATTTGTTTTCCCAAGTCTTTTTTTCGAAAATTCCCATGTCCTTTTCAAAACCGAACTTTTGAACAACTTACTTTCAAAATAGCATGGTTTTAAAAACGCGGAATGCTGCCCAAATAGGACTAGAATTTTCGGCCCAAAATGAGCTTTTATAGCCGGCATGCTGCCCATTTCAAATCTCATTTTCGAATCAACCTTTTGTTTTTTTTTCAAATCCGATCCATAATGTTTCTCGAACCTCAACCAAGCATGAAATGCGTCAAGTCGTGTCCGGGTCCTGGCCGTGTTAGGCTAGACGTATTTTTTTTCATTCCAAGAGTCTAGAACACGACCTTGTTGGGTCACCCAAGCTCACCTCTTGGGCTTTGAGTCATGTTGGTCGACCTTTTGGTCTAGGATAGTCCACAAAAAACGTCCAAGCTAAGCCCTTATGGACGTTTCACACGAACCCATGGGCTATGTTAGCCCAATCACGGGTTTAGTCACACCAAGTCCAGTTTAGAATCGAGTTATGACAGTTTGAGTCATGTCGTTTTGTCGAGTCTAAAGTGAACCGATGTCTAAATCAAACCATGAGTCGAACCCTTGTTTAATCAATCTCAAGTCGAGTCTTTGTTTGAGTCAAGTTGGGGTCGTGTCCTTAAGTGTGCAGGGGCTCTTACTTTAAATATTGACTCAGTACGGGGTTTTCTTGTAGAAAGGCCGCCAAAAACCCGACGTCAAGCAATGGAAGATGCTGTTAACAAGCTTACTGAGGCCGTGAACCTCATGATGACCCAAATGGATGCAATCGAATCCAAGCTAGGTGAAGATTCCCCTCCACCACTGACTGATCTGGAGAAACGGTTCAAGTTCATCGAAGACCGTTTGAAGCTCTCCCAGGGGAAGAACATTCACTATGAGAATGCTAGGGCCTATGCCCTAGTTCAGGACAAGTTGCCCACGAACATGGTACTCACTGACATCCCAAAGTTCAAGGGCACTGAAGATCCAGTCCACCATGTTAAGGCCTATAAAGGGTACTTAGCATGAAGGGAGTACCCTTTGATATGCTCTCGAAATTTTTTCGCCCAATCTCGGGAGAACACCCGAAGGCGTGGTTCTACAATCTTGACCATAAGAACTTCCCCACTTTCGAAGATATTACGGTGGAGTTCGTAAGCACTATCTTTGACAATGTTGAGATTCAAACCAACATAAGAACTTTGGAGGTTATGACACAAAAGGAGAAAGAGGGCTTTACTGAATTCCTCGCAAGATGGCGCGCTGAAAGCGTAAAACTAGCTAAGAAGCCTGATGAAGTCGAAATGGTAGATAAGTTCGTGAAGAATTTACGACCCGTTTACCGTAATGCTCTGAAATACCAGAATTTTGGTTCTTTCAAAGAATTGATAAGGATCGGGATAAAGGTAGAGGACGATGTCCGAATTCTTTCAAGCCGAGAAGCCAAAGGGATACCAAGGGGCTTCGTCATCTAAAGCAAAAGCGCCCGCAGCGGCTCACTTTGTTGAAACTGTCAATCTCTTAGATGGACAGTCAAAAAGGCCTCCGCGCCAAGCTCCGAGGGTATTCACCGATATCGGGTGCACTTACGCCTATGCTCTCCAAAGGCTCATGGCCCAAGGAAAGTTGAAGCCCATTGGTCCAACTCCGGATCCACCACGAACAACAAGGCAAATGGTATAAACCGAATGCCTCACTGTGCCTTTCATCAAGGGAAGGGACACGATCATCGAAAGGTGCTTTAGACTAAAGCACGAAATTCAAGATATGATTGAGAACGGAACGCTCCCAATCCCGGCCATAAAGCCCAACAACGTCACCAATCCGTTTGGCGACCACATTAACTTTGTCTCTACCGAAGATAGTGTCGATTACTCTCACTTGATCCGCCCATGTCGTCTAAAAGGGGTTTTCGTCGGAAGAATATTTGTAGATTGCTCCGAATTCCTACCAAGCTCGAGAAACGAGATTACATTCGGGGATTTTGTTGTCGATTGTACTCCTTACATACTCCGAAGCGGCAATGAAATCAATGGCGTTTGGGCCGATGACGAGGATGATGTTTACCTCGTCAAAGGTGCGACAATTCCTCACACCCAAGAAGAAATCTTAAAGGTGAGGCAAGATGCCCTAGAGTCAAACCATTTGACTAGATCCGGACGCCCGTATCGTGTGGAGAAAGCTAAAGATACCCCGAACAAGACGCCTCTCAAAGAGCCGGTAGTGGTCGAAGTTCTTGGTGAAGGGTCGACCTCCGAGGCTTCCCTCATCAAGCAACTCCAAAAGACTAAGGCCGACGTATCTATCTGGCAACTTATCCTGAGCTCTTTCGAACATCGTCAAGCTTTGTTACAAGCTTTGATGAACATGACCGTGTCGTCAAATACTACTCCTGCGGACATGGTCACTCACATCGCCCAGAATCGGCCTCAGATCACCAACGCTGTAACATTCTCCGACGAAGATCTGCCACCGTTCGGGCCTCGACATAACCTGGCCCTCTATATTGCTACCGTGTGTCTCAACAAGCATATCCCTATGACCTTGGTTGACGACGGATCGGCCGTCAACGTACTCCCTCCGAAAAACGGCGCATATTCTGGGTTTGGAGAAGAATGACTTCATCCCCACTACGCAGCAGGTTCGGGCATTCGATGGCACTGCGTGCGTCGAGTGAGTGGACTTGTCGACCTGGTAGTACAGACTGGGCAAGTGGAAAAGAAAATAAATTGCCAAGTAATTGACATTTGCTCATCCTTCAACTTATTGTTGGGAAGGCCCTGGATCCATGCTGCAAGGGCCGTAACATCAACGCTGCATCGAAAAATCAAGGTCCCACTCAATGGCAAAACCGTCACCATTGACGCCACGCCATTCATGTGGCAGGAGGAGACATTACTTCAAGTAAGGGTCGAAAGCGCCAATGACGCATGTGGTTTCGAGATTGTCAACATGATCGAGCTGAACTCCGAAGCAGAAAATATGGATCTATATACGGGAAGTCATGTCTGCGAGGTGATTCTCAAAACTGGGAAGTACTTCGGTTTCTCTTTATATCCTAGAAGGGAGGAGGATTTCAATTTGAAACCACCCGTAGCCAAGGGAGTAACGTTCGGGCTTGGATATGAGCCCACTGAGAAAGATCTACGGGAAAAGAGGGGAAGAACGATCGAAGATCGAGATATTAAAATGGGACCGTATCACCTAACTCTAAACGGTCACTTCGTGAAAGCTGGGGAAGAACTCCCTTGCATGGACTTCCCCGAACCTATCTTTGACCCAAAGAAGAACCATATGGTCCCAGGAATCAAAGTATTCCAAGACTGCTACTACATCCCTGAAGACATTCTGACCGTGATGCCAGTAGAAACCAAACCGGATCCAATAAATGACGAGAAAGCTATGGGTCTTCTTTTCGGTGAAGAGAAGAAATCGCCAATGCCAAACGAAGATTTGGTAAGCATGATCCTGAGAAGCGAGCGGTTTGACCCATCTACCCTCATCACCGATGTGGATCCTCTTAGGACCAACACGGGATGGCGGAAAACAATCAAGTGGACTGACAACAAAGGACTTCTTTTCAAGTTGACAACGGGAGAAGGAGAGATGTTCAAGCCAGATGATGTTACCGATTCTGAGTCTGAGTCGGAGTCTGAGTCTGAGTCTGAGTTAGGTCCTAAGTTTGAGTCTAAGGAGTCAGGTGTTGAAAATACCCCTCCCCTAGCTTTCCCTGCCTATGCACCTTTTCCTAATGGTGGTATTCCGGGGCCTGTCCCGAATACCCCCATCTCGCCACTGAGCTCTGATCAGTTGGCTCAAATGTTAGCGCATTTCGCGCAATTTCAAATCAATAATAATATGAACCAGTTTGCTTACGACTTGTCTTACTTACATTGCAATTCAAACTTGGAAAATGATTGTTTTAATAATGACATGAGAGGCGAGGTCGAGGATGAACAGTTGGTCGAAGAAGAAGAAGAAGAAGAAATGGAACCACCTCTACAGTTGATAAAAGGGTTGGAAGAGTACGAACAGAAAACTTCGATCATCGAAGATACCGAAACTATCAATGTAGGTACAACCTTAGAACCACAGGAGCTTAAAATAGGAACTACTTTAAGTCCCACCGAAAGACAAGGGTTCATTGATTTGTTGCATGAGTTCAAAGATGTTTTCGCATGGTCCTACAAAGACATGCCGGGCATTGATAGGGAAATTGCAGAGCACAGGATCCCAATCAAGCCGGGATATAAGCCGGTCAAGCAGAAACTACGCAAAATGCATACAGATTGGTCTCTGAAGGTCAAAGAAGAAATCGACAAGCAACTCAAAGCTGGGTTCATCAAAGTGTCGGATACTCGATTCGGGTGGCTAACGTCATTCCAGTGCCTAAGAAAGATGGTAAAGTTCGGGTTTGTGTTGACTTCCGGGATTTAAACAAGGCAAGTCCGAAGGACGATTTCCCATTACCTCACATCGACATCCTGGTTGACAACACGGCAAAACACGCGTTACTATCCTTTATGGATGGATACGCCGGTTATAATCAGATCAAGATGGCGAAAGAAGATATGCATAAGACTGCGTTCAGAACGCAATGGGGAACCTATTGCTACACAGTAATGCCTTTTGGGTTGATCAACGCAGGGGCTACATACCAGAGGACCGCGACAACATTGTTACATGCTTTGATGCACAAGGAGGTCGAGGTTTATGTCGACGACATGATTGTCAAGTCAAAGGAGCGTGATGGCCACCTTGGTACACTACGCAAATTCTTCGAACGATTGCGCAAGTATAACATGAGGTTGAATCCACAAAAATGCGCATTCGGAGTCACATCCGGCAAACTGTTGGGTCACATCGTAGTCACCGTGGCATCGAGGTGGACCCATCGAAAATAAAGGCCATAATGGAAATGCCTCACCCGAAAACCGAGAAGGAAATTCGAGGTTTCGTGGGAAGAATCCAATATATAAGTCGGTTCGTGGCAAGGCTAACTATGATATGCGAGCCAATTTTCAAGAAATTGAAGGTCGGGGAACACGTCGTATGGGATGATCACTGTCAAGCTGCGTTCGATAAAATCAAAGAAATACTATCTTCCCCTCCCGTTTTCAGCCCACCAACGGCTGGGTTACCACTTTTGTTGTATCTTACGATTTGACGGATCGCAATGGGGGCAATCTTTGGCGAGATAGTCGATAAAGAGGAAAGAGCGATTTACTACATTAGTAAAAAGTTCTTGGAGTATGAAATCAAGTATACTCAGCTCGAAAAGACATGTTTGGCTTTAGTATGGGCGACAAAGAAGTTACGGCACTACATGCTCAGTCATAGTGTCCGCATCCACTCGAAGATGGACCCTATCAAATACTTGTTTGAAAAACCCAACGAGAACAGCAGGTGTCAAGATGGACTTTAATGCTTTCCGAGTTCGACCGAAATATGTACCGCTAAAAGTGATAAAGGGAAGGGCGGTTGCAGACTTCTTGGCGGATAACCCGATAGAAGAAACGAAGTTCGGATACATGGTCGTTTCGACGAAGATATCGTTCACATAAACAATGATACGTGGGACCTCTATTTCGATGGAGCATCGAACTATAGGGGATACGGGATAGGAGTTCTACTCATTTCACCGGAGGGTGAACATGTTCCTATCTCGATCAAATTGGACTTTAACGTCACTAATAACGCGGCCGAATATGAAGCATGCCTACTCGGTTTGCACAGTGCTCTCGAGTTAGGCATCAAAAAGCTTGTAGTACATGGGGACTCGTCATTAGTGATCAATCAAGTGGCCGGGACGTGGAAAACCCGAAGTGATAGCTTGGCTCCGTACCAAGCAAAAATCGAAGAACTAGAAAAGTCGTTCACCGAGGTCAAGTACGTGCACCTCCCCAGAGACGAAAAACCGGTTTTTGATGCACTATCAAAACTAGCCGCTCCGATCAACATACCGATCATATGGATACTATGCCGATATGTGTCGAACGAAGATCATCACCTGCTTATGTTAATGTAATCGGAGACACGGAAGAAACCGAGGCCGAACCTTGGTATCATGCTATTCTGAAATTTAAAGAATCGGGAGAGTATCCACCCGACATGGATAACCGCGGAAAGCGCGCTATTCGAATGCTAGCCGCTCAATTCGTTAGAACCAATGACGGACAATTGTACAAGAAGACCGCGCAAAATATCCTTCTGCGATGCATAGACTCACCAATTGCGAAAAGAGTCATGGAAGAAGTCCATGACGGAGAGTGTGGCCCACACATGAATGCCCATATCTTTGGTTCGTAAAATCATGAGATTAGGGTATTCTTCGGACCACGATGGAGACAGATTGTCGCCAATATGTCAAACATTGCCATAATTGCCAAATCTTCGCAAACGTACAGCATGTGCCGCCATCATTGTTATATACTTTGACATCACCATGGCCTTTCTCAACATGGGGAATCGACATTATTGGAAAGGTCAACCCATCTGGAACAGGTGGGCATTGTTTCATGCTGGTCGCCATCGATTACTTCACGAAGTGGGTAGAAGTGAAATCATACAAGGTTCTACAAGCAAAGCAGGTAGCAAAGTTCATTCAGAATGAAATCATTTGCAGATATGGGGTGCCGCATGAGCTCATTAGCGACCATGGCACTCACTTCCAGTGAAACGCTAGTAATACTTGAAAAGTATAAAATCAAACACCACAAGTCGTCACCGTATCGACCTCAAACGAATGGGGCAGTGGAAGCCGCCAACAAGACAATCACTGTGATTCTCAGAAAGATGACCGACAATTATCGCGAATGGCGAGAGAAGAGACCATTCGCACTATGGGGATACAGAACGTCTATTCGCACAGCCACTGGAGCAACTCCGTTCTATTTAACATATGGGATGGAAGCAGTCCAGCCTATCGAATTAGAGGTACCTTCTTTAAGGATTCTGTTAGAAAGTCAGGTCCCGGAAGCTGACTGGCTGCAGGCTAGGTATGATTCTTTGGTCATGCTCGACGAGCGACGGTTAAATGCGCTACACCATGTTCAACTCTATCAAAAAAGGATACAAAGGGCATTTAACAAAAAGGTGAAACCTCGAGGAATAAAGGATGGGGATTTAGTCCTAAAGTCCGTTCGCGCTTTACTACCAATTGACCCGAGGGGAAAGTTCAAGCCGAACTGGGCCGGTCCTTACCTGGTAAAGAAGATATTATCGGGAGGCGCAGTCAGACTAACAGATCTAGATGGAAATGACTTTGCGAATCCGACGAATTTGGATCAACTGAAGAAATACTATCCGTAGAACTCATTCTCAATGTCGTAAAATAAAAATTTTGAATTGCAGTGCTCGTGAGCGAGTCTAGGCCGCGGCACTTTTGCTTCATTTGCTTTTTGTGCGTTATAAATCGATGATTGTAGCGCGTTTGTTTTGTGGAACTACGAGCTCGGTTTGATTCTCGTTGATAACGAGATACGTAGGCGACTCTTTAAAACAAGATAACCGACCCTTCCTTTAATAAAATGAAATTTTATACAGAAACTGGGAATTTTAATAGATAGTAAGTCTTATTAAAGATCGGGCGATGCCCATTACATCCTTCAAAAGCAAAAAGAAAACAGCTAGCAACAAATAATAAGTAGTAGTATTAAATAATAGATTGGAGTCGAAGGCTCCTACATCTTCTTTTTCCCTTTGCCTTTTGGGTCACGTGACCGAGGCTCCTGCAGGGGAGGGGTAGTTGCGTTCTGTCTAGCGCGCTTCTTAGGAGGAATCGTCATTTCCTCCCAAGGGCCCAGCCTATCTTTTACACTCAAGCGAGGACCAAGCCTCCCTTCTAAGGCTGAGCCCGAGTGTGCCTTTGAACCCAACCGTTTCCACACACCTGTCGCCTGTGAGTCAGTCCTAGGAGTCTTCTCGTCTTAGCTTCAGTCCGGATGCGGACGAAAGATCGTTAACAAAGAAGTCACGATCGCTTCGCTTTTGTCATAATATTTGATGTCGACAAGCTCATCCTTCCGACACAAGTCCTTACCAGATTCGGTCTTCTCTTTAAGCCATTTAGTATAAGACGGGGATACCCGGGTAGTCCGAGGCGCGCAGACACGTACCAAAGACGCCTTTGGTGCCACCTCTTGAGCCAATCATCACATATAGAGTAATTCGGCTCCTTGCTCGTCCCTGCAATGACCTCACACTTGGGAATTATTTGTCTACGGCCCATCTGACGCAGGACGCGGTCAGGGTAAATGTGAATAGACCTCTCTAAACCCAATAGTTGCAAACGTCTGGTCTTGTCATCTTCCGGAAGGATAGTAAAGGATTTGAGGCGAAGCCAAGGCATGAACCAGCAAAGAGGGCGACCTTCCCCTTCTGTCAGTTTGTTTCGCCAATATGCAAGGTCATTTTGATGCTCGTCTTCATACCGCTTGGCACGCATAGTCAGCATACGGGCGAGATACGAGCTGGGCTCACGCGGCGGGGCGAAGAGCCAAAATCTCTCGCAAAGCCACACCTGAAAAAAAAAAAAAAAAAAAAAAAAAAAAACATGAAAAAGACGAAAAAAAAAAAAAAAAAAAAACGGAAAAAAAAAAAAAAAAAAAAAAAAAAAAAAAAAAAAAAAAAAAAAAAAACGTGACAAAAAAAACGAAAAAAAAGAGAAAAAGAAAAAGAAGGAAAAAACGGAATTGTGGCAAGAATCGTGGCAGAATACAGCAAAATCGTGGCAGAATACAGCAAAATCGTGGCAGAATACAGCAAAATCGTGGCAGAATGCAACAAAATCGTGACAAAATCGTGACAGAATGCAACAAAAACGTGGCAACAACACAAGAATTGTGATAAAAGGAAAATCAATCAAGGATACGAAATCAGGAGAATAGATCTTGTTACCTGCAATAGACGGGAGCATCCCGACCAATCGGCACCAGGGTTCATTTTCTTAGCATCTAAACCCCGGAGGGTTTCAGCGAGAATAATCCAGGAAGGGTTATGTCCCGTCTCCATCTGAGACACGATAGACAAAAGCTTCGCTTGTCCTACACAAGTTGTCTTGTTCATCCTACCTTCGAAGACATAAAGGTGTAGCATGATCAACCCAAAGGCCCCCCTGGCAAAGACGTTGGCGAAGAAATCTTGTTTCGCAAGATACAAAATTTCCGATGAATAGCAAAAAGGTTGACTTCGTCACCAATAACTATCCCCTCGGACTCCGTCCCGGAAAGGCCAAGGCGGTCTAGATATGTTCCACGCCACCCCGAATGAAATTTAGGTATAGCCGTATGGCCTCGCATCCCATCCTCCCGGGCGAGAAAACTCTTCGGGTAGAGGGCGATCTCCCCCTCGGGAAAAGCAAAGACATGGTTATAAGGATCCCAATAGCTAAGGCGGTGTTCCAACGCGAGGTTGAAGGGGGATCGGCGTAAGGGAAGTAATTGCGCCGAGTTGAGCGGTCTTTAATTCTTGTCTCTGCGCCGATGAAGTTCTGTCTCCCACGCTCGCATAGCACTCGCTAAATTATTCATAATGATTTATGTTATTTGCACCAGTTTGGGGGAAAGCGGAATAAATTTGGCGATCTGACTCTTCCTTATATATAGAAAGTATAAGGGAAGGAAGCACCTAGGATGACACCCCTAGGGTGCCGTTTTTTTGAGCCGTGTGGGCCTTGGGTCGCGCGCCTCTTAGGCCCGCCCCAGTTCACACCAGTCTTTGGCACGATGCATCGGGTTTTCGCACATATATCGCGTTTTGGGGAGCGCCGGAACGGCCGATTTACATTTTCTACCCTCGACGGGTCAATATTTGAACTAAAACCCGTGCACACTTGCAGTTTTATTTTCTTTTTTGTTTTGCGGTAGCGGGCTACGCCCACGTTGTTTGCAAGTCATACAGAGTGTCTGAGTCGCATTTCATGCTCACCCATCAAGGGTCGATGATCCAATCTTTCAAAATTCAAAATTTCAAAAACTTTTTATGATTCGTTTCAAATTCAAATTTCGGGTCGATGGCCCAATTATTCAAAATCTTCAACATGTTCAAATTTTGGGTTGATGACCCAATTTTTTCAAACTCAATTTCGAAGGGTCGATGGCCCAACATATTTTCGGGTCGATGACCCAATCATTCAAAATTTTCAAATTCAATTTTCGGGTTGATGACCCAGTATCTCAAATGATCCAATTTCAAGATCGATGATCCAAATGTGCTTATGTGATGATTATTGCTCGTACATTTTCTATGTTTCAAATGTAGCAGGATATGCTTCAACTGGGGGCTCTAAAGTCTTCGACTTTAGAGCCATTGCAAACTGGGGACTCTGAAGCCGTTGGCTCCAGAGACCATTATCAAGATGAGAAGGACGACATCCACTCAGAATTCAATTCAATACAAGAGTATGAAATGGAAGAATTCCGCAGCTGAAAGCAAATGATGAAAGTGGCGGCAACCTCCTCGGAAAGTCCCGTCCCATTCGGACAAGCGCCAGTAGATGATAAATTTTGGGCAAAAGTCAACAGATGATGAATTCGGACAAATGCCAGCAGATGATAAACTTTAGGCATGTGTCAGCAGCTGCCGAACTACGACGCGGGTTTGATTCCGTCAGAAACGGATACGTAGGCGCCTAAGGATAAGGCTCAATCCACCATATATGCAACTTTATGGGTCGACGACCAATGACGATAATTTGACACAGCAGAAGCAAGAGTCAATCCCCAACGAAGTTTCAGGTATGATCTCTTCTTATGGCTGGCGAGCTTATATACGCAAGTCTAATGGACTATAAACGACCCGAAGAATCCTTAGGTCGAAAGGGACCTGGGGTATACTTTGACTTTCGCCTTGTCCAAGCCTCAGTCAAAGTGGGGGCTCAGAGATACCCGTATCCGTCGATATTGGAATTTATAGAGAACCCGACAAACACCCGATGATGATAGGACACATGTATTCTTTAGTCGTCATTGTCATTATTTGGAGCTCGTTTTACGAGGTAGAATGGGCGTCGTCGATGAAGTATTTTATTAATTTAGATGATATTTAAATTAATGTTTTTTTAGTGAGTTCATTTTATTAATTTAAATGATATTTAAATTAATGTTTTTTAGTGAGTTCATTTTGTTAATTTAAATGATATTTAAATTATGGTTTTTTTAGGTAAATTCAATTTATTTTATTTTATTTTGAATTTATTTTCCCAAGTTTATTTTATTGAAAATAAAATAAATAATTGATTTGAAAAATCATTTTATGAGTATATTTGATTTGAAAAGTCATTTTTTTTAACGGGTTAATTGATTTGAAAAATCGATTTGAAAATCGAAAAGAACTCGTTTTGAACACTTGTTTTTGAGCTCGATTTTAGCTCGGTTTTTGAGCCCGTTTCCTTTACGAATTGGCACGAATCTCGAGTACATTAACCAACCTAGACCAATACCCATCCACCCTTGTTCGAACCCCCTATCCATGGCCCAAATTCTCGTCCCAAACACCCCCCCATCAGCCCGCACTAAACCGAGCAGCCCCCTGTTTTGGCAGCTAAATCCCGAGCCCAAACCCGCTCCAAATACCACCAAGACCCATACCCATTAACCCTAACCCATACCCTAGTATCCTACCCATATTATCCTAGCTTAATCACCAAGAAAACCCCCCTCAAACCCTCACAAAAACGGCTGGACAGCAGCCATACGGGATGAAGCCCGATTGCCCCTCCCTCTCTTTTAACCTATTTTAACTCCTTATAAATACCACCCCTTCACCATACATTCATTCCTCTAAGTTCTCCATACATCCAACCATCACCCACAAGCTCAAAACCTCAGAAACAAACCCTAATTGCCTCCCAAAAACCCTAAACAAAACCGACACACAAACTGAACTGTTTGTGTGTCCTCCTCGAAAAGCAACTCGTTCCTCCATCAAACCTCCATCAAAACTCGATTTTCTTGTTCCTAATTAACCACATAACATCCATCTACACATTAGACAAATATTTACGAGCCAAATTGCCCTTGAGAGTACACGAAATCCCTCGAAAAACAGAGTGTTATACACTCTGTTTTCGCGGTTTATTCTTGTCTGTCCAGTTCTGTTTGTGCTCGTTTTTCGTGCCCAATAACCCAAAACGAGCAGGGGTTGCTTTAAGATTCATGTTCTACTCTCTTTCTAGTTTTCAAAACATCTTTTAAATCGAATTTTCGTCGTGAAACGAGGGAGATATCATCGTTTGAAAATCGCTGTCCAGAAATTTCCAAAACGCGTGTTTGCTTTGCTCTTCGTCGACGACGGCCTCTCGAGATAAAATCTACCATCGATTACGATCCAAGACGGTGTCAACGATACATGTAGGTTGAGGGTGCATCAAATCCTCTTCTTTTCCCTTTTATTTCGTTTGTTTTATGTTTTTTTTTATTGTCTTGTTTTTGTTTGTTTTTCGTTTTGATTATCGATTGTTCTAATTAATTATGAAACTAGTTAGTCCGAGTATGAGTTAAAGTACCACCATGAACACCCGCGTTGACTTGAGATGGGAAAATAAACCGCTACTTCAGTCGGTCGTACACCCCCGTCTCATTTACATATCCTCGTGTTCAAGGTAGGGCATAAATAAAACGAGTTTCTAACTTCGCTCTTCGCTTTTGACCCCTTTGTTATTTCGGCCAATTCGACATACCCTAGGACCCGTTGTATGTTAGTTTAACCTCTGATTGTTAACCTATGACGTATTTAGATGACATTAAATTAATTTAATAATCTAATTAGACACTTTAGGGTACATCGACATATCTTTAAAAATCAACTAACAATTCTGTAAATAATTGAACGCATCTTTCTCTTTCACCTAATTTCTCGCTAGTATAAGAGTGCGTGATTAGCACCTTCTTATTAACACTCGATGAGTTAACTTAATTTGCAAACTTGACCTAATTCAACCCCTTTGGGCCGTGTGGAACACTCGATCTTAAGCGAAGCTTTTCGACCTTTTTTATCATCGTTTTCTAATGTATCTCCCGTACGCTTTGCAAATCCATCTAACTAATGAACCCGACCTAGGAACTAGGGTAGCCGTGTCTGTGGCCGTGGCTTTAGGCCGTGGGGTTGGTCATGCCTCTCTTTGTCTCGTTTGTTTTATATCTTTTGTTCTTTGTCGTTTGATAGCTTGTAATTTATCGTTTGCTCGTCGGGTTGTAATCTTTCGAGTTAGTTTTCTTTTTACGAGTCAAAACCTCTTCAAAAACCTTAGTCTTATTTGGTTAGACGGTTGTTCCCCAATGCTTGTAGGAGCGTAGTAAACCGCATGTTGTTTAAAGCAACATGGCCCGATTTATGCTAATGCATGCTTTGGTGCGTAGCCCTATGTCTAATTCGATGAGATTAAGTGAAAGCACGCATTACGAGGAGTGACCCAAGGCCGTGTGTCATGTAGGCCGTGAGTCACCCCCCCTTGTGCACGGTTTTCTAGGCCAAACGGCCATGTATTGCGTCGTGTGTATAGCTTTGTATTTAGATCGAGTTGTATCTTTAATTTGTTGTTGTGTCGGCATGAAATGCCTGGTTTGTAATAGGTAGATCCCAACGGCTCCCCATTCCCCCTAAGCCTTGTTTGCTTTCGTTTGTATGTTGTTAGATCAATCAACCCACATGCTAAATTACAACTTTGACAAAGTTAGTTTAGTTGCATCTAAAACGACATAGAAATTGTTGTCACATGATAGGGTTAAAACAACGTTTGCATATCATACATCGTAGTAGCTATGACCTTGTTTGAAATCCGACACTTGACTTAGTAGAGGCCGTTATCGACGGGCGGGGTTGGGTGTCCTTATGGGCTTCCCAACACGTACCCTCACCCCTTACTCAAGATCTATGGTTTGTGGATCCGTCTAAATACCATTGGATTACGAGAGTCATTCAAATCGAGTGATATAGGGTACAAGTCTTTATCTTTAATCACTCGTAGTCGATTGGCTTTATGCTTTTCGATGAAAGGTGTAAAGTTGACTTGAACGGTTCCAAGTTCCCAAAAAACTTGGTGGCGACTCTAATATGTCTTAATTCGATTCGAAAGAACCTCGAGTCGATTATGCCTAGTGTGGATCCCGCGGACGCAGTTCCCGAGGGCCTTGTACACAAGAAGCAAGTTGAGGATGAAGTTGTGGAAGCTAGTGAAAAGGAAGAAATTGTGCAAAACTCCAAAGATGGAGAATCGTCAAAAGAGGAAAGTTCAAAGAAAAATGAAGACAAGGCCAAGGAGAAGGAGCCCATTGTGATTAGACTCCCTTTTCCAAGTCGTCAAGCCAAGCCCAAATTTGATGATCAACTTGGAAAATTCATGGAAATTGTGAAGAATTTGGAACTCTCAATTCCTTTCACGGAATTAATCAATCACATGCCGGCCTACGCGAAATACATGAAAGATATCCTCACAAAGAAGAAGTCGATCCGGAAGCTTGAGACTATCGCCTTCACTAAGGTGAGTAGTGCAATACTTCAAGGGAGTTCACCTCCAAAGTTAAAGGATCCGGGAAGCTTCTCAATACCGTGTACCATTGGCGACACAACGATCAACAAAGCCTTATGTGATCTAGGGGCTAGTGTGAGTGTCATGCCGTACTCGGTGAGTAAAAGGTTGGGGATGGGAGAGCTTAAATGCACCAACATCACACTCCAAATGGCCGATAGATCGACGAAGACACCGTTAGGGATATGGGAAGATGTCCCCGTGCGAATTGGGAAGTTTTTCATCCCGGTGGACTTTGTCATTGTTGATATGGAGGAAGATTCCAACATTCCAATCATCCTAGGAAGACCTTTCCTACATACTGCCGGTGCGGTGATTGATGTGAAACATGGTGAGCTCACTCTAGAAGTGGGAGATGAAAGCATAACTTTTAATCTTGACAAGACTATGAGAGCTCCTCGTTTGCATGAACCATGTTTCATGATTGATCATTATAGCCGAAAGGATGAAAGGAAGAAATCGGAACTCCAATGGAAGAAGAAAATTGAAGATGCTCCATTCAAAGAGCAAGTGAATTGTGACAAGGAGAGCTTGCAAGGCTCATCAAAATCAACCAAGGAAGAAGAGGATGGCCTCATTGGCCAAGAGAAGAAATTGGGAGAGTTGTCTCCATCTAAGCAAGAGATTTTCAATGATCAACTCAATGAAGTTTGTGGTCTTTGGGACGACGAATTTGAAGGGATTTTTAATCCCTACATTGGTAATGCCATCGATCAAGACCAACAACAAGGACCACGGTCTATTGAGGACCTCTACCATGATAATGAACAAGCTTTTGATTACTTTTTCAAGGTGTTGAGCAACATCAACAACACCTTGGACATGCCCCCTTGACATCTCATCAAGAATGAGAGTTTGGTGGAGTCCTCCCTAAACCAACACTTGTAAATATTTCTAACTCCCTAACTTACATTTCAATTCTTGTATTGCATTTTTGTCATCTTTGGATTTTTATCTACTTTGATCAAAATAATTGTCATGTTTGAGAGAAGTGAGGGAGGGACTAACGATTTCAATTGATGTGTAGTGCTTTTAGCTTAGTGTGGGGATGGCTATTGCCTAGGCTATCCATGCCTTAGTAGTGCCCCCACAATGTCGAACACAAGACTTGAAGAAAGAATGGAAGAATGGTATGGGAAACGCATTGTGCACGAATGGAACTGAATCCGTGTACACAGGGGAAGAATCCGAGCGGATTCCTGAGAATCCGCCCGTCTTGGAGAATCCGAGCGTATTGCAGAAAAGACGCCCGTCCTGAACTGAGCTGAATTTTGAAAAATTCTTGACTGTGACTGAATCCGGGCGTCCTGTGAAGAATCCGCCCGTCTTGAAGAATCCGCCCGTCTTATAAGAAAGACGTCCGTCTTTGCAGCTGAGGAAAACAAGCAAAATTTTCTGGACTGAAATCCGTCCGTCTTTAAGCAAATCCGCCCGTCCCGTGTTCAGCAAATCCGAGTGGATTGTCACCAATCCGCCCGTCTTTAGGCGAGTTTTGCAAAGTCCAGAAAGAGCAGAATCCGCACGGATTGGGCAGAACCCGCACGGATTGCCCCTGCAGATTCGAAAATTTCGGTCTCTTTAAAACCCCTCCCACCTTCATTCATTCATTCATTCATTCATAAACACTACCCACAACATCAAAGCCCTCATCCTCTCCATCACAAAAACAAAAACCCTCAACAACATTCACCAAATACAAATCAAACCATCCTTCCAACAACAAATCAATCACTCCTTCTTCAACAAAAATCAAAACCAAGCACAAAATCTTCAACCTTTGAGTCGATTTTTGATTTCATAAAGGCAAAGCCTTTCACCTTCAAATCGATTTGGGCATACTACAAATTGAAGATTTTTCATTCTTTTCTTGGTTAGTTCATCAATGGCAAGGACTAAGGGAGCAACAAAGGCACCAAAGGCTAAGGCACTCTCACAAAGACAAAAGGCTCTTCAAACAAAGAAAGCATTGGCTATGGTGGTAGCAACACCAAACTTGGAAGTGCAACAACAACAACAACCTTCTATGGGAGCAACAACACCTTCTACTCCGGTAATTGATCAAATTTTGCATTATCCGGAGGTAACTTTTATTTCCGATACCCATAGAAATACCTTTGTCAAGTTTGCTATGAAGTCATTACAATCCACCAAATTCATATGTGAAGATACCTTAGAAAAATTGGGTGTTCTTGAGCAAACAAAAGCCTTTTTCAATGCCATGGGGTTGAAGAAATTGTTTGAAACAAGGGAATTGACATACCCCTCCCTTACCTTGGAATTTTTAAGTTCCTTGAAAGTCACCAAAGTTCAGAATAGGGAGAATATCAAGTTTCGTCTAGCTAATGTTAGTAGACGCATTACCTTTAGGGAATTGGGTGAAATTTTGGGTCTTAGTGATGAACCGAGTTATTTTAAGAGTTATGGAAAGTATGACCCCGAACCTCTTTGGGAGGCAATCTCCGGGAAGAAATTTGAGGATTTTCATGCGAGTCGTGCTTTTTTGGTCCACCATCCGGGCATAAGAGTATGGCACAAGGTCATGGGTAACACCATAATTGCTAGGAAAGATACCAACCATTTCACAAGACTTGATTTTATTCTCCTTGAATCGGCTTTGAATATCGGAAGAGTACACACCAAGCCTTACAATTCTTTGAGGCTTTTGGTAGATAGATGGCTCAACATTGATTGTGAGAAGAAGGGCACGACCGTTATTGTCAATGGCGGCCTAGTCACACTCCTAGCTAAGCACTTTGATCCTAACTTCAATAAGGATAGCAAGTACAAAGCAAAGGAGGGTGGCCATCTTGTTGATATGCATACTATGATTCACAAGTTCAAGTGGGTTGTCCATAACCCCCTTGACACTAAGTATGGATGGCTCACTAGTGAAGCTAGATCGTTCACCTTGCCTTCGAAGATTTGCCGTCTAAGCGTCCACCGGACCAATTATCTACTTCCCCTTTCCAAAGAGGCCGAGTATATCATTCAACAACAAAAGGGTGATCTTGAAATGCCCTCCTCTTCCATTGTCATACCACCTTACCCCTTTAAGTATGAAGAGTTCAAGCCGGAAGGAGGTGAAGTTGGGAAAGACTATGTGACTCTTCTCATGCAAGCAATGCACAAGCAAGCCTATGAAGATCGGAAAAATGCCTACTTGGCTCAATATCCACCCCTCCTACATCTAGCTAGGCAAGGACTACTTGATCCATCTTGTCCTTTGCCTAGTTGGGCGGATAGAGAAGTCTTATTTCCGGGTGCATCTAGGGTCGTTTTGGGTGACAATGAGGTTTTTGGTAATGATGAAGAAGTTAATGATAATATTGAGGAAGAAGCAAGTGAAGAAGAAAAGGATGGTGAAGATGAAGATGAGGAAGAAAGTGAAGAAGCAAATGACAAGGAAAGTGGCAATGTGACCACTTCTCATGAGGGAAGTGATGGTGATAGCATGATGGAAGATTAGCAAGCCTTGGAGACTCCTACCCTCTCATGGTTTGTCTATTTCTCTCTTTGTATTTTATCTAATTTTGATCATTGTTGGAGTAGTCCTAGCCCCATTAGAGGACTCACACCTCGGTACCATTGAGGTGTTCTCATTCTATTGTTCCCATTTTCAAAATCCAAAATGACAAATTAGTTTCATGCATAGCATAGTGTGTGCATGAACTACACCCATCCTTGGACATTAGCAATAGTGTCTTACTCAGTTTGGGGAAGTTAATGCATACAAAACGGGAGGTAATCTAAATTATCCTCTCCGTCATAACAAAAACCATGCATCATGTAGTGTAGCTTAGTGTAGATTGCATTTAGCATAGAAATCATGCATCATCTTTGCATAATTTCCATCATTTTGGCCATTGAGGACAATGCCCATATTAGTGTGGGGATGGGAATTCTAACATTTAACTTTTATTCAAAAATCCAAAAAAAATTGAAAAATCTCAAAAATCATAAAAATTTGAAAATTGAAAACCCAAAAACATGTTTATTTCCTTTTGAAATCTTTTTTTTTAGGTGAAATGTGAGTATATTAATATATCAAAAACCAATCATACATACACGACCAAAGTTCGAATCTCAACTAAGACAAATCTAGCATACAAAACCAACGCTTGCCTGCCAATCAATGGCACTATTGCTCCCTATGTTACCCATTTTGCTACGTACTCTCTTGAATAAGTGCTTCAATCTTTGTGCTACAATATCAGGTCTCTGAACACACAACTGATGTCTTGCACTGTTTCTTTGAAACCAAATGACATACCAAAAAGCTACTTGGACACACGCAAAGGCCTTCCATTTCATACTGTTCTTGTTTGCAATCTTGTATATATTGTGTTTATTCTATCCTTGTTCACATTGATTGACTAGGCCACATCCGAGACATGAGGATATTGAAGACCGCATGGTATGATCTTTCCAATCTCCTTTTTCCTCTTTATGTTAATGACTATGTGGCTTTATTTTGATTGATGCGGTAAAAACAATGTGAACTTAGGACTTGCATTTAGCTTATTTGGCATAATAGTTGGTAGAATCATATGCATTAGGATGTTTATATGCTAGTTGCATGTTAGAAAAAAATTTTGCGAAACCGTCTACTTGGGAAGCTTGACAAGTGTATATAGGCCCTAGTAGATGCTTTTTGTTCTTAAGACTTTGCTTGTTAGAATACTTGTAAAACACCCTAGGATGTGTCATGCTAGTATCCTTTGACCCATGGATTAAGGCCTAGTCAAGAGTACCTTGTGGTGTGATAACTCCTTGGCTACCGTTTATTCCAAGGTGACCCTTGAAACCATGCAACCATCATTCATCCATGTTCTACCATATTTTTGTCAACAAAAGGGAATGGGCACAAAAAGAAATCAATTTGAGTTCAATGAAATGAAAATTGAAAGAAAGTTTGCAAAAATGCATCAAATGAAAAGAGGAGCAAAAATAGAACTCCTAAGCTTCAAATACAAGGCACCCTCGTTACTAATTGGGGTGACTTTGAAAATGTTCAAAAGAAAATGCAAAAAGTTGAAAGTTGTCAAGTGTTGAAAAGCCAAAAATCAAAAAGAAATGGCAAAAGAAAGTGTTCTCAAATGTCAAATGCCACAAGAAATTGGGGGGAAAAACAAAAACAAAAGCAAACTCCCAAAGTAAAACTCAAATATCTATCGATCCCTTTTCCATCTTATCCATTTTTGTGCATGGTAGAGAGGGGACGACCCTTCTTCTTGTCTAGGCAAGAGGGGGAATTCCGCGATCCTCAAGTGTTTCTAACACCATAGGGAGTCTACTCTTGACAAAAGCATTTAACGATTGAGGACAAAGGTACCCTAGCTTGACACATTTTGGAGGTAATTTATTGGTATCCTTCTAGGCTTAGTAGTTTGAAGAAATTGCATCTATGAAGGAGTGTGTACCCTTGAATTGCTTCCCTTGTAGATAATTTCCGCCACTTAGATGAGGAAAGTGGCTATTCTTTTTGTAGATGCATCCATTATGTGTTTTTGTGTGCTTAAAGTTTGGATGTGTCGCCATTTTGGCAAGACCCACCTTGCCTTGCAAGAAGGCATCCTACCTCATGGTTGTCTTGTTGTGAGTTGAAGGGGCGGAGTGAGACCCGCTAATTGTCTCATATCGGCTATATTATTAGGATAGGTTAGTATTGGTCCTAGTCTTTGTCACCTCTTTACTCGGGACGAGAAAAGGTTCGGTTTGGGGATATTTGATGTGACCATAATTGGCGCATATTTAGCCCCCGAATTAGCCTTGTTCCCATGCTTTTTAGTGCCTATTTGGGTCATTTTTTATCTTTAGTTCTTTGTTTTGCATATTCTTTGAGATTTTGATCCCTTGGTAGGAAAGGAGTAAGAATCTTGCATTTTCATGGCAAAACGAGACTAAATTGATCGAATTCAATGACCAAGCATCAAGGAGAGACAAGATTAGAAGGCCTTTGTACATATTATAGTAGAAGAGCAAAGTTGAGAAAAGATCCTTGAGTCCCCAAGGAAATCCCCAAGGAATTTATGAAGAAAAGGGAAGAAAAGAAGAAGATTTGTTCTTTGATCGACAATCCGAGCGGATTGTCACCAATCCGTCCGTCCCGCAGAGGAGACAATCCGAGCGGCTTTGCCTTAATCCGCTCGGATTCCCCTCCACAATCCGTCCGGATTCCCCTGAATCCGCTCGGATTCCAACGCCAGAATCCGCCCGTCCCGACCCTATTCCGCCCGGATTCCAAAGACAAAGACGGATTGTCTTCTCCAAGCTACGAAGAAAGAAGCCCTTCTCTCGAAAAATACCGGCTCCTCCTTGCTCAACTTAAAAAGTGTAATTACTAGTTTAGCCCTTAGTTAACCCTAATGCATCCTCCCTAATTTCCACTATGAATACCCCATTAGTCTAATTAGAGGAGCATGTTCTTCTTATCAATAATTAGTGTAGTTAATATCAATAAAATCTCTCTTTAATATTGTAATCAAGTATTAATCAAGTTTTAATCCAAGTTTTAGTTCTTTAATCTCTCTTTTGTTCATCCTTTATTTTAGGTAATTGAAGATTATTTGGGTTATTGTTGGGAGATTGACAACCTTTCAATCAAGCATTCAAGTACTTCTTTTATCTTTGCTTTATTATTGGAATCATTAGTAGGTATAATCTCTTAATCCCTTTTTAATTATTGTTAATTTCTTTCATTTATTCATCATGTTTCATATTGTTGTTATGATTGACAACCTTGCTAGCATGATCAACATGATAATGAGTGAGTAGTCTCTTAGCTAGGGTTAATGGGTGACTAGGGGAAACCAACATGGGGAATGATTCATGCTTAAATTAATATGCTTTCATGTTTTATTTGCTTGCTTGTTTTGATCTCCACTCATGCACATGTTATATTTGATGAAATGCTAAGCCTATGAATCCTTGCATTTACTATCATCTCCTATCTTTTCAATGAGACTTGTAAGACATAACCCAACTCGAGTCTCATTAGACCATGCATGTTGTTGAGTAGGGAAGATTAAGTCGACTTGTAGGTGTTGTACAATCTAATCGATTCGCCCCGGACCCAAACTTTCCTAGGATTGTAAGATATAACCCAACTCAATCCATCACAACAATAATTGCTTGCTTATAATTTGAGAACATGTTTGTATGATCATATCCCATGATTCCCCTATGATCCCATGACACCCTAGTGCCTTTAATCAATTGTTAACACCCCTTTAATTCATCTTGCTTGTTTATTTTCATTGCTATTTTAGTTTAGTGACCTTCTACATCAACCCAATTTGTGACACCCCTAAGACACCACTAGTTTCAATAGAAATCTCATTTCAACTCCCGTCCCTTGGGATCCGACCTTTACTTGCCTCTTTACTAATTGTAGAGTTGTTTGTGGAGCTATAAATTGTGTTTTGATTCGACCGTGACCAACGACCACATCTTAATTTGTGAACACTTAGCGGGATCGCATCAATTGTGGTACTGTGGATCCTTAGCTAGTTGTCCTGTCAAAATCAACGATAACAATAGGACATGTTCTCAACCCAATGCTATCCAAGAGGAAAGAGGTTGCAGACTACTGTTTCTTGAATGATCATAATATTTCGCAAATGTAAGACCTCCTTTTTATTTTAAAAAATATTTCGCTTTCTGTTTAAAATATTATGCTGCTTTCTGTTCTTCAAAAATATATTTATGGGACTCTTATTTTTCTGTTTTTTCCTTTTTGATGTGAGAATCTTGTCACTTGGGGTCTTCAGAGTTACCTGAATCGAGAGGATATGGAATCCATGGTTCCAAACACAATGATAATGCTTGAAGTTATGGACTGATGGTCCCTATTTCTTAATGATACTTGTATAAGAGGAAGTCCAAGTCAACGTTTCTTTGGGATTGGTGTAACGGTTAGTTATTCTATCTTATTGTCTCTTTTACTTTATTTTTCATTTTGCATCACGTTTCAACTCTTTTCTCCACTTTGTTTTATAGTCCATTGGGGCGAATTTGTATGCCGTCGAAACATGAGAAGGCTTCTAGAAGTGATTTGTGTGAGGAAGTCATCTTGTCATTTACTGAGTTTGTAAAGAACAACAAGAGAGATTGTGATCTTAATTCTGATATGGTATGTTTCTGTACTTGTGTGTATTCTACTATTATTGTACTATTATTGTACTATTATTGTACTGTTATTCTACTATTATTCTGCAGTTATTCTGGTTTTTTTACCACATAATTAGTAACAATTTTTTTGGCCAAATATTTTCCCAGATTATCACCCCAATGCTTTTGCATGAGCACTTTAGTTGTTTGTGCATCAACTTCAATGCGAAGAGGGTTGAATATCTTGATAATGTATTTCAAGAGGCGTTGTTTGCTAATCATTAACAACCGTGTGTACGTTTGCTGTATTGTCAAACTGTTGTAAGTCATTTATTGTGCCTAATTTTCTCTTGGTGTTTGCCTAGTTTGTTTATGTATTGTTACTAATTATGTTTTCTTTTTCCTTGCTTATTTGAAGCTGAGCTTAATGTCTGATTTCCTGGTCAAAATGGAGTTACCCGAGGCGGGGAGGTTAAAGATTATAAAATTGTCAACGTGCCTTTAACCTAGCAAACCGCTGAGATTGAAAATTTGGACTACGGTGTATATACGATGTTGCACATGCTCTTTTACCGTGGATCTGTTTTTGATTGTGACTTGGGTAATCGTGATTCAAGAGCCCTTTACCGTGCTGAGATCACTGCCTTGGTGGTGCTGTGTGATATGAACGAGTCCAGGGGTGATGTGTTGAAAACTTTGGAGGAGGTGAACAAGACGAGAAAGGAGACCCTGAGTGTGCTTGAAGAGAAACGGCGTATTGAGGATACAGAATCAAGGGTTTCTCAAAACGCTAAGAAACGTCCTGGTTCTGGCAGGGTGAAAACTGTTGGTAAAAAGGTTAAGACGACGTAGCCTGTTGTCGAGCGCGTCGTTTCTTCTACTGTCACCGATAGCACTCAGTTCTCTACAAACACTTCTACTGCCAGCCGTCAAGTAGGAAGCTTGGCTGTCGATAGCACCATGAGTCCAAAGTCAGCTTTGGGTAGCCGTAAAAGGGGTAAGTCAGACGATGGGCTGGGTTGCTCTATGGATTGCGGGCTAGAGGACAGTAGTTTTGTTGCGGTGTCGGATTTGTTTCGGAAAAGCAAAAGACAGTTCTCTAAGATGTTAAAGGTGCGGAAGCAAGTGGTGGACTTTGTTGTTCGTGAAGACGCTCGCTTGAAAGAAGAGTATGTGTCGATTTTCTTTTTTTGATTGTGGTGTTCCTGTTGAGTTAGTCTTTTTGTTTTCCACTGTTATTGTTCTGTTAATCTCCTGTTATTATGCTGTTATTTTGTCAAAGTACTAGTGCCAAACTAGTATCAGTAATTCCACTATTAATTCCCTTTGTTATTCAGCTGTTATTGAACTGTTATTCTACTGTTATACCACTATTATTCCGCTGTTAGTCCACTGTAATTCCACTGTTAATTCCCTTTGTTATTCTGCTGTTATTGAACTGTTATTCTACTGTTATACCACTATTATTCCGCTGTTAGTCCACTATAATTCCACTGTTAATTTCGTTATTATTCTACTGTTATTCTACTGTTATACCACTGTAATTTCACTATTCTTATCATATGTAATTTTTGTGAATGCAGTGAGATGTTAGTGGTGTACAACGAGGACGTCGTCATGTTTTTGGACAAGGGGGATATTGTTTCCATTGTAGATGCAACTGCTATGATGTCAACAAGAGTAGTCGACGTTTGGTCGACTCTTTTGAATTCGTTGGAGTTTGAGGAACGTTCAGAACCAAGCTCAATGTTCTTCGGACTTCGTCATATGGTATTTGGTTTTTCCTTTGCTACTTTGCGTTATTACCTACATATTTACTCATAAGTAGTGATATAAATTTAACACTTGTGCACTATTTTTTGTTGTTTATGCTTTCTTTTTAGGAGGATGCTCTTTA
This sequence comes from Silene latifolia, assembly GCF_048544455.1. Classification (NCBI taxonomy): domain Eukaryota; kingdom Viridiplantae; phylum Streptophyta; class Magnoliopsida; order Caryophyllales; family Caryophyllaceae; genus Silene; species Silene latifolia. Next base: position 55,438,043 of record NC_133527.1, on the reverse strand, counting down.
TTCACTGTTATAAAACTTTGATTCCTCAAGCCCTGTTGACAATTCGGGTAAAAAACTAATGAAATTTTGGAATGTATTTTTAGATTCCTGCAATGGAAGATGTCGACTGAACTTTGACCTTGTGTTTCTGCCCATTCTATACAATGATCACTACTCTTGTTTCTGCATCAACTTTATCAATGAATCTATTGATTTTCTGGACAACACGACTCATGAGGGCAAAAATTTAGCCGACTACAAAAGACTAGCAGAGATTGTGGCAAACCATATGTATGTGTTTATGGAGTCTCATAATGTTATGAAGTCTAAAGATTGCCGCAACTTTGAAGTCGTGCATGTTCCATTTAGATGGAAAAAGAAGGAACCGCTGGATACCGAGTCTGGCTGTTTCTTGTTGTATACAATGGCTGAATATGGTGGCAGCGTATTTGAGTCCAATCTTCACAGTAAGGTAGCTCGTCGAAGCTTTTGCGTAGAAATATCGGCTTCTCTGATTTTGGCTGATATCAATGTCTATAGGCAGTTAGTCCTTGATAAGGCGGAGTCTTGTGACAATTAGAGGCCTAAGACCTTGGGTTTGGCATCAGCTAAGAACAAGTTGAAAGACTTGAAAACCAAATCATCTACTACAAGTGAAGAATCAGGCGTCGTAGTGAATGTTGTACCGCTGACTGTTGTGTATCCAGTAAAGTCAGATTAAGTATTTGATATGTATTTTGGCATCTCGTACTGAAGTATTATTATCGTTTTTCTTAAGTTAATTTTCAGCTGTACTTTTGTGAAGATGGTGCTGTGCTTTACTAGTTAGTCTAAACTGTGTGTTAAACCATTAGTGTGCTGTTATTGCACTATTATTCTATATAATAAGTAGTTTATTGTGTTGTTTTTCCCCTATTAGTGTACTGTTATTCCAGTGTTATTCTAAATTAATTGAGTTTTCTTTTTTACTTTTACTTTTTTCAAACACTTTCCATTTTTATTCTAATTGACCTATTAGTCTACTGTTATTGCAGTATTATTCAGCATAATGAGCAGTTATTCTGCTGTTATTGCACAATTAGTCTTCACTTATTTGACTGTTATTCTAGTTTTTTTAAGCTTTCCTATTACCTTTGGTTTCTACAAACACTATCCATTTGTATTCAACTGTAAATGGCGGTTTTTCTCAACTGTGATTCTGCTGTTATTACACTATTATTCCGCATAATAAGTTGAAGCAAAACAAATCACATTGGGCATGTTTGTACCCGGTTTTGGTCCCTTGACCGAAATAGGGTCCAAGTAAGAAATCCATCTAAGAAATAAGGAGCTTTTCGGCCTAGAAAGTCACCTATGAAGAGTCAAGAGCATTTTTGTCTAAGGGTTGGTGTCTTGGGAAGGTGGTTGTCATAGAGCAAAGCTAAGGAACAACTGAGTGGTCCCTTACACGGTTTGCAACACCAAAGAACATAGGTCGCTTTCAAGTTTCCTTTTTCATCCAAGACAATCTCTTAAGCCTCTCTTACCTGCTTTAGCTCTTATATCCTTAAATGGCCGGATTTTTTGAAGCTACCAAGGAGTCCTAATGATCATTGTCCTCATTAGTTTACTTTTCTTGTTTTTCTTTTAAGATTTTTTAACTTGTGTAAGGCTTTGGGCCACCTTTTGAAACCGGTTTCCTAGGGCTCTTTTGGACCGTTAGATTACTAGGTTAGATGGATGGATAGGATTGTTTTGCTTAGCCTATAAAAGCAAGGCATTCCTTAGTGTAAAAATCAGATTTGATGAATGAAGAAAACACAAGTTAGAAACATTGATTTCTACTAAACCTCTTTTGCTTAGTGCTTAGAGCCGGGTATTTTCTTTGCTGTGTGCTTGAAAATTATCCTTTTTAGTCTTTTCCTAGTGGCTGTGTGCTTGGGTTAATTCATATCCCAATCGCGTCCTTTACTCTATTCGATTGTAGAGTTCTGGAGTCGTGATTTTAAATAGTTCTGTCGACTGTTCGATTGCAGTCTTCAGAGTTCCTGTTGAGATTTTAGTCGTTTTTAGAACGATTAAACAGTTCATATCACTGTCCAAATCGTGTCCTTTTTAGTAAAAATCCGAGTCCTTGGAGTTTTACTTCAAATTGGTATCAGAGCTTTAGGTTTAGCACAATTCCATTGTTGTGCTAGTCTTCGGTTGGTAATCTTTCTTGTGAGTTCACTAAACCTTAACCACGTCCAAAAACACAAAAACAATCATGAGTGAATAAAGGTTACTTGGAATTGAGACTCAAGTAACACAACTCTCCGAGAAATGCGACCTAATGATAGATTCCTTCAATGCTATCATGGCTAACATTCCAACACCACCAAGGGGCCGAGGAAGACATCCACCTTACCGTGGTAGAGGACGTGGCCGAGGGTTTGGAGCAAGAGACCACGAAGCCAACCATGAAGAGGAGGACTTGCACTCGGATGAAGAAGGTTCTTTCATGGAGATCGAGCATGAAGAGCATCCTAAATACCTAAAGGTAGAAATTCCGGACTTCCATGGTAGTTTAAATCCCGATGACTTACTAGATTGGTTTAGGTCAATTGAAAGAGTCTTTGAATTTAAATCATACTCGGATGTCAAGTCTTTCAAGGTTGCTATTTTAAAGTTCAAAGGTTATGCATCTCTTTGGTATGAAAACATGAAGAGTCAAAGGAAGAGGGATGGTAAGGAGCCCATAAAATCTTGGTCGAAATTGAAAAAGAAGCTTAGTGACAAGTTTATTCCTAAAGAGTATACTCAGCACATGTTCATTAAACTTACTCAACTAAAACAAGATCAACAACCACTTGAATCTTACATTAGGGATTTCGAACAACTCACTTTGCAATGTGAAATCAATGAGAAACCGGAACAAAAAATTGCTAGATTTGTTGAAGGGTTGGATGATAAAATTGCTAGTAGGGTCCGAATGCAACCATTGTGGTCTTTCAATGAAGTCGTGAACTTGGCTTTAAGGGTGGAAAAATGGGGCAAGGGGAAACCGTCCACTTCAAAATTGCCGACCAAAACAACCACCAAGACTACCTATGCCGAGACCAAACCCAAAGAAATCCACACCCCAACCGTGACCCCCACACTTGACAAAGGAAAAGGCATTGAATCCTCACAAAGAAAGACCTTACCCCTCAAAAAATGTTTCAAATGTCAAGGTTATGGTCATTTTTCCAAAGAATGTCCAACTCAAAGAGCCCTTAGTAGATTTGAAGTGGTTCATTGGGGGGAGGATGAGATTCTTGTGTGTGATGAGGGTGAGGAAACCGAGGAAACTAAGGATGAGGAGGTAGTGTTGCCGGATTCCGGGATGAGTCTAGTCACTTGGAGAGTGTTGAGTGCTCAACCATTGGAAATGGATCAAAGACAACAACTTTTTAGGTCTAGGTGTACCATTGGAGGGAGAGTTTGCAACCTAATCATTGATGGAGGTAGTTGTACTAATGTGGCCTCTAGTGTCCTTGTTGAGAAACTTTCCTTAACCACCCAAAACCATCTATGTCCTTACAAATTGAGGTGGCTTGACAAGGGAGCCGAATTGAAGGTTGACAAACAATGCCTAGTATCTTTTTCCATTGGCAAGAATTATGTTGATAAGGTTCTTTGTGATGTTCTACCCATGGATGCTTGCCATCTCCTACTTGGTAGACCTTGGGAGTTTGATAAGAGTGCGGTGCATCATGGAAAGGATAACACTTATTCCTTTGAGTTTGACAAGAAGAAGATCACTCTAGCACCTCTTCCACCATCATCCATGCTTGAACCTTGCAAAGAAGTGATGCTAGTCAAGGAGGCCGAAATGGTCCCCGAAAGAAGTAATGAGAAAGGTGTTCATGTTCACCTTGCCGAGGGTGTATCCAAAGAACAAGATGAAACAGTCCCTAGCATTGTTCAAAATTCGAACAAGTTCTTTCAAGGTGATCCACCTAATGTCGAGCATGTATCCCAGGAGCAAGATGAGCCGTTCACTAAAATGGTTCGAACAAGGGTCGAGGTCCATGAAAATGTTCCTCCAATTGCTAATCCAAGAATGAATGTCGAGGTCCCTAAAAATCCTTGGTTTGACTATGGTGTCCATAAGTTGAAAGACAAATTAGGGGAGTGTTCAAATGTAAAAGAAAAGTCCAAGAGGAGTAATGCCAATGATCAAGTCCAAGATGAACTCCTTGTCAAGAATGGAGCCGAGGGTATCATTGGTGGGATGCAAGTTCATCATCCCATCTCTCCCGCCACTAACCCAATTGGGAATAAAAGCAAGGACAAGTCAAGTGCCTACTTGAAAGATCAAGGAGAAAGGGCCAAGAGACGAGTTCAATAAGGGATCCTTAACAATGTCCAAACCGTGAGTGTCCAAGATGGTGTGCATTGTGACTACTCCGTACACCCTATTCCAAGTTTAATTGAAGATGAGCGCAAGGTCAATGACATGGGCGGCGGAATTCAGACAGTCAAGAAGAGTGTTCACTCAAGCAAGCAAGTGAATGGTGTCAAAAAACGGGTTGAACAAGGGCTCATTCGTCATGATCAATTCATGGCCAACAAGGAAAGGTCCAAGAACTCCAAGCAAGGGACAAAATTCAGAATTGGGGATCAAGTTTGGGTCCGTTGGTGCAAGTTAGGAACCCTTGCAAAAGGGGATAAGCTCATGTCAAGAGAAGGAGGCCCGTTCAAGGTAACTAGTCAAGTCGGGTGTGAAAAGTATAAGGTCGATTTGTTGGGAACCCATGCCACATTCCATGTTAGTGATTTAAGTCTTTGTGAAGAAGAGCCTAGTGATGAAAATGCCGAGGATTTGAGGACAAATCCTTTTCAAGAGAAGGAGTATGAAGCAAAACAAATCACATTGGGCATGTTTGTACCCGGTTTTGGTCCCTTGACCGAAATAGGGTCCAAGTAAGAAATCCATCTAAGAAATAAGGAGCTTTTCGGCCTAGAAAGTCACCTATGAAGAGTCAAGAGCATTTTTGTCTAAGGGTTGGTGTCTTGGGAAGGTGGTTGTCATAGAGCAAAGCTAAGGAACAAACCGAGTGGTCCCTTACACGGTTTGCAACACCAAAGGACATAGGTCGCTTTCAAGTTTCCTTTTTCATCCAAGACAATCTCTTAAGCCTCTCTTACCTGCTTTAGCTCTTATATCCTTAAATGGCCGGATTTTTTGAAGCTACCAAGGAGTCCTAATGATCATTGTCCTCATTAGTTTACTTTTCTTGTTTTTCTTTTAAGATTTTTTAACTTGTGTAAGGACTTGTGTAAGGCTTTGGGCCACCTTTTGAAACCGGTTTCCTAGGGCTCTTTTGGACCGTTAGATTACTAGGTTAGATGGATGGATAGGATTGTTTTGCTTAGCCTATAAAAGCAAGGCATTCCTTAGTGTAAAAATCAGATTTGATGAATGAAGAAAACACAAGTTAGAAATATTGATTTCTACTAAACCTCTTTTGCTTAGTGCTTAGAGCCGGGTATTTTCTTTGCTGTGTGCTTGAAAATTATCCTTTTTAGTCTTAACCTAGTGGCTGTGTGCTTGGGTTAATTCATATCCCAATCGCGTCCTTTACTCTATTCGATTGTAGAGTTCTGGAGTCGTGATTTTAAACAGTTCTGTCGACTGTTCGATTGTAGTCTTCAGAGTTCCTGTTGAGATTTTAGTCATTTTTAGAACGATTAAACAGTTCATATCACTGTCCAAATCGTGTCCTTTTCAGTAAAAATCCGAGTCCTTGGAGTTTTACTTCATAAGTAGTTTATTCTGTTGTTATTGTAGTATTATTCCACAAAAGGACTAGTTTATTCTGCTGTTATTCCACTGTTAATCCAGCATTATTTTGTTAAAATTATTCATTTTTATTTAAGTGTAAATTTATTCAAGTGTAAATGCAGTGGTTTAGACAGCTTTTAGTCCACTGTTATTCTACCATTATTCTGCTGTTATTGCAATATTATTCCGCATTATTCCACCGTTATTCTACTGTTATTGCACTACTATTCCGCATAATAAGTAGTTTATTCTGCTATTGTTCCGGGTGTAATTCCAGAGCAGATATTCGTTACCACTCGTAGCTTGTAGAATGTCATCTTTGGTTGAATCCTTCTTTCCTTAATTGTTCCTCACGGCCTCTCCTGCAACAATGAACGAACTGAGGGCTTGGCTTTGTGCCAAGCGTACTCACTCCGACGCTCAAGTCAGTAAACTTAAGGGATAAGTTGTTACTTGGCTGAAAGTATATTGTAGAGAGATAAGGAAGGTTATACCAGATGAATAGTGTCTTTTAGGTTAAGTTCTGGATCCTTTCCTCAATGAAGGTTGAGGAGTATTTATAGACTTTCACCTTTTGTCACGTAGTGGCCAAGTGGCCAAGTGGCTAGCAGGTGGAAAGACTGATCTACCCCTCGGCCGAGGGACCTATGGCAGGCCGGCGGGCCCTGTTGACTCATCGCCGAGGGGTCTTGGATGTGAGTACGCGGGTATGTGTCCCGGCTGGCAGGTTGCCATGCCGAGACCAGCCGACAGCCGATGGGTCTGATCGGCTAGGCTGCTTAAGTCGTTGACTTGCCGTGGATATCTTTGACCTTGCTCATTATGTTGACTTGGTCAGCGGTGCAGAATATGCCTCATCAGCTATTATTGCAGTTTTATTCCGCATAAGGACTAGTTTATTCTGCTGTTATTCCACTGTTAGTCCAGCATGATTTTGTTAAAACTATTCATTTTTATTCAAGTGTAAATTTAGTTAAGTGTAAATGCAGTCGTTTTAGATTGCTTTTAGTCCACTGTTATTCTACCATTACTCTGTTGTTATTGCAGTATTATTCTGCATAATAAGCAGTTATTCTGTTGTTATTGCACTATTATTCTGGTAAGGACTTCTGTTATTCCAATCTTATTCAGTAAATAGTACTTAAACATAGCAGTTACATAATAAACATCAACGTTCTAAGATATTAAAAACATTATTTTTGAAGCAACAAATATTTTAAACATATATTTTAAAGCAGGAACCCTGGACCATCATGGATAGATTTAGATATCTTTATTCTGTTCTCTGACGCCTGCGCGCAGGTCCTTGGACAGTGCTCTCAACTTCCACCGACTCATCCTTAAAATGCTTTTTGTATCCGTCCATAAGTTCCATGGCTTTCAGAACTAGTGTCCAATTGGCAGAGATTGAAGGATAGACTTCAGCGTAAGACTTCTGCAAAGCATTCACACCAGCGATGAATTGATTGTCCATGTCGGCTTCTGTGTAGTTCCTGTTTTTCTTTTTCTTCAACTGTCTACGCATACGTTCATTGTGAAGTTCAGCAACCTTCAATTGTGCTCTAACGTTGTCGAGCTCTCTTATTAAGGCCTCTTCACGGTTTTCTCCTGCCTCTACATTTGTTCGTGTATCGATCAACTCTATCGAAAGCGACTCTATTTTCTGTTTCGCTTCATCGATTTCCTCCCTTGTTGAGGACCTTCGGTTATCATCAGTTACGTCACTCATTCTGCAGCATTGGAAGTATGAAACTTTTTGCATTATAAAAGATGTTCAAAATATTTCAATCAAATTAAAAGCAAAACAAAGCAGAAGAAAGAAAATTACCTTTCTCCAGTATCCAGTATAGTGTAACCAAAGAAAAATAAAAGATAGAAAGATAAGAAATTACCTTTTGCAAAGGAGATAAAGAGGTTTTTTGGAATGAAATTTTCCAGTCTGTGTTGTTTTTTCCCCAATAGAAGTATTTATAGGTGGTTGTGGGATACAAACAGTTTTTTTGTAATTAGATTAGATTAGGTAACTGTTGTGAAAACTGAAAAGTGGAACTGCCTTTAATAAATAATACTAATCTGTTATTCAACTATTATTGTAGTGTTAAATGCAGTTTTATTTATGGTTGGTTTGTGGAAGAGTCAGATAATATTAACAAAAAAAATTAAAGTAACTAGTATTAATTCTCATATAATGTATGTCTCACTTTATTATCTAGTAACATTTTAGGATAAAATGTAATTCAAACAATGACAAATAGTAAAAGTTTTTGACGTTTAGGCGAGGTCTTCATCATAGCCCTTGTCTTTTGCGTCTCTTGTGTCTTTCTCAGTTCATGCATCTGATTCATATTCCTAAAATTTTTACATAGTATTTGTCATTGAGGTAACGTAACACATTAATAGCAGAATAACAGTAGAATAACATAACAGCAGCAGAATAACAGAGTAACACCGGAATAATAGCAGAATAACTGCAGAATAACAGGATAACATTAGAATAATAAGAGAATACTAGTTCGGATTCATACCTCTTTAGTTTCTGATTCTTCTTCATCATCGTCATCAGAAGGGGGACTTTCAGCAAAAAGGAAGATTACAAGTTCTACTGTTGTGGTTCACCCACTTCTTACAGTTACCGCATCTTCGCTTCCTCTTTTCTGGATTGCTCTTGGCCTTTTCTTTCGACGACCTCAATCTTTTGCCACTTCCCTTATTCTTGGCCTTGTTTGGCGGTCGGAGGTCAATATCATTTGAAGCTGTGATACCAAGAATATCCTCGATTTCCCGGCTTTTAGTTTTTGGTTCAATTGGTCCTGTGATGTTCTCCCTGAACTATCTCAGGGTTTTCTGCAGTTGCTTCATCTGTTTAACCATAGCATAAGTGACCATCGGCCCGACAGTTGCATAAATCTCAGACCAAACCTTTGACATCTCAGCTTTCTTGATGTCAGCTTCGTAAATATCTTCTATGACGTTTCCAGTTTCATCTTGGACGGTCTATAGGATTTCTTTGTCTATCGAGCAATGACATAAGGCTCAGGTATCTTGTATACCTGCCTACCATTCCACACCCACAGTATATGCCGACAGACAATGCTATGCCTCTCAAACAGCTTACAGGCACATTTGCTCTCGTTAGTTTTGATGTTAAATTCCAGTTGAAAGTTTATGTGCTTCAGTCCATCAGGAACATCATGGTACTCCACTACCCCTACTGTTGTCAAACCCCCGACTCCCATGCTGCATATTTCATGTTTGACTTCCTTCTGAAAGTCTGTAAAGATAGGATGTGTGTACACAAGTGAGGCATGCATCTCTATCTTCATTGGTCCTACTTTCTTGAGCATACTATGCTCGTTTGCAGTGTGCATCCGCCTTTGTGAATGACTTTGTTGTTCTATTGCAGAATTGTACCTCATCCAGAACTCGACAAGGGTTCCAAAGTGGCTTTCAAACCGTTTGAAATAGTTGTTTGAACTTTCAGATCTCTGGGTTATCCTCAGCAAACAACCTAGAGGCAGATCGCGAAAGTAAGCCGATATCCACTTTTGTCTGATTGAGAATACATACTTCAACGAGCGGTTGTTTTGCATACCATGTGCTTCAATAACGGTTTGCCAGTCTTTTTCAAATTCTTCTGGTTCTAAGTCGATATCCCAAACAACAGCATTTATGTCTATCATAAAATCCGTGTCATTGCAGATTGCCCTCCCCACCTTCTCAGGCACTTTCTGCATGATATGCCACATGCAGTACTTGTGCACAGAATTCTTGAAAATGTTTGGGCATGCCTTTTTAATTCCAGGGCATTGGTCTATTATTATACACTGAGGTTGCTGCTGCCCTATTGCTTCCAGAAATTTTGTAAAAATCCACTCAAATGAATCTTGACTCTCGAATTCAAGTAATCCAGCTGCAAAAGTTACTGTCTTCTTGTTGTGGTCTACTCCTGTGAACGGAGTAAACACCATGAAATAATTGTTTGTCCCATAAGTAGGGTCAAACGAGATTGTGTCTCCATATAACTTATAGTTGTTTATCCCTTCCTTATCAGCCCAAAAAACCTTCGTCAAGCATTTGTTCTCATCCTGATCATAAGCAAAATAGAACTCCTTTGTTTCATCTTGCATTTTGAAATGCCCAATGAACATTTTAGCATCCTTATCTCCAATGTAACACTTGATATTTCGTTTGAAGGTTTTGAAGTCTAGCAAAGAGGCACCGATATTCTGATAACCATTTGAGTATTCCATGAGAATTCTGAAGCTCAATGTTGGACCTATGTTTAGCTTACTATGATCAATAATGGTCCTCTTAATGTAATCATGGACGTCCCTTGACATATTTTGGAACTCTCTATTTTTGACATATTAAAGAGAGTGATTATGGATGTCTATAAAGACGTCCACAATATATCCAGCGGGTCTGTCGTCTGTGTTTTCACAGGTTCTCAACCTCATGTGTGCCTTGCAGCCACACCTTGTCAAAGCATGCTTTTTTGGTTGTCTAATTCTTCGTTCTTTCTTCTCTATTGTACTCGAATTACCAGCTTCCTGATTTTTTGCTTCAAGTCGTAGTTTTCTTTTAATATCTCTATACCCCCTGTCTGTTACAGACTAGTGATTTTAAGTTGACGCCCCCCTTATATTTCGCATTTGTGTACCTTCTCACATTAAATCCGCAAGCCAATGCATATATGTTATAGAACTGTATTGCATCCTCCAAGGTAAGAAAGAACATGCCACGTTTAGGCGTAACATCACTCTCAGCAGTTCTTACCCACTGCTCAGTACCCCCGGGTGTACTGCTGTAATGAAGAGTTGGAACAAACTCATCGTTTTCTTCATCTGAACAAGTTGGGCTGGTGAATATATTGTTATTAGAAGAATCGCCAATAGTTACGATTGCATTTTCCCCAACAATAGAGACAGTAGAAACAACTGCGACAGTAAATTATTATAATGAGTACAGTCAGAGGACAACAAAATGACAATAACATCACAATAACAGTAGCATGGGGGAGAGATCAACATTGCAGTAATGTGACAATAACAGTATGATAACAGCAGCTGGGAAACAGACGAAAATCAATAACATTACAATAATACTAAATGTGTTTTTCTTATGCTACTCTCTTATCAGCCGTATATTTTCATGCTACTGCACAATAATATCACAACAATAGTACCATAATATCAGAATAACAGTATAATAATATCTTCATATTTCTCTACTTTTACAATAATAGTACAATAATATCAGAATAACAACACTCTGATTCTACTCTATTATAATACAGATAATACTGAATTTTTTATGCTACTCTTTTATAAGCCATGTATTTTCATGCTACTGCACAATAATATCACAATAATATTACAATAATATCACAATAACAGTACAACAATATGATCATGTTACTGTATTGTTACAATAATAGTACATTAATATCAGAATAACAGTACTCTTTTTCTACTCTGATACAAGCCAGACAATACAATAATATCAGAATAACAGCTGAGAAACATATAAAAATCAATAACAGTATTATAAACAACTACTGATAAACAGATAAAAATCAATAACAATATTATAAACAACAGCTGAGAAACAGATAAGAATCGTTATTACATGTTTCCATATTTACTGTGGAGTTGATTTCTTCGCTAGAATTGTTATTAACCTCGTTGTCCATCTTTTATACCTGAAAAAAGTAAAATCAACTTTTCAATTCAAATAAAATCAACGAATTTTAGGAATTTACATTAATATGTTTTAATCAAAAAACATGCATGTGAATCAACGATTCAATATAATAAATATCATAGAATTCGTTATTAATTTCGAAAATACGTTACATGTAATTGGTTTGCAGCTTGATTTGTGTAATCATATTAGGTTTTTGATCAGAAGATTTGACTGCCGGCGTTTCTCTTTGTGTTTTTTAGTTTCTGATTTTGAAGAGAGATGTAGAGAGAGAAAGAAATATTGTATCAATGGAAGCTTCTGTTTCATGTTTGAGCTGCTTTTGTATTTTTTGTATTTTCCTTTTTTTTTTACCTAATTTGTCTATCTATCTATCTATCTATCTATCTATATAAAGGTGGGATCCGGTGAGTCCACCTAAATATTTGAGTCCAACAAATAGTATCACGCACAATACAAAACAATATCACGAAGTTTTTTTTTTTTTTTTATCAATTTTTTTTTCGGAATTTTTTTTCGATTTTTTTTAAAGTGTAAGCTGTGATATTGTTTAGTATAACGTGTTATATTGTATCTGAGTCTGTAAGTCCAGTAAAAGAGTATCACATGCTACAATAAACAATATCACGGGTAATACTAAACAATACCATGAAAAAACAGTAAAAAAAAGAATAATTGAAAATATTAAATCTGACACCACTTATCGTCGACGGCAACCACCCACACAAATCCGACGACATCTCCAAGCACCCATATAACACAAACAAAGAGCCGTACACCTTCGTTGCCAAACGTTTCTCCCATCTTTTTTTTTGCAACATCCTCGGAGTCTCGGATATAAGCACCCATTGTCTTATTTAAAAATCTGTATTTTCACTCACTATCTTTTCCTCTCATAGTAACACAATAAATACCCTCCTACTGGTATCATGGAGCTCACCCAAACCACAACCAATCAAAGTCAAAATCTCTCATACTCTGTTTCCACTAAACTTTTTTAAGCAAATAAAAAAACAAGCATTAATACGTCAAAGATGAATGTGGTGGTGTAGGTATTCATGGGATTGGTTAGGCTTTAGGTGACCTTATCCTTATTTATTACATTAATGGTATTTCTACTTTTCTAGTATGCTTCATCTCCTTTATATTTCCCTAATTTAGTTGCGCACCTTTTCGTGTGTGATGGTTTTTAAACTATTGTTATTTTATAAGATTGGTCATATTAAAATAAAAGGAAGTCAAGTGTATGAGGAGGGTGGTGTTTGCCGGAGTTTCGGTACTAGCAATGATTAGCGAGAATAAGTATGTGAAAAATAGGAGCAGGCGGAAGGGGTTCAGTGTTGTGGGATTGTACAGTATAACCCGTCATATTGTTTAGTATAACCCGTGATATTCTTTGCTGGACTCACGGACTCAAAAAGATAGGATGGACTCATGTGATCCTCTCTCTCTCTCTCTCGCTCTCTCTCTCTCTCTCTCTCTTCTCTCTCTCTCTCTCTCTCTCTATATATATATATATATATATATATATATATATATATATATATATATATTATTTATAATTAAGCTACCAATTAGTAATTAAACTAATAAAATGAGCTATCTAATCATATAAGCAAACAAAATCGAGTTAAATATAAGATAAAAGTATGGGCAAAACGAATCTAAATTGATACTTATCAAATCTCCCCACACTTAAACCAACGAGTAAGCTCATTAAACTAAACTAAGACCCTTAATATAAAAATAATCAAATAGCGAAATCGCTTTAATATAAAATCCGAATCGGATTTAGCTACACCCATAGAACTTTCAACTCACAATTTGACACTCGTGAGGTAGACTGCCCTATTACAAGGCAAGCGAGGCCTTGCTACAAAATTGCAAAACAACCATTCATTAAGCACAAAATCAATTAAATTGGTCACTTTTTTTTTTATCAAAATATGTCAACTGCCTCATCAAGGCAACTAAGCAAATTCTCATTCAAAAGTTACATTTCATAAATACAACTAGTGGTGTTCACCGGTCCAAAACCGGACCGGATCGGACCGAACCGGGAAAGACCGGAGACTGGCCGCCTGAATTTCTAGAACCCGCAGATCGGACCGGATCTGAGAAGACCGGACCCGGACCGAACCCTTTCTGGCCGGTTTTAACCCGGACCGGACCGATTCCGAATAGGCAGTAGCATATTATATTGAAATCCTTTTGGCCTTTACAGATGAAAAAAATAGAACCCACGTACAGTGCTTACCAAATTATAGTTCTCACTTATCAAATCAAACAGAATAGAACCCTAACGCCTTGAAATCCATTATTGAAACAATATAACAAACTTGAAACATAATTTATGTACTAATTTCCTAAGTACTAACATCTTCCTTGTTCGTTCCATCATTCTCTGCATTCTCCGGTCTGCAGTTCCAGATAGAATAATTACCCCATAAATTTTTATCATTTTTTGTTTACATTTTCCAAAAAAAAAAAAAATAGGTGAGTATAAGAAAGTTTGATGTAAAATAGGTTACTCAGAAAAGCCAATAAAAATACAAAAAGAAAATACTATAAAAAGAGTTATATTTCCGAAAATAATACCTTTTATATTATGGTAAAGAAATCTGAAGATCTTTTTGAGGAGAAACACAAAAAAAGGAAAAGATCAAAAAAAAAATGCAGTACTTATTTCGAAAGAAAGTAAATCATAGAGTAAGTGAGAACAATATGAGGGGAATAAGACTACTTATATAATAAAATAACAGTAAAGGTAGAAACCCTAGTAAAAAGTGGAAGAGGTGGATGAACTTTGAAAACTGTAAAAGGCTGCACTCAAAATTGCTAAACGTCGCCTCTATTTTACTAAACGTCGCCCCTATTTTCATTTCATTTTGACAAGTTTGCCCTTCTCTCTCTAAAAACTATTATACACGTTTTTTTTATCTTGAGTCGGAAATGGGTGACGATAACCCATTTTTCCGATACATGTGTGAATCGTATACTAATGAAAATTACGACGGAAAGCAATTCGAAAATGATTGGAATGCCGAACAACATTATCGATATTACAATAAGTATGATAGTTATGATCAAGGCGAGGGAAATGGTTATGGTTACGATGATAACAACACGGATAACACGGAAAGGGGAAGCGGATTTGGTTACGATTACAACAACACGGAGGATAAGGTATTAATCTAGTATTTTAATTTAAATCACGTTTTTTTATGTCGATTAGCAAAACATTTGAACTCCGTCAAATATATGATTCTGCCCAGGCAAAAACGTGTGAAAAACACGTTAAAGCCCAAGCGGAATCGTTTAAAACGCACGAAACAGACCAGGCCTGAACGTGTGGATCACACGAAACCGACCAGGCCTAAACGTGTGATCTACACGATTCAGCCCAGGCGGTTTCGTGTTTTTCACATGTTTTGGCCCATGCCATTTCGTGTTTTCTACACGTTTAGGCCATTTTTTTTTTCATTCGTTATTTATTTAAAATTTAGGAAAATGCTGAGGAAGCCGATGGAGGCGGTATTGATTATAGTGATAAATTTGTCTTCGATTATACGTTTCACCCCTTCGAAGAAGCATTTGATCATATTAATGAGGTTGCTTATGGGTTGGGGTTTCACTTGATAAAATATAAGTATCACATGGAAAGAAGTCCTCCGTATAAAATTGTTGCATGTGAGCGTAGTAAACTTTACATAAGTAATGCGAAGGATCCCGAAAAACCGCAAAGAAAGTCAAAAACGAAGAGATTAAAGTGTCCATTTGCAGTAAGGGTGATAAATAGAAGAGTTGGTGAGTGAGAAGTAGTTCTTAAGTGCAGGTTTCATAATCATAATTTTGGAAAGTATCTTGAAGGTCATACACATAGAGCAAAGTTAACTGATGAACATAAAGAATTTATTAAGCAACAGCGACAGTCTCATGTGAAACCTGGGATGGTTAGACATGCATTTACGCTTAGGTTTCCTGATTAGCCGGCGCCAATTTTGAAACACATTTACAATGAGAATGCCCGGTTGAGTGCAAAGGATAGGGATGGGAGGAATAGTGTGCAACATATGTTACATCTAGCGAACGAATCTAATTATCTCAGTGAATACGTGGTGGAGGGGGAAGAAAAGGTTCTTATACATGTTTGGTTTGCTCATCCCGAGGGTGTAGAGATGTTAAAAGCGTGGCCCGATGTTATTCTTATCGACTCTACATACAAGACGAACAAGTACGACCTTATATTGGTTCAATGTGTAGGCGTTACACCTGTTGGAAAAAGTTTTTTAATTGGTTACGCGTTAATTAAGAGGGAAAGTAGTGATGGTTATATTTGGGTTCTGAGAAGGTTGGAGTCATTGTTATGACCAGATGTGAAACCAACGGTCTTTGTCCATGATCACGAGCGTGGTCTAATTTCTGCACTCCCTGAACTATTTCGCACGTCCTATCATTTTCCGTGCCTATTTCACATTTACAATGCAGTTGAGGCCAAAGCAACAATCTTGGAAAAGAATGGTAATTTTGGAAAAGCGGTGGCACATGGCGCTTGGAGAAAAGTTATTGAAGCTAAAACGTTTGATGAATGTAAGTTGGAGTGGAATGAGCTGAAAAAGAAATATTGTAGTCATCCTGCACTTATCAGTTATCTTGAGTTGACATGGTGGCATAAAATCAATATGTTTGGCAAATGTTTTACTAATTTGGTGCTTCATTTTGGTAACACAACTACGTCTAGAGTTGAGTCGGCGCATGCTCAATTGAAGATGTGGTTAGGTTAAGCTGAACTTACTCTTGACAGCTTGTGGAAACGGGCTGATGTTATGATGCACGGGCAACATATCGAGATCAGAAAGACTCTCGAAGATTCTATAAGCAAGAGAGTTGTCAGTAACTTGTATTATGGGAATATATTTTCAATGTTGGGTGGAAGAGTTTCGGGGACCGCAATTGAAGCAATGCAAGTCGAATATAATCGTGGGACTGATTTGGGTTGTCACTTGGAGGAGTATTGTGGTTGCACAATATGGACCACTCATAAGTTGTTGTGTGCTTGTAAGTTACATGCAGCGGTCGCGGAAGGTAGAAAAATGCATCCAAGTGATATACATGGTTTCTGGTCAAGGTTAGCTTACACGGAATCTAGTCATTGTCGTTCTAGCCCTAATGATGTCATGGAGGAACTTTTCAATAAAGTTCGAAAATCGCACGTTTTTGTCCAAAGAGATGTTATTGAGACACTATTCAGTAAGTTGTATCCAGAGGACGAGGTTGTTGAAGAATCTGAAACAGCGGAAACATGTCGTGGTCGTCCGAGGAAGTCAAATACTCGTAATAAATCTGGCTTCGAACATGCTAGACGTAGTCACCCTAGTACTACAACAACTACCGATGGAGGTATGTTTTTCAATTGTTTTGATTCTTAATTGTTTTAATTCTTAATTATCTTAATTGTTTTAATTCTTAATTGTTTTAATTATTTTAATTGTTTTTCAATGTAGGTGACAGAGCTCCCATTACGCTCAATTTTGACCCTATATCCCACATTGGGGGTTTTGTATATGAGGAGTTTGTGCCGATCCGGTCAAAGATTGCTTGTTGGGTGCTTTTGACCCTGATGGGGATGGTCATCGTGGGTTTCGTTTATTCTCGCATGCTAAAACAGGAAATGCAAGAAATTACATCGAGATGCGAAACCTACTTTTGGGAGAGCTACAACACAATGTTTATGCCAAAGTTTATTATGGTAAGCGAAATGATGCTTGTAGAAGGATCAAATGGGCTAAACATAAAGGATGTCTAAAACAAAATTGGATGGAAGCTTTGGATTTATTTGGTTTTGCTACGTTGTTCAACTGGACTATAGGTTGCGTGACTATGTCATATACACTAGATGGCACACACATATGGGCCGGTTCTTCAACCTATCTTCCTTTACGAGCTCCTTCCGGCATCCGTGCTCCGTATGGTATTCTATGGATTCTTTTTACAGGTAATCATTTTGTGCGATTACTCGTCAATGATAACTGTGTCATGCCTCCGATACACAGTTGATGGTCGTCACTTCGCGATGATGACATTGCTCATTATGTAGACATTTATACTGAAAGACTCACTCTTTGGATGTCTTATGTTTAGTCGGGTCTGTTGCACAACCCTTTTGGTAATGAAAACGAATCTGAAGTAATATATATGTAATTTGAGAACAATTGATTGTTAATCGTATCATCTATTTAATTTCGTTATTTTTCTTATCACTCGTTGTTTTTCTTCTCACTCATTGTCGCTTTTAATTAAAACACAGTTAACGGAAATTGTTACTAAGGGTTAATTAAAACATAGTTAACGGAAATAAGCGTAAATATTTATCTGTTTTGGCCCAGGCTGAAACATGTAATCTACATGTTTTGGCCCAGGCTGAAACATGTAATCTACACGTTTTGGCCTAGGCCATTTCGTGTTTTCTACATGATCGTAGCCATTTGGTGTTCACAATTAAGCATATGTGGTCGTTGGTCAATGGTCGATACAAAACACAATTTATACTTTACAAACAACTCTACAATTAGTAAAGAGGCAAGTAAAGGTCGGAACCCAAGGGACGGGTATTGAGATGAAGATTCTATTGTAACTAGTGGTGTCTAGGGGTGTCACAAATTGGGTTGATGTAGAAGGTTACTAAACTAAGATAGCAATGAAAATAAACTAACAAGGTAAATAAAATAAGGGTGTAAACAATTGATTAAAAGCACTAGGGTGTCATGGGTTCATAGGGGAATCATGGGATATGATCATACAAACATGTTCTCAAATTATAAGCAAGCAATTATTGTTGTGATGGATTGAGTTGGTTTATATCTTACAATCCTAGGAAAGTTTGGGTCCCGGAGCCGAATCTCTTGGATTGTACAACACCTACAAGTCGACTTAATCTTCCCTACTTAACACATGCATGGTCTAACAAGACTCGAGTTGGGTTATGTCTTACAAGTAAAGTTGAAAGGATAGAAGATGATAGTAAATGCAAGGATTCATAGGCTTAGCATTTCATCAAATATAACATGTGCATGTATTAAGATCAAAACAAGCAAGCAAATAAGGTATGAAAGCATATTAATTTAAGCATGAATCATTCCCCATGTTGGTTTCCCCTAATCACCCATTAAACCCTAGCTAAGAGACTACTCACTCATCATCATATTGAACATGCTAGAAAGGTTGTCAATCATACTAACATAATGAAACATGATGAATAAATGAAAGTAATTAGCAATAATTAAAAAGGGATTAAGAGATTATACCTACTAATGATTCCAATAATAAAGCAAGAATAATAGAAGTACTTGAATCCTAGATTGAGAGGTTGTCAATCTCCCAATAATAACCCAAATAATCTTCAATTACCCAAAATAAAGTAAGAACAAGAGAGAGATTAAAGAACTAAAACTTGGATTAAAACTTGATTAATATTTGATTACAATATTGAAGAGAGATTTGATTGATATTAACTACACTAATTATTGATGAGAAGAACATGCTCCTCTAATTAGACTAATGGGGTATTTATAGTGAAAATTAGGGAGGATGCATTAGGGTTAACTAAGGGCTAAACTAGTAATTACACTTTTTAAGTTGAGCAAGGAGCCTCCGGGATTATCCGAGAGAAGGGCTTCTCTTATCGATGCTTGAGGAATGAAAACGTCTTTGTCTTTGCGATCCGTGCGGATAGGAGTCGGGACGGCCGGATCTAGGCTGAGGAATCCGAGCGGATTCTTGGGCAAGACGCTCGGACTGGCGAGGGGGAATCCGAGCGGATTCCTTTGCGGGACGCTCGGATTTGGCGAGGACGGACGGATTCTCTACAATCCGTCCGGATTGTAGTTCAGCAACTTTCCTTCTTCTTTTTCTTCCCTTTTCTTCATGAATTCCTTGGGGATTTCCTTGGGGACTCAAGGATCCTTTTCTCAACAATGCTCTTCTACTATGCTATGTACAAAGGCCTTCTAGTCTTGTCTCTCCTTGATGCTTGGTCATTGAATATGATCAATTTAGCCTTGTTTTGCCATGAAAATGCAAGATTCTTACTCCTTTCCTACCAAGGGATCAAAATCTCAAAGAATATGCAAAACAAAGAAGTAAAGATAAGAAATGACCCAAATAGGCACTAAAAAGCATAGAAACAATGGTAATTCGGGGGCTAAATATGCGCCAATTATGGTCACATCAAATATCCCCAAACCGAACCTTTGCTCGTCCCGAGTAAAGAGGTGACAAAGACTAGGACCAATACTAACCTAACCTAATAATAATAGCCGATATGAGACAATTAGCGGGTCTCACTCCGCCCCTTCAACTCACAACAAGACAACCATGAGGTAGGATGCCTTCTTGCAAGGCAAGGTGGGTCTTGCCAAAATGGCGACACATCCAAACATTAAGCACACAAAAACACATAATGGATGCATCTACAAAAAGAATAGCCACTTTCCTCATCTAAGTGGCGGAAATTATCTACAAGGGAAGCAATTCAAGGGTACACAATCCTTCATAGATGCAATTTGTTCAAACTACTAAGCCTAGAAGGATACCGATAAATCACCTCCAAAAGGTGTCAAGCTAGGGTACCTTTGTCCTCAATCGTTAAATGCTTTTGTCAAGAGTAGACTCCCTATGGTGTTAGAAACACTGGAGGATCGCGGAATTCCCCCTCTTGCCTAGACAAGAAGAAGGGTCGTCCCCTCTCTACCATGCACAAAAATGGATATGATGGATAAAGGGATCGATAGATATTTGAGTTTCACTTTGGGAGTTTGCTTTCATTTTTGTTTTCCCCCCAAATTTCTTTGGCATTTGACTTTTTGAGAACACTTTCTTTGCCATTCTTTTTTATTTTTGGCATTTCAATACTTGACAACTTTTTGCATTTCTTTTGAACATTTTCAAAGTCACCCCAATTAGTAACGAGGGTGCCTTGTATTTGAAGTTTTAGGAGTTCTATTTTTGCTCCTCTTTTCATTTGATGCATTTTTGCAAACTTTCTTTTTTCTTTTCATTTCATTGAACTCAAATTGATTTCTTTTTGTGTCCATTCCCTTTGATGACAAAAATATGGTAGAACATGGATGAATGATGGAAGTATGCATGGTTTCAAGGGTCACCTTGGAATAAACGGTAGCCAAGGAGTTATCACACCACAAGGTACTCTTGACTCGGCCTTAAACCATGGGTCAAAGGATACTAGCATGACACATCCTAGGGTGTTTTACAAGTATTCTAACAAGCAAAGTCTTAAGAATAAAAAGCATCTACTAAGGCCTATATACATTTGTCAAGCTTCCCAAGTAGACGGTTTCGCAAAATTTTTCTAACATGCAACTACATGCCATGATGCAACTAACATTTATACATCCTAATGCATATGATTCTACCAACTAATATGCCAAATAAACTAGATGCAATCCTAAGTTCACATTGTTTTTACCGCATCAATCAAAATAAAGCCACATAGTCATTAACATAAAGAGGAAAAAGGAGATTGGAAAGATCATACCATGCGGTCTTCAATATCCTCATGTCTCGGATGTGGCGTAGTCAATCAATGTGAACAAGGATAAAACAAACACAATATATACAAGACAATATATACAAAGGAAATGAACTTGTTTTTGGTTTTTCAATTTTTAAATTTTTATGATTTTTGAAATTTTTCAATTTTTATGGTTTTTGAATAAAAGTTAAGTGTTAGAATTCCCATCCCCACACTAATATGGGCATTGTCCTCAATGGCCAAAATGATGGAAATTATGCAAAGATGATGCATGATTTCTATACTAAATGCAATTCTACACTAAGCTATACTACATGATGCATGGTTTTTGTTATGACGGAGAGGATAATTTAAATTACCTCCCGTTGCGTATGCATTAACTTCCCCAAACCAAGTAAGACACTATTGCTAATGTCAAAGCATAGGGGAGTTCATGCACACACTATGCTATGCATGAAACTAGATTGTCATTTTGGATTTTACAAAAGTGGGAACAATAAAGAAAGAACACCTCAATGGAACCGAGGTGTGAGTCCTTTGGTGTTGCTAGGACTAAACCAACAATTAGTCAAAGTTAAATAAAATACAAACAAACAAGATGCAAAGTTCTTTTCATGAAAAATAAAGATAAAGAGGAGAGTTGAGAAAACTTCACTTGAACTAAGGTGGGTGCCTCTTGCCCGCTCCACCTAGTGATGAAGTAATCTCCTAGAAATCGGCATCATCTCCTTCAATATCGGTATCCCAAATATCCCTAGAAGCATCACTTAAACTTGGATCCATGAATTCATCTTCTTCACTCTCAAGCTTCACCGTATCACCTCCACAAGAGTCGCCGCTCTCCTCCCCTTTGCGACCGTTTGCCCCTTCATTGGCCTTGTCCGAGTTAGGAAAGAGCAACTCCATTTGAGCCCTTGAAGGAAAAGCTCCTTCTTCACTTATCCGTCCCTTTTGAACCATGTCGTGGTATTGAGGGTAAAGAGCATAATAGTTGTCCACCTTGGTTTCATATTGACGGTAGTGCAAGTCTTGCAAGATTCCCGTGACAAAGTCGTCACGGGGGAGGATGAAGGGATTCGGATGGTTGTAAGGTTGGTAGGGAAAGGGGTAGGGAGGCACCTTTATCTTTTCACCTTGAGTTTGTTGTTCTTGTTGTTGTGGTGGAGGAGCTTGTGGGGGTGGAGCTTGCCTTTCTTGACTTTGAATGAGGTAAGAGGGTATTGGGGACAAGCTTCCTCTCCTTGGGGAGACTCGAGGTAGGTCGGCCATCGGAAGGTAGATAGGATCACTTCCTTTCGTCAACCATTTGATCCTTTTATCAACCCCCTCAAGGGTTATCCAATGGTGTTGGACAACAAGGAGGTCTTCATTGATTCTCATTCCTCCCGAGAGTGGAGTGTACTCATTGTTCTCATTGAACCTTGGATTAAAGTGCTTTGCAAGTCTTGTTATGAGTCCACCATTCACTATATGCTTCTTCCCATCATCATCACCATTTCGGAATTTCGCCCACTTTTCTAGCAAGACTAGAGGTGCATTGAGATGATACCCGTCTCTTCCTTGAATGTTTAGATAGGATTCCATGAACATGAGGTCCATTTGATTCACAATAGCCGGGTCTCGGCGGGCGAAGAGGGTACCCGAAAGAAATCGGTATGTGAGCCTCAAGATTGGGTTTTGGATGTGAAAAGCAAGACACTCTTTGGTAAGAATGAAGTCCCGACCCGTCATGGCCCTCCACAAAGGTGCGACACTATACTTCTTGGGTCTTGATGTTCGGGTAGGCGAGACATCAAGACCGAACACACTCGCAAATTCCACAAGGGTCATTGTTCTAGAGACATTCTCCAACCTAAACTCTATGCTAATCACTTTGTTTGAAGTTGTAATCTTTAAGCAACTCAAGAATTCGAGCACAAGAGACCGATAGGTGGGTTCAAACATGCGAAAGAGTGTTGAAAGACCAAAAACCTCAAATAAAGCCTCCACTTGGTGGAAAATTCCAAGCTTTCTTAAGGTATCATGACAAAGAAATTTAGTGGGAAGAATATTCTTACTTAAGAGTCGATGGAAGACCAATCGCTGCACATCATCAAGGAATTCCACATTCGAGAAATCGTCGAGCCTTGTGAGGTCTACAATTTCTACATGCTCTCTTCTAATGGTGTTGAGATGTGAGGTAGAGGAACTTCCCACCATCCTAGGTCTTCTTGCACTTCTAAAGGAGGATCTTCTAGGTGCCATCCTTGAGTTCTTTTTGATTTGTGAAAGAGTAAGGTTGCTACTTGTTGATTGAGTGTTGAAAACCCTAGAAAATTTGGGGGTTTTTGATTTTGTGGGTGAAGAGAGTGATTTGGATATGTATGGGAGTTACAAGGGGGTGAGTTTTATAGGGTGAGTGGAAGGAGTAGTGATGTGTCATTATATGGGTGGTGGGGTGTAATTTAATTGAGAAAAGTCGGGTCGAGAAACGGGCAGGGACACGAGCGGATTCGAAGCTGAGACGCTCGGATTCTCCTCTCACGGGACGGGCGGATTCTGGGCAAGACGCCCGGATTCTGCCACAGAGTATAATCCCAGAATTTTTCTCGCCTCAAGACGGGCGTCCCGAGCATAAGACGCTCGGATTCATCAGGGTCAGGACGGGGCGTCTTCTTGTGAAGACGGGCGGATTCTTCGACAGAGATTTTTCTTTAAAATGCTCAGGGGAAAAGACGAGCGTCTTTCCACTAATCCTGCCGGATTCTCTCAGACGGGCGTCTTCTTCCTTAGGACGCTCGGATTCTTCTTCAGTCCAGAAACCTTCAATTTCTCAACACAGCTGGACGCGCGGTTTTTCCTTTGGACGTCCGTATTCTGCCAGGACGTCCGGATTTCCAGAGAGACGCACGGATTCTTGCTGCGAGTGTTTGACTTTTTCTCCTTTCTTTCAATGCATCCCCACACTTACGAATTTTCTCCTTCCTTCATTCAAAAACTCATTATTAACCCTCCCTCACTTGCGCTCATGAACAGAATTTATGCTTATTAAACAAATGCAATTAAATAATAAATAATAGTTAGAGGGTTAGTATATTTACAAATGGTGGTTTAGGGAGGACTCCACCAAACTCTCATTCTTGATGAGATGTCAAGGAGAAGGAGGACCGAGGTAGGTAGCCTCGACCTCTCCAACAAATGCTCCTTCATAGTATGGCTTCAATCTTTGACCATTTACCTTGAACTTGCTTCCATCTTCCGCCTTGAGTTCGAAATCTCCATACTTCCCAACTTCGGTTATCACATAGGGACCCATCCATCTAGAGTTCAATTTTCCCGGAAAGAGTCGGTAGCGGGAATTGAATAGAAGGACTTTGTCTCCCTTGTGCAAGGCCTTTTGTCGAATCCTCTTATCATGAAGCATTTTTGTTCTTTCTTTGTAAATCTTTGCATTCTCATAAGATTGTAGTCGGAATTCCTCCAACTCTTGGATTTGGATCATCCTCTTTTGACCGCTCAATTTGAGATCAAGATTGAGTGCTCGGATTGCCCAATAAGCTTTGTATTCCAATTCGATTGGTAAATGACATGCTTTTCCATATACAAGCTTGTAGGGGGAGGCACCTATGGGAGTCTTATAGGCCGTCCTATAAGCCCAAAGAGCATCATCAAGCTTTGTGCTCCAATCTTTCCGAGTCTTGTTCACAACTTTCTCAAGAATTTGCTTGATCTCTCTATTTGAAATTTCCACTTGACCGCTTGTTTGAGGATGATATCCCAAGCCGGTTCGATGTTGAACACCATATTTGGTCAAAAGGGATGCAAGCTTCTTTTCATGGAAATGTGTTCCTCCATCACTAATGATAGCTCTAGGAACTCCGAATCTTGGAAAAATTATCTTCTTGAAGAGCTTGGTGACCGTTTTTGCATCATCATTCGGGGTAGCAATTGCCTCTACCCACTTTGAAACGTAATCTACGGCCACAAGGATGTACTTATTCCCATTGGATGTCACAAAGGGTCCTTGGTAGTCGATTCCCCAAACATCGAAAATCTCTACCTCTAGGATGCCTCTTTGTGGCATTTCGTTCCTCCAAGATATATTGCCCGTTCTTTGACAAGCATCGCAATGAATGATGAATTCTCTTGTATCTTGAAACATTGTGGGCCAATAGAAACCCGATTGGAGGATTTTTGCAACGGTTCTTCTTGCTCCATGGTGGCCACCGTAGGGTGATGAATGACATCCTTCCAAGATTCCTTGGATTTCCCATTGAGGGATGCATCTCCGGTAGAGCCCATCACTACACTCCTTATAGAGGTTTGGGTCATCCCAAAAGTACCTCTTCACTTCAAATAGGAATCTCTTCCTTTGGTTGTGGTTCAAGTTAGGAGGGAGCACTTTTCCAACAATATAGTTAGCATAATCGGCAAACCATGGGGTGATGTGCCTTTCAAGTTGAGTTTGAATAGCCATCAAGATATCGTCGGGGAATGAGTCATTGATCGGGGTTTCTCCATTTTCATCATGAAACCGGATCCTTGACAAATGATCCGCCACTACATTCTCGGCTCCTTTCTTGTCTCTTATTTCCAAGTCAAATTCTTGAAGTAGCAAAATCCATCTCAACAACCTTGGTTTTGCCTCCTTCTTTATCAAGAGATGTCGAAGAGCACGGTGATCCAAAAATACAATCACCTTGGATCCAAGTAAGTAGGACCGAAATTTATCCAAAGCATAAACAATGGCAAGAAGCTCCTTTTCGGTTGTATCATAATTCACTTGAGAAGGGTCAAGGGTCTTGCTTATTTAATAGATGGCATGAAGAGCTCTCCCTACCCGTTGGCCAAGAACCGCTCCAACGGCGTAGTTGCTAGCATCGCACATAATCTCAAAAGGTAACTCCCAATTTGGGGGTTGGATGATTGGTGCCGAGATTAATGCTTCTTTGATTCTATTGAAAGCTTCAACACACTCGTCAGTAAATTGGAATTGGGCATCCTTAAGCAAAAGTTGAGTGAGGGGTTTTGCTATTTTAGAAAAATCTTTTATGAATCGACGATAAAAACCCGCGTGACCGAGAAAACTTCTCACCCCTCTAACATTCACGGGGGGTGGGAGTTTCTCTATCACCTCAACTTTAGCTTTATCGACCTCGATGCCTTTTTCCGAAATCAAATGACCCAAAACAATTCCTTCATTAACCATGAAATGACACTTTTCCCAATTTAAAACAAGACTAACATCTTCACATTTTTGCAATACAAGAGAAAGATTATGCAAGCATGAGTCAAAGTCCTTTCCATAAACACTAAAATCATCCATAAAAACTTCCATTATGGTCTCTAGATAATCGGAGAAGACACTCATCATGCATCTTTGGAAAGTAGCGGGGGCATTACATAATCCAAAAGGCATCCGTCTATATGCAAAAGTGCCATAAGGGCACGTGAAGGTGGTCTTATGTTGGTCATCCGGGTGTATAGGGATTTGGAAGAATCCCGAATACCCGTCAAGGTAACAAAAGAATTTGTTAGAGGCTAACCTCTCAAGCATTTGGTCAATGAATGGTAAGGGGAAGTGATCTTTCCTTGTTGCGGAGTTCAATTTACGGTAGTCAATGCACATACGCCAACCGGTGATCATTCTTGTGGGTATTAATTCATTCTTTTCATTTGTCACTACCGTAGTACCTCCTTTCTTAGGTACCACTTGGACGGGGCTAACCCACAAAGAATCCGATATGGGGTATATGATTCCCACATCAAGTAATTTCATGACTTCTCCTTTGACAACTTCTTGCATGTGGGGGTTCAATCTTCTTTGGGGTTGAATGGTAGGTCTATGGTCGTCCTCTAGATGAATCTTATGCATGCAAAAGTTGGGACTAATCCCCTTAAGGTCATCTAGACTATAACCTATAGCCTTTTCATGTTGTTTCAACACATTAAGCAATTTACCCAATTGGTCATCATCAAGTCTATCATTAACAATCACAGGTTTGGTCTTTGATTCATCAAGGTAAGCATATTTCAAATTTGGGGGAAGGGGTTTTAAAGTAGGAGTTTGTACCTCACTTTCCTCCTTTAGAGTGTCATTGAGAATTTGCTCCATCTCCATTAGACATTCCATTCTCATAGCATACTCAACTTCACTTTCATTAACCTCATCATATTCAAATTCCATGATGGGTTCCTCTTGCTCTTGAGTTTGTAGAATATCCTCTAGGATAGATTGCTCATCCTCTATGGGTTGACATGCTTCTACTAGAATATTATGCACCAACTCGGATTGTGCATGGGTGAGTTCTTTGTTAGCTAGAGCGGCCTCAAAGAGATCCACCTCCAACTCCCAATACATGCTCTTAGCCTTACTTGCTTCTAAGGCCTCTAATGCTTGCATGGGATCCTTGAAGTAAGGGATACTCAAATGGTCCTCTACAAAACAATCTATGAAATCCATTCTCGCAAAATACCAAACAACTTGAAAACGATTAGAGCAAACCTCGAGGGGTTTTACTTCCCCAAGGTGAAAAAGACACAACTAAAAACAATAAAAGAAATCCTAAATCAATTAAACACCGTCCCCGGCAACGGCGCCATTTTTGATCGTAGCCATTTGGTGTTCACAATTAAGCATATGTGGTCGTTGGTCAATGGTCGATACAAAACACAATTTATACTTTACAAACAACTCTACAATTAGTAAAGAGGCAAGTAAAGGTCGGATCCCAAGGGACGGGTATTGAGATGAAGATTCTATTGTAACTAGTGGTGTCTAGGGGTGTCACAAATTGGGTTGATGTAGAAGGTTACTAAACTAAGATAGCAATGAAAATAAACTAACAAGGTAAATAAAATAAGGGTGTAAACAA
This sequence comes from Silene latifolia, assembly GCF_048544455.1. Lineage (NCBI taxonomy): Eukaryota > Viridiplantae > Streptophyta > Magnoliopsida > Caryophyllales > Caryophyllaceae > Silene > Silene latifolia. The sequence continues at coordinate 55,410,169 of NC_133527.1, read as the reverse complement.
TTGATTAAAAGCACTAGGGTGTCATGGGTTCATAGGGGAATCATGGGATATGATCATACAAACATGTTCTCAAATTATAAGCAAGCAATTATTGTTGTGATGGATTGAGTTGGGTTATATCTTACAATCCTAGGAAAGTTTGGGTCCGGAGCCGAATCTCTTGGATTGTACAACACCTACAAGTCGACTTAATCTTCCCTACTTAACACATGCATGGTCTAACAAGACTCGAGTTGGGTTATGTCTTACAAGTCAAGTTGAAAGGATAGAAGATGATAGTAAATGCAAGGATTCATAGGCTTAGCATTTCATCAAATATAACATGTGCATGTATTAAGATCAAAACAAGCAAGCAAATAAGGTATGAAAGCATATTAATTTAAGCATGAATCATTCCCCATGTTGGTTTCCCCTAATCACCCATTAAACCCTAGCTAAGAGACTACTCACTCATCATCATATTGAACATGCTAGAAAGGTTGTCAATCATACTAACATAATGAAACATGATGAATAAATGAAAGTAATTAGCAATAATTAAAAAGGGATTAAGAGATTATACCTACTAATGATTCCAATAATAAAGCAAGAATAATAGAAGTACTTGAATCCTAGATTGAGAGGTTGTCAATCTCCCAATAATAACCCAAATAATCTTCAATTACCCAAAATAAAGTAAGAACAAGAGAGAGATTAAAGAACTAAAACTTGGATTAAAACTTGATTAATATTTGATTACAATATTGAAGAGAGATTTGATTGATATTAACTACACTAATTATTGATGAGAAGAACATGCTCCTCTAATTAGACTAATGGGGTATTTATAGTGAAAATTAGGGAGGATGCATTAGGGTTAACTAAGGGCTAAACTAGTAATTACACTTTTTAAGTTGAGCAAGGAGCCTCCGGGATTATCCGAGAGAAGGGCTTCTCTTATCGATGCTTGAGGAATGAAAACGTCTTTGTCTTTGCGATCCGTGCGGATGGGAGTCGGGACGGCCGGATCTGGGCTGAGGAATCCGAGCGGATTCTTGGGCAAGACGCTCGGACTGGCGAGGGGGAATCCGAGCGGATTCCTTTGCGGGACGCTCGGATTTGGCGAGGACGGACGGTTTCTCTACAATCCGTTCGGATTGTAGTTCAACAACTTTCCTTCTTCTTTTTCTTCCCTTTTCTTCATGAATTCCTTGGGGATTTCCTTGGGGACTCAAGGATCCTTTTCTCAACAATGCTCTTCTACTATGCTATGTACAAAGGCCTTCTAGTCTTGTCTCTCCTTGATGCTTGGTCATTGAATATGATCAATTTAGCCTTGTTTTGCCATGAAAATGCAAGATTCTTACTCCTTTCCTACCAAGGGATCAAAATCTCAAAGAATATGCAAAACAAAGAACTAAAGATAAGAAATGACCCAAATAGGCACTAAAAAGCATAGAAACAATGGTAATTCGGGGGCTAAATATGCGCCAATTATGGTCACATCACTACACGTTTAAGCCTTTTTTTTTAACAAAACTACTAAACACATTTGGTTAGTACTAAGTCATGCCATAAACGACAAGTCTAACATAAAATGTTCAACAGAAAAAAACTAAATGTTCAACAGAAAAAACAAACAACAACTCCAGTGAAACAAATCACTAATAAATACTATAAGTGACCAATATCAAGAGTGGTTTTCCCGACTAGAGAGTAACTTAACTGATAAACGAATCATCATTCGAGCATGGCCATGCATTTCAGTTACAACTCCTCGAGTGGCCCTGAGAAATAACTAAACCTGATAAAGGTTGGATATTTTCTTCAACTCGAATCCTGCAGATATAAGCACGGTATGAAATGACCCGGTGACAATCGCTTAGCCTCTGTTACGGCGAGACCATGAGAAAGAAACCAAAGGCACCCAAAAGCGCCTTAATCTCAAGAGACAGTCGATAGTCAAAAGAATCGACTCTAGGAACACAATGGACGCCCAATCCACGACCTGGCATCGAATGTTTTTAAACATTTAGGACTCCATTACGTTGTCACAATATGTCCTACGAGGTATCATTATAACTCGCATCTGTAATCGATCAGCTAACTGTTTGGCTTATGGCTCGTTGAACCCACCATCAATCAACTTCACAAAATAATAGCCAGAGTTTTCAGCTCATGTAGGCGATTACAGACCAAAACAAATATAATGTAATTCAGTTCACTTTGTGGCGTTCAATGTTGTCGTACAATCCACATGAAAAACAAAATAGGAAATAAAACGATGAAGTTATAAATAGCATATGAAAAAGATAATGTATCGAATACATAATCAACTACTACAACTCAGGAACACGTTTAATTCCCATGGAAATAACGTGCCCTTCATGCTTCATATGACAAAGGTTTAGTGAGAGGATCCGCGATGTTATCATCCGAAGCTATCTTGTCAATCACTATCTCCTCTAGCTCCACGTAATCACGGATCAGGTGAGCCTTCCGATGTACATGTCTAGACTTGTTGCTAGACTTAGGCTCCTTAGCCTGGAAGATGGCACCTCTATTGTCACAATAGATGGTGATCGGGTCATTCGAACTAGGTACTATCGTAAGTCCTTGTAAGAATTGACGCATCCATATAGCTTCCTTTCTTTGCTTCCGAAGCGGCATAGTACTCGGATTGATAGTAGAATCTGCTACAACTTCTGTTTGGAACTTTTCCAGCTGACCGCAGCACCATTAAGAGTAAAGACGAACCTGGACTGAGATTTTGAATCATCTCGATCCGTTTGGAAGCTAGCATCTGCGTAACCGATTGCGCATAGCTTAGTATCTCCTCCATAAGTCAATGCCAATCCTTAGTCCTCCGTAGGTACTTAAGGATGTTTTTAAGAGCTATCCAGTGTGTTTCACCTGGATTCTTTTGGTACCGACTCGTCATACTCAATGCATATGCCACGTCTGGACGTGTGCATATCATGGCATACATGATTGATCATATGGCTGATGCATAAGGAACACGACTCATGCGTTCAACCCCTTCAGGCGTCGTGGGTGATTGAGACTTGCTCAAATGCATCCCAGAAGTCATTGGAAGGTTCCCCTTCTTTGAGTTGGTCATGCTGAACCTTTTAAGAATCTTATCTAAATAAGACTCCTGACTCGGTGATAACATCCGTCGTGATCTATCTCGATAGATACGGATTCCCAATATGCGTTGTGCCTCACCCAGATCTTTCATCTGGAAATGGTTCTTCAACCATCCTTTAACCGAAGATAAGAGAGGAATGTCATTCCCAATCAAGAGTATGTCATCGACATACAATATCAGGAAAACAATCTTGCTCCCACTCGACTTCATATATAAGCATGGTTCCTCGACCGATCGAGTGAAACCATACTCTTTTATCACCTGGTCGAAACGATGATTCCAACTCCGAGAAGGTTGCTTAAGTCCATAAATGGAACGCTTAAACTTGCACACTTTCTTAGGATTTTCAGGATCTATGAAACCTTCGGGTTGTACCATGTACAGCTCCTCCTCCAAATAACCGTTTAAGAAGGCGGTTTTCACATCCATTTGCCAAATTTCATAGTCATAAAAAGCGCCAATCGCTAAGATTATCCGAATGGAACGTAGCATAACAACGGGTGCAAAAATTTCATCATAATGCAATCCGTGCACTTGAGTGAAACTTTTTGCCACTAGTCGTGCCTTATAGGTATCTGGTTGCCCGTCTACAGAATGCTTTAATTTGTAAAGCCATTTGCACTGAAGTGGTTTTACCTTATTAGGTAAATCAACTAGATCCCATACGTCATTATCATAAATGGAGTCCATCTCGGATTGCATGGCTTCAAGCCATAGCTTAGAGTCGGGACAGGTCATGGCACCTTTATAGGTAGCGGGTTCATTACTCTCCAGGAGCAAAACGTCATTCTCCTCGACCATACCAATGTATATGTCTGGAGGATTAGAAACTCTACCCGACTTCCTAGGTTCCTGAGGAATATTAACCGTATCATCAGTTGACGTAACAACTTCCTCCATCTGTTCCTCGGTTGTTGGTTCTTGAATCTCCGACAGCTCGAAGGTTCTATTACTTGACTTGTTCTCGAGAAATTCTTTCTCTAAGAACTTCGCACTAGCCGCAACAAAAACTCGATGTTCGGTAGGCGAATAGAAGTAATGACCAAACATTCCTTTTGGATAACCAATAAAGTATGTCCTGACCGATCGCGGGCCGAGCTTATCCTCGTGTCTCCACTTGACATAAGGAGTCATATGGAGAGTAAGGTCCTATATGCCTACCGACAAAGAAGGGATTCATAATTGTTTGGCCTATAAAGACTAGTCTCAATTTCAGTTTTAGAGGAAGATCCCATCAACTTTATTTTAATTCATTTTAAGTGAACTAATATCTAGCACGCGGGAATGAATAAACTAAGATGATGGCTTAAAATTGTGTGACATCTGTATGTCTATGAAAACTAACATCCAAACTATATGAGTCAATTTTCATGCATATTAGGTGGTTTGGTTTTGGCGGAATATGATGCATTAATTATCATGTGAAGAAAAGCAATAAGAATGGAAAAAAAACGTAAAACAAAAATAAAGTCCTAGTGTGGCCTATCTACCCAAATGAACATAAATACAACTTTGGAATCCTTCCCAGGACCCGAGAAGCTTGTCTTGATGTTCCATCTTGGTCCATGTAGCGGGAGTGAGCAATCCAATCTCCATCTTTAGTCTTCTCAAAATTACAATTAATAAATTATAAAATGAACCTATTTGCATTCTAATTTCAAAACCATAATACTTAAAGAAAACCAAAAGGAGGTACGAGATCTCAAAATTACATTAAAATTATGTTTCCATCATTACGAAAACATAATTAACTAAGGCCACACTAGGTATTACAAATTACAACCGATTGCAAAAATACGTAAATAAACCATTCAACGAATCATTAAACTAAATAAAAATGCATCAACTATAAATTAAACATTCAAGACATCTTAATTATGTAGAGTAATTTATCCAAACCACCTATTTAAATGATCAAATTATGTGACAATTCCTCAATTACTCACAATAATTCCAATCTTAATACATATTAATCTTGTAATATGAATTAATCCAACATTATTTTAAACCTCTTTAAAATAATTAGGTATCTTTAATTTGTGAACCTTTTCACAACTAACATCATACATTATAAATTTAATGTATAATAATTATTGGCAAAAAACAAGACAAAAATAAAAAAAATTCACTCGGCATAAAGCCCTAATAGTTTCGAAAAACTGTTTTTTTTTTTTTTTTTTTTTTTTTAAACCTCATGGCATTTACAAAAAACAGAAATATATTTTTTTCTTAAATGCCCTCGGCATAACCATAAAACGAAAAAAAACATTTTTTTTTTAAAAAGTTCTGCCCTAAAACCGGATTTTTTTTTTTTTATTAAACAACATATTTGTTTAAAGTTGCTATTATAACAAGATTGACATAATCATCTTTTTAATTTAAACATATATTCAAACTAGATGATTCAATTTAACCTATTAAAAAGAATATCTAAATCATGATTAAACCGATCATCACAATTGATTTGAACATTTGTTAAATTAACTTGTATGCCAAAAACTATATAGCAAAAATAATTGAACAATATCAAACAATTTCCATTTACATTTCAATTTAATTCTAATTAAATCAAAACATCTACAAATTTTATCATATTATCATCTTAACAAATTAAAACAACAATATGAATAAATCAAATGGAAACAAAAATATCAAAAAATCAAAAACATTTCGGCAAAAAAAAAACCCCACGGCCGAATTTTTTTTTTTCGATTCTTCAAATTTTTTTTTGTTTAAATCCATTTATGAAAATCATACAAAATAATTTGGTGGCCTATGCTCTGATACCACTTGTAGGAAATATCGGTATACTTTCTCTATAAAATTTCGGATTATAACGAAATTATAATTATGAAAAACTAGTCATAAACGAATTTACATAAACAAAAAGAATGGAGATTAAGAATTAACCTTTAGTCCTAGCAAATATGGCCTAAGAACAAATATCAAATTGATATTCTCCTAATTATTGCACCCAAGATGCTATGAGAAATGCCCCTCAATTTGCTAGAATGAGATCCCTAATTTTTTTATGAATTTTTAGGGTTTTTGTTTTTTTTTGTGTGATGAGTGAATTGGGTCAAAGAATAAGTGAAAAAAACATGTCCTTATACTCCCACCTAAACCGTGTAAAAGAGTGAATTAGGGGAGATATTTTTTCTCCTCTTTTTCGGTTTTACCTACTACCAAAAATAAGGAGAAAATCTTCTTATTTTTGGTTGTTCACAAAATGTATAAAATGTGTATTATTTCTCAATTGTCAATTATGTCGACATGTATTAATAAGTCCACACACAATAGCTTGCAGTCGATTTATTAATACCGGTCTGTCAACATGTATGATGACAATGTCGTATAATATATACATTTACTATAAATATCGCATATTTATAGTTCGCTAATTAAATATAACTGGTTACGTTTAATTACGAATTAACATCTTAATTCGTTTAAGCTAACATTATATACATTAATTAAATATAACATATTATATTCAATTTACGAATTAACAGTTAATTCGTCTCAGCTAATATTATTTAATTGAATTAAATAATCGTCTCATCATCACATTGACTAACTGTTTAGTCAAATACATGAACTAACCTTTTAGTCATATAAGGCATCAATGTGATTATATCTTCATACAATCACATCTCTCATACACATCCTTTAGGTGTGACTTTTAGGGACCAGTTGATCACCGCCATCTGTATGATAATAACGTCAAACTTCTAGCAAGCCAACCGTTATTAAGTAAACGTTAATCAACTGATAAAAAACTAAGTAAACCCTTGTGAACCTATAAGAGATTTATATACGTTATCACACTAACTGTGGAGGACACAAGCTCCAACAGTACCGTAGTCGGAAAGTAGGACCTATAAGCGGGCATCTGATCAATATCGCGAGGAACGTTCATCACATATGGATGCGAGTGTGAAACAAACCACTCCATATACCCTTTCGTATAAGCATGAGATGGGTGAGCGGGTAAAGTTAATCTGTCGAGATGTGCCTTGTGCATTGACCAATGAGTCCAAGTGTAGTCTAAATACGAACCATCAAACTGCACATCATAGGCTTTCGACATAACTGGACGAAAGGCCTTATCAAGTCTTGCCATGGGGGTCGGAATGATCTGCATATAGCCAAATTGTCGAAGACAACGATTTGGCTGATATGGCTAAAAAAATGTCAATAAATCTCAACAACCCATGGAAAAGACTGCGAGGATGCTCGGTCTCAGGAGGGTTAGGGTACAGTCTCTAAGCTACCGACTCAATCGACATCATATCAAGCTGCTCTCGGTGGGAGACAGGAGCTATGTGCGACTCGGCCTTAGGTATCCTACTAGTAGACCAAATCGTTGCCCTCGGAGCCCCAGGTGTGCTCGCCAACATAGCCATCGGCCTAAAAGGGGGGAAGTACTCAAAGATCTAAGTCTGCAACAAGGTCAAACAACCGCACAAACCCTTACAACCAGCCCTCGTCGCAATACCCAACTGCCTGTATAAATAAGCCAATGTTTCGGCACCCCAAGCGTACCCACTTATACTACCAACATCCCTCAGCATCGGGAATGTGTTTTCCCGGACCCTATCACTCGATTTATCAACAAACAACGCCGAACTCAGCAACATCATCAAGTAAACCTGAGCATCAGACCTCACCCCGTGCCTATGATCGCTTTCTAGTATACTTAGTCAGCAAGTTACGATCCGCCTCAGGCTGACTCCACAACACATGAGCTACATGTCCGGCAAAACTCGGAATCACATCCGGTACTAAAGGACCTCCCGGTGCTGGACCTGTCAAAATCCAACTAGTATCTTTCCCCCTCTCCCTTACTTTCCTCAGCGGCTCTGGAATAGAACTACTAGAACCCTCGGTATAGACCTCAAACCTACCTTTCTCGCCCCGCCTGACACGTAAAGCAGAACTAACCTCCACATTACCGGCCTCCTCATTACCCGCATCCTCATTTACCGGCCCCTCATTTTCCGACTCCTGATAATTCCGTGCCTCCTCCTCAAGTTCCCTCTGGAAATCCTGATATTACCCAGCATAGAAATCTTCCGAATCATCAGGCATATATCTCTCTCGACCCAATAGTAGTAGACCCCACCTTCAACGTTACCGTTTTTCGACGATTTGAAGCATGTAGTTTGTTTCTGCGTTCATCGGCATCAGACATCTGCAAAATACCCGTAATTGTATTACTAATTAAATAATTAACAATTAACTAACTACGAAAATAATTTAACATAATGAATATAATTATACGAAATTACGTAAAACTAATTGAATAAATAAGTAAATTAATGACATTAAACTAATTCAATTAAAACATTTTTAACATAATGCTTTTTTGAAGAAAAAAACTAATTCAACTAGTTGAATAAACGTTTTTTTGAATAAAAAAAATTACGTTTTTTCGAAAAAAACAAAAAAAAATCGCTGAAACGTGTAAAACACACGAATAATAAACATGATCAATTTATATGCCAAAAACTATATAGCAAAAACAATCCTTTTATCATAAACATGATGATTCCATTTAATTTTAACTTAATCTGCATTAACTAAAAAAACTACCAATTCTTCATATGATAATTTTAACTGATTATAAACTATAATATGAAAAATAGAATGGAAAAATATCATCAAACAGAAAAGAAAAAAAAAACGGCACAATAAAAATTTTCGAAACACAAAAAAAAGAAACCCTAATTTTTTTCGAAAATCAGGTTATGTTTACATACAATTTTTATGAAAATCATCAAGATTAAAATCGTAGCCTAGTGCTCTGATACCACTTGTGGGAAATAATCTGTATACTTCCCTTTAACATGAAGGATTATAACGATTTAACAAAGATGATCTAAGGTCATAAAATAAAATACATAAACAAAAGTAAAAGGATTTAGAATTAACCTCAGGTCCTAGCAAAATTGGCCTAAGAACAATATCAAAACTGATATTCGCCTATTAGTTGCACCCAAGATGATCTGAGATATACCCTTTGATTATGCTAGAAATCAATCTAAAATTTTCTGTAAAATTTTATTATCTTTGTGTTTTGTGATGAGAAAGAGGAGGCAAGGTCAGAAAAAGCATTAGGTTAGAAATAATTCTCTACCTTTCTTTTTATATAGACCGAAATCTGGAATCAATTAGGAAAGAAATAACCTCCTAATTTTTCGGCCAAAAGACCGAAAATAAGGAGTGTATTTTCCTTATTTTGGTCTTTCCAAAAATATATAATATGTGTTGAATTGTCATCTAGTGTGGATCGAACCCATGACCTCTTGGTATGTGTACCCTCACTATTACCACGATGACACATTCAGCTTGTTGATATTAAATACAACTGATTATATTTAATTACAATTAATGATTAATTCGTCAAGCTAACATTATATATATTTAATTAAATATAACTTATTATATTTATTTTACGAATTAATTGATTAATTCGTCTCAACTTAATATTATTTAATTTTCATTAAATAATTATCTCATCAACACATTGACTAACTTTTTAGTCATTTTGGGCATCAATGTAATTATATTTCTATAACCACATTTCTCAAACACGTCCTATAGGTGTGACCTTTAGGGACCAGTTGATCACCGCCATCCGTATGATAATAACGTCAAACTTTCTAGCAAGCCAACCGTTATTAGGTAAACGTTAATCAACCGATTAAATATACGAAGTATACCCTTGTGAACTCGTAAGTGATTTACAAATATTATCTCACTAATTTGTGGAGGACACAAGCTCCAACAAACTCCCACTTGTCCTCACAAGTGTATGTGCGATAACCGATTCTCATATCCTTTAAAATTTCTCCCACTCAATGTAAAACAATTTGCAAATCCGAATTCACAAAGGTCGTATTTTACAAGCGATCAGTATCAAGAGTGGTTTTCCCGACTAGAGAGTAACTTAACTGATAAACGAATCAACATTCGAGCATGGCCATGCATTTCAGTTACAACTCCTCGAGTGGCCCCGAGAAATAACTATACCTGATAAGGGTTGGATATTTTCCTCAACTCGAATCTGCAGACGTAAGCACGTATGAAATGACCCAGAAAAAAATCTACTTAGCCCCCGATTCACGGTAGACCGTGAGAAAGAAACCAAAGTCACCCAAAGACTGCCTTAATCTCAAGAGACAGTTGATGGTCAAAAGAATCGACCCTAGGTACACAATGGATGTCCTATCCACGACCTGGCACCGAATGTTATAAAACATTTAGGACTCCATTACGTTGTCACAAAAAGTTGTCCTACGAGGCATCGTCATAATCTCGTATCTGTGATCGATTAGTCAACCGTTTAACTTATGGCTCGTTGAACCCACCATCAATCGACTGCACAGTATTATAGCCGGAGTTATCAGCTCACATTGGCGATTACGGACCAAAGCAAATATAATGTAATTCAGTTCACTTTGTGGCGTTCAATGTTGTTAGTACAATCCACATGAAAAACAAAATATTATATATATAAAACGATGAAGTTATAAATAATATATGAAAAAGATAATGTATCAAATCCATAATCAAGTACTACAACTTAGGAACATGTTTGATTCCCATGGAATTAACATGCCCTACATGCTTATCATAATTCAACGGTTTGGTGAGAGGATCCGCAATGTTATCATCCGTCGCAATCTTGTCAATCACTATCTCTTCTTGCTCCACGTAATCACGGATCAGGTGAGCCTTCCGAAGTTCATGTCTAGATTTTTTGCTAGACTTTGGCTCCTTAGCCTGGAAGATGGCACCTCTATTGTCACAATAGATGGTGATCGGGTCATTTGAACTAGGAACTACCGAAAGCCCTTGTAAGAATTGACGCATCCATATCGCTTCCTTTGCTGCCTCCGAAGCGGCATAGTACTCGGATTCAATAGTAGAATCTGCTAAAAGACTCTGTTTGGAACTCTTCCAGCTGACCGCAGCACCATTAAGAGTGAAGACGAACCCGGACTGAGATTTTGAATCATCTCGATCCGTTTGGAAGCTAGCATCTGCGTAACCGGTTGCGCATAGCTTAGTATCGCCTCCATAAGTCAATACCCAATCCTTAGTCCTCCGTAGGTACTTGAGGATATTTTTGACTGCTATCCAGTGTGTCTCACCTGGAGTCTTTTGGTACCGACTCGTCATACTCAATGCATATGCCACGTCTGGACGTGTGCATATCATGGCATACATGATCGATCCTATTGCAGAAGCATAAGGAACACGACTCATGCGCTCAATACCTTCAGGCGTCGTGGGTGACTGAGACTTGCTCAACTGCATCCCAGTCGTCATAGGAAGGTTCCCCTTCTTGGAGTTGGTCATGCTGAACCTCTCAAGAACCTTATCTAGATAAGACTCCTGACTAAGTGATAACGCCCGTCGTGATCTATCTCGGTAGATACGGATTCCTAAAATACGCTGTGCCTCACCCAGATCTTTCATCTAGAAATGGTTCTTCAACCATTCTTTAACCGAAGAAAGGAGAGGAATGTCATTCCCAATCAAGAGTATGTCATCGACATACAATATCAAGAATACAATCTTGCTCCCACTCGACTTGATATATAAGCATGGTTCTTCGACCGATCGAGTGAAACCACACTCTTTTATCACTTGGTCGAAACGATGATTCCAACTCCGAGAAGCTTGCTTAAGTCCATAAATGGAACGCTTAAGCTTGCATACTTTCTTAGGATGTTTAGGATCTATGAAACTTTCGGGTTGCACCATGTACAACTCTTCCTCCAAATAACCGTTTAAGAAGGCGGTTTTCACATCCATTTGCCAAATCTCATAATCATGAAATGCGGCAATCGCTAAGATTATCCGAATGGAACGTAGCATGACTACAGGTGCAAAAATCTCATCATAATGCAATCCTTGCACTTGAGTGAAACCTTTTGCCACAAGTCGTGCCTTATAGATATCTGGTTACGCGTCTACAGAACGCTTTATTTTGTAAAGCCATTTGCACTGTAGAGGTTTTACCTTATTAGGTAAATCAACTAGATCCCATACGTTATCCTCATACATAGAGTCCATCTCGGATTGCATGGCTTCGAGCCATAGCATTGAGTCGGAACAGGCCATAACACCTTTATAGGTTGCGGGTTCATTACTTTCTAGAAGTAAAACATCATTCTCCTCGACCATACCAATGTATCTGTCCGGAGGATGAGAGTCTCTACCCGACCTCCTAGGTTCCTCAGGAATATTAACCGTATCATCAGTTGGAGGTACAGCTTCCTCCATTTGTTCCTCGGTTGTTGGTTCTGGAATCTCCGACAGCTCGAAGGTTCTATTACTCAACTTGTTCTCGAGAAATTCTTTCTCTAAGAACGTCGCACTAGCCGCAACAAATACTCGATGTTCGGTAGGCGAATAGAAGTAATGACCAAATGTTCCTTTTGGATAACCTGTAAAGTATGTCTTGACCGATCGCGGGCCGAGCTTATCCTCGTGTCTCCACTTGACATAAGCCTCGCAGCCCCAAACCCGAATAAAGGACAAGTTAGGTACCGTTCCCTTCCACATTTCATATGGAGTCTTGTCGATGACTTTAGACGGATTTCGGTTAAGTATAAGAGCGGTGACAAAAGAGCATAACCCCATAATGAATCAGGCACTACGGTGTGACTCATCATGGATCGAACCATATCAAGTAAGGTTCGATTTCTCCGTTCGGACACACCATTTAATTGAGGTGTTCCAGGTGGAGTTAACTGTAGAGCGATTCCACAGTCTTTCAGGTGTTGATCAAACTCATTTGAAAGATATTCGCCACCCCGATCTGAACGGAGTGCTTTAATCTTTCTACCCAGTTGGTTCTGTACCCTATTCTGGTATTCCTTGAATTTCTCAAAGGACTCACTTTTATGCTTCATTAAGTAGACATATCCGTATCTACTCAAATCGTCCGTGAAAGTGATAAAATATTTATAGTCATCTCTAGCGGTAATTGACATAGGTCCACATACGTCCGTATGTATGAGTCCTAATAAATCACTAGCATGCATTCCAACACCTTTGAAGGAAATTCGAGTCATCTTGCCAATGAGACATGATTCACACGTGCCATATGCAGAAAATCCGAATGAGGGAATAGTCCCATTATCGACGAGTTTCTTTACGCGTTTCTCATTTATGTGTCCCATTCGACAATGCCATAGATAGGTTTGATCTTTGTCACCAACCTTTAATTTCTTATTATTCATGTGTAATACTTACGTGGTTTGATCTAAGATATAAATTCCATTCATGGAAACTGCTTTACCATAAATCATTTCATTAAAAGAGAAAATACAACTATTATCCTTTACTGAAAATGTAAAACCGTCTTTAGCAAGTACGGAAACAGAAATAATGTTCTTAGATACACTGGGTACATAGTAACAGTTATTTAATGATAACTCAAAACCACTAGGGAGTTGGATTACATATGTTCCCTTCGAGGCAGTAGCTACTCGTGCTCCATTCCCGACTCGCAGATCCACATCACCTTTTTCGAGAGGTATGATGTTCTTTAGGCCCTCCAAATGATTACACAGATGAGAACCACAACCAGTATCTAGTACCCAAGTTCCGAAACTTGCATGGTTAATCTCAATCATATGAATATAAGATGACATACCAACAGGAACGACACGACCTGCCTTGATGTCCTCACGGTAGACGGGACAGTTCCTCCTCCAATGTCCAGTCCTGTGACAATGGTGGCACTCTATGTCACCGCCCTTGCTCTTTGTCTTGCCCTGTGAGCCACTAGTCTGACCAGGCGCACTCTTACCGTTTCCTGGCTTCTTAAACTTTGGCTTACCTACAGTTAGGTCGCCATGAGCCTTGCCCTTACCTTTACTCTTGTTGTGAATCGTGAGAACATCCTGCTTCATGCTCCCACTCAATTTCATATCCTTCTCGGTCTGTACGAGAAGGGAGTGTAGCTCGTGAGGACTCTTTTTCAAGTCATTCATGTAGTAGTTCGCCCTGAAAAGGGCAAAACCATCGTGAAGAGAATGAAGCATTCGGTCAATGACAATGCTCTCACTGATTCTACAATTCAGTGACTCCAGTTTCTCGACATTCTCAATCATGTGAAGAATGTGTGGGCTAACCGGTTGGCCCTTCTGGAGTTTCGCATCAAAGAAGCGACAGGTATGCTCATATGTGATGATTCTCGGTGCCTTTGAGAACTCATTAGTGAGCGTGGTGAAAATCTTGTTTGCACCTTGGGCAATGAAGCGTCTCTGCAAATTGGTTTCCATTGCAAAGATGAGTACGTTCTTTATCGCACCCGATTCCATAACGAAATCACTATAAGCGAGTGACTCGTTCGCTCCTGCATTTGGTCCTGGGTTGACCAGTATTGGCTTAGTTAAATACCTGAGCTTACCGTCAGTAATGGCAGCATTCCGTAGTGCCGCCTCCCAGTCCGCAAAGTTGGACCCATCATTCTTCAGTCGCGTAGACTGATTCATTTGGTCCATGAATACTTGTAGCCAGGATGAACGATCTAGTGTGGCACTAGGCATTGGGATTGCGTTATTTCCAGCCATTTGTTGTAACAGTATTATTGATAATAAGCGTGTTCTACACTGCGAAAGAAGAATAAAATAATAAGCATGCATCGTTTTTATTTTAAGTCTAATGAACTAATGTCATAACGCGAAGACTCAAAAAAAACATTTATACAATTGACCTCCCTCAAGAATTATATAAATGACCCCAAGACTCAATTCTCTGTACATTGATAAGCTAACCTGTTAGCTAATTCTACCGTTAGAATTCCTGGTCGATAAATTTCTGTAAATTCTATCTTTAGTCCATCATAATCACGAGAAACTCTTCGGACTATGATGTTGAGGTAAACTAAGTCAACACAACTACTTACCCAACGTAGAAGGGGTCATATTAGGCCTACCGACGAAGAAGGGACTCATAGATGTTTGCCCTTATAAAGACTAATCTCAATTTCCGGTTTTTAGAGGAAGATCCCATCAACTATTTTTAATTCATTTTAAGTGAACTATTATCTAGCATGCGAGAATAATTTAAACTAAAGTGATGGCTTATAGACTGTGACATCTGCATGTCCATGAAAACTAACATACAACTATATGAGTCAATTTTCATGCATTTTAGTAGTAGGTGGTTTGGTTTTAGGCGGAATATGATGCAATTACTAGCATGTGAATGAAAAGCAATAAAATGTAAAACGTAAAAAAACAGTAAAAGTCCTAGTGTGGCCTATCCTATCAAAATGAACAATAAATACAAGTTTGGAATCCATCCTTGGACCCGAGAAGCTTGTCTTGATGTTCCATCTTGATCCATGTAGCGGGAGTGAGCTTGAATCTTCATCTTTAGTCTTCTTTGAAATTACAATAATTAAAATTACATAATTGACCTATTAATTACATTCTAATTTCAAAACCCAAAACTAAAATAAAGGAGATTCGAGATCTCATAATTACATAAAAATTATGTTTCCTTCATTACGAAAACATAATTGACTAAGGCCACACTAAGTATTACAAATTACAACCGATTGCAAAATTAAATACGTAAATAAAATTCATTCATTCGATTCATTCAACATAATTAAAAGCATCAACTAAAATAAATTAAACATACATAATACAATAAATTAATTATGTTGATTAATTTATCCAAACCACCTATTTAAATTAAATTAAGTCACAATTCCGCAATTTAATCACATTAATTCATACATAATCCATATTAAACTTGTAATATGAATTCTATCCGTCAAAATTTTAAACTGCTTTAAAATAACTCGGTATCATTAAATTGTGAACCGATTCACAATAACTAATTGGCCAAAATAAAAAAACAAAATCCAAATTTTTTTTTTTAAATTGGTCACGGCAAAAAAAACAGAATTTTTTTTTTTTTTTTTTTTTTATGTTTCAGCTGCACGGCTGAATATTTAAAAAAAACCCTTTTCCTATTTTAATTTGGTAAATAGGAAAAACAAGGAAAAACTTTCCATAATTTTTTTTCCCTTTCTATTTCGGTAAATAGGCAAATGAAAATTTCTTTTTTTTTTTTCTCTTTCTCGGTTTACCAAAAACAAAATTAATTTTTTTTTTTTCGTAAACCCTAAAAAATGGCCTTACCCTTTTTTTTCTCCTTTTGCGGCAAGATGCCCTAAAACAAGATTTGATGACTAAATTGTTTACCTTTGCTATAAGCACATGATTAGCATATGAAATAATAAACATGATCAATTTATATGCCAAAAACTACATAGCAAAAACAATCCTTTTATCATAAACATGATGATTCCATTTAATTTTAACTTAATCTGCATTAAATCAAAAAACTACCAATTCTTCATATGATAATTTTAACTGATTATAAACTATAATATGAAAAATAGAATGGAAAAATATCATCAAACAGAAAAGAAAAAAAAACGGCACAATAAAAATTTTCGAAACACAAAAAAAAAAAGAAACCCTAATTTTTTTCGAAAATCAGGTTATGTTTACATACAATTTTTATGAAAATCATCAAGATTAAAATCGTAGCCTAGTGCTCTGATACCACTTGTGGGAAATAATCTGTATACTTCCCTTTAACATGAAGGATTATAACGATTTAACAAAGATGATCTAAGGTCATAAAATAAAATACATAAACAAAAGTAAAAGGATTTAGAATTAACCTCAGGTCCTAGCAAAATTGGCCTAAGAACAATATCAAAACTGATATTCGCCTATTAGTTGCACCCAAGACGATCTGAGATATACCCTTTGATTATGCTAGAAATCAATCTAAAATTTTCTGTAAAATTTTATTATCTTTGTGTTTTGTGATGAGAAAGAGGAGGCAAGGTCAGAAAAAGCATTAGGTTAGAAATAATTCTCTACCTTTCTTTTTATATAGACCGAAATCTGGAATCAATTAGGAAAGAAATAACCTCCTAATTTTCGGCCAAACAGACCGAAAATAAGGAGTGTATTTTCCTTATTTTGGTCTTTCCAAAAATATATAATATGTGTTGAATTGTCATCTAGTGAGGATCGAACCCATGACCTCTTGGTATGTGTACCCTCACTATTACCACTATGACACATTGATCTTGTTGATATTAAATACAATGATTATATTTAATTACAATTAACAGATTAATTCGTCCAAGCTAACATTATATATATTTAATTAAATATAACTTATTATATTTATTTTACGAATTGACAGTTAATTCGTCTCAACTTAATATTATTTAATTTTCATTAAATAATTATCTCATCAACACATTGACTAACTTTTTAGTCATTTTGGGCATCAATGTAATTATATTTCTATAACCACATTTCTCAAACACGTCCTATAGGTGTGACCTTTAGGGACCAGTTGATCACCGCCATTTGTATGATAATAACGTCAAACTCTCTAGCAAGCCAACCGTTATTAGGTAAACGTTAATCAACTGATTAAATATACGAAGTATACCCTTGTGAACCTGTAAGAGATTTACAAATATTATCTCACTAATTTGTGGAGGACACAAGCTCCAACAGTTTCTGCCCAGGCACGAACATGTGGAAAACACGTTTCAGTCCAGGCCCGAACATGTAAACCACACGTTTCAGCCCAGGCCCGAACGTGTAAAATACATGTTTCTGCCCAGGCCCAAACGTGTAAAACACATGTTTCTGCCAGGCCATTTTCGTGTAATTCACATGTCGGGGTAAAATCGAATTTTTTTTTTCTATTTTTTTTTCGGGTACAAATCGACATTATTTCCCCTCTAATCTCGTAGATCTATATAAATTTGGCTCTAATCTCGTCACATATTACCTATCCTAAGCCACCCTATAAACTAATCTACACTAATTTAACAAAATTATAAAGATTGCAAAACAAAAAAAAAAACAAACATACCTTATTGTTGAATTGGTTGTTGTTGTTGATGATGAATTGGTTGTTGTTGTTGTTGTTGATGATGAATTTGTTGTTGTTGTTGTTGTTGATGAATTGGTGGGTGGGATGTTGTTGTTGGTGTTGGTTGTTGTTTTGTTGTCCCGTTTTTCTGCCCTTTTTTTTCCGATTTTTGTTGTTATTTTTCAAGCGGATTTGAAGTTCTTGTTTTTTTGAAGCGGAAATAGTTTGAACACCGAAATGAAAATAAAGGAAGTGATGGTGTATAAACTAGTAAAGGGCAAAATAGTAAAATTAGGGGCGACGTTTAGCAAAACTAGGGTCGACGTTTAGCAAACACCTTTTCAATTCTTCAATGCTTTAGTTTATTACTATAATTATTATAAATTATAATGTTATTAAATATTAATTAATGCAATTTGCTGCCAACCGTCAACTAGTGTCCAGCATGCATCATTATTCTCATAAATCCAAAACTTTCAAAAACACCGATTAACCGCATGTCAGAATACGCAACCAGTACAAGATACTCTCTAGCCGGTCCTCCGGCCTTGGTCCAGGTTTTTCCGGTTTTAGACCGGCCTAGACCGGAGACCGGAAACTATAATATTACTGGACCGAAGACCGGCCCGGAAGTGAACCGGTTAGGTCCGGTCTGGACCGGCCGGGTCGGTTCGGTCGGTTCTCCGGGTCGGGTCACTTTTTGAACATCCCTAAATTCAACTAGGTCATAAAGGATGACAACCAAACACTCCAAAATCGACACAATCTCATTGTGCATATTTTAAGTTCGTTTAGGGACTTGTCAAGGGGTAAGGTGGCGATGAAGCAAGATCTCCCATGATGTTAGTGGCATATAGACATAGACAAGTCTCGAATTCTTTACAATAGTAAAGGTCAAGGATCGTCCTTTAGCCTAATAAGGTGGCAAGGCAAAAGAGTGTTTGGAATGAAATGCTCAAGACAATAAAAAGTGGATCAACTAAACATTTAAGTTTGGCCTCTTTAAAAAACTTACACTTAACATTCAACATTTATGATGAGGCTTGTCCCACGCGTGCTAATGTCCTTTACTTTCACCAATCGCTTATTAGGCAACCAGTTAACCTCAAGACAATAGCTTTTCGGGGTAATAGTCACTCATTATCTTTGGTCACCATCCAATTCACGACCATTACGGGGGCCCAAATCAATGAATCCCCTCCAAAGGCATCGAAGTGTTAGTCCTCCACCAAAATTCCAAAAGATTACATTTCCACATTTCTAAACAATTTGAGGCTTTTTGACAATTAATATTTCCACAATAGAAAACCTTTTGAAAATAGCAATTTAAACTTATTCATGAAAATTGTATTTTTGGTTGTCGAACCACCAAATCAAACAAGGTCACCTAGACAAGTTAATCAAGTACATATCACATCACGAGAGGTGGTGATCGTTGTAGAGAACTCACCTCCTAAACACCCCATGACACAAAATCGGACTATACACAATATTAAAGTGTTGGTTCAAGTGTTTAAAAGTCATTCTTTTCACAAATGTTGGAAGTTAGAATAATAACTAAATCAAAGAGAGTAAGCAAATTTATTGAAAGTAAATTACATATTTTTGAAAATTTTTCAAATTTTTAGGGTTTCTCGAAATATTAGCATAATAAA
This sequence comes from Silene latifolia, assembly GCF_048544455.1. Taxonomy (NCBI): domain Eukaryota; kingdom Viridiplantae; phylum Streptophyta; class Magnoliopsida; order Caryophyllales; family Caryophyllaceae; genus Silene; species Silene latifolia. Next base: position 55,390,429 of record NC_133527.1, on the reverse strand, counting down.
AATGCAATGAACCTAAACATGATATTACTAAGACAAGAAATGTAACCTACACTACAACACATATAAAAAAACAACAAGACACCACCAAAACTACCAACACTCCAACTTCACAACAAATGCCCACAAGGGACCAACACCACCAATATCTATCCAAATTCCAACAACAACTACTCCATATAACCAACAATAACAAACCTTCCCACATTTAAACTTGACATTGTCGAGAGTGAATAACATCACCGTTTCAAGCTCGATCTTTGATCATTCCATTAAGGAAGTGATCTTTGATTCTTCTACTACAACTCATCACCTTCTTGTTGGTTTCTTGGAGTTCACAAATGTAGTACCTACTGTAACATCCCCATTTATTTAAAAGCCTTTAGCAAGACATTCTCAAGTAAATAAAGGTGTTACCATCTCAATTTCCTGAGGTAGTAAGTATAAAAGACAAACAATACCAAAGTACTTTAAGACGATATAAATTAAAGTGCCTCAAAAGACTTTATTACAAAATTCCAACGAGATAAATAATTATTACAAAGTACGTTTAAAACAACTGTAGCGGAAATAAAATGAATAGTGTATGAATTATAAAAAGTGATCTCTAGACTCAAGTGATAATCTCGTCACAAGCTCCCCCTTTAAGCATCCAGCACTTCTCACATGCTAACCTAAAATCAATTTGGTCCCCAATATTTGGTTCATCACTGGTGTTTACGAATACAGAGTCAACCACGAGGTTGAGTAGGATAACTAAACAACAGTAATAATACAATCACCCGCAATAAGATACGATAAAGAAATACAAGCCAAGACCGTCATACACACACACACACACACGGCTCATCCGTGTGCCACGTCACACCACAGCCGAAACCATAGGAACCGACACCACACAGTGTACTGCTCAGGTCCACGACAACCTCTGAACACTGCCGTTCCTGGCCAACCAAAACCGTACAGGACTACGGCTCTTCCACATCCCCGTGCCTGACCGACCAAATAATCTCAACACATTGCCAATCCTATTTCACAATTCCAACCAACAATAGGGAACCAACCAACAATAATAACAATATGATTATGAGACAACAATTATTACAATATGCTCCAGACAAGAATTATGACGATGTACTCAGGACAACAATTACAACAATAATCCATCTTTCAACAATCATCAATTACCAAATAAGATAGTTGAGTAGTTAACGTACCTTTTAGCAAAATATTCTCAACCAATCAAACAATCAAAAAGCTTCTTCAACAAATTCACCACCTAAACAAATAATTAAATTATGTATAATTATTAATTAATCTTATTAATGAATTTAAGACGTAAACTACCCAAAATAATCCCACAAAAACCGTCACAAAACACGCCCTACAACACGGCTGACCCGACGGTGGTCAACCCGCCGGTCACCGGTCCCCACGGCCAAGGTCTCGGTGGTCAACGACCACGGTCAAGATACGGGTCAAGGTTAAAACGTAAATATTTGATGTGAGACGATAAAATAACTTACCACAATTAATTAGCGAAAGATGAAAACTCCGTCTTAGAGTTGTCTCACAAAAGCTCTCCTCACAATTATATGTATTGAATTTTTGTAGAAGAATAAATATGATAGTAAGGCATAGGGTAGGTATTTATATTAATTGGTAGATGGAGATGGAAGATTCTAGGAAGGTGCTTTTAATATTAAACTAATGAATATATCTAAGGTAGGTGGAGAAGATAAATAATAATAATAATAATAATAATAATAATAATAATAATAATAATAATAATAGTAATAATAATAATAATAATAATAATAATAATAATAATAATAATAATAATAATAATAATAATAATAATAATAATAATAATAATAATAATAATTTTTGAACGTTAGAGAGAGAGAGGGAGGGGAGGGGCGATATCACGATTCCTCAGGCGATCCTTGACTGCTGCTCTATTCTTCGTCACCACCTTCGCCGTCTCACGCCATCCATCTCTTTGTCGGCGTTATTGGTGTCGGTAGCTGTTTAGGGTTGTGGTTGTGGGATTAGGGCATCGTGTTTATTGCAGTTTTGGGTTTAGGGCTTCGGATTTCTGGCTTTTTCTTCCGCCGTTGGCTGCCAACAACCACCCCACGTCGACCTTTATACCTCACGTCGCCGTACAGGGGCAGTTGTTGTGGGTTGTTCAAATGGTGGTTCATAGTTGTGAAGGAATTGCGTGCGGTGTGTCGTCTTTCATGGGTAATTGTCGCCGGCTTTGCGACCTTTGTCGACCTCCGCCATCACCAGTTGGCCATCAGACCTCAAGTCGCCGGTCATTTTGGTGGTGGGTGACGGCACTGCTTTGGGTTTTCCTTCCACCGGTGAGTGTTCAGTTTCATTTTGTTCTTTTTTCTGTTTGTTTTTACGCTGTTTGTTGCTTTGCTGCGGTGGTCCCGTGCTCCTGCCTGTGACCGGCCACTACCGCCTCTGCCACTGCCTTGTGTGGGTGGGTTCAGGTTGTAGTGGGTGTTGCGGTTTGCTGTGTGTGGAGTTTCGGGTTGTGTGGGTGTTGGGCCGTTTGTCAACAGCTACAGTGTGGTTTGTTGGTGGTGGTCCTCGGTTGTTCAACGCCGTTGTGTAAGAGGAAGGGTGTTGGGTTTTGTTGTCCTTTCATGCTTGCGCTAGTGCGGTACCATTGTCCTTTTTCGGGTCTTAATGCGTGTCGGGATGGCTTCGGTAAGGGCCTGACTAAGGTGGCATGGCAGAAACATTTACAGGACCGACATTGTCATGATGGTGCGTTGGACCTTACGCGTCAGACTCTTACTGATAGTTTGACTGTTTATTCCAATGCCGATAGTTCTTTGAGATGGATGGGGCTCTGGTTGTGTGGGGGTGTTTTTTAAAACCCGTACTATTAGAGCTAGATGTTGGCATAGTCGGGGTGATATTGTGATGCATCCAGAGTGTGTTGATGGCCTCTACACCTTCCATATTTATGGTATTCCGGGACCTTTGGCTCCTTCTGCTTCGGTTTCGTCTGATGATAGTGTTGAGCTTGTTCAGTGGTCTATATCTTCGCTTGATCGTTTATTGTCGTTAGGCCCTCGCACCGTGAAATCTATTCCTCCTAAGTGCCGTCTTGGGTTTGCTCGGGTCTTGAAAGAGGCCATGGATGAGGTGTTTGATTCCCCTAGTGATCTCTTTCGCTGGGTTCGTTTGCTTGCTCTACCACTTTGTTTGCTTAGGACTTTCGCTCCTCGGAGTAATCATGAGTGTCGGACTGCTATTCGGCGTCAGCATCAGGAGGAGAGTATTGCCAGGGCTATTCTTACTTGGAGTGTACGGGGGGGCGGGGTTGCGGGATTGTTTCGATGAGGGTCCTTCTTCATTTAATCTGGATGAGGATCTGGATTTGAGTGAGCTTAACCTCCGCCAATGTCGGCGGAAGATTTGTGATGGCCACTATATCTGCTCTTTGTCCGGTGCTTTCTTCCTCGGGGTCGCCCCTACTCCGATGCCACTCTTGTGGCCCTGCGTGAGAAGCATCTTGTCGCCCCGCCTCCTTCATTGCCTCCTTTGTCTGGGGATCATCATCCTCTGGTTGCCTCTTCGGTTATGGTTTTGGATATGATTCGGAGCTTCCCACGTGGTACTTCCCCTGGGCGGGATGGGTTTCGTGCCCAACACCTTATGGACTGTTTAGGTGGCGCTGCTGTGGCTATCTATGATGATTTGATCACTTCTATTACTAGGGTGATTAATTTTTTTCTTGAGGGCCGGTGTCCTCTTCCTCTAGGTGAATACATTGCCAGCGTCCCTCTCACGCCACTCGTTAAACCGGGTGGTGCGGTTCCTCATATTGCTGTTGGTACGGTCTGGAGACGGTTTGTCTCTAAGGTTGGTGCTTTTATGGTTGGTCCTTCTTTATCTTCCTATTTTGATGGGCTTCAGTTTGGGGTGGGTGTGTCCGGTGGAGGAGAGGCTATATTGCATGCCTTGAACTGGCTTATTGAGGCTCGGGGGGCTCAGGTGGGGCTTTTTATGTTGCTGGTTGATTTCCAGAATGCGTTCAACCTTGTTGATCGTGCGTCCATGCTTTAGGAGGTCCGCCGTCGTTGCCCGGTTCTTTCCCATTGGGTGAAGTTTTGTTATTCTAGCCTTGCCCGTCTTTTTTATGGGGAACACTGCTTGTGGTCTTGTTAGGGTGTTTAGCAGGGTGATCCGTTGGATCCTTTACTTTTTGCTTTGGTTTTGCATCCCTTAGTTTGCAAGATCCGGGACACTTTTGACCTCACTATGCAGGCGTGGTACTTAGATGATGACACCATCGTGGGTGATACTTTGGAGGTGAGGAAGGTCATGGATTTGATTATGGTGGATGGCCCTCGTTTTGGACTACATCTTAATTTCTCCAAGACGGAGGTCTTTTGGCCTATTGAGGATCCTCGGAGTCGGCTTCCTGGGGTTATCCCCCCTTCTATTTCTCGGCCATTGCGTGGTGTTACAGTTTTGGGTGGACCTGTCAGTACTTCTCCTGGTTTTAGCAGTGAGATTGTGGCGAAGAGAGTAACTAAGACCATTGAGCTAATGGACTTGGTTGCGAGGATTGAGGACCCGCAATGTGAGTTGCTTCTACTTCGAGCTTGTACTGGTATTTCTAAGCTCTATTTCTCACTTTGTACTTGCTCCCCTAGTGTTTTTTGGGTCTGTCCATCTTCCTTTTGATGTCGCTCTTCGTTCCAGCGTGGAACGTATTATCACCGCGTCTGGGCCGGGTTTTGGGGATTGGCAGTGACGCCTTGCTACATTCCCTTTTCACCTTGGTGGTCTTGGTGTCTATACGGCGGGAGATGTTTTATTCTATGCTTTTATTGCGTCCCGTTTGCAGTCTGCTGGTTTGCAGGCTAAGCTCCTCGGCCCTTCTGGTATTGTAGATGCGGACCCTGCTTTTGATGATGTCGCTCGGGTGTTTACTGCGACTACAGGTTCTGGTATCTTAGGTAACCCTTGTGAAATTGCTGCCCCCAAACTTATGAAGAAATTGGTAGACATTTATTTCGCGACGGTTGCTGCTGCCTCAGAGTCTGTTTTCTCTTTGACACGACGCCAACTTGCTTTATGGCAGTCTCAACAGGGTTCTCACTCCTCTGATTGGTTACGTACGGTTCCTATCTTGGGGTTGGGTCAGACTATGAACGAAAGGACTTACCGTAGTGTGCTTGGGTATCGTCTGGGTGTCCCGTTATTCACGGTATCTAGGCCCTGTCCTGCTTGCTCTCGGGTTTTTGCTGAGGATGTTTTTGGGGACCATGCTGTTTCTTTTACTGGTACTGTGGGCGTTAAACATCGGCATAACCTCGTCCGGGACACTCTTTTCGACATCTGTTATAGATCTGGTATTACTGCAGGAAAGGAGGTTGATATCGGTTTGGTTGATAGGCATGGTGGCTCTCTTCGTCCTGCGGATTTGCTGCTTTATTCTTGGGACAGAGTGCGTGATGTGTGCGTTGACTTGACAGGGTCTTCTCCTTTGACTCAGGCTGGGATGACGGATTTTGTGCTTGGCCGGGTTGTCGTTGATGCTGCTCAGCGTAAGTGTGCTAAGTACGGGGATTTGTGCGTGGCGGCAAGCTGCTATGGTTTTCTTCCTTTCCCTTTCTCTTCACTTGGGGAGTGGGTTTTGATCTTGTTGCCTTGCTCAAGCGGATCTAGAAATTCTCGGTATCTCAGGATACGGGGGCTCGGGTGGCCGCTTACATTTTTACTAGACTTAGTTTTGCTGTTGCTAAGGGTGTGGGAGCCCAGATTGTCTCTCGGCTCCCCACCAATTTCATGTAAATTTTTATTTTCATTTTAATGAAAGTTGCGCGCATCCTTTTTAAAATAATAATAATAATAATAATAATAATAATAATAATAATAATAATAATAATAATAATAATAATAATAATAATAATAATAATAATAATAATAATAATAATAATAATAATAATAATAATAATAATAATAATAATAATAATAATAATAATAATAATAATAATAATAATAATAATAATAATAATAAGTTGAGATAGGAACAGTATAATATTAGGAATTATTATAAGAAGGTGCGAAATTAAGAAATAGATTAGCGCGTAACATCACTCGGCGAGTTCAACTTTGCGCACTGATTTTCACACAGCTGACATTTCTTCGTTGCTTATCGAAATAAAGATTGTGACCATGCGTTGGAAGGCTAAGACAATAAAATTTCCCTTCAAGTGGAATCGCCTTCATATAAACTCTACAACTCTAGATATAACCGTTTGAAAATGCCCCTAAAACAAGTGATCACATTTCCAAGTATGACACATTTGTGCAAGCTCTCTATTAGTCTTTCATAGTCTACCTTGTACTTAGACACACATCAAGGGTCCTACAACCTTTGAGTATCAGGGGTATTACACCTACACACATTAAACCCAAAGAAAACACACAAACAAAGCAAATGAATATATACACTCAAAACAGATAAAGCAAGTGAGTCATTTAAAAATCCAATCAAAGATCTCATTAACTTATCAAAAGAAGAGGACCAATCTTCAAGAAAGTGGTCATAATACATCTTAACAACCAAACAAGACCATCTATAAACCAAGAAATAAGAAGCCGACTAGTGAGAGGCTTGTGAGGTAAGAAGTGAACACCAAATATCTCATTATCACACAAAGATTTGTCACTTGGTTTCAAATTTACAAGAAGAGGATTAAAACTTCTAAGAGCATCTCCAATGGTTACCCAAAAGGACTTGCTTGCAAATAAAAAAAAATTCAAGCTACTTGCTTAACCATTGGAGTACTCCTATTGAACTAGCTTAAATTGAGCAACTATTTTCATGGAGCTAGTAGCTCAAATGGTCCTACAAAAAAAATTTGCCAACTAAACTAATACACATGGAAATAGGCATGAAGTACAATTGCATTTTCAGAAATGTTGTTGTGCATCTGGGCCCATCTAAGCCACAACACTAGTAGCTTACCATTGTAGTAGTTTCTAGCTTAAAAATGTTGTAGCTTGAAAATCTTATGTGGCAATGGTAAGCTAGTAGCAACTAGCTTACCATTGTGGATGCTCTAAGCTCACTCAAAACATCACTCTTGTAACACCCCCATATATCTAAGAGCCTTTAGCTAGACATTCCTAGATAAATAGGACTGTTACCATCTCAGTTTCCCGAGGTAGTGAATAACAAAGTACAACAAACCAAAGTACTTTAAAATAAAACTTTAGTGATTACATATTTATTACAACATGACTAACTAAAACTCAACTTAACATTTCAATACAACTCGTAATGGAAAATAAATAAGTGATTAAATCATCTAAGTAGACCGGCCAAGTCCTCACTCATTCCCGTAAGCTCCCAAAGTCAACTAACCTTTAATACCTGCAATATCTGCTCCCCATTTATGGTTCATCACATGTGTTCACGAATACACAGTCAACCACGAGATTGAGTAGGATAACTAAACAACAACAATAATATGATAACCTGTCACAAGATATAACAAAGAAACACAACCAAGACCGTCACGATTCACACGGCTCAACCATGTGCCACCCACACGCCACACTGAATCATGACAACCGACACCATACGGTGTACTGCTCAGGGCCACGGCAACCTCCGAACACCGCCGTGCCTGGCCGACCAAAACCGTACAGGACCACGGTTCTTCCACATCCCCGTGCCTGACCGACCAAATAATCTCAAAGCATTGCCAATCCTCTTTCACAATACCAACCAACAATAGAGGACCGACCAATAATGATAATAACATGATTATGAGATACACAAGGCAATAATTATACCAACATGCTCAACACAACAATTACGACGACATGTTCAAGATAACAATTACAAACAATCCATCATTAACCATCATCAATTACCAAATAATACAGTTGAGTAGTTAACCTTCTAGGTAAGCAATTACTCCAATAAATGCGATCTACTAAAATTATTCTTCAACAACCCGGTCCACAAGTCCGTCACCTATAGATAAATAGTACTTATAATTTAATTATGAATTATTCAATACATTATTATATTTTAATCATTTATATTTTATTTACATTAATTATTTTCTCATGTAAATTAATACGATACGTAAAAACCGTCTTTAATCATTAAAAACCAAATACCCAACCACCCAAAACATCCCGCAAAACACCATTCATACCCGATACCAACCATACCCGACACCCTTCCTTAAACGGCCAAAACCCGACTTCATAAACCACCACTAACACCACCAACCTAGTAGCCACTACCCTGCACCACAACGCAACCCAACCATCAAAGGCCACCTACTAAACCACCCTCTACAAACCAACCAAATACGCCCTAAACAACCCCACAAACACCCGACACAACTTAACCTATACACTCACTCACCACCTTACACCACCTCACGACAACCAGGGGCCACCAACGTGGTCTCCCTTGACCCATGTGGTCCCACCACCTGCCACGACCCCACACGACAACCCACGACCACTCATACACGACTCAAAGACCGTATAAGCAACACAACACGCGACAACTACCACACTCAATAGCCACCGTGCAAACCACCACGTCACCACCCCAACACCACCAATAGGACCGTCCCTAGCCGACATAACCAACCACCTAAGTCCCAAGTCAAGTCGAAAACCACACAAGGTACAAACTCCGTCTTAAGGTTCACAGCATACCCCCATTAGACGCCAATTCTGCCTATCACGGTGGTCAACGACGGTCAACAATGGTCCTACTATAATCACTACGGTCAAGGACAACTACTAAGGTTGTCGGCACTGTTTACGGTGGTCTTAACGGTGTACAAACCATAACTTAATTGGTTAAGATAATATAAACATAAATTACGACGATCTTACCTTTTATCGCTTATTTGCTCTTTCCGTCTCTCAAATCTCCTTTCTTCTATTTTATGAACTATTTTTCAGATAAATTTGTATATATAGTCTAGGTTTAAAGAGTCTAAGATACTAATTAGGAAACTATTGTCTTATTTAATTATTGTAGGAATTACTAGTATTATTCTTATTGTTATTACTATTAAATCCCGATACAAATCCCGATCAACACTTATGCTAGGCCAATAAAATCAGCCCTCCTACCTATATCACACGGCCCAATGACTTAAAATTGTCTAAGTCCAATTCCCGACTTGCTTACTTACTTTATTATTTAATTAACGTCTTATTTGCAATTACTATTATAAATGTCATTAATTAATTATTTGAATTACATTATTTATTCTCATAAATATTATTAAATTACGGGGTATTACTGTTAGGTTCATATACCCATATTAGACTCATCTAATTTATTTTATAAATTACCCATAATTTATATTTATGTGGATCTAGTGCATGCATAACTAAATTAGAGATGAAAAGAAAAATAATGTTCCTTCCATTGTATTTGGTTCGAAAATATGGGCACAAATAAGGATACCTTCCTTATTTGTTCTTGAGCTTAAATGTCATGGATGATCCTCCAAAATCTCAAGTGTAGAGATTCTCGTCTTGTTGCCCCCAAAACAAAATCCTTAAAACTAATATATTAACTAACTAGATTAATATATTAGTAGCCCTTAAATGATTCTAATAATTTTGTAGTACTACACTAGTAATCATATAATGTGATATTAGAATTTAGATGAACAAATATTAGAGATCTAAAAACTATTTTTAGAGAGAATAAGAGAGGCTTTTTCACCAAAACCTCAAAAATGTGTAGAATGAAAAATAAGAGCAAAAGATGCTCTTATTGGAGCTAGGGTGGCCGGGTGAGAAGGGTGAAAGGCCATTCCATGCCCTTCTCACTTTTCCTTTTGTTCTTCTCTAAACCTTAGGTATGTAAGACTAGTAAATTAGGGTCATCATTATTTTATTTTAACTATTAAAATAAATCACTCACTATCCACTACAACCCCTCCATTTCGGTCCATGTATAAAATGGACTTCCATTTTATTTTGTCAATTTGTCATTGATATGGTCGTTATGTACCAAAAATAAATACCTAAGTATAACTAACAGAAGCTAGCGATAAGTAGGGTCGATCTCCATGGGGAGGCAAGATATCTATCTGTAAGTCCGTCTATCTAGTCACAATTAGGGGTTTTGGAATTTGTTTTCTAAACTACTAAAGATTAAAGGCAAGAGAAATAGAGACAAGCGCGATACAGCAAGAAAATTCGAGATAAGTAATCAGATAAAAGAGGTATGTCAGGATTTCGGTTCACCATGGCAGTTCATCGACTCAGTCATAAATAATCTCGACAATCAACTGTGAGAAGGGTAAGGGAAAGGTCCTTCCGGTCTGCTATCCACCCTAGACTACTACTAACTTAACTTCCGCCCTCATTAGGTAGTCTACTGTTCATAGCAGGTCTATTCATTCCAATCTTCCAATCCAGGAACAAAGTTAACCAGATTAAAGTTATTTATAAGCGTGCACTCAACTAAACATATTACAGTTATATTGTTATGGTGACAGATTCTCACAAATAAATCATCTAGCCTATTCACAACATCGTCACTTTACTACCATGGCTCCCCTAATCGTAACATAGGGAGATTAGCTACTCAAGCTTTTGAAATCAATAACAATAACAGTAATCATGAATACACTGAGAGTAGACATAATATAAAGACAATAAAGATGCAACATAAACAATTAAACAAGAACAATAAATAAGAGAACAATGATTAAGAACAAAGAAGGATTAAGATTAAAGGAAGAGAAAGGTTACAATAAAGCAAATCCGGCGTAAAGAAAAAGTAGCAGTGATTAAGAGCAAAGTTCCAGCCATTAAGAGTAATTAAGAGTGTGTAGAGATGTTTATGACCTAATCACGACTTCCTTATATAGGGAAGAGTTTTTATTAACAAAATAAACCTACACGGATTAGTTAACCCGTGTAACATAGCAAATCACTCGATCGAGGCTTTTTATTCCCCTCGATTGAGTATTCTTCCAGCCAAACCGTTCGATCGAGCACTTTAGGCTCTCGATCGAACACTTCCCAAAAAGCCATTTTCGATCGAGCATAGCATCTACTCGATCGATCAACTGCAGCAGCCAAATCACTCGATCGACCATCAAAAGCTCTTGATCGAGTGTCTTCCACAAAGACCAGCACCAAACTCGTCTGGATAGCCTTCCAAGGACCTCCCTTCACGCTTCCCGAGGTATGACTTATGCTCCAAATCTCCGTCTCCTTAAAATGCATGCAAAGTGGGACGACTAAGCACGATTCCACTACTTTCGGATCCATTTCTACAATTAAGACAAAACAAACCAAAGTAGCCAATTCGTGGCATTTTGCAATACAAAGCGATACAAATGGCATAGAAATGCGTGCAATAAGAGGCTGAAAAGTCTATATATATTGCACGTATCAAATATCCCCAAACCGAACCTTTACTCGTCCTCGAGTAAACTAAATGCAAACTAATGTAACGGATATGAAAACTCAGAGCTATCTATAACTTGTCCACTTAAACCATTTAATGCAATCAAAAATTAACAGTCATAGCTACAACAGTGAATACACAAACGAGTTGTATGATGTCTATAAATAAGCTGACCAGTCGACCTTGCACGACCATTAAAATCGGACTCTCACGGGTCACTCTTCTCTCATAAAGAACAGGGTGAAAGTATATGTGTAAGAGAAGAAGAGGAAACAGTCACTTACCTAAACTGCGACCTACATAACATGCATGCAACAAAAATGATAGACGATTCCAAACATCGCACATACATTCCAACCAACAATGTCCGTCATAACCAAGGGCTTACAAATGGTATGGGAGAGTGAGGTTACAGGTAAGAAAAGGCAAAACAGATTATGGAAATGTGGAGGTAAAGCGTCAAGTTAGGACCTAAACAGGACCATATAAAACTATCCAATTCTCAGCTGACTAGAAATCGAACACAAGTGTCCTTTATTGGCACAAAACTCACTAACCATAACATAATCTCCTCAAAAAGATATAAATAAGAACGGAGTAAGACCGTCATAAACTTCCCTTTTTTAATATGGTCTATTTTCAACTTCTTTTTTTCTTTCTTTTTCCTAATTTCACGTTTTTTTTTCTTTTTCATTCTTTTCCATGCTTTTTTCATTTTCATGCCCGCGTTTCTTTCTTTTTCTACCGACTCCATATAAACGAGAACGAACCAATCTCGCAGCAATAAGAATATACCACAAAAATTACACTAAACTAGCTTGACTGGCAGGCTTAATTTGGGTGTAGCTAATGGGTCAAAAGGCTATTTTTGGCTAACGTGGAGCTAAATGGGTGAAAATGAAAGAAAGGGGGAAATTGTAAGCACCTCCCTTCATGTGACACCGACCACAAACCCGAATGCATGCAAGTAAAAGGCAATCGAATCTCATAAATGTGCAAATGTGATGAACATGCTATGCAAGGAGTACTACTCTCAAATTCCTACATGAACTGGTCATGAATGACACCAGTTATATGGCTCCAAAAACTTAGAAATTGTAAAGTAGTTTGCCAATTTTATCAGGTCAAGTCTATACAATCAGCTATATTTTCAACATTAACTCGTAGATATGCGCATGACTAAGATAATAACTGCCAATTAGATGCAAGGCTCAAGTGATATGACAAGTTAAAGTGCAATTTCATCATGGAAATATACCGTTCCGACTCAACCTATATGCAAAATGAAACGTGAAATTTTTTGAATTTTTTGGATTTTGGATTTTATCTTTTTGAAATAAAATACAAATGCAAGCAGGAAATAAACGTGAATGCAAAACAAATGCAAATGCAGACTCAAAGGATGCAATACCTTTCCCAAACCAAAACGGACAACGCTCTCTGGCTGCGGGTACCCCTCTGCCGGGTACCGGTAGAAAGAAGGGTGTGGCCAGCCATCTGGAACGGGGCGTCCTCTCCTCATGTGATACTCGTATAGAGGGAACAAGGCAAGTGCCTGATCCCGCTCCATACGAGCCTACCTGGTGAGCAACTCAAGAAGCAAACTGTCATGACGCCCATGGTCGATGACCTCGGACGCCTCAAAGGGTGGAGGAGGAACAAAATTAGCCGGGTAGACCGGCTGTGTAACAGAAGGAGTGGGGATAGGGATCGGTGTTGGTGTTGGCGTGGGCGTGGAAGACTGCCGAGCCTTAGTCTGTGTGGATTCCTCTCCAGTCTCAGGTCTCTTCCGCTTCTTAGAAGCGGAAACAGTGGTAGGCGGAGCAAGCGGAAGGTGGTAGAAAGGCAGAGGTGGAGGCAATCTACCACTCACAATGGTCAAAGGTACAACACGGGGTAGGTCGGTGTAAGGTAAGGTCACGAACCTGGAACGACCAATCTTCCAGGTCCGATGGTCTAAATCTAACCAAAACATTGCCAACATGGCAGGAACATTCAGGTACTTTTCCCTATCTACATGTGCCAAGTCACGGGGAAAGCCAGTGCAGATAGAACGGGCGAGGTAGGTGGCTATGCCACCACAGACAATGGTGCCCGTCATCTTCTTCCCAACAACATTAAAATATTGAGCTGTCAGATAAGCAATGTAAAGAACAAAGGGGCCCTCGCTATCAATGTTTAAATAACCCCCTAAAATCGACAACTCAACATTGTTAATGTTGTTAGGCTCTTTACGGCCAAAAATCGTCCCTCCAATGAGACCCAAAAAGTAACGGGCCGGGGGAAGGTGAATATGAGTGAGCTTTCGCTCCTCAAAAGGGGTATGTGCCAAGGCCTGCCAAAGCATACGTAGGACCTTCTTAGGAGGGTCCAACTCACCGTGGGACGACAAACCTAACCTACTACCAAACTCAGCTAAGGTCCAGGTCGTAGTTCGGTTAAACAACCGAAAGGAGACACAAGGGCTGTCGTGGTCTGTGGCGTAGGCGGCAGCTGAAAAGGTAAAGGAGCTGAAAAACTCAAGGGTTAGCTCCGGTTAGGTCAAAGCACTCATGGTAGTCAACCCAGTCATCCCCGTCCCGTTCAACAACTCAGCAACAGGCTCGTAAATCCCTAATTTCTCAAGGGTGGTCTGACACAAAATTTTGTAGAACTAATGTCACAGCGCTCTAAGTTATAAAAACGAGTACGATGAATCGAGTTAACTAAACGTACCTCAGAATAGTCAGGATGCGAGTCTAAGGAGTCATCGACACGGAACGTGGCAGTGGCACGTCCAGCAGCAGGAGTGCCTCGTCCTTGACCCCGTCCACGGCCAGTAGTACCCGAAGAAGAAGCCAGTCCAGTGACTGGCCGGGGCACTAGGGCAGACTGGAAAGCAGGTGTGGCAGCGGGTGACAACACATCAGGAGTCATCACCAAAGAGGGAACAGTACCAGCAGTAGAAACAATAGTGGCAGCAGTACTAGCAGAAACAACGGTGGTAGCAGCAGGGGCCACCATCTCAGACAGGGATGGGGTAACAGTAGAGTTAGACGAGGGTATTGTGTTACTATCCATCCTAATCAATTGAGTAAGTGCATAAATTAATCAACCAAACAATTAAACACGGTTTCCCCCAATTTTTCGAAAAATTCGAACCCTAATGCCCTAACTTGGGTCAAAGAAAAAAAACAATAAACAACAAAAAGAGGGAGGAAATCACTTACTTGATTGAAGACCCACAAGAGAATGTAAATTAATCGACAAAAACGCAAGTAATAATCGGATTTTGAATCCGACCCAAGCAAACCCTAATTCCTCAATTAAAACGCAACAAAGACGAATTTGAAGGCGAAAGGAGGGGGCTTTTGTCGAAAAATAAGTAAGGAATGTAATGTGGGTGCTGATTTTTGCAAAAGGGAAGAAAAGGATGGAGATTTAGGGTTTTTTTTGCAGGTTTATCGCAGCAATAAGGAGAGAAAAGAACGAGAATGAAAACAGAAGAGGAAAGGAGGGACTCCATGCGTTATATAAGCATTAGTCACTCGATCGAGTGATTTGAAACCACTCGATCGAGTGATTCTTCCGGCATTCCTCTCGATCGAGTACAATTCTTCTCGATCGAGAACTCTTCCTTTTTGACAATTCGATCGAGAGCATGAAACTGCTCGATCGAACACTTTTGCTGGGAAATCCTCTCTATCGAGTACAAAAAGTACTCGATCGAGTTGTTTTCTTCTAGCACACATCCCAATGCTATAAATCTTCCCCAAACCTGCATAAAAACATGTAGAAATACTTCCCGCAAATACCAAATCACAAAATACGCAGTCTATAGTCGGTTTTTCGCTAAAACTAACTACGCTATTGTCTAACAGTCTAAAAACGCAATTAAAATGTCTAACGGAAATTCAAAATTACACAATGTTACAACGGGGCATTCCCCGCTCATCTTCCAAAGCACTGTAGTAGCCCATAAGAGGGCTTCTGACTGGAGGAGGTCCCTTCAGCATCGCAGACCGTCCTCTTTGATCGCCATGAGATTGTACTCAAACCGATGGAAGGAGAATAGTTTGCGTCCACGTACGCCTTTACTTTCTTCTTTCCTTTTCCATTCCTAATGGTAGTGGCATCATCCTTTACAGAATTCCCATCACTTGAATTGACTTTCACTGCACCATGACCGACAGCATCTCCAGTATCCACTCTGTCTTTACCTGTAGTAAGGTAAACAACAAAATGGTCCACCTGTAGTCTGAGGTGGAGGCGTTACTATAGCATCACAATATTCAATATTATCAACTGGAGTGTTTGTATCTGGGTTAATAGAGGGTAGGGCATTGCAAGGTTAAACTTGCATAGGGGCCCTACGAGCTTTAGACTGATGAAACGTCAGCTCCTCATCTCCTACCTGGAAGGTAAGGGTCTTTCCCCCGACATCAATTACTGCGCGAGCAGTAAATAAAAATGGTCGCCCTAAAATAATAGGCGTATAAGAGTCCTCGGGTATGTCTAAGACCACAAAGTCAACGGGAATAAAGAATCTCCCAATTTTCACAGGTATGTCCTCTAAGACACCTAGTGGCGGTGATATACTACGGTCCGCCATCTGAACGGTCATATTGGTGCAATTAAACTTGGTCAAACCTAGTCTCTTAGCAAGAGACAGAGGTAAGACACTCACGCTAGCTCCTAAGTCACATAGCGCATTGTCAATTAAGTGGGTCCCTATATGACACGGAATTGAAAAGCTACTCGGGTCTGATTGTTTGGGTGGTGTCTTATTTTGAACTAAGGCGGACCCGACTTCAGTCAAAGCCACCGTTTCATGGTCACTTATATGTCTCTTACGCGATAAAATTTCTTTCATAAACTTCATGTAAGAGGGTACCTGGGTAAGTAGTTCGGCGAAAGGAACGTTGACATGAAGGCTCTTCAGGATTTCATCAAATTTCCCGAACTGTTGGTTGGCCTTATTGTTCTGCAATCACCTTGGAAAGGGAACCGTGATAGGAATTTATAACCCTTTGTTTATTTCTGCCAATGTCTCGACAGGTTCATCAATATTTATGCTCGATCGATCTCTTTTGCCTCTCGATCGAGATCTTTCAGCAACAACTTCATTCGATCGAGCATCATCAGCCACTCGATCGAAATCCTCTTTATTAGCATTAGTCGATCGAGGTATGATTCCACTCGATATAGCATTTTCATCAGCCATTTCATTTGATTGAGGCATTTCCTCCTCTCGATCGAATTCTTGATCAATAGCTTTACTCGATCGACCAACAGTTTCACTCGATCGAGTAATATTATCAGTAATTTTACTCGATCGACCAACAGAAATGAGTCGATCGAGTATTTTCCTCGGATTAAGCATAGTTTCGTCAATGGATGACTGTTCACTCTCAGCAACAACAGGTCTCGGGTCTGATATGTCTTCACCAGTCGACATTTTGGGTCCTTCATAAGAAAGACCGATTCGCAAATTTATCAGATTAATCGTCTCATGTTGATTCTTATCAAGTTGAGACGGTAGATGACCCAGCATCCTTGTAGATTGGTTAGTGGCAAGTTGAGCAATTTGAGACCTCAGTGACTTAATCACCGCATCATTTTGTTGTTCACTCCTTTGCAATTGGTCAGTTAACGATTGTATCATTGACTTCAACTCAGTCATCTCACTTACCCCACTAGAAGAAGCACCTTGTTGCGGAGGTGGAAATGATGGAGGCTTTTGAAAGCCTTATTGAGCTTTGTGAGGAGGGACATAGGGTTGTTGCTGCTGCGGAGGAGGGGTAGGATTCAACACATTCTGACTAGTCCATCTCAAATTAGGATTGACTCCACTCTGATTGTTGTAATAGGAGCCACTTTGCCTATATTGCTGAAAGGCAAGCACTTGCTCCTTCTCAGTTAGACAGTCAACAACAGTGTGACCGTCACTAATACCACACCTCTCACATGAAACGGTTTCTTGTCTAGTCAACAAGTGAACCGTCTGTTGATCACAAGCATGTTGCAACTCTAATTTGTCAAAATGGGCATTCGTGGCTTCCAGTTGAGCCACAACGGCACTGTTGTCAATAGAATTAACTGTTCGAATACCTCATCTCGGGTTCCCATACTCAGCACAATGGGTAGCCATCTCTTTTATAATACTTCATCCCTTGTCATCATCATTGTTCTTCTGAAATCGCCCATTAGATGAGGCATCCAAGATAGCATGGTGGTCGTCATACAACCCATTATAGAAATGATTGCATAAAAATATCTGATCAAGACCATGATAAGGAAGAGACCTCACCAACTTCTTAAAACGGCACCAAGCTTCATACAAGTTTTCATCCGGTGTCTGCTTAAAACTTGTAATTTTCCCTCTCAGCTGATTAGTGCGTTGTGGAGGAAAATACCTTTTATAGAAAGCAAGGGCCAAACTTTCCCAGTCAGTAATACCGGCTGCGGTTCTGTCAAGGTCTGTGACCCATTCACGGGCTCCATCTGTCAAAGAGAAAGGAAACAAGACCTCCTTAATCTTATCTTGGGTCACTCCCTTAGTAGCGGAAATGGTAGAGCAATAATTAGTGAAAACCTCCATATGTTTACGCGGATCTTCACCCGCCACGCCTCGGAACAGGTTTCGTTTGACTAGGTAACTGTAGGACGGCCGGATGTCAAAAGTGTTTCCATCCTCGGTCGCAAGTTTGAAACCTTTAGGGATTGAGGCATCTGTGGGCTCTGAGTGACTCGCGATATTAGGCATTCTCACTGGCTTGACGGCAGAAATAGAATTATCTTCTTCACAAGACGGGTCTTTTGCAAAAAGAAAGTGTTGTAGCTCGGGTTCAAAAGTAGTCAAGGCTTCCTTTTGAATCTTCCTCTGCAGTCTCAGTCTATAACGAAAGGTCCTTTCTGGCTCAGAATCAACTGGAACTAATCCTGACCTGTTAGACCTGGGCATAAACAGCACTGAAGGAAATAAGTGAGAACTGTCTCAAGGAATAAAAATTCCCTGAGACCAAGAGAGATAAACGAAACAAAGAACAGACAAACAAGCTATTGTCTCCCCGACAATGGCGCCAAAATTTGATACGGTCGTTATGTACCAAAAATAAATACCTAAGTATAACTAATAGAAGCTAGCGATAAGTAGGGTCGATCTCCTCAGGGAGGCAAGATATCTATCTATAAGTCCATCTATCTAGTCACAATTGGGGGTTTTGAAATTTGTTTTCTAAACTACTAAAGATTAAAGGCAAGATAAATAGAGACAAGCGCGATAAAGCAAGAAAATTCGAGATAAGTAATCAGATAAAAGAGGTATGTCAGGATTTCGGTTCACCATGGCAGTTTATCGACTCAGTCATAAATAATCTTTTCAATCTACTGTGAGAAGGGTAAGGGAAAGGTCCTTCCGGTCCGCTATCCACCCTAGACTACTACTAACTTAACTTCCGCCCTCATTAGGTAGTCTACTGTTCATAGCAGGTCTATTCATTCCAATCTTCCAATCCAGGAACAAAGTTAACCAGATTAAAGTTATTTAGAGGCGTGCACTCAACTAAACATATTACAGTTATATTGCTATGGTGACAGATTCTCACAAATAAATCATCTACCCTATTCACAACATCGTCACTTTACTACCATGGCTCCCCTAATCCTAACATAGGGAGATTAACTACTCATGCTTTTGAAATCAATAACAATAACAATATTCATGAATATACTAAGAGTAGACATAATATAAAGACAATAAAGATGCAACATAAACAATTAAACAAGAACAATAAATAAGAGAACAATGATTAAGAACAAAGAAGGATTAAGATTAAAGGAAGAGAAAGGTTACAATGAAGCAAATCCGGCGTAAAGAACAAGTAGCAGTGATTAAGAGCAAAGTTCTAGAGATTAAGAGTAAATTAGAGTGTGTAGAGATGTTTATGACCTAATCACGACTTCCTTATATAGGGAAGCGTTTTTACTAACAAAATAAACCTAACACGGATTAGTTAACCCGCGTAACATAGCAAATCACTCGATCGAGACTTTTTATTCCCCTCGATCGAGTATTCTTCCAGCCAAACCGTTCGATCGACCACTTTAGGCTCTCGATCGAACACTTCCCAAAAAGCCATTTTCGATCGAGCATAGCATCTACTCGATTGACCAACTGCAGCAGCCAAATCACTCGATCGACCATCAAAAGCTCTCGATCAAGTGTCTTCCACATAGATCAGCACCAAACTTGTCTGGTTAGCCTTCCAAGGACCTCCCTTCACGCTTCCCGAGGTATGACTTTTGCTCCAAATCTCCGTCTCCTTAAAATGCATGCAAAGTGGGACGACTAAGGCACGATTCCACTACTTTGGGATCCATTTCTGCAATTAAGACAAAACAAACCAAAGTAGCCAATTCGGGGCATTTTGCAATACAAAGCGATACAAATGGCATAGAAACGCGTGCAATAAAATGCTAAAAAGTCTATATAAATTGCACGTATCAGTCATTTGTCACACAATATGTCACATAGCATGTAACATGTTATTAATTAATTTAATGCATATTTATCAAATAAATATCATTATATTAATTAATTAAATTATATATAACAAATTGTCTAGTAATTCTTGATCACATAAATAAAATGGGTCATGTTAATATAATTCAAAACAGATTGTAATTATAATTAACCATTCATTCTTATCTCAATTGTTTCATAAACAATAATTAATTTTAGTAATAAAATCTTTTAATTAATAAAATAAATCTTATTTAATCAAATTACAATAAGATATAAAATTCTCACTCACAAATGAATTGTTCAAATTTAAGGAATTGATTAACTTGTATCGTCATACAATTAATTAACTTATCTATTAAGGGAATTGTCCTATAGGTGTGACCTTCAGGGATCAACTGATCACCACCGTAAAACGACAGTAATGTTAAACTCTAGTTAGCCAATCATTACTGATTAATGTTGATCAGTTGACTTATAATGAATCATTCCTTACGTATTTTTATTATGAGATTTAATTATGATGTTTAATCATGTGATCGCACTATTGTTGAGGACACTTACTCCAACAATCTCCCACTTGTCCGAGACAAGTGTGCGTCACCAATTCTCTTGTCTTATTACGTTCATTGTGAAGTTCAGCAACCTTCAATTGTGCTCTAACGTTGTCGAGCTCTCTTATTAAGGCCTCTTCACGGTTTTCTCCTGCCTCTACATTTGTTCGTGTATCGATCAACTCTATCGAAAGCGACTCTATTTTCTGTTTCGCTTCATCGATTTCCTCCCTTGTTGGGGACCTTCGGTTATCGTCAGTTACGTCACTCATTCTGCAGCATTGGAAGTATGAAACTTTTTGCATTATAAAAGATGTTCAAAATATTTCAATCAAATTAAAAGCAAAACAAAGCAGAAGAAAGAAAATTACCTTTCTCCAGTATCCAGTATAGTGTAACCAAAGAAAAATAAAAGATAGAAAGATAAGAAATTACCTTTTGCAAAGGAGATAAAGAGGTTTTTTGGAATGAAATTTTCCAGACTGTGTTTTTTTTTCCCCAATAGAAGTATTTATAGGTGGTTGTGGGATACAAACAGTTTTTTTGTAATTAGATTAGATTAGGTAACTGTTGTGAAAACTGAAAAGTGGAACTGCCTTTTATAAATAATACTAATCTGTTATTCAACTATTATTGTAGTGTTAAATGCAGTTTTATTTATGGTTGGTTTGTGGAAGAGTCAGATAATATTAACAAAAAAAATTAAAGTAACTAGTATTAATTCTCATATAATGTATGTCTCACTTTATTATCTAGTAACATTTTAGGATAAAATGTAATTCAAACAATGACAAATAGTAAAAGTTTTTGACGTTTAGGCGAGGTCTTCATCATAGCCCTTGTCTTTTGCGTCTCTTGTGTCTTTCTCAGTTCATGCATCTGATTCATATTCCTAAAATTTTTACATAGTATTTGTCATTGAGGTAACGTAACACATTAATAGCAGAATAACAGTAGAATAACATAACAGCAGCAGAATAACAGAATAACACCGGAATAATAGCAGAATAACTGCAGAATAACAGGATAACATTAGAATAATAAGAGAATACTAGTTCGGATTCATACCTCTTTAGTTTCTGATTCTTCTTCATCATCGTCATCAGAAGGGGGACTTTCAGCAAAAAGGAAGATTACAAGTTCTACTGTTGTGGTTCACCCACTTCTTACAGTTACCGCATCTTCGCTTCCTCTTTTCTAGATTGCCCTTGGCCTTTTCTTTCGACGACCTCAATCTTTTGCCACTTCCCTTATTCTTGGCCTTGTTTGGCGGTCGGAGGTCAATATCATTTGAAGTTGTGATACCAAGAAGATCCTCGATTTTCCGGCTTTTAGTTTTTGGTTCAATTGGTCCTGTGATGTTCTCCCTGAACTATCTCAGGGTTTTCTGCAGTTGCTTCATCTGTTTAACCATAGCATAAGTGACCATCGGCCCGACAGTTGCATAAATCTCAGACCAAACCTTTGACATCTCAGCTTTCTTGATGTCAGCATCGTCAATATCTTCTATGACGTTTCCAGTTTCATCTTGGACGGTCTATAGGATTTCTTTGTCTATCGAGCAATGACATAAGGCTCAGGTATCTTGTATACCTGCCTACCATTCCACACCCACAGTATATGCCGACAGACAATGCTATGCCTCTCAAACAGCTTACAGGCACATTTGCTCTCGTTAGTTTTGATGTTAAATTCCAGTCGAAAGTTTATGTGCTTCAATCCATCAGGAACATCATGGTACTCCACTACCCCTACTGTTGTCAAACCCCCGACTCCCATGCTGCATATTTCATGTTTGACTTCCTTCTGAAAGTCTGTAAAGATAGGATGTGTGTACACAAGTAAGGCATGCATCTCTATCTTCATTGGTCCTACTTTCTTGAGCATACTATGCTCGTTTGCAGTGTGCATCCGCCTTTGTGAATGACTTTATTGTTCTATTGCAGAATTGTACCTCATCCAGAACTCGACAAGGGTTCCAAAGTGGCTTTCAAACCGTTTGAAATAGCTGTTTGAACTTTCAGATCTCTGGGTTATCCTCAGCAAACAACCTAGAGGCAGATCGCGAAAGTAAGCCGATATCCACTTTTGTCTGATTGAGAATACATACTTCAACGAGCGGTTGTTTTGCATACCATGTGCTTCAATAACGGTTTGCCAGTCTTTTTCAAATTCTTCTAGTTCTAAGTCGATATCCCAAACAACAGCATTTATGTCTGTCATAAAATCCGTCATTGCAGATTGCCCTCCCCACCTTCTCAGGCACTTTCTGCATGATATGCCACATGCAGTACTTGTGCACAGAATTCTTGAAAATGTTTGGGCATGTCTTTTTAATTCCAGGGCATTGGTCTATTATTATACACTGAGGTTGCTGCTGCCCTATTGCTTCCAGAAATTTTGTAAAAATCCACTCAAATGAATCTTGACTCTCTTATTCAAGTAATCCAGCTGCAAAAGTTACTGTCTTCTTGTTGTGGTCTACTCCTGTGAACGGAGTAAACACCATGAAATAATTGTTTGTCCCATAAGTAGGGTCAAACGAGATTGTGTCTCCATATAACTTATAGTTGTTTATCCCTTCCTTATCAGCCCAAAAAACCTTCGTCAAGCATTTGTTCTCATCCTGATCATAAGCAAAATAGAACTCCTTTGTTTCAGCTTGCATTTTGAAATGCCCAATGAACATTTTAGCATCCTTATCCCCAATGTAACACTTGATATTTCGTTTGAAGGTTTTGAAGTCTAGCAAAGAGGCACCGATATTCTGATAACCATTTGAGTATTCCATGAGAATTCTGAAGCTCAATGTTGGACCTATGTTTAGCTTACTATGATCAATAATGGTCCTCTTAATGTAATCATGGACGTCCCTTGACATATTTTGGAACTCTCTATTTTTGATATATTAAAGAGAGTGATTATGGATGTCTATAAAGACGTCCACAATATATCCAGCTTGTCTGTCGTCTGTTTTTTCACAGGTTCTCAACCTCATGTGTGCCTTGCAGCCACACCTTGTCAGAGCATGCTTTTTTGGTTGTCTAATTCTTCGTTCTTTCTTCTCTATTGTACTCGAATTACCAGCTTCCTGATTTTTTGCTTCAAGTCGTAGTTTTCTTTTAATATCTCTATACCCCTGTCTGTTACAGACTAGTGCTTTTACGTTGACGCCCCCCCCCCTATATTTCGCATTTGTGTACCTTCTCACATTAAATCCGCAAGCCAATGCATATATGTTATATAACTGTATTGCATCCTCCAAGGTAAGAAAGAACATGCCACGTTTAGGCGTAAAATCACTCTCAGCAGTTCTTACCCACTGCTCAGTACCCCCGGGTGTACTGCTGTAATGAAGAGTTGGAACAAACTCATCGTTTTCTTTATTTGAACAAGTTGGGCTGGTGAATATATTGTTATTAGAAGAATCGCCAATAGTTACGATTGCATTTTCCCCAACAATAGAGACAGTAGAAACAACTGCGACAGTAAATTATTATAATGAGTACAGTCAGAGGACAACAAAATGACAATAACATCACAATAACAGTAGCATGGGGGAGAGATCAACATTGCAAAGTAATGTGACAATAATAAGTATGATAATAGCAGCTGGGAAACAGACGACAATCAATAACATTACAATAATACTAAATGTGTTTTTCTTATGCTACTCTCTTATCAGCCGTATATTTTCATGCTACTGCACAATAATATCACAACAATAGTACCATAATATTAGAATAACAGTACAATAATATCATCATATTTCTCTACTTTTACAATAATAGTACAATAATATCAGAATAACAACACTCTGATTCTACTCTATTATAATACAGATAATACTGAATTTTTTATGCTACTCTTTTATAAGCCATGTATTTTCATGCTACTGCACAATAATATCATAATAATATTACAATAATATCACAATAACAGTACAATAATATGATCATGTTACTGTACTGTTACAATAATAGTACATTAATATCAGAATAACAGTACTCTTTTTCTACTCTGATACAAGCCAGACAATACAATAATATCAGAATAACAGCTGAGAAACATATAAAAATCAATAACAGTATTATAAACAACTACTGATAAACAGATAAAAATCAATAACAATATTATAAACAACAGCTGAGAAACAGATAAGAATCGTTATTACATGTTTCCATATTTACTGTGGAGTTGATTTCTTCGCTAGAATTGTTATTAACCTCGTTGTCCATCTTTTATACCTGAAAAAAGTAAAATCAACTTTTCAATTCAAATAAAATCAACGAATTTTAGGAATTTACATTAATATGTTTTAATTAGAAAACATGCATGTGAATCAACGATTCAATATAATAAAAATCATAGAATTTGTTATTAATTTCGAAAATACGTTACATGTAATTGGTTTGCAGCTTGATTTGTGTAATCATATTAGGTTTTTGATCAGAAGATTTGACTGCCGGCGTTTCTCTTTGTGTTTTTTAGTTTCTGATTTTGAAGAGAGATGTAGAGAGAGAAATAAATATCGTATCAATGGAAGCTTCTGTTTCATGTTTGAGCTGCTTTTGTATTTTTTGAATTTTCCTTTTTTTTTACCTAATTTGTCTATCTATCTATCTATCTATCTATCTATATAAAGGTGAGATCCGGTGAGTCCACCTAAATATTTGAGTCCAACAAATAATATCACGCACAATACAAAACAATATCACGAAGTTTTTTTTTTTTTATCAATTTTTTTTTCGGAATTTTTTTTCGATTTTTTTTAAAGTGTAAGCTGTGATATTGTTTAGTATAACGTGTTATATTGTATCTGAGTCTGTAAGTCCAGTAAAAGAGTATCACATGCTACAATAAACAATATCACGGGTAATACTAAACAATACCATGAAAAAACAGTAAAAAAAAAGAAGAATTGAAAATATTAAATCTGACACCACTTATCGTCGACGGCAACCACCCACACAAATCCGACGACATCTCCAAGCACCCATATAACACAAACAAAGAGTCGTACACCTTCGTTGCCAAACGTTTCTCCCATCTTTTTTTTTGCAACATCCTCGGAGTCTCGGATATAAGCACCCATTGTCTTATTTAAAAATCTGTATTTTCACTCACTATCTTTTCCTCTCATAGTAACACAATAAATACCCTCCTACTGGTATCTTGGAGCTCACCCAAACCACAACCAATCAAAGTCAAAATCTCTCATACTCTGTTTCCACTAAACTTTTTTAAGCAAATAAAAAAACAAGCATTAATATGTCAAAGATGAATGTGGTGGTGTAGGTATTCATGGGATTGGTTAGGCTTTAGGTGACCTTATCCTTATTTATTACATTAATGGTATTTCTACTTTTCTAGTATGCTTCATCTCCTTTATATTTCCCTAATTTAGTTGCGCACCTTTTCGTGTGTGATGGTTTTTAAACTATTGTTATTTTATAAGATTGGTCATATTAAAATAAAAGGAAGTCAAGTGTATGAGGAGGGTGGTGTTTGCCGGAGTTTCGGTACTAGCAATGATTAGCGAGAATAAGTATGTGAAAAATAGGAGCAGGCGGAAGGGGTTCAGTGTTGTGGGATTGTACAGTATAACCCGTGATATTGTTTAGTATAACCCGTGATATTCTTTGCTGGACTCACGGACTCAAAAGATAGGATGGACTCATGTGATCCTCTCTCTCTCTCTCTCTCTTTCTCTCTCTCTCTCTCTCTATATATATATATATATATATATATATATATATATATATATATATATATTATTTATAATTAAGCTACCAATTAGTAATTAAACTAATAAAATGAGCTATTTAATCATATAAGTAAACAAAATCGAGTTAAATATAAGATAAAAGTATGGGCAAAACGACACTAAATTGATACTTATCAAATCTCTCCACACTTAAACCAACGAGTAAGCTCATTAAACTAAACTAAGACCCTTAATATAAAAATAATCAAATAGCGAAATCGCTTTAATATAAAATCCGAATCGGATTTAGCTACACCCATAGAACTTTCAACTCACAATTTGACACTCGTGAGGTAGACTGCCCTATTACAAGCAAGCGAGGCCTTGCTACAAAATTGCAAAACAACCATTCACTAAGCACAAAATCAATTAAATTGGTCACTTTTTTTTTTTTATCAAAATATGTCAGCTGCCTCATCAAGGCAACTAAGCAAATTCTCATTCAAAAGTTACATTTCATAAATACAACTAGTGGTGTTCACCGGTCCAAAACCGGTCCGGATCGGACCGAACCGGGAAAGACCGGAGACTGGCCGCCTGAATTTATAGAACCCGCAGATCGGACTGGATCTGAGAAGACCGGATCCGGACCGAACCCTTTCTGGCCGGTTTTAACCCGGACCGGACCGATTCCGAATAGGCAGTAGCATATTATATTGAAATCCTTTTGGCCTTTACAGATGAAAAAAATAGAACCCACGTACAGTGCTTACCAAATTATAGTTCTCACTTAGCAAATCAAACAGAATAGAACCCTAACGCCTTGAAATCCATTATTGAAACAATATAACAAACTTGAAACATAATTTATGTACTAATTTCCTAAGTACTAACATCTTCCTTGTTCGTTCCATCATTCTCTGCATTCTCCGGTCTCTCAGTTCCGGATAGAATAATTACCCAGAAATTTTTATCATTTTTTGTTTACATTTTCCAAAAAAAAAAAAAATAGGTGAGTATAAGAAAGTTTGATGTAAAATAGGTTACTCAGAAAAGCCAATAAAAATACAAAAAGAAAATACTATAAAAAGAGTTATATTTCCGAAAATAATACCTTTTATATTATGGTAAAGAAATCTGAAGATCTTTTTGAGGAGAAACACAAAAAAGGAAAAGATCAAAAAAAAATGCAGTACTTATTTCGAAAGAAAGTAAATCATAGAGTAAGTGAGAACAATATGAGGGGAATAAGACTACTTATATAATAAAATAACAGTAAAGGTAGAAACCCTAGTAAAAAGTGGAAGAGGTGGATGAACTTTGAAAACTGTAAAAGGCTGCACTCAAAATTGCTAAACGTCGCCCCTATTTTCATTTAATTTTGACAAGTTTGCCCTTCTCTCTCTAAAAACTATTATACACGTTTTTTTATCTTGAGTCGGAAATGGGTGACGATAACCCATTTTTCCGATACATGTGTGAATCGTATACTAATGAAAATTACGACGGAAAGCAATTCGAAAATGATTGGAATGCCGAACAACATTATCGATATTACAATAAGTATGATAGTTATGATCAAGGCGAGGGAAATGGTTATGGTTACGATGATAACAACACGGATAACACGGAAAGGGGAAGCGGATTTGGTTACGATTACAACAACACGGAGGATAAGGTATTAATCTAGTATTTTAATTTAAATCACGTTTTTTTATGTCGATTAGCAAAAAATTTGAACTCGGTCAAATATATGATTCTGCCCAGGCAAAAACGTGTGAAAAACACATTAAAGCCCAAGCGGAATCGTTTAAAACGCACGAAACAGACCAGGCCTGAACGTGTGGATCACACGAAACCGACCAGGCCTAAACGTGTGATCTACACGATTCAGCCTAGGCGGTTTCGTGTTTTTCACATGTTTTGGCCCATGCCATTTCGTGTTTTCTACACGTTTAGGCCATTTTTTTTCATTCGTTATTTATTTAAAATTTAGGAAAATGCTGAGGAAGCTGATGGAGGCGGTATTGATTATAGTGATAAATTTGTCTTTGATTATACGTTTCACCCCTTCGAAGAAGCATTTGATCATATTAATGAGGTTGCTTATGGGTTGGGGTTTCACTTGATAAAATATAAGTATCACATGGAAAAAAGTCCTCCGTATAAAATTATTGCATGTGAGCGTAGTAAACTTTACATAAGTAATGCGAAGGATCCCGAAAAACCGCAAAGAAAGTCAAAAACGAAGAGATTAAAGTGTCCATTTGCAGTAAGGGTGATAAATAGAAGAGTTGGTGAGTGAGAAGTAGTTCTTAAGTGCAGGTTTCATAATCATAATTTTGGAAACTATCTTGAAGGTCATACACGTAGAACAAAGTTAACTGATGAACATAAAGAATTTATTAAGCAACAGCGACAGTCTCATGTGAAACCTGGGATGGTTAGACATGCATTTACGCTTAGGTTTTCTGATTAGCCGGCTCCAATTTTGAAACACATTTACAATGAGAATGCCCGGTTGAGTGCAATGGATAGGGATGGGAGGAATAGTGTGCAACATATGTTACATCTAGCGAACGAATCTAATTATCTCAGTGAATACGTGGTGGAGGGGGAAGAAAAGGTTCTTACACATGTTTGGTTTGCTCATCCCGAGGGTGTAGAGATGTTAAAAGCGTGGCCCGATATTATTCTTATCGACTCTACATACAAGACGAACAAGTACGACCTTATATTGGTTCAATGTGTAGGCGTTACACCTGTTGGAAAAAGTTTTTTAATTGGTTACGCGTTAATTAAGAGGGAAAGTAGTGATGGTTATATTTGGGTTCTGAGAAGGTTGGAGTCATTGTTAGGACCAGATGTGAAACCAACGGTCTTTGTCCATGATCACGAGCGTGGTCTAATTTCTGCACTCCCTGAACTATTTCGCACGTCCTATCATTTTCCGTGCCTATTTCACATTTACAATGCAGTTGAGGCCAAAGCAACAATCTTGGAAAAGAATGGTAATTTTGGAAAAGCGGTGGCACATGGCGCTTGGAGAAAAGTTATTGAAGCTAAAACGTTTGATGAATGTAAGTTGGAGTGGAATGAGCTGAAAAAGAAATATTGTAGTCATCCTGCACTTATCAGTTATCTTGAGTTGACATGGTGGCATAAAATCAATATGTTTGGCAAATGTTTTACTAATTTGGTGCTTCATTTTGGTAACACAACTACGTCTAGAGTTGAGTCGGCGCATGCTCAATTGAAGATGTGGTTAGGTTCAGCTAAACTTACTCTTGACAGCTTGTGGAAACGGGCTGATGTTATGATGCACGGGCAACATATCGAGATCAGAAAGACTCTCGAAGATTCTATAAGCAAGAGAGTTGTCAGTAACTTGTATTATGGGAATATATTTTCAATGTTGGGTGGAAGAGTTTCGGGGACCGCAATTGAAGCAATGCAAGTCGAATATAATCGTGGGACTGATTTGGGTTGTTACTTGGAGGAGTATTGTGGTTGCACAATATGGACCACTCATAAGTTGTTGTGTGCTTGTAAGTTACATGCAGCGGTCGCGGAAGGTAGAAAAATGCATCCAAGTGATATACATGGTTTCTGGTCAAGGTTAGCTTACACGGAATCTATTCATCGTCGTTCTAGCCCTAATGATGTCATGGAGGAACTTTTCAATAAAGTTCGAAAATCGCACGTTTTTGTCCAAAGAGATGTTATTGAGACACTATTCAGTAAGTTGTATCCAGAGGACGAGGTTGTTGAAGAACCTGAAAAAGCGGAAATATGTCGTGGTCGTCCGAGGAAGTCAAATACTCGTAATAAATCTGGCGTCGAACATGCTAGACGTAGTCACCCTAGTACTACAACAACTACCGATGGAGGTATGTTTTTCAATTGTTTTGATTCTTAATTGTTTTAATTCTTAATTGTCTTAATTGTTTTAATTCTTAATTGTTTTAATTATTTTAATTGTTTTTCAATGTAGGTGACGGAGTGATGCGACCATAATTGGCGCATATTTAGCCCCCGAATTACCATTGTTTCTATGCTTTTTAGTGCCTATTTGGGTCATTTCTTATCTTTAGATCTTTGTTTTGCATATTCTTTGAGATTTTGATCCCTTGGTAGGAAAGGAGTAAGAATCTTGCATTTTCATGGCAAAACGAGGCTAAATGGATCGTATTCAATGACCAAGCATCAAGGAGAGACAAGACTAGAAGGCCTTTGTACATAGCTAAGTAGAAGATCAATGTTGAGAAAGGATCCTTGAGTCCCCAAGGAAATCCCCAAGGATTCTATGAAGAAAAGGGAAGAAAAGAAGAAGGAATGACGCTGTAGAAGAATCCGACCGGATCATCCATGATCCGTCCGTCCGCCCCAGCCTCAATCCGAGCGTCCTTACCCAGGATCCGCTCGGATCCCCCAGGCCCAATCCGAGCGTCTTCTGCCTTGATCCGCTCGGATCGTCCATGCCCCATCCGTCCGTCTCGACCTCCATCCGCTCGGATCACAAGACAAAGCATGGTTTCGTCCTTCAAGTTACAAAATGGAGACGCCCTTCTCTCATTGAATACCGGAGTCTCCTTGCTCAACTTAAAAAGTGTAATTACTAGTTTAACCCTTAGTTAACCCTAATGCATCCTCCTTAATTTTCACTATAAATACCCCATTAGTCTAATTAGAGGAGCATGTTCTTCTTATCAATAATTAGTGTAGCTAATATCAATCAAATCTCTCTTCAATATTGTAATCAAATATTAATCAAGTTTTAATCCAAGTTTTAGTTCCTTAATCTCTCTCTTGTTCTTACTTTATTTTGGGTAATTGAAGATTATTTGGGTTATTATTGGGAGATTGACAACCTCTCAATCTAGGATTCAAGTACTTCTATTATTCTTGCTTTATTATTGGAATCATTAGTAGGTATAATCTCTTAATCCCTTTTTAATTATTGCTAATTACTTTCATTTATTCATCATGTTTCATTATGTTAGTATGATTGACAACCTTTCTAGCATGATCAATATGATAATGAGTGAGTAGTTTCTTAGCTAGGGTTTAATGGGTGATTAGGGGAAACCAACATGGGGAATGATTCATGCTTAAATCAATATGCTTTCATATCTTATTTGCTTGCTTGTTTTGATCTTAATACATGCACATGTTATGTTTGATGAAATGCTAAGCCTATGAATCCTTGCATTTATTATCATCTACTATCTCTTCAACTTGACTTGTAAGACATAACCCAACTCGAGTCTTGTTAGATCATGCATGTGTTAAGTAGGAAAGATTAAGTCGACTTGTAGGTGTTGTACAATCTATGTGATTCGGCTCCGGGACCCAAACTTTCCTAGGATTGTAAGATATAACCCAACTCAATCCATCACAACAATAATTGCTTGCTTATAATTTGAGAACATGTTTGTATGATCATATCCCATGAATCCCCTATGAACCCATGACACCCTAGTGCTTTTAATCAATTGTTTACACCCTTATTCCATTTACCTTGTTAGTTTATTTTCATTGCTATTTTAGTTTAGTAACCTTCTACATCAACCCAACTTGTGACACCCCTAGACACCACTAGTAGCAATAGAAATCTTCGTTTTCAATACCCGTCCCTTGGGATCCGACCTTTACTTGCCCCTTTACTAATTGTAGAGTTGTTTGTGAAGTATAAATTGTGTTTTGTATCGACCATTGACCAACGACCACATATGTTTAATTGTGAACACCAAATGGCCTCGATCAAAAATGGCGCGTTCGTTTTCGGGGACGGTGTTTAATTGATTTTAGATTTCTTTTGTTATTTTTAGTTGTGTCTTTTTCGCCTTGGGGAAGTAAAACTCCTCAAGGAATGTTCTAATTGTTTTCTAGTTGTTTGATATTTTGCATGTCTAGAAGGTTACAAAGAGATTTGTTACCTTTTGACCGTGAAATCGAAAGAACCTTGACGAATAATAGGAGACTTGTTAGGAGGAATTTGGGAGGTGTTGGTGAAGTTGTTCAACCCACTAGTGAGTTTGTCAATCCTTTCGCAATAGAAGGAGAAGAGAACCCATTAAACAATACCACACAAAATCCACCTACAATGCCTAAATTCTCGTCACACTCTATACCCACCGAGGAGGATCTACCAAACGGTACTCCTACCCCACAACATCTTACCGGAAACTTTATTGCCAAGTCCGCCTTCATCCAACTAGTTGAGAGGAGCCAATTCGGGGGAATGCCTAGTGAGGACCCTCATTCTCATATGGAAACATTTTGTGATTATTGTGAAGCTATCTCTCAAACGGGCGTGACTCAAGACCAAATAAGATGGGTCTTATTTCCTTTTTCGTTAATCAAGACCGCAAATCAATGGTTGAAGGGCCTTGATAAGACCACCCTTGGAATAGATTCTTGGAAGAAGTTAGCTCTCGCTTTCTACAAAAAATTCTACCCACCGGAGAAGACCAATATGCTAAGAGCTCAAATCACGAGTTTTAAGCAAAGGGATGAAGAGTCTTTGTATGAAGCTTGGGAGCGGTTCAAAGGTGTTTGTCGCTCATGTCCTCACCATGGACTTAGCGAATGGTTTTTAGTGCAACAATTTTGGAATGGTTTATATGAAGATTCAAGGAACATCCTCAATATGGGATCAAATGGAATGTTCACCGAAGTTGATGACAATCAAACATGGAACAAGATTGAGGAAATGGCGGTCCATAATTCGCAATATAGTAGGCCTCGCAAGGCTACTAGAGGAAAGTATGAAGTGGACACCGTTACTCAATTGGGTGCTCAACTTAGTGCTCACATTGACACAATCAACTTGAAATTTGAACAAGCTATGGCTAGACTTGAGGAAAGCTCAAAATCATCAAAGCATCATGTCAATGCCATGACGGCATCCTCATCAATCCCAAGCGGGATATGTGAGAATTGTGGAACCTTGGGCCATGACTCAAGTGAATGTAGGGGAACGACCGAACAAGTCAATGCTTTCCAAGCTTACAAAAGTGGCACCCCTTATTCAAATTTTTACAATGAAAACACCAAGTTCCACCCAAATCTCTCATACAAGAGCCAAAATGTCCAAAACCCTCAAACTACATACACTCCACCACCCATGAGAAATCAAAATCAAAGACCCTTTTTCAATCAAAACCAAGGCTACCAAAATCAAAATCCATACAATCACCACAATGACCAAAGTTTTGATGTCCAAAAAGCGGTCCTTCAAATGCAAAAAAATCAACAAGAATTCTTCACCCAAATGCAAAAGGATAGCCAAGCAAAGGATACCACCATCAACAACATTTTAGCTCACACCAAGATGTTGGAAACACAATTGACCCAACTAGCATCTTCAAGCTCATCAAGACAAAAGGGGCAATTACCACCTCAAGGTAACCCCCCTAGACATGAAACGGTTAGTGCCATTCACTTGAGAAGTGGTACAAGATATGAAGCCCCGAAGAAGCAAGTTGAGGATGAAGTTGTGAGAGCTAGTGAGAATGAAGTTGTGGTGGAAGGTCCCAAAGAAGGGGAATCATCAAAAGAAGAAAGTTCAAAGAAAAATGAAGACAAAACCAAAGAAAAGGAGCCCATTGTGATTAGACTTCCTTTTCCAAGTCGTCAAGCCAAGCCCAAATTTGATGATCAACTTGGAAAGTTCATGGAAATTGTAAAGAACCTAGAAGTCTCAATTCCTTTCACGGAATTAATCAATCACGTTCCGGCCTATGCAAAGTACATGAAAGATATCCTCACAAAGAAGAAGTCAATCCGGAAACTTGAGACTATCGCCTTCACTAAGGTGAGTAGTGCAATTCTTCAAGGGAGTTCACCTCCAAAGTTAAAGGATCCGGGAAGCTTCTCAATACCGTGTACCATTGGCGACACAACGATCAACAAAGCCTTATGTGATCTAGGGGCTAGTGTGAGTGTCATGCCGTACTCGGTGAGTAAAAGGTTGGGAATGGGAGAGCTCAAATGTACCAACATCACTCTTCAAATGGCCGATAGATCGACGAAGACACCGCTAGGGATATGGGAAGATGTCCCCGTGCGAATTGGGAAGTTTTTCATTCCGGTGGACTTTGTCATTGTTGATATGGAGGAAGATTCCAACATTCCAATCATCTTAGGAAGACCTTTCCTACACACCGCGGGTGCGGTAATTGATGTGAAACATGGAGAGCTCACTTTAGAGGTAGGAGATGAAAGCATAACTTTTAATCTTGACAAGACCATGAGAGCTCCTCGTTTGCATGAGCCATGTTTCATGATTGATCATTATAGCCGCAAAGATGAGAAGAAGAGATCGGAACTCCAATGGAAGAAGAAAGTTGAAGATACTCCATTCAAAGAGCAAGTGAATTATGAAAAGGAGAGCTTGCAAAGCTCATCAAAATCAACCAAGGAAGAAGAAGATGGCCTCATTGGCCAAACGAAGAAATTGGGAGAGTTGTCTCCATCCAAGCAAGAGATTTTCAATGATCAACTCAATGAAGTTTGTGGTCTTTGGGACGACGAATTTGAAGGGATCTTTAATCCCTACATTGGACATGCCATCGATCATGATCAACAACAAGAACCACGGTCTATTGAGGACCTCTACCACAACAATGAACAAGCTTTTAATTACTTCTTCGAGGTGTTGAGCAACATCAACAACACCTTGAACATGCCTCCTTGACATCTCATCAAGAATGAGAGTTTGGTGGAGTCCTCCCTAAACCACCACTTGTAAATATTTCTAACTCCCTAACTTACATTTAATTTTTGCATTGCATTTTTGTCATTTTTGGATTTTATTTACCTTGATCAAAATAATTGTCATGAAAAGAGAGAAGTGAGGGAGGGACTAATGATTTTAATTGATTTGTAGTGATTTACCTTAGTGTGGGGATGGGAATTGCCTAGGCTATTCACGCCTTAGTAGTGCCCCCACAATGAAGAACACAAGATTTGAAAGAAAGAAAGAAAGAATGTTAAGGAATGGGTTTGCGCAAGGATCCGTGTAATCAAGGAAGAATCCGAGCGGATTCCTGACAATCCGCCCGTCTGCAGAGGATCCGAGCGTCCAGCTGAGAAGACGCCCGTCTTGGGCTGTGCAAATATTGAAGAATTCCTGTCTGTTAAGGAATCCGAGCGGATTTTACGGAAAGACGCCCGTCTCCCAGGATCCGTCCGTCTCTCGGTAAAATCCGCCCGTCTTGAAGTCGAAGAAAAACAAGAAAATCTCGGATGAGAATCCGTCCGGATTTCCCAAGAGACGCCCGTCCCTCAATAAAAATCCGAGCGGATTTCCCCAGGAGACGCCCGTCTTTAGGCGGGATTTTTAAAATTTGAAGCTTGAAAATCCGAGCGGATTGCGCCTAATCCGCACGGATCGTGCCTGCATCTTCGAGATTTTCGTTTCTTTAAATACCCCCCCACCTTCATTCATTCATTCATTCCTTCATAAACACTACTCATAACACCAAAACCCTCATCCTCTCCATCTCAAACACAAAAACCCTCAACAAAATCACCAAAACAAAATCAAACCATCCTTCAAACATCAAATTAATCACTCCATCTTCAAGAAAAATCAAAACCAAGCACAAAATCTTCACCCTTTGAGTCGATTTTTGTTCTCATAAAGGCAAAGCCTTTCACTTTCAAAATCGATTTGGGCATTCTACAAATTGAAGATTTTTGATTCTCTACTTGGTTTGTTCATCAAATGGCAAGAACAAAGGGAGCAGCAAAGGCACCAAAAGCAAAGGCTCTCTCTCAAAGGCAAAAAGCTCTACAAACAAAGAAAGCTTTGGCAATGGTGGTGTCAACACCAAGCTTGGTAGTGGAACAACCTCAGCAAATTTCTATGGAAGCATCACCTTCTACTCCGGTAATTAATCAACTCTTGCATTATCCGGAGGTAACTTTCATCTCCGATGACCATAGAAATTCATTTGTCAAGTTTGCTATGAAACAAATTCAATCCACCAAGTTCATATGTGAAAAAACCTTAGAGAAGCTAGGTGTCCTTGAACAAACAAGAGTCTTTTTCAATGCCATGGGTTTGAAGAAATTGTTTGAAATGAAAGAAGTAACATACCCCTCCCTTGTCTTGGAATTTTTAAGTTCCTTGAAAGTGACAAAGGTTGAGAATAGAGAAAATATTGAGTTTCGTCTAGCTAACACTAGTAGACGCATTTCCTTTCCGGAATTGGGTGCAATTTTGGGTCTTAGCGATGCACATAAATTCTATAAGCAATATGGTAAGTACGATCCCGCGCCTCTTTGGGAGGCAATCTCCGGGAAGAAATATGAAGATTTTCATGCTTGTCGTGCTCTCTTGGTCCATCATCCGGGCATAAGAGTTTGGCACAAAGTTGTGGGAAATACCATAATTGCTAGAAGAGACACCAATCATTTCACGGGGCTCGATTTTATTCTCCTTGAATCAACCTTGAATATTGGAAGAATTCACACCAAGCCTTACAATTGTTTGAGGCTATTGGTTGATAGATGGCTTCATGTAGATAGTGGGAAGAAGGGTCAAACCGTAATTGTTAATGGCGGCCTTGTCACGGTCCTAGCCAAGCACTTTGATCCTAATTTCAATAAGGATAACAAGTACAAGGCTAAGGATGGTGGCCATCTTATTGATATGTCCACCTTGATTAACAAGTTTAAGTGGGTTGCTCACAATCCCCTTGATACCAAGTATGGGTGGCTTACTAGTGAGGCTCGTTCATTCACTTTACCCGCAAAGATTTGCCGTCTTAGTGTCCACCGGACCAACTATTTACTTCCCCTAACCAAAGAAGCCGAGTACATCATTCAACAACAAAAGGGTGATCATGAAACTCCCTCCTCTTCCATTGTTATACCACCTTACCCCTATGATTATGAAGAGTTCAAACCGCAAGGAGTTGAAATTGGAAAAGATTATGTCACTCTTCTAATGCAAGCCATGCACAAGCAAGCTTATGAAGATCGGAAAAATGCTTATTTGGCTCAATATCCTCCCCTCCTACATCTAGCTAAGCAAGGACTCCTTGATCCATCTTGTCCTTTGCCTAGTTGGGCGGATAGAGAAGCCTTATTTCCGGGTGCATCAAGGGATGTGGTGGAAGGCAATGAGGTTGTTGGAAATGATGAGGAGATTGATGATAATATTGAGGAAGAAGCAAGTGGAGATGAAGAAAGGGATGGTGAAGATGGTGAAGATGATGATGAGGAAAGCAATGAAGAAAGTGCCAAGGAAAGTGGCAATGAGACCACTTCTCATGAGGGAAGTGATGGTGATAGTAGCATGATGGAAGACTAGCCTTGGAGATTCCTACTCTCCCACGGTTTGTCTATATCTCTTTGTATTTCATTTCATTTTGATCATTGTTGGTTTAGTCCTAGCAACACCAAAGGACTCACACCTCGGTTCCTTTGAGGTGTTCTTTATTGTTCCCATTTTTGAAAATCCAAAATGACAATCTAGTCTCATGCATAGCATGTGCATGAACTCCCCCATGTCTCGACATTAGCAATAGTGTCTTACTTGGTTTGGGGAAGTTAATGCATACGCAACGGGAGGTAATTTAAATTATCCTCTCCGTCATAACAAAAATCATGCATCATGTAGTATAGCTTAGTGTAGAATTGCATTTAGCATAGAAATCATGCATCACTCTTGCATAATTTCCATCATTTTGGCCATTGAGGACAATGCCCATATTAGTGTGGGGATGGGAATTCTAACACTTAACTTTTATCCAAAAACCATAAAAATTGAAAAATTTCAAAATCATAAAAATTTGAAAAATTGAAAAACCAAAAACAAGCTCATTTCCTTTGTATATATTGTCTTGCATATATTGTTTGTTTCATCCTTGTTCACTTTGATCGACTACGCCACATCCGAGACATGAGGATATTGAAGACCGCATGGTATGATCTTTCCAATCTCCTTTTTCCTCTTTATGTTAATGACTATGTGGCTTTATTTTGATTAATGCGGTAAAAACAATGTGAACTTAGGATTGCATTTAGAATATATGTCATACTAGTTGGTAGAATCATTTGCATTAGGATGTTTATATGTTAGTTGCATCATGGCATATAGTTGCATGTTAGAAAAATTTTGCGAAACCGTCTACTTGGGAAGCTTGACAAGTGTATATAGGCCCTAGTAGATGCTTTTTATTCTTAAGACTTTGCTTGTTAGAATACTTGTAAAACACCCTAGGATGTGTCATGCTAGTATCCTTTGACCCATGGTTTAAGGCCTAGTCAAGAGTACCTTGTGGTGTGATAACTCCTTGGCTACCGTTTATTCCAAGGTGACCCTTGAAACCATGCATACTTCTATCATTCATCCATGTTCTACCACATTTTTGTCATCAAAGGGAATGGGCACAACACAAAAAAGAAATCAATTTGAGTTCAATGAAATGAAAAAGTGAAAGAAAGTTTGCAAAAATGCATCAAATGAAAAGAGGAGCAAAAATAGAACTCCTAAGCTTCAAATACAAGGCACCCTCGTTACTAATTGGGGTGACTTTGAAAATGTTCAAAAAGAAATGCAAAAAAAAAAGTTGTCAAGTATTGAAATGCCAAAAATCAAAAAGAAATGGCAAAGAAAGTGTTCTCAAATGTTATATACCACAAGAAATTGGGGGGAAAAACAAAAACAAAAGCAAACTCCCAAAGTGAAACTCAAATATCTATCGATCCCTTTATCCATCGTATCCATTTTTGTGCATGGTAGAGAGGGGACGACCCTTCTTCTTGTCTTGGCAAGAGGGGGAATTCCGCGATCCTCCAGTGTTTCTAACACCATAGGGAGTCTACTCTTGACAAAAGCATTTAACGATTGAGGACAAAGGTACCCTAGCTTGACACATTTTGGAGGTGATTTATTGGTATCCTTCTAGGCTTAGTAGTTTGAACAAATTGCATCTATGAAGGATTGTGTACCCTTGAATTGCTTCCCTTGTAGATAATTCCCGCCACTTAGATGAGGAAAGTGGCTATTCTTTTGTAGATGCATCCATTACTTGATTTTGTGTGCTTAATGTTTGGATGTGTCGCCATTTTGGCAAGACCCACCTTGCCTTGCAAGAAGGCATCCTACCTCATGGTTGTCTTGTTGTGAGTTGAAGGGGCGGAGTGAGACCCGCTAATTGTCTCATATCGGCTATTATTATTAGGTTAGGTTAGTATTGGTCCTAGTCTTTGTCACCTCTTTACTCGGGACGAGCAAAGGTTCGGTTTGGGGATATTTGATGCGACCATAATTGGCGCATATTTAGCCCCGAATTACCATTGTTTCCATGCTTTTTAGTGCCTATTTGGGTCATTTCTTATCTTTAGATCTTTGTTTTGCATATTCTTTGAGATTTTGATCCCTTGGTAGGAAAGGAGTAAGAATCTTGCATTTTCATGGCAAAACGAGGCTAAATGGATCGTATTCAATGACCAAGCATCAAGGAGAGACAAGACTAGAAGGCCTTTGTACATAGCTAAGTAGAAGATCAATGTTGAGAAAGGATCCTTGAGTCCCCAAGGAAATCCCCAAGGATTCTATGAAGAAAAGGGAAGAAAAGAAGAAGGAATGACGCTGTAGAAGAATCCGAACGGATTATCCATGATCCGTCCGTCCGCCCAGCTCAATCCGAGCGTCCTTACCCAGGATCCGCTCGGATCCCCCAGGCCCAATCCGAGCGTCTTCTGCCTTGATCCGCTCGGATCGTCCATGCCCCATCCGTCCGTCTCGACCTCCATCCGCTCGGATCACAAGACAAAGCATGGTTTCGTCCTTCAAGTTACAAAATGGAGACGCCCTTCTCTCATTGAATACCGGAGTCTCCTTGCTCAACTTAAAAGTGTAATTACTAGTTTAACCCTTAGTTAACCCTAATGCATCCTCCCTAATTTTCACTATAAATACCCCATTAGTCTAATTAGAGGAGCATGTTCTTCTTATCAATAATTAGTGTAGCTAATATCAATCAAATCTCTCTTCAATATTGTAATCAAATATTAATCAAGTTTTAATCCAAGTTTTAGTTCCTTAATCTCTCTTTTGTTCTTACTTTATTTTGGGTAATTGAAGATTATTTGGGTTATTATTGGGAGATTGACAACCTCTCAATCTAGGATTCAAGTACTTCTATTATTCTTGCTTTATTATTGGAATCATTAGTAGGTATAATCTCTTAATCCCTTTTTAATTATTGCTAATTACTTTCATTTATTCATCATGTTTCATTATGTTAGTATGATTGACAACCTTTCTAGCATGATCAATATGATAATGAGTGAGTAGTTTCTTAGCTAGGGTTTAATGGGTGATTAGGGGAAACCAACATGGGGAATGATTCATGCTTAAATCAATATGCTTTCATATCTTATTTGCTTGCTTGTTTTGATCTTAATACATGCACATGTTATGTTTGATGAAATGCTAAGCCTATGAATCCTTGCATTTATTATCAACTACTATCTCTTCAACTTGACTTGTAAGACATAACCCAACTCGAGTCTTGTTAGATCATGCATGTGTTAAGTAGGAAAGATTAAGTCGACTTGTAGGTGGTGTACAATCTATGTGATTCGGCTCCGGGACCCAAACTTTCCTAGGATTGTAAGATATAACCCAACTCAATCCATCACAACAATAATTGCTTGCTTATAATTTGAGAACATGTTTGTATGATCATATCCCATGAATCCCCTATGAACCCATGACACCCTAGTGCTTTTAATCAATTGTTTACACCCTTATTCCATTTACCTTGTTAGTTTATTTTCATTGCTATTTTAGTTTAGTAACCTTCTACATCAACCCAACTTGTGACACCCCTAGACACCACTAGTAGCAATAGAAATCTTCGTTTTCAATACCCGTCCCTTGGGATCCGACCTTTACTTGCCCCTTTACTAATTGTAGAGTTGTTTGTGAAGTATAAATTGTGTTTTGTATCGACCATTGACCAACGACCACATATGTTTAATTGTGAACACCAAATGGCCTCGATCACGGAGCTCCCATTACGCTCAATTTTGACCCTATATCCCACATTGGGGGTTTTGTATATGAGGAGTTTGTGCCGATCCGGTCAAAGATTGCTTGTTGGGTGCTTTTGACCCTGATGGGGATGGTCATTGTGGGTTTCGTTTATTCTCGCATGCTAAAACAGGAAATGCAAGAAATTACATCGAGATGCGAAACCTACTTTTGGGAGAGCTACAACACAATGTTTATGCCAAAGTTTATTATGGTAAGCGAAATGATGCTTGTAGAAGGATCAAATGGGCTAAACATAAAGGATGTCTAAAACAAAATTGGATGGAAGCTTTGAATTTATTTGGTTTTGCTACGTTGTTCAACTGGACTATATGTTGCGTGACTATGTCATATACACTAGATGGCACAGACATATGGGCCGGTTCTTCAACCTATCTTCCTTTACGAGCTCCTTCCGGCATCCGTGCTCCGTATGGTATTCTATGGATTCTTTTTACAGGTAATCATTTTGTGCGATTACTCGTCAATGATAACTGTGTCATGCCTCCGATACACAGTTGATGGTCGTCACTTCGCGATGATGACATTGCTCATTATGTAGACATTTATACAGAAAGACTCACTCTTTGGATGTCTTATGTTTATTCGGGTCTGTTGCACAACCCTTTTAGTAATGAAAACGAATCTGAAGTAATATATATGTAATTTGAGAACAATTGATTGTTAATCGTATCATCTATTTAATTTCGTTGTTTTTTTATCACTCGTTGTTTTTCTTCTCACTCATTGTCGCTTTTAATTAAAACACAGTTAACGGAAATTGTTACTAAGGGTTAATTAAAACATAGTTAACGGAAATAAGCGTAAATATTTATCTGTTTTGGCCCAGGCTGAAACATGTAATCTACATGTTTTGGCCCAGGCTGAAACATGTAATCTACACGTTTTGGCCTAGGCCATTTCGTGTTTTCTACACGTTTAAGCCTTTTTTTTTAACAAAACTACTAAAAACATTTGGTTAGTACTAAGTCATGCCATAAACGACAAGTCTAACATAAAATGTTCAACAGAAAAAAACTAAATGTTCAACAGAAAAAACAAACAACAACTCCAGTGAAACAAATCACTAATAAATACTATAAGTGACCAATATCAAGAGTGGTTTTCCCGACTAGAGAGTAACTTAACTGATAAACGAATCATCATTCGAGCATGGCCATGCATTTCAGTTACAACTCCTCGAGTGGCCCTGAGAAATAACTAAACCTGATAAAGGTTGGATATTTTCTTCAACTCGAATCCTGCAGATATAAGCACAGTATGAAATGACCCAGTGACAATCTGCTTAGCCTCCTGTTACGGCAGACCATGAGAAAGAAACCAAAGTCACCCAAAAACTGCCTTAATCTCAAGAGACAGTCGATAGTCAAAAGAATCGACTCTAGGAACACAATGGACGCCCAATCCACGACCTGGCATCGAATGTTTTTAAACATTTAGGACTCCATTACATTGTCACAATATGTCCTACGAGGTATCGTTATAACTCGCATCTGTGATCGATCAGCTAACTGTTTGGCTTATGGCTCGTTGAACCCACCATCAATCAACTTCACAAAATAATAGCCAGAGTTATCAGCTCATGTAGGCGATTACAGACCAAAACAAATATAATGTAATTCAGTTCACTTTGTGGCGTTCAATGTTGTCGTACAATCCACATGAAAAACAAAATAGGAAATAAAACGATGAAGTTATAAATAGCATATGAAAAAGATAATGTATCGAATCCATAATCAACTACTACAACTCAGGAACACGTTTAATTCCCATGGAAATAACGTGCCCTTCATGCTTCATATGACAAAGGTTTAGTGAGAGGATCCGCGATGTTATCATCCGAAGCTATCTTGTCAATCACTATCTCCTCTAGCTCCACGTAATCACGGATCAGGTGAGCCTTCCGATGTACATGTCTAGACTTGTTGCTAGACTTAGGCTTCTTAGCCTGGAAGATGGCACCTCTATTGTCACAATAGATGGTGATCGGGTCATTCGAACTAGGTACTATCGCAAGTCCTTGTAAGAATTGACGCATCCATATAACTTCCTTTGCTGCTTCCGAAGCGGCATAGTACTCGGATTCGGTAGTAGAATCGGCTACAACTTCCTGTTTGGAACTTTTCCAGCTGACCGCAGCACCATTAAGAGTAAAGACGAACCCGGACTGAGATTTTAAATCATCTCGATCCGTTTGGAAGCTAGCATCTGCGTAACCGATTGCGCATAGCTTAGTATCTCCTCCATAAGTCAATGCCCAATCCTTAGTCCTCCGTAGGTACTTAAGGATGTTTTTAAGAGCTATCCAGTGTGTTTCACCTGGATTCTTTTGGTACCGACTCGTCATACTCAATGCATATGCCACGTCTGGACGTGTGCATATCATGGCATACATGATTGATCATATGGCTGATGCATAAGGAACACGACTCATGCGTTCAACCCCTTCAGGCGTCGTGGGTGATTGAGACTTGCTCAAATGCATCCCAGAAGTCATTGGAAGGTTCCCCTTCTTCGAGTTGGTCATGCTGAACCTTTTAAGAATCTTATCTAAATAAGACTCCTGACTCAGTGATAACATCCGTCGTGATCTATCTCGATAGATATGGATTCCCAATATGCGTTGTGCCTCACCCAGATCTTTCATCTGGAAATGGTTCTTCAACCATCCTTTAACCGAAGATAAGAGAGGAATGTCATTCACAATCAAGAGTATGTCATTGACATACAATATCAGGAAAACAATCTTGCTCCCACTCGACTTGATATATAAGCATGGTTCCTCGACCGATCGAGTGAAACCATACTCTTTTATCACCTGGTCGAAACGATGATTCCAACTCCGAGAAGGTTGCTTAAATCCATAAATGGAACGCTTAAACTTGCACACTTTCTTAGGATTTTCAGGATCTATGAAACCTTCGGGTTGTACCATGTACAGCTCCTCCTCCAAATAACCGTTTAAGAAGGCGATTTTCACATCCATTTGCCAAATTTCATAGTCATGAAAAGCGCCAATCGCTAAGATTATCCGAATGGAACGTAGCATAACAACGGGTGCAAAAATTTCATCATAATGCAATCCGTGCACTTGAGTGAAACCTTTTGCCACTAGTCGTGCCTTATAGGTATCTGGTTGCCCGTCTACAGAATGCTTTATTTTGTAAAGCCATTTGCACTGAAGTGGTTTTACCTTATTAGGTAAATCAACTAGATCCCATACGTCATTATCATATATGGAGTCCATCTCGGATTGCATGGCTTCAAGCCATAGCTTAGAGTCGGAACAGGTCATGGCACCTTTATAGGTAGCGGGTTCATTACTCTCTAGGAGCAAAACGTCATTCTCCTCGACCATACCAATGTATATGTCTGGAGGATTAGAGACTCTACCCGACTTCCTAGGTTCCTGAGGAATATTAACCGTATCATCAGTTGAAGGAACAACTTCCTCCATCTGTTCCTCGGTTGTTGGTTCTTGAATCTCCGACAGCTCGAAGGTTCTATTACTTGACTTGTTCTCGAGAAATTCTTTCTCTAAGAACTTCGCACTACCCGCAACAAAAACTCGATGTTCGGTAGGCGAATAGAAGTAATGACC
This sequence comes from Silene latifolia, assembly GCF_048544455.1. Lineage (NCBI taxonomy): Eukaryota > Viridiplantae > Streptophyta > Magnoliopsida > Caryophyllales > Caryophyllaceae > Silene > Silene latifolia. The sequence continues at coordinate 55,345,524 of NC_133527.1, read as the reverse complement.
AAACATTCCTTTTGGATAACCAATAAAGTATGTCCTGACCGATAGCGGGCCGAGCTTATCCTCGTGTCTCCACTTGACATAAGGGGTCATATGGAGAGTAAGGTCCTATATGCCTACCGACAAAGAAGGGATTCATAGTTGTTTGGCCTATAAAGACTAGTCTCAATTTCAGTTTTAGAGGAAGATCCCATCAACTTTATTTTAATTCATTTTAAGTGAACTAATATCTAGCATGCGGGAATGAATAAACTAAGATGATGGCTTAAAATTGTGTGAGATCTGTATGTCTATGAAAACTAACATCCAAACTATATGAGTCAATTTTCATGCATATTAGGTGGTTTGGTTTTGGCGGAATATGATGCATTAATTATCATGTGAAGAAAAGCAATAAGAATGGAAAAAAAACGTAAAACAAAAATAAAGTCCTAGTGTGGCCTATCTACCCAAATGAACATAAATACAACTTTGGAATCCTTCCCAGGACCCGAGAAGCTTGTCTTGATGTTCCATCTTGGTCCATGTAGCGGGAGTGAGCAATCCAATCTCCATCTTTAGTCTTCTCAAAATTACAATTAATAAATTATAAAATGAACCTATTTGCATTCTAATTTCAAAACCATAATACTTAAAGAAAACCAAAAGGAGATACGAGATCTCAAATTTACATTAAAATTATGTTTCCATCATTACGAAAACATAATTAACTAAGGCCACACTAGGTATTACAAATTACAACCGATTGCAAAAATACGTAAATAAACCATTCAACGAATCATTAAACTAAATAAAAATGCATCAACTATAAATTAAACATTCAAGACATCTTAATTATGTAGAGTAATTTATCCAAACCACCTATTTAAATGATCAAATTATGTGACAATTCCTCAATTACTCACAATAATTCCAATCTTAATACATATTAATCTTCTAATATGAATTAATCCAACATTATTTTAAACCTCTTTAAAATAATTAGGTATCTTTAATTTGTGAACCTTTTCACAACTAACATCATACATTATAAATTTAATGTATAATAATTATTGGCCAAAAACAAGACAAAAATAAAAAAAAATTCACTCGGCATAAAGCCCTAATAGTTTCGAAAAACTGTTTTTATTTTTTATTTTTTTTTCTTGCTCTCGGTTTTTGGCCAAAATAAAAACAAAAACAGTTTTTTTTTTTTTTTTTTTTTTTTTTTTTTAAACCTCATGGCATTTACAAAAAATAGAAATATATTTTTTTCTTAAATGCCCTCGGCATAACCATAAAACGAAAAAAAAACATTTTTTTTAAAAAAGTTCTGCCCTAAAACCGGATTTATTTATTTTTATTAAACAACATATTTGTTTAAAGTTGCTATTATAACAAGATTGGCATAATCATCTTTTTAATTTAAACATATATTCAAACTAGATGATTCAATTTAACCTATTAAAAAGAATATCTAAATCATGATTAAACCGATCATCACAATTGATTTGAACCTTTGTTAAATTAACTTGTATGCCAAAAACTATATAGCAAAAATAATTGAACAATATCAAACAATTTCCATTTACATTTCAATTTAATTCTAATTAAATCAAAACATCTACAAATTTTATCATATTATCATCTTAACAAATTAAAACAACAATATGAATAAATCAAATGGAAACAAAAATATCAAAAAATCAAAAACATTTCGGCAAAAAAAAAAACCCCACGGCCGAAATTTTTTTTTTTTCGATTCTTCAAATTTTTTTTTTGTTTAAATCCATTTATGAAAATCATACAAAATAATTTCGTGGCCTATGCTCTGATACCACTTGTAGGAAATATCGGTATACTTCCTCTATAAAATTTCGGATTATAACGAAATTATAATTATGAAAAACTAGTCATAAACGAATTTACATAAACAAAAAGAATGGAGATTAAGAATTAACCTTTAGTCCTAGCAAATATGGCCTAAGAACAAATATCAAATTGATATTCTCCTAATTATTGCACCCAAGATGGTATGAGAAATGCCCCTCAATTTGCTAGAATGAGATCCCTAATTTTCTTATGAATTTTTAGGGTTTTTGTTTTTTTTGTGTGATGAGTGAGTTGGGTCAAAGAAGAAGTGAGAAAAACATCTCCTTATACTCCCACCTAAACCGTGTAAAAGAGTGAATTAGGGGAGATATTTTTTCTCCTCTTTTTCGGTTTTACCTACTACCAAAAATAAGGAGAAAATCTTCTTATTTTTGGTTGTTCACAAAATGTATAAAATGTGTATTATTTCTCAATTGTCAATTATGTCGACATGTATTAATAAGTCCACACACAACAGCTTGCAGTCAATTTATTAATACCGGTCTGTCAACATGTATGATGACAATGTCGTATAATATATACATTTACTATAAATATCGCATATTTATAGTTCGCTAATTAAATATAACTGGTTACGTTTAATTACGAATTAACATCTTAATTCGTTTAAGCTAACATTATATACATTAATTAAATATAACATATTATATTCAATTTACGAATTAACAGTTAATTCGTCTCAGCTAATATTATTTAATTGAATTAAATAATCGTCTCATCATCACATTGACTAACTGTTTAGTCAAATACATGAACTAACCTTTTAGTCATATAAGGCATCAATGTGATTATATCTTCATACAATCACATCTCTCATACACATCCTTTAGGTGTGACTTTTAGGGACCAGTTGATCACCGCCATCTGTATGATAATAACGTCAAACTTCTAGCAAGTCAACCGTTATTAAGTAAACGTTAATCAACTGATAAAAAACGAAGTAAACCCTTGTGAACCTATAAGAGATTTATATACGTTATCACACTAACTGTGGAGGACACAAGCTCCAATAGTACCGTAGTCGGAAAGTAGGACCTAGAAGCGGGCATCTGATCAATATCGCGAGGAACGTTCATCACATATGGATGCGAGTGTGAAACAAACCACTCCATATACCCTTTCGTATAAGCATGAGATGGGTGAGCGGGTAAAGTTAATCTGTCGAGATGTGCCTTGTGCATTGACCAATGAGTCCAAGTGTAGTCTAAATACGAACCATCAAACTGCACATCATAGGCTTTCGACATAACTGGACGAAAGGCCTTATAAAGTCTTGCCATGGGGGTCGGAATGATCTGCATATAGCCAAATTGTCGAAGACAACGATCTGGCTGATATGGCTAAAAAAATGTCAATAAATCTCAACAACCCATGGAAAAGACTGCGAGGATGCTCGGTCTCAGGAGGGTTAGGGTACAGTCTCTAAGCTACCGACTCAATCGACATCATATCAAGCTGCTCTCGGTGGGAGACAAGAGCTCTGTGCGACTCGGCCTTAGGTATCCTACTAGTAGACCAAATCGTTGCCCTCGGAGCCCTGTGTGTGCTCGCCAACATAGCCATCGGCCTAAAAGGGGGGAAGTACTCAAAGATCTAAGTCTGCAACAAGGTCAAACAACCGCACAAACCCTTACAACCAACCCTCGTCGCAATACCCAACTGCCTGTATAAATAAGCCAATGTTCCGGCACCCCAAGCGTACCCACTTATACTACCAACATCCCTCAGCATCGGGAATGTGTTTGCCCGGACCCTATCACTCGATTTATCAACAAACAACGCCGAACTCAGCAACATCATCAAGTAACCCTGAGCATCAGACCTCACCCCGTGCCTATGATCGCTTTCTAGTATACTTAGTCAGCAAGTTACGATCCGCCTCAGGCTGACTCCACAAAACATGAGCTACATGTCCGGCAAAACTCGGAATCACATCCGGTACTAAAGGACCTCCCGGTGCTGGACCTGTCAAAATCCAACTAGTATCTTTTCCCCTCGCCCTTACTTTCCTCCGCGGCTCTGGAATAGAACTACTAGAACCCTCGGTATAGACCTCAAACCTACCTTTCTCGCCCCGCCTGACACGTAAAGCAGAACTAACCTCCACATTACCGGCCTCCTCATTACTCGCATCCTCATTTACCGGCCCCTCATTTTCCGACTCCTGATAATTCCGTGCCTCCTCCTCAAGTTCCCTCTGGAAATCCTGATATTCCCCAGCATAGAAATCTTCCGACTCATCAGGCATATATCTCTCTCGACCCAATAGTAGTAGACCCCACCTTCAACGTTACCGTTTTTCGACGATTTGAAGCATGTAGTTTGTTTCTGCGTTCATCGGCATCAGACATCTGCAAAATACCCGTAATTGTATTACTAATTAAATAATTAACAATTAACTAACTACGAAAATAATTTAACATAATGAATATAATTATATGAAATTACGTAAAACTAATTGAATAAATAAGTAAATTAATGACATTAAACTAATTCAATTAAAACATTTTTAACATAATGCTTTTTTGAAGAAAAAAACTAATTCAACTAGTTGAATAAACGTTTTTTTGAATAAAAAAAATTACGTTTTTTCGAAAAAAACAAAAAAAAATCGCTGAAACGTGTAAAACACACGAATAATAAACATGATCAATTTATATGCCAAAAACTATATAGCAAAAACAATCCTTTTATCATAAACATGATGATTCCATTTAATTTTAACTTAATCTGCATTAAATCAAAAAACTACCAATTCTTCATATGATAATTTTAACTGATTATAAACTATAATATGAAAAATAGAATGGAAAAATATCATCAAACAGAAAAGAAAAAAAAACGGCACAATAAAAATTTTCGAAACACAAAAAAAAGAAACCCTAATTTTTTTCGAAAATCAGGTTATGTGTACGTACAATTTTTATGAAAATCATCAAGATTAAAATCGTAGCCTAGTGCTCTGATACCACTTGTGGGAAATAATCTTTATACTTCCCTTTAACATGAAGGATTATAACGATTTAACAAAGATGATCTAAGGTCATAAAATAAAATACATAAACAAAAGTAAAAGGATTTAGAATTAACCTCAGGTCCTAGCAAAATTGGCCTAAGAACAATATCAAAACTGATATTCGCCTATTAGTTGCACCCAAGATGATCTGATATATACCCTTTGATTATGCTAGAAATCAATCTAAAATTTTCTGTAAAATTTTATTATCTTTGTGTTTTGTGATGAGAAAGAGGAGGCAAGGTCAGAAAAAGCATTAGGTTAGAAATAATTCTCTACCTTTCTTTTTATATAGACCGAAATCTGGAATCAATTAGGGAAGAAATAACCTCCTAATTTTCGGCCAAACAGACCGAAAATAAGGAGTGTATTTTCCTTATTTTGGTCTTTCCAAAAATATATAATATGTGTTGAATTGTTATCTAGTGTGGATCGAACCCATGACCTCTTGGTATGTGTACCCTCACTATTACCACTATGACACATTCAGCTTGTTGATATTAAATACAACTGATTATATTTAATTACAATTAACAGATTAATTCGTCCAAGCTAACATTATATATATTTAATTAAATATAACTTATTATATTTATTTTACGAATTGATGATTAATTGTCTCAACTTAATATTATTTAATTTTCATTAAATAATTATCTCATCAACACATTGACTAACTTTTTAGTCATTTTGGGCATCAATGTAATTATATTTCTATAACCACATTTCTCAAACACGTCCTATAGGTGTGACCTTTAGGGACCAGTTGATCACCGCCATATGTATGATAATAACGTCAAACTCTCTAGCAAGCCAACCGTTATTAGGTAAACGTTAATCAACTGATTAAATATACGAAGTATACCCTTGTGAACCTGTAAGAGATTTACAAATGTTATCTCACTAATTTGTGGAGGACACAAGCTCCAACAAACTCCCACTTGTCCTCACAAGTGTATGTGCGATAACCGATTCTCATATCCTTTAAAATTTCTCCCACTCAATGTAAAACAATTTGCAAATCCGAATTCACAAATGTCGTATTTTACAAGCGATCAGTATCAAGAGTGGTTTTCCCGACTAGAGAGTAACTTAACTGATAAACGAATCAACATTCGAGCATGGCCATGCATTTCAGTTACAACTCCTCGAGTGGCCCTGAGAAATAACTATACCTGATAAGGGATGGATATTTTCCTCAACTCGAATCTCGAAGACGTAAGCACAGTATGAAATGACCCAGAAAAAATCTACTTAGCCCCAGTTACGGTAGACCGTGAGAAAGAAACCAAAGTCACCCAAAGACTGCCTTAATCTCAAGAGACAGTTGATGATCAAAAGAATCGACTCTAGGTACACAATGGATGTCCTATCCACGACCTGGCACCGAATGTTATAAAACATTTAGGACTCCATTACGTTATCACAAAAAGTTGTCCTACGAGGCATCGTCATAATCTCGTATCTGTGATCGATTAGTCAACCGTTTAACTTATGGCTCGTTGAACCCACCATCAATCGACTGCACAGTATAATAGCCGGAGTTATCAGCTCACATTGGCGATTACGGACCAAAGCAAATATAATGTAATTTAGTTCACTTTGTGGCGTTCAATGTTGTCAGTACAATCCACATGAAAAACAAAATATTATATATGTAAACGATGAAGTTATAAATAATATATGAAAAAGATAATGTATCAAATCCATAATCAAGTACTACAACTTAGGAACATGTTTGATTCCCATGGAATTAACATGCCCTACATGCTTATCATAATTCAACGGTTTGGTGAGAGGATCCGTGATGTTATCATCCGTCGCAATCTTGTCAATCACTATCTCTTGTTGCTCCACGTAATCACGGATCAGGTGAGCCTTCCGAAGTACATGTCTAGATTTGTTGCTAGACTTTGGCTCCTTAGCTTGGAAGATGGCACCTTTATTGTCACAATAGATGGTGATCGGGTCATTCGAACTAGGAACTACCGAAAGCCCTTGTAAGAATTGACGCATCCATATCGCTTCCTTTGCTGCCTCCGAAGCGGCATAGTACTTGGATTCAGTAGTAGAATCTGCTAAAACACTCTGTTTGGAACTCTTCCAGCTGACCGCAGCACCATTAAGAGTGAAGACGAACCCGGACTGAGATTTTGAATCATCTCGATCCGTTTGGAAGCTAGCATCTGCGTAACCGGTTGCGCATAACTTAGTATCGCCTCCATAAGTCAATACCCAATCCTTAGTCCTCCGTAGGTACTTGAGGATATTTTTGACTGTTATCCAGTGTGTCTCATCTGGAGTCTTTTGGTACCGACTCGCCATACTCAATGCATATGCCACGTCTGGACGTGTGCATATCATGGCATACATGATCGATCCTATTGCAGAAGCATAAGGAACACGACTCATGCGCTCAATACCTTCAGGCGTCGTGGGTGACGGAGACTTGCTCAACTGCATCCCAGTCGTCATAGGAAGGTTCCCCTTCTTGGAGTTGGTCATGCTGAACCTCTCAAGAACCTTATCTAGATAAGACTCCTGACTAAGTGATAACGTCCGTCGTGATCTATCTCGGTAGATACGGATTCCTAAAATACGCTGTGCCTCACCCAGATCTTTCATCTAGAAATGGTTCTTCAACCATTCTTTAACCGAAGAAAGGAGAGGAATGTCATTCCCAATCAAGAGTATGTCATCGACATACAATATCAAGAATACAATCTTGCTCCCACTCGACTTGATATATAAGCATGGTTCTTCGACCGATCGAGTGAAACCATACTCTTTTATCACTTGGTCGAAACGATGATTCCAACTCCGAGAAGCTTGCTTAAGTCCATAAATGGAACGCTTAAGCTTGCATACTTTCTTAGGATGTTTAGGATCTATGAAACTTTCGGGTTGCACCATGTACAACTCTTCCTCCAAATAACCGTTTAAGAAGGCGGTTTTCACATCCATTTGCCAAATCTCATAATCATGAAATGCGGCAATCGCTAAGATTATCCGAATGGAACGTAGCATGACTACATGTGCAAAAATCTCATCATAATGCAATCCTTGCACTTGAGTGAAACCTTTTGCCACAAGTCGTGCCTTATAGATATCTGGTTGCGCGTCTACAGAACGCTTTATTTTGTAAAGCCATTTGCACTGTAGAGGTTTTACCTTATTAGGTAAATCAACTAGATCCCATACATTATCCTCATACATAGAGTCCATATCGGATTGCATGGCTTCGAGCCATAGCATTGAGTCGGAACAGGCCATAGCACCTTTATAGGTTGCGGGTTCATTACTTTCTAGAAGTAAAACATCATTCTCCTCGACCATACCAATGTATCTGTCCGGAGGATGAGAGTCTCTACTCGACCTCCTAGGTTCCTCAGGAATATTAACCGTATCATCAGTTGGAGGTACAGCTTCCTCCATCTGTTCCTCGGTTGTTGGTTATGGAATCTCCGACAGCTCGAAGGTTCCATTACTCGACTTGTTCTCGAGAAATTCTTTCTCTAAGAACGTCGCACTAGCCGCAACAAATACTCGATGTTCGGTAAGCGAATAGAAGTAATGACCAAATGTTCCTTTTGGATAACCTATAAAGTATGTCTTGACCGATCGCGGGCCGAGCTTATCCTCGTGTCTCCACTTGACATAAGCCTCGCAGCCCCAAACCCGAATAAAGGACAAGTTAGGTACCGTTCCCTTCCACATTTCATATGGAGTCTTGTCGACAGCTTTAGACGGACTTCGGTTAAGTATAAGAGCAGCTGACAAAAGAGCATAACCCCATAATGAATCAGGCACTACGGTGTGACTCATCATGGGTCGAACCATATCAAGTAAGGTTCGATTTCTCCGTTCGGACACACCATTTAATTGAGGTGTTCCAGGTGGAGTTAACTGTAGAGCGATTCCACAGTCTTTCAGGTGTTGATCAAACTCATTTGAAAGATATTCGCCACCCCGATCTGAACGGAGTGCTTTAATCTTTCTACCCAGATTAGTTTCGCACCCTATTCTCGGTATTCCTTGAATTTCTCAAAGGACTCACTTTTATGCTTCATTAAGTAGACATATCCGTATCTACTCAAATCGTCCGTGAAAGTGATAAAATATCTATAGCCATCTCTAGCGGTAATTGACATAGGTCCACATACGTCCGTATGTATGAGTCCTAATAGGTCACTAGCGCGCATTCCAACACCTTTGAAGGAAATTCGAGTCATCTTGCCAATGAGACATGATTCACACGTGCCATATGCAGAAAATCCGAATGAGGGAATAGTCCCATTATCGACGAGTTTCTTTACGCGTTTCTCATTTATGTGTCCCATTCGACAATGCCATAGATAGGTTTGATCTTTGTCACCAACCTTTAATTTCTTATTATTCATGTGTAATACTTACGTGGTTTGATCTAAGATATAAATTCCATTCATGGAAACTGCTTTACCATAAATCATTTCATTAAAAGAGAAAATACAATCGTTATCCTTTATCGAAAATGTAAAACCGTCTTTAGCAAGTACGGAAAAGAAATAATGTTCTTAGATAAACGGGTACATAGTAACAGTGATTTATTTAATGATAACTCAAAACCACTAGGGAGTTGGATTACATATGTTCCCTTCGAGGCAGTAGCTACTCGTGCTCCATTCCCGACTCGCAGGTCCACATCACCTTTTTCGAGAGGTATGATGTTCTTTAGGCCCTGCAAATGATTACACAGATGAGAACCACAACCAGTATCTAGTACCCAAGTTCTGAAACTTGCATGGTTAATCTTAATCATATGAATATAAGATGACATACCAACAGGAACGACGCGGCCTGCCTTGATGTCCTCACGGTAGACGGAACAGTTCCTCCTCCAATGTCCAGTCTTGTGACAATGGTGGCACTCTATGTCACCGCCCTTGGTCTTTGTCTTGCCCCCGTGAGCCACTAGTCTCACCAGCGCACTCTTATCGTTTCCTCGGCTTCTTAAACTTTGGCTTACCTACGTTAGGTCGCCATGAGCCTTGCCCTTACCTTTACTCTTGTTGTGAATCGTGAGAACATCCTGCTTCATGCTCCCACTCAATTTCATATCCTTCTCGGTCTGTACGAGAAGGGAGTGTAGCTCATGAGGACTCTTTTTCAAGTCATTCATGTAGTAGTTCGCCCTGAAAAGGGCAAAACCATCGTGAAGAGAATGAAGCATTCGGTCAATGACAATGCTCTCACTGATTCTACAATTCAGTGACTCCAGTTTCTCGACATTCTCAATCATGTGAAGAATGTGTGGGCTAACCGGTTGGCCCTTCTGGAGTTTCGCATCAAAGAAGCGACAGGTATGCTCATTTGTGATGATTCTCGATGCCTTTGAGAACTCATTAGTGAGCGTGGTGAAAATCTTGTTTGCACCTTGGGCAATGAAGCGTCTCTGCAAATTGGTTTCCATTGCAAAGATGAGTACGTTTCTTTATCGCACCCGATTCCATAACGAAATCACTATAAGCGAGTGACTCGTTGGCTCCTGCATTTGGGCCTGGGTTGACCGGTATTGGCTCAGTTAAATACCTGAGCTTACCGTCAGTAATGGCAGCATTCCGTAGTGCCGCCTCCCAGTCCGCAAAGTTGGACCAATCATTCTTCAGTCGCGTGGACTGATTCATTTGGTCCATGAATACTTTTAGCCAGGATGAACGATCTAGTGTGGCACTAGGCATTGGGATTGCGTTATTTCCAGCCATTTGTTGTAACAGTATTATTGATAATAAGCGTGTTCTACACTGCGAAAGAAGAATAAAATAATAAGCATGCATCGTTTTTATTTTAAGTCTAATGAACTAATGTCATAACGCGAAGACTCAAAAAAAAAAACATTTATACAATTGACCTCCCTCAAGAATTATATAAATGACCCCAAGACTCAATTCTCTGTAAATTGATAAGCTAACCTGTTAGCTAATTCTACCGTTAGAATTCCTGGTCGATAAATTTCTGTAAATTCTATCTTTAGTCCATCATAATCACGAGAAACTCTTCGGACTATGTTGTTGAGGTAAACTAAGTCAACACAACTACTTACCCAACGTAGAAGGGGTCATAATAGGCCTACCGACGAAGAAGGGACTCATAGATGTTTGCCCTTATAAATACTAATCTCAATTTCCGGTTTTTAGAGGAAGATCCCATCAACTATTTTTAATTCATTTTAAGTGAACTATTATCTAGCATGCGAGAATAATTTAAACTAAAGTGATGGCTTATAGACTGTGACATCTGCGGAATATGATGCAATTACTAGCATGTGAATGAAAAGCAATAAAATGTAAACGTAAAAAAACAGTAAAAGTCCTAGTGTGGCCTATCCTATCAAAATGAACAATAAATACAAGTTTGGAATCCATCCTTGGACCCGAGAAGCTTGTCTTGATGTTCCATCCTGATCCATGTAGCGGGAGTGAGCTTGAATCTTCATCTTTAGTCTTCTTTGAAATTACAATAATTAAAATTACATAATTGACCTATTAATTACATTCTAATTTCAAAACCCAAAACTAAAATAAAGGAGATTCGAGATCTCATAATTACATAAAAATTATGTTTCCTTCATTACGAAAACATAATTGACTAAGGCCACACTAAGTATTACAAATGACAACCGATTGCAAAATTAAATACGTAAATAAAATTCATTCATTCGATTCATTCAACATAATTAAAAGCATCAACTAAAATAAATTAAACATACATAATACAATAAATTAATTATGTTGATTAATTTATCCAAACCACCTATTTAAATTAAATTAAGTGACAATTCCGCAATTTAATCACATTAATTCATACATAATCCATATTAAACTTGTAATATGAATTCTATCCGTCAAAATTTTAACCTGCTTTAAAATAACTCGGTATCATTAAATTGTGAACCGATTCACAATAACTAATTGGCCAAAATAAAAAATAAAAACAAAATCCAATTTTTTTTAAATTGGTCACGGCAAAAAAAAAACAGAATTTTTTTTTTCTTTTTTTTTATGTTTCAGCTGCACGGCTGAATATTTAAAAAAAACCCTTTTCCTATTTTAATTTGGTAAATAGGAAAAACAAGGAAAAACTTTCCATAATTTTTTTTCCCTTTCTATTTCGGTAAATAGGAACATGAAAATTTCTATTTTTTTTTTCTCTTTCTCGGTTTACCAAAAACAAAATTAATTTTTTTTTTTTTTTCGTAAACCCTAAAAAACGGCCTTACCCTTTTTTTTTTCCTTTTGCGGCAAGATGCCCTAAAACAAGATTTGATGACTAAATTGTTTACCTTTGCTATAAGCACATGATTAGCATATGAAATAATAAACATGATCAATTTATATGCCAAAAACTATATAGCAAAAACAATCCTTTTATCATAAACATGATGATTCCATTTAATTTTAACTTAATCTGCATTAAATAAAAAAACTACCAATTCTTCATATGATAATTTTAACTGATTATAAACTATAATATGAAAAATAGAATGGAAAAATATCATCAAACAGAAAATAAAAAAAAACGGCACAATAAAAATTTTCGAAACACAAAAAAAAGAAACCCTAATTTTTTTCGAAAATCAGGTTATGTTTACATACAATTTTTATGAAAATCATCAAGATTAAAATCGTAGCCTAGTGCTCTGATACCACTTGTGGGAAATAATCTGTATACTTCCCTTTAACATGAAGGATTATAACGATTTAACAAAGATGATCTAAGGTCATAAAATAAAATACATAAACAAAAGTAAAAGGATTTAGAATTAAACTCAGGTCCTAGCAAAATTGGCCTAAGAACAATATCAAAACTGATATTCGCCTATTAGTTGCACCCAAGACGATCTGAGATATACCCCTTGATTATGCTAGAAATTAATCTAAAATTTTCTGTAAAATTTTATTATCTTTGTGTTTTGTGATGAGAAAGAGGAGGCAAGGTCAGAAAAAGCATTAGGTTAGAAATAATTCTCTACCTTTCTTTTTATATAGACCGAAATCTGGAATCAATTAGGAAAGAAATAACCTCCTAATTTTCGGCCAAATAGACCGAAAATAAGGAGTGTATTTTCCTTATTTTGGTCTTTCCAAAAATATATAATATGTGTTGAATTGTCATCTAGTGAGGATCGAACCCATGACCTCTTGGTATGTGTACCCTCACTATTACCACTATGACACATTCAGCTTGTTGATATTAAATACAATCGATTATATTTAATTACAATTAACAGATTAATTCGTCAAGCTAACATTATATATATTTAATTAAATATAACTTATTATATTTATTTTACTTAATTGATGATTAATTCGTCTCAACTTAATATTATTTAATTTTCATTAAATAATTATCTCATCAACACATTGACTAACTTTTTAGTCATTTTGGGCATCAATGTAATTATATTTCTATAACCACATTTCTCAAACACGTCCTATAGGTGTGACCTTTAGGGACCAGTTGATCACCGCCATTTGTATGATAATAACGTCAAACTCTCTAGCAAGCCAACCGTTATTAGGTAAACGTTAATCAACTGATTAAATATACGAAGTATACCCTTGTGAACCTGTAAGAGATTTACAAATGTTATCTCACTAATTTGTGGAGGACACAAGCTCCAACAGTTTCTGCCCAGGCACGAACATGTGGAAAACACGTTTCAGTCCAGGCCCGAACATGTAAACCACACGTTTCAGCCCAGGCCCGAACGTGTAAAATACATGTTTCTGCCCAGGCCCAAACGTGTAAAACACATGTTTCTGCCAGGCCATTTTCGTGTAATTCACATGTCGGGGCCAAATCGAATTTTTTTTTTCGATTTTTTTTCGGGTACAAATCGACATTATTTCCCCTCTAATCTCGTATATCTATATAAATTTGGCTCTAATCTCGTCACATATTACCTATCCTAAGCCACCCTATAAACTAATCTACACTAATTTAACAAAATTATAAAGATTGCAAAACAAAAAAAAAACAAACATACCTTATTGTTGAATTGGTTGTTGTTATTGATGATGAATTGGTTGTTGTTGTTGTTGTTGATGATGAATTTGTTGTTGTTGTTGTTGATGAATTGGTGGGTGGGATGTTGTTGTTGGTGTTGGTTGTTGTTTTGTTGTCCCGTTTTTCTGCCCTTTTTTTTCCGATTTTTGTTGTTATTTTTCAAGCGGATTTGAAGTTCTTGTTTTTTTGAAGCGGAAATAGTTTGAACACCGAAATGAAAATAAAGGAAGTGATGGTGTATAAACTAGTAAAGGGCAAAATAGTAAAATTAGGGGCGACGTTTAGCAAAACTAGGGTCGACGTTTAGCAAACACCTTTTCAATTCTTCAATGCTTTAGTTTATTACTATAATTATTATAAATTATAATGTTATTAAATATTAATTAATGCAATTTGCTGCCAACCGTCAACTAGTGTCCAGCATGCATCATTATTCTCATAAATCCAAAACTTTCAAAAACACCGATTAACCGCATGTCAGACTACGCAACCAGTACAAGATACTCTCTAGCCGGTCCTCCGGCCTTGGTCCAAGTTTTTCCGGTTTTAGACCGGCCTAGACCGGAGACCGGAAACTATAATATTACTGGACCGAAGACCGGCCCGGAAGTGAACCGGTTAGGTCCGGTCTGGACCGGCCGGGTCGGTTCGGTCGGTTCTCCGGGTCGGGTCACTTTTTGAACATCCCTAAATTCAACTAGGGCATAAAGGATGACAACCAAACACTCCAAAATCGACACAATCTCATTGTGCATATTTTAAGTTCGTTTAGGGACTTGTCAAGGGGTAAGGTGGCGATGAAGCGAGATCTCCCATGATGTTAGTGGCATATAGACATAGACAAGTCTCGAATTCTTTACAATAGTAAAGGTCAAGGATCGTCCCTTAGCCTAATAAGGTGGCAAGGCAAAAGAGTGTTTGGAATGAAATGCTCAATACAATAAAAAGTGGATCAACTAAACATTTAAGTTTGGCCTCTTTAAAAAACTTACACTTAACATTCAACATTTATGATGAGGCTTGTCCCACGCGTGCTAATGTCCTTTACTTTCACCAATCGCTTATTAGGCAACCAGTTAACCTCAAGACAATAGCTTTTCGGGGTAATAGTCACTCATTATCTTTGGTCACCATCGAATTCACGACCATTACGGGGGCCCAAATCACTGAATCCCCTCCAAAGGCATCGAAGTGTTAGTCCTCCACCAAAATTCCAAAATATTACATTTCCACATTTCTAAACAATTTGAGGCTTTTTGACAATTAATATTTCCACAATACAAAACCTTTTGAAAATAGCAATTTAAACTTATTCATGAAAATTGTATTTTTGGTTGTCGAACCACCAAATCAAACAAGGTCACCTAGACAAGTTAATCAAGTACATATCACATCACGAGAGGTGGTGATCGTTGTAGAGAACTCACCTCCTAAACACCCCATGACACAAAATCGGACTATACACAATATTAAAGTGTTGGTTCAAGTGTTTAAAAGTCATTCTTTTCACAAATGTTGGAAGTTAGAATAATAACTAAATCAAAGAGAGTAAGCAAATTTATTGAAAGTAAATTACATATTTTTGAAAAATTTTCAAATTTTTAGGGTTTCTCGAAATATTAGCATAATAAAAATGCAATGAACCTAAACATGATATTACTAAGACAAGAAATGTAACCTACACTACAACACATATAAAAAAACAACAAGACACCACCAAAACTACCAACACTCCAACTTCACAACAAATGCCCACAAGGGACCAACACCACCAATATCTATCCAAATTCCAACAACAACTACTCCATATAACCAACAATAACAAACCTTCCCACACTTAAACTTGACATTGTCGAGAGTGAATAACATCACCGTTTCAAGCTCGATCTTTGATCATTCCATTAAGGAAGTGATCTTTGATTCTTCTACTACAACTCATCACCTTCTTGTTGGTTTCTTGAAGTTCACAAATGTAGTACCTACTGTAACATCCCCATTTATTTAAAAGCCTTTAGCAAGACATTCTGAAGTAAATAAAGGTGTTACCATCTCAATTTCCTGAGGTAGTAAGTATAAAAGACAAACAATACCAAAGTACTTTAAGACGATATAAATTAAAGTGCCTCAAAAGACTTTATTACAAAATTGCAACGAGATAAATAATTATTACAAAGTACGTTTAAAACAACTGTAGCGGAAATAAAATCAATAGTGTATGAATTATAAAAAGTGATCTCTAGACTCAAGTGATAATCTCGTCACAAGCTCCCCCTTTAAGCATCCAGCACTTCTCACATGCTAACCTGAAATCAATTTGCTCCCCAATATTTGGTTCATCACTGGTGTTTACGAATACAGAGTCAACCACGAGGTTGAGTAGGATAACTAAACAACAGTCATAATACAATCACCCGCAATAAGATACGATAAAGAAATACAAGCCAAGACCGTCATACACACACACACACACACACGGCTCATCCGTGTGCCACGTCACACCACAGCCGAAACCATAGGAACCGGCACCACACAGTGTACTGCTCAGGTCCACGGCAACCTCTGAACACCGCCGTTCCTGGCCAACCAAAACCGTACAGGACTACGGCTCTTCTACATCCCCGTGCCTGACCGACCAAATAATCTCAACACATTGCCAATCCTCTTTCACAATTCCAACCAACAATAGGGAACCAACAGACAATAATAACAATATGATTATGAGACAACAATTATTACAATATGCTCCAGACAAGAATTATGACGATGTACTCAGGACAACAATTACAGCAATAATCCATCTTTCAACAATCATCAATTACCAAATAAGATAGTTGAGTAGTTAACGTACCTTTTAGCAAAATATTCTCAACCAATCAAACAATCAAAAAGCTTCTTCAACAAATTCACCACCTAAACAAATAATTAAATTATGTATAATTATTAATTAATCTTATTAATGAATTTAAGATGTAAACTACCCAAAATAATCCCACAAAAACCGTCACAAAACACGCCCTACAACACGGCTGACCCGAGGGTGGTCAACCCGCCGGTCACCGGTCCCCACGGCCAAGGTCTCGGTGGTCAACGACCACGGTCAAGATACGGGTCAAGGTTAAAACGTAAATAATTGATGTGAGACGATAAAATAACTTACCACAATTAATTAGCGAAAGATGAAAACTCCGTCTTAGAGTTGTCTCACAAAAGCTCTCCTCACAATTATATGTATTGAGTTTTTGTAGAAGAATAAATATGATATTAAGGCATAGGGTAGGTATTTATATTAATTGGTAGATGGAGATGGAAGATTCTAGGAAGGTGCTTTTAATATTAAACTAATGAAAATATCTAAGGTAGGTGGAGAAGATAAATAATAATAATAATAATAATAATAATAATAATAATAATAATAATAATAATAATAATAATAATAATAATAATAATAATAATAATAATAATAATAATAATAATAATAATAATAATAATAATAATAATAATAATAATAATAATTTTTGAACGTTAGAGAGAGAGAGGGAGGGGAGGGGCGATATCACGATTCCTCAGGCGATCCTTGACTGCTGCTCTATTCTTCGTCACCACCTTCGCCGTCTCACGCCAGCCATCTCTTCGTCGGCGTTATTGGTGTCGGTAGCTGTTTAGGGTTGTGGTTGTGGGATTAGGGCATCGTGTTTATTGCAGTTTTGGGTTTAGGGCTTCGGATTTCTGGCTTTTTCTTCCGCCGTTGGCTGCCAACAACCACCCCACGTCGACCTTTATACCTCACGTCGCCGGACAGGGGCAGTTGTTGTGGGTTGTTCAAATGGTGGTTCATAGTTGTGAAGGAATTGCGTGCGGTGTGTCGTCTTTCAGGGGTAATTGTCGCCGGCTTTGCGACCTTTGTCGACCTCCGCCATCACCAGTTGGCCATCAGACCTCAAGTCGCCGGTCATTTTGGTGGTGGGTGACGGCACTGCTTTGGGTTTTCCTTCCACCGGTGAGTGTTCAGTTTCATTTCGTTCTTTTTCCTGTTTGTTTTTACGCTGTTTGTTGCTTTGCTGCGGTGGTCCCGTGCTCCTGCCTGTGACCGGCCACTATGCCTCTGCCACTGCCTTGTGTGGGTGGGTTCAGGTTGTAGTGGGTGTTGCGGTTTGCTGTGTGTGGAGTTTCGGGTTGTGTGGGTGTTGGGCCGTTTGTCAACAGCTACAGTGTGGTTTGTTGGTGGTGGTCCTCGGTTGTTTAACGCCGTTGTGTACGAGGAAGGGTGTTGGGTTTTGTTGTCCTTTCATGCTTGAGCTAGTGCGGTACCATTGTCCTTTTTCGGGTCTTAATGCGTGTCGGTATGGCTTCGGTAAGGGCCTGACTAAGGTGGCATGGCAGAAACATTTACAGGACCGACATTGTCAAGATGGTGCGTTGGACCTTACGCGTCAGACTTTTACTGATAGTTTGACTGTTTATTCCAATGCCGATAGTTCTTTGAGATGGATGGGGCTCTGGTTGTGTGGGGGTGTTTTTTAAAACCCGTACTATTAGAGCTAGATGTTGGCATAGTCGGGGTGATATTGTGATGCATCCAAAGTGTGTTGATGGCCTCTACACCTTCCTTATTTATGGTATTCCGAGACCTTTGGCTCCTTCTGCTTCGGTTTCGTCTGATGATAGTGTTGAGCTTGTTCAGTGGTCTATATCTTCGCTTGATCGTTTATTGTCATTAGGCCCTCGCACCGTGAAATCTATTCCTCCTAAGTGCCGTCTTGGGTTTGCTCGGGCCTTAAAAGGGGCCATGGATGAGGTGTTTGATTCCCCTAGTGATCTCTTTCGCTGGGTTCGTTTGCTTGCTCTACCACTTTGTTTGCTTAGGACTTTCGCTCCTCGGAGTAATCATGAGTGTCGGACTGCTATTCGGCGTCAGCATCAGGAGGAGAGTATTGCCAAGGCTATTCTTGCTTGGAGTGTACCTGGGACGGGGGGGGGGGGGGGGGTTTGCGGGTGTGTTTCGATGAGGGTCCTTCTTCATTTAATCTGGATGAGGATCTGGATTTGAGTGAGCTTAACCTCCGCCTGTCGGCGGAAGATTTGTGATGGCCACTATACTGCTGCTGTCCGGGTGCTTTCTTCCTCTAGGGTCGCCCCCTACTCCGATGCCACTCTTGTGGCCCTGCGTGAGAAGCATCTTGTCGCCCCGCCTCCTTCATTGCCTCCTTTGTCTGGGGATCATCATCCTCTGGTTGCCTCTTCGGTTGTGGTTTTGGATATGATTCGGAGCTTCCCACGTGGTACTTCCCCTGGGCGGGATGGGTTTCGTGCCCAACACCTTATGGACTGTTTGGGTGGCGCTAATGTGGCTATCTATGATGATTTGATCACTTCTATTACTAGGGTGATTAATCTTTTTCTTGAGGGCCGGTGTCCTCTTCCTCTAGGTGAATACATTGCCAGCGTCCCTCTCACGCCACTCGTTAAACCGGGTGGTGGGGTTCGTCATATAGCTGTTGGTACGGTCTGGAGACGGCTTGTCTCTAAGGTTGGTGCTTTTGTGGTTGGTTCTTCTTTATCTTCCTATTTTGATGGGCTTCAGTTTGGGGTGGGTGTGTCCGGTGGAGGAGAGGCTATCTTGCATGCCTTGAACCGGCTTATTGAGGCTCGGGGGGCTCAGGTGGGGCTTTTTATGTTGCTGGTTGATTTCCAGAATGCGTTCAACCTTGTTGATCGTGCGTCCATGCTTTAGGAGGTCCGCCGTCGTTGCCCGGTTCTTTCCCATTGGGTGAAGTTTTGTTATTCTAGCCCTGCCCGTCTTTTTTATGGGGAACACTGCTTGTGGTCTTGTCAGGGTGTTCAGCAGGGTGATCCGTTGGATCCTTTACTTTTTGCTTTGGTTTTGCATCCCTTAGTTTGCAAGATCCGGGACACTTTTGACCTCACTATGCAGGCGTGGTACTTAGATGATGACACCATCGTGGGTGATACTTTGGAGGTGAGGAAGGTCATGGATTTGATTTTGGTGGATGGCCCTCGTTTTGGACTACATCTTAATGTCTCCAAGACGGAGGTCTTTTGGCCTGTTGAGGATCCTCGGAGTCGGTTTCCTGGGGTTATCCCTCCTTCTATTTCTCGGCCATTGCGTGGTGTTAACAGTTTTGGGTGGACCTGTCCGTACTTCTCCTGGTTTTAGCAGTGAGATTGTGGCGAAGAGAGTAACTAAGACCATTGAGCTAATGGACTTGGTTGCGAGGATTGAGGACCCGCAATGTGAGTTGCTTCTACTTCGAGCTTGTACTGGTATTTCTAAGCTCTATTTCTCACTTCGTACTTGCTCCCCTAGTGTTTTTTGGGTCTGTCCATCTTCTTTTTGATGTCGCTCTTCGTTCCAGCTTGGAACGTATTATCACCGCGTCTGGGCCGGGTTTTGGGGATTGGCAGTGGCGCCTTGCTACATTCCCTTTTCACCTTGGTGGTCTTGGTGTCTATACGGCGGGAGATGTTTTATTCTATGCTTTTATTGCGTCCCATTTACAGTCTGCTGGTTTGCAGGCTAAACTCCTCGACCCTTCTGGTATTGTAGATGCGGACCCTGCTTTTGATGATGTCACGTGGTTGTTTACTGCGACTACAGGTTCTGGTATCTTAGGTAACCCTAGTGAAATTGCTGCCCCCAAACTTATGAAGAAATTGGTAGACATTTATTTCGCGACGGTTTGTTTTTGCCTCAGTGTTTTCTCTTTGACACGACGCCAACTTGCTTTATGGCGTCTCAACGGGGTTCTCACTCTCCCGATTGGTTACGTACGGTTCCTATCTTGGGGTTGGGTCAGACTATGAACGGGAGGACTTACCGTAGTGTGCTTGGGTATCGTCTGGGTGTCCCGTTATTCACGGTATCTAGGCCCTGTCCTGCTTGCTCTCGGGTTTTTGCTGAGGATGTTTTTGGTGACCACGCTGTTTCTTTTACTGGTACTGTGGGCGTTAAACATCGGCATAACCTCGTCCGGGACACTCTTTTCGACATCTATTATAGATCTGGTATTACTGCAGGAAAGGAGGTTGATATCGGTTTGGTTGATGGGCATGGTGGCTCTCTTCGTCCTGCGGATTTGCTGCTTTATTCTTGGGACAGAGTGCGTGATGTGTGCGTTGACTTGACAGGGTCTTCTCCTTTGATTCAGGCTGGGATGACGGATTTTGTGCTTGGCCGGGTTGTCGTTGATGCTGCTCAGCGTAAGTGTGCTAAGTACGGAGATTTGTGCGTGGCAGCGGGCTATGGTTTTCTTCCTTTCTCTTTCTCTTCACTTGGGGAGCTGGGTTTGGATGTTATTGCCTTGCTCAAGCGGATCTAGAAATTCTCAGTATCTCAGGATACGGGGGCTCGGGTGGCCGCTTACATTTTTACTAGACTTAGTTTTGCTGTTGCTAAGGGTGTGGGAGCCCAGATTGTCTCTCGGCTCCCCACCAATTTCATGTAAATTTTTATTTTCATTTTAATGAAAGTTGCGCGCATCCTTTTTAAAATAATAATAATAATAATAATAATAATAATAATAATAATAATAATAATAATAATAATAATAATAATAATAATAATAATAATAATAATAATAATAATAATAATAATAATAATAATAATAATAATAATAATAATAATAATAATAATAATAATAATAATAATAATAATAATAATAATAATAATAATAATAATAATAATAATAAGTTGAGATAGGAACAGTATAATATTAGGAATTATTATAAGAAGGTGCGAAATTAAGAAATAGATTAGCGCGTAACATCACTCGGCGAGTTCAGCTTTGCGCACTGATTTTCACACAGCTGACATTTCTTCGTTGCTTATCGAAATAAAGATTGTGACCATGCGTTGGAAGGCTAAGACAATAAAATTTCCCTTCAAGTTGAATCGCCTTCATATAAACTCTACAACTCTAGATATAACCGTTTGAAAATGCCCCTAAAACAAGTGATCACATTTCCAAGTATGACACATTTGTGCAAGCTCTCTATTAGTCTTTCATAGTCTACCTTGTACTTAGACACACATCAAGGGTCCTACAACCTTTGAGTATCAGGGGTATTACACCTACACACATTAAACCCAAAGAAAACACACAAACAAAGCAAATGAATATATACACTCAAAACAGATAAAGCAAGTGAGTCATTTAAAAATCCAATCAAAGATCTCATTAACTTATCAAAAGAAGAGGACCAATCTTCAAGAAAGTGGTCATAATACATCTTAACAACCAAACAAGACCATCTATAAACCAAGAAATAAGAAGCTGACTAGTGAGAGGCTTGTGAGGTAAGAAGTGAACACCAAATATCTCATTATCACACAAAGATTTGTCACTTGGTTTCAAATTTACAAGAAGAGGATTAAAACTTCTAAGAGCATCTCCAATGGTTACCCAAAAGGACTTGCTTGCAAATAAAAAAAAATTCAAGCTACTTGCTTAACCATTGGAGTACTCCTATTGAACTAGCTTAAATTAAGCAACTAGCTTCATGGAGCTAGTAGCTCAAATGGTCCTACAAAAAAAATTTGCCAACTAAACTAATACACTTGGAAATAGGCATGAAGTACAATTGCATTTTCAGAAATGTTGTTGTGCATATGGGCCCATCTAAGCCACAACACAAGTAGCTTACCATTGTAGTAGTTTCTAACTTAAAAATGTTGTAGCTTGAAAATCTTATGTGGCAATGGTAAGCTAGTAGCAACTAGCTTACCATTGTGGATGCTCTAAGCTCACTCAAAACATCACTCTTGTAACACCCCCATTTATCTAAGAGCCTTTAGCTAGACATTCCTAGATAAATAGGACTGTTACCATCTCGGTTTCCCGAGGTAGTGAATAACAAAGTACAACAAACCAAAGTACTTTAAAATAAAACTTTAGTGATTACATATTTATTACAACATGACTAACTAAAACTCAACTTAACATTTCAATACAACTCGTAATGGAAAATAAATAAGTGATTAAATCATCTATGTGGTCTAGAATTCTAAGTAGACCGGCCAAGTCCTCACTCATTCCCGTAAGCTCCCAAAGTCAACTAACCTTTAATACCTGCAATATCTGCTCCCCATTTATGGTTCATCACATGTGTTCACGAATACACAGTCAACCACGAGATTGAGTAGGATAACTAAACAACAACAATAATATGATAACCTGTCATAAGATATAACAAAGAAACACAACCAAGACCGTCACGATTCACACGGCTCAACCATGTGCCACCCACACGCCACACTGAATCATGACAACCGACACCATACGGTGTACTGCTCAGGGCCACGGCAACCTCCGAACACCGCCGTGCCTGGCCGACCAAAACCGTACAGGACCACGGTTCTTCCCCATCCCCGTGCCTGACCGACCAAATAATCTCAAAGCATTGCCAATCCTCTTTCACAATACCAACCAACAATAGAAGACCGACCAATAATGATAATAACATGATTATGAGATACACAAGGCAATAATTATACCAACATGCTCAACACAACAATTACGACGACATGTTCAAGATAACAATTACAAACAATCCATCTTTAACCATCATCAATTACCAAATAATACAGTTGAGTAGTTAACCTTCTTGGTAAGCAATTACTCCAATAAATGCGATCTACTAAAATTATTCTTCAACAACCCGGTCCACAAGTCCGTCACCTATAGATAAATAGTACTTATAATTTAATTATGAATTATTCAATACATTATTATATTTTAATCATTTATATTTTATTTACATTAATTATTTTCTCATGTAAATTAATACGATACGTAAAAACCGTCTTTAATCATTAAAAACCAAATACCCAACCACCCAAAACATCCCGCAAAACACCATTCATACCCGATACCAACCATACCCGACACCCTTCCTTAAACGGCCAAAACCCGACTTCATAAACCACCACTAACACCACCAACCTAGTAGCCACTACCCTGTACCACAACGCAACCCAACCACCAAAGGCCACCTACTAAACCACCCTCTACAAACCAACCAAATACGCCCTAAACAACCCCACAAACACCCGACACAACTTAACCTATACACTCACTCACCACCTTACACCACCTCACGACAACCAGGGGCCACCAACGTGGTCTCCCTTGACCCATGCGGTCCCACCACCTGCCACGACCCCACACGACAACCCACGACCACTCATACACGACTCAAAGACCGTATAAGCAACACAACACGCGACAACTACCACACTCAACAACCACCGTGCAAACCACCACGTCACCACCCCAACACCACCAATAGGACCGTCCCTAGCCGACATAACCAACCACCTAAGTCCCAAGTCAAGTCGAAAACCACACAAGGTACAAACTCCGTCTTAAGGTTCACGGCATACCCCCATTAGACGCCAATTCTGCCTATCACGGTGGTCAACGACGGTCAACAATGGTCCTACTATAATCACTACGGTCAAGGACAACTACTAAGGTTGTCAAGATCTTTTACGGTGGTCTTAACGGTGTACAAACCATAACTTAATTGGTTAAAATAATATAAACATAAATTACGACGATCTTACCTTTTATCGCTTATTTGCTCTTTCCGTCTCTCAAATCTCCTTTCTTCTATTTTATGAACTATTTTTCAGATAAATTTGTATATATAGTCTAGGTTTAAAGAGTCTAAGATACTAATTAGGAAACTATTGCCTTATTTAATTATAGTAGGAATTACTAGTATTATTCTTATTGTTATTACTATTAAATCCCGATACAAATCCCGATCAACACTTATGCTAGGCCAATAAAATCAGTCCTCCTACCTATATCACATGGCCCAATGACTTAAAATTGTCTAAGTCCAATTTCCGACTTGCTTACTTACTTTATTATTTAATTAACGTCTTATTTGCAATTACTATTATAAATGTCATTAATTAATTATTTGAATTACATTATTTATTCTCATAAATATTATTAAATTACGGGGTATTACTGTTAGGTTCATATACCCATATTAGACTCATCTAATTTAATTTATAAATTACCCATAATTTATATTTATGTGGATCTAGTGCATGCATAACTAAATTAGAGATGAAAAGAAAAATAATGTTCCTTACATTGTATTTGGTTCGAAAATATGGGCACAAATAAGGATACCTTCCTTATTTGTTCATGAGCTTAAATGTCATGGATGATCCTCCAAAATCTCAAGTGTAGAGATTCTCGTCTTGTTGCCCCCAAAACAAAATCCTTAAAACTAATATATTAACTAACTAGATTAATATATTAGTAGCCCTTAAATGATTCTAATAATTTTGTAGTACTACACTAGTAATTATATAATGTGATATTAGAATTTAGATGAACAAATATTAGAGATCTAAAAACTATTTTTAGAGAGAATAAGAAAGGCTTTTTCACCAAAACCTCAAAAATGTGTAGAATGAAAAATAAGAGCAAAAGATGCTCTTATTGGAGCTAGGGTGGCCGGGTGAGAAGGGCGGAAGGCCATTCCATGCCCTTCTCACTTTTCCTTTTGTTCTTCTCTAAACCTTAGGTATGTAAGACTAGTAAATTAGGGTCATCATTATTTTATTTTAACTATTAAAATAAATCACTCACTATCCACTACAACCCCTCCATTTCGGTCCATGTATAAAATGGACTTCCATTTTATTTTGTCAATTTGTCATTGATATGGTCGTTATGTACCAAAAATAAATACCTAAGTATAACTAACAGAAGCTAGCGATAAGTAGGGTCGATCTCCATGGGGAGGCAGGATATCTATCTGTAAGTCCGTCTATCTAGTCACAATTAGGGGTTTTGAAATTTGTTTTCTAAACTACTAAAGATTAAAGGCAAGAGAAATAGAGACAAGCGCGATATAACAAGAACATTCGAGATAAGTAATCAGATAAAAGAGGTATGTCAGGATTTCGGTTCACCATGGCAGTTCATCGACTCAGTCATAAATAATCTCGACAATCAACTGTGAGAAGGGTAAGGGAAAGGTCCTTCCGGTCTGCTATCCACCCTAGACTACTACTAACTTAACTTCCGCCCTCATTAGGTAGTCTACTGTTCATAGTAGGTCTGTTCATTCCAATCTTCCGATCCAGGAACAAAGTTAACCAGATTAAAGTTATTTATAAGCGTGCACTCAACTAAACATATTACAGTTATATTGTTATGGTGACAGATTCTCACAAATAAATCATCTAGCCTATTCACAACATCGTCACTTTACTACCATGGCTCCCCTAAGCGTAACATAGGGTGATTAGCTACTTAAGCTTTTGAAATCAATAACAATAACAGTAATCATGAATACACTAAGAGTAGACATAATATAAAGACAATAAAGATGCAACATAAACAATTAAACAAGAACAATAAATAAGAGAACAATGATTAAGAACAAAGAAGGATTAAGATTAAAGGAAGAGAAAGGTTACAATAAAGCAAATCCGGCGTAAAGAAAAAGTAGCAGTGATTAAGAGCAAAGATCCAGCGATTAAGAGTAATTAAGAGTGTGTAGAGATGTTTATGACCTAATCACGACTTCCTTATATAGGGAAGCGTTTTTATTAACAAAATAAACCTACACGGATTAGTTAACCCGTGTAACATAGCAAATCACTCGATCGAGGATTTTTATTCCCCTCGATCGAGTATTCATCCAGCCAAACCGTTCGATCGAGCACTTTAGGCTCTCGATCGAACACTTCCCAAAAAGCCATTTTCGATCGAGCATAGCATCTACTCGATCGATCAACTGCAGCAGCCAAATCACTCGATCGACCATCCAAAGCTCTTGATCGAGTGTCTTCCACAAAGACCAGCACCAAACTCGTCTGGATAGCCTTCCAAGGACCTCCCTTCACGCTTCCCGAGGTATGACTTATGCTCCAAATCTCCGTCTCCTTAAAATGCATGCAAAGTGGGACGACTAAGCACGATTCCACTACTTTCGGATCCATTTCTACAATTAAGACAAAACAAACCAAAGTAGCCAATTCGGGGCATTTTGCAATACAAAGCGATACAAATGGCATAGAAATGCGTGCAATAAGAGGCTGAAAAGTCTATATATATTGCACGTATCAAATCTCCCCAAACCGAACCTTTACTCGACCTCGAGTAAACTAAATGCAAACTAATGTAACGGATATGAAAACTCAGAGCTATCTATAACTTGTCCACTTAAACCATTTAATGCAATCAAAAATTAACAGTCATAGCTACAACAGTGAATACACAAACGAGTTGTATGATGTCTGTAAATAAGCTGACCAGTCGACCTTGCAAGACCATTAAAATCGGACTCTCACGGGTCACTCTTCTCTCATAAAGAACAGGGTGAAAGTATATGTGTAAGAGAAGAAGAGGAAACAGTCACTTACCTAAACTGCGACCTACATAACATGCATGCAACAAAAATGATAGACGATTCCAAACATCGCACATACATTCCAACCAACAATGTCCGTCATAACCAAGGGCTTACAAATGGTATGGGAGAGTGAGGTTACAGGTAAGAAAAGGCAAAACAGATTATAGAAATGTGGAGGTAAAGCGTCAAGTTAGGACCTAAACAGGACCATATAAAACTATCCAATTCTCAGCTGACTAGAAATCGAACACAAGTGTCCTTTATTGGCACAAAACTCACTAACCATAACATAATCTCCTCAAAAAGATATAAATAAGAACGGAGTAAGACCGTCATAAACTTCCCTTTTTTAATATGGTCTAATTTCAACTTCTTTTTTTCTTTCTTTTTCCTAATTTCACGTTTTTTTTTTCTTTTTCATTCTTTTCCATGCTTTTTTCATTTTCTTGCCCGCGTTTCTTTCTTTTTCTACCGACTCCATATAAACGAGAACGAACCAATCTCGCAGCAATAAGAATATACCACAAAAATTACACTAAACTAGCTTGACTGGCAAGCTTAATTTGGGTGTAGCTAATGGGTCAAAAGGCTATTTTTGGCTAACGTGGAGCTAAATGGGTGAAAATGAAAGAAAGGGGGAAATTGTAAGCACCTCCCTTCATGTGACACCGACCACAAACCCGAATGCATGCAAGCAAAAGGCAATCGAATCTCATAAATGTGCAAATGTGATGAACATGCTATGCAAGGAGTACTACTCTCAAATTCCTACATGAACTGGTCATGAATGACACCAGTTATATGGCTCTAAAAACTTAGAAATTGTAAAGTAGTTTGCCAATTTTATCAGGTCAAGTCTATACAATCAGCTATATTTTCAACATTAACTCGTAGATATGCGCATGACTAAGATAATAACTGCCAATTAGATGCAAGGCTCAAGTGATATGACAAGTTAAAGTGCAATTTCATCATGGAAATATACCGTTTCGACTCAACCTATATGCAAAATGAAACGTGAAATTTTTTGAATTTTTTGGATTTTGGATTTTTATCTTTTTGAAATAAAATACAAATGCAAGCAGGAAATAAACGTGAATGCAAAACAAATGCAAATGCAGACTCAAAGGATGCAATACCCTTCCCAAACCAAAACGGACAACGCTCTCTTGCTGCGGGTACCCCTCTGCCGGGTATCGGTAGAAAGAAGGGTGTGGCCAGCCATCTGGAACGGGGCGTCCTCTCCTCATGTGATACTCGTATATAGGGAACAAGGCAAGTGCCTGATCCCGCTCCATACGAGCCTGCCTGGTGAGCAACTCAAGAAGCAAACTGTCATGACGCCCATGGTCGATGACCTCGGACGCCTCAAAGGGTGGAGGAGGAACAAAATTAGCCGGGTAGACCGGCTGTGTAACAGAAGGAGTGGGGATAGGGATCGGTGTTGGTGTTGGCGTGGGCGTGGAAGACTGCCGAGCCTTAGTCTGTGTGGATCCCTCTCCAGTCTCAGGTCTCTTCCGCTTCTTAGAAGCGGAAACAGTGGTAGGCGGAGCAAGCGGAAGGTGGTAGAAAGGCAAAGGTGGAGGCAATCTACCACTCACAGTGGTCAAAGGTACAACACGGGGTAGGTCGGTGTAAGGTAAGGTCACGGACCTGGAACGACCAATCTTCCAGGTCCGATGGTCTAAATCTAACCAAAACATTGCCAACATGGCAGGAACATTCAGGTACTTTTCCCTATCTACATGTGCCAAGTCAAGGGGAAAGCCAGTGAAGATAGAACGGGCGAGGTAGGTGGCTATGGCACCACAGACAATGGTGCCCGTCATCTTCTTCCCAACAACATTAAAATACTGAGCTGTCAGATAAGCAATGTAAAGAACAAAGGGGCCCTCGCTATCAATGTTTAAATAACCCCCTAAAATCGACAACTCAACATTGTTAATGTTGTTAGGCTCTTTACGGCCAAAAATCGTCCCTCCAATGAGACACAAAAAGTAACGGGCCGGGGGAAGGTGAATATGAGTGAGCTTTCGCTCCTCAAAAGGGGTCTGTGCCAAGGTCTGCCAAAGCATACGTAGGACCTTCTTAAGAGGGTCCAACTCACCGTGGGACGACAAACCTAACCTACTACCAAACTCAGCTAAGGTCCAGGTCGTAGTTCGGTTAAACAACCGAAAGGAGACACAAGGGCTGTCGTGGTCTGTGGAGTAGGCGGCAGCTGAAAAAGTAAAGGAGCTGAAAAACTCAAGGGTTAGCTCCGGCTAGGTCAAAGCACTCATGGTAGTCAACCTTGTCATCCCCGTCCCGTTCAACAACTCAGCAACAGGCTCGTAAATCCCCAATTTCTCAAGGGTGGTCTGACACAAAATTTTGTAGAACTAATGTCACAGCGCTCTAAGTTATAAAAACGAGTACGATGAATCGAGTTAACTAAACGTACCTCAGGATAGTCAGGATGCGGGTCCAAGGAGTCATCGACACGGAACGTGGCAGTGGCACGTCCAGCAACAGGAGTGCCTCGTCCTTGACCCCGTCCACGGCCAGTAGTACCCGAAGAAGAAGCCAGTCCAGTGACTGGCCGGGGCACTAGGGCAGACTGGAAAGCAGGTGTGGCAGCGGGTGACGACACATCAGGAGTCATCACCAAAGAGGGAAGAGTACCAGCAGTAGAAACAATAGTGGCAGCAGTACTAGCAGAAACGACGGTGGTAGCAGCAGGGGCCACCATCTCAGACAGGGATGGGGTAACAGTAGAGTTAGACGAGGGTATTGTGTTACTATCCATCCTAATCAATTGAGTAAGTGCATAAATTAATCAACCAAACAATTAAACACGGTTTCCCCCAATTTTTCGAAAAATTCGAACCCTAATGCCCTAACTTGGGTCAAAGAAAAAAAAACAATAAACAACAAAAAGAGGGAGGAAATCACTTACTTGATTGAAGACCCACAAGAGAATGTAAATTAATCGACAAAAACGCAAGTAATAATCGGATTTTGAATCCGACCCAAGCAAACCCTAATTCCTCAATTAAAACGCAACAAAGACGAATTTGAAGGCGAAAGGAGGGGTCTTTTGTCGAAAAATAAGTAAGGAATGTAATGTGGGTGCTGATTTTTGCAAAAGGGAAGAAAAGGATGGAGATTTGGGGTTTTTTTGCAGGTTTATCGCAGCAATAAGGAGAGAAAATAACGAGAATGAAAATAGAAGAGGAAAGGTGGGACTCCATGCGTTATATAAGCATTAGTCACTCGATCGAGTGATTTGAAACAACTCGATCGAGTGATTCTTCCGGCATTCCTCTCGATTGAGTACAAGTCTTCTCGATCGAGAACTCTTCCTTTTTGACAATTCGATCGAGAGCATGAAACTGCTCGATCGAACACTTTTGCTGGGAAATCCTCTCTATCGAGTACAAAAAGTACTCGATAGAGTTGTTTTCTTCTAGCACACATCCCAATGCTATAAATCTTCCCCAAACCTGCATAAAAACATGTAGAAATACTTCCCGCAAATACCAAATCACAAAATACGCAGTCTATAGTCGGTTTTTCGCTAAAACTAACTACGCTATTGTCTAATAGTCTAAAAACGCAATTAAAATGTCTAACGGAAATTCAAAATTACACAATGTTACAACGGGGCATTCCCCGCTCATCTTCCAAAGCACTGTAGTAGCCCATAAGAGGGCTTCTGACTGGAGGAGGTCCCTTCAGCATCGCAGACCGTCCTCTTTGATCGCCATGAGATTGTACTCAAACCGATGGAAGGAGAATAGTTTGCGTCCACGTACGCCTTTACTTTCTTCTTTCCTTTTGCATTCCTAATGGTAGTGGTATCATCCTTTACAGAATTTCCATCACTTCAATTGACTTTCATTGCACCATGACCGACAGCATCTCCAGTATCCACTCTGTCTTTACCTGTAGTAAGGTAAACAACAAAATGGTCCACCTGTAGTCTGAGGTGGAGGCGTTACTATAGCATCACAATATTCAATATTATCAACTGGAGTGTTTGTATCTGGGTTAATAGAGGGTAGGGCATTGCAAGGTTAAACTTGCATAGGGGCCCTACGAGCTTTGGACTGAGGAAACGTCAGCTCCTCATCTCCTACCTGGAAGGTAAGGGTCTTTCCCCCGACATCAATTACTGCGCGAGCAGTAAATAAAAATGGTCGCCCTAAAATAATAGGCGTATAAGAGTCCTCGGGTATGTCTAAGACCACAAAGTCAACGGGAATAAATAATCTCCCGATTTTCATAGGTATGTCCTTTAAGACACCTAGTGGCCGTGATATACTACGGTCGGCCATCTGAACGGTCATATTGGTGCAATTAAACTTGGTCAAACCTAGTCTCTTAGCAAGAGACAGAGGTAAGACACTCACGCTAGCTCCTAAGTCACATAGCGCATTGTCAATTAAGTGGGTCCCTATATGACACGGAATTGAAAAGCTACCCGGGTCTGATTGTTTGGGTGGTGTCTTATTCTGAACTAAGGCGGACCCGACTTCAGTCAAAGCCACCGTTTCATGGTCACTTATATGTCTCTTACGCGATAAAATTTCTTTCATAAACTTCATGTAAGAGGGTACCTGGGTAAGTAGTTCGGCGAAAGGAACGTTGACATGAAGGCTCTTCAGGATTTCATCAAATTTCCCGAACTGTTGGTTGGCCTTATTGTTCTGCAATCACCTTGGAAAGGGAACCGTGATAGGAATTTCTAACCCTTTGTTTATTTCTGCCAATGTCTCGACAGGTTCATCAATATTTCTGCTCGATCGATCACTTTTGCCTCTCGATCGAGATCTTTCAGCAACAACTTCATTCAATCGAGCATCATCAGCCACTCGATCGAAATCCTCTTTATTAGCATTAGTCGATCGAGGTATGATTCCACTCGATATAGCATTTTCATCAGCCATTTCATTTGATCGAGGCATTTCCTCCTCTCGATCGAATTCTTGATCAATAGCTTTACTCGATCGACCAACAGTTTCACTCGATCGAGTAATATTATCAGTAATTTTACTCGATCGACCAACAGAAATGAGTCGATCGAGTATTTTCCTCGGATTAAGCATAGTTTCGTCAATGGATGACTGTTCACTCTCAGCAACAACAGGTCTCGGGTCTGATATGTCTTCACCAGTCGACATTTTGGGTCCTTCATAAGAAAGGCCGCTTCGCAAATTTATCAGATTAATCGTCTCATGTTGATTCTTATCAGGTTGAGACGGTAGATGACTCAGCTTCCTTGTAGATTGGTTAGTGGCAAGTTGAGCAATTTGAGACCTCAATGACTTAATCACCGCATCGTTTTGTTGTTCACTCCTTTGCAATTGGACAGTCAACGATTGTATCATTGACTTCAACTCAGTCATCTCACTTACCCCACTAGAAGAAGCACCTTGTTGCGGAGGTGGAAATGATGGAGGCTTTTGAAAGCCTTGTTGAGCTTTGTGAGGAGGGACATAGGGTTGTTGCTGCTGCGGAGGAGGGGTAGGATTCAACACATTCTGACTAGTCCATCTCAAATTAGGATTGACTCCACTCTGATTGTTGTAATAGGAGCCACTTTGCCTATATTGCTGAAAGGCAAGCACTTGCTCCTTCTCAGTTAGACAGTCAACAACAGTGTGACCGTCACTAATACCACACCTCTCACATGAAACGGTTTCTTGTCTAGTCAACAAGTGAACCGTCTGTTGATCACCAGCATGTTGCAACTCTAATTTGTCAAAATGGGCATTCGTGGCTTCCAGTTGAGCCACAACGGCACTGTTGTCAATAGAATTAACTGTTCGAATACCTCATCTCGGGTTCCCATACTCAGCACAATGGGTAGCCATCTCTTTTATAATACTCCATCCCTTGTCATCAGCATTGTTCTTCTGAAATCGCCCATTAGATGAGGCATCCAAGATAGCATGGTGGTCGTCATACAACCCATTATAGAAATGATTGCATAAAAATATCTGATCAAGACCATGATAAGGAAGAGACCTCACCAACTTCTTAAAACGGCACCACGCTTCATACAAGTTTTCATCCGGTGTCTGCTTGAAACTTGTAATTTTCCCTCTCAGCTGATTAGTGCATTGTGGAGGAAAATACCTTTTATAGAAAGCAAGGGCCAAACTTTCCCAGTCAGTAATACCGGCTGCGGTTCTGTCACGGTCTGTGACCCATTCACGGGCTCCATCTGTCAAAGAGAAAGGAAACAAGACCTCCTTAATCTTATCTTGGGTCACTCCCTTAGTAGCGGAAATGGTAGAGCAATAATTAGTGAAAACCTCCATATGTTTACGCGGATCTTCACCCGCCACTCCTCGGAACAGGTTTCGTTTGACCAGGTTACTGTAGGACGGCCGGATGTCAAAAGTGTTTCCATCCTCGGTCGCAAGTTTGAAACCTTTAGGGATTGAGGCATCTGTGGGCTCTGAGTGACTCGCGATATTAGGCATTCTCACTGGCTTGACGGCAGAAATAGAATTGTCTTCTTCACAAGACAGGTCTTTTGCAAAAAGAAAGTGTTGTAGCTCGGGTTCAAAAGTAGTCAAGGCTTCCTTTTGAATCTTCCTCTGCAGTCTCAGTCTATGACGAAAGGTCCTTTCTGGCTCAGAATCAGCTGGAACTAATCCTGACCTGTTAGACCTGGGCATAAACAGCACTGAAGGAAATAAGTGAGAACTGTCTCAAGGAATAAAAATTCCCTGAGACCAAGAGAGATAAACGAAACAAAGAACAGACAAACAAGCTATTGCCTCCCCGACAATGGCGCCAAAATTTGATACGGTCGTTATGTACCAAAAATAAATACCTAAGTATAACTAACAGAAGCTAGTGATAAGTAGGGTCGATCTCCACAGGGAGGCAAGATATCTATCTATAAGTCCATCTATCTAGTCACAATTGGGGGTTTTGAAATTTGTTTTCTAAACTACTAAAGATTAAACGCAAGAGAAATAGAGACAAGCGCGATAAAGCAAGAAAATTCGAGATAAGTAATCAGATAAAAGAGGTATGTCAGGATTTCGGTTCACCATGGCAGTTCATCGACTCAGTCATAAATAATCTTTTCAATCTACTGTGAGAAGGGTAAGGGAAAGGTCCTTCCGGTTCGCTATCCACCCTAGACTACTACTAACTTAACTTCCGCCGTCATTAGGTAGTCTACTGTTCATAGCAGGTCTGTTCATTTAAATCTTCCGATCAAGGGACAAAGTTAACCAGATTAAAGTTATTTAGAGGCGTGCACTCAACTAAACATATTACAGTTATATTGCTATGGTGACAGATTCTCACAAATAAATCATCTACCCTATTCACAACATCGTCACTTTACTACCATGGCTCCCCTAATCCTAACATAGGGAGATTAACTACTCATGCTTTTGAAATCAATAACAATAATAATATTCATGAATATACTAAGAGTAGACATAATATAAAGACAATAAAGATGCAACATAAACAATTAAACAAGAACAATAAATAAGAGAGCAATGATTAAAAACAAAGAGGGATTAAGATTAAAGGAAGAGAAAGGTTACAATGAAGCAAATCCGGCGTAAAGAACAAGTAGCACTGATTAAGAGCAAAGTTCTAGAGATTAAGAGTAAATAAGAGTGTGTAGAGATGTTTATGACCTAATCACGACTTCCTTATATAGGGAAGCGTTTTTATTAACAAAATAAACCTAACACGGATTAGTTAACCCGCGTAACATAGCAAATCACTCGATTGTGACTTTTTATTCCCCTCGATCGAGTATTCTTCCAGCCAAACCGTTCGATTGACCACTTTAGGCTCTCGATCGAACACTTCCCAAAAAGCCATTTTCGATCGAGCATAGCATCTACTCGATTGACCAACTGCAGCAGCCAAATCACTCGATCGACCATCAAAAGCTCTCGATCAAGTGTCTTCCACATAGATCAGCACCAAACATGTCTGGTTAGCCTTCCAAGGACCTCCCTTCACGCTTCCCGAGGTATGACTTTTGCTCCAAATCTCCGTCTCCTTAAAATGCATGCAAAGTGGGACGACTAAGGCACGATTCCACTACTTTGGGATCCATTTCTGCAATTAAGACAAAACAAACCAAAGTAGCCAATTCGGGGCATTTTGCAATACAAAGCGATACAAATGGCATAGAAACGCGTGCAATAAAAGGCTAAAAAGTCAATATAAATTGCACGTATCAGTCATTTGTCACACAATATGTCACATAGCATGTAACATGTTATTAATTAATTTAATGCATATTTATCAAATAAATATCATTATATTAATTAATTAAATTATATATAACAAATTGTCTAGTAATTCTTGATCACATAAATAAAATGGGTCATGTTAATATAATTCAAAACAGATTGTAATTATAATTAACCATTCATTCTTATCTCAATTGTTTCATAAACAATAATTAATTTTAGTAATAAAATCTTTTAATTAATAAAATAAATCTTATTTAATCAAATTACAATAAGATATAAAATTCTCACTCACAAATGAATTGTTCAAATTTAAGGAATTGATTAACTTGTATCGTCATACAATTAATTAACTTATCTATTAAGGGAATTGTCCTATAGGTGTGACCTTCAGGGATCAACTGATCACCACCGTCAAACGACAGTAATGTTAAACTCTAGTTAGCCAATCATTACTGATTAATGTTGATCAGTTGACTTATAATGAATCATTCCTTACGTATTTTTATTATGAGATTTAATTATGATGTTTACTCATGTGATCGCACTATTGTTGAGGACACTTACTCCAACAATCTCCCACTTGTCCGAGACAAGTGTGCGTCACCAATTATCTTGTCTTATTACATCATCTCACACTCAATGCAAGGTGTCTTGCAGGTCGTACTTGCATTTGATCATATCTTGAGTGGTTTCCTCGATCTGGAGAGTAACTGTTTGAGCGGAATTATCTACCGTAGATACCTTCCGAGCGCGGCCACGCTTTTTCAGTTCACTGCTCCTGGAGTGGCCCTGAGATTTTAGATAACCCTGACAAGGGGATGGACAATTCCTATCGCACTATTCCCTTCGTATAGCCACAGCTCATCATGACCCAAAAGATGCACACTCACCCCTTTTGACAGAATGGCTTGCGGCAAAAATCAAAGTCAATCAGAAACTGTGCCGACTTGGGCGAATAGTCTTTAGTCAAAGAATTGACTCAAAAGAATACTATAGTAGCTCTCACCATGACCATGCTTTATAAAAATTACCAGAACTCTATAAGCGGTCACTGCCCGACAGAGTGTCCCATACAGTCTGCCTATGTGATCGACTAGTCATCTCTTATGACTCTATGGCACTTGAACTTGCCATCAATCGCATCACACTCAAGTCACTTCGAGACGTCACCTCATATAAGCAACTAGGGGCCAATACTATGTTAATCCAGTTCACTTTAATAGGGTTCAACGTTGTCCATACAACCTATTTGGATATAACAAAGCAATAAACGAGTTTTTAATAAAACTCAAACGATGAATGCATTATCACATATGTAAAATTGATACCATATCAATTACTACATAATCTATAATCCATACTTAATATTGTATATAACTATACATCTCAACTTAATTGAAATGGCATGACTTATCATGCTTAGCCTATGAAAAAACATTGGTTAGCAAGTTTTAGCAATACTTTGCACTTTCCCTAACCTTACTATATACTATTTCCCATTCTTGTGAATAATCTTGTATTATAAGAACTTCTTTGAGTACGTGTCTAGATCCAATCTGGACATAGGCTCTCTTGCCTTTGAATAACTCCCACTGTCCTCACAGTGTGTAGAGATAGGACCTTTGGTTATTGGAACGGACTACCATAATTCCTCCAATTTATAAAACCGAATCCTAGTATCATCCCTTCCTTCTTGCATATGTCATTATTGTAAGTGTACTCAATTTCCGTGGTGTGTATCTCATTGTTCAACTGCCTAGGATGTGCTAGCAGATATCCTCCTTAAATAATATAGCCAAGATGATTTTCTAACCATCATTATGTGTTTAGAATATGGTTTTTGTGTAACTCCTTGCACATAAATCCATCTCAATTCTAATCACTTTAGCTTCATCTCATTAGTGCTTCATGAGTACTAACCAATGAACTATATGGCTATATAGAGACTTCTCTCAAAGATTCAATTTATAACTTTTCGTCATATTCCAAGTATACGAAATTTAAGAATGGTGATACATCTTAGCGTAATGAATTAATCCCGCAGCGGAAGCAAGTGGATTCAATTTCTACATGTTCAAAACATTTGAACATGTCTAGGCTCTTTTCAATATAAGAATATTCATTTAACGCTAATATCCTCTTAGAACTATCTTTATAGATCTGGATACCTTAGAGATGTATTATTCTTCTCCTAATTCTTCCATCATTTACAATGATCAATATGTCCCTTACATATAAGACTAGTAACACCACATTACTCCCACTAAAATCTATGTATAAACAAAACTACTCGACAATTCGAGAAAAGTTTACCACATGACTGAAACATATCATTCAACTCCTTGACTTTTACTTAAGATTTCTTCTTAAGTTTCCATCCTACCTTAGGATAGTTGCGATTCTCAAAAATCATGCAAGATGATTTTAAAATCCAACTGTCAAATCATATCCGAATTCAATAAAGCGTTGTTGTTGCGTGCAAAACCCTTTGCTACCAACCAACCAAGCTAAATAAACATCTTCACGTTTATTCTCGTTTCGGACTTTTCCGGAGTTGAAACTAGATAAAGCATCTTAACATGGTACAAGTTTGTTACTTTCAAAAATAACATGACTCCTGTCCTCTTTAAATTCCGAAGAAATAATTACTGATTTTGACCAAGAAGGAACATCTTCCTATATCTTATTCTCAGTTTGTGGCTCTTGAACATTTTCTCCCACTCTGTTTTAAGAAATACTCCTCATTTCTTTAATAGACAACATCACGAGCCACAAACCCTTTGTTCTCGTGATCTTGTAGGAAAAATGAGCACAGGTTTACTATCGAAACAAGCTACAATTTAGGTACCATGCCTAACCATATCTCATATGAAAAGTAGATGATGTGATTGCTTTAATCATGTTTCATATTAGTGGAAAATTTAAATGCCAGACAAACTTAATAACAGAAACTACCTTCAACTACAAAGTAAAGATTCAATCATATCGTAATGAAAGTGAACTTATGATACCATATCACACTTCTTTTGGTGCAGATAAAGTCATCACTTTATTGTTTTCCATTTTAACAAAGTACTAATACTTTGGTTTTATAATCTGTAGATTTTGATACTTTTTAAACATTCATTGAACTTATTCAAAGAATTTCTCTTCTTATCTCATTAAGTGGATACCTAGTATCTACCTAGTTCGTTGGTAAAAGAGATGAAGAAGTAATAACCTTTTATGATTGAAATTCTATTCGACCATACACTTCAAAGTGTAAATAGGGCAAATAAATTGCTCTATTCATAATCCTTTTTCAGAAAAGGTCATGAATCAACTTGCTTTGAATACAAGATTCGTGCATACCAAAAGAATCCCAATCAAATGGTTTGGGAGACTAGTTAAAACTAGTTTGTAAATGCGATTTTCAATCGAGAATTGAGAAATGATTGGGGTCACCAACTTTAGTCTTGTAAATATGACATTTGTTTCTAGTTTGAATATAATTACCATGATTTGTATGGTCTCACCATAAACTTAATCGTGGTATGTAAGGGCACAACGCTTGTTTTAATTGCATAAAAGTGAAACCCTTTTGTCTTTATGCAAAACTTGAATTATATTCTTATTTAGAGTTATTGTACATCATAACAA
Source organism: Silene latifolia (assembly GCF_048544455.1). Taxonomy (NCBI): domain Eukaryota; kingdom Viridiplantae; phylum Streptophyta; class Magnoliopsida; order Caryophyllales; family Caryophyllaceae; genus Silene; species Silene latifolia. The sequence continues at coordinate 55,306,320 of NC_133527.1, read as the reverse complement.
TTATTGAGGTACATTTCTAAATACAAAACTAAAAAGACTACACTATAACACTTATATGTCCATGGATGAAATGTTAACTACTCTAGTTCCATTCATGCAAATTTCTGAACTTATTCTAGCTAGTCGTCACACGATAATGCCAAATATTATGATGAAATCCACAAATTTGTATCAAATACTCATGATATGGTAATTGGTAAGAATGCAATGTCAATGTCATAGATATTCAAGAAGGAATATGTTGGAGTCACACGACCATCTTCCTTGATCTTTACTTATTGGGGTTTGTATCTATTTTAGTGTCTAACACCTTCTCTTCCGAGCCTAGTTCTATCCTTAACAATTAAAATAGGAACTTTATTTCTTATTTCTCCCACTCACTTCAAGAATTTCTACTTGATGAAGACTTACTTCATATAAATTCCTAGTTAATCCTTCACAAGGACGAACTTAAATTGTGGTATTTTGTCAATGAAAATTTCTAGCAAATCAATTTACAAATTTAACATTGTCATATTATTAACAACTTAAGTGCTTGATGACAAGTGTTTAGGTTGAGCAATAAAACTTTTGAACCATGGATGCATAGAAGATATAATCAAAACATATTTTGTCTAATCATTACTTCTATTTATTCTTCTTCATAAGAGACTTCATATACATGGGTATGTAAGGAATTTAAGATGTTATTCTTATATTTGCAAAGGACGATTCCTATTATATCGAGTTCTATGGAATAGAACAATTCCTACGGAGCTAGTCCACAACCTATGATATGGTTCAATTTTAGAAAGAGATTTTTGTCGTTAGCAATAGTGGTTTAGCGGAGACTCGTGTTACAATCGAATGATATCGCATATGAGTAGGCGTAATGAAATAGAACAACATTAAAAACAACGAAATAGTGGGAAAAACATTCTTCGTTATATCTAAATCATTTTAGCATGTTCTAGCATTTATATAATGACCTCCGCCCAATTATATAAATGATTCCGAGATCTAAATCCATACTAGCTCGATTGTGGGACAACGGTCCCTCTACAACCTTTAATAATACAACTTGGTGGGTTAACCCTCTTAACCGATTCTACAATTAGAACTCTCGGTCGATGAATTTACGTTAAGTTCATCTTTAGCCCGAACCTATTGCGGCTACGGTCGCAAAATACCTTCGTTGAGATCAACCAAATTTTCGAAGTGTAATAACTATTTATTACCCCACTTACCCAACGTCAAAACAATCACCCCGGTATAATATTTCAATACCGTATGAGATTCATGGGCTCCTACTATTTGGTAAGGCTAAGTTTTAATCTTTTAAAAGTAAAGGTCTTGTCAATTTATTATCTATCAATTTAAAGTGAGCTAAAAGTTGAATTATTGATAATTATAATTGACACGGTCGATCGATTACTCGATATGATATGCATGTTTTGTTTATGGCGATTTGGCAATTCATGCAACATATTAAAAGAAATGCAAAGCAAATAATAATTTCCTAGTATGACCTTCCTAAAATAGTAAATCAAATAATCTATTACATATTCGGAAACCAACTCCTTTGGTCCATTGAACTTCATGTGACACGCCTCTCAAGGAAAACACCGTCTTGACTGGAACTCCTTTCCGAATGGCTCCGTCTTTAGGAAACTCCGGAATTACAAAATAATAATAAAAATACATGGTTATTCCTATTATACATTTGTAATTAAAATTTAAATCTACTAAATTACAAAACAGTGATGCGAAATCACATTAAAATTACAACCAAATCGATATTCCCTTTCATTACGGGTAATACTAATAAAAAACTAAGGCCATACTTAGATAAAATTACATAATTCAAAATTACATAAATAAAATATGACATTAATTTATAAAAAAACAGCATTATTATACTCTCTCCTATTCATAATAACTCTCCCCGTTTAAAAGGGCACGCAAATTTAGGGAATGATTATTTTATTGTAAAGTATTGTGGTGGTGTAAGGTAATAATTGGATAGAGGGAAGGTATTATTGTGGGGTAAGATGATTAAAATAAATATTGTTGTGGGGTAAGGTGATTAAAATAAGATAAAGTATGAGTATTCTGGGGTATTGTTGTGGGGTGAGTTGATTAAAATAAGAATAAAACTTTACTAAATAAGGAAAGGGGGAGAGTTATATGAATAGATGAAAAAGGAAATGGGGAGAGTTATTATGAATAGGAGGGAGTATGTGATTAACATGCCAAATTAATGTGCCAAATCGCTCTATTTAAACCTTATATCGTATATAATCCGGTTTTATGGAAATGCGTGATAATAACTTATTAAAATCACAAATCAATACTTAAATCAAATTTAAGTCCAAGTTAATTATCCTAACCTTGTTAGGACTCAAAAATTAGTCTTCACTCAATTTTTGACTATAATTCAACTTGGTTTTCTATTATTGCTTATTAACCTTCTCTTAATCATAACAATTATGAAATAATTCCCAATAAATCATAAAAATTTGAAAAATTTCGAAATCATAATTTTTTAAATACTGGAATATTATCAATATTCCAAAAACTCAATAAAAGTTTGCCCAAAAAATATTTATAATTTATTTAATTAATAAATCGTATAAAACATAACTTTTACCATTTAATTCCAAATTAAACATAAAAATTATGGAAAAAATCAAAATCAAAATTTTGAACATTCTTAAATACTTTTCACAACCTAGAAATGGCAAAATTTCAACCAAAAATTTCGAAATTATTTTTATGACTAATAAAGTTGCCCTTTTATCTATTTTATCACATAAAAATCAATAAACATACCAAATCATTCAAAATTAATAATACAACTTTATATATGATGTTCATATCAAATATACAATATTAGGGAAAAATTTCATGCCATAAAATTAATTTAGCTATTTTTGCTAAAAATAGTCACTATTTATATCATTTTAACCATTAAAATTATAAATCATGCATAATAAATCACATTTATCTAAAATTTTACATACAATCTTTAAAATATGCATGTGACATCATATTAAAATTTTGTGGCATGTTTCAAAATTTAACTATTTTTAGTCATTTAACCTCTATTTATGCCATTTTTATCACATAAAAATCATAAATCATGAAATATTAATCACATTAATGCGAAATTTTACATACAATACATAAAATATTCATGTGAGGTTTTACTAAAAAAATCACGACCAGTAGTAAAATTTAACTATTTTTAGTAAATAAAAGTTCATTTTACTCAATAAAATGTAATTATTTCACTAAAAATCATTAAAATAAGCAATAATCATCCATAAATCATCAAAATGATCTAAATATGTTTTAGAACCATAATATATTACATGCAAAATAATTTTGTGGCTTTATCACATAGATCACAAAATAACTAGTTTTAATTAAGTTACATTTAACTCGGAAAAAACTAAACCGATTATGCATGGAACACCAAAGCTCTTAATGCCAATTGTTAGGTTCATATACCCATATTAGACTCATCTAATTCATTTTATAAATTACCCATAATTTATATTTATGTGGATCTAGTGCATGCATAACTAAATTAGAGATGAAAAGAAAAATAATGTTCCTTATATTGTATTTGGTTCGAAAATATGGGCATAAATAAGGACACCTTCCTTATTTGTTCTTAAGCTTAAATGTCATGGATGATCCTCCCAAATCTCAAGTGTAGAGATCCTCGTCTTGTTGCACCCAAAACAAAATCCTTAAAACTAATATATTAACTAACTTGATTAATATATTAGTAGCCCTTAAATGATTCTAATAATTTTGTATTACTACACTAGTAATCATATAATGTGATATTAGAATTTAGATGAACAAATATTAGAGATCTAAAAACTATTTTTAGAGAGAATAAGAGAGGCTTTTTCACCAAAACCTCAAAAATGTGTAGAATGAAAAATAAGAGCAAAAGATGCTCTTATTGGAGCTAGGGTGGCCGGGTGAGAAGGGTGCATGGAAGGCCAATGCATGGCCTTCTCACTTTTCCTTTTGTTCTTCTCTAAACCTTAGGTATGTAAGACTAGTGAATAGGGTCATAATTATTTTATTTTAACTATTAAAATAAATCACCCACTATCCACTACAACCCCTCCATTTCGGTCCATGTATAAAATGGACTACCATTTTATTTTGTCAATTTGTCATTTATCATACAATATCTCTCATGTACCATGTACCATGTTATTAATTAATTTAATGCATATTTATCAAATAAATATCATTATATTAATTAATTAAATTACATATAACAAATTGTTTAGTAATTCTTGATCACATAAATAAAATGGGTCATGTTAATATAATTCACAACATATTGTAATTATAATTAACCATTCATTCTTATCTCAATTGTTTCATAAACAATAATTAATTTTAGTAATAAAATCTTTTAATTACTAAAAAAAATCTTATTTAATCAAATTACAATAAGATATAAAATTCTCACTCACAAATGAATTGTTCAAATTTAAGGAATTGATTAACTTATATCGTTATACAATTAATCAACTTATCTATTAAGGGAACTGTCTTATAGGTGTGACCTTAAGGGATCAACTGATCACCACCGTCAAACGACAGTAATGTTAAACTCTAGTTAGTCAATCATTACTGATTAATGTTGATCAGTTGACTTATAATGAATCAGCCCTTACGTATTCTTATTATGAGATTTAATTATGATGTTTAATCATGTAATCGCACTATTGTTGAGGACACTTACTCCAACAATTGCAACTCTCCCCTTCCAAACTTTCCCTAGGGGTGATGTCAATGCCTGCACCCTTAAGAGTACTCTTCATTAAACCACTATCAAATGACAAACCAAAAGTTAAAGCAACCTCTAAACTAGGATTATCACAATCCTCATCAATAACCATGAGTTCAAATGAAGAGGTAAGAGAAATAAGGTCAACACAATCAATAGAGGCAGGTAGGTCATCCTCAACATAATGAAAAACCTCAAACTTCTCTGAAATTAGCTCTTCGAAATCATTAACAATATCCCATTCTTCATCAAGGTTATAAACAATAATGTCCACAAATTCTTTTGTCACAAGAACTCTCAAAATTATCATTCTTTTCATTGACCAAGTTAGGAATACAAACGTCCTCAAGGCAACGGGTGCGTAATTCGGTTTCCTCAAGTACACAATTCTCATTATAAGTCATATCAAGAGAATCACAAGTTATATTTACGCACTCCTCATCATCAAGATACATCAAATTCTTTTCATCAAATGTCACACTCTCTAAGTCAATCAAATAAAGGTCATTCGAATCACTCTCCATAAGATAACAACTTCTATCAAGAAAACGATAATCATCATCAAACCTCACAAACTCCAACTCACTACCATTACTTGATATTTTAAAACACATTTTAAGGTGTGAGTTGGTGTTTAAGAAGTGAATTTGGACAAGAAGAATAGTGTGACAAGTGTTTGTTACGTGGTAGCATAACATTGACATCATTCATCAAATTCAAATCCAAAGGGGGTGGAGAATAAGCATATGAAGGGCAAACATGAAAGGTATGTCCTACTGTAACACCCCGAAACACCGGGAAGCCTTTACTAGGCCTTCCCAACGCTTGGGAGCGTTACACGTCTTGGTTGCCCAAGGAAATGGAAACAATACAAGGTAAAGGTAACATATTCATTACATAAATAAATTAAAGTTAAAGCGGCATAGTTAAGTGCCATAATTAAGTTGTACAAACCAAAGTTTTGCCTTAGGGCTCAATAGAAATTACACAACCAAAGTATTCAAAGTCTTAAACTAACATAAATAAAAGTGAGTCTCGCTAGGTGAAACGCGCCCCTAAGCATTTATGCAACATCAAAACTAAGCACACCTGCCAAACACCTGCTCCCCACATGGCCGGAAATATCATGTGGTTCACCACAGTTTCGGAAAACATAAAAGGTCAGTTTTAACATTACAATTGATTACATACAAGCCCAATTAGAAATCATCACTCAGTAATCTACAATATAATCCATTATGAGTCAAAGCTTGCTCATATGACTCTACCACTCACTCCACCATCCACACACTCAATGACGGCATCGCAACACCGCCATCACTCCGCCGGTTCACAACCCGAGGTACCCACATTGTAACACGAAATACTGAGTTCACATTGAAACACGAACCCATTAACCCGGACCATTATTGTGCACATCCTCCTTGGGGGTGGGTCCCTCCAAGGAGCGATCTCAAAGCGCAAGGTCGATGTCCCACAAACATCTCCTTGCTAAGTCAACACCACTCCATCCTCCAACTCCACTCAATTCAACAAAAAATCACCAACATAAATAACCCACAATTACAGTGAACTATGAAATAACCTCAATCATGCCATGACCTTAATTATACCTTAATTACCATTTGGTATCAAAACACCCAATAATTATAAAATCCACCAAAATACATGCAAGCAACTATAATATTGAAACCAAGCAGGAAAATCCTACCTCTAGCAAAGTCTCCATAAAAGCAAGCAAGCAAGAACAAGCAAGGAAAGTCAAAACTCCTCCTCTATGAAATCTCCATCTATAATTGGTGGATTATAATCTATTACAACATGTACTAACATAATAAATTGTGGTTGCTTTAATTTCTACTATCATTATATGATACTAAATAGCATTAATTACCCATAAGCCTACCCTATTATCAAAACCCCCAAAATCTAGGGTTTGGGTGTCTTAAATGAAGGTATGGAAATTACAAAAGTCAAGGCATAAGATTACTCACCAAGTAATGAGGAACAAGAATATGTTTCTAAGATTCCTCCAAACAAAGTATAGATCTAAGATTTCGTGATGAAGGGTTGTGGAGTGAAGTGGGAGAGGTTTAGAGAGATGTTTTTAGGTTTAGAAATGAAGGAAACACTGTTCATAGGTCTAATATATCAAGCCCAACACGAAAATATAGGCCCGCATAGAAAAATGGACTGAACCCGGTTCACTCGGTCGAGTGGCCAGGGCACTCGATCGAGTGGACAACACTCGGTCGAGTGTATACCTCACTCGCCCGAGTGTGATCACTTCAGTCTCAGATTGCTTAGCTCACTCGATCAACCTACTCGATTGAGTAGTGGGGCACTCGATCGAGTGTTCCCTCACGCTCGGCCGAGTGTATCTGACATGCTAAATCACACACCTATCAAAAATAAACCAAACCGGCCTAAACTAATGCAGTAGAGGTAGTCGGGATCGAATCTACAGGGAGACAAACATGTTCTATCTGCTAATTATGAGTCTGTCTAAGTAACAATCTGGGGGTTTGATTCGTTTGATTACTAAACTAAGGTAGTGAAAAGTAGAGAAATAAAGAGTTGTAAACGCGTCTAAAAATATAAGGGGAGATATCTAGGAATGTCGGTTCACCATAGTCTAACAACGGTCAAAAGTAAGGGTCAAAGATCAGTATAATTACGGTCTGAAGGGAAATAAAACGGTCCTCTCGTTCCGCTATTCCCCCTAGAATGCTTCTAATAAGCTTTCGCTCTTATTAGGGTATTCTATTGTTCGTAGAGGTCTCACTCTCTCCAATCTCTCGATCTAGGTCGGAGTTTACCAGGTTAAATAACTAGTCGCATGCATTCAACTAATTAAATAAAAATAATTGCTACGATTAACAATTCAAACATGATAGTTACACCAGATCTAGTATCCTAGTTAAATACCGTCACATAACCATGGATCCCCTAAATCCCAACATAAAGAAATTAGCTATGCATAACTATAATAATAAACTCAGTAATAATTGTTAGGCCCAGTTTAGCCTGGTCTGACTCTAACCTGGCCTGACCTTACTAGGCTGATTAAGGCAACCAGAGACCGGATAAATCTAACTACTATTTGGCTATTGAAGAATATTATAGCAAGCAGGCTACTAAATCCTGGAAGAGAAGCCTGATGGTAAGTGCAGAATAGCCTGGCAGGACATTCAAAAATTTGGATTAAGAAGATAAACAAGAGAGGCAGTTGTATGAGCTAATAACCACGTCCTATTCTCAAGGAAGACCAAGTCTAACTATAAGACTATATCATCAATGAATCAAGACGCATAAAAGAAGAAGAGCTAAAGATTAGTTAAGAGTAGAACGAGTCAAACCGGATTAATAGGGAGTGTGCCCTATTAATCTGGCAACAACTCCGAGAAAAGAGAGGAACGTTGAAGATCAATACAACGTTAACATTTGTAGGACTATAAATATTTTAATCTGGCATTTGTAAATTCATTCATCATTCATTGATTTTTATTGAGCTACTCCGCAATTTACCTCTTATTGTTTCTCGGATATTCAATTATATATATACAAATTTATATTCAGCTTATTGAAATAATACAAGTAATATTCTTTATACTCAGTCTTCCCTTGTTATTCACTCACAATATTCCAAACTTATAGAACTAGATACCCAAATTACTCTTTAATCAATCCGGATCCATTCAGGGGAAATCCTGCTAAAACAATTGGCGCCCACCTTGGGGCATCTAGTTCTTTAATCAAAAAATTCCTTTTACCATTCTTCATTTAATATTCATATACAAAAATGGTGGAACTCACCCCAGAACAACAATTAGCGGCTGCCCTGGCTAAACTCAAAGAATTGGAGGCAATTCAAGAGAAGGCAGCCCAAGCAGAAGCATAAATCAATAGGCTGAAGGAATCTGAGTCTAGCCTGAGGAAAAAATTGGAAAATCAGGCTTCAGGCTCCAAGACCAGATTCGAACCAGGAACCCCATTCTCATCCATTATCAAAAACATTGACTTTTCCAATTTTGGAACTCCGGAGAAGGATACATTATCCGGTACCCAAATCATTCCCAACGATGAAACAAATAAAACTGAAGCGGCAATAATGATGGCTATTCTTCAGGAAATCCAACAACTCCACAACAAAATAGAAAATATACCTGGAGTGCCAGACCCTGTGGCTGAAGTAGAAGTTGACAGCTTTGCAGATTCACCCTTTGCAGATGAAATTGCAAAGATTGATCTCCCCAAGAAATTTACCGTCCCATCCATGAGAACTTATGATGGGACCTCTGATTCACAAAATCACGTTGCCATATTCAAACAGAAGATGTTGGCTGCCTCAATACCTAGTGAACTCAGGCAGGTCTGCATGTGTAAAGGCTTTGGTACAACCACGACCGAGCAAAGACATTACAATGGTTCATTAATCTCCCAAATGGAGGTATCAGGAATTTTGCAGAACTGATCAATGCCTTCAATCAACAATTTGCAAGCAGCAGAGACATGGCCAAGAGACCCAGTAACCTGTTCAGGGTAAAACAACTTCCTGAAGAATCTCTCAAAGAATTCCTGGCAAGATTTGTCAAAGAGAAGGTGGCCATTCCCAGGTGTGACGAAGAGACAGCAGTAGAAGCCTTCAGGCAAGGAGTCTTGCTAGACAGCGACATCTATGCAGATCTAACCAAGAAAGCATGCCCAACCTTTGCCACTATTCAATCCATCGCCTTAGAGCATGTCAGATTGGAGGAAGATCTCAACTTCAGAACAAACTCGTCCGGAGGAAAGCAAGGCTATGGACACACTAACAGGAAAAGCTCCTACCAGAAAGGAGGCAACCCCAGATCAGCGCCATACTCCAGGCCTAAACGATCTGAAGTCAACATGGCACAAGAACATAAAGGTAACCTTTCTAGCCTACCAACTATTCCTGAATATAACTTCTCTATAAATACTGCAGAATTAATCAAACGCCTGGAGAGCTTGGGAGATACGGTCAGATGGCCCAAAAAATCCGACAACCCCAGGAAAGATCCAACAAGATGGTGTGACTTCCATCGGGACATTGGGCACACCACAGAAGAATGCATTCAACTCAGGAAGCAAGTGGCATATCTCCTAAAGAAAGGCTATCTAAAGGACTTAATCCAGCAGCCAAAGAACAAAGATGAAGGACAAAACAAGAGAGATTCAGGGAACGACAGAGATCCTCCTCCTCCTCCCCTAATCTATGAAGTCAAGTTCATAAATGGAGGATCAGAAATCTGTGGTCTGACCAGCTAGGCTGCCAAAAGAATATCCAGGGAGTCTAGACTTCAGGCCCCTTCCAGGTCCAAGTCATTGCCTGCCATTACTTTTAATGACTCGGACCTTCAGGGAATATTAGATCTGCACCATGACAGCTTGGTAATCACCATGAAAATTGGCACATCTAAGGTACCAAGAATCCTGATAGACAGAGGCAGTTCAATCAATTTGGTGATGCTTGACGTCCTCAAAGCTATGAAGATAGATGAAGGAAAGATCATCAAGAAATCCAGCGTCCTGGTTGGATTCAGCGGAGAAACAAAGAACACCCTGGGAGAAATTAACCGGCCAACCTATGTGGAAGGCGTGGCTTCGTATGAAAGATTCGGGGTAATGGATTGTCTATCCTCATATAATGTAATCTTGGGCAGACCATGGATCCACAACGTCAAAGCAATCCCATCAACGTACCATCAATGTGTGAAAATACCAACCGAATGGGGGATAACCACCATCAGGGGAGAACAAAGGACGGCTCAGGAATGCTACACCCAGGCTTTGAAACCCTCAAAGTCAGGTAAGTCCCTTGCATAGCAATTAAAGTCACCTGTCAGGGAAGAATAAATTGCACATACACAGATGGAAACAGGAGAGGTCATTTTGGACCCAGAATTCCCTGATAGGAAGGTACTTGTAGGGTCAGATGCACCAGACTCGGTTAGACCCAATTTGGTCAGCTTTCTCAAAACTAAAATGTCCTGTTTTGCTTGGTCACATTTTGATATGACTGGTATAGATGCTGATATTATAACTCATAAGTTGAATATTGACAAATTATTTAAGCTTGTACAGCAAAAGAGAAGAAAATTTGCTGCAGAGAGGCATGAAATCATCAACCAAGAAGTTGACAAGCTACTGGACATGGGAATGATCAGGGACGTAATGTACCCTGACTGGTTTGCAAATGTAGTAGTCGTCCAAAAGAAAAACGGCAAATAGAGAGTCTGTGTAGACTACACCGACCTAAACAAGGCCTGCCCAAAGGATCCATTTCCCCTGCCACACATCGATGCAATGGTGGATGCCACTGCAGGCCACGAGATGTTAACATTCATGGATGCCTCCAGCGGATTCAATCAAATAAAGATGCACCTGCGCAGATCGGAAAGTACGACTTTCATCATGAAAGAGGTATATCTTTGTTATCTTTGTTATGCCCTTTGGATTAAAGAATGCAGGTGCAAGCTATCAAAGGCTAGTCAACATGATGTTCAAAGACCAAATAGCAGATACCATGGAAGTCTACATAGATGACATGGTAGTCAAGTCAAAAAAGGCAGAAGACCACGTCAAAGACCTGGAAGTAGCCTTCCAAATACTGGAGAAATTCAATATGAAGCTCAATCCACAAAAATGCCATTTTGGAGTCTCAGCAGGCAAATTCTTGGGCTATATGGTGACAAAAAGAGGAATAGAAGCCAGCCTTGAACAGATCAAAGCTATCCTGGAGCTAGAACCACCAAAGACGGTCAAAGACATACAAAAGCTGACTGGAAGAATAGCGGCCCTGAACAGATTCATTTCAAGATCGTCAGAGAGGTGCAAATCATTCTATAGTCTGCTAAGGAAGAACAAAGACTTTCAATGGACCCCTGATCACCAGGCGCCTTCGAGGACCCGAAAATATATCTATCCTCTCCTCCTTGCTTGGCAAAACCAGTCAAAGATGAACCCCGACAAAGTATAATTCGATCCACAGCTTCTTTGTCGGTGCGGTCTTGGTCAAAGAAGCAGACGGACAACAACACCCTGTCTATTACGTAAGTAAAAGTCTACTGGATGCAGAGATAAGGTATGGCCTGCTTGAAAAATATGTTTTAGCTTTAATTATGAGTTGCACAAAATTAAGACCATATTTTGAAAGCCACCCTATAATAGTCAGAACCAATATTCCTATCAAGTCTGTACTTAGGAAGCCAGAACTGTCCGGACAAATGTGCAAATGGTCAGTCCAGCTAAGCATATACAACATAACATTTGAACCAAGGACAGCAATTAAGTCACAAGCACTAGCAGACTTTGTGGCTGATTTTAGTCCAACTCTAGAACCCGACCTAATAAAAGAAGTAAATAAACTGAACAGCGACCAAACAGACCTAGAATGGACCCTATTTGTCGATGGTGCAGCCACCATGAGAGGCACAGGCCTGGGGGTAGTACTAAAATCGCCACAGGGGGATAAGATAGTACGAGCTATAAGCTGTGCATTTGAGGCTACCAACAATGAGGCAGAATATGAAGCCTTAATAGCTGGATTAAAGGTATGTATTGACCTTGGTGTGCAAAACCTAAAGGTACGTACTGATTCCCTTCTTATTTCCAACCAAGTAAACGGAATATATACTGCAAAAGACTTAAAAATGATGCTTTATTTAGAAGTTGTTCAAATTTTAAAATCAAAATTCCGCAATTTTAATATTGACCAAATTCCCAGGGACTTGAATACCCAGGCCAATGCCTTAGCCGGCCTAGGATCCAACTTCAGTCCCCTTGACTTCGACAAAATACCCATCGTACATTTATTAGAACCTTCAATAAATAAACAAGACGAAAGTTTCCCAATTTATGTTGCCAATTCTTGGACAAAACCCTACTACGATCACAACAGGGAATCCTTCCCTAAATAAGCAAGATGCCGAGCACTAAAAATAAAAGCTGCTTCATATACTATTATTAACAACGTGCTTTTTAAGAAATCGCAGGCTGGGCCGTACCTCAGATGCCTGGAACCACAAGAAGCTGAACAGATATTATCAGAAATCCATGAAGGATACTGTGGAAATCATAAAGGCGGAAGGAGCCTGGCAAGCAAGGTACTCAGAACAGGTTATTATTGGCCCACCTTGAGGGCCGATTGCCTAGAATTCAGCTCTAAATGCGAAGCTTGCCAGATTCACGGACCATATATCCATCAGCCATCTGAGGAACTACATTCCATATCTGCACCCTGGCCATTTATGAAGTGGGGGCATGGATATAGTAGGGAAACTACCCCAAGCACCCGGACAAAAAGTTTTCATGCTAGCAATGACTGATTACTTCTCCAAATGGATAGAAGCTGATTCATACAGGCAAGTCAAGGAAAAGGATGTCATAGCATTCATCAAACACAACATCATATGTAGATATGGCATCCCCTCTGAAATAGTATGCGACAATGGTACGCAATTCGTGGGAAAAAGAACAACAGCCTCTTGTGCTCAATGGAACATCAACCTGGTAACCTCCACGCCAGGATATCCAAAACCCAACGGTCAGGCAGAATCCAGTAACAAAGTAGTAATCAGTTGCATAAAGAAGAAACTAGAAAGAAGGAAAGGCAGATGGGCTGAAGAGCTCCCCCTGGTCCTCTGGGCTGACAGAACCACGCCTAAAACATCCACAGGCCAAACCCCCTACTCCTTGGTCTATGGATGTGAAGCAGTAATCCCGGCTGAGGTCGACATTCTATCAGCCAGATGCAGCCTGAACACAATAACAAGCAATATACCTCTAATGGAAGACAACCTGGACTTAACGGAAGAGCTAAGAGATGCAGCCAGCATTAGATTGGCAGCATATCAGCAAAGAGTTGCAAAAAGCTACAACAAGACTGTTAAAGCCAGGGTATTCAGGGTAGGAGACCTTGTCCTCAGGAAAGTCTTACAAAACACAAAAGAAAAGAATGCTGGCAAATTGGCCCCAACCTGGGAAGGTCCCTACCTGATTGACTCAATAGTCAGCCAGGGAGCTTATAGATTAGAAACCTTGGACGGCGAAATGATCCCAAGAGCTTAGAATATTGCACACTTCAAACTATTTCACATATAAAATATATCTCCCAGTCCAGGTATAATTTTCACCTTAACATTTCTTGCCTGGCCTGATATGAAACTAAATGTATGATACTTGCCATTATATGAATAAATGCCGTATATGATTTCTTCAATTATGTGTCAAGTACTTGTCAATATTCTTATATTTACTTTTACCAAGTAAAATCTTCAATACTTGTTTTACATACTACATTTTATTTAAAACAAATCTTAAAGATTGGGGGCCACCCCACCAATATCCAACTGATACCCAACTTTCAGTTGCAAAAACAGGCCTTAAAATATTGAGCTCCATTTAATATACAAATCAGGAAAATCTTTTCCTGGATTGTATAACATAGATGGGTCATAAGCCCTCTAAACAGGCAGGGGACGTAAGCCCTCCAGACAGGCAACAACCCCACCCATAACTCAATGAATCGCGAGATCCAAGACAAAAGCGGCCCGATCGGTCGAATAAGCGGCGAGATCCGATAAGACATCCAATACTACAAAAGTACCTTATCAAAACGCAAAAAGGAACCGACAAAGACCAAATATCTATTTATCCAAAATAACCGGCCTTGCTACGTACCTAATAATTATCCATTCCAGGGACATCCCCCCTGGATGGGCCAAAAAATAACTAAATATTCATTCCAGGAACATCCCCCCTGGATGGGCCAAAATAAAGAGGAAAAACATAAATCTAAGCAAGTTTTGAGCCAGTAACCGACTCACAACCATCCACCATTTCCCGATCACCAGATTTTTCCTTGGAAGGAGGAGAATCCACTTCTTCTTCTTGACCCATGTTAGCCAAATCAGGATACTGAGTGTCCAGTGCTGTCTCATCCCGGTCCGGATCCCAATTAGCCCGGTCAGATTCCGGATCCCTCATAGCATCAACCCTGCCTTTCCCCAAGAAGTACTGAGCGGCATCAGCAAGCCGCTCCTCCACTAATTCCTTTTCAGCACCAAGCTCTTCATTCTTCCTCGGTGATCTGCATTGCTTCGCTTCTCGCCAGCTCTCCCTTGACAGCCTCCAACTCTTGCCTGACAACCTTCTCAGCATTTTTTGCAGCCATCTCACAAACTATAGCAGCCTTGGATGCCTCTCTAGCTGTCGCCAACTGAGATTGAAGTACTACTTCATTACCCCTTGATGTGTGCAGCTCACGGTTAACCTTATCCAGTTTTTCTTCCAGGCTAGAAATCCTGGCCTGGGCATCCCTGAGTTGACAAGCAGTAGCCAACCCGACATCCAATCCCTACAAGAAACAAAATTAATCAGCCCAATATAAAGCAACAGAAAGAGCACATAAACAATTAAAACATCCCTTTATAACTAACCTCCTTAGCGTGAGAAGCAAGTTCAGCAGCTTTTGTCACAAGAGAAGTCAGGATAGAAACCACTTTAGTAGAAGATTCAAGGGTATTAGCAGACAAAATCTGGCCGCCCATTTTTGCAGAAAATTCATTTATCCGTGCCCGAGCAGCATCCATATCGTCAATCCTAGCAGACACTTGCCTGATACTCCTGATTGGTTGAGCCTGAATAGGCTCTTTCTCTCCCCCTTCCTCTTCAGGAATAACATCTTCCCTTCTCCTTTTGGAAGCCTGAACAACCTCCGGTGATACTAGCCTGGGTGGATCCTGAGGAGGCTGGACATCAGAAACCAAAATATCAAGTGTCTTATCACTCCCACTAGCCTCCTGGCTCTTGGACTGTTCAGCAATTCTAGCTACCCAGCCTTTAAGTCTTTTGCAGTAAAGCTGGCCAACCTAGCAGAAGACCTTAATACTGAATATATAAAGAATACACATAAATATCAGATGAGAAGCGATAAGAAGACAACAATTGACATAAAGACATATAGAAGACGTACAGGAAAGAGAAGTGGAGCTAGGCTTGCCTTTGGGTACTTTGACCACACTCAGCTTGGTCTTCATATACCGGGGCAATAAATCCCTGCCCAGACTAGAAGGCCAGGCCCTCTCTTCCTCAGGAATGGCAAGGAAAGCCTCTATCCTGGAAATAGCTTCCTCGTCAAGAGGATCAGAGTTCCAATCAGGAGCTGCAAAAATCATTAAAAATACACAGGTAAAACTCAAAGCATCCTAATTTCGTATAATATATATTGCAAACTAAGAGTACAGGAAACCTACCACTCTCCAAGGGAGGATATCTCAGATAATCAAAGCGTGATCGCAGACTCTCAGTCCGGATGAACAGGAAAGTCGTTGCCCAACTTTTATCATCTCCAGAGTCCAGGTTAGTAATTAATGGAGACATTTTCGACTTGATTCTCAAATTAAAACGACCATTAACAGTATTCTTCATATGATATATTGCCTTGATATCATTAATAGTAATTACAAGATTGTGTTTAGCACATAAATTTTCAATAGAATGAACGAGTTTCCAAACCATTGGCATAATCTGAAAAGGTGATACTTCCATAGCACAAATGGTATCAATCAGTAAAGGAGTAAAAGATAACTTACAACCTGCTTTGAACGCCCATTCGAAAATACAAAACCAACCAGGTGACACCCAGTTAGCTCTGACTGGACAAGACTCAGGAATCCATACCTCAGTCGAATCAGGAATTAATTTCTTCTCCCTTAAAACCCTATCATAGTTTGTCTTCAATAAGTTTTCTTCAGGAAAGTAAGGATCCAGAGATTGAAGAGCAGAAAAAATAGAATCCTAATATTTAAAAGCTATAGCACGGGCAGGAGGATCAACTTCAAACACCTCCTCCTCCTGGACGTCTTTAGGTTCAGGATCAGCAGCAGCTTTCTGGGGTGCAAGATGCTTTTTGGCTCCCATATCCTTTATTATTTAGTTTATTGTGATGATTTTTATTTTATAAAGTTAGCAGAATGGAGCTCCTGGGAAATAGGGGAGAATTTTAGAGAAAATTTAGCAAAGAAAGTGGAAAAAATTTGGTGAAAAACAATCTCATCACAAATACCGTATTTATAGAAAGGAAATAACGGTGCAAAAACCCTAGAAATTGCAAAACTGTCAGCATGACATCATACAAATTAGCTGTTATAGTGTTTAACGGTAACTAGGAGTCTAAGAGTCATTGAGAAAATATAACTCTCTTTATTGTTTAGCCCGGTAAAATTGACATCTCACCCCTGGCCTGATCTAGCACGGGTAAAATGTCAAGGGGCAATTGTTAGGCCAAATTTAGCCTGGTCTGACTCTAACCTGGCCTGACCTTACTAGGCTGATTAAGGCAATCAGAGACCAGACAAATCTAACTACTATTTGGCTATTGAAGAATATTATAGCAAGCAGGCTACTAAATCCTGGAAGAGAAGCCTGATGGTAAGTGCAGAATAGCCTAGCAGGACATTCAAACAGGCTGGATTAAGAAGATAAACAAGAGAGGCAGTTGTATGAGCTAATAACCACGTCCTATTCTCAAGGAAGACCAAGTCTAACTATAAGACTATATCGTCAATGAATCAAGACGCATAAAAGAAGAAGAGCTAAAGATTAGTTAAGAGTAGAACGAGTCAAATCGGATTAATAGGGAGTGTGCCCTATTAATCTGGCAACAACTCCGAGAAAAGAGAGGAACGTTGAAGATCAATACAACGTTAACATTTGTAGGACTATAAATATTGTAATCTGGCATTTGTAAATTCATTCATCATTCATTGATTTTTATTGAGCTACTCCGCAATTTACCTCTTATTGTTTCTCGGATATTCAATTATTCATATACAAATTTATATTCACCTTATTGAAATAATACAAGTAATATTCTTTATACTCAGTCTTCCCTTGTTATTCACTCACAATATTCCAAACTTATAGAAATAGATACCCAAATTACTCTTTAATCAAGCCGGATCCATTCAGGGGAAATCCTGCTAAAACAATAATAATGGAAATTAAACTAAACATGATGAAACGAAGTAAATAATAATTAAACATACGATTGCAATGATGAAGAGAAAAGAACGAATATAAAGTAAAAGAAACGAATGAAGAACTAGGATTAATTGATTACCGGGAAATAAAGGAAGCAAGAATATAAGTTTTCAAATCCGAATTCCAAAGAGCAAAGTAACGTGTAAATAGAGTTTTTTTGCAAAAGTCAAGATACCTAATATTATTCTCAATTTATCTTTATATATAGATAGCTAAGATTTATTAATTAAACAACTAATGGGCCGAATTAACAAATTAAGTCAGCACGACCTGATGTACGAAACAGTCGATCGACCAAGAAAAGCCGTCGATCGACTTTTCCTATGAGCAAACCAGTCGATCGACCAAGAAAAGCTGTCGATCGACTTTTTCTTCAATCGCACCCAGTCGATAAACCATATGCAGTTGTCGATCGACTTTTCTGGGGAAAAAGCAACGTCCATTCCTTACTTTAGCGCGCTTCCTCATGTCTTCACGCACTCCAACGTGATTCTCCCGAGCTTAGCTTCACTAGTATCCATAATGCGACTTCAGGGACGGGTTTTGGCTCGTTTATACTCCTTCGGATTCAAATCTGCAGTAAATACAAAACAACACAAAGTAGCAAATTCATGGGAGAATAATAACTTACGCTACTCAAAATAGCCTAGAAATGCGTGCAAATGAACATAATAAATGTATGAAATGGGCACGCATCAAACCTCCCCAAACCAAACCCTTACTTGTCCCCAAGCAAGCAAAGACTAAGGACATAAACAACTAATGGAACGGCAGACAAGATCAGAGCTAACTATGCTTCGACGACCAAACCAATTTAATGCAGCCAAAACCATTGTACAAAATCGATTGCAAACGAGTTATACAAATGAAACAACTACTGAACCTTCGACCTTGCAAGACTGGTGTATATCGGACTGTCGCGGGTCGCTCATTACTCGTTAAAGAACATGGTGAGATTATTCATTGTAGGACAAGAAGGAAATAAGACACTCACCTAACTGCAACCTATAAGAACTTCCATGCTGTCTAACATGATAGTTATTGTAACACCCCCATACTCCAAGTGCCTTACCAGGACCACTCAGGTATGAAGACATTACCATCTCGGTTACCCGAGGCAATGATAATCAAACAACAATAAAGAAACAACGTTTATTATAAATAGTTTAACGAATAGTTACAATCCATGAAACCAACTAAAAGTGCGATACATTATTCTCAAATGACTGTTCTAACTGAAATGTAAATAAACTAAGGCTACAGCGGAAGACTCCTATCATCTTGTCGTGGCATCCCAGCTATCCCAAGACTCATCTCAATACCGCTCAATATCGCTCACCATCCCCGAATGGATCACCGCAGTTTACAAAACAACACCGGTCAAGACTAATCACACAATCAATATAGATAACAATAATAAGATAAACAGACAGTTGAACTGTCACACACACACACACCACCAACCAATTCCCATCATCTCAATACTTACTGTCCATTGGACCAGCCCTGCCAGTGGGGGACCGCAGCCGTTCCCACCTAAGCGCCGCTCATCATACCGAGCGATAACCCTGTCCATTAATGTGCACATCCCCTTCCGTGGCGGGTTCCACGAAGGGCGAAACTAGGGCGTGAAGTCACTCCCGCAAGTGACCCCACTCAGCCGAGAACGCATCTCGAGAACCATCAACAGCAATCACAACCACAAACACAAGACAATCATCATATCAAACAACCAAATACAACACATCACCAATATCCCATTATGGGACTAATGCTGAGTAGGAAATCCTACCTGGAAAGCACAACAATGATCAGACGGTATCAACAATGAGTCAAAAAGCCTCTTCTACGAACCCTCCTCCTATCATATAACACATAGAGGCTACACATCACATACTACACACAAAACCCCCAATCTCTAAATTAGGGTTTAACCAAACTTAACAAAACATTATAAAAACTATATTAAAAGCTTACCCTCGACGCAAGGAACTCAACTACACGAACAACGACAAGAACCGACCGTCGAACTCCGGAATTGCTAAGAATGCGATTAGGAAGATGGGTGGTTGCTTTCTCTCTTAAACAGGGTTTTAGGTTTTGTAAAAGTGATTTAAAACAATGACGACTATGTTTAAATACCTTAATCGCATAATTAACAAAACCCGAGAAAACTTCCCGTAAAACCGGACACTCGATCGAGTACCCCCTTACTCGATCGAGTACCCCAGCTACTCGATCGAGTACCCAACAGGTCAGAAACTATTTTATTTCGCAACTTGCCCTTACTCGACAGAGTAAGGGCTACTCGATAGAGTACCCCAAAACATATAAATACGGAGTATTACAGTCTTCCCTCCTTAAAAGGAACTTCGTCCCCGAAGTTCAAACCACTACTAAACAAAGGTACTCCCATAAGCTTCCCGACTGGGCAACCAAAACAAAATTCAACGTAAAACATGATACTAACCCAACTTATCCCGACAAACATACCGACACAATCATACAAAAGGTGTATAAAACTCTTAAAAACTGCTCGCGATCATCTCCTACCCCCCTAAAAGAAACAAGGTTACGTCCCCGTAACCATACATACCTGATCAAAAAGGAAAGGGTAACGCTCTTTCATAGCTTCCTCTGGCTCCCATGTAGCTTCCTCGGTTTCGTGGTTAGACCAAAGAATCTTAAGAAAAACTGTCTCACCACTCCTAGTCTTTCTAACCTTTCGGTCTAGAATCTGCTTAGGCACCTCAAGATATGATAAGGACTCATCTAGCTCTAAGCTCTCTGCCTCCAACACATGTGACGGGTCACTCACATACTTCCGCAGCTGCGATACATGAAACACATTATGCACTCTCTCCAACGCAGCTGGTAAAGCCAAACGATAAGCAACATCCCCAACTCGCTCTAAGATCTCATAAGGCCCTATAAAGTTCTGACTTAGCTTGCCTTTCTTCCCAAATCTCATAACTCCACGCATCGGAGACACTTTCAGAAGAACCTTGTCCCCAACTTGAAACTCTATGTCCCGACGATGTAGATCTGCATAACTCTTTTGTCGATCCGGGGTGCTCTCATCCGTTCCCCGATCATCTTAACTGTTCCACCATCTCATGCACCATCTCTGGTCCTAAAACCACTTTGCCCTCAAAGACTGTCGTCCCAACAGATTGGACTCCTACATCTCCTCCCATACAAAGCCTCAAACGGTGCCATGCCAATACTGGTGTGATAGCTGTTGTTGTAAGAAAACTCTATCAAGTCCAACCTCTGCTCCCAGCTACCACCAAAATCCATTACACAAGCTCGCAACATATCCTCAAGAGTCTTGATCGTTCTCTCAGTCTGCCCGTCTGTCGCAGGATGAAATGTTGTACTCATCTTCAAAGTTGTTCCCAACGATTCCTGCAACTCCTTCCAAAACCTTGATATAAACCTCGCATCTCTGTCAGACACTATGTCCTTAGGGACTCCATGTAACTTAAGCACGTTCTTTCGATAGGCCATAGCCAATTGTGCCTTAGTCCATGTATCTTTCATTGGAACAAAGTGAGCTGACTTGGTCAGACGATCCACTATCACCCAAATCATGTTGTTACCTTGTTGACTCTTAGGCAAACCCACAATGAAATCCATGGAAATGGATTCCCACTTCCACTCAGGCACCTCTAAAGACTGAATCTTACCTTGTGGTCTTCTCTGTTCCCCTTTAACTCTCTGGCATGTCAAACAACGGGACACAAACTCAGCTGTCTCTTTCTTCATCCCAGGCCACCAAAACGTTTTCTTCAAATCCTTGTATAGCTTGTCTCCACCTGGATGAACTGAATATGGTGTGCAATGCGCCTCTGTCATGATCGTCCTTTTCAACTCCTCATCATTAGGAACACACCACCTACCATCAAACCTAAAACTACCATCTGTATGAATAGAAAACCGGGACACTGTCCCTTTCTCTACTCCAGCTCTCCACTCAACTCTCTTAGGATCCAAAGCCTGTTTACCTCGAATATCATCATAAAACTCAAGTTGTACTGTCATATCACCCATGGCATCTCCTTTCTGCATCATATGTATCCCAAAGCTCGCTACCTCATCCCTCAGCCTCATCAAAGATAGAGCTGTACACAAGGAATGTACACTCTTCCTACTCAAAGCATCAGCAACAACATTGGCCTTCCCTTCATGGTAGATGATTTCCATGTCGTAATCGCCAATCAACTCCATCCACCTCCTCTGTCTCATGTTCAATTCCTTCTGCGTGAAGATGTACTTAAGGCTCTTGTGATCAGAAAATACCTTAAAGATTGCTCCATAAAGGTAATGTCTCCAAATCTTGAGAGCAAACACCACCGCACCCAACCCGAACATGAGTAGGGTAGTTCTCCTCATAAGGCTTCAACGCCTAGAAGCATAGGCAATCACTTTACCATTCTCGCATTAACACACATCCCTACCCAATTCTTCGAGGCATCCGTATAAACCTCAAAGTTCTCGCTCCCTTCAGCAATGCTAAGAGGGAGAGCCGTGGTCAAACGCTCCTTTAATGTTTGGAACGCCGTCTCACAACTCTCATCCCAACGAAACCTGTTCTCTTTCCTCATCAACAATGTCATCGGTCTAGCTATCTTGGAGAAATCTTTCACGAACCGCCTATAGTATCCAGCTAAACCCAAAAAACTTCTAACCTCAGCAACATTCTTTGGTGCTTCCCACTTGGTCACTACTTCAATCTTCGCCGGATCCACAGCTACTCCATCTTTAGAGATTACATGCCCCAGAAAAGCAACTTTCTCTAACCAGAACTCACACTTGGACAGCTTAGCATACAACTCATGATCCCTCAAAGTCTGCAACACGATCCTCAGATGCTCCTCATGCTCCTCCTTAGTCTTAGAGTAGACTAAGATATCATCGATAAACACTACTACAAACCTGGTCCAAGAAGCGTCTCGAAGATTCTATTCATCAAATCCATAAACACTGCCGGCGCATTAGACAACCCAAACGGCATCACCACATACTCATAATGGCCATACCTTGACGTGAAAGCTGTCTTTGGTATATCCACCTCTCTAATCATCACCTGATGGTACCCCGACCTCAAATCAATCTTAGAAAAGACTGTTGCACCGCTCAACTGATCAAACAGGTCATCTATCCTTGGCAAAGGATACTTGTTATTTGTCGTCACACGGTTCAGCTCCCTGTAATCTATGCATAGCCTCAAACTCCCATCTTTCTTCTTCACGAAAAGAACTGGTGCTCCCCAAGCCGATACACTTGGTCTAATGTATCCCTTCTCTATCAAATCATCCAACTGCTTCCTAAGTTCCTCCATCTCCTTAGGACCCATACGGTACGGTGCCTTAGAGATTGGCCCCGTCCCTGGCTTCAACTCTACGGTGAAATCTATCTCCCTCTTCGGTGGCAACCCCGGAATCTCCTCAGGAAAAACATCTGCAAACTCCCCCACCACTGGTATCTCATCAACTGTCGGGCTCTCTATCCGGTCATCTCTCACATGGCACAAGATCAGAGGACATCCCTTCCTCAGATAAGACTTCAAGGTAACAGCTGCAATCAACTTAACTTTGGGTTTGACTAGAAACCCACGGTAAGACACACTAACACCCTTTGGACCTCTTAAGGACACTTTCTTTTGATGACAGTCTATCTTAGCTTTATACTTTCCTAACCAATCCATCCCAACTATCATCTCAAAACCGTTAAAAGGAAACTCTAGCAAGTCTACAGGGAGATCAACTTGCCCAACTATCAAAGGTACATCTCTAAACAATCTCCCACACGATACAGACTCACCCGAAGGTATGAAAACTTGCTCTTTAACAGACTCATACACTCTCAAACCCAACTGTTTTACATGACTCGAAGACACAAACGACTGAGAAGCCCCCGAATCAAACAAAACAAAGGTAGGAACACCATTAACAAGGAATGTACCGGTGATAACGTGCGCATCTTCCTCAGCTGCCTTCTTTTCCATCATGAATAACTTGCCACTTGTAATACTCCGTATTTATGAGTCTTTGGGTACTCTATCGAGTAGGCCTTACTCTGTCGAGTAAGGGTCAGTTGCGTTTTAGAATAGTTTCTGACCTGTTGGGTACTCGATCGAGTAGTTGGGGTACTCGATCGAGTAAGGGGGTACTCGATCGAGTACCTTGGGTACTCGATCGAGTGTCCGGTTTTACGGGGAGTTTTCTCGGGTTTTGTTAATTATGCGATTAAGGTATTTAAACATATTCGTCATTGTTTTAATTCACTTTTACAAAACCTAAAACCCTGTTTAAGAGAGAAAGCGCCACTTCATCTTCCTAATCGCATTCTTAGCAATTCCGGAGTTCGACGGTCGGTTCTTGTCGTTTTTCGTGTCGTTGGATTCCTTGCGTCGAGGGTAAGCTTTTAATATAGTTTTTATAATGTTTTGTTAAGATTGGTTAAACCCTAATTTAGGAATTGGGGGTTTTGGTGTGTAGTTTGTGATGTGTAGTCTTTATGTGTTATGTATGATAGGAGGAGAATTCGTAGAGGAGCCGTTTTGATACAAATTTGTAGATACCGTCTGCGTGTTGTGCTTTCCGGGTAGGATTTCCTACTCAGTATTAGTCCCATAATGGGATATTGGTGATGTCTTGTAGTTAGTTGTTTGATATGATGATTGTGATTGTGATTGTGATTGTGATTGGTTGTCTATGGCTCTCGAGATGCGTTCTCGGTTGAGTGGGGTCACTTGCGGGAGTGACTTCACGCCCTAGTTTCGCCCTTCGTGGAACCCGCCACGGGAGGGGATGTGCACATTAATGGGACGGGGTTATCGCTCGTACGATGAGCGGGGCTTAGGTGGGAACGGCCTGCGGTCCCCCATGGCGAGTGGTGGTCCGGTGGACGGTCGGTATTGAGACGATGGGAGTTGGTGGTGTGTGTGTGTGTGTGTGTGATTCAAATTGTCTGTTTATCTTATTGTTGATATATGTATTGAATTGTGTGATTAGTATTGACCCCGTTTAAATGTTTTAAAAGCGTGGTGATCCATTCGGGGTGGTGAGCGAGTTATTGAGCTTGAGTGTGATATGACGCGTATGGGATAGCCGGGATGAGTCATCACGTGGCGTTAGAAGTCTTTTTGTGTCATACGAAGTCTAGTAGCTTTGATAGTTTTAGTCAGTAGACCGTATGAGAACCT
The DNA here is from genome assembly GCF_048544455.1 of Silene latifolia. Taxonomy (NCBI): domain Eukaryota; kingdom Viridiplantae; phylum Streptophyta; class Magnoliopsida; order Caryophyllales; family Caryophyllaceae; genus Silene; species Silene latifolia. The sequence continues at coordinate 55,281,241 of NC_133527.1, read as the reverse complement.
TGTAATTTCTTTTATTAGTTTTGGTTTGAACCTGTAATCACTTAATCTAAAATTACTTTAAAAGTACGTTTCTTTATTGTCTTATGATATTCAGTACCTCGGGCAACCGAGATGGTAGTATCCTTATACCTGAGTGGTCCTGGTAAGGCACTTGGAGTATAGGGGTGTTACAAATGGTATTAGAGCGACGATTTTGGAACCTGTAACAAATGAACATAATGAACATAGGGAGTCTAATAAAATGAACCTGGTGTATGTGTAATGGGAGCCCCGGCTGATGCTAGGTTTTGGGTGAGTAGGCTCCCTCACTTCAAAATCTTGGCCCCATGATACTTAAGCCAGTCACATGGTATGAGAACGTGGAGACCGTGTGTATATGTGCGACGTGTAGGTTAATTGTGCTGTATATGGTTTGTTGAAAGCATGTTGCATGATAGTTGGTTGACATGTTGGTTGGAAATGTGGGAAAAGTATATGAGAATGATGAATGATATGGTAGAAAAAGAAAGTAGTTCGTATATGATGATGTGTGATGAAGTGGATTTGTAATGTTGTTGTATTAGCAACATGGAAATAGGATTTGGAGTGTATGGGTGTGGTTTGTGTTATGAAAAGTTATGAAAATTTAAAACATGCGGGTAATACATGATTGAAAGTTGAATGTTATATGAGCATGATAGATGGTAATGTTTGACTTTTGGTAAGTAGTAACATGAAGAATAGAGGTTCAACGATATGTGTTTTATATAACGAATTGGGTGAAAAGCATGATGGTTGTTTATAACGTGGCACTTAATAACACGAAGTAGATTATTTTGTTGATTGTATGAGGAGTCGCGCAGATTTGAATGCGTAGTTGTAATCATAATGTTGAAATGATAATGAATGCATAGTACGTTGGGGTATGTGAGATAACATGCGGGTAGTATTCACGAGTCTGTATGACTCGATCGAGTGGGTTTGATTCGATCGAGTGGGTACTTGTCGTTATTTTGACCAGAATCGTGTTTTTGGGCACTCGATCGAGTACCTCGGGCACTCGATCGAGTATGGGGTCACTTGATCGAGTAGCCGGGCTACTCGGTCGAGTAAGTCAGAGATCAGAAGGTCTGTTTGGGTTCTGGAGTCGGGGCACTCGATCGAGCATGTTGGGCACTCGATCGAGTAGCCTCAACTCGATCGAGTAGGTTCTGGTACTCGATCGAGTGGGGTCTGTGCAGGTCATATGCGTATTTCGGGTCATATGTTTGTCTTTTGACATTCGTTGCATATGATGTTTAATTCAAAGGTGTTGTATTACTTCTTTATGTATTGTTTTACGTATGTGTTGGTCCTGAAGCGTAAGTTACTCATTCTTATGATGTAAAGAGTGGCACTATGATGAGTATGAGTTCGGTGGGGAGGACATGCGTTATATGTGATTATGATAGATGGTGGAAAAAGAAAAGGAAGATTGGTATAGTTTATTGAGGCATGGCGCACGTTTTGCGAGACGGGATGAGTGATATGATTGTGTGTTGAGTAATGTAAAAATAAGTGAATATAGGCAAGGGATGATGTGAGTATAATGAACGTGAGAATGAAAAGATTGAAAGTAAGAATGTGGATAGTGGCAGCTTGAGATGTGTAAAGAGTTATGGAAGGAAATGGTTAGGAGTCGTGTGGGTTATGGATTTATGTAGTGAAAGTTTGTTTAAAGGGGTTGAGAAGAGTAATATATAGTGAACTTTGTGGAGACATGTCGCGAGGTGTATTTATAGACAGTGAGTGAGTTTGGGAGGTTTATTAAAAGATGAAACTACTGTGTGAGTTCCTTGGGTAATTAACGGTATTAAATGAATTCTGATTTCTAGAGATGTAAAAAGGGAGATGCAATTGTTTGAACATTAAACGTTGGTTCTATGGATAGATTAGTGGCAAGTATGAGTGATAGCATAATAAGAGAAGATCCATGGGAAGAAAGAGTGAGATGATGTCGGTAGAAAATAATGGAACCGAGTTTTGGAGCAACGAAGGGGTAACCAGATTTCTAAAGAGCTAGCTAGAAGGAATAAGGAGTTGAACTATTAATTGGTATTATTGAGTGTAAAGAGAAAAGAAGGATAAAAGTAAGCTGAGGAAAATGTTCACCGAAGTTATGTGATATAAAGATAAGGAATCATCGAAATGTGTGATGGTATCACGAGGATGTTAGCTAAAGGTTATATAGGAGTTTGAGGACAACATGATTGATAATGAGTTTCGAGGAATTAAGGGAGTAAGAAGTTGGTGGAGCATTGGCACGATACGAGATATTTGGTGGAGAGTTGGATGACAATACAAATAAGATAGCATTGGGAATAATGTTGAGGTAATTTTGTGGATGGGTTTGATGTTCGTTATTTGCAATGTTAACCAAAAATGGTAGAAAAACCATGTTATTTTGATATGAGTGTAAGAGATTTGATATACGAGCAGCGGTGGCGTTGTGGTGTTATCACTAATGGCTAAGAGTGATGGAATATTAGAAAGGTAGCAATTCTAAAGAGGTTAATTTGGTAGGGACCTGATTGTTGTGTATGATTGTGAGAGGGTATAAGATGTGGTTAGATGAGGCGGACGCTATTAGTTGTATAGTGAAGGTGTGATTATATTTGGCAGGAAGTGATGGTTGTGCGAATGGGGGAATATGTTATGAGGGGCATATGAGTTAAACTCGGGCGGCAGGTAACCTTTTTCGAGTGGTGACTTACGTGGTCAGGATTGACTAGTTGGTTGTGATTACGGGTCTATGATATGTGTAAATGTTTGTGTGAGGTTCTGACCTCACAAGAAGTGGTATGGTGTGATAATTATAAAGTTGTTTTATGAATGTTCTGTAATATATATGTTGGGCACGGTAATTTAATTGAATGATATCCAAAAAGGTAATAACTTGATTGATTTGACATAGCTAGTTATAATTTTATGTGTATTGATAACACATGTGTATCCCGGGAAATGGTAGAGATGATGTTCATGAGATGCTTATCTGTTTATCCATATAATATGTTGCGTGGTGATTTAATAAGGTGGATTTAAGTAAGTTTTTCTTGTCCGAGAAGTTATCTTTGAGTCGTATTTATGGGAATTGTATGCGGTTGTGATGTCTATCGGTGTGGTTGTGGTGCCTCGGGTGGTAATCCGGGCACGGTACATAGTCTTTGTGATGCGGGTATTTTCGCACTACGGTGTGGGTTGTTGGTGGCGGTGTTGTGATGCCGTCACCGGTTGTGGTGGAGTAGGCGGGATGATTATGATTCGAGTTTCGAAACTATATACCAGTTATACATAGATTGTTGTTTTGTTTGATGTTGCTCTCTGTGAGTTTCAGTTTGTGCTGATAGACAGTTGTCTTGCTTATTCATGTTTTCTTTACCAGGTTAAGTTGGGAATGAGGTAGAGTATGATGTGAAATAGAGTTGTATATGTTTCGTTGTTGGCATGGGATAGTGATAATCTGTTGATGGGACACGGTTGTGAGAGGTTGTTACGGTAATTTTGATCTTGTTTTCAGATGAGACATCGGTAGACATGGTAATGGAAAATAATTCGTGGAACATGTGTTGTAATGAGCTGAAAGCGGCAGGTAGTTCATAATCTTTTGTTGAGACAGTGAGTGTAGGGTGTTGGGGAAATTAGTGTCATGTTAAGTTGTGTATGAATTTCGCGGTAATAAAAGAAAGAACTTGAGGATCTAGTGTGCGTGTACGTAACGAGTGCGGACCGTGAGTTATGCTTCTGGTAGATAAGTGCCTTACGTAGAGAGGTATGTTGTTTGGCAGTAATAATGAAGAGTGGGTATGGTGATTTGCTACGAGTTTATGGTATAGGTTAGGTTGTTGCCGAATGAGTTGAGGAATGGGAAATGTTTATGTATGGGAGCCTTGGATATAAGAATGGTGACTGTTTGGGTTATAAACGGTTATCTTTGACATGTGGTGGTACAGAGGGTAATGAGATATAGATATGGTTTGGTATTAGTGAGTTACGAGGACGTAACATTTGTCTTAAGAGGAGTAGGATGCGATAAAACATATTTTGATGCTTGTACATATGGTAATACATTCGGAAGTTGAGTCTTGATGTAGAATAAAAGATCGATTCGTGTTGTGGGTGATTTTATTAAAGGTCATGACCGTGCTTGTAGTAGCGTGATGTTTAGGAGTGTGAGAATATTTCGCTAGTGTTGACAGTTGGATGATGAGGTTACGGGTGTGAGTAAACTTCGAGGACGAAGTTCCTTTTAAGGGTGGTAGAATGTAACATCCCGTTTGATGTCTATGAGTGTCTTGGTATTGGATTTGATAGTTGATGATATTATGGAGCTAGCAGCATTAGAGGATGGTAGTTGGTTATGTATGGAGTTGGTATCGTGAGAGATATATATGTGGTAGATACGGTATAGTGAGTCATGTTGTGGAAGTAAACATAGTTGGTGGATTGGGTGTTAAGAGTTTATGTTCTATGTTCGGTCGAGTTCTTGAGTCCTTAGCTAAGTTGTTGTGTCTTGGTCGAGTCGGTATGGTTGTTTTTATGTATGGGTTGAACTTCGGGGACGAAGTTCTTTTAAGGAGGGAAGACTGTAATACTCCGTATTTATGAGTCTTTGGGTACTCTATCGAGTAGGCCTTACTCTGTCGAGTAAGGGTAAGTTGCGTTTTAGAATAGTTTCGACTGTTGGGTACTCGATCGAGTAGGTGGGGTACTCGATCGAGTAAGGGGTACTCGATCGAGTACCTTGGGTACTCGATCGAGTGTCCGGTTTTTACGGGGAGTTTTCTCGGGTTTTGTTAATTATGAGATTAAGGTATTTAAACATATTCGTCATTGTTTTAATTCACTTTTACAAAACCTAAAACCCTGTTTAAGAGAGAAAGCGACCAGTTCATCTTCCTAATCGCATTCTTAGCAATTCCGGAGTTCGAGACGGTCGGTTCTTGTCGTTTTTCGTGTCGTTGGATTCCTTGCGTCGAGGGTAAGCTTTTAATATAGTTTTTATAATGTTTTGTTAAGATTGGTTAAACCCTAATTTAGGAATTGGGGGTTTTGGTGTGTAGTTTGTGATGTGTAGTCTTTATGTGTTATGTATGATAGGAGGAGAATTCGTAGAGGAGCCGTTTTGATACTTTGTAGATACCGTCTGCGTGTTGTGCTTTCGGTAGGATTTCCTACTCGGTATTAGTCCCATAATGGGATATTGGTGATGTGTTGTAGTTAGTTGTTTGATATGATGATTGTGATTGTGATTGTGATTGTGATTGGTTGTCTATGGCTCTCGAGATGCGTTCTCGGCTGAGTGGGGTCACTTGCGGGAGTGACTTCACGCTCTAGTTTCGCCCTTCGTGGAACCCGCCACGGGAGGGGATGTGCACATTAATGGGACGGGGTTATCGCTCGTACGATGAGCGGGGCTTAGGTGGGAACGGCTGCGGTCCCCCCCATGGCGGTGGTCCGGTGGACGGTCGGTATTGAGACGATGGGAGTTGGTGGTGTGTGTGTGTGTGTGTGTGTGAGTTCATTGTCTGTTTATCTTATTGTTGATATATGTATTGAATTGTGTGATTAATCGACCCCGTTTAAATGTTTTAAAAGCTGTGGTGATCCATTCGGGGTTGGTGAGCAGTTATTGAGCAGGTGTGATATGACGCGTATGGGATAGCAGGATGAGTCATCACGTAGCGAGTTAGAAGTCTTCATTTGTGTCGGACGAAGTCTAGTAGCTTTGATAGTTTTAGCTGTAGACCGTATGAGAACCTTGTAATTTCTTTTATTAGTTTTGGTTTGAACCTGTAATCACTTAATCTAAAATTACTTTAAAAGTACGTTTCTTTATTGTCTTATGATATTCAGTACCTCGGGCAACCGAGATGGTAGTATCCTTATACCTGAGTGGTCCTGGTAAGGCACTTGGAGTATGGGGGTGTTACACCACTAGTCTTCTGTCCACCTCCCTGGACAGTACTGGCTGATGCGGTCGGCTTAGCACCCGACCCTTGATTGTTGTTGTTGTTCGTCGGTGTTTTCTGATAAGAATTACCTCCACTCTGGTAACTCTGACTTCCCCGGTTTGGCCATGATCCAGCCGGTCTGTTGCTCACGAAGCTCTGTGCAGGTCTCTGAAAAGATCCCGGTGCACTCGTGCACTCATGTCTCTTGTGGCCTACACCACCACAACCAAAGCAGGTCACTCCCCAACTATTACCCACACTTCCACGGCCACGCCCAAAGGAAGTCCCAGCACTAAACCCAGACCCAGAAGAAAATCCTTTAGACTGATTGTGGTTGCCTTTCTTGTGATTCGATTGGCCACCACCCTCGCTCTCGAACTTCCTCTTCTCACCACCCGACCTCTCCGAGCCATCTCCACCAACCTCTCCGCTCTCCCAGCCCTCTCATAAGCTTCCTTAACATCTGTAAGGATCCCCACGGGTAACTTATCCATAATCTTGGTGGTCAACCCCCTCTCAAACCTCAATGCCAAATTCTCCTCACTCAAACCCATGTCCTCAGCATACCTGGACTTCTCGTTGAACAGCCTATAGTACTCGGACCCACAGACATCTCGGTGAGTCATCTTAAAACCATCAAACTCCTCTCTCATCTTACTCCTCACATGCTCCGGTACAAACTCCTTCCTCACAGCCTTACGAAACTCCTCCCAAGGTATAGCAGGTAAGCCTTGGCTTGCATATATCTCCCTAGCACTCACTTTCACTGAATCCCACCACTTGCCTGCTGCCTCCCTCAGATAGAACGCAGCCTGTTCCACTCTCATCTCATCAGGACAATGAACCAAGTCTAAGATGTTCTCCATCTCTCTCAGCCAACTATCAAGAAGATTAGGTTCCCCAACCCCCTTGTATTCCTTCGGGTTAAACCTCGCAATGTAAAGGCTGATTTTTGATTGATCAACCTCCTTCTCCTTATCCTTATTCTTGTCCTCATTCACTTTCTTTAGGGTCTTAGTAAGAGCATCCTGGTGCTCTAACATCTTAACGATGTCATCCACGGTCATAAGCTCAGCTCTCGCGTACAAAGCAGTTCTCTTGGGCGGCATCTTGAAACTATACATATATAAGAAAAGGGGTAGATATGAACATACGTACTAAACTTCAAAACACGAAGACGCGACCCCCAGAACCTACTCGATCGAGTTCCCAAACCCACTCGATCGAGTAACGGGCTACTCGATCGAGTGCCCCACGTACTCGATCGAGTACCCAAACTTCAGACCCAAATAAACAGACCTTCTGATCTCTTACCTACTCGATCGAGTATCCAGGCTACTCGATCGAGTGATCCCCTACTCGATCGAGTACCCCTAGTTACTCGATCGAGTGCCCCAAAACTCGATTCTGGACTCAAAATCGCCAAAAACCCACCCGATCGAGTCAGTCCCACTCGATCGAGTAACACTAATTCGTAAGAGCTACCCGCATGTTACGTCATATGCTAACATGTTAAACTTTATAAATCACATATTATATCATAACAATCATGCTACACATCTTTTCTATATCTACGAGATCATTTCATCATGCTATTAATTGCCACGTTGTAAAACATTCAACATGTTATCATTTCATCAACAGTTTCTATATATCATCACTTTTCTTTCACCTTCTCAACTTCCAACTTCGAACATCCAACAATCCACACATTCCATCACATTTGTAAACAAGTTAACCAAACACACATACGACTCGACAAACACTTCCCCCATGTGACCGGTTCAAAGTTGTAGGGCGACCCCTGCGACTTTAGGATGTCTCCCAAGCCTTTGCACTAGCTCCTACAACTTTTACCCCGGGTTCATTTTAATTGACTCCCTATGTTCATTAAATTCCTTGGTTACAGGTTTCAGGATCGTCTCTCTGATACCATTTGTAACACCCCCATACTCCAAGTGCCTTACCAGGACCACTCAGGTATGAAGACATTACCATCTCGGTTACCCGAGGCAATGATAATCAAACAACAATAAAGAAACAACGTTTATTATAAATAGTTTAACGAATAGTTACAATCCATGAAACCAACTAAAAGTGCGATACATTATTCTCAAATGACTGTTCTAACTGAAATGTAAATAAACTAAGGCTTCAGCGGAAGACTCCTATCATCTTGTCGTGGCATCCCAGCTATCCCAGTACTCATCTCAATACCTGCTCAATATCTGCTCACCATCCCCGAATGGATCACCGCAGGTTTACAAAACAACACCGGGGTCAGTACTAATCACACAATCAATATAGATAACAATAATAAGATAAACAGACAGTTGAACTGTCACACACACACACACACCACCAACCAATTCCCATCATCTCAATCGACGTCCCTTTGGACTACCCACGCCGATGGGGGACCGCAGCCTGCCGTTCCCACCTAAGCCCCGCTCATCATACCGAGCGATAACCCTGTCCATTAATGTGCACATCCCCTTCCGTGGCGGGTTCCACGAAGGGCGAAACTAGGGCATGAAGTCACTCCCGCAAGTGACCCCACTCAGCCGAGAACGCATCTCGAGAACCATCAACAACAATCACAACCACAAACACAGTATAATCATCATATCAAACAACCAAATACAACACATCACCAATATCCCATTATGGGACTAATGCTGAGTAGGAAATCCTACCGGAAAGCACATCGAGACGGTATCAACAATTTGAGTCAAAAAGCCTCTTCTACGAACCCTCCTCCTATCATATAACACATAGAGGCTACACATCACATACTACACACAAAACCCCCAATCTCTAAATTAGGGTTTAACCAAACTTAACAAAACATTATAAAAACTATATTAAAAGCTTACCCTCGACGCAATGAACTCAACTACACGAACAACGACAAGAACCGACCGTCTGAACTCCGGGAATTGCTAAGAATGCGATTAGGAAGATGGACTGGTTGCTTTCTCTCTTAAACAGGGTTTTAGGTTTTGTAAAAGTGATTTAAAACAATGACGACTATGTTTAAATACCTTAATCGCATAATTAACAAAACCCGAGAAAACTTCCCGTAAAACCGGACACTCGATCGAGTACCCAAGGTACTCGATCGAGTACCCCCTTACTCGATCGAGTACCCCAGCTACTCGATCGAGTACCCAACAGGTCGGAAACTATTTTATTTCGCAACTTGCCCTTACTCGACAGAGTAAGGGCTACTCGATAGAGTACCCCAAAACATATAAATACGGAGTATTACAGTTATCTCTACCAACCGTACATATGCATTCCAACAAAATAGAACCAAGTCACATGCCGAGGACTTACAAATATGGTGAAGTGAGGTGATTGGGTAAAAAGGGGCAAAAAATTTTGGAAATGTGGAGGTAAGAGCCAAGCTAGTATCAAACGAAACCAATAGTAAACAAATCCCGCTCAACAACCCAACCGTATACGATGAAGCGATGCCCAAACTTGGGATAAAACTCACGCACCAAATCAGAAAAAAATACTCCTCAGATAATATGGAGTAATAACATAGGAGTACAACTGTTTTGTGTGGATTTTGCGCAAGGCGAAATCAGGTCAGGGTAGAGTTGTGCAAGGTTAACTAGCTCTAGATAGTCTGTTGGTTAGGTCGTCAGGGTACGATATAAAGCTGTAAATAAAGTAACAACAACAATAATAAGACAAGTAATTTTGTACGTGGAAAACCCTTGAATTGGAAAAAACCACGGGCACCAAGCCAGGAGAGGATTTCACTATGTAATTTGGGAGAATAATTATATGATAATAACAATGCTTATATTTCTCTATATATTGCGTATGCTTCTTCTTGTGTGTGAATGAGATATCTCCAATATCGTCATAGTATTCTTTATATAGGCTTTTTTCCTGAACGGCTGCTTGATACAGTTTTAAATGCAGATTATTCTCCTTTATTATCATTAATAATGCCAATTATTCCGGCCTTAATTAATGCATTTACTGCGAAATCTTCACACTTAATGGTGCGTATATAATTCCTTTATAACACGCGTATATGGTCTAATATCGTCCTGATATTTTGACCGTTGTCCTCTCCATAGCCTGGCGCCTATCTTCATGTGTCCTGATAGCCTGACACCCTGACGGCGTGGCAGTCAGTTTCAAACGAGATACTGATCAGGAAGGTGTGCGGATTTCCAGGTCTAACAATTGCCCCTTATCTCCTTATTTGCAGCGTGCCAGGACGAAAAAGTGAGGAGATAACTTTATTTTTAGGAAGATTACCCAACGGTTAAGTTTTGTCTAGGTAGTTTCCTGTAACGGCTATTTTACTGCAGTTGATGACGCGTGTTATATTTACTGCAACTTCCTTAATGATCACCCACTTCCTTTGCGGCTGAAACCCTAATCTTCCTCATTATAAATACTTGCGTGTTTCATTAAGTTGAACTCACCAAAGCAATTTCTTCTTATTTTCTCTCTTTAATAATCTTTCTCTTCAGTTTTCTTAATTCCCAACTCTTTAATCTTTAATCAATTCTTTCACAATCTTTCAAATAATGGCTGCAAAAAAGAAGTCTACCAGGGCAGCGGTTCCTGCAACTCCTCCTCCTCAGAATCCTGAGGAAACTTCTTCTGAAAATCTGCCTACTTCTTCTGCTGCTCCATCCACAATCAGTAAGCCGAGTGGTTCTCCATTGGAGATGATCTCAATATTCCATGGTGATTTTCAATTCAAGCCTACGAAGGCTTTAAATGAGGGTCAGTCTCCTGCAAACCGTTTGAAACCTGAGTTTGGGAAGATTTTGAAGGATAAGGGGATCATCCATGCTGATGCTGAAGTCTGGATCCCTGAGAATTCTCCCATCAGGGCCGACTGGGCTTGTCCTGGTTGGTTCTGTATTCGTGATTGGGCTTTCAGGGCAGGCTGTAAGCTTCCTTTTTCTCCTCTTATGGTTGAGGTTATTAAGGAGATCGGTGTTCCATCTTATCAGTTAATGCCAATGGTGTGGAAGGTCGTATGTTCCATTGAGAACCTCTGTAAAAAAGCATAATATTTCTTTTTCTCTTGATGATTTGAAGACATGTTATGCTGTTAAAACAAACAGTCCTGGCCGTATAAGTTTTAAGGTCAGGGCGTCTACAACTCCTCTTTTGAGTAACTTGGACAACGGGCATGATAAAGGCTGGGCTGCTGGGTACATGTTTGTCAGGATAAATTCTGCTGGTGAGTCTTTTGGTTTCCCTCTTTGCCCTACATATTTTACTTGTTAGTGAAAAATAAAATGAAATTTATAATGAGTCATACCTCTTATGTTTGCAGTTGATGATTGGGTTACTGAAACTGAGTATCCCACTCCCAATATTTCTGCTTTCCTTGTTATTCCTCCTTTGGATAGGTCTTGGCCTCTCTGTTGTGGGGTCGGTCACTTTCCTCGCTGTTTGAAGGCTGATGGTGCTGCCAGGGCGGCTAAACCTTCAGGGGCTGCTAGTGCTACCACCTTAGGCAGTAAGTCTATCTTGGTCTTTCTCTTATTTTTGCCTTGACTTCCTGGTAATGTTTGGTTTATATTGCTAATATAGTATTTCGTGTTGTAGCCACCAGGTCATCTATTCGCCTTTCCAGGTTTGGTATGGCTGACCTTTCAGCCAGGCTGGCTAAGGTAAAGGAGGAAGGTTCCCAGAGAAGCGGGGATGCTGAGCCTGTTATTGACATGACTGAACAGTCAGATGCTGCCAAGGTCTTTACTGTACCTGCTGCCCCTGCTGAAACAAGTTCAGCAGCCCAAAAAAGGAAAATTGAAGATGTTGATGTTTCTGCCCCGGTCAGGGAAGTGAGAGCTAGGGTGGACAATATGGAGGCTGCTAGGGTGAAGATCAGGGACTACGCTACTTCTAAATCAAATGTCATGCTCACCCTTAACCCTGTTGAGACTACTACTTAGGCAGTTGCTTCGGTGGATCATTCAGTCAGCCTCTTGGCTGGTGCCTTGGCTGCCGTAAAGGAGGTAGGTTGGAACAATTTTTATATGTGTTTTGTTTTAGTAGTTTCTATTATTAGGGTAAATTACTCATACTTTTCTCTCTATTTTTGATCAGGGTGCTGCGACCTGTCTCCATAATGCATATCAGGCTACTTCTTTGGTAGCCAGGATTGATCTGATGAGATCAGATTATGATAGGCTAAAGTCTGAGCTGGATTTTGCACAAGCTGACCTGGCTACTAAAGCTGCTGACTTAGTGAGGGTGCAGGCTGAGAGAGATGCTGCTAAGACTGAGGCAGTTTCGAGCAAGCGGCTGTTGCAGGAGGCTTTGGACAGAAATGAGGAGCTCACCCAAGAGAGGGATGATTTGGAGTTCAAGCTGGATGATGCTTCCCTCTACATATATATCAAGGGAAGGGCGGCTGCTATGTCGGAGCCTGTCGAGGCCAATGCGAAATGGAACCCTGAAGCTGAGATGGCTTTCGCTGCTTCAAAGTATCCTGACCTGCATAACATGGAAAATGAATAGGAGGTCGACTCTCCAGGGGAGCAGGATGTTGATGCTGATCCGGCTAAGAGCAGGGAGCAGGGCGTTGATCTTTAGTCTTTGTTTCTAAGGAGAAGCAGTAATATATTTTTTCAGTTGGTATTTTGGCCCATCCAGGGGGGATGTCCCTGGACAAACAATATTTTTATTTTCCTGTCTTGGGTTAGGGAGATTATCCCTGGCCTTTATGAATATTTTGGCACTTTTGCCCCAGGGGGTGAAGGTTTTTATTAATATAGGCATGGTGACCTTCTTTTGGTTGATTTTGCTTTTGACTTTTGCTTGGCTTGTGAGTTTCATCCTGTTGGGCCTGTCAGGCATTTTGTTTGAACAACCTGCACATCATTTTCATCTTGTTTTATTCATGAGTAATTCAACCAAGTATAGTTTTTTTCTATAATGGTTGAAGGGGTGGGAAAACCGGCCTGTCAGGAGGGCTTATGTCCCCTGCCTAGCTGGAGGGCTTGGTATTCGGCCTGTCAAGAGGGAATTTTAGACTAAGTGTTTGGGAGAGAACACCCTTACACCTGTCTTGCTGCGTCCAGCCGGTTGTAATCCGTGGCAGTAAACCTAGTCAGGTCAGGCAATTATTTCATGCCTGATTGGTCCTGACTCTTTACTGTATCTGGTGGCGGTTACCAACTCGTCAGGCACAGTTAAGTGCAGAATTTTTGTTTCAGAAATATATAGTAGAGTAGCCTTCAATCCTGAATATTTATGTATATAATCTTTTATTATGTATAATTGTTCAGGATTCAAAAGGTAAATAGATAGGTTAGTTGAACAGATATAAAATACAGATAAGGCATGTAAAACATGTAGTTCATCACATAGCACGTTAGGTGAAGTAGTGATTGAATTTATACCTGATTATAGCCTGATCTTTACATATGATATAATTTTAAATGAGTTACATTCCAGGATCTTGGGATCATTTCCCCTTCTAGCGTTTGGTGCATGTATGCTCCTTGTCCAACAATTGAATCGATTAAGTAAGGGCCTTCCCATGTGGGAGCCAGTTTGCCTGCTGACTTTTCTTTTTTATTTGGAAATACCTTGCGTAGGACAAGGTCTCCTTCTTTAAAGACCCTGATCCTGACGTTTTTATTGTAAGTCCTGGCGACTGCTTGTTGATATGATGCCATCCTGATTTTGGCAGCGTCTCTTAATTCTTCTGTTAGGACCAAGTTGTCTTGCATTAGGTCTTTGTTTGCTTCAACATTGTTCAGGCTGCATCTGGATGTTGGTACCCGTACTTCCGGGAATGATGACTTCTGACCATACATCAGGGAGTAAGGTGTTTGGCCTGTTGCAGTTTTTGGAGTTGTCCTGTCTGCCCATAGTACTAATGGAAGTTCTTCAGCCCATCTTCCTCGTCTTCTTCTTAGCTTCTTTTTTAGGCAGCTTATGACTACCTTATTACATGATTCGGCCTGGCCATTGGCTTTTGGATATCCATGGGTTGAAGTTACCAGGTTGATATTCCATTCTTGGCAAAATGCTTGGGTCCTTTTCCCCACAAATTGAGTTCCATTATCGCATACTATTTCTGATGGGACTCCATATCTGCAAATGATGTTTGTCCTGATGAAGGATATTAATTCCTTTTCTGTTACTTGCCTGAAAGAGTCAGCCTCAATCCATTTGGCGAAGTAGTAAGTCATGGCTAACATGAATACTTTTTGTCCTGGAGCTACGTGCAGTTTTCCCACAATTTCCATGCCCCACTTTATGAATGGCCAGGGCGCGGAGATTGAATGGAGGAGTTCAGATGGCTGATGTATGATTGGTGCATGAATTTGGCAGGCTTCGCATTTTGAAGAGTATTCCAGGCAGTCAGCCCTCAGTGTAGGCCAGTAGTAGCCTGTCCTGAGAACTTTGCTTGCCAGGCTCTTTCCTCCTTTGTGGTTGCCACAGTGTCCATCGTGTATTTCTTGACGTACTAGTTTGGCTTTGTCAAGCTCCAAACATCTTAGGTAGGGTCCAGCCTGCGATCTCTTGAACAGAGTGTTATTGATGATAACATAAGTTGAAGCTTTAATTTTAAAAGCCCTTGCCTCATGTCTAACCTGAGGCAGTATTCCTCGAAAAAACAAGTCATAATAGGGTTTAGTCCAAGAGTTATTGTCCTGATTGACATGACTGATTTGTTCAGGTTTGCTGATGGCTGGCTCTAATAGGTGTACAATTGGTATTTTGTCGAAAACAGCGGGGGTGAAATTTGAACTTAGGCTGGCCAGAGCATCAGCCTGGGTATTCAGGTCTCTTGATATTTGATCTATGTCAATTAAAACAAATTTAGCGGTAAGGTTTTTTGCATATTCTAAATACGAAATCATTTTTGTATCCTTAGCCGTATAAATTCCCTTTATTTGATTAGCAATTAAGAGTGAATCAGTTTTTACCTTTAGGTTTTGAACACCGAGGTCTAGACATACCTTTAAGCCTGCTATCAGGGCTTCATATTCTGCTTCGTTGTTCGTGGCTTTGAACTCACAGCTTATAGCCCGTGCTATCATATCTCCCTGGGGCGATTTCAGTATTAGTCCTAACCCTGTCCCCCTGGCGTTGGATGCCCCATCTATGAATAGGGTTCATTCTTGGTCTAGGGTTTTATTTTCTAGTTGGTTGACCTCTTTTATCAGGTCTGGTTCCAGGTTAGGGCTGAAGTCAACCACAAAGTCTGCTAGGGCCTGCGATTTGATCGCTGCCCTGGGTTCAAAGGAGATGTCGTATGTGCTAATCTGTACTGACCATTTGGCCATCCTGCCTGAAAGTTCAGGCTTACGCAGGACAGATTTTATGGGTAAATTGGTCCTGACTATAATGGGGTGACTTTCAAAATAAGGTCGTAATTTAGTACATGACATAATTAGAGCTAAGACATATTTTTCAAGTAGTCCATACATTAACTCAGCATCTAGTAGGCTTTTACTTACATAGTAGACTGGATGTTGCTGACCATCCTGTTCTGTTACCAGGACGGCGCTGACTGTTGTGTCAGTGACAGATAGGTATACTGGCAAAGGCTCTTCCTTCTCTGGCTTAGCCAATAAGGGTGGAGATAATAAGTAGGATTTTAGATCCTAAAAAGCTGTCTCATGCTCATTTGTCCACTGGAACTGTTTATTCTTTCTGAGGAGGTTATAGAATGTTTTGCATCTCTCAGAGGATCTTGATATGAAACGGTTCAGGGCAGCTACCCGGCCTGTTAATTTTTTGATATCCTTGACAGACTTGGGTGACTGTAGTTCCAGGATAGCCTTTATCTGTTCAGGGCTAGCTTCTATGCCTCTCTTTGTGACCATATATCCAAGGAATTTGCCTGCAGAGACTCCAAAGTGGCATTTTGCAGGGTTCAGCTTCATGTTATATTTTTCCAATATCTCAAATGCTATTTCTAGATGTTTCACATGATCTTCTGCATTCTTGGATTTCACCACCATGTCATCTATGTATACTTCCATGATGTCACCTATTTGGTCTTTGAACATCATGTTGACCGGGTAGTACGTTACGTTGCCCCTGCATTCTTCAGGCCGAAAGGCATGGCAGTGTAACAGTATATGCCTCGGTCTGTAATGAATGCAGTACTCTCCTGGTCAGCAGGGTGCATCTTTATTTGATTGAATCCACTGGAAGCATCAATGAACGTGGCCTACTGTTGTGTCTACCATGGCGTCGATATGAGGCAGGGGGAATGGATCTTTAGGACAGGCTTTGTTCAGGTCAGTGTAGTCTACACAGACTCTCCACTTTCCATTCTTCTTCTGCATAACAACAACAATAGCCAGCCACTCAGGGTACATTACTTCCTTGATCATCCCCATATCCAAGAGTTTCTCTACTTCCTCGTTGATTATGGTATTTCTTTCAGCTGCAAATTTGCGTCTTTTCTTCTGTACAGGCTTAAAAGATGGGTCAACATTGAGCTTATGAGTAATTATATCAGCGCTAATTCCAGTCATATCAAAATGTGACCAAGCAAACCAAGATGATTTATTTTTAAGGAATTTTACCAGTTCAGGCGACACTATCTGGTGCGTCAGATCCTATTAAAACATACCTGTCAGGGTACTCAGGGTCTAGGATTACCTGATCTGTTTCCATTCTAGGAGGTGCCACATAAGTGCTCCTGACAGGGTAATGTAGTTGTTATGCCAGGGACTTACCTGGCTTAGAAGGCTTCAAGGCTACTGTGTAGCATTCCTTGGCTGTCTTGTGATCTCCTTTTATCGTGGCTATGCCCCAGTCTGTTGGTATCTTGATGCACTGGTAATAGGTTGATGGTACGGCCTTGACATTGTGAATCCAGGGTCTGCCTAGGATGGCATTGTAGGATGACAGGCAGTCAAGAACTCCAAATTTCTCATAAGATGAGACTCCTTCCACGTAGGTTGGGAGGTGGATTTCTTCTAGAGTGCTCCTGGTTTCACCAATGAATCCTACTAGGACGCTGGATTTTTTGATGATTTGGTCTTCGTTGATCTTCATGGCTTTTAGTACGTCAAGCATGATCAGGTTCACTGAGCTCCCTTCATCTACCAGGATCCTTCTTACTGTGGCTGTTCCAATCTGCATTGAAATTACCTGGCCATCATGATGAACATCAGGGATGCCCACTAGGTCACAATCATTAAAAGTGATTGTTGGAACATGATCCGACTTGCAGGGTGACGCAATCCTTGGCGTCCTGGCTATCTTCTTTGCTGCTGAACTTGTCAGGCCACGAATCTCCGAACCGCCAGATATGAATTTTACTTCATAGATTGGTGGTGGTGGAGGGAGGCTACGATCCTGCTTATGCTCCTGATTCTCTTTATCCTGGTTTGCATTCCTGCCTTTTGTCTTGATCAGGTCTTTTAAGTATCCTGATTTTAGCAAGTATGCCACTTCCTTCCTCAGGGTGAAACAATCATCCGTGGTGTGTCCAATATCCATGTGAAATTCGCACCATTTTGAACTGTCTCTTCTGGGATTTGGATTTTCTGACTTCCTGGGCCATCTGATAGCTGATCCCATGTTGTCAAGTCTCTGGATCAATCCTGCAATATCAACACTGAAGTTATGTTCGGAGATAGGTGGATAAACTTTAACCTTACCTTGATACTCATGAGCCAGGTTAACTTCTGACTAATCTGGCCTGGAATATGGAGTAGATCTATAGTTGTTTCCTTTGTTTCTCTTCCTACTGCTCCTTTCATGATCCTTTGGTCTACTGGGTGATCCAAGTTTATAGCTTTTATCTTCTTCCAGCCTGATGAAAGCAAGAGTCTTGGCCTGAACATCTTCGAATGTGTGGCAGGGATACTTAGTGAGTTCACTGTATATATCACTATATGGTAGTAACCCCTGTCTGAATGCCTCCACTGCTGTTCCAACGTCACACCTGGGTATGGATACTTTCTCCTTGTTGAATCTTGCAAGAAATGTCCTGAGAGTTTCATCAGGCTTCTGTGTAACTCGGTAAAGGTCACTGGATTGTTTCTCCAACTCTCCGCTACTCGCGAACTGCTGGTTGAAGCTGTTGATCAGGTTGGCAAAGGAATAGATGCTCCCAGTTGGCAGGTTGATGTACCATTGCAGAGCAGGGCCAGTCAGGGTCATTCCAAATCCCTTGCACATACAAACTTGTCTGAACTCGCTAGGAATAGATGCAACTAGCATTTTCTGCTTGTAAAGAGCCACGTGATTTTGTGGATCTGTGGTTCTGTCATAGACCCTCATGGATGGAATTGTAAACTTCTTGGGTAGGTCTAACTTTGCTATTTCGTCTATGAAGGGTGTTGGGCCCTAAATTATCCTGCCTAACCTGACATAGGCCTGGCAACAGCCAAGGACAACTTCCAGGCAAAAGACATCTGAAACCAGGCATTGATTCAACACGGATAGGCACCAAGCAGGAGTTGATGAAAGACAGGCGAAAAATAACCAGCAGCCTAAAAAGGAAAAGCACCAGGCCACTGCAGGCGACAAATAGGCAGTTGATATATGTTCCCTACAAAAAAGGAAGACCAATTCCAGAAAGCTATGATATAGGAAGCAGTCAAAACAACGGCTAATAAAGAGGCAACCACCTCCGGGTAAATAGGGCACATTCCCTATTTACCAGGAAACCCTAAACGGCATAAGAAGGAGGGGGAGATCAGCTATAAATAGGAAAGAAGAGAAGATGAGAAGGGTCATCAGATATACCCTCACTTTTACTTATATTTTTGTATTCTTAAGCTATATATTCGCCTGTCACGCCTGATATAACAATACTCTGTCAGGCTATCTAAAACCATAGTAACAATCACTCCTGGCTTGGTGCCCGTGGTTTTTTCCCTTATTTCCAGGGTTTTTCCACGTATAAAAATCTTTGTGTCATTGTTTATTAGTTCATTTTGCACTAAAATATACCAATCAGGCGAGTTGTTTGAGTTAGATCACCCTACATATAAATCCCTGGCAGGACAATCCAGATCAGTAAAAAGCCTGTCAAAACAATTGGCGCACACAGTGTGGCATCTAACTCAAAAATAATCAAAGCCCATAACCAAATACCACAAAAAACTAAGAAAAGATGGCAGGAGATAGCGTTGAGCAACAATTAGCTGCTGCCAAACAACAGTTGTTGGAGATGGAACAACTGAAACAAAAAATGATCCAGTGAAGCAGATGTGGCAAAATTGAAAGAATCGAATCCACCTAAAAATACATTTGGGAGAAAAAGCTTCAGGATCAAAGTTGAAAGTCCAGCCTGGCACACCATTCTCCTCAATCATAAGGAACATTGATTTCTCCAATATTGGTACTCCTACTCCATCAAAGTCCAAAGCAGGAGAAGAGACGGACTCAGGAGAACTCCAAAATGAAGAGACCTCATCAGATCAGACTAACACGGCCATTATGATGGCTATGCTCCAGGAAATCCAAAAACTTCATGAGAGATTTGAAAAGATTCCAGGAGTTACTACCCCAATTGAAGAAGCAAATCCAGAGAGCTATGCTGATTCACCCTTTGTGGATGAAATAGCAAAAATAGACCTGCCAAAGAAATTTGTGATTCCCTCAATAAGAATCTATGATGGAACCACAGATCAACAAAATCATGTTGCCTATTACAAGCAAAGGATGCTGGCAGCATCAATTCCCAGTGAACTACGTCAAGTCTGCATGTGTAAGGGATTTGGAACAACTCTGAACGGACCTGCTCTGCAATGGTACATAAACCTGCCAAATGGGAGCATCAAGTCCTTTGTTGACCTGGTCAACTCTTTCAATCATCAGTTTGCCAGCAGCAGGCAACTAGAAAAGAGATCCAGTGACCTGTACAGGGTTAAACAAAAGCCTGGAGAATCCATCAGATCCTACATGACAAGATTCAACAAAGAAAAGGTTTCAATCCCCAGATGTGATGTTGGAACTGCCGTTGAAGCTTTCAGGCAAGGGCTACCCCTGGACAGTGACTTCTACGATGCAATGACCATGAAGCCCTGTCATACCTTTGAAGATGTCCAAGCATTAGCCATAGGCTATATCAGGCTGGAAGAAGACAAAGGCTACAAGGCGAGATAATGCGACAACAACTCAGGATATGACAAAACCAACAGAAAAAGCTCTAACCACGAGGAAGCGTTCCGGACCATCTCCCTACACGAGACCCGACGGATCGAAGTCAACTATACACATGAACAACGAGGTAACTCCTATACTTATCCTCCGTCCGGGAATATAACTTCTCTGTTGACATTGCGGGATCGATCAAGAGACTTGACCATATGGGAGACATTGTCAAGTGGCCAAAGAAATCAGACAACCCCAACTCAAGGAAGGACACCACCAGGTGGTGCGAATTTCACATGGACATAGGGCACACAATGAAGAATGCCCGGGATTACGGAGACAAGTGGCTTACCCGCTAAAGAAAGGATACCGAAAGACTTGATGCCAACAAAGAACAGGGAAGATGATGGAACAAGAAAAAACACAGAAAGGCAACAACGTGACTTACCCCCTGCACCACCCATCTATGAAGTCAAATTCATCAATGGAGGATCAGCAATTTATGGCTGACCAGCTCAAATTTGCAAAGAAAATTGCCAGGGAGTCAAAAATGAAATCTCCTTTTAAACCTATCAATTTACCTCAAATTACTTTTGACGACACTGATATGCAGGGCATTCCAGACCTCCACCATGATAGCCTGGTGATAACCATGCAAATAGGGACTGCACGTGTCATGAGAATCCTGGTAGATGGAGGCAGTTCGGTAAACCTGATCATGCTTGATGTCTCTAAAGCAATGAAGATTGATGAAAGCCAAATCATAAAGAAGTCTAATGTCCTAGTAGGATTCGGTGCGAAACAAGAAACACACTTTGGGAGAAATACACCCGCCCACATACGTGGAAGGAGTATCTTCATACGAAAGATTCGGAGTCCTGATCGCCTGTCATCCTACAATGCCATATTGGGAAGACCATGGATCTACAACGTAAGGGCCATACCCTCCACCTATCACCAATGCATCAAAATACCAACAGAATGGGGAGTAGCAACCATAAAAGGTGAACATAAATCCGCCCGGGAATGCTATATCGAGTCATGAAGCCTTCCAAGGCAGGTAAGTCCCTCGCCTAGCAATTACAAAGACCCTGTCGGGACAACTCATATGGCGAAACCAAAATGGAAACCGATCAAGTAATTTTAGACCGAGTACCTGGACGGGCGTCATCGGTAGGATCGATGTCTCGATAATATCGGCCGAATTAGTAAATTTTCTTAAAGGTAAATCTTCATGTTTTGCCTGGTCACATTTTGATATGACCGGAATAGATGCCAATATTATTACACATAAACTAAATATAGATGAGTCTTATAAGCCTGTTCAGCAGAAAAGAAGAAAGTTTGCCGCTGAAAGACATGCTATCATTAATGAAGAAGTAGACAAACTATTGGACATGGGGATGATAAGAGAAGTCATGTACCCTAACTGGCTAGCCAACGTAGTGGTGGTACAAAAGAAGAATGGCAAGTGGAGAGTTTGTGTAGATTACACAGACCTCAATAAAGCCTGCCCAAAAGACCCATTTCCGCTCCCACACATAGACGCAATGGTGGATGCTACAACAGGGCATGAAATCCTGACATTCATGGATGCCTCAAGTGGATTCAATCAAATCAAGATGCACCCATCGATCGGGAACATCTTGCATTTATCACGGAAAGGGGCATATATCTTACACAAAGAATGCCCTTTGGCCTGAAAAATGCAGGGGCAACATACCAACGCCTGGTCAATACAATGTTTAAGGACCAAATAGGAGACACCATGGAAGTCTATATTGATGACATGGTAGTTAAATCAAAGAAAGCTGAAGATCATGTCAGGGACTTGGAGACAGCCTTTAAGATCCTGGAAGAATTCAATATGAAACTTAACCCATCCAAATGCCATTTTGGAGTATCCTCAGGAAAATTCCTAGGTTACATGGTGACCAAAAGAGGAATAGAAGCCAGCCCAGAACAAATAAGAGCCATACTAGAACTGGAATCCCCCAAGTCAGTCAAAGATATTCAAAAATTGAGAGGACGAGTTGCAGCCCTGAATAGATTCATTTCCAGATCATCAGTAAGGTGCAAGGCATTCTATGACCTACTTAGGAAGAACAAGGCATTCAAATGGTTGCCTGAACACGAGTCAGCCTTCCAGGAGCTCAAAACATACCTGACTAAACCTCCACTACTTGCCAAACCAGGCAAAGGAGAACCCCTGACGGTCTACCTATCTGTCACAGAAACAGCAGTAAGTGGAGTCCTGACCAAAGAAATTGATGGCCAACAGCATCCAGTTTACTATGTAAGTAAAAGTCTCCTAGACGCAGAAACCAAGTATGGCCTACTTGAAAAATATGTACTTGCTTTAGTAATGTCTTGCACTAAACTTCGACCTTATTTTGAAAGTCACCCAATCATTGTAAGAACCAACCTGCCTATCAAATCTGTCCTGAGAAAGCCTGAGTTGTCAGGCAGAATGGCAAAATGGTCAGTACAAATCAGCACCTATGATATAACCTTTGAACCCAGGACGACAATTAAATCTCAGGCACTAGCAGACTTCGTGGCTGAATTCAGTCCTACCCTAGAACCAGACCTCATAAAAGAGGTCAATCTTCTTGACACCCAAAAGACAGACCAGGAATGGACTCTCCATGTAGATGGGGCAACAAATATGAAAGGCACTGGCCTAGGACTAGTCCTAAAGTCACCACAGGGAGACCTAATTGCACAGGCTGTTAATTGTGAATTCAAAGCCACGAATAATGAGGCTGAATATGAAGCCCTGATTGCTCGATTAAAGGTATGTATAGAACTCGGTGTAGCAAACCTCAAGGTAAAAACTGACTCTCTCTTAATTTCCAATCAAATCAAAGGAGTATATGCTGCAAAAGATTCAAAGATGATACTCTATTTGGAATATGTCAAAAACCTTTGCAAAAAATTCAAAACCTTTGACATTGACCAAATACCAAGGGACTTAAATACCAGGTAGATGCCCTAGCCCTTGCACTGGGATCAAACTTCACCCCCTACCGTGTTTGACAAAATACCCATCGTCCACCTGTTGGAACCAACCATAGAAAGGCCTGAACAAATTTGCCCTATCCAGGAAGATACAACCTCCTGGACTAAACCTTACTATGATTGGTTCTTACAGGGGATACTCCCTACAAATAAAAACGAAGCAAGGGCCCTGAAAATCAAAGCGTCCACTTATACCATTATAAATAACACCTTATTTAAAAAGTCTCAGGCTGGACCTTACTTACGTTGCCTGGAACCAAATGAAGCCAGCCAGGTCATAGAAGACATACATGATGGATACTGCGGAAATCATAAAGGTGGAAGGAGCCTGGCAAGCAAATTTCTCAGGACAGACTACTTCTGGCCAACCCTGAGAGCTGACTGCATAGCATATAGCTCAAAATGTGAAGCCTGTCAAATCCATTCCCCTTATATCCATCAACCATCAGAGCTACTACATTCCATCTCAGCCCCCTGGCCATTCATGAAATGGGGCATGGACATAGTAGGCAAGCTGCCTCAGGCGCCTGGACAAAAAGTCTTCATGCTAGCAATGATTGACTACTTTTCCAAATGGATAGAGGCAGACTCTTACAGGCAAGTCAAAGAAAAGGATGTCATATCATTTATCAAAAGGAATATCATATGCAGATATGGAATACCTTCAGAAATAGTCTGTGACAATGGTACACAATTTGTGGGAAAAAGAACAGCAAACCTCTGTGCACAATGGAATATCAACCTAGTCACATCTACACCAGGCTACCCTAAAGCCAACGGCCAAGCAGAATCAAGTAACAAAGTAGTAATCAGCTGCCTGAAGAAAAAGCTGAAAAGAAGAAAAGGAAGATGGGCAGAAGAGCTCCCCTAGTCCTATGGGGCGACGGGACCACACCCAAAAACAGCCACGGGCCGGACACCATATTCCCTGGTCTATGGTCGCGAAGCGATAATACCAGCGAGAAATTCATGTGCCAACTACCGAAGCGGCTGAACACAATAGAAGAGAACAGGCCCCTATTACGGGATAACCTACTCTTAACAGAAGAACTAAGGGATGCGGCTAAAGTCGGGATAGCCGCCTACCAACAACGAGCTTGAAGTTACAACAAAAATGTCAACATCAGAGTATTCAAAGAAGGAGACCTGGTACTAAGGAAAGTTTTCCCCAACACCAGAGAAAAGAACGCAGGCAAACTAGCCCCTACATGGGAAGGCCCGTACTTAATTGATTCAATAGTGGGACAAGGAGCTTACAGGCTACAAACTTTGGAAGGAGAAATGATCCCCAGATCTTGGAACATTTCCCACTTAAAACTATTTCATAAGCAGGTAAAACTACCTACCCTATATACATGTCAATAGAACTTCCTGCTATGTGCTAAGTTGCTTGCCTGTTATTCTTAGCTTCACCTAAAACCTTATTTTAAATCCTGAAAACTTGTTTTACGCCTTCTTTTCACTTATTATATGTTACACTTTAGGCTTAAACAAATATTCAGGATTGAGGGCCACTCCACCCAACCTGAACAACATTTCTAAAAATGCTCTAATTTGGCACCTGTCTGCCTGACCCGAAAATTAAACTGAGCTCAGTACATAAAAAGACAAGTACAAAGGTGGAATAGACCATAGTACTTGTCAAAGAAGCCCTCCTGACAGGCTGAGGGCCATAAGCCCTCCTGACCGGCAACCACCCTCATTCTCAAAAGCCCTCCTGACAAGCAGATAGAGCCACCATTCCCCATAAACGCAGGAATGAGGGCCATAAACCATCCTGACAGGCATTACTCTAACAAAAAAATCACATGAATGTACAGGTACAAATTCCAGTCAAACACAGCAAGAAAATCAAGAGAAGAAAGGATATATATATATATTAAAACCTACCCAGGAATATACCCTTCCCAGGCAACAAACCGTTTATCCAGGAAAAGCCAACAAAAACCAAAACAAATCCTAAATTGTTTGTTCAGGGAACATCCCCCCCTGAATAGGCCAAAACAACACAAAATTCCACAACAGAAAAGAAAAAAATCAAACTAGCCCGCCTTGGACACAATAGCAGAGCCAATCCCCTCATCAGCAGCCTCCTCTTCTTCATCTCCCTCCCCTTCAGTATCACTATTTTTCCCTTTGGATGGAGGAGAGTCCACTTCCTCGTCAGCATGCAACTTACAAAGCTCAGGATAAGTGGTATTGAGATCAGCCAACTCCTGATCAGGATTCCAAAAAGGCATGACTTCAGCAGGCTCTTTCATAGCATCCACACGGTCCTTGCCAAAGAAATACAGTGCAACATCTTTATACCTAGCCTGGACCTCATCCCTCTCTCTGACCAATTCTTCATTTACCTTTAATCTGCTCCCTGCATAGCTGCTTTTCAGACCTTCAACTCTTCCCCGAGCAATATCAAACTTAGCCACGAAGAGCTTTGAGCATCTGAGCGATTTGACTTAGAAGACTCCACCAAAGAACCGAGCCTTCCCCGCCTCATTATCCTCCTTCAAAGAATGATTCTCAGCCTTGGACACCTCCAACTCAGCTTTAAACTTGTCAAAGCATCTTTTTTTCAAGATTTGTACCTCCCAATCCAAGGTATTTTTAGACCATGGACTGATTCCGATTGACAGCGCTCCTCAAAGACATCATTAACATTCTAAAACAAAAGAAAAATGCCTATCTAAGCCACAAAAAAGAAAACACACACAAAAACCCACAATAAACAAAGACAGAGAATATATACCTCCTGAAGCATGGTAATCAGGTTGGCAGCATAGTCCCTGGAACGATACATAGCGCCAAAGCACGGGCGAAGCTTCCTCTGCTCGGTACTTGAAATAGGGATCATCAACCACAAAAGCCTCGAGCCCTGAATTTGATCCTTGGCAAATTGGACCTCATCCATACGAGCCCTGACCCCCCTGACCTCATGAACTCCTCTAGACTCATCCACTCTCTTCCTCTTCTCAGGACGGTCACTATCATCCACAATCTTTTCAGAGACGCCAATGAACCTCCCGCACGGGTTCCCGAACTTGAACAAAGACTTGTCACTTCCCGTTGCCTCACCGCTCTTTGACTTCTCCCCATGTAATCTGAGAGACCCCTGCCTTCACCAAAGACAGACCAAAACTAGCAATTCTGGCAGAAGCCCTGGTAGCTGCACGACGAGTTTCTAAATCAGCAATATAAGCATGAATCCAATACAGGAAACAGAATGACAAAAATAAGCAAAAGAACTTACTCCCTGACGAAGATGCCCCTGGAACCTTAGTGCTCTTCACAGGCTTATACGTACTCAACTTAGCCTTCTTAAAACGAGGCATAGAAGCTTGCCCCAGATAGGCAGGCCAAGCCCTCTCCTCTTCAGGCAACGCCATAAACGCTGTTATCCGGTCAGTCGACCCCTCAGCATCAGGATCATTCACCTAATCATTTACTAAAAGAAAGCACGGGCAAAGTAAGTAAACTCTCCAAAACATATTATTACCAAACCAAAAATAATGCAGGAAAGAAAGTTACCTCCTTCAACAGCTGGGTAATTCAGATAGTTCAGGTCAGGGGCAATTAAATCAGCCTTGATAAACATATAAGTTTGAGCCCATCCTTTATCATCCCCTGAATCAAAGTTGGTAATCAGGTGAGCCATCTTTGACCTAACTCGAAAATTGAACCTCCCAGTAGAATGACTCTTCAGGTGATAGACATTCTTGAAATCATCCAGGCTAATAACCAATTTATGCTTAGAACATAAATGCTCAATAGAATGGACAATTTTCCAAACCATTGGCATGAGTTGAAACGGAGGAACCCTAATAGCCCTAATCACCTCAGTCATAAAAGGAGAAAGGGAAGGCGACCGCCACCCCCGAACGCCCACTCAAAAACTGAGAACCAACCCGGGCTACTCCAATTAGCCCTGACAGAACCGTTCTCAGGTATCCAAACCTCAGCCCCATGAGGAATAAGGCCCCTGCCCTTTATATAATGCTCAAAAGCAGGTTTCAGTTGATTGGCTTCTTGAAAAGAAGCCGCCAAAGCCTTATTAGGAGAATATTCAACCCCCTTATAAGACATGGACAGAACCTCTGGTAGAGCAACAATCTCCACTACATCATCCTCAGGGATGATATCAGGGACCCTCTCAACCTCAGCAGAAACCATTTCAACTTCAACAGGAACTTCTTCAGCCTCAGCAGGAGCTTTTAAAGCTGCTGTCCTTCTCCTGCCACCAGCCATGTCTTATTTTTTCTGGAAGATGAATTTTTCAAAGAGAGAATTTTTTAGAAAGGGAAAGAAGAAATTTGGGGATTGAAATGTGGAAGCAATCACGGCAAAGGAAGGATATTTATAACCGCAAATCCTAAACAGCTAGAAAAGCAAGTGGTAGAGACAAATCATGACTCTCCTAGAGTTTTGTGAACCTACCCTATTAATGACAAATAACCGTTACAAGAAGTTGAATCAAACACCAATTCTAAATCCGATAAAATGACCCTGCACAAATCACTTGCCTGGCCCAAATTTTTATCTCCTTATTCCTGGCCAGACCCAATAATGGAATAAGCAGATAAGGGGCAATTGTTGGGCCCTAAATTATCCTGCCTGACCTGACATAGGCCAGGCAACAGTCAAGGACAACTTCCAGGCAAAAGACATCTGAAACCAGGCATTGATTCAACACGGATAGGCACCAAGCAGGAGTTGATGAAAGACAGGCGAAAGATAACCAGCAGCCTAAAAAGTAAAAGCACCAGGCCACTGCAGGCGACAAATAGGCAGTTGATATATGTTCGCTACAAAAAAGGAAGACCAATTCCAGAAAGCTATGATATAGGAAGCAGTCAAAACAACGGCTAATAAAGAGGCAACCACCTCCGGGTAAATAGGGCACATTCCCTAGTTACCAGGAAACCCTAAACGGCATAAGAAGGAGGGGGAGATCAGCTATAAATAGGAAAGAAGAGAAGATGAGAAGGGTCATCAGATATACCCTCACTTTTACTTATATTTTTGTATTCTTAAGCTATATATTCGCCTGTCATGCCTGATATAACAATACTCTGTCAGGCTATCTAAAACCATAGTAAAAATCACTCCTGGCTTGGTGCCCGTGGTTTTTTCCCTTATTCCCAGGGTTTTTCCACGTATAAAAATCTTTGTGTCATTGTTTATTAGTTCATTTTGCACTTAACTATACCAATCAGGCGAGTTGTTTGAGTTAGATCACCCTACATATAAATCCCTGGCAGGACAATCCAGATCAGTAAAAAGCCTGTCAAAACAAAGGGCGAATTAGCATAGCTGTCAGGGGCAGCTTCTTCCATGCTGGCAGGTACTCCGGGTATCTTATCGAAATTTTCATTGAGTTTCTTGATCTCCTGAACCACTGCCATCATGATGGCTGCTGCGGATTCATCAGGTTTCTCCTTATCATCTTTTAGCTCATCATCACCATCAAAATTAATAGATTTAGGAAAACTTGGGCTCCCAAAACTGGAAAAATCAATATTTTTAATGATTGATGAAAATGGGGTTCCTGGTTGGAATCTAGAGCCTGACCCTTGGGTTTTTTCTAATTTTTGTTTTAGAGCTGACTCAGATTCTTTCAGTTGCAGGATTTCTGCCTCAGTTTGGGCTACTTTTTCTTTTAGGCTTTCCAATTCAGCGACTTGTTGGAGAGCTGCATTCAATTGTTCTTCAATGGTGGGTTGGGCCATTTTTATAGGATTTTTGAATTTTTGTAAGGTAAGAAAAAAGGTTTTAAAGAGCTAGATGCCCCACGGTGGGCGCAAATTGTTTTGTGTGGATTTTGCGCAAGGCGAAATCAGGTTAGGGTAGAGTTGTGCAAGGTTAACTAGCTCTAGATAGTCTGTTAGTCATGTCGTCAGGGTACAATATAAAGCTGTAAATAAAGTAAGAACAACAATAATAAGACAAGTAATTTTGTACGTGGAAAACCCTTGAATGGGAAAAAACCACGAGCACCAAGCCAGGAGAGGATTTCACTATGTAATTTGGGAGAATAATTATATGATAATAACAATGCTTATATTTCTCTATATATTGCGTATGCTTCTTCTTGTGTGTGAATGAGATATCTCCAATATCTTCATAGTATTCTTTATATAGGCTTCTTTCCTGAACGGCTGCTTGATACGGTTTTAAATGCAGATTATTTTCCTTTATTACCAGTAATAATTGCCAATTATTCCTCCCTTAATTACTGCATTTACTGCGAAATCTTCACACTTAATGATGCGTATATAATTCCTTTATAACACGCGTATATGGTCTAATATCGTCCTGATATTTTGACCGTTGTCCTCTCCATGGCCTGGCGCCTATCGTCATGTGTCCTGATAGCCTGACACCCTGACGGCCTGGCAGTCAGG
Organism: Silene latifolia; assembly: GCF_048544455.1. Taxonomy (NCBI): domain Eukaryota; kingdom Viridiplantae; phylum Streptophyta; class Magnoliopsida; order Caryophyllales; family Caryophyllaceae; genus Silene; species Silene latifolia. The sequence goes on along the minus strand of NC_133527.1, from coordinate 55,251,774 downwards.
TTCAGACGAGATACTGATCAGGAAGGTCTGCGGATTTCCAGGTCTAACAACAACCATCTTTTTTTTTTCAACTTTACTTTCGTTTTTTTATTCTTCTCTTTTTTTTCACGTTTTTTTTCTTTTTCCTTTCAATTCTTGTTTTTTATTCTTTTTTTTTTCATTCTTCAATTTCCTTCTACTAAGACCCTTCACAACAAAAAGAAATTGCCAAGATTAACAGGTACACACATACCCAGAAATATTAACCGTACTAGGTTGACTAGGGTAGGCTATATAGGAATGTGGTTAACAATTGGGTCAAAACAAGTCAATTTGGCTAATGTGAGGCTCAAGGGTAAAATAAGAAGAAAAAGGATGCCTCTCCACATGTGACACCGCCACTAACCCAAATGCATACAGGTACTAAGAGAAAAAAAATCATGTTTATGCAAATTGATATTACATGTCTTATAAGGAGTACTACTCTCATCCTAGAATGAAACTGATTATGAATATCACCAGTTTGTTTAGCTCTATACCTAAGAAATTTTGAGTAGGTTATCGATATTAATCAAGTCTATTTGTTCAGAAAAGTTGATCAAATTTCGTAGACTATGCAATGACCGTACAAGAAAGGCAATGGCAAAGCAAGGCTTGGGCTATAAATAAAAACATAGACGCTGTTTCATCATTGTTATCTAACCGTTCCGACTGGTAGGCAAATATATCCAAAAAGACAATGCTACAGAGATGAAAACAAGACTAGCATATGCCAGAGTTTTGGTGGAGGTACAAATTGATCAAAAATTTCATGAGGCAGTGAAATTTCATGATGAAAAGAAGCAACTGGTGGAGATTAAACTTGAATATGAATGGAAACCAGTGCTCTGTACTCAATGCAAGACACTGGGGCATGATCAAAGCACTTGCAGAAGAGGGAAAAATCAAACCACTAACAAAGTCCAACCAACTAAACCTGTTAAACAGGTTTGGAGAAAAGTGGAGAAGCCCAAAACATCAGAGCAGGGAAATGCTGACATCTTAGTCACACCTAGGGTTTTTGCCCCCACGGTGGAGGAAGAGCTTGTTCTGGTTCAAATTAAAGAGTTTCCCCCATTGCCAATGCGTACACCAGTAAAAGAAGGAGGGACTACTGTAGTGCTTCTTGCTGATTCAGCAGAGAAGGCTAATAGCTCAGAGGGACACCCCATCCATAATCCTGATCAATGATTAAGCTAGGATTTTGGAATGTGCGGGGTATGAATAGGAGGAGTAAGCAACAGGTTATACATAGATTTTTGATAAATAAAAATGTTAATTTCTTTGCTTTATTAGAGACTAAAATTAAACCAAATAAATTGCACACAACCATGAATTCCTTTAGCAATTGGAGTATTTCCACAAACTCAGCATACCATCAAGGAGGTAGAATTTGGATTTTGTGGCAGGTGCATGAATGGGATATTAATTTTCTAGAGTATGATGCCCAGTATATCCATATGACAGTGTATCATAAGAGTACTAATGCACGGTTTCATGTCACCATGGTCTATGCTTTCAATGGCAGCAATGAGAGACAGTCCCTTTGGGCTAACTTAAGCAGACTAGCAAATAACATTTCAGGACCATGGGCCATTGGAGGAGACTTCAACTGTGTGTTTACTGAGGATGAGAGAGTGGGAGGATCTTTTTCTAGGCAGGATGAAGAAGATTTCAGGCAATGCTTGCATCAATGTGAAGTGATAGATAGTCCTGCCATGGGAGCTCTGTACACATGGAATAACAAACAATGCCCAGCTGACAGAGTGTATAGCAGACTGGATCGTTTCCTAGTGAACCAGGAATAGCTCAATGATTACCCTCTCCTGTATGCACATTTTTTGTCTGAGGGGATCTTTGACCACACTCCTTGTGTGGTACAGGCTAATGCAACTGATGAAAAGAAAGCCAGACCCTTTAAATATTTTAATATGTGGAGCTTGGCTCCCAACTTTAAAGAGACTGTCCAAGCTGGTTGGACGTGTATGCAAACTGGAACTAAGTTGTATGAGCTAGCTAAGAAATTGAAGAATCTGAAGCAAGGACTCAAACAGCTGAACAGGTCCAGGTTTGCTGATATTGAGAATAATGCTGAGGTGGCTCTCACTAAACTACATAAAATACAGCAAAGCTTGGGAGTGAATCCTCAGGACCTGAGCCTTATTTAACAAGAATGTGAAGCTAGAGAAATTTATCAACAGTTGGCTGAGGCTCAGAACCAGTTCCTGCAACAAAAGGCAAAGATGAAATGGAGTGCAGATGGGGATACAAATACTTCATTCTTCCATGGCATCTTGAAGACTAGGAGGAGACAAAATCAGACAGTACAGATAACTGATCAACAGGGAAATCATCACACTGATAAGGAGGGGGTTCAGGAGAGTTTTCTAAGATTCTATACCCAGTTGTTAGGCCAGTCTCACCCCACAACCCCTGTCAGTCCCAGAGTAGTGCAGCAAGGTAATAAATGTGATGAGTCTCACCATCAGATGCTACTAATGCCAATTACTGATGCAGAAATGAAAAGCACTATCTTTAGTATACCAGATGACAAAGCTCCATGTCCAGATGGCTACTCTAGTCATTTTTGTAAAACTAGTTGGGATACTGTTGGAGGGGATGTATGTGCTGCAGTCCATGAATTCTTTAGGAATGGCAAAATGCTCAAGCAGTTGAATGCTACTAATGTTACTTTAATCCCTAAGGTGCCAAATCCTTTGACTGTAATGCAATTCAGGCCCATTGCATGTTGTAATGTGGTATACAAATGCATTTCAAAACTTCTTTGTGCAAGACTTGCTTTGGTTCTCCCCCATATAATTTCTGTCACTCAAGGAGGGTTTATTCAAGGTAGAAGCATTATGGAGAACATACTAATTTGCCAAGATCTTGTTAAACTTTATGGAAGGAAGAGTGTCTCCCCTAGATGTCTATTCAAAATAGACCTGCAGAAGGCTTATGACTCAGTTGAGTGGAGTTTCCTTTTTCAGATGCTACATGAATTAAATATTCCAGCTGGTTTTATTGCTCTCATTAAGGAATGTGTCACCACTGCCACTTATACCTTGAATTTGAATGGGGATAGCTTTGGCTGGTTTAAGGGACAAAGAGGATTAAGACAAGGAGATCCTTTGTCCCCTTTGCTCTTTACAATTTGTATGGAATATCTTACCAGATTGCTATCCTATACTACCTCTACAATGGAATTCAGGTTTCACCCTCTTTGCAAATCAATGAAATTGAGTAGCTTAATGTTTGCAGACGATTTGTTGCTCTTCTCTAAAGGGGATGTGGGTTCCATTATGATCTTGCTACGCACTTTCTCAACCTTTTCTCAAGCATCAGGACTTCAGATGAGTAGGGGAAAATCAAATGTGTATTTTAATGGAGTAGCTAGTGAAGTCAGAAGGGAAATAGTTCAGGTTTCAGGCTGCATTGAAGGCAAATTACCTTTCAAATATCTTGGAGTGCCAATTAAACCTGCTAAATTATCAATCAAAGACTGCCAACCTTTGATTGATAAAGTTTTTGAGAGGGTAAGACAACTGGGAACCAAAAAGCTCTCGTATGCTGGGAGACTGGTGTTGATAAAAGCAGTATACAAAACTCTTCATTCCTACTGGGCTTCTATATTCATCATTCCAAAGGCAGTGCTCCTCAAAATTGAAGCAATATGTAGGAATTTCTTGTGGCATGGAAGGACTGAATATGCTAGGACCCCTACTGTTGCCTGGTCAAAACTTTGCACTAATCAGAAGGAGAGGGGACTTGGCCTGAGAGATGAGTACAGTTGGAATAAAGCAGCAGTTGGGAAACTGGTCTGGTGGATTCAGGCTCACCCATCTAAGCTATGGGTGTAATGGGTGCATAGTGTCTACCTGAAGGGACAAGAATGGGAGGACTATAACCCACCCCAGGATGCCAGTTGGACGTGGAAAAAAGTTTGTAAATTGAAGCAGGAGTTTCAGCCAGCATACCACCAGAATGAATGGACTATGATTCCAGGTAAGGAGTACACTATCAAGAAGGGGTATAGCTGGTTAAGGCCAACCAGCCAGGCTGTAAGCTGGTCTCATATTGTTTGGACCAAATGGTCTATTCCCAAACACAGCTTTATAGCTTGGTTGTACTACCAGCAAGGGTTTAATACCAAAGACAAGCTCTACAGATTTGGTATTGTCCCTGACAGCAACTGTTGTATTTGTGCTCAAGAGGAAGAGTCACCATCTCACCTCTTCTTCCAGTGCCAGTACAGCAGGAGAATTATTCAGAGAGTTCAGGAATGGACGGGTGTGTATATGTCTGCAACCAATACTCAGAATTGGTGGCAACACAGGAGGTTCACGAGACTGAAGAATGGGGTCCTGAATAGTATACTCAATGCTACTATGTACTATATCTGGAACCAGAGGAATGCAAGCAGGCATGAGGGTGCTATAATTAGTCCTGGCAGGTGTGTGGTGATGATACAAGCAGATATCAGGAACAGGATTCAGCAACAGTTGCAGGGTACAGTGTCAAGAAAAGATAAGCATTGGATTGAGAAATTGCTGCACTAGCTAGTATGATCTACTATATGTATTGAAGTATGGTAGATGATATAGATGAGTTTGTGATAGGAGCATGGTTGTGAACAATTTATTCTGTACATGGTTTTTTGAGCATCAATATATTATTTACATTTTCCCAAAAAAAAAAACAAGGGGAGATCGTAGCCAGTTGCTACTAGTCGTCGCCCTCAAGGTAGTCGTCATCGTCTTCCTCCCTCTCTCGGGAGCGTGAAGCGAGCTCAGCACGGTACCTCTTCTCCACCACAGCCATGTCCTCCTCCTTTGTAGCAGTGCCAGCAGTGGCAGAGTAACCGCTCTCAGAGTAGCGGTAGTAAGACAGATGTGGCCACCCAGTTGGTGGAAACCATCTAGAACAGGCATAACGGTCGTACACAGGGAACCCGGCTAAAGCCTGGTTCAACTCCATCCTAGCTATACGCCTGCACATATCAAGTAAAAGATAATATTGCCCCACCTGATCCATGACCAGTGGGGGCACAAAAGGAGGGGGACAAATAAAGTGAGCTGGGTATACCGGCTGAGGTCCAGGCTGAGTCTCAGTCTCAGTAGTGGAGGGTGCAGTGCGTGGAGAGGCACAAGGTGAGGTACGTGGTGCTTTAGAAGACTGACCCGTCTCCCAAGTGGGTCGAGAAGACTTCCTAGAGCGAACAGTGGACTTCTCGGGCAGCGAGTAAGGAACGTGGTAGACAGGAAAAGGAGGTCGGGCTACTTTATTCCTAACATGGGCCATAGAAATAAGAGGTGGGGGAGTGTCACAAGGTAAAAGGGACTGACAAATAAGTGGAGATCTTCCACGAACACTCATCAGTCAGCCAGTGTAAATGCTTCATGTATGACACAATAAGAAGACACAAACTATAAATGTTTGGATCCGCGTGCCTAATGGGTCTCATGCCCCCGGGAAAATCAGGACAGAGACGGCGGGCGATATGTGTAAACAACCCCCCGCAGTGAATGAAAGACAAGGCTCCGATCGCGACATTAGTAAATCATTGAGCAACAAGATAAGCAATATTAAGGACATAATGACTTCCGCTATCAATGTTTACATAACCCGCTAAAATGGGCAACTCCTCCGCATTCACATTATTGGACTCTTTCCTAGAGAATAGTGTACCGCCTATAAGACGGAGCCAGATACGGATAGGTGGATGATGAAAAAATTTCCCCTCATCCTACCCTCAAAGTGGTCAGCTATGGCGCCCTACATGGGGTCAACTAACTTCCGAGGGGCCGTGTGTGGTCTCTCACGGTGTAAGCCTAAGTGAGCATTGAACTCAACTAAGGTCATACAAAAGTCTTGGTTAAACAAACGAAAGTGGAGGCAAGTAGAATTGGCGTCCTTGTCATAGTCCCCTGCATATATTTTAAAACTGCTAAGGAAATCAAGGGTGGGTGTCTGGTAAGTATATTCCATCATACTCACCAAACTACACATACCTGTTCGATTTAAAATTTCCATAACAGGTTCATAAATTCCCAAAGACACTAGACTGTCACGGTCTAGAAAACGGATTAGAACAATGGGGTGTTCTGACAGAGCACTAAAACGATTTCTTTGCACTACTGAAGAAAAAATTACCTCGGGGTAATCTCGCAAGCCTTCAACAGGCGGAATAGGAGTACATAGAATAAGCGTGGTACCCATATGTGTCAGCATCGGGTGGCTGCCGTGACTGCTACTGCAAGCTGGCGTCGTCGTCTCGCGTCGCAGCGACTGTCCTGCAGTCCGTCTTCTTTTGCCTTCCATTATCTATCTAACACACAAGTAAACCATAAATTAGCATTTTAATGGGCAATAAAACCGCACAAGACTCGCAGCAAAATCGTACAAAGTCGTCTCATTGGCGCTTCCCCAAATCGACATGAACCATAACCCTAATTTCGAAAACGACTAAGTGATACATCAAAAGGGTAGATTAAGCAAGAATGACACGATTTGGAGACTAAAATAAAAAAAACCCTCAATTTAAAACCCTTATTTTCGAACATAAATCGATTTGTAAAAGGGTATAAACATTGAAATAAAAAGGGAAATGAAATTAGATGAAAGGGAAACTTACTTGCGTGAAGTAGAGATGAAAAATAGGAGGAAATAACACCAAAAACAAGTAAGAAAAAGAGAAGAAGAGAGGAGGAAGATGATAGGATTAGCTGTTCGTCGCTGCTGCTTGCTCTCTTCTTATTTTTTTTTGTTTTTCTTCTTTTGTTTTGTGTTAAAGAGTGAATGAGAGGGGATACTAAACCCCGTCTATTAATTATAACACGCTGGTAAACCGAGAAATAGTCGATCGACAGTGCACTCTAGTCGATCGACTTTTTTCAACTTGGCTACTTTTGAATTTAGTCGATCGACATGCAATTATAGTCAATTGACTTTTTTCAGAAACCTGCTTCGTAATTTTAGTCGATCGACAACAATTTCAGTCGATCGTCTTTTTTAACTTATGCACGCAGCGTATTTTCCTCTATTTCGTGCGTAATTGTCGCAAATTTGTACTGCCTTGAAGTAATACCTTAAAGATCCATCAAAATTGTCCATAATAGGCAGAAAACGCACGCAAAAGTTCCAAGAGTATTTGGTGAGAGAACCTAAACTAAGAAGCAATAAAAGTATACACGCACGAATTAAAGAGTTCATTACAAAAGTATACAGTCCGGGTTGCCTCTCGGTCAGCGCTCATTACAAAAGTTTCAAGAGTTTTTAAGGTCCCGCTCGACCCTTGTTACCTCAATTTTCTGGCTCCGAAATGAGGTCGAAGTAGAGCAACTCGACCACTCCAACAAAGTTATTGGTCCCATAGTAATGCTTTACTTGGTGACCATTAACCTTAGATCTGGCTCCCATAGAGTTTTCTAGCTCAACTGACCCAAATTTGGAAACAGAAGTTACCTTGTAAAGGCCAGTCCACCTGGACTTCAGCTTACCAGGAATATATGGAGTCGGGCATTGAACAGTAGCACCTTCTCTCCAACATGGAACTCGCGCGGTATGATCCTCTTGTCATGCCATCTCTTGGTCTTCTCCTTATAGATGCGGGCACTGTCATATGCATTCAGCCCAAATTCCTCTAGCTCATCTAACTGCAACAAATGTTTCCCACCACATAGTTTAGAATCAAAATTGAGCTCACAAATTGCCCACCGCATGCTTTATGTTCTAGCTCCACAGGCAAATGACAAGACTTACCATAAACTAAATGATACGGCGATACACCAATCGATGTCTTAAATGCAGTTCTATATGCCCATAAAGTATCATATAGTTTCATAATCTAATCTTTTCGTGATTTAGATACAGCATTACCTAATATTTCTTTAAGTTCCCGATTGGAAACTTCTACCTGACCACTAGTTTGAGGATGATACCCCAAACCTCTACGATATTCTACATCATATTTGGATAGAAGAGCAGTAAGTTGTTTTTCTTTAAAATGCATACCTCCATCACTGATGACAACTCGAGGGACACCAAAGAGAGGGAAGATTACCTTCTTGAAAAGCTGGATAACAGTCTTTTCATTACAATGAACCGAATCAACGGCCTCTACCCACTTGGCCACGTAGTAAACATCTACTAGAATATACATGTTGCCTTTGCGGGAATGGTCCTTGGTAGTCGATGCCTAGACATAAAAAACTCCAACCTCTAAAATGCCAACTTGAGGCATCTCGTGTCTCCTTGAAATATTTCTCGTCCGCTGACATGCATCACAAGCTACAACAAAATCTTTAGCATCTTTAAACATCGATGGCCACCATTGTAACACCCCGTATTTTATAATAATATTTTATTATAAAAGTATTTTATTAAATTAACTATTTCGAATATTAATAGTTTATTTTGAAAATATGTATTTATCGCATCCATTCTCTATTTTATTATTCCTCGTTTTGGCCTACTTTTGATTAGGTTAAAATGTCCGTGTACGATTTTACTATTTTAATTTAATAATTACTTTTCTATTATAAGCTCTCCTTGCGTTTTAATATGGCTCAATCCAATTTATAATCAGATAATCCATTGTGTGAGCTAATGGACCCAAAGCCCATTAGTTAATCTCTTATAAATAGATTTAACCTAGCAAGCAACTAGGTCAACCTATTTGTTTCCCCTGTGAAAGTGCCGTGCCTCCTTCCTTCCTCTCTTTTGTTCTCTTTTCTCCCTTTGACTCCATTGTTGAAAATCTTTCCTTCCTCCAAACTCATACACAAAATATATTTCTGCAATTCTTGCTCTTACCTCTACATCATATTCATCTCCAAATAATTTTATGGGGATTATTTGTATGAACCTTTAGACCTACATTTTGGGTCTCTTATTTTAATGGGTAAAGAAGAAGAAGAAGAGAATTTTATGGTGCTTTCATGGAATTGGATTCGGGTATTCTTTAAAGTTGATTTTTGGGGACGTTGACATGTGTTGGAGACAAAGCTTTGTTGGTCGTTTTCTTTATGGAGGTTTTCATTAATTGCTAATAAGGTAACTAGGTGTTTTCCTTTAATTGTGTTTATGCCGATTAGATGTAATTTACATGATTTAATGATTGATTTGTGTATTTAGTACATGTTTGATTGTTTATTTTCTTGTTTAATTGTGTTTGTATATTTACGTATGCGTTATATTGTTTTATTTGCATAATGTTTCTTGCCTATGCTCCATTTTGGATGTTTTGGGCGTGCGGCTAGGGTTCCCAATGGAAACCCTAGTGGCGGCTTGGTCATATGTCGATGTTATAGCTAATGCTAATGTAACACTAGGCTAATGAAGTCAATGTTATAGCTAAAGCTAATATACCATTGGGTTACGAGGTAAGGTTATTGCTAATGTTATGACTAAGGTTACTGTTAGGACTGGAAATCCGCAGACCTCCCTGATCAGTATCTCATCTAAACCTGACTACCAGGCTGTCAGGATGTCAGACTATCACGACATATGAAGATAGGCGCCATGCCATGGAGAGGACAACGGTCAAAATATCAGGACGATATTAGACCATAAATGCGTATTATAAAAGGATTATATGCGCAGCATTGAATAGAAAGATCTTGCAGTAAATGCAGTAATTAAGGGAGGAATATTGGCAATTATTACAGTCAATTAAGTAGAATAATCCGCATTTAATTCAGCATCAGGCAGCCGTTCAAGTTGAAGCCAATATAAGGAATACTTTGAAGACATTGGAGATATCTCATTTTTTACACAAGGGAAAGCATACGTCTAAATATACCACACTTAGGGAAATATTAATATTGCCATTATCATACGCTGATTCTCCCAATTACATAGTGAAATCCTCTCCTGGCTTAGTGGCCGTGGTTTTTTCCCATTCAAGGGTTTTCCACGTACAAATTTTTTTGTCTTATTATTGTTGTTTTTGTTATATTCATAGCATACATTTTTACCCTGACGACCTGACCAATAGACCGATTAGAGCTAGTTAACCCTACTTAAATATACCCTAACCTGATTTCGCCTTGCGCAAAATCCACACAAAATAATTGGCGCCCACCGTGGAGCATCTAGCTCTTTAAATCCTTTTCTCTCATCTCACAAAAACTCAAAAATCCTACAAAAATGACCCAACCTACCGTTGAAGAACAATTGAATGCAGCTCTCCAGCAAATCGCTCAGTTAGAAAGCTTGAAAGAAAAGGTAGTCCAAACTGAAGCAGAAATCCTGCAACTAAGAGAATCTGAGTCAGCCCTGAAACAAAAATTAGAAAAAACTCAAGGAGCAGACTCTAGATTCCAACCAGGAACCCCATTTGCATCAATCATCAAAAATATTGATTTTTCCAGTTTTGGGAGCCCAATTGGTTCTAAATCTATTGATGTTTATGGTGATGGTGAACCAAAGAATGACAAGGAAAAACTCGATGAATCTGCAGCAGCCATTATGATGGCAGTGGTTCAGGAGATAAAAAAACCCAATGAAAAATTTGATAAGATACCTGGAGTGCCTACCAGCATGGAAGAAGCTGCCCCTAACAGTTATGCTTATTCGCCTTTTATAGACGAAATAGCAAAAGTAGATCTACCAAAGAAGTTTGTAGTTCCATCCATAAGGGTTTATGATGGAACCACGGATCCACAAAATCACGTGGCTCTTTATAAACAAAAAATGCTGGCTGCATCTACTCTCAGCGAATTCAGACAAGTCTGCATGTGCAAGGGATTTGGAACGACCCTGACCGGCCCTGCTCTGCAATGGTACATCAACCTGCCAACTGGGAGCATCCATTCCTTCGCCAACCGATCATGACTTCAACCAACAGTTTGCGAGTAGCAGGGAGTTGGAGAAACGATCCAGTGACCTTTACCGAGTTACACAGAAGCCTGATAAAACTCTCAGGACATTCCTTGCAAGATTTAACAAGGAAAAAGTATCTATACCCAGGTGTGACTTTGGAACAGCAGTGGAGGCATTCAGGCAGGGGTTACTACCATATAGTGACTTTTACAGCGAGCTCACTATGTATCCCTGCCATACCTTCGAGGACGTTCAGGCCAAGACTCTTGCCTTCATCAGGCTAGAGAAAGATAAATGTTATAAACTCGGATCACCCAGTAAACCGAAGGATCATGAAAAGAGACGTAGGAAGAGCAATAAAGGAAACAACTATAGGCCTACTCCATATTCCAGGCCAGATCAATTAGAAGTTAACTTGACTCATGAGTATCAAGGTAAGGTTAAAGTTTATCCACCTATTTCCGAACATAACTTCAGTGTTGATATTGCAGGATTAATCCAGAGACTTGACAACAAGGGATCAGCTGTCAGATGGCCCAGGAAGTCAGAAAATCCCAACCCCAGAAGGGACAATTCTAAATGGTGCGAATTCCACATGGATATTGGACACACCACGGATGATTGTTTCACCCTGAGGAAATAAGCGGCTTACCTACTGAAATCCGGATACTTGAAAGACTTGATCAGGACAAAAGGCAGGAACGCAAACCAGGATAAAGAGAATCAAGAGCATAAGCAGGATCGTAGCCTCCCTCCACCACCACCAATCTATGAAGTAAAATTCATATCTGGCGGATCAGAAATTTGCGGCTTGACAAGTTCAGCAGCAAAGAAGATAGCCAGGACAACAAGGACCGTATCACCCTGCAACCCGGATCATATCCCAACAATCACTTTCAATGATTGTGACCTGGTGGGCATCCCTGATGTTCATCATGATGGCCTGGTAATCTCTATGCAGATTGGAACCGCCACAGTAAGAAGGATCCTGGTAGACAGTGGCAGCTCAGTGAACTTGATCATGCTCGACGTACTGAAAGCCATGAAGATCAACGAGGACTAAATCATCAAAAAATCCAGTGTCCTAGTAGGATTCAGTGGCGAAACCAGGAGCACCCTAGGAGAAATCCACCTCCCAACCTACGTGGAAGGAGTCTCATCTTATGAGAAATTTGGAGTCTTTGATTGCCTGTCATCCTACAACGCGATCTTGGGTAGGCCCTGGATTCATAATGTCAAAGCCGTACCGTCAACCTATCACCAGTGTATCAAGATACCAACAGACTAGGGCATAGCCACAATTAAAGAGGACCACAAGACAACCCAAGAATGCTACACAACAGCCTTGAAGCCTTCCAAGGCAGGTAATTCCCTTGCATAACAATTACACTACCCTGTCAGGAACACTTATCTGGCACCTCCCAGAATGGAAACAGATCAGGTAATCCTAGACCCTGAGTACCCTGATAGTTATGTTTTAGTAGGATCTGACGCACCAGATAGTGTCAGGCCTGAACTGGTAAAGTTTTTTAAAAATAAATCATCTTGGTTTACTTGGTCACATATTGATATGACTGGAATTATCACTGATATAATTATACATAAACTCAATATTGACCCATCTTTTAAGCCTGTACAGCAGAAAGGCGGAAATTTGCACCTGAAAGAAATACCATAATTAACGAGGAAGTAGAAAAACTCTTGGATATGGGAATGATCAGGGAAGTAATGTACCCTGAGTGGCTGGTTAACGTAGTTGTTGTGCAGAAAAAGAATGGAAAGTGGAGAGTCTGTGTAGACTACACTGACCTGAACAAAGCCTGTCCCAAAGATCCATTTCCCTTGCAACATATTGATGCCATGGTAGATGCCACAGCAGGCCATGAGATGCTGACATTCATAGATGCTTCCAATGGATTCAATCAAATAAAGATGCACCCTGCTGACCAGGAGAGTACTGCATTCATTACAGACCGAGGCATATACTGTTACACTGCCATGCCTTTCGGCCTGAAGAATGCAGAGGCAACGTACCAGCGCCTGGTCAACATGATGTTTAAAGACCAAATAGGTGACATCATGGAGGTGTACATAGACGACATGGTGGTGAAATCCAAAAATGCAGAAGATCATGTGAAACATCTCGAAATAGCGTTCGAGATATTGGAAAAATACAACATGAAGCTAAACCCTGCAAAATGCCACTTTGGAGTCTCTGTAGGCAAATTCCTTGGATATATGGTCACAAAAAGGGGCATAGAAGCCAGCCCTGAACAGATAAAGGCTATCCTGGAGTTGAAGTCACCCAAGTCTGTCAAGGATATCCAGAAATTGACAGGTTGGGTAGATGCCCTGAACCGTTTCATATCGAGATCCTCCGAGAGGTGCAAAACATTCTACAACCTGCTCATAAAGAATAAGCAGTTCCAATGGACGGATGAACATGAGACAGCTTTTCAGGATCTAAAATCCTACTTATCATCTCCACCCTTACTGACTAAGCCAGAGAAGGGAGAACCTTTGTCAGTATACCTATCTATCACCGACACAGCAGTCAGCGCAGTCCTAGTGAAAGAACAGGATGATCAGCAACATCCGGTCTACTATGTAAGTAAAAGCCTGCTTGATGCTGAGTTCAGGTATGGATTGCTTGAAAAATAAGTTTTAGCTTTAATTATGTCATGTACTAAATTGCGACCTTATTTTGAAAGTCACCCCATTATAGTCAGGACAAATTTACCCATAAAGTCTGTCCTACGTAAGCCTGAACTATCAGGCAGGATGGCCAAATGGTCAGTACAGATTAGAACATACGACATCTCCTTTTAACCCAGGGCAGTGATTAATTCGCAAGCCCTAGCAGACTTTGTGGCTAACTTTAGCCCTAACCTGGAACCAGACCTGATAAAAGAGGTCAACCAACTAGAAAATAAAACCCCAGACCAAGAATGGACTCTATTCATAGATAGGGCATCCAACGCTAGAGAGACAGGGTTAGGACTAGTACTCAAATCACCACAGGGAGATATGATAGCACAGGCTGTAAGTTGTGAGTTCAAAGCTACGAACAACGAAGCAGAATATGAAGCCCTGATAGCAGGCTTAATGGTATGTCTAGACCTCGGTGTTCAAAACCTAAAGGTAAAAACCGATTCACTCCTAATTGCTAATCAAATAAAGGGAATTTATACGGCTAAGGATGCAAAAATGATTTCGTATTTAGAATATGCAAAAAACCTTACCGCTAAATTTGCTTTATTTGACATAGATCAAATATCAAGAGACTGAACACCAGTGACGCTTTGTGACCCTAGGTTCAAATTTTACCCCTACAGTCTTTGACAAAATACCAATTGTTCATTTATTAGAGCCAGCCATCAGCAAACCTGAACAAGTTAATTCTGTCAACCAGGATAATAACTCTTGGACTAAACCCTATTATGATTGGTTTCTCTGAGGAGTACTACCTCAGGGCAGACAGGACAACTCCAAAGACGTCAACAGGTCAAACACCTTACTCCCTGGTGTATGGATGTGAAGCTGTCAATCCAGCAGAAGTACGAGTACCAACACCTAGATACAGCCTGAATAACGTTGAGGCAAACAGAGACCTAATGCAGGATAACCTGGTTTTAATAGAAGAGCTAAGAGACGCTGCCAAGATCATGATGGCATCATATCAACAAGCAATTGCCACGACTTATAACAAAAACGTCAAAATCAGAGTCTTCAAAGAAGGAGACCTCGTTTTACGAAAAGTTTTTCCAAATAAAAAAATAAAAAACAGCAGGCAAGCTAGCCCCCACATGGGAAGGCCCTTACCTAATTGATTCAATTGTTGGACAAGGAGCGCACAAGCTCCAAACACTAGAAGGAGAAATGATTCCCAGATCCTGGAATGTAACCCATTTAAAATTATTCCTTATGTAAAGATCAGATTAGGCTACAATCAGGTATAAATTCAATCACTACTCAACCTGACGTGCTACCTGATGAACTACATGTTTTACATGCTTTGTATGCAACTCATATCTATATATTCAACTAACCTACTTGTTTGCTTCTTGAATCCTTAACAATTATACATGATAAATGATTATATGCATAAATATTCAGGATTGAGGGCTACTCCACTATATATTTCTGAAACAAATATTTGTACTTGACCATGCCTGACTGAAAGATCATAGATCCATATTAGACTCTCTAATAAAATTAATTTATCTCATAAATTATCATTTAGGTGATCTATGTAACATGCATGCTAATATGAAAGCATAAAAAGAGGAGTATAAAGAAAAACAATTTCCTTACATTGAATTTGTGGTAAAAGGGCACAAACTAGTTCACCTTACTAGCTTGTTCTTGAGCTAAACCAAATGGAAGATCCTCCTTGCAAATCTTCAATAAGAAGATCTCCTTCTTGTTGCACCCAAGAACTAACCCAATAATAACAAGTTTTGAACTAGAACTTGTTAATATTGTTCTCTTGATAAATATTAGTAATATCACTAACTAATCTTAGTAATATTATTAATGTATACTAGTGATGAATTATTATTGTAGAGAGATAGAGAAATAATGTTCACATGCAAAATATGTAGAGTGTGTAAGTGAGGTAGAGTGAAATGTGAACAATATATGGAGTGTATGGGAAGGGAAGTGGCGGGTGGAAGAGTGTGGAAGTGGACAATTTTTGTCTTATAATTTTATCTTACATCACATGCAAAATCTTGTATAAGATAAATTATGGTAGTATACAAAATAAGGTGAAATGATTATGTGAGTAATCATCCACTACTCTTATTTTACACGGTCCACTTGACCATTTACGGGTCCATGTTGGTTCTTATATTTGTCGCACAAATCCGTGTAATTTTTATTTTAAACATCGTATCATGTTTAAATACTTCCATAATTAATTCGTCCAATTTACTCCGTAAATATACGTGTACCACTACACATATTATTTACGTAATAATATTAATCATATTAATCAATTAGTACAATTTTAGTAAATTAACAGTTAATTAACTAAAACACGTTTCCCAAAACTTATTATTTAATTATCGCATAATTAAATAATAACTGCCGCTCCTCGAGTTCGCAACTCGAAATCTCTCTAAAAATAATCGACTAACCTCTTAGTCTAAAAATCAAGGGACTAAACAAATTGTATCTCATACAATTAATTAGTTATCAATTGGGGTTCGTTCCTTTAGGTGTGACCGAAAGGGGTCAGTTGATCACCGCCGTCTCACGACAATAACGTCAAGCTCTAGTCAGCCAACCGTTATCAATTTACGTTAATCAACTGATGAGGAGCAAATAATTAAATATTTGATGATATTCCATTAATGAGATTTATTATGTTAATGCACTATTGTGGAGGACACTAACTCCAACAATCTCCCACTTGTCCGACACAAGGTGTGCGCTACCAATTCTCTTGTCCATTTTAATCTCCCACTCAATGCAAGGTGTCGTTCAGGTCGCACTTGCACATGAACACATCGCGAGTGGTTTTCTCGATCGGGAGTGTGCCTACCTGACCGGAAAAATCTCACACAGATTACTTCCGAGCGTGGCCACGCATTTGTAGTCATTAACTGCTCGAGTGGCCTTGAGATATTGTTACCCAACGTGGGTGGACAATTCCTGTATGCCCTATCTATCCTATTGCACAATAGAGCTCACCATGACCTAGTAAATGCCCTTTTGGCCTCCTTTCATGGCACGACCTAGGACAAAAATTAAAGTCACTCGGAAACTGCACCTGCTCAGATAATAGTCTCCAGTCAAAAGAATCGACTCATTAGAACATCTTAGAGATCCCCGCCACGACCAAGCGTCTATAATAAAACTTAGGGATTCTCTAAACGGACACTGTCCGGAAAAGTGTCACACACTCTGCCTATGTAATCGACCAGTCATCACATATGACCTTATGGTGTTGAACAACCATCAATCGACTTACAATCTAGTCACTCGGAGACGTCACCTCATTAAGTGACTAGGGACAAAATACAATGTTCATCTTATTCACTTGAATAGTGTTCAACATTGTCTCCACAACTTATTCAGATAAACAAGGTATTAAAATTTAGTCACACTAAATAAAAGATTCATAAAAGAATGAATACGAAAACAATGAATGTGATTATCATATATATAATAAAAGATACACTATCCAATTATTACATCCATAATCTAAAGAAAATCTGGTACTCGTCTCAATTCCATAGAGACGACATGACCATCATGCTTAGCCTTTGATAAAGGCTTGGTTAAAGGATCAGCAATATTATCATTTGTCCCAACCATACAAATGTCAATTTCCTTCCTTTCCACATAATCTCTAATTACATGGTATTTCCTTTCAATGTGTCTAGATTTGTTACTAGACTTAGGCTCTTTGGCTTGAAAAATAGCTCCACTGTTATCACAATATAGAGTGATAGGATCTTTGGCGGAATGGACTACTCCTAGCCCTTCCATGAATTGCCTAATCCAAACAGCTTCCTTCGCAGCCTCAGACGCTGCAAGGTACTCAGCCTCTGTTGTAGAATCCGCAGTAACGCTTTGCTTGAAGATCTTCCAGCAAACAGCTCCTCCAATTAGCATAAACACGTAGCTGGATTGGGATTTCATGTCATCCCGATCGGTTTGGAAACTTGCGTCCGTGTAACCTCTTACACGCAACTCAGTTTCTCCTCCAAACACTAAGAACAAATCCTTAGTCCTTCTCAAGTACTTAAGGATGTTCTTTACGGCTATCCAGTGACTCTCACCAGGCTTGGCTTGATACCGACTTGTCATGCTCAAGGCATACGCAACGTCGGGACGAGTGCAAATCATAGCATACATGATAGACCCAACAGCGGAAGCATAAGAGACGGTCTTCATGTGTTCAATTTCCTTAGGGGTGGAGGGAGACTGTGACTTGCTCAAAGTAATCCCTTGGCCCATAGGTAGAAATCCTCTCTTGGAGTCTTTCATATTGAACCGGTCAAGAACTTTGTCAATATAAGCTTCTTGACTCAATGCTAGTATCCTCTTGGACCTATCCCTATAGATCCGGATACCTAAGATTCATTGTGCCTCTCCCAAGTCCTTCATTTGGAAGTGTTTCCCTAGCCACTCCTTAACGGAAGTGAGTCATGGAACATCATTCCCAATATGCAATATGTCATCCACATATAGGACAAGGACTGCAACCTTACTCCCACTAAACTTCATGTATAAACACGGTTCTTCCACACTTCTAGTGAAACCGTATTGTTTAATAACATGATCAAAGCGATGATTCCAACTCCTAGATGCTTGATTAAGACCATAGATAGACTTTTTAAGCTTACACACCTTCTTAGGGTTAGATGTATCCACAAAACCTTCAGGTTGTATCATGTACACCTCTTCTTCTAGAATCCCATTCAAGAAGGCGGTTTTGACATCCATTTGCCAAATCTCATAATCATGAAATGCGGCAACCACTAAGATTATCCTAATGGACCTAAGCATAGCGACTGGAGCGAAGGTTTCGTCATAGTGTAAACCATGAACTTGGGTGAAAACTTTTGCCACCAATCTAGCTTTGTAAACATCCACATGTTTATCTACGCCGGGCTTAATTTTATATATCCATTTACACTGAAGGGGTCGCACTCCCTCAGGTAAATCCACCAAGTCCCATACTTGGTTCTCGTACATGGAATCCATTTCGGACCGCATGGCTTCTAGCCAAAGCGAGGAGTCGGGACTAGACATGGCCGATTTGTAGGTAGTGGGTTCATCACTTTCAAAAAGTAACAAAACACCATCTTCTTCGATGTTTCAAGGTAACAGTCAGGTGGATTAGAAATCCTACTTGAATTTCTAGGAATAATTACCGTTTCAGAGGAAGAGGGAATGCTATCGTCCACGTTCTCCTCTACCTCATTCTCGGTTTGTGGCTCTCGAACTTCTTCAAGTTCAAATTTTCTACCACTCTGTCTCCTAGAAATAAACTCCTTTTCTAGGAAGACATCATCACGAGCCACAAACACTTTGTTCTCGTGTTTATTGTAGAAGTAATAGCCACGTGTTTTCCTTGGATATCCTACAAAAAGACATTTGTCAGACCTGGGTGCAAGCTTATTGTCAGACTTGATCTTAACGTATGCTTCGCAACCCCAAATACGCATGAATGACAAATGAGGGAATTTCCCTATCCATATCTCATATGGAGTCTTATCGGCCGCTTTAGTCGGGCTTCGATTTAGTGAAAATACTGCAGACAAGAGGGCAAAACCCCAAAATGAACTAGGAAGCTCAGTTAGACTCATCATTGACCGAACCATATCAAGTAAAGTTCGGTTTCTCCTTTCGGACACACCATTTAATTGCGGTGTACCAGGAGGAGTCCATTGTGATACTATACCACAATCTTTAAGGTGTGAATCAAATTCAATATTTAGATACTCACCACCATGGTCGGACCATAGGGTCTTTATCTTTTTATCCAATTGGTTCTCTACTTCTTTTTGAAACTCTTTGAGCTTGTCAAAAACCTCACTAGCTCGTGTCCCTTTTCCCGCAAAAGGTGCACGAGTCATCTTGCCTAAAAGGCAAGACTCGCATGTACCATAAGATTCGAAACCAAATGGTTTGAGCACTTTTGATGAAGCAAGTCTCTTAATGCGTCTTTCGTTTATGTGGCCTAAACGACAATGCCAAAGGTAGGATTCGTTTGGATCACCCTTTTTGAGCTTTTTAGTTTCCATATGATAAACGTCATTAACATCATTTAAAACATAAATGCCTCCAATTGAAATGGCCTTGCCATAAACCACATCATTAAAAGAAAAAGTACAACACTTGTCCTTAATCATAAAACAAAAGCCTTCCGCGTCTAACGCGGAAATGGAGATGATGTTCTTAGTTAAAGTTGGTACAAAATAACACTTATTTAAATACAACTCTAAACCACTAGCTAAAGTGAGCACATAGGTCCCTACGGCAACGGCGGCTACTCTAGCTCCATTGCCCATACGGAGATCCACATCACCTTTTGCTAGTGCTTGCACGTCCCTTATACCCTGCAAATGGTTACAAAGGTGAGAGCCACATCCGGTATCAAGTACCCAATTGGAAGTACAAGCATAATTAACGTCCTTCACATAGAGAGAGGAAATCATACCAATAGGCGTCCCACGCCCTTCCTTGAGATCCTCCAAGTATTTGGGACAACTCCTCCTATAATGCCCCTTCCCATTACAATGGAAACATTCGGCCTCGGAGAGCTTGACACTTTTTGCCTTGGGATTGCCATTCTCAACGGCCTTCCCCTTTCCCTTGTCATGTTTCTTTGACGATTTCTTAAATTGGGACTTTTCTTTCCCTTTTCCTTTCTTAACTCCTTGGTCCCTTGCCTCTTCATTCCATAAGTGGCTCTTCCTTGTGGGATTTGGAACACCTTCCTAAAATAGACTCTATCTCGTTGTAATCCGTCTTTTGGAAACGCCGGTAAAAATAACTATTACAAATGAATTACATAGCTATTCCTATTATACATTAATTAATAAAATAAAATAAAACTATTAATTAATTACAAACCAACGATACGAGATCGTATTTAATTACAAACAAATCGATATTCCCATTCATTTCGGGTAATAACGATTAAAATTAACTAGGCCATACTAGGTACAGTAAGATAAATACTTTAAATAAATGACAATCATTCATTCAACTTAAATAAATATGCTTAAAATGCTGTAAAAATGATGCCAAAATCGCCCTATCTATCATTCATTGGTATCCATCTCGGTTTTTGTGGATTTAATCGATTTTTAACATGTAAAAATCAATAATTAACTATTAAATCTCATTTAAGTCCAAACTAATTTTCTAAACTGTTTTGAACCTCAAAATTAGTCCTCACTAATTTTATGATAAATTATTAGTTTGATTTGGTGATAATTTGCTAATTTAATCGATAAAATCATAATATATAAGTAAAAATCCAAAATAATTGAAAAATTACCCAAAAAATTGAAACAAATATTTTTAGTATTCTAGAATACTCCCAAGAATACCAAAATGTCAGAAAAATTGGCCAAACATTCCGGATAAATTATGTGAAGAAAAAGATGGATATTTATCTGTTTTTAACCACTAAAACCAATAAACATCAAAACAAAGTGAAAACACACATACAAAATCACTTTTGATATTTCAATAATATTCTTAAATGTACATAAATTTATCATGGGCAGAATCAAAAGTTTCAAAATTATGATAAATTAATTGGACCTTTATCGACTTTTAACTAAAAAATCAATAAACATGCAAAAATTTCGAACCAACCTTCAACTTTTTGCATACAATCAGTAGAAAATATGAATGAACTACCATAAAAAATACATACACCGAATCAACTTTTAACTAATTTTACTCAATTTTTCACTAAAATGCGACATTTTGACTCGGTTTTCTACCAAAAAACATTAAAATTAGCAAAATAACTTCAAAAATCACCAAACGTTCCACAAACCTTTTGAGATCAGTAGGTATGCATGTCCCAAAAATTTCGTGCTAAAACCTCTTCTAACACAATTTTTGAGTTTTTACAAATTATCTCATAATTCATTAAAATGCTTAAAATCAACATGCAAATTACAAGCCTAAGCTCTGATACCACTTGAAAGATCATAGATCCAAATTAGACTCTCAAATAAAATTAATTTATCTCATAAATTATAATTTAGGTGATCTATGTAACATGCATGCTAATATGAAAGCATAAAAAGAGAGTATAAGGAAAAACAATTTCCTTACATTGAATTTGTGGTAAAAGGGCACAAACTAGTTCACCTTACTAGCTTGTTCTTGAGTTTAAACCAAATGGAAGATCCTCCTTGCAAATCTTTAATAATAAGATCTCCTTCTTGTTGCACCCAAGAACTAACCCAATAATAATAACAAGTTTTGAACTAGAACTTGTTAATATTGTTCCCTTGATAAATATTAGTAATATCACTAACTAATCTTAGTAATATTATTAATGTATACTAGTGATGAATTATTATTGTAGAGAGATAGAGAAATAATGTTCACATACAAAATATGTAGAGTGTGTAAGTGAGGTAGAGTGAAATGTGAACAATATATGGAGTGTATGGGAAGGGAAGTGGCGGGTGGAAGAGTGTGGAAGTGGACAATTTTTGTCTTATAATTTTATCTTACTTCACATGCAAAATCTTGTATAAGATAAATTATGATAGTATACAAAATAAGGTGAAATGATTATGTGAGTAATCATCCACTACTCTTATTTTACACGGTCCACTTGACCATTTACGGGTCCATGTTGGTTCTTATATTTGTCGCACAAATCCGTGTAATTTTTATTTTAAACATCGCATCATGTTTAAATACTTCCATAATTAATTCGTCCAATTCACTCCGTAAATATACGTGTACCACTACACATATTATTTACGTACTAATATTAATCACATTAATCAATTAGTACAATTTTAGTAAATTAACAGTTAATTAACTAAAACCCGTTTCCCAAAACTTATTATTTAATTATCGCATAATTAAATAATAAATGCCGCTCCTCGAGTTCGCAACTCGAAATCTCTCTAAAAATAATCGACTAACCTCTTAGTTTAAAAATCAAGGGACTAAACAAATTCTATCTCATACAATTAATTAGTTATCAATTGGGGTTCGTTCGTTTAGGTGTGACCGATAGGGGTCAGTTGATCACCGCCGTCTCACGACAATAACGTCAAACTCTAGTCAGCCAAGCGTTATCGATTTACGTTAATCAACTGATGAGGATCAAATATTTAAATATCTGATGATATTCCATTAATGAGATTTATTATGTTAACGCACTATTGTGGAGGACACTAACTCCAACACTGATGAGTTGGTAACCACCACCAGATACAGTAAATGTCAGGACCAATCAGGAATGAAATAATTGCCTGACCTGACTAGATTTTCTGCCACGGATTACAACCGGCTGGACGCAGGAAGACAGGTGCAAGGGTGTTCTCTCCCAAACACTTAGTCTAAATGCCCTCCTGACAGGCCGAATACCAAGCCCTCCAGCTAGGCAGGGGACATAAGCCCTCCTGACAGGCCGGTTTTCCCACCCCTTCAACCATTATAGAAAAAAACTATACTTGGTTGAATTACTCATGAAATAACAAGATAAAACAAAAATGATGCGCAAGATGTCTAAACAGGCCCAACAGGATGAAACTTACAGACCCAAGGAAAGTCAAAAGCAAAATCAGCCAAAAAAGGCCACCATGCCTACATTAATAAAGCCCTTACCCCTTGGGGCAAAGGCACCAAAATATTCATAAAGGCCAGGGATAGTCTCCCTGACCTGGATAAAGACAGAAAAAAGAAAAATTGTTCGTCCAGGGACATCCCCCCTGGATGGGCCAAATACCAACTAAATCAAATTCATTCGCTTAGAAACAGTGAAAGACTCCCACTCTTAGCCGGATCAAGCATCAACATCCTTCTCCCTGGAGAATCGACCTCCTGTTCATTTCCCATGTTATGCAGGTCAGGATACTTTGAAGCAGCAAAAGTCATCTCAGCTTCAGGGTTCCACTTCGCCCTGGCCTCGACAGGCTCTGACATAGCAGCAGCCCTTCCCTTAATATAGAAATAGAGGGAAGTATCATCTAGCTTGAACTCCATATCATCCCTCTCCTGGATGAGCTCCCCATTTCTGTCCAAAGCTTCCTGCAAAAGCCGCTTGCTTGAATCTGCCTCAGCCTTGGCAGCATCTCTCTCAGCTTGCGCCCTCACCAAGTCAGCAGCCAGGTCAGCTCGTGCAAAATCCAGCTCAGACTTCAGCCTATCATAATCTGATCTCATCAGATCAATCTTGGCTACCAAAGAAGTAGCCTGATAGGCGTTATGGAGGCAGGTCGCATCACCCTAACCAAAAACAGGAAGAAGAGTAAGAATAATATACCCCAATAATAAAAACTACCCAAACAAAACACACATAAAAATTGCTCCAGCCTACCTCCCTTACAGCAGCCAAGGCACCCGCCAAGAGGCTGACTGAATGATCCAATGAAGCAACCACCTGAGTAGCAGTCTCAACAGGGTCAAGGGTGAGCATGAAATCTGATCTAGAAGCAGCGTAATCCCTGATCTTCACCCTAGCAACCTCTATATTGTCCAGGATTTCGTGACATCATCGAAATGAACTGGCCCGTGGTGCGCTCCGATCCGAGGATCAAAAGGTTTCGGAAGAGCGAAGAAAAAGAGGATGGCAATTTCAAAAAATTTGAAAGGTACAAGCCCCGTAACTGGTTGAAACAAGTGGGTTGGTGGAGCTACACCTCTTTCTTATAAACCATCTCGCTTTCACTTCCCTGATCGAGGCAGAAATGTCAACAACTTCAATTTTCCTTTTTTGGGCTGTTGAATTTGTTTCAGTCGGGGCAACAGGTACAGCAGTGACCTTGGGAGCATCAGACTCTTCAGTCAAATCTATAACAGGTTCAGCATCTCAGCTTCCCTGGGAACCTTCCTCCTTGATCTTAGCCAGCCTGGCTGAAAGGTCAGCCATACCGAACCTGGCAAGACGAGTAGATGACCTGGTGGCTACAACACGAAACACTATAATAACAATACAAACCAAACATTATTAGGAAGCCAAAGCAAAAAAGAAAAGATAAATTAAGATAGATTTACTGCCTGAGGTAGTGGCACTAACAACCCCAGAAGGTTTAGCCACCCTGGCAGAACCATCAGCCTTCAAGCAACGAGGAAGATAGCCAACCCCACAACAGAGAGGCCAAGACCTCTCCAAAGGAGAAATAGCGAGGAAAGCAGAAATATTGGCAGTAGGATACTCAGTTTCAGTAACCCAGACATCAACTGCGCGCATAAAAGGTATAATTCAATATGAATTTCATTTCATTTTTTACTAACAAGTAAAACATGCAGGACGAAAGAAAGAAACTCTCCAGCAACACAAGCTTCGTAATTTAAATACGCCAGGTCAGGACCCACAGAATTGGTCCTGACAAACATGTACCCAATGATTTGACCCTTATCATGGCCGCTATCCAGATTGCTCAAAAGAGGAGTAGTAGAAGCCCTGACCTTAAAACTTATACGGCCAGGACTATTGGTTTTGACAGCATAACATGCCTTCGGATCATCAAGGGAAAACGAGATATTGTGCTTTTTACAAAGATAATCAATGGAACACACAACCTTCCACACCATAAGCATGAGCTGATAAGATGGAACGACAATCTCCTAAATAACCTCAACCATAAGAGGAGAAAAAGGAAGCTTACAACCTGCCCTGAAAGCCCAGTCATGAATGCAGAACCAACCAGGACAAGCCCAGTCGGCCCTGATAGGAGAATTCTCAGGGATCCAGACTTCAGCATCAGCAGGGATGATCACCTTATCCTTCAACACCTTCTCAAACTCAGGCTTCTAAGGATTTGCAAGAGACTGATCATCCTTCAAAGCCTTCGTAGGCTTGAATTGAAAGTCACCATGAAAACTTGAGATCATATCCAATGGAAAATCACTCGGTTTGCTGATCGTGGAAGGTTGAGCAACAGAAGAAGTAGGCAAATTTTCAGAAGAAGTTCCCTTTAGATTCTGGGAAGGAGGGGTTGCAGGATTCGCTGCCCTGGTTGACTTCTTTGTTGCGGCCATTGTTGAAAGAATTATGAAGATTGATTGAAGATTGAAGAACTGGGAATTAAGGAAACTAGAGAGAAAGATTATTAAGAGAAGAATAAAGAAAGATTACTTTGATGAAGTTTAACTCGATGAAGCAAGCGGGTATTTATAGTGGAGTAAATTAGGGTTTCAACCGCAAAAGAGATGGATAATCATTAAGGAAGTTGCAGTAAAGCCTACACGCGTCATAAACTGCAGTAAAATAGCCGTTACAGGAACTGACTAGGCATAACTTAACCGTTGGGTAATTTTTCCAAGATCAAGGTTATCTCATCTTGTTAGGCTTGGAAATCCGCAGACCTCCCTGTTCAGTATCTCATCTAAACCTGACTACCAGGCTGTCAGGATATCAGGTTATCGAGACAAATGAAGATAGGCGCCAGGCCATGAAGAGGACAACAGTCAAAATATCAGGACGATAGTAGACCATAAACGCGTATTATAAAAGGATTATATGCGCAGCATTGAATGGAAAGATCTTGCAGTAAATGCAGTAATTAAAGGAGGAATATTGGCAATTATTACAGTCAATTAAAGAGAATAATCCACATTTAATTCAGCATCAGGCAGTCGTTCAAGTTGAAGCCTATATAAGGAATACTTTGAAGACATTGGAGATATCTCATTTTTTACACAAGGGAAAGCATACGTCTAAATATACCACGCTTAGAGAAATATTAATATTGTCATTATCATACGCTAATTCTCCCAATTACATAGTGAAATCCTCTCCTGGCTTGGTGGCCGTGGTTTTTTCCCATTCAAGGGTTTTCCACGTACAAAATTCTTTGTCTTATTATTGCTGTTTTTATTATATTCATAGCATACATTTTTACCCTGACGACCTGACCAATAGACCGATTAGAGCTAGTTAACCCTACTTAAATCTACCCTGACCTGATTTCGCCTTGTGCAAAATCCACACAAAACAGTTACTATAACCTTGGTTGTTTATGCTTGCTTCACATGTTGTGTTGTGTTAAGTTATTATATGACAATGTGTGCATGTGTCGTTAGTTACTCTTGTTCATATGTTGGTGGGACAGTCAGTTAAACTATTCTACTATGTTAAGTCGTGATGTCATTCACGCATGAGTTGTACAGTCAGTTAAACTGTGCATTTGCATGGGTTGGAGTGTCATTTCAACTGTTCTTCTGAGTTGAGTCGTGATGTGGTTCACGCATGTTATGTGCAGTCAGTTAAACTGTGCATTTATTTGTTGGTTGGTCGAATAGATGACGATAGTATCAGTTAAATACTATAGAAATGAATCAAGAGCTGCCTTCGGAGGTTTATTGGTCTATGTTTGGGGGTGGCCAGATTCGTCAGTTAAGCGCTTTGGGTCCCGAGTGTCGTTCGATGTACAGTTAATGCATCGAGAGGTCTGGCCAGGTCTTAGGCATATAGGCAGTGGTGATGCGCTATACATAGTACCGTGGAGTATCAGTTAAATACTTCAAAACCAATGGTTCGTCAGTTAATCGTTCCATCTGCTAGTTCATCAGTTAAATGTTCTAGCGGCGTTCGCTCTATTCGCTATGCTTTGTTGCTAGCTTTATGCCTTATGTGCTGTGGATCGTGTCTACTTTGGTTTGTAAGTGTCCATGTTCTAGTGGTTGCATATGGTCTAAGTTCATATATTCTCATTCGTCTAGTGTTAATAATATCATGAGTGGTAAGTCTTAGTTGGATTTTCATGAGTATAGATGATCTCGCATGTTTACTGGTTTTGCATTTCAATTGTTAATGATTGTTGTTTATATTCAATTGTTGTAAACATGACTTGGAGAGCATCTAGTTACTCCCGACTGATTGTCGACCCC
Organism: Silene latifolia; assembly: GCF_048544455.1. NCBI lineage: Eukaryota > Viridiplantae > Streptophyta > Magnoliopsida > Caryophyllales > Caryophyllaceae > Silene > Silene latifolia. Next base: position 55,224,369 of record NC_133527.1, on the reverse strand, counting down.
CATTCTCAGGTTGTTCAGATGATTTGCTGTTTTGGATGATATCTTGCTGGGGAAGTACTGTGCGGCGAAATGAATAATAAATTAGGAGTTTGTTTTCATGTTTTGAGAACCTTTGAATAATGTATTAGTTTGTTTTGGTTTTAGTAGTGAATCAGATTGGTCAGGTGTTTCCACCACCTTGACCCTTTTATCAGTATTATACTCTGATATTTACTTTATATTGCGTTTTTCCCTATGTTTTATAATCCTGGTTGTTACAACCAAAGGAAGAAGAATGGCCTGCTTTTAGGATATCTTTAGTATCCCATTGCGATATACACCGTCTGTAAAGACCATCAGCACATTACTTAAACAGATATGGGTCATCCCAGAAGTACTACTTCACATCATGAAGGAACCGCTTCCTCTGCTGATATGACAAGTCGGGAGGTAATAAACCACCTACAATAAAATTAGCATAATCAGCATACCAAGGAGTTTCAGCATTAGAAGTAGCCAACAAAATATCATCAGAAAAAGAATAATCAATAGGTAAAGAATCTCCCCTTTCTTGCAATGGTAGGCTTTATAAATGACCAGCTACCAAATTTTCAGCGCCTTTTGTAATACCCATCCTTTTAGGGACCCGTTGACCGACGTTGACTGACCTTAGACATTGATCTTGACTTTTGGGAAACTTTACGAGTGATAACTGGGGACGTGGTGAGCTTTGGTTTGTGTGGTACTCGATCTAGCTGAGGTACTCGATCGAGTAGCATGGGAGCTCGATCGAGTAGGAGTCACTCGATCGAGTAACGGGTTTGCAGCGGGGATTTATAAATCGATAATCGTTAAACCCCAAATCATTTCCGCACCTTCTTCCTAAACCTTAATGTCGTCACCTCCTTTCTCCTTCACTATAATCCTTTCCTTGAGGTCCTTGAGGATGCCTACACCATGGGTATGAGGTACTTGAGTCGGGAAGCAGTCTTGACGCCGGATTTCTATGTATAGGCATGTTATCGTCACCATCATCGTCATCGTTGTTTTGAGTTAGGTTGGTAGTAATAGTGATATATGGTTGTAATGTTGGTATAGGTGATTTGCTTGGTTGATTGGTATCTTTTGGTTGGACGCGGGATCGTTGCGGTTCGCCAAAAGTAGGTTCGCCTACTCAGTACTGTTGATTGTCGAGAGAGTCTGTTGATGTTGTTTGGTTGGTTTAGTGTCATTATTCATGATTGGTTATGGTAGTTGGTTGGACTTGTGTTTTTTTGATAATCGTTGTTGTGGTACAACTGATTGTGATTGTTTGTCTATGGTTCTCGAGGTGCACCCTCGGCTGAGTGGAGTCACTTGCGGGAGTGGATTCACGCCCGTAGTTCTCCCTCCGTACCCGCCACGGGAATGGATGTGCACATTAATGGACATGGGTTATCGTTCGTATAGACGATTGAGGCTTAGGTGGGAACGGCTACGGTCCCCTACTGGCAGGACTGGTCCGGTCGACAGTAAGTGATGGTGGTTTGTTGGAGTAGACATGATGTGTGTGTTGTTGTACTTGCGTTGTGTCTGTTTTTGTATGTTTTCTCCCTCAGTTGCTGACCTTGTGTGGTTTTGTTTTGTTGTTTGTTTCTGTTATGTCTGCCGTGATCCGCTATGGTGAGCAGTCAGTCTTAGTAGGTTGTGGTTTGGATCATAGCTGGGTGCTTGGCGGGATGAGACTATCACGAGTCACGACAGAAGTAGTTCACATAGCTGATAGTGATTTTTGAGTTGTATCTTTTATATCGTTAGTTTTGTTAATCGCTTATAATATAACTTAAATGTTCTTTTATCGACATTTGATTATTACTGTCCTCGGGCAACCGAGATGGAAACGCTCTTATATGCTGGGGAAGGTCTTGTTAAGGCTCCTTGGTATATGGGGGTGTTACAAAGTGGTATCAGAGCGACGATTTTGGAACCTGTAACAAATGAGCCTAATAAACGTAGTGAGTCTAATAAAATGAACCTGGTGTATGTGTTTTGGGAGCCCTAGCTAATGCTTGATTTTGGATGAGTAGGCGCCCTCATTTCAAAATCATGGCCCCATCACACTTAAGCCAGTCACTGGTTATGGGAATAACGTGTCGAGAAATATGTGCTTAGTGTATGATAGATAAGTTAGCAATAACTGTGATGGAGTCTCTATTGATGTTTATCATGTGTAATTGTGATGAAGAACTATGTAAGTTTGTGGTTGAGTAGAAGTGTTTATGGATGTAGTAGAAGTGGTGCAGTATTAATAGTACGTGACAATGTTGGGTGATGTGATGGTAATAAGGTGTTTTAAGTCTTTCTATGCGTACTAGTTATAAAGGGGTTGTGAGTTTTGTATACGTATGAGTCCCTAAAGGAATGGTAAGCCTTATGGTGGATGGTAGAGTTTGTCAGGTGGTAATTAGAGTTGTAATAGATGAATTGATAAGTACTTTTATACAGGACATAGTTAAGTTGAATGATTTAGTTGATAATTTGTTGTAATATGACTGAATTGTTAGCAAACTCGGATGATAAATGATAGTTTAATGTTAAATGAATGCTCAGAGTAATATGAGTATAAGTCCTATTATTGAAGTTGCAAACGCTTGATTATAAATGAAATAATGTGTTGAATGTATGCATGAATAAGCTAATTATAGTGTGGTCAGTTGTTTTGCGTAATGTCCGTTATAGAATGAAGTAATATGTATCTTGGTTGAATGAAACCGTTGTGTTATATTTGAGTAGTAATAGTGCGTTGTGAATAAAGATAATAATCTGCGACGATTTCCAAGTAGATTTTGGAATCGACACGAGTTGTTGTTTTGCAGGAACCGTTACTCAAACTCGTTATTTTTGACCTTGTTCTTAATCTCGCTCGACCGAGTAGGAGTGCTTACTCCATCGAGTAGACCTTATTTGATCTAGTTATGAAGCTATAACATCGAAAAAGTTGGATCTGCCAGCGAAAACTCGACCGAGTAGCTCCAACTCGATCGAGTAGAGGCCACTCGATCGAGTAACCTACTTACTCGATCGAGTAAGTGAACAGTGCCCGGATTTATACGGGATTCATATCCCTTCTTCTCTATTCTTTTCTTCTTATTTCTTCATTCATCTAAACCCTAAATCCTCTATATCTCTCTCTAAGTTGCTCTCATCCTTGTGTTTTGGTGCTTGAATCTTGGTGTTTTCGTTGTTTAATTCATCCTCTTTACTTGCTAATCATTCAAGGTAATAATATTCATCCTATTTCTATGTTTTTAATTGATTAGAAGCATGTAGGTTGTTGGTGTTTGCTGAAAATTCGATTTATATGTGTAAATCTTGCTTATAATTGTTGTCACATGATCTATTTGCTTTAATTTGTTGAGTATTGATGCTAGATATACAAAAATCGAATCAAATTGGGGGTTTTGTATGTACCGAACTTTCCAGGGTTTGGATTTTCAAATTGATTTTTGATTGTCTTTTGCATATGGAAGGGGGAAAATTAAGTGAATTTTGTTATGGGTATCATGTTTAGAGTTGATTTTGAGGGTTTTTGCTCAAAATTTTGCCTTAAAAGTGCCCCAAAATTAAATTCGCCCCACATTCTTGTGAAATTTATCTATTTGTGAAGCTATTTTGAAAGTGTAATCATTAAAAAAATTGTAGATGGGTTGTTAAATTGATGACATACTTGCCATAGTTTGATAGCTGTAGAGACCGTCTGATGATAATTTGAGAGTTTATACTTACAATTTCTGGATTGTTTGGTGAAAGTGTGTACATAGTAATTCTTTTCCATGACTAAACATGAAGTTTATATGTTTTCAAGTAAATATTGTTTTTTTTTTCAAGTAAATATTGTTTGTGTATCTAAGATGTGTGTTACAAAAAAGATGCCGAGACCAACTGTCGGAACCCATCAAAGTAATAGGGGGAGGGCTTCTGAGCCCGAGATAGGTGAGGGGAGTGGGGGACCTACGGTCCCAACGGTGCCTAAGTACCCTTATGTTGTCTTTGCGGACTTTACGCAAAGAGATGCTTTTGTTGCTTTGCAGAGACGTCGCATGAGACCCACCCGTTGCATCAATACCACCGTCTTCGGACCTGGGGATTGAGACTGATGTGAGGCACATCTTTGAGACCTTGGGTATGACCGGGTTGTATCGTCTTCGGAAACACTCTTATGCCTTTCTGACTCTAGAGTTCATGAGTTCTTTCAAGTATGATGCGGTGGAACTGACCGTCGAGTTCGCCTTATGAACACCAGTTTCTTTCTAGCCATGGACATGTTTGCCACTTACCTCGGTCTTGCTAGAGATGTGAAGGGAGCTCTTAGGAACATCCTGACTGAGTGTGGAGCTAGTAGCCTTATGCCTTGCTTTTTCGGAAAACCCGCCCCCACCTCTAGCAACATGTTGATTAATGATGTTCAACATGTCACCTTAAAGATATTTCTTCATGCTTTGACCTGTTTACTTTATGAGTGGAAAGATGCGAGTAAGCTTAACTCACACGAGGTGATGTTGCTTGCAGCGTATCTTAACCCCACCCGATCTCAGAGCGTCACCTTCAGCGCCCCGGACATAGTGTGTGCTAGCTTGGCCTTAATGGCCTCTTCTGCTACTCGTTTCCTGAGCTATGGTTCCATTGCCACGCGTTTGGTAGAGCGTCTAACCGCTTTTGAGGCCTCCTCGGCCTATACACCCTTGACCCCGACGGTGCCTACTTTGGACCGTGAGTACTTCCTTGACACCAAGTGATTGAGGACTTATGAGGGTGGTGGGTTAGCATGGAGAGTTTGGGGGATGATTTGGATGCGGATACCTGCTCCCAAGCACCTTCCCATGACCGAGCCTTTACCGGCGGCAGTAGTGGCTGCTGATTCTGATGATGAGGATGAGGAGGTTCCTAAGAGGCAGCTTTACCTCATTGACCCAGATATCTTGGAGGTGATGCCTGAGCCGACGAAGGGGGATCAGTCTAGACCCGAGGATAGGCAGCCTAGGTTGGGGAGAGGACCACGACGAGTGAGGGAGAGGGTGGCTTAGACCCAGCCAGGGCAGCCTGTGCCTCCACAGTACAAGTTTCTCGGTTACCCTTCCTACTTCCGCCCTGAGATGAGAGTGAGCGAGCTCACGGAGAGGGTGTCTGCTACCATCACCCTCCGGAACCTCTATAAGATGGCGCATGTACAAGGCATGGGGACCGAGGCGGCGTAGCCGGTGTGGTGGAGAGGCGTTGGGGATGACAGCGGAGTCTTCCCTTCCTTTGGCGTGGAGCGGTCTACTTGGGGAGTGCCTCAGAGTTACCCCTACGGTTGCTTGGCCCCATGGCGTGAAGGAGCAGATTCGGGTGTTGATGGTGTCGCAGGTGAGGATGCAGCTAGAGCAGGCACGTCCGGAGGCGGTAGTGATGATGAGGAGATGGAGGAACATGCCAGATAGGGATGTTTGATTTGTTGGTCTTGTTTTTTCACACTTTTTCTCATGGATTTGTCATGTTTCATACTCGGTTGATGATTTATGGTTGTTGGCACTTGGTTGGTAGTACTTTTCTTTAGACCTTGGTTTGTATTGTGGCCATAAGGCTGTACTTTGTATGCTTTTCAGACTTTGGTGCAGGATTTTGTTGTCGGAAACACATTTCCGACTCGTGTATTTGTTGCTTTAGACCTTGCAAGTGACGAATTGGGGAGGATATGACCTGTGGCTAGTCGATCGAGTGCCCCTCACTCAATCGAGTAACTCCAGGGGTGACATCTGGGGAGTATTCTGATCTCAGCTAACTCGATCGAGTTACTGACGAACTCGATCGAGTAAGTCCAGCTCGATCGAGTGCCTTACGAACTCGATCTAGTAACACTGTTACAACTTTATTTCATTTCAACATTCGTTTGTATTACCATTTCGGTGGTTGTTGTTACAATATTTCTTGCTGTCAGTATATTATATCGTAGTATTATCTCAATAACGGTTATACAGTGTGCATATTTGTATGATTTATACAATTTTTGATGATATATATGTAAGTTCATATGCTAAATCAAATTGCTTCAGATAATTAACGTAGTGTACAATGATTATAATTCTTGTCGCATATTTGGTATGGTCGTATAAGGAGATAATTCATGCTATGTCTGATAGTTGATGAGGAAATGTTCAGTTGTGTTATTCACTTTGCTAATAGTTTCATACATATATATCATATGAGTCATGTTTACGTAATGTCAAGGAAGTGTCGTGGTTGACGTGAGTTAAAATGTGCTTTCTGATTTGTTAAGTAATGTCAGTATGGAATGATGTTCAATCGTCTTGGCCTTTTGTAAAATGGTGTTGTGGGTGAACTTCGGGGACGAAGTTCCTTTTACGAGGGGAAGAGTAATGTCGCGTAGAAAATGACATATTTATAGCAATTTTATGGTATTTATGTGACATTTGGTAGTATTTTAAATGGTTGCTTGGATAATTTTGTAGTGGTTATTGTGTAATTGAGTAGCAGTTTATAATGGTTGAATAAAATAGCATGTTATATCTTTATTTTCAATTAGTTGCTCATTATGTTGTCATGAGAATTGGATGTTAGTAGCAGTAGTGGAGTTGTTATTAGTGGAATTGTGTTGTGTGGTTATTATAATAAGAGTGGAATGAATACTGTGTTGTTAATAGGACCGTTGTTTTGAGTGCTTTGTAGCTGATAGTTGTTGGCAAGTAATTGATGATGGCCTACTCTGATAGTTATGTTGGTTTACGTTTGAGGAGTATCATGTAACGAGTACAAGTGATAGTCGAGCTAGTTGTTCTTGTGGACAATGTGTGTTTGGTGATTTAAAAGGAAGTTAGAGATTCGCTGGGAGTCGTGTTGTGTAATATGTGCTAAGGTAGATGATGACGATGGTTGATGAATATACACAGTGGGATGGTATTCTTAAATGATAGGGTTGACCTGTGTCGGATAGACGGTGGTGTTTACCTTGGTTCATTTGTCTTTGGGTTGCGGGAGAGGATGCGTCAAACTTCGGGGACGAAGTTCTTTTTAAGGGAGGAAGACTGTAATACCCGTCCTTTTAGGGACCCGTTGACCGACGTTGACTGACCTCAGACATCAATCTTGACCTTTCGGAAACTTTACGAGTGATATCTGGGGACGTGGTGAGCTTTGGTTTGTGTGGTACTCGATCTAGCTGAGGCTACTCGATCGAGTAGTGTGGGAGCTCGATCGAATAGGGGTCACTCGATCGAGTAAGTTAGTTACTCGAACGAGTAAAGGGTTTGCAGCGGAGATTTATAAATCGATAATCGTGAAACCCCAAATCATTTCCGCACCTTCTTACTAAACCTAAATGTCGTCACCTCCTTTCTCCTTCACCATAATCCTTACCTTGAGGTCCTTGAGGATCCTTACACCATTGGGATGAGGTACTTGAGTCGGGTAGCGGTCTTGACGCCGGATTTCTATGTATAGGTATGTTATTGTCACCATCGTCGTCATCGTTGTTTTCAGTTAGGTTGGTAGTAATAGTGATAGATGGTTGTACTGTTGGTATAGGTGATTTTCTTGGTTGATTGGTATCTTTTGGTTGGACGCGGGATCGCTGCGGTTCGCTAAAGGTAGGTTCGCCTACTCAGTACTGTTGATTTTCTAGAGAGTTTGTTGATGTTGTTTGGTTCGTTTAGTGTCAGTATTCATGATTGGCTGTGGTAGTTGGTTGGACTTGTGTTGTTTTGATAATCGTTGTTGTGGTACAACTGATTGTGATTGTTTATCTATGGTTCTCGAGGTGCGCCCTCGGCTGAATGGAGTCACTTGCGGGAGTGGCTTCACGGCTGTAGTTCGCCCTCCTTGGAACCCGCCACGGGAGGGAATGTGCACATTAATGGACATGGGTTATCGCTCGGATAGATGAGCAGGGCTTAGGTGGGAACGGCCGCGGTCCCCCACTGGCAAGACTGGTCCGGTGGACAGTCAGTGATGGTGGTTGGTTGGAGGAGACGTGAGGTGTGTGTTGTTGTACTTGCGTTGTGTCTGTTTTTGTATGTTTGCTACCTCAGTTGCTAACCTTGTGTGGTTTTGTTTTGTTGTTCGTTTATGTTGTGTCTGCCGTGATCCACTATGGTGAGCAGTCAGTCTTAGCAGGTTGTGGTTTGGATCAAAGTTGGGTGCTTGGAGGGATAAGTCTATCACGAGTCGCGACAGAAGTAGTTCACGTAGCTGATAATGGTTTTTGACTTGTATCTTTTATATCGTTAGTTTTGTTAATCGCTTGTAATATAACTTAAACGTTCTTTTATCGACATTTGATTATTACTATCCTTGGGTAACCGAGTTGGTAACGCTCTTATATGCTGGGGAAGGTCTTGTTAAGGCTCGTTGGTATATGGGGGTGTTACACCTTTCTTGTCTTTAATCTCCAAATGAAACTCCTGAAGAAGGAGTATCCATCGCAACAATCTTGCCTTGGCTTCTTTCTTAGGAAATAGGTACCGCAGCGCTGGATGGTCAGAAAATACAGTAAGTTTCGAACCTAACAAATAGGACCTAAATTTCTCCAGCGCGTATACCACAGCTAATAGCTCATTCTATGTTGTTGCATATTTTACCTGAGCCTCATCCAAAGTTCGGTTCGCATAGTAAATAACACTCAAAGCTTTGTCTTTCCGCTGACCTAGCACCGCGCCAACTGCATAATCACTAGCATCGCACATAATCTCAAAAAGAAGCTCCCAGTCTGGAGGCTGAATGATCGGTGCTGTAGTAAAGGCCTGCTTCAACCTGTTAAAAGTAGTAAGATATTCATCAGGAAAATTAAATGGAGCATCCTTAAGTAGCAATTGTGTAAGTGTTTTAGCAATTTTAGAGAAGTCCTTAATGAACCGGCGGTAAAAGCCAGCATGACCAAGGAAAATCCTAACTCCCTTAACACTAACGGGAGAAGGTAATTGCTCAATCACTTGCACCTTTGCTTTATCAACTTGAATACCCTTGTCAGATACTAAGTGCCCAAGGACAATGCCCTCATTGACCATATAATGGCACTTCTCCCAATTCAGCACTAAATTAACCTCAATACATCGCTGCAAAACTTTCTCAAGGTTAGACAGACGATCATCAAAATCATTACCATATACACTGAAATCGTCCATAAATACCTCTATATACTCAGAAAATATCCCCATCATGCACCTCTGAAAGGTAGTTGGGTAATTACACAATCCAAATGGCATTCTGCGATAAGCAAAAACACCATGCGGGCAGGTAAAAGTAGTATTTTCCTGATCGTCAGGATGGATTGGGATCTAAAAGAAACCTGAATATCCATCTAAATAACAGAAAAATTTATGCGATGCTAATCTCTCTATCATCTGATCAATAAAAGGAAGGGGGAAGTGATCTTTCTTGGTGACGACATTTAACTGTCTATAATCAATGCACATCCGTCAACCTGTTACTACTCTAGTTGGTATTAATTCATTTTTCTCATTTCTCGCCACCGTAGTCCCTCCTTTCTTTGGGACTACCTGAACTGGACTTACCCACTTGGAGTTTCCAACAGTGTAAATAATACCTGCATCAAGTAGTTTCATCACCTCTGCCATAACAACATCCTGCATCTTCGGATTCAACTTACGCTGACCCTGCTGACAAGGTTTATGTCCTTCCTCTAGCTCAATTCTATGCATACAAATGTCAGGACTGATGCCCTTAAGGCCATCCAAACTGTACCCTAAAGCTTTCTTGTTTTTCTTAAGAACGACCAACAAAGCAGAAAGTTGGTTATCATCAAGTTTAGCATTAACAATAAGAGGATATTGCTCAGAATCATCTAAGAATACATATCTAAGATGAGAAGTAAGGGGTTTACGCTCTGGTATCTTTACCTTAGCAGTAAAAGAGGTTTTCATTATGGCATTTACCGTCTCACCTTTCTCAATAGTAAACTCCTTGATGTGACTCCTATTTACGCACATTTAGTCCCCTAACTAGCCTAGTTCCTATGCTTTTTAGTATGTATTAGGGTCGTTTCTTGTCTTTAGCCTCCTATTATGCATATTCTATGAGGATTGGTGTTCTTTGTGTTGGGAAATGTGTCCTCAACAATAATGCGATCACATGATTTAAATATCATTATTAAATCTCATATAAAGAATACATAAGGGATGATTCAATTATATAGTCAACTTATCAACTTTAATCGGTAACGATTGGATTGCTAGAGTTTGACGTTACTGTCGTGGGACGGTGGTGGTCAGCTGATCCCTTAAGGTCACACCTAAAGGATGATGCCCTTATCTATAAAGTTGATTAATTGTATGACGATGCAAGTTGATCAATTCCTTAAAATTGAACAATTCGATTTGTGAGAGAGAATAAATATCTTATTGTAATGGGATTAAATAAGATTTATTTTAGTAATAAAATGCTTTGTTACTAAAATTATTTATTGTTTGAGAAACAATAGAGATAGGAATGAATGGTTAATTATAATTACAAGATATTGTGAATTCTAATTACATGACCCATTTTATTTATGTGATCAAGTATCACTAGTTAAATTTTTGGATGTAATTTAATTAATTCATAAAATGATATTTATGAGATAAATATGCATTAAAATTAATTAATAACATGTAGCATACTACATGAGACATATTGTGTGACAAATGAAAAATTGACAAAATAAAATGGTAGTCCATTTTATATAAGTGGACCGAAATGGTTGATGTGTGGTGGATTGTGGTTGTTTTATTTTAAGAGATAAAATAAGATGTAATCATGGCTACTCTTGACTAGCCTTACAACCTACACCACTTTCTTACACACCTATATTTTTGATAAGAGAAAAATAAAAGCAAAGATGCTTTTTTGGCATCATGTTGGCCGGCCACACTACTCTTAATTGAGTAGTGTTGGTTCCTTCTATTATCATTCTTACACCACCATTCATTTCTCATGCATACTCTCTCTCATACATATTCATCCTCTTCTTCATCAAAAAGATGAGTTTTTGATTCAAATTGTTCCAAAAAGATTACTAAAATTATTAATGTAATATATGAGTGTTGGTAATCAATTTTAAGGTAAACTACTAAACTAATATCTAGTTAATATTATTTAGTGGGGATAAGGGATAGTCTTGGGTGCAATCAAGAGGAGAATCTCTACTTTGGGATTTTTAAATGTTCATCCATTATTGGGAAGCTCAAGAACTAACAAGAAGGAGATCTTGTTGGTGCCCATATGATGACCGAAATTTATATTGTGAGAAAACGATTTCTTCTCTAATTTTATTATTATTTGCATGCATAAGATTTGTAATTAATTTTAAGACTAAATTAATTAGAACATATATGAATATGTTAAGTAATGAGATATAGATTTCTAACAAGTGGTATCAGAGCACAAGGTTGTTTGCATGAAAATCGGTTATAGTTTTTCCGAGTTATACGATTAACATATAAAACTTATAAATTTGTGTTATTATGATATATCACGAAATTAATTTATGCATATTAAAGTTTCTGATCCTAAAATGTATTTAGGATATTTTGGTTAATTTATGGATTTTATTGTTCATTTTATATTATATTGGCATTAAAATGTGATTTTTATGATAAAAATGTCATTTTTGGACGAAAATTAGCTAAACTTCGAATTTTCAGGTGGTTTTTGGATATGTTTTCACATATATTATTTTTAGATGATCTAGAAAGTTTTAGAATTTTATGAGTTCTTATGCTTCAAATAGGGATTTTTCATGTTAAAAATCGGATTTAGATGAAAAATAGGTTAATATGAGAAATATTTCGAATCTGGTCATATAAATTTAGTATGTTGTCACATGAAATTTTACAAGATGTGTGTAAAATAAATAGGCTATAATGAAGTCTTCATGCATGATTTATGGATTTTTGATGAAAAATAGCATAAATAGTGACTTAATTAGTGAATAATTTCTAAAACATACTTCATGACTACGGAAAAACGTCACATGTTGCATTTTATTATCTTTTTCAGATCTAAAATTGAGAAGTTGATGAATATTATTTTTCTCATGTTTTTATGATTTTTATTGATAAATCCGATAAACAGCAACATAGTTTTTCCGATAATTTTACGAAATTTTTAACCTAAGTTTTTGAACATTATGAGTGTCATGGTATTTTTCCAGAATGTTCATGAGTTTAAATTTCAAATTTCAAATTTATTTGAAATTTTTATGATTTATTTGGAGTTTATAGCATTTTATTGTAATTTTGAGTCCATTAATGAACAATTTTAAGAAATATAAGTTAATTATAGTCAAATAGTTAGTGGAGACTAATTTTGAATTCTAAGAGGTTAGGGTAATTAACTTGTGCATAAATATGAATTTATGTAATTATTGTGATTTTAAAAGGTTGAATCACGTAAATCCGTAAAAACCGATTAATATACGATATTGGCTCCTTAAAGGCGATTTAGCATAGAATTGGGCATGTTCATACATATTATACTGCTGCATTTTATTTATGATTGTCATAATTTTATTTTATGTAATTTTATTTTATGTAATTTTACTTAGTATGGCCTTAGTTTTTAATTGGTATTACCCGAAATGTATGGGAATATCGATTCGGTTGTGATTTATTGTGATCTCGTATCACCGTTTTGTAATTTAATAGATTTATTTTATTTTAATTACAAATGTATAATAGGAAATTATGTAATTTGTTATGTAATTTATTTATTCCGGAGTTCCTTGAAGACGGTGTCACTCAAGAAGGCGATACATAAAGACGGTGTTACCTCGAGATGCGTGCCATAACCGAATTTCAAGGGACCAATGGAGTTGGTTTCCGAATATGTAATATTTAATTAGATTTTCTATTCTAGAAAGGCCATACTAGGATTTAATTTATGCTTTGCATTTTATTTATATGTCGCATGCATCGCTAAATCGCCATAACTAAAACATGCATTATCTTTTAATCGAGTATATCGACCGTGTCAATTATAATTATCGTAGTTCAACGCTTTAGTTCACTTAAAACGTGATAGATAATAAATTGACATGACCTCTCGCTAAAATAAACAATTGAGACTTAGCCTTACCAAAAAGTAGAAACCATGAAAACCTATTTCATGAGGGAGTGCACTCGGCCCTACCGGGGTACAAACCTTGTTACGTAGGGGAAGTGGGTGATAAATGTCTATCCACCGAATTCATGTTGATGAGGGTTTCATCGGCCCTACCGTGCCCAAGTTGATGTGGATTTGGATCATGGACACATTTATTCGAAATTTGGATTGAGCTCAACGGAAGTATTCGTGACCGTAGTCGCATGTGTTCCGGGCTAAAGATAAATGTTAATGTAATTTTATCGACCAAGAGTTTTAGAAGTAGAATCGATTAAAGCGTTAATCCACCGAGTTATATTGATAAGGGTTTCATCGGCCCTACCGTGCCCAAGTTAATATGAATTTGGATCTTGGAATCATTTATCATAGTTGGGTAGAGGTCACTATGTAAATGTTTTACTTATTTACAAGTATTATTATAACGACAAATGTTTTTGTTTTCATTATTCCGTTATCATATTGTTCTATTTCTTTACCACAATTCATATACGATATCATTTCGATTTTTCAAAATCTCCATTAAAACATCGTAACTAATGACAAATATGAATTTGCTTCTAAAACCTCAAATGAACCATTGCTAAGGATCTCTTGTAAAGAGTATAGATAAAAGTTATTCATTATCAAACAGGTATTTGATTCTTGACAAACACATCTACTTACAATGGATTGTTTTTCATATACTTAATTGAATTATGTACCTTGAAATGATATATTGTTTTGGTAATTAGATTTGTCAAAAATTCGTAATTGACCAAAATAACGCAACCACTTCAATGAAAGTTTTAAGACTAAAACGAACAAATGAAGAGTGATCTTCATGAATTCAATTTTTCTTCTCAAAGCAAAGACTCATTCAAATGAGTGGGAGCATTCTCTTAAACCGTTAAGATGAGGACGAGGTTTAAGAAGTAAAAATAGAATGGAATTGATACAAGGTAATGTTAAAAGTAACGTTATTGAGAATGACAATACTAAACCTATCAATCCCGACCGATAAAGTTTCCATTGTCTTAAATGTTGGACATTAGAAAGGAAGCTACCCCAAGTTGTCAAAGAATAAGCAAGTTAGTTGTGGGACATCTAATAAGACTTAGTTCATTATTTATTTAATTGACATACATTTTGCTAGTACTACTTCGTCAATATTAGAAACCGGTGGTGGTTTTCATCATTATGTTTGATACATAGGATGATTAGAATATGACGACTAGCAACAATGAAGTCGAGAGATAGAGTCATTGTGTACTAAATCTAGTTTTTGGATTTAAAGTTGTACTTAATTGTGACTATTAAGTACATAAACTCAAAATAAGAATACAAACTTGTTAAGATACAAAAGAGGTTTCACTTTTGTGACCCTATACACCACGATTTGATGTATGGCTAGCCCATTATCAAGGTGATTATATTCTAAACCAAACTAGAATGATATATCATGAAGATGATACAAGACTCTAGTTGGTAACCCAAGATTAAACCTTAAATTCTGGAATGATTAACGCAAAGAGTTATCGAGTACTCTTGAAACCATTAGATTGTTAATGGTATATACGTATCTTGTATTCAAAGCAAGATGTCTCGTGCCTTTTGATTGAAAAGGAGATTGAGGTTGTAAATCATTGATCCAAAATAGGTTGATCATTTTCTTTTACCAACGATTTAAGTTGACGCTAATATGTTCACTTAATAAGAAAAATAAAGAAATCTTTGAAGAAGTTCAAAGTGTTCAAAGAATCACGATTTAGTCGTGATGGGATTATCAAAGTGAAGACTTTGGTATAAGCTAAAGTAAATGTGATTTAGAATCACAAGTTAATCTCTCTTAGCACGCATTATGGAATAATGTGTGGTTGGATAAGAAATCAAACGATATTCGATATGGTTTGGACTTCGATCAAGTTAGTTTGAGTTACTTGATCCTTTTGGGGATTTTATCATTTTGTATAAATTATTTTTCCACTAAATGTAAAACGAATCATATGAGATATGAAATGGAAGAGTACCATATTTGTAAGTTTTCACAAGAAACAAATGCTCATTTTTCCCTTTCAAATATCACGAGTACGACGGGTTTGCGGCTCGTGAAGCTGTCTTTCTAAAATACAAGTTTATTTCTAGAAGACAGAGTGGGAGAAATTATTCAAAGAGCCACAAAGAATGTTATGTCGCAAGAAACTGGTCTTTCTTGGCTACATGAGACGTTTTGTGTAAACCTAAGAGGTTAAAGTCGTCACTTGTTAAAGATGATGAATTCATGTTACTTTTAAGAAACTAAAGAGCTTACAACTTACAAAGAAATTGTTTGATTCAAGTTGATTACTTCTGGAAAGTAATGAACATATGACTTACATGAGAGTGTTTAAGTCACAACTCAATACAAGGCTTAGAGCCATGAAAATCCGAAATAAAAGGCTTCATTAGTGACAAAGGGTTTTGCACTAATAAAGAGAGATTTCAAGGCTTGATTGGTTGCAAAGGGTTTTGCACTAGTTGAAATGCTTAAGTCTGTTTGGATCTTCTTAGGGATTGTGTTTCATTATGAGGATATACATACAACAAGTGAATCTAAAACCCACTTCTTCAAAAGAAGGAATGTATTGAATACATGTCATGGGTTTTATAAATTCTTACAATCCTAAGATAATGTGAAACTTAAGAGAGGGTCTTAAGTAGGACATCAATGAGTTGGAATCAATGTTTTGATCATGTTATAAAACTTTTCTCGATAAGTCGAGAAGTTGTGTTTATACATGGAGTTTAGTGGGAGTCACGGAAATTTTTAATTAGTCTTATATGTGGATGACATATTGATCATTGCGAATGATTTAAGACTTATGGAGTATTAAAATACATCTTTAATATCTAGATTTATGTAGATAAATCCACATGATATTAGCGTCAATATGAAGTCTTATGTTGATAAGATTCATGACTAGTTCAATTAAATTGAACATATTTGATTGTTTCCATTTGCTTCCGCTGCCGGATCAATTAAATAAGTAATGATGTACAACACTTCATATACTTTGAGTATGATGAATTGTTTCAAAATCGAATTTAAGTAATCTTTACCAAGTAAGCCATAAAGATTACCCTTAAGTACTTGCAAAAGCATTAAGGATATAATGCAAAGTGTTTTTGATGCAATTTTATGTAAGGGTGTTACACAAGTGACAATTGACAATTGACAATTGATATTGCGCATGATTTCCGACAAAACCATAATCAAAACACATTAGGATGGTTAAGATACCATTGTGGCTATGTTAATTAAGAAGTAGATTTTCTAGAATTGTTCTAGGCAATAAAGAACAATGAGAGATATTTATAACAGAAATTGAGTACACTTGCAATCATGAGATGTGCAAGAGGATGAGTCCCGCACACTGTGAAAATAGTGGGAGCTATTCTTAGGCTAGAGGACCTATGTCTTGATTGAATCTCGACACGTACTCAGAAAGTTTTGTAATGCAAATGTATACATTACAAAGGAAAACGAGTATGTAGTAGGGTTGAGTAAGGTACAAGAAGTTGATAAAACCTACTAACCAAAGCCTTCTCATAGGCTTAACATGATGAGTCATGTCATTTCAATTAAATTGAGATGAACAACTACATTCAAGATTAAACTGGATTATAGAATATGAAGTAGTAATCAGGCATTGACTATTCACATGTGATAATCGCATTTGTCGTTCGAGTTTTTACTTTAAAACTCCTTTTATACTTTGTTACATCCAAACGGGTTGTAGAGACAACATTGAACCCCGTTAAAGTGAACACGGATTAGCATTGTATTCGCCTATAGTCACTTGTATGAGGTGACGTCTCGAAGTGACTAGAGTGTGATGCGATTGATGGCAAGTTCAAGTGTCATAGAGTCATGTGAGATGACTAGTCGATCACATAGGCAGACTGTTAGGAACACTTTGTCGGGCAGTGACCGCTTATAGAGTTCTGGCAAATTTATATAGCCTGGTCGTGGCGAGAGCTACTATAGTATTCTAATGAGTCGATTCTTTTGACTAAAGACTGTTCGCCTAAGATGGCACAGTTTCAGATTAGCTTTGATTTGTGTTACTACGACCTTCGTAAATGGGGTCAAATGGGCATATTTTGGGTTATGATGGATGTGGCTAGTCGAAGGGAATAAGTGCGATAGGAATTGTCCACCCCCTTGTCAGGGTTAAAACAATATCTCAGGGCCACTCGAGGAGTAATGAACTGGAAATGCGTGGCCACGCTCGGAAGGTATCTATGATAGATAAATCCGGTCAATCAGTTATTCTCCAGATCGAGGAAACCACTCTCGATATGATCACTTGCAAGTACGACCCGAAAGACACCTTGCATTGAGTGGGAGATAGTAATAGGACAAGAGAATTGGTGACGCACACTTGTCGAGGACAAGTGGGAGATTGTTGGGAAATGTGTCCTCAACAATAGTGCGATCACATGATTTAAATATCATTATTAAATCTCATATAAAGAATACGTAAGGGATGATTCAATTATATAGTCAACTGATCAACATTAATCGGTAACGATTGGCTTGCTAGAGTTTGACGTTATCGCGTGGGACGGTGGTGGTGGTGATCCCTTAAGGTCACACCTAAAGGATGATGCCCTTATCTATAAAGTTGATTAATTTTATGACGATGCAAGTTGATCAATTCCTTAAAATTGAACAATTCGATTTGTGAGAGAGAATAAATATCTTATTGTAATAGGATTAAATAAGATTTATTTTAGTAATAAAATGCTTTGTTACTAAAATTATTTATTGTTTGAGAAACAATAGAGATAGGAATGAATGGTTAATTATAATTACAAGATATTGTGAAATATAATTACATGACCCATTTTATTTATGTGATCAAGTATCACTGGTCAAATTATTGGATGTAATTTAATTAATTCATAAAATGATATTTATGAGATAAATATGCATTAAAATTAATTAATAACATGTAGCATACTACATGAGACATATTGTGTGACAAATGACAAATTGACAAAATAAAATGGTAGTCCATTTTATATAAGTGGACCGAAATGGTGGATGTGTGGTGGATTGTGGTTGTTTTATTTTAAGAGATAAAATAAGATGTAATCATGGCTACTCTTGACTAGCCTTACAACCTACACCACTTTCTTACACACCTATATTTTTGATAAGAGAAAAAGAAAAGCAAAGATGCTTTTTTGGCATCATGTTGGCCGGCCACACTACTCATAATTGAGTAGTGTTTGTTCCTTCTATTATCATTCTTACACCACCATTCATTTCTCATGAATACTCTCTCTCATACATATTCATCCTCTTCTTCATCAAAAAGATGAGTTTTTGATTCAAATTGTTCCAAAAAGATTACTAAAATTATTAATGTAATATATGAGTGTTAGTAATCAATTTTAAGGTAAACTACTAAACTAATATCTAGTTAATATTATTTAGTGGGGATAAGGGATAGTCTTGGGTGCAATCAAGAGGAGAATTTCTACTTTGGGATTTTTAAATGTTCATCCATTATTGGAAAGCTCAAGAACTAACAAGAAGGAGATCTTGTTGGTGCCCATATGATGACCGAAATTTATATTGTGAGAAAACGATTTCTTCTCTAATTTTATTATTATTTGCATGCATAAGATTTGTAATTAATTTTATGACTAAATTAATTAGAACATATATGAATATGTTAAGTAATGAGATATAGATTTCTAACACTTTGTAGGAGAAGAGCATTAAGCATGCCCTAATGGAGTGAAATGAAGCTAAATTGATAACATATAACGATCAAGCACCAGAGAGGAGAGCAATACTAAAGGCCTAAGTCAATAAAGCAAAGAAAATGGGCAATGATGAAGACCCCCACGACCCCTCAACGATCCCACGGATCTTGAGGCCGTCAAAGAAGAGGAAACCATGCTGACCAACAATCCGAGCGTCCCGAGCTCAGACCCGGCGTCTCAATGATCAACCTGAGCGTCCCGAGCACAAGGCGAGCGTCTCTCCCTGCGGTTTAAGCTCCCGATCAAAGGCAAGATGTGGGATTCCTTCTAGGACTTGCAAGGCTCTAATCCTCTTTAAAAGGGTCTAATCGTCATTTAAGCCCTTAGGTAACCTAATCTTTGTACTACTATATATACTTTACTTGTAATAATCAAAAGGATAAGCCCTCTTAGTGAAGGCAAAGCTCTCATTAGGAGTAGATTAGAACAGATTAATCATTTCACAAATTACACTTTAATCTTTTCTTAATTATTGTTCAAGATTTCTTATTGGGTAATTGAAGATTATTGGGTTATTATTGGAGAATTGACAACTGTTCATCAATCAATCAAGTTCTCTTCTATTATTCTTTGCTTTCCATTTGTCTTCATCTTAATATTGGTATAATCTCTTTACTCTTTACTCTTTATTGCTTATTTCTTCACTCTTTCATCATGTTTATGCTTGTTGAGATGATTGACACCATTGATAACAAGTCTTCCATGATAATAAGTGAGTAGTATCCTAGTTAGGGTTAGTGGGGGGGGGATTAGGGGAGTTAATCATGGGAAAGATTTATGCTTAATGAGTTCATATGAATGCTTGCTTATTATTTTCCAACTTATGCACATGTCATGTTTCATGAAATGCTTGATTGACAACCTAGCATGTTTCTCTTATTCTTTCAACAAGACTTGTAAGACATAAACCAACTCAAGGCTTGTTAGACCATGCACATAGTTGATTAGGAAGAATTAAGTAGACTTGTAGGTGTACGTTGTACAGTCTTGACCAAGTCGGCTCCGGGACCCAAACCTTCCTAGGACTCAATTATGTTATCTCACCATGAATAGGGAAAACCAAGTCGACTTGTAGGTGTTGTAAAGTCTTGACCGACTCGGCTCCGAGACCTAAGTTTCCTCTGGGAATTGTAAGAGATATATTAACTTGATTCCAACAATAATAATTGCTTGCATCTATATGATTCAGTTATGCTACTTTACCATGATTCCCTTATGATCCCATGATACCCTAGTACCTTTAATCAATTGTTTACATCTTTTAATTTATTGCTTATTTTACTTTATTGCTTTCATTAGTTTAGACTCACCAACTCCAACCCAAACCAATTGTGACACTAGCATAAATTGAGATAGATAGGCTTAGAACCCAAAGCACATCGTCCGGTGAATTGACCTTGACTCAACCACTATCTAATTGTTTGTTGAGATTATAAATGTGTCTGATGGAGTGAACAAGGACTCGCTCACCATCACTCCTTACCTTTTAGAGCAGCTTTAATCGTCATGTAATCAACTTGTACATCATCTGCAAAATCATGAAGAGCTATCAAAGCTTCTAACGGGTCCCGAAGAAGGGATCTCGTCCAATAATAAAACATAGATTCATCTACAATGTCTATAGCATAACATGTATCCTCTATCATAGGCTTAGCCAGCGTGCTAGCCAAATTAAAGGTTACCTTATCATCCTCTACCTTGAGAGTCAAACGTCCTTGTTTGACATCAATAATAGCCCCTGCAGTATGTAAAAATGACCTACCCAAGATTATAGGAATCTGAGTATCTTCAGCCATATCTAACACAATGAAATCAACAGGTATAATGAATTTACCTATATTAACAGGGACATCCTCTAATACACCTAGAGGCCACTTAACTGTCCGGTCAACCATTTGTAGGGTCACGTTGGTAACTTTAAGATGCCCCATGTTCACTTAACTGATAAACGAATCATCATTCGAGCATGGCCATGCATTTCAGTTACAACTCCTCGAGTGGCCCTGAGAAATAACTAATCCTAATAAAGGTTGGAAATTTTCTTCAACTCGAATCCTGCAGATGTAAGCACAGTATGAAATGACCCAGAAAAAATCTTCTTAGCCTCCTATTACGGCAGACCATGAGAAAGAAACCAAAGTCACCCAAAACCTGCCTTAATCTCAAGAGACAATCGATAGTCAAAATAATCGATTCTAGGAACACAATGGACGTCCAATCCATGACCTGGCACTGAATGATTTTAAACATTTAGGACTCCATTACGTTGTCACAATTTTTGTCCTACGAGGTATCGTTATAACTCGCATCTGTGATCGATCAGCCAACTGTTTGACTTATGGCTCGTTGAACCCACCATTAATCAACTTCACAAAATAATAGCCAGAGTTATCAGCTCATGTAGGCGATTACGGACCAAAACAAATATAATGTAATTCAGTTCACTTTGTGGCGTTCAGTGTTGTCGTACAATCCACATGAAAAACAAAATATTATAATAAAACGATGAAATTATAAATAGCATATGAAAAAGATAATGTATCGAATTCATAATCAACTACTACAACTCAGGAACACGTTTAATTCCCATGGAAATAACGTGCCCTACATGCTTATCATAATTCAACGGTTTAGTGAGAGGGTCCGCGATGTTCGCATCCGAAGCAATCTTATCAATCACTATCTCCTCTTGCTCCACGTAATCACGGATTAGGTGAGCCTTCCGATGTACATGTCTAGACTTGTTGCTAGACTTAGGCTCCTTAGCCTGGAAGATGGCACCTCTATTATCACAATAGATAGTGATTGGGTCATTCGAACTAGGAACTACGGATAGTCCTTGTAAGAATTGACGTATCCATATAGCTTCCTTTGCTGCTTCTGAAGCAACATAGTACTCGGATTCAGTAGTAGAATCTGCTACAACATCCTGCTTGGAACTCTTCCAGTTGACCGCAACACCATTAAGAGTAAAGACGAATCCAGACTGAGATTTCGAATCATCTCGATCCGTTTGGAAGCTAACATCTACGTAACCGATTGCACAAAGCTTAGTATCTCCTCCATAAGTCAATACCCAATCCTTAGTCCTCCGTAGGTACTTGAGGATGTTTTTAACAGCGACCCAGTGTGTTTCACCTGGATTGGGTTGGTGCTGACTCGTCATACTCAATGCATATGCCACGTCTGGACGTGTGCATATCATGTCATACATGATCGATCCTATGGCTGATGCATAAGGAATGCGACTCATGCGTTCAACCCCTTCAGGTGTCGTGGGTGACTGAGACTTGCTCAAATGCATCCCAAACGTCATTAGAAGGTTCCCCTTCTTGGAGTTGGTCATGCTGAACCTTTCAAGAATCTTATCCAAATAAGACTCCTGACTCAGTGATAACATCCGTCGTGATCTATCTCGATAGATACGGATTCCCAATATGCGTTGTGCCTCACCCAGATCTTTCATCTGGAAATGGTTCTTCAACCATCCTTTTACCAAAGATAAGAGAGGAATGTCATTCCCAATCAAGAGTATGCCATCGACATACAATATCAAGAAAACAATCTTGCTCCCACTCGACTTGATATATAAGCATGGTTCCTCGACCGATCGAGTGAAACCATACTCTTTTATCACCTGGTCGAAATGATGATTCCAACTCTGAGAAGCTAGCTTAAGTCCATAAATGGAACGCTTAAGCTTGCACACTTTCTTAGGATTTTCAGGATCTATGAAACCTGCGGGCTGTACCATATACAACTCTTCCTCCAAATAACCGTTTAAGAAGGCAGTTTTCACATCCATTTGCCAAATTTCATAGTCATGAAAAGCGGCAATCGCTAAGATTATCCGAATGGAACGTAGCATAACTACGGGTGCAAAAATTTCATCATAATGCAATCCGTTCACTTGAGTGAAACCTTTTGCCACTAGTCGTGCTTTATAGGTATCTGGTTGCCCGTCTACAGAATGCTTTATTTTGTAAAGCCATTTACACTGTAGAGGTTTTACCTTATTAGGTAAATCAACAAGATCCCATACGTCATTCTCATAAATGGAGTTCATCACGGATTGCATGGCTTCAAGCCATTGCTTTGAGTCGGAACAGGTCGTGGCACCTTTATAGGTAGCGGGTTCATTACTCTCTAGGAGCAAAATGTCATTCTCCTCGACCATACGAATGTATCTGTCTGGAGGATTAAAGACTCTACCCGACCTCCTACGTTCCTGAGGAATATTAACCGTATCATCAGTTGAAGGAACAACTTCCTCCATCTGTTCCTCGGTTGTTGGTTCTTGAATCTCCGACAGCTCGAAGGTTCTATTACTTAACTTGTTCTCGAGAATTTCTTTCTCTAAGAACGTTGCACTAGCCGCAACAAAAACTCGATGTTCGGTAGGCGAATAGAAGTAATGACCAAACATTCCTTTTGGATAACCAATAAAGTATGTCTTAACCGATCGCGGGCCGAGCTTATCCTCGTGTCTCCACTTGACATAAGCCTCGCAGCCCCAAACCCGAATAAAGGACAAGTTAGGTACCGTTCCCTTCCACATTTCATATGGAATCTTGTCGACAGCTTTAGTCGGACTTCGGTTAAGTATAAGAGCAGCTGACAAAAGAGCAAAACCCCATAATGAATCAGGTACTACCGTGTGACTCATCATGGATCGAACCATATCAAGTAGTGTTCGATTTCTCCGTTCGGACACACCATTTAACTGAGGTGTTCCAGGTGGAGTTAACTGTAAAACGATTCCACAGTCTTTAAGGTGTTGATCAAACTCATTTGAAAGATATTCGCCACCCCGATCTGAACGGAGTGCTTTAACCTTTCTACCCAGTTGGTTCTCAACCTTATTCTGGTATTCCTTGAATTTCTCAAAGGACTCACTTTTATGCTTCATTAAGTAGACATATCCGTATCTACTCAAATCGTCCGTGAAAGTGATAAAATATCTATAGCCATCTCTAGCGGTAATTGACATAGGTCCACATACGTCCGTATGTATGAGTCCTAATAGGTCACTAGCGCGCATTCCAACACCTTTGAAGGAAATTCAAGTCATTTTACCGATAAGACATGATTCACACGTGCCAAATGTAGAAAACTCGAATGCGGGAATATTCCCATTCTCGATGAGTTTCTTTACACGTTTTTCATTTATGTGTCCCATTCGACAATGCCACAGATAAGTTTGATCTTTGTCACCAACCTTTATTTTCTTATTATTCACATGTAATACATCTGTGGTTTGATCTAAGATATAAATTCTATTCATGGAAACTGCTTTGCCATAAACCATTTCATTGAAAGAGAAAATACAGCTATTATCCTTTATTGAAAATGAAAAACCGTCTTTATCAAGTACGGAAACAGAAATAATGTTCTTAGATAAACTGGGTACATAGTAACAGTTATATAAATATAACTCAAAACCACTCGGGAGTTGGATTACGTATGTTCCCTTCGAGATTGCAGCAACTTGTGCTCCATTCCCGACTCGCAGGTCCACATCACCTTTTGCGAGAGGTGTGATGTTCTTTAGGCCCTGAAAATGATTACACAGATTAGAACCACAACCAGTATCAAGTACCCAAGTTTCGAAACTTGCATGGTTAATCTCAATCATATAAATATAAGATGACATACCAACAGGAGTGACGCGGCCTGCTTTTATATCCTCACGGTACACGGGACAGTTCCCCTCCTCCAATGCCCAGTCTTGTGGCAATGGTGGCACTCAATGTCACTGCCCTTGCTCTTTGCCTTGCCTTGTGAGCCACTAGTCTCACCAGGCCCACTCTTACCGTTTCCTGACTTTTTAAACTTTGGCTTTCCTACAGTTAGGTCTCCATGAGCCTTGCCCTTACCCTTATTCTTGTTGGAAATCATGAGAACATCTTGCTTCATGTTCCCACTCAATTTCATATCCTTCTCGGTCTGTACGAGAAGTGAGTGTAGCTCATGAGGACTTTTGTTCATGTCATTCATGTAGTAATTTGCCCTGAAGAGGGCAAAACCATCATGAAGTGAATGAAGCATACGGTCAATGACTATGCTCTCACTGATTTTGCAATTAAGTGCCTCCAATTTCTCGACATTCTCAATCATGTTGAGAATGTGTGGGCTAACCGGTTGGCCCTTCTGGAATTTTGCATCAAAGAAGCGACAGGTATGCTCATAAGTAACGATTCTCGGTGCTTTTGAGAACTCATTAGTGAGCGTGGTGAAAATCTTGTTTGCACCTTGGGCAATGAAGCGTCTTTGCAAATTGGTTTCCATTGCAAAAATGAGCACGTTCTTTATCGCACCCGCTTCCATGACGAAGTCACTATAAGCAAGTGACTCGTTAACTCCTGCATTGGGGCCTGGGTTTACCGGTATTGGCTCAGTTAAGTACTTGAGCTTACCGTCAGCCATGGCAGCATTCTGTAATAATGCCTCCCAATCCGCAAAGTTGGACCCGTTATTCTTCAGTCATGTGAACTGATTCATGTGGTCCATGAAAGCTTTTAGCCAGGACTCGCGTCCAAGTGTGGCACTTGGCATAGGGATTTCGTTATTTCCAGCCATTTGTTGTAACAGTATTATCAAAATAAAACGTAATCTACACTGCGACAACAAGAATAAAATATAATAAGCATAGTCATCGTTATGATTTAAGTCTAATGCAATACTGTTATAACGCGGAGACTCAAGCATTTATACAATTAACCTCCCTCAAGAATTATATAAATGATTCCAAGACTCAATTATCTGTAAATTGATAAGCCAACCTTTTGGCTAATTCTTACTTTAGAATTCTTGGTCGATAAATTTCTGTAAATTCTATCTATAGTCCATCATAATCACGAGAAACTCTTCGGATTATAATGTTGAGGTAAACTAAGTCAACACAAACTACTTACCCAACGTAGAAGGGGTCATATGGAGAGTAAGGTCCTATATGCCTACCGACGAAGAAGGGATTCATAGTTGTTTTCCCTTATAAAGACTATTCTCAATTTCAGTTTTAGAGGAAGATCCCATCAACTTTATTTTAATTCATTTTAAGTGAACTAATATCTAGCATGCGTGAATGAATAAACTAAGATGATGGCTTAAAATGTGTGACATCTGTATGTCTATGAAAACCAACTTTCAATCTATATGAGTCAATTTTCATGCATATTAGTAGGTAGTTTGGTTTAGGTGGAAAATGATGCACTAACTATCATGTGAAGAAAAGCAATAAGAATGGTAAAACTTAAAACAAAAATAAAGTCCTAGTGTGGCCTATCTACCAAAATGAACATAAATACAACTTTGGAATCCATCCTTGGACCCGAGAAGCTTGTCTTGATGTTCCATCTTGGTCCATGTAGCGGGAGTGAGGAATCCAATCTCCATCTTTATTCTTCTCAAAATTACAATTTTAAAAATTACATAATAAACCTATTTACATTCTAATTTCAAAACCATAATACTTAAAGAAAACCAAAAGGAGATACGGGATCTCAAAATTACATTAAAAATTATGTTTCCATCATTACGAAAACATAATTTAACTAAGGCCACACTAGGTATTACAAATTACAACCGTTTGCAAAAATACGTAAAATAAACCATTCAATAAAACATTCAACTAAATAAAAATGCATCAACTATAAATTATTCATTCAAGACATAATTCCTTAATTATGTAGAGTAATTTATCCAAACCACCTATTTAAATGATCAAATTATGTGACAATTCCTCAATTACTCACAATGATTTTAATCTTAATACATATTAATCTTGTAATATGAATCAATCCGACATTATTTTAAACCTCTTTAAAATAATTGGGTATATTTAATTTGTGAACTTTTCACAACAATTAATCATACATTATAAATTTAATGTATAATAAATATTGGCCAAAATAAACAAAAACGAAACCTTTTTTTCCGACTCTCGGCATGATACAAATTTTTTTTTTTCTTTTGCACTCGGAAGAACTGGAAAAAGGAGAAAAACTTTTTTTTATTATCTCGGCATTTTGCCCAAAAAGAACAAAAACAGTTTTTTTCTTTATTGTTCTCGGCAAACATCAAAAAACAAAACAGCCCATTTTTTTCTTTGTAAACTCACGGCACATACAAAAAAACAGAAATATTTTTATTTTAAACAAAAAACTCATTTGTTATGAACAATTGTTTAATGTTGCTATTATAACAAGATTGGCATAATCATCCTTTTACTTTAAAAATATATTCAACTAGATGATTCAATTTAACCTATTAAAATGAATATCTAAATCGTGATTAAACCGATCATCACAATTGATTTGAACATTTGTTAAATTAATTGTATGCCAAAAACTATATAGCAAAAACAATTGAACAATATCAAACAATTTCCATTTACATTTCAATTTAATCCTAATTAAATCAAAACATCTACAAATTTATCATATTATCATCATAACAAATTAAAACAACAATATGAATAAATCAAATGGAAACAACAACATCAAATAACCAAAACTCAATCGGCAAAAAAAATTTCTCACGACAAAAAAATTTTTTTTTTACACGGCCGAATGTTTTTTTTTTTCTTTTTCTTGTTCAATTCATTTATGAAAATCATATAAAATAATTTCGTGCCCTTTGCTCTGATACCACTTGTAGGAAATATCGGTATACTTCCCTTAAAATTAAGGATTATAACGAAATTATGATAATGAAAAACTAGTCATAAATGAATTTGCATAAACAAAAAGAGAAGAGAGTAATAATCAACCTTTGGTCCTAGCAAAATGGCCTAAGAACAATATCAAAATGATATTCTCCTAATTGTTTCACCCAAGATGCTCCGAGAAAATGCCCCTCAAATTGCTAGAATGAGATCCCCAAATTCCCTAATTAATTTAGGGTTTTTGTGTTTTGTTTGATGAGAGAATATTAGGTCAAAAATTAGGTTAAAAAGATTAGCAAAAAATGATCCCCTTCTCTCCCTATTATAACCGAAATTGGGGAGTGAAGAAAGGGAGATATTTTTTTTCTTTCCTTTTTCCTCTAATTTGGTTTGACCGAACCAACCAAAAATGAGGATAAAATCCTCTTATTTTTAGTTGTTATCTTAATGTATAAAAAGTGTGTACCTTTTATAAATTGTCAATTATGTCAACATGTATTAATAAGTCCACACACAACAGCTTGCAGTCGATTTATTAATACCGGTCTGTTAACATTTACACTGACAATATCGTATAATATATACATTAACTATAAATATTGCATATTTATAATTTGCTAATTAAATATAACCGATTATGTTTAATTACGAATTAACATCTTAATTCATTTAAGCTAACATTATATACATTAATTAAATATAACATATTATATTCAATTTACGAATTGATAGTTAATTCGTCTCAGCTAATATTATTTAATTAGATTAAATAATCGTCTTATCATCACATTGACTAACTGTTTAGTCAAATACATAGACTAACCTTTTAGTCATATAAGGCATCAATGTGATTACATTTCCATAATCACATCTCTCAAACACATCCTTTAGGTGTGACTTTTAGGGACCAGTTGATCACCGCCATCAGTATGATAATAACGTCAAACTTTCTAGCAAGCCAACCGTTATTAAGTAATCGTTAATCAACTGATAAAATACTAAGTATACCCTTGTGAACCTATAAGAGATTTATAAATGTTATCACACTAATTGTGGAGGACACAATCTCCAACATATAGCCCATTGTAGAACTGATTGCACAGAAACCACTTCTGAAACCCATGGCGAGGGACTGAACGAACAAGTCTCTTAAAACGAACCCATGCTTCGTTTAAGTCCTCAGTGGGACCTTGTTTGAAGCTAGTGATTTGGTTTCTCAGGGCATTTGTCTCTTTTTTTTTTGGTAAAATGTAAACATTAAATTAATAGCTCAAACAAGTACCATTTACATCACTATATTATGAGCTTGCTAGCTCATCAACTCAGCCAATTTTATTTACTACACACACACTATCATAAACAATTAGATAAGCTTCTCAAGCCACTGCTTATCTTTCCTGGACATAATCCCCTTAGCTTGTTGCTGAATTCGACCTTTAATATCTCCCTGAATCATGGCAACACATCTTCTAGGACTGATTACCTTGTACTCATGCCTACTCTCATTGCGCTGCATCCATATATGATACATGGCAGAGTTGAGGATGCTATTCAGTAGCCCAGTTTTCAACCTGGTAAATCACTTGTGCAGCCACCAGTTCTGAGCATTATCAACAGAAAACTGCACAACAGTCCAATCCTGAAGCCTCTGAATCACCCTCCTACTGTACTGGCATTGAAAGAACAGATGCTGGGTAGATTCTTCCTCCTGATCACAGATGCAGCAGTTGCTATCTGGGCTAATACCTAGTTTGTGTAGCGTCTCCTTAGTGTTAAATCCCTGATGATAATATAACCAGTGTAACACCCCGTAAATTTGAAAACCTTTATTATATTTTAAAAGTAATATTTTAATCCATTCTAATTTAATATTAATTTATTTGAAATAATAATAATTTGGTAAAATATAATCTTATTTTATTTTGAAGAAATGTAATTATTTTTGATAGTTTAGAAATGTTTAAAAGTGATTTAAACTATATTTAAAGCTTTTCCTTTGATAAATAGATTTCGGATAAAAGTCGTAAAATTGGGATTTTCCCATTTCTTACGGTCGTTGGGTAAACGAGTTTGGATATTGGGCATACGAGTACTTAATCTTTTAGTAAAAACGTGTTTAAGAACTTTAATATTCTCGGAAATCGCGTTCGACGAATATTTCTAATTATCGTCGAAGCAAACCCAAAACGTAAACAATTGACCCTCCTTCCCTCCATGTTGACCGACCACCTACCCCCATTTGTCCCCTCTTTCAACTTTCATTTCCTCCATTCTCAATCTATCTCCTCCTTCTCTCAAACACCAAAACCCATCAAAATAACCTTCTTACAAATCCTAAATCCTTCAAAAATCCTTCATTTCTCCACCAATTTGCATAAAATTTATATATTTGGAATCCTCTCTTCAATCCTCATCTCCTAGTAAGCTTTATTTTCATTTCCTCCAATTTTGTTTTAAGACTCATCTTTTAGGGTTTTCGAATTTAAGCTTAATAATTGTGTTTTTGTTGTTCTTATAGGTGAACAATTTGAAGATGAGTTAGGTGACTCATATATTGTAGAAGATGATGAATGACTTCTGTTTCTAGGGCTCTTTCTCAAGTGTTATTGTTCTCTTTTTCTAGCTTAAGGTAACTATTCCGAGTCACTCGACGAATTAATGTCACATTAGTAGTTGTATTTGTTGTTTGTTGTTGTTTGTTGTCGTTTGTTGTTGTTTGTTGTTGTTTGTTGTTGTTTGAGATGATCTTGTTGATAAATGAATGAATGGAATAAGATGAGTATGCTTATGTTTAATTTATGTTACCCATTTGTATATTATTGTTTGGAACAAATTTGGATGAGGAATTATGTGTTGTGACAAGTCCGTGTTTTGGCTGGAACGCGTCAGTACCGAACCGAGACGGTTTCCAATGTTTCCAAAAATATAACAGATTGAACGGCATCGAAAAATTAGGTGGTTTAGCCACTTGAATCACTCAATTCGGAGTCCGTATGAGTAAATGGCGTCGTTTTATCGATAAAAAAATTTATAGAAAAGTTTACCCTTGTGTGAGACGGTTATTTATGCTATTTTATTATGCGAGAATTTTGTGGAATTAGTTATTTTGTAAGTTGGAATGTTTTCTTTATGTTGATAGTGTTCACATGACAGAAATTGGAATATTGCATGAGAATGATATTGTAATGAATGTTGTGATTTAGGCCAAAATGGGCCAAGACTCTGAGCTGGGCCAGTTTGACCGAATGAGTTTGGTCAAACTAGGTTTAAACCGGTCAGCCTCGATTTGACCAATGACCCGTCGCGGGACTCGGGTCGAGGGTTTATCTTTGAGGTGAGATTGGTTGTTATTGGATGTTTTATGTTGATGCCTTGATATTGGTGATTATCATTTCACATGTTGAATGTTGGATGCTTTGGATGCCTTATGCTTGAGCCTTGTTGCCTCTTTGCCCTTTTAGCTTGTTCTCATGGATTATGGTACTGTTGGTTAGATGGAATTTGGATTATTATTGATATTGGAGATATTGTTGGATTGTCAGCTGAATATGCTCTTGCGTAGCCTTTCATATGCTAGGGTGTGTATGAACATTTGTGTGTGCAAGTTTGGATTCTTTGCCCCTCTTATGGTTAATTGGGTGTCCTACTTGTCTTGTGTGGTGTGGGCTAAAGTATTCAAGTTGGGACTAGGTCCTAGGTGAGTATTTCGGCCTTCGTCATAGATAGGCCATTATAGTCTTTGACGAGTATATGTTCACCGCTTAATAGCCTTTGTGTCTTAGCTTGGTGGGTTTATATCCAAGTTAGGGCATGACCTCCTGACGCACTCTTAGAAGTATGTGGTCAGCTTAAGTACTAGCCAACCCTTTGGTGGACTCCTTAGGGGTACTCATGTGTTGTTATCATGGGTCTTGGATGCGGTAGTTTTTCGCATGTCGCTAGGTCTGCGCAGGTTTAGGACTAGGGTGTTTACCTTACCTCGTGGTATAGACTTTCGAGATTCTGAGTGACTATTGGTGTCCTAAGAACTTATGCCTGTCTCTAGATATATTGTCCTTTCTTGTTTGATGATTCTATGAATCATAGAAGGTGAGATGCAAGCCGGCTATGGTTGATAGAGTTTGGATTCCTGGATGTTATGTGATTCACATGATAGTGTAGTATGAGTCGGTATAGTATTCACATGCTAGAACTATGTGTTGTTATATTGTTGTTCACATGATAAGCACGATTGTCTAGCATCTATATGCTAAGGCTATGTGTTATTCATATTCATATTCTTATGTTTACATGTTATATTAATTATGACATTTCGTGGCTGGGAGAACTCGGAGTTACTCCCCACTGACTGTGGCTTTCGTATTTGTATAAAATGGCATTGACAGGTAGGTGATGCATATATGGGGTACATGGACGAGCTAGCGAGCAAAGTAACCTTGGGACCTAGATTGGCTTTATTTTGTTGTGACCCTTGAACACTTTTTATGTCATTTACTTTTTAGGGACATATGTCTCCCTTTTTCATATTTTGGTTGTATAACTTTGTTTCGCGACTTTAGCGATGTTTTATTTATGAGATTTACTTTAGACCTTGCATGTTTGACACCTTCCCATTTGGATATTTTTATAACAGGTTCAGGTTTCGTTTTCGGTTTTAAAAGTTACAGGTTTTTATCCAAATGAACCTATTACAAACATATCCATGCAGTTTTTATCTAGAATTATGTGTTTACTTTTCCGCAATGAATGAGGGTGTCACAGTTGGTATCAGAGCATATTTGCTCCCGACGCACGTTTGTGCACCCCCAATATAAATAACTTGACCTTAAAATAATAAAGTTGAGAGATGGGTAGGATGGGTAGACTTAGGAATTTATGTTGTAGTCTCTGTGTGTTTGCTCTTTGTTAGGTTCTAACATGTTTGTTGATTGCCATGTAATATTTGTTGTGCCTTATGTCAATAACCGTAAACCTACCAACGTGAATATCAAGATTTGGTGCCTATTGCCGAGGACTGAAGATTTGTTTACCTTTGAAGAATGCTTCTACTTCCTCGAAAATGTTTCTCATTCTTTGTGTACCTTGTCTTATTCTTTATCTCTGGGTGCTTATTCTCCTTCTAAACTCTCTTTTCTCTTTCCTTGAAAGTTACTCTTGTACCCTCCTAACTTGTCCTTTGTTCCTTGCTTATCCTACCTTAACGCCTTTTTGATAGTACTCTTTCTTTTGAGGAACGTTGACCTTGGTTTGGAAAATTCGACTTTTGAGGAGACTGTTTGTGGTTAACCCATAACCCTTGTTTTAAGAGGTTGTGATGTTGGAAAGACTTAGGTGGAATTGAGTGGTGGAATCGAAGGTGTAAGATTGAGAGAGTAAGTAAGTTGAATTTACGATTGGCTTTCGTAATCACTTTGGATATGAGGGTTTTATAAGGTATATGTTACCATATGAGAAATACTAATTTTGGGATTATTAGTTGGTCTAAGTGAGTGATCTTAATTACTACTTGAGGTATGGAATGAGAGTGAGACTAAGCTACATTGTTGGGAAATCTTAGCACTTGTTTTAGTAACTAGAAAGGATAATGGTATGGTTGACGCCAATTCTTAAGTTGAAGGACATAGTTTTAATTTATGGTGGTAAAATGTAGGAATTTAGAGATTGGAATTAGGACCCTTGATTGAAGATTTTATCATTTTGAGAAACCCTGACCTTGATCTTGTGGAAGTTGTTTGTGGATGTTTGAGGATTTGGAGTGATGAAATCACACTTATAGTTGAGTACCCTGTTTCAGGGAATAGATTAGGATGAAGTAAC
This sequence comes from Silene latifolia, assembly GCF_048544455.1. Lineage (NCBI taxonomy): Eukaryota > Viridiplantae > Streptophyta > Magnoliopsida > Caryophyllales > Caryophyllaceae > Silene > Silene latifolia. The sequence continues at coordinate 55,190,981 of NC_133527.1, read as the reverse complement.
ATGAGAGTTTTGAGGAAATCCTTGGGAGTGATGTGGTTATAAGTTTTGTTGCCAAGAAGTTTTCGGAACCGCTTAGGTTGATGTTGTTGTGTGAGATTTGAGTACCTGGCGTTTCCTTGTTGTCTAATTTCCTTTCTTCTTTGACCATAAGCGTTACCGTTCATACCTCCTTTCCTCGCTTCATCTTGCTCATGATCTTGAATTAACCGCCGTGGTACATGCCTTGAAGACATGGAGGCATTACCTTATTGGAGTTCATTGTCGCATTTATACCGATCATAAGAGTTTGAAGTGTATCTTTACCCAGAAAGAATTGAATATGAGGCAAAGAAGATGGCTAGAGTTGGTGAATGATTATGATGCCGAGTTAATTTATCATAAAGGGAAAGCAAATGTGGTGGCCGATGCTTTGAGTAGGAAGACTAGTCACTCTGTGAGCACTATCCGTTTGTTACCTGATGAACTTACCAGGGAATTTCAAAAGTTAGGGATAAGCCTTGATGGGAAGGGCTTTAACTATCTTAGTGCCTTGAGTGCAGAACCCGACTTTTATCGTGAGATCCGTACGTGCCTACCTGAGGATGCTACTTTCAAGGCCATTCAAGCAAAAATCCAACTTGGGCAAGCTAAGGATTGTGTGGTGGATAGTGATGGATACCTTCGTTACCAAGGTAGGATGTATGTTCCGAGAGTAGCTGAGTTGAGGAAGAAGATCCTTGATGAAGCTCACCTTTCTCCTTACCCTATTCATCCTGGTGGTAACAAGATGTATAAAGACTTGAGATTACAGTTTTGGTGGCCTAGGATGAAGATTGATGTCCTAGAGTATGTTAGCAAGTGTCTTACCTGTCAGAAAAAGAAGATTGAGCATCAGAAACTCGGGGGTTTGCTACAACCTCTGGATGTTCCCCTTTGGAAGTGGGAGTCCATCTCTATGGACTCTATGATGGCTTTACCTAAGATTGCTAGCGGAAAAGATGCGGTTTGGGTGGTTATAGATCGATTGACCAAATGTGCTAGGTTTATACCTATCAAGGAGACGTGGAGATTAGATGTCCTAGCTGGGGTCTATGTGAGGGAGATAGTACGCTACCATGGAGTGCCTAAGGATATAGTTTCAGATCGTGACCCGAGATTCTGTTCCCATTTCTGGACTGCTTTACAAGAAGCCATGGGTAGTAAGCTACTGATGAGTACCGCTTTTCATGCCGCTACAGATGGACAGACTGAGAGGACTATCCAGACTTTAGACGACCTCCTTCGTGCTTGTGCTTTAGACTTCCACACTTCTTGGGAGAAGTGCATACCTCTTGTTGAATTCTCCTACAATAATAGCTATCATACTTCTATCAAGATGTCACCTTATGAAGCTTTGTATGGTAGGAAGTGCCGTAGTCCGATCTGTTGGGATCAAGTCCAAGATGCTCATGTGTTGGGACCCGATTTGGTAACTGAGACCATCAATCAGGTTCAGATCATTCGAGAGCGTATGAAAACCGCTCAAGACCGACATAAATCTTATGCCGATGTTCGTCGTCGACCACTTGCCTTTGAGGTTGAAGATCGAGTGTTCCTTAAGGTATCACCTATGAAAGGGGTGAAACGGTTTGGTGTAAAAGGAAAGCTGAGTCCCAAATACATTGGACCTTTCCGTGTGCTTGAGAAGATTGGTCCCGTTGCTTACCGTTTGGAGTTGCCCCCGAATTTGAGCAAGGTTCATGATGTCTTCCATGTATCTCAGTTAAGGAAGTACATTAGTGATCCGAGCCATGTCATTCAAGAAGAAATCCCAGATTTGGAGCCTAACTTGACTTTGGAAGAAAGGCAATCCGAATCCTCGAAAGAGAAAACAAGCAACTTAGAAACAAAGTTGTGCCCCTAGTTCGTATCCTTTGGCGTTGTGGAAATGTCGAAGAAGAAACTTGGGAGCCTGAATCTTCTATGTTAGCTAAATATCCCGAACTTTTCTCGTGAGGTAATTCTCTTTCCTTTATCTAATTCTTGTGAGTTTTAGCTATCCTTTCGAGTGTTCCTCTCCTTCTCTTAAATACTCTCCGCGTTAGTAGTCCTTGCTTAGTTGTTTAAAAGTCGTAGTTAGAGTTTGGTCATAGCTAGTGGAGTTATTACCCTTATTATAGAGTTTCGAACTAAAGTTTTTTGAAAATGTTTTAATGTTTTCCACTGGTTTTAACGTCAATGAGTGGTAAAGCTCGTTATTGGAGACGTCCGATAATTGGTTTTCTCATTTGTTGGTGTAAAAATATATATTTTTATGTCTTTGATTTGGAATATTGATGTTCTTGAACGGCCGATGAGGATATTCCGTTCCATTGAAAAGACACTTATATTTCATACGTTCATATTTTGAAGATTTTGTTTACTTGATTTTAAAGAGATAGACCTACATATATACAATGTTCCTTCTTCTAAGTTTCGGGGACGAAACTTCTTAAAAGGAGGGATGATTGTAACACCCCGTAAATTTGAAGACCTTTATTATATTTTAAAAGTAATATTTTAATCCATTCTAATTTAATATTAATTTATTTGAAATAATAATAATTTGATAAAATATAATTTTTTTTTATTTTGAAGAAATGTAATTATTTTTTATAGTTTAGAAATGTTTAAAAGTGATTTAAACTATATTTAAACTTTTTCCTTTGATAAAATAGATTTCGGATAAAAGTCGTAAAATTGGGATTTTCCCATTTCTTACGGTCGTTGGGTAAACGAGTTTGGATATTGGGCATATGAGTACTTAATCTTTTAGTAAAAACATGTTTAAGAACTTTAATATTCTCGGAAATCGCGTTCGACGAATATTTCTAATTACCGTCGAAGCAAACCCAAAACATAAATAATTGACCCTCCTTCCCTCCATGTTGACCGACCACCTACCCTTATTTGTCCCCTCTTTCAACTTTCATTTCCTCCATTCTCATTATATCTCCTCCTTCTCTCAAACACCAAAAACCCATCAAAATAACCTCCTTACAAACCCTAAATCATTCATAAATCCTTCATTTCTCCACCAATTTGCATAAAACTTATATATTGGAATCCTCTCTTCAATCCTCATCTCCTAGTAAGCTTTATTTTCATTTCCCCCAATTTTGTTTTAAGACTCATCTTTTAGGGTTTTCGAATTTAAACTTAATACTTGTGTTTTTGTTGTTCTTATAGGTGAAGAATTTGAAGATGAGTTAGCTGACTCATATATTATAGAAGATGATGAATGATTTCGGTTTCTAGGGCTCTTTCTCAAGTGTTATTGTTCTCTTTTTCTAGCTTAAGCTAACTATTCCGAGTCACTCGACGAATTAATGTCACATTAGTAGTTGTATTTGTTGTTTGTTGTTGTTTGTTGTCGTTTGTTGTTGTTTGTTGTTGTTTGTTGTTGTTTGAGACGATCTTGTTGATAAATGAATGAATGGAGTAAGATGAGTATGCTTATGTTTAATTTATGTTACCCATTTGTATATTATTGTTTGGAACAAATTTGGATGAGGAATTATGTGTTGTGACAAGTCCGTGTTTTGGCTGGAACGCGTCAGTACCGGACCGAGACGGTTTCCAATGTTTCCAAAACTATGACAGATTGAACGGCATCGAAAAATTAGGTGGTTTAGCCACTTGAATCACTCAATTCGGAGTCCGCATGAGTAAATGGCGTCGTTTTATCGATAAAAAAATTTATAGAAAAGTTTACCCTTGTGTGAGACGGTTATTTATGCTATTTTATTATGCGAGAATTTTGTGGAATTAGTTATTTTGTAAGTTGGAATGTTTTATTTATGTTGATAGTCTTCACATGATAGAAATTAGAATATTGCATGAGAATGATATTGTAATGAATGTTGTCATTTAGGCCAAAATGGGCAAGACTCTGAGCTGGGCCAGTTTGACCGAATGAGTTTGGTCAAACTAGGTTTAAACCGGTCAGCCTCGATTTGACCAATGACCCGTCGCGGGACTCGGGTGGAGGGTTTGTCTTTGAGGTGGAGATTGGTTGTTATTGGATGTTTTATGTTGATGCCTTGATATTGGTGATTATCATTTCACATGTTGGTTGTTGGATGCTTTGGATGCCTTATGCTTGAGCCTTGTTGCCTCTTTACCCTTTTAGCTTGTTCTCATGGATTATGGTACTGTTGGTTAGCTGGAATTTGGATTATTATTGATATTGAAGATATTGTTGGATTGTCAGCTGAATATGCTCTTGCGTAGCCTTTCATATGCTAGGGTGTGTATGATCATTTGTGTGTGCAAGTTTGGACTCTTTGCCCCTCTTATGGTTAATTGGGTGTCCTACTTGTCTTGTGTGGTGTGGGCTAGAGTATTCAAGCTGGGACTAGGTCCTAGGTGAGTATTTCGGCCTTCGTCATAGATAGGCCGTTATAGTCTTTGACGAGTATATGTTCACCGCTTAATAGCCTTTGTGTCTTAGCTTGGTGGGTTTATATCCAAGTTAGGGCATGACCTCCTGACGTACTCTTAGAAGTATGTGGTCAGCTTAAGTACTAGCCAACCCTTTGGTGGACTCCTTAGGGGTACTCATGTGTTGTTATCATGGGTCTTGGATGCGGTAGTTTTCCGCATGTCGCTAGGTCTGCGCAGGTTTAGGACTAGGGTGTTTACCTTACCTCGTGGTATATACTCGAGTTACAGAGTGACTATTGACTGTCCTAAGAACTTATGCCTGTCTCTAGATATATTGTCCTTTCTTGTTTGATGATTCTATGAATCATAGAAGGTGAGATGCAAGCCGGCTATGGTTGATAGAGTTTAGATTCCTGGATGTTATGTGATTCACATGATAGTGTAGTATGAGTCGGTCTAGTATTCACATGCTAGGACTATGTGTTGTTATATTGTTGTTCACATGATAAGCACGATTGTCTAGCATCTATATGCTAAGGCTATGTGTTATTCATATTCTTATGTTTACATGTTATATTAATTATGACATTTCGTGGCTGGGAGAACTCGGAGTTACTCCCCACTGACTGTGGCTTTCGTATTTGTATAAAATGCGATTGACAAGTAGGTGATGCATATATGGGGTACATGGACGAGCTAGCGAGCAAAGTAACCTTGTGACCTAGATTGGCTTTATTTTATTGTGACCCTTTAACACTTTTTATGTCATATACTTTTTAGGGACATATGTCTCCTTTTTTCATATTTGGGTTGTATAACTTTGTTTCGCGACTTTAGCGATGTTTTATTTATGAGATTTACTTTAGACCTTGCAAGTTTGACACCTTCCCATTTGGATATTTTTATAACAGGTTCAGGTTTCGTTTTCGGTTTTAAAAATTACAGGTTTTTACCCAAATGAACCTATTACAAACATATCCATGCAGTTTTTATCTAGAATTATGTGTTTACTTTTACGCAATGAATGAGGGTGTGACAACCAGGCAATAAAACTATGTTTAGGAATGGACCATTTGGTCCATACAATATGATGCGATTCCACTTCTTGACTCACGGGGCTCAACCAGTTATATCCTTTTTTAATTGTGTACTCTTTGCCAGGCACACTGCTCCATTCATTCTGGTCATAAGCTTCCTGAAGATCCTTCCTCATTTTGCACACTTTCTTCCAAGTCCAGCTGGTCTCATTTGGGGGGGGGGGGGGGGTTGTAGCCCTCCCATGTCACTCCTTTTAGGTAAATATTATGCACCCATTGACCCATAATTTGGATGGATGAGAGTGTACCCACCACACCAGCTTCCCTATAGCTGCCGTATTCCAGGTACTTTCCACTCTTAGACCAAGACCCCCCTTCTTCTGATCAGTGCATAGTTTAGCCCAGGCTACAGTTTGGGTTCTTGTGTATTCAGTCCCTCCAGTCCAAAGGAAATTCCTACAGATTGCTTCAATCTTAGCCAAGACAGCCTTAGGAATAATGAAGATAGAAGCCCAGTATGAATGTAACGTTTTATACACAACCTTTATCAAGACCAATCTCCCTGCATATGAGAGCTTCTTGGTCCCTAGCATCCTGATTCTTTCTAGTACCTTATCAATCAGTGGTTGACAGTCTTTTATTGACAGTTTAGAAGGCTTGATGGGAACACCCAGATACTTAAAAGGTAGCTGTCCCTCAATACATCCTGAGACCTGAACAAACGCCTTTCTGAGTTCATTGCTCACTCCATTGAAATAAACATTTGATTTGCCCTTGCTCATTCTCAAACCTGAGGCTTGAGAGAAAGTAGAGAAAGTGCGAAGCAAAATCATGTTGGATTCAAAATTTCCTTTAGAGAAAAGCAACAGGTCAGCAAACATCAAGCTGCTCAGTTTCATAGGCTTACACAGAGGATGGAATTTGAAATTCATAGTAGTGTAAGCCAGTAGCCTTGTAAGGTATTCCATGCAAATGGTGAATAAGAGAGGTGACAAAGGATCTCCCTGTCTCAAGCCCCTTTGTCCTTTGAACCAGCCAAAGCTATCCCCCATTAAGGTTAAGAGTATAGGATGCTGTGGTAACACATTCCTTGATGAGATTGGTAAAATAACTTGGGAAATTCAATTCTTGTAGCATCTGAAATAAAAAACTCCATTCCACTGAATCATATGCCTTCTGAAGGTCTATCTTAAATAGGCACCTTGGAGATGCAGTCTTCCTACCATAGAGCTTGACCATATGCTAACAGATGAGTATATTCTCTATGATACTCCTGCCCTGAATGAAGCCACCTTGTGTTACTGATATCAGATGAGGAAGAACCAAGGCCAGTCTTGCACACAGTAGCTTTGATATGCATTTATACACTACATTACAACAGGCAATTGACCTAAATTGCATGACTGTTGTAGGGTGACGGACTTTAGGAATTAGGGTAATATTTGTAGCATTCAATTGTTTTAGAAGCTTACCATTCCTAAAGAATTCTTGTACTGCATCACAAACATCTTTACCCACAATGTCCCAGCTAGCTTTAAAAAATTGGCTTGAATAACCATCTGGTCCAGGGGCTTTCTCATTTGGAATGCTGAATATGGTCTTTTTAATCTCATCATCAGTAACAGGTGCTAAAAGCATTTGCGTATGGCAGTCCTCACATTTATTAGCTTGTTGCATTACCCTCGGACTAACTGTAGTGGTGTCATTAGAGTGGCCAAGAAGTTGTGAATAGAATTGGATAAAGCTATCTTGAACACCCTGCTTATCCTCATGATGTTTACCCTGATGGTCTTCAATTTGAACAATCTGATTTTGTCCCCTTCTTGTTTTCAGAATGCCATGAAAAAAGGATGTATTTGCATCCCCATCTGCAGTCCACTTCATTTTTGCTTTCTGTTGTAAAAATTGAAATTGAGCATCAGCTAGATGTTGGTAAACTGCTCTAGTCTCACATTCTTGTTAAACAAGATCTGCATCAAGAGGATTCACTCCCAATGCTTGTTGAATCTTGGTGAGTTTGGTAAGAGTAATCTCTGCATTTGTCTCAATATCTGAAAATTGCTCTTTATTCAGGTTTTGAGGCAGGACTTCATAGCCTTAAACTTGGTGGCCAACTCAAACATCTTAGTGCCCTTCTGATCACACTGCCAGCTATTCTGCACTATATCTTTAAAATTCGGTGAAAGGCTCCACATATTAAAATATTTAAATGGCCTGGTTCTTTTATCACTCTGTATTGCTGCTTGCACCAAGCATGGTGTATGATCAAATGTCCCTTCAGGCAAAAAGTGCGCATACAGGAATGGAAAAACATTGAGCCATTCTCGGTTTATCAAAAAACGATCCAGTCTCCTATAAAGTCTGTCAGCAGGGCATTGCTTGTTATTCCAAGTATAGGTAGCTCTCATGGTTGGACTATCAATCACTTCACACTGATGCAGGCATTTCCTAAATGGTTCAACATCTTGTCTGGAGAAGGCCCCCCCCCCCCCACTCTTTCAGATTCAGTCAATATACAATTGAAGTCCCCTCCAATAGCCCAAGGCCCTTGTATACTAGTTGCCAATCTACTCAAATTATTCCAGAGAGGCTCCCTTTCAGCACTACCATTAAAAGCATAAACCATCGTGGCAAAGAAGCTCTTATTGATTAACTTGTTTATGACGTGCATATGAACATACTGGGCATCATATTCTAAGAACTGTATATCACACACACTTGCTTGCCAAAGAATCCAGATCCTCCCCCTTTGGTGATAGGCAGAGTTAGTAGATATGCTCAAATTATTGAAGAAATTCATGGCTTTATTCAAATCACTAGGTTTGATTTTGGTCTCAAGTAAAGCAAAAAGACCTACATTATTATTTAACAAAAATCTATTTATCACATGTTGTTTATTCCTCCTATTCATACCACACAGATTCCAGAATCCGAGCTTAATCATTGATCAGATTTAGATTTGTGGTAACTCTCTGAGCCAGCAGTCTTTCCTAGTGAACCAGTAAGCACTGCAACATATGTCCCTCCATCTTTAGCTGCGGTATGCAGGTTAGCCTGAGGGAACTCCTTAATTTGTACCAGCACTGGCTCGTCCCCCCGGGTGTAAGGACCCTAGGAGTGATCAATAAATTATCTGATGTACCTGCATGGTATGTCATCTTAGGCTTCTTGATTTTCCTCAACACCTGCTTTATTGGCTTAACAGGTTGTTATTTCTGCACTGCTGATGATTTGCCTCCCCTGCAATTATTTTCTTCATGTCCCAGTATCTTACACCGTTTGCAGAGGATCGATTTCCATTCATATTCAATGTCAATTTCCACCAGCTGTTTTTTCTCATCAAGGAACTTAAGAGTGTTAGGAAATTTTTGGTCAACTTGCAATTCCACCATGACTCTGGCATATCCCAGTCTGGTGTTTAGATCAGTGGTAGTATCATTCTGTATATAGTTACCTATTAGCCCTGCTAGCTTTGGTAAACTTTGTCCCCCAGAATTTTAATGGTAGCTGATGCATTCTAATCCATGCTGGCACACTCTTAACTTCCTCTTTCTCCAAAGCAACATTCTCCGTCCATGGCTTGATGATGACAGGTTTACTATCCAATAAATAATGGCCAGCCTTAAGCACTTGCTCATGCATTTCCTTTGTCTGAAACCTGACTAGAAACACTCCATTAGGCATAAATGAGATTTTGTCTATTGTATGCTTATACTATATTCTACGTAAATAACCTTCCAAGACAGCCATGGGAGGGTTTGCTCCCAACACAAACCCATAAACAGGTTGCTGCCAGTATTCCAGTTCCTCATGCACGTCCTCATCTGAAAGCTGTAATAAAGGTAATGGTTCTTCCTCAATCACCTGTTCAATCTTCTTTCCATGAATTTGAAACTATTCTCCCTGTTCATCTATAACTGGTGTATCATCATCCTTTGTGGAGGCAATGGTTTCAACCAAAGATTCATCATCATCAATATAAAAGGCAGGGATTCCTATAATATTTTGCATGCTATCATGTTTCATTGCTTCTTCATCATTTGGCGTAGGGTTCATTTTCATAGTCAAATTTGCAACCTTAGGGTTCTCTTTTGAAGACAATCTTTTCCTCCTCGTGATATTGCATAGCTTCGCTGATTTAGAGGCAAAATTTTTCGCCATTAATGCAAGAAATTCACTTGCAAAATCACTGCAAAAGTCGCCTTCTCAAGGGAGGATTAGGGTTAATTGTCTGGGTGATGACGGCATTTGTCTTTTGTGGCGGAAAATACCTCTTATAGAAGGCAAGAGCTAAGTTATTCTAGTCGGTAACCCCCTGATCTTCCATGTCTAAATCACGCAGCCACTCTGTAGCACCGTCTCGCAGAGAAAATGGGAAGAGCACCTGGTAATCAGAGCAAGGTTATAACACAATTCCACCTTTATGTTAGTCTTGGGAAATCTTTATCCAAACCAAATCACTTACCAAAATTAAATCCCTGTCAATTCTTGTCCAGAATTTTCCAAACTGTTATTTTGTTTATATCGGTTTAATTCCTGGAGTTGATGTTATCACTGGATGCTCATGGGGAAATCAGTAACTAGAAAATCTTTTTCTGATGATTTCTACCCAAGGACGAGTCTTTATGAATGGGAACCTACTCCAAGATCCTTGGAGGTTGCTATGAGGAAGCTAGAAGCCTTACCAAGAGGAGATCTGGTTGAGAGGGACAACATTAGGGTAGCAGCTGTAAATGGAGGTCAAAACCATGCTAGGACATCACACTAACTTCAAAAGGAACCCCAACTAATGAGTGTATGCCTGAGCTCATCTCCTATTCTTAGCACCAGAGGTAAAACCCCATTACTCCCTACTTTTGATGGTCAAGACAGTAGGAGTTTTGTTTTGTGGTTGTGTGAAGTCAAGAGTTGTTTTGAGAAATAATTCTTATCTGATTTAAGGAAATGTGAACTGATTGTGTCTTGTTTAAAGGGTCCTGCTTTACTATGGTACAATACACTTAATTTTTTAAGACTTATCAAGGGAAAGAGCATGATTAGGTCTTGACATAAGCTTGAACCCCACATGAAAGAACAATATGCTCCTTCTTGTACCTTAGATAAATTAAAGGCAGATTTATATGCTTTAAAACAGAATCTTTTGAGTGTCAATAAGGGCACTAAGCCATGTGAAATGAACCAGCCTATGTGTGAAAGGAACCTTGAACCAGAACCTAAAACAGTTGAACAAACTGAGTTGGAGATAGCTTGCTCACTTGATGAAGTGAACCATGTGAGTGATGCTTGCATAGTGAGGTGTCTGAACCCTATGAAAGATGAGCCATTGAGTGTTGACCATGTGGAGGTTGATGTGAGTCATGCTCCCACACCAAAACCTATAAGACTACCAAAAATAAGCCATGCTCCCATCCCTTGTGGAACCAAGTACCAAAGCCCTCATCTGATTCCAACTGAGATAATTTCAGACTACCTGTCCTTTGAGTGTCAAGCCCAAAAAATTAACCATCCCATATTTCCCTTCACTACTGAAATTTGTGGGTGCATAGTCAAGCAAGGATCAAGGGAGTATTCTTACTTCCTTCCCTATGCAAGAGAGTTCAATATAACCTCCAACAACAAGCCCCACTCAGATTCTGAAACTTGTGTAGAAAGAGGTGAGAGTCCTGATATTTTCACCCCACACTTCCACTACAATATGCTGACATGGCTAATGACGAGCTTGGGACAAATGAATTCTTGTTTGCCCTCACTCACCATGAAAAAGGGCACACTGAACTTGGGAACACAAAGCCTGACATGGCCTTTCAATTTACCTTCTAGTGAGTGCTTAAGGAATCTGAAAACTGCCTCCTATATATCACCTGAACTAAGAGATACACTGAGAATTGCAATGCGGAGTTTATTCCATAATGGCAGCATAAGCCTAGCAATAGACTAGTGTTCTGTCCTGAATTTGTTGAACTGTGAGGAGCTTCAAGGCTTAGGGTTGTCTACCTCTGAAATATTTGTGCCAAGAATTTCAAGGTGGGAACCATCTGTTAATGAAAGGGATCAGATTGTAAACTGATGTCTAGACCTGAAATTCCTGTGTTTTAAGATGAGAAATGTTCAAAATATTTGTGAGAAGTTGTTAGGACTATTTGGGACTTCAAGTACAAGTTCCTTACTTGATATTGGTGGGAATTCAGCTCATTTGGTGATATTTATGTTGAGCTTAATGCACGAAGACAGAAACAGAATGAAGCCCCCTTGGTCATTAAGGGACATTAAGCATTTGGGATTAGAAACTCATATGCACATGAGTGAGAGTGGGCATTTTAAATTTTGCACTAAGAAAGGAAATGAGGCTGTGAAAACCTGGAGCAATTCTCATTCAGAAATCAAACTTGATGTCACGGAGTCTGATATTTCATTTAGGAATCACAAGGTCAAAACTAAGAGTACAAGACTGATATTGATTTGCATGAGCCATGTGTGTGTTCCAAGACATTCTGAATTTGGAGCATCAACAGTTGAACTTAAGGTTGGTCTAGTTTTGAGAAAACAAGACCCTATTATGGTATTTAATCCAGGAGGAATAGGTGTGATACTAGTCAATGAAATCAAAACTGTTCTCCTGGTCAAGTAAAAATGTGAGAATGTTTTTTCTTACACCCCAAATTTGAGGTCAAATTTTTTCAACCTGGGAAGGTTGCAGCAGGAGCTGAGGCCTAGGTCCCTTCAATTTTGTGGTCAACCCAACTTCCATAGGACTGATACAAGGCAATGACATAGTTGAACTCATTTCAGGGATATTTTGAACAAATATTCAGTCAAAGGAAGTATAAAGCAAATCTGAAATCTTCAACAGTTAGAGAATTTCTTGTCTGACTTCATATGGCTATATCTAATATCTATTGGCTTAAAATTTGAGTTCTTTACATGTATAAAATCTTGGAAGAGTCTACTTTCAAATGGAGTTAGAATCAACAATATTCAATGTGTGGATTTTTCACAATAAGCCTTCAAAGACTGTCACAATTTAATGCAATGTTGTTTCTGAAATTGATCTGTCTGTGTTCAAACTTGAATAACTCAAAACCTACTGGATATTTTTGATTCTTTTTGGAGATGAAAGCTAACATCATTATATTTCATTTGATGTATGCTGGGTATTTTTATCATTCCTGAGCTAAGAGTTATGGATTTTCAAAGTTACAGCAGTTGTGCAGGAAGAATGCTGTCATCTCAGATCTGACCTGAACTTACTCAAAGCCCTGTAACTTAAGTTCCAGGCCATTGCTTTGTGTTATCCCAACTTGAGAGGCAAGCTAACTCATATAGCTTCATTTTGGCTACTCGAGAGTCTCCTAGTTCCCTCTGAGCAAGAAGTTAAGACTCCCGCAAGAACCCTTTAAATGCTGAAACTGTTACGGCAGCAGACCACTAGTGACCTGATAGCACTCAAAAATTCATATCTCAAGTTCTAGATCACTTATGGGGCTAATTCTTTTTGGGGATGCAAGCTAACATACTTAGCTTTCATCCAATCCATCACACATGATTTAATTCGACTTAAGGCCAGAGGAATGAATTTTTGAAAAGAAAGCCGAACCCTAAAATGTTGTGAATGAACCAGTTTGATTCATCAAGGGGAAATGACTTGAGTTCCTAAGGCAACTATCCAAATTGTGTCTCCAGACTATTTTTCCATCATGGTAGGATCTTAAACTACAAGGGAGTCCAGGGGGAGTTATGCAAATAAAGTTCAGAGGGTCAGCAAACATGTTCATAAGTTCAGGACCAATTTTAGGAGCAACCAGCATTGAGTCTCATCTTATCAATATTCAGTCTCCTTGCTTTTCTATATTTGGAGCCTAGTGTTTAAGAAGAGCTATTAAGAGGTCAAGGACATCCCTATCAAGACAGGGAACCAGCATCAAAGAAGCCCAAACACAAACCTACAGAAACAGAAGTTGTTTTACTATTTCAGGAAAGAAACAAAATTGCTTTATTATACATTTCTGAAAATTCCCAACAGTCTGCTTTTGTGCATCAGTTCTCTTGTTCTTATTAGAAGACTTTCTGATCATTTTTATAGCTACTTTTGTGAGGCCTTTGAGCCCTTAGATGTACTTTAATTCAAGGGTAGAGATTAGATATGAAGCTCTATATAAGGAGCCTCTTATGCATTGTAAAACTCAGATTTGATGAATATGAAAAAAAATTGAGTTTTCACTCAAAATATACAAACTTGTGCTATGAGCTGTAGTTTGTGCCAGGCCTGGAATTTAGCTTGTGTTAGGCTGTAGCTAACTGTCCAAAGTCTATTGGTGAGCTTAATATATCATGTGCTAAGCTATGGGTAAATTAATCTTGCTGTCTTGAATTAATCTGTGCTAGTCTGTGATTAATTCAACCCCTCGAGGATTACTTGTGCTAAGCTGTAGTAATCTTCATACTATCCATTTATTTTTGTTGCAAGTTATTTCAGAAAAATCAATTCACAAAAACAAGTTTATCTCCTTGTTATCCTTGCAATAATTTTTAGATTGTGTTCTTAAGTAGTGCTGCCATTATTTGAGTCTTAAAGTTCATTATTTCCTTCTATCTTGAGTCCATATCTATTTCTTGGTTCTGAGTCATTACATTCTGAAAATTCCACACAAAAAAAGAGTCTCTTATAGTTGTTTTAATCTCATTTGATCACATGAACGCTTACTCTGATAGTTCTTAAACTGACCAAAAAAAATCCAAGTTTTATGGTATTTGAAGAATCATACTAAGCCCTGGGTTTGACACTGCAGCACCTGTTTTACTTGGTCCTGGGTCACCTCAGCAGTCAAGGGTATGGAGCAGCAGTATGTAATGAATCTCTCCATATGTGTAGCAGGGTCATCCGTAGCTCTCCCTCCAAACAGATTCTTTCTACCAGGTAAATGTAAGATGGCCTTATCTCGAAAGTTCCATTGTTTGTTGTAGGGAGTTTGAATCCTTTAGGAATGGACTCAAGAGTGGGTTCTGAGTGACTTGTTGAAGTAGGCATGATTGTAGTAGTGGCAGAAAATGAAGTGTCTTCTTCAAAAAACAGATTTTCTGCAATAAAACTGGCGTATGCGGCGTCAAGCGTACTCAAGTCTTCTTCTTGACGGACTTCCTTCCAAAAATTTCGTCTAGCTCGGAAAGTCTTTTCTAGTTCAGAGTCGAATGGTACGAGCTCGGACCTGTGAGACTTGGGCATAAACAAAACACTAAAGAAAGGAATGAAAACGGTCTCAAGGAACTAATGTTCCATGAGACAAGACAAACTAAAATAAGCAAACAGAAAATTGTTGTTTCCTCGGCAACGACGCCAACATTTGACATGCTAAATTGCACACCTATAAAAAATAAACCAACTGGCCTAAACTAATGGAGTAGAGGTAGTCGGGATCGAATCCACAGGGAGACAAACGTGTTCTATCTGCTAATTATGAGTCTGTCTAAGTAACAATTCTGGGGGTTTGCTTAGTTTGATTACTAAACTAAGGTAGTGAAAAGCAGGGAAATAAAGAGTAGTAAACGAGTCTAAAAATATAAGGGGAGATAGTTAGGATTGTCGGTTCACCATGGTCTAACAACGGTCAAAAGTAAGGATCAAAGATCAGTATAATTACAGTCTGAAGGGTAATGAAAAGGTCCTCTCGGTCCGCTATTCGCCCTTGAATGCTTCTAATAATTTTTCGCTCTTATTAGGGTATTATATTATTCGTAGCAGGTCACACTCTCTCCAATCTCTCGATCTAGGTCGGAGTTTACCAGGTTAAATAACCAGTCGCATGCATTCAACTAATTAAATAGAAATAATTGCTACGATTAACAATTCAAACATGATAGTTACACCAGATCTAATATCCTAGTTAAATACCATCACATAACCATGGATCACCTAAATCCCAGCATAAAGAAATTAGCTACGCATAACTGTAATCATAAACTCAGCAATAATAATGGAAATTAAACTAAACATGATGAAACGAAGTAAATAATAATTAAACCTACGATCGCAATGATGAAGGAGAAAGAACGAATATAAATTAAAAGAAATGAACGAAGAACTAGGATTAGTTGATTACCGAAAAATAAAGGAAGCAAGAATACAAGTTTTCAGATCCGAATTCCAAAGAGCAAAGTAACGTGTAAAGATAGTTTTTTTGCAAAATTCAAGATACCTAATATTGTTCTCAGTTAATCTTTATATAGAAAAAGCTAAGATTTATTAATTAAACTAATGGCTGAATTAACAAATTAAGTCAACACGGCCTGATGTACGAAACAGTCGATCGACCAAGAAATGCTGTCGATTGACTTTTCCTCTGAGCAAACAAGTCGATCGACCAAGAAAAGCTGTCGATCGAGTTTTTCTTCAAATGCAACTAGTTGATCGATCATCAGCAGTTGTTGATCAACTTTTCTGGGGCAACAGCAGCGTCAATTCCTTACTTTAGCACGCTTCCTCATGTCTTCAGCTACTCCAACGTGATTCTCCCGAGCTCAGCTTCACTAGTATCCATAATGCGACTTCAGGGATGGGTTTTGGCTCGTTTATACTCCTTCGAGTTCAAATCTGCAGTAAATACAAAACAACACAAAGTAGCAAATTCCTGGGAGAATAGTAGCTTACGCTACTCGAAATAGCCTAGAAATGCGTGCAAATGAACATAATAAATGTATCAAATGGGCACGCATCAGTATCACTTAGAAGGGAGAGGTATTACAATCTCCTCCCCATTAAAAAGAAATCCGTCCCCGAAGTTCACACTCATTCCTCGTACTTATCCTCTCGCCCAACTCTCCACAACGAAACACACCCCTACGGGTTTTCCCGACATATGTTCTCAAAAGACAATGACGGCCAACTAGTGATCTAATCTCCAACCATATGATGAAGTGAAAGACTCAACTAGGCAAACAGACTCTTACTCGCCTGCGACGCTCTACCCTCCAAAAAAGAAGGTTACGACCTCGTAACCGGACTTATACTAATTCAAAGAGATGAGGATAACATTGTTTTATGCTTTCCTCGGCCTCCCAAGTTGCTTCCTCAACCTTTTGATTTGACCAAAGAACTTTCACTAGCACGGTTTCTCCGTTCCTTGTCCTCCTTATTTTACGATCATGTTTCTCTTTATGGGTCTCGACATACGATAGCGCATCATCCAACTCGATGTGTTCCACTTCTAGTACATCAGTCGGGTCGTTAACGTACTTCCTTAGTTGTGATACATGGAAAACATTCTGCACCCTCTCAAGTGTTGGTGGTAGTGCCAACCGATAAGCCACCTATCCGACTTTATCCATTATTTCGTAAGGACCTATAACTTTTGGCTTAGCTTGCCCTTCTTGCAAAAAGCTCATCACTCCCCTCATCGGTGATACCTTCAACAACACTTTGTCACCCACCTCAAAAGAGATGTCTCGACGATGTTGTAATACCCCGGATTTTATTACCTTAGTCAAAGGCTAGTCAACGGTAAATGGGTAAATATATTTTATTAAATTACATTATATTGCATTTATACGAGTTATGTATGAGACGGAATAATAATAATAATAATAATAATAATAACAACAACAACAACAACAACAACAACAACAACAACAACAACAACAACAACAACAACAACAACAACAACAACAACAACAACAACAACAACAACAACAACAACAACAACAACAACAACAACAACAACAACAACAACAACAACAACAACAACAACAACAACAACAACAACAACAACAACAACAACAACAACAATAATAATAATAATAATATATGATACATGTGTGTATATATATATATACGTATACTACCATACTAACTGCCCATATATATATATATATATATATATATATATATATATATATGCACCCACTAGTTTATATATTAATTAATTTATACCATATACCACCTCGAAACATAAGGTAAGACCGTCTTACACTAATTTATATATTAATTAATTTATACCGTAGACCGCCTCCACCTTGACCCGTCTCTGACCGTCATTAAACACCCGTTTGAACGCCGTTGACCGTCCTAAATTAGGGTTGACCGAGACTTATATTTGGTTGTGCAGACACCTCGTTTCTACACCTCCCGCCAACCACCCAGTGATGATTGGGCCGCATGATTAATCATGCGGAGCGATTTATGACATTTTGTAAGTTGCACGTGATAGATCAAACAGTCGAGTCAACCTCATGGTCGTCATCTACGCGCCAATACGATCGTTTTGACAGTAATTAGAGTTCATTTGAAGTCCGGGTCAAAAACCGTTTCCATTTTTAAACCGTCTGAAACCCGAGTCGGAATATTCTTGAATTTTCCGAAGTATTATTCCTAAATTTTATCTTTTATCACGAAAATATCTACCTAGCGGAATAATTAAGCCTACATCTTCCGTAATTCCTAAATCAACCGCGGAAATCTTTCTTGCTGAGGAGGAAACTCCTCAAGAGAGAACGCAGCAGGTACTGCGCCTCTTAGAAGGGTCGCAGTTCCTGTTGCGCCTCTTCCTAGGCTGCTTTTTCTCCAGTTTTCAGATTTCTTTCCTAATTCTACTTTTTACCATAATTCCTCCACGTGATTAGTATAAATAGAGGCCTCCGCCTCACATATTTTTCACGCGAGTGACCGCCCTTCTCTTCTTTCTTTGCATTCTAAGACCGCGCTCTTGCTTTTCGACGCCTACGTGCCTGCTCTACGCGACCACGTAAGCTCAAATCATTCTGAGTACCAGTCACGTTTGCATGACCGACCAATTTAACTACTACACTTTAATCAACTCAATCAATTTGTTCTAAATCCTCTTAAGAGGGCACTTTCATATTACATCGAGTCGAAGAATCACTAATACGACAACTTAGTTAATCTCACTTCGTCAAACATGTAAGTCCGAGGGTGTAAAATCCCAATTTTATTTATTTTATTTTATTTTCTACCAATTAATGTACGGATTTATATCACAAGTATGTTCAAAATCGTTTTCAAAATCATGCTTTCAAACCTATTTTTCAAAACAGCACCGAAAGACGTCCTAGAAGAAACGCATTAGCAGATGCGCCTTTTGGAATAGTTGCAGCATTTGCTGCGCCTCTTCCAGTGGCTGCTTTTCTGCTACTGCTCTTCTTCTTCTTCCTCGACTATCTATTTCTTTGTTTTCTTTCGTTTTCTTTTCTTCTTTCTTTCAAATTTCATATTTCAGTTTATAGATTTGTTTTCATTAATACTTTTCAATAATTTTTGACTTAAATCCTTATAACTAATATTTGCGGGTTTTCGTCATTAAATTTGAACCCGGATTTAAGAGACTCGATTTGTTCATATCAAGTCCCTTGAATTCATCTTTGATATATGATTTCCATTCATTTTCTTCATCGATTCTTTATTTTCCAGTCTCAAGTCTTGTACATAAATCAATTCCGACATCGTAAATACCCGTAACTCGTAGTATTTCGTAATTCATCCTTTTATCGCTTTATGACGGTTTCATAAGCATTTAATCTGACTAAATCACCTTCACTCGAGTTGTATAATAATAATCAACTTTAATTAACCAACAAACGATAATAATTTAACGACTCTGACTTTCACAGTCAGAACCCAACTCAAGAAGAGACGCACGGTCTGATGCGCCTCTTCTAAGGGACGCAACAGATGTTGCGCCTGTTTTGAGGTGGTTTCTGCCTCTGAATTCGCCTCGTTCAGACGTTGCTTTAGTTTAGGACTTTAACCGACAATTATTTCGTATTATCACTAATAATTTAATGTAGTTTCATATTTTAAGTTTCGTTTCGTTTCTTTTCTTTTCAAACCCTTTTGTTTTCGAGCGTACTTGTGACGTAAATTCAAGTTATCCATTGTATCTCAATTGTTAATTATTTCTTTTGTAATTTATTTATTCCATATTGTTCTTTTATGATTTATTTAATTGACATATTCACATGTAATTAATCTAAAATTCCAACTTCGACCCAATTAAGTGCTAAAATTGTTTGTTCACCGACTTAGTCTAAATTCACATGCTAGGATTAATCCATGTTTGTTGAATTGCATGCATACAATTGACAACATATGAAGTATAAACAACTTCCCTGATCATAAGTAAAGGTCGTTGTCGAGGCGGTCGGGAATAGGTGTTCAAATAAACGAGCTTCCTAATACGTACCCTCACCTCTTACTCAAGACCTCTATGAACACCCATGTTTATTGGCATCATGAGAGTCATTGGTCGGTCCGCTTTGAGCTTAGATTTAGGTTACTTGTCGTTAGGAGCACCTAGACCAAAACAATATTTATAACTTCACGAACAACACTAATATTAGTAAAGAGGCAAGTAAAGGTCGGATCCCAAGGGACGGGTATTGACGTAGGATTTTCGATTGCAAGTAGCGGTGTCTAGGGGTGTCATAATTTGGGTTGAGATAAGAAGATCACTAAACTAAATAACAAGTAAAGTAAACAAGCAAGATCCCTAAAATGAGATATAAACAATTGATTAAAAGCACTAGGGTGTCATGGGGTCATAGAGGATTCATGGAAATTGATCATACAAACACGTTCTCAAATTATAAGCAAGCAATTATTGTTGTGATATGATCAAGTTGGTTTATATCTTACAATCCTAGGAAGGTTTGGATCCCGGAGCCGAATCGATTAGATTGTACAACACCTACAGGTCGACTTAATCTTCCCTACTCAACTATATGCATGGTCTAATGAGACTCAAGTTAGTTATGTCTTACAAGTCTCATTGAAAAGGTAAGTGATGGGTAAAAAAAAATGCAAGGATTCATAGGCTCGCATTTCATCAAACATAACATGTGCATAAGTTGAGATCACAACAAGCAAGCAAACAAATTATGAAAACATATTAGATTAAGCATGAATCATTCCCCATGTTGGTTTCCCCTAATTACCCATTAACCCTAATTAAGGAAACTACTCACTCATTATCAAGTTTAACATGTTAACAAGGTTGTCAATCATACTAACAAAGCAAAACATGATGAATAAATGAAGATGATTAACAATAATTAAAAAGGGATTAAGAGAGTTATACCTAATGATGATTCCAAAAAAAGAGAGTTATACCTAATGGTGTTGTACAAAGAATAAAAGAAGTACTTGATGATTGATGGAAGGTTATCAATCTCCCAATAAACCCAAATAATCTTCAATTACCCAAAATAAAATATGAACTAAACAAAAGAGAGATTAAGGAAATGAGATTTGTATTAATATTTGATTAGAAGTTGATTACAAGATTAAGAAAAGATTAGGATGATATAAACTACACTAAAGATTGATAAGAAGAACATGATAACCTAATTAGACTAATGGGGTATTTATAATGGGGATTAGGTGCACAAATTAGGGTTACTAAGGGCTTAAATGACGATTAAGTCCTTGAGGAATCGCTCCTCTTAAGAAAAGATGTGGGTCTCCTTTTTGCTAGTCTTTCGAAAATATGCGCATCTTCAATGGAGGGAAGAAGAGGACGTGTCCCTCTAGAGTAGAATCTGGGCGTCCAAGGGTCGGGACGGGGGGATTGGGGAGCTGCTGGACGGGCGTCTGGCTTGCTTGGACGAGCGTCCTGGGAAGCTTCTGAACGGGCGTCTGGTTGGCTTGGAGGAGCGTCATGGGAGGCTGCTGAACGGGCGTCCCGAGTGGTGGGACGAGCGGATTGTTCCTCACCTTCCTTTTCTTATTTTCTTCTTCCAACAATCCTCCGGGATTTTGTCGGGGATGCAAGGATATTCTTCATCATTTCCCATCTACTACATTATGTACAAAGGCCTTCTGGTCTTGTCTTCTCTTTGATGCCTGGTCATTAGATTCGATCAATTTAGCTCTATTTTGCCATGAAAATGCAAGGTTTGCATTCTTCTCCTACCAAGGAAACAAAACCTCAAAGAATATGCAAAACAAAGGACTAAAGATAGTAAATGACCAAAATATGCACTAAAAAGCATAGGAACGAAGCTAATTCGGGGACTAAATATTCTCAAATATTGATCACATCAAATATCCCCAAACCGAACCTTTGCTCGTCCCGAGTAAATAGGTGACAAAACTAGGACCCTAATATAAACTATCCTACTAATATAGCCGTCATGAGACAATTAACGGGTCTCCCTCCGCCCCTTCAACTCACCACAAGACAACTATGAGGTAGGATGCCTTCTTGCAAGGCAAGGTGGGTCTTGCCAAAATGGTGACACATCCAATCATTAAGCACACAAAAACAAGTAATGGATGCATCTACAAAAGAATAGCCACTTTCCTCATCTAAGTGGCGGAAATTATCTAAAAGGGAAGCAATTCAAGGGTACACACTCCTTCATAGATATGGTTTCTTTAAACTACTAAGCCTAGAAGAATACCAATAAATCACCTCCAAGTTGTGTCAAGCTAGGGTACCTTTGTCCTCAATTGTTAAATGCTTTTGTCAAGAGTAGACTCCCTATGGTGTTAGAAACACTGGAGGATCGTGGAATTCCCCTTCTTGCCTAGACAAGAAGAAGGGTCGTCCCCTCTCTACCATCCACAAAAATGGATACGATGGATAAAGGGATCTAGTAATTGAGTTTCATTTGGGAGTTTGCTTTTATTGTTGTTTTTTCCCTCCAATTTCTTGTGGCATTTGACATTTGAGAACACTTTTCTTTTTGCCATTTCTTTTGATTTTTGGCATTTCAATACTTGACAATTTCTTAACTTTTTGCATTTTCTTTTGAACATTTTCAAAGTCACCCCAATTAGTAACGAGGGTGCCTTATATTTGAAGCATAGGAGTTTTCATTTTTGTTACTCCTCTTTTCTTTTGATGCAATTTGTAAACTTTTTAACTTTTCATTTCTTGAACTCAAATTTGAATAATTTTTGTGCCCATTCCCTTTGATGACAAAATGTATGGTAGAACATGGATGAATGATGGTTGCATGGTTTCAAGGGTCACCTTGGAATAAACGGTAGCCAAGGAGTTATCACACCACAAGGTACTTTTGACTAGGCCTTAATCCATGGGTCAAAAGATACTAGCATCTCAGATCCTAGGGTGATTTACAAGTATTCTAACAAGCAAAGACTTAAGAATAAAAAGCATCTACTAGGGCCTATATACACTTGTCAAGCTTCCCAAATAGACGGTTTCGCAAAATTTTTCCTAAATGCAACTATATGCCATGATGCAACTAACATATATACATCCTAATGCATATGCTTCTACCAACTAGTACGCCAAATAATCTAAATACAAGTCCTAAATTCACATTGTTTATACCGCATCAATCAAAATAAAGTCACAAAGTCATTAACGTAAAGAGGAAGAAGGAGATTGGAAAGATCATACCATGCGGTCTTCAATATCCTCATGTCTCGGATGTGGCGTAGTCGATCAATGTGAACAAGGATGAACAAACACAACATATAGAAAACAATATATACAAGTCTACACTAAAAAGGAATGAACATGTTTTTGATTTTTCAATTTTTCAGTTTTTTTTGGATTTTTTTGGATTTTTCGAAATTTTGGATTTTTTTGGATTTTGAATAAAGGTCTAGTTAGAATTTCCCATCCCCCACACTAGTATGGGCATTGTCCTCAATGGCCAATACGATAGGAAATTATGCAATGAAAATGCATGATTTCTAAACTAAATGCAAACTATACTAAGCTACACTACATGATGCATGTGTTTTTGTTATGGCGGAGAGCATAATTTAAATTAGCTCCCAATGCATATGCATGGACTTCCCCAAACCAAAATAGACATTATTTCTAATGTCTTGAATTTTGGGGGAGTTTATGCTGTAGGAAATATCGGTATACTTCCCTTAAAATTAAGGATTATAATGAAATTATAATCTATGAAAACTAGTCATAAATGAATTGCATAAACAAAATAAAATAGGGATTAAGAATCAACCTTTGGTCCTTGCAAATATGGCCTAAGAACAATATCAAAATTGATATTCGCCTAATCGTTGCACCCAAGATGATATGAGAAATGCCCTATTGATATTGCTAGAATCGATCCCCCAAAATTCACTAATTAATTTTAGCGTTTTGTTGTGTTTTTTTTTTTTTATGAGAGAATGCTAGGTCAAGAATGAATTTTAGGTCAGGAAAAATGAATCCCTCTCCCTTATTATAACCGAAATAAGAGAGTCAAAGGGGAGATCATTTTCTTTCTCTTTACTCGGTTTGACGGAGAGACTCCAAGCCCAAATAAGGAGAAAAATCTCCTTATTTTAAGTTGTTCTCTCAAATGTATAAAAATGTGTATTATTATAAATTGTCATTTATTTTATTCCGTATTAATAAGTCTACGCACAACAGCTTGCAGTCGATTTATTAATGCCGGTCTGTAATAATTTATAATGACAATCATGTATAATATATACTTTAACTATAAATATCGCATATTTATAATTAGCTAATTAAATATAACCGATTACGTTTAATTACGAATTAACATCTTAATTCGTTCAGGCTATCATTATATACATTAATTAAATATAACATATTATATTCAATTTGCGAATTGACAGTTAATTTGTCTCAGCTAATATTATTAATTGTATTAAATAATCGTCTCATCAACACATTGACTAACTGTTTAGTCAAATACTTGGACTAACCTTTTAGTCAGGCATCAATGTGATTATATTTTCATACAATTACATCACTCAAACACATCCTTTAGGTGTGACTTTTAGGGACCAGTTGATCACCGCCATTAGTATGATAATAACGTCAAACTTTCTAGCAAGCCAACCGTTATTAAGTAATCGTTAATCAACTGATAAAATACAAAGTATACCTTGTGAACCTATAAGAGATTTATAAATGTTATCACACTAATTTGTGGAGGACACAAGCTCCATCAAACTCCCACTTGTCCTCACAAGTGTATGTGCGATAACCGATTCTCATATCCTAAAATTTCTCCCACTCAATGTAAAACAATTTGCAAAATCCGTATTCACAAAGGTCGTATTTTACAAGTGATCAATATCAAGAGTGGTTTCCCCGACTAGAGAGTAACTTAACTGATAAACGAATCATCATTCGAGCATTGCCATGCATTTCAGTTACAACTCCTCGAGTGGCCCTGAGAAATAACTAAACCTGATAAAGGTTGGATATTTTCTTCAACTCGAATCCTTCAGATATAAGCACAACATGAAATGACCCAGAAAAAATCTGCTTAGCCTCCTGTTACGGCAGACCATGAGAAAGAACCCAAAGTCACCCAAAAACCGCCTTAATCTCAAGAGACAGTCGATAGTAAAAGAATCGACTCTAGGAACACAATGGACGTCCAATCCACGACCTGGCACCGAATGTTTTTAAACATTTAGGACTCTATTACGTTGTCACAAAAATTGTCCTACGAGGTATCGTTATAACTCGTATTTGTGATCGATCAGCCCACTGATTGACTTATGGCTCGTTGAACCCACCATCAATCGACTGCACAATATAATAGCCAGAGTTATCAGCTCATATGGGCGATTACGGACCAAAACAAATATAATGTAATTCAGTTCACTTTGTGGCGTTCAATGTTGTCAATACAATCCACATGAAAAACAAAATATTATATTAAAACGATGAAGTTATAAATAGTATATGAAAAAGATAATGTATCGAATCCATAATCAACTACTACAACTCAGGAACACGTTTAATTCCCATGGAAATAACGTGCCCTACATGCTTATCATAATTCAACGGTTTAGTGAGAGGATCCGAGATGTTGTCATCCGAAGCTATCTTGTCAATCACTATCTCCTCTTGCTCGACGTAATCACGAATTAGGTGAGCCTTCCGATGTACATGTCTAGACTTGTTTCTAGACTTAGGCTCCTTAGCCTGGAAGATGGCACCTCTATTGTCACAATAGATAGTGATCGGGTCATTCGAACTAGGAACTATCGTAAGTCCTTGTAAGAATTGCGCATCCATATAGCTTCCTTTGCTGCTTCCGAAGCGGCATAGTAGTCGGATTCAGTAGTAGAATCTGCTACAACACTCTGTTTGGAACTCTTCCAGCTGACCGCGGCACCATTAAGAGTAAAGACGAACCCGGACTGAGATTTTGAGTCATCTCGATCCGTTTGGAAGCTAGCATCTGCGTAACCGATTGCGCATAGCTTAGTATCTCCTCCATAAGTCAATACCCTATCCTTAGTCCTCCGTAGGTACTTAAGGATGTTTTTAACAACTATCCAGTGTGTTTCACCTGGATTCTTTTGGTACCGGTTCGTCATACTCAATGCATATGCCACGTCTGGACGTGTGCATATCATGGCATACATGATTGATCTTATAGCTGATGCATAAGGAACACGACTCATGCGCTCAATCCCTTCAGGCGTCGTGGGTGACTGAGACTTGCTCAACTGCATCCCAGACGTCATTGGAAGGTTCCCCTTCTTTGAGTTGGTCATGCTGAACCTCTCAAGAATCTTATCCAAATAAGACTCCTGACTCAGTGATAACGTCCGTCGTGATCTATCTCGGTAGATACGGATTCCCAATATGCGTTGTGCCTCACCCAAATCTTTCATCTAGAAATGGTTCTTCAACCATCCTTTAACCGAAGATAAGAGAGGAATGTAATTCCCAATCAAGAGTATGTCATCAACATACAATATCAAGAAAACAATCTTGCTCTCACTCGACTTGATATATAAGCACGGTTCCATGACCGATCGAGTGAAACCATACTCTTTTATCACCTGGTCGAATCGATGATTCCAACTCCGAGAAGCTTGCTTAAGTCCATAAATGGAACGCTTAAGCTTGCACACTTTCTTAGGATTTTCAGGATCTATGAAACCTTTCGGGTTGCACCATGTACAACTCCTCCTCCAAATAACCGTTTAAGAAGGAGGTTTTCACATCCATTTGCCAAATTTCATAGTCATGAAAAGCGGCAATCGCTAAGATAATACGAAAGGAACGCAGCATAACTACGGGTGCAAAAAATTCATCATAATGCAATCCGGGCACTTGAGTGAAACCTTTTGCCACTAGTCGTGCCTTATAGGTATCTGGTTTCCCGTCTACAGAACGCTTTATTTTGTAAAGCCATTTGCACTGTAGAGGCTTTACGTTATTAGGTAAATCAACTAGATCCCATACTTTATTCTCATACATGGAGTCCATCTCGGATTGCATGGCTTCAAGCCATAGCTTTGAGTCGGAACAGGTCATGGCACCTTTATAGGTAGCGGGTTCATTACTCTCTAGGAGTAAAACGTCACTCTCCTCGACCATACCAATGTATCTGTCCGGAGGATTAGAGACTATACCTGACCTTCTAGGTTCCTGAGGAATATTAACCGTATCATCAGTTGGAGGAACAACTTCCTCCATCTGTTTCTCGGTTGTTGGTTCTGGAATCTCCGACAGCTCGACGGTTCTATTACTTGACTTGTTCTCGAGAAATTCTTTATCTAAGAACGTCGCACTAGCCGCAACAAAAACTCGATGTTCGGTAGGCGAACAGAAGTAATGACCAAACATTCCTTTTGGATAACCAATAAAGTATGTCTTGACCAATCGCGGGCCGAGCTTATCCTCGTGTCTCCACTTGACATAAGCCTCGCAGCCCCAAACCCGAATAAAGAACATGTTGGGGACCGTTCCCCTCCACATTTCATATGGAGTCTTGTCGACAGCTTTAGTCGGACTCCGGTTAAGTATAAGAGCAGCTGATAAAAGAGCAAAACCCCATAATGAATCAGGTACTACCGTGTGACTCATCATGGATCGAACCATATCAAGTAATGTTCGATTTCTCCGTTCGGACACACCATTTAATTGAGGTGTTCCAGGTGGAGTTAATTGTAAAACGATTCCACAGTCTTTAAGGTATTGATCAAACTCATTCGAAAGATATTCGACACCCCGATCTGAACGGAGTGCTTTAACCTTTCTACCCAGTTGGTTCTCAACCTTGTTATGGTATTCCTTGAATTTCTCAAAGGACTCACTTTTATGCTTCATTAAGTAGACATATCCGTATCTACTCAAATCGTCCGTGAAAGTGATAAAATATCTATAGCCATCTCTAGCGGTAATTGACATAGGTCCACATACGTCAGTATGTATGAGTCCAAATAGGTCACTAGCGCGCATTCCAACACCTTTGAAGGAAATTCGAGTCATTTTGCCGATAAGACATGATTCACACGTGCCAAATGTAGAAAAATCGAATGCGGGAATAGTCCCATTCTCGACGAGTTTCTTTACATGTTTTTCATTTATGTGTCCCATTCGACAATGCCATAGATATGTTTGATCTTTGTCACCAACCTTTAATTTCTTATTATTCACATGTAATATATCCGTGGTTTGATCTAAGATGTAAATTCCATTCATGGAAACTACTTTGCCAAAAATCATTTCATTGAAAGAGAAAATACTGCTATTATCCTTTATTGAAAATGAAAAACCGTCTTTATCAAGTACGGAAACAGAAATAATGTTCTTAGACAAACTGGGTACATAGTAACAGTTATATAAATATAACTCAAAACCACATGGGAGTTGGATTACGTATGTTCCCTTCAAGACTGCAGCAACTCTAGCTCCATTCCCGACTCGCAGGTCCACATCACCCTTTCCGAGAGGTGTGATGTTTTTTAGGCCCTGCAAATGATTACACAGATGAGAACCATAACCAGTATCAAGTACCCAAGTTCCGAAACTTGCATGGTTAATCTCAATCATATGAATATAAGATGACATACCAACAGGAGTGACGCGGCCTGCTTTTATGTCCTCACGGTACACGAGACAGTTCCTCCTCCAATGTCCAGTCTTGTGACAATGGTGGCACTTAATGTCACCGCCCTTGCTCTTTGCCTTGCCTTGTGAGCTACTAGTCTCACCAGGCCCACTCTTACCGTTTCCTGGCTTCTTAAACTTTGGCTTACCTACAGTTAGGTCGCCGGGAGCTTTGCCCTTACCCTTATTCTTGTTGGAAATCATGAGAACATCTTGCTTCATGCTCCCACTCAATTTAATATCCTTCTCGGTCTGTACGAGAAGTGAGTGTAGCTCATGAGGACTTTTCTTCATGTCATTCATGTAGTAATTTGCCCTGAAAAGGGCAAAACCATCATAAAGTGAATGAAGCATATGGTCAATGACTATGCTCTCACTGATTTTGCAATCAAGTGCCTCCAATTTCTCGACATTCTCAATCATGTTAAGAATGTGTGGGCTAACCGGTTGGCCCTTCTGGAGTTTTGTATCAAAGAAGCGACAGGTATGCTCATAAGTAACGATTCTCGGTGCTTTTGAGAACTCGTTAGTGAGCGTGGTGAAAATCTTGTTTGCACCTTGGGTAATGAAGCGTCTCTGCAAATTGGTTTCCATTGCAAAGATGAGTACGTTCTTTATCGCACCCGCTTCAATGACTAAGTCACTATAAGCAAGTGACTCGTTAACTCCTGCGTTGGGGCCTGTGTTTACCGGTATTGGCTCAGTTAAGTACTTGAGCTTACCGTCAGCAATGGCAGCATTCCGCAATGATGCCTCCCAGTCCGCAATGTTGGACCCGTCATTTTTCAGACGTGTGAACTAATTCATGTGGTCCATGAAAGCTTTCAACCAGGACTCGCGTCCAAGTGTGGCACTCGGCATTGGGATTTCGTTATTTCCATCCATTTGTTATAACAGTATTATCTAGATAAAACGTATTCTATACTGCGAAAAGAAGAATAAAACTTAATAAGCATTCTCATCGTTATGATTTAAGTCTAATGCAATACTGTTATAACGCGAAGACTCAAGCATTTATACAATTGACCTCCCTCAAGAATTATATAAATGATCCCAAGAG
Source organism: Silene latifolia (assembly GCF_048544455.1). NCBI lineage: Eukaryota > Viridiplantae > Streptophyta > Magnoliopsida > Caryophyllales > Caryophyllaceae > Silene > Silene latifolia. The sequence goes on along the minus strand of NC_133527.1, from coordinate 55,161,675 downwards.
GCAATTATCTGTAAATTGATAAGCCAACCTTTTGGCTAATTCTACTGTTAGAATTCTTGTTCGATAAATTTCTGTAAATTCTATCTTTAGTCCATCATAATCACGAGAAACTCTTCGGATTATAATGTTGAGGTAAACTAAGTCAACACAAACTACTTACCCAACGTAGAAGGGGTCATATGGAGAGTAAGGTCCTATATGCCTACCGACGAAGAAGGGATTCATAATTGTTTGCCCTTATAAAGACTAGTCTCAATTTCAGTTTTAGAGGAAGATCCCATCAACTTTATTTTAATTCATTTTAAGTGAACTAATATCTAGCAAGCGAAAATAAAGTCCTAGTGTGGCCTATCTACCAAAATGAACGGTAAATACAATTTTGGAATCCATCCTTGGACCCGAGAAGCTTGTCTTGATGTTCCATCTTGGTCCATGTAGCGGGAGTGAGCTCCAATCTCCATCTTTAGTCTTCTATAAAATGATAATTAAAATTATAAAATAAACCTATTTACATTCTAATTTCAAAACATAATACTTAAAGAAAATAAAAGGAGATTCGAGATCTCAAAATTACATTAAAAATTATGTTTCCATCATTACGACAACATAATTTAACTAAGGCCACACTAGGTATTACAAATTAAAACCGATTGCAAAAATACGTAAATAAAACCATTCAACGATTCATTCAACTAAAATTAAAATGCATCAACTATAAAATTAAACATACAAGACATAATTCTTTAATTATGTAGATTAATTTATCCAAACCACCTATTTAAATGATTAAATTATGTGACAATTCCTCAATTACTCACATTAATTTCAATCTTAATTCATATTGACCTATAATATGAATTATTGACCAATATTTTAAACCTCTTTAAAATAATATGGGTATCTCAAATTTGTGAACCTTTTCACAATAATCATTATTCATTATAGATAATAATAATAATTGGCCAAAAACTAAAAAATAACGAACCCCCTTTTTTAATTTACAGCCCACGGCCTAAAAAAAAATGGGAAAACAGAAAAAAAAAAAAAAAAATCTTTTGTCTCGGCATTTTGCACAAAAAAAACAAAGACAGTTTTTTTTCTTTTTCTTGGCCGAATTAAAAAAAAATAGCAGCCCATATGTTTTTTTTTTCTTCACGGCATTCTTGAACAAAAAAAACAGATTTTTTTTTTTTTTTAAAAGCCCTCTCGGCAAAAATGCCCTAAAACAAAAAAAACATGATTTTTTTTTTCGAAACAACCCAATTAATAATGAACAAGTTTGTTTAAAATTGCTACTAGAACAAGATAGGCATAATCATCAATATAAATGAATCATGATCTAAATAACGTTTTAACATCATGTATGCCTAAAACTATATAGCAAAAACAAAAATCATCATTAATCAAAACAATTTCCATTTCCATTTTAATTTAATCCTCATTAAATCAAAACAACTACAAATTCATCATATAATCATTTTAACTTATTAAAACAATAAAATGAATGAATCAAAATGGAAATATAAACATAAAAAAAAAACGAAACCCATCTCGGCTGGAAAAAAAAAATTCAATCGACAAAAAATTTTTTTTTTCTTCTCTTCGACCGATTTTTTTTTTTTTCAAAATTGTTTAAATCCATTTATGAAATTCAACAAAAATAATTTCGTGGCCTTGACTCTGATAGCACTTGTAGGAAATATCGGTATACTTCCCTTAAAATTAAGGATTATAACGAAATTATAATCTTGAAAACTAGTCATAAATGAATTGCATAAACAAAATAAAATAGGGATTAAGAATCAACCTTTGGTCCTTGAAAATATGGCCTAAGAACAATATCAAAATTGATATTCGCCTAATCGTTGCACCCAAGATAATATGAGAAATGCCCTATTGATATTGCTAGAATCGATCCCCCAAAATTCACTAATTAATTTTAGGGTTTTGTTGTGTTTTTTTTTTATGAGAGAATGCTAGGTCAAGAATGAATTTTAGGTCAGGAAAAATGAATCCCTCTCCCTTATTATAACCGAAATAAGAGAGTCAAAGGGGAGATCATTTTCTTTCCTCTTTACTTGGTTTGACAGAGAGACTCCAAGCCCAAATAAGGAGAAAAATCTCCTTATTTTAAGTTGTTCTCTCAAATGTATAAAAATGTGTATTATTTATAAATTGTCATTTATTTTATTTCGAATTAATAAGTCTACGCACAACAACTTGCAGTCGATTTATTAATGCCGGTCTGTAATAATTTATAATGACAATTATGTATAATATATACTTTAACTATAAATATCGCATATTTATAATTAGCTAATTAAATATAACCGATTACGTTTAATTACGAATTAACATCTTAATTCGTTCAAGCTAACATTATATACATTAATTAAATATAACATATTATATTCAATTTGCGAATTGACAGTTAATTCGTCTCAGCTAATATTATTTAATTGTATTAAATAATCGTCTCATCAACACATTGACTAACTGTTTAGTCAAATACTTGGACTAACCTTTTAGTCAGGCATCAATGTGATTATATTTTCATACAATCACATCTCTCAAACACATCCTTTAGGTGTGACTTTTAGGGACCAGTTGATCACCGCCATCAGTATGATAATAACGTCAAACTTTCTAGCAAGCCAACTATTATTAAGTAATCGTTAATCAACTGATAAAATACGAAGTATACCCTTGTGAACCTATAAGAGATTTATAAATGTTATCACACTAATTTGTGGAGGACACAAGCTCCAACATATGCACATGGAATGCAATGCATTAAACTAAAGATTGTCATTTTGGATTTTACAAGTTGGGAACAAAGATAAAGAACACCTTAATGAAGCCAAGGTGTTAGTCCTCCAATGTTGCTAGGACTCCACAAAATGATCAAGATAAAATAAAAACAAGGGAAATAGACAAACCATAATGGAGGTGTAAGAATGTAGGAGCCTCCAAAGTTTGCTAATCTTCACCCATCATATCTCCATCATCATCATCCTCCTCTTTTGAGGTATCATCAACTTCCATAGATGTGGAATAATGTCCACTCTCACTTTCACTTGCTTGTTCTTCCTCACTTTCCTCTTCCTCTTCTTGAGCTTCTTCTTCTTGAACCTCTTCTTGAACACCTTCTTCTTGAGCACCACCCTCTTCAACAACCATCTCCTCTCCACCCGGTCTACTACCACTAGGAATGCTAGGAAAGAATACTTTCCTATCCGCCCAACTAGGCAAAGGACAAGACGGATCCAGAAGTCCTTGCCTAGCTAGATGTAGGAGGGGCGGAAATTGGGCCTTGTAAGCATCCACTCTATCATTGTAAGCTTGCTTGTGCATTTGCCTCATGAGTAGTGTCAAGTAATCATTTCCCACTTTGACATCCTAGGGTTTGAATTATTGGTATTCAAATGGGTAAGGTGGGGTGATAATGGAGGAGAAGGGCTCGGCAATTTCGCCTCTTTGTTGTTGAATGATATACTCGGTCTCTTCGGAGAGTGGGAGAAGGTAGTTTGGTCGGTGAACATTCAATCGGAAAATTTTGAAAGGCAAGGTGAAAGATCTAGCTTCATTGGTAAACCACCCATATTTGTCATCAAGAGTGTCATGCTTGACCCACTTGAACTTGTGAATCATAGTGTCCATATCAACAAGATGGCCTCCTTTAACCGACACATAGGTGTTGTTTTTTGTTGAAATCCCGGTTAAAATGCTTAGCCAAATGAGTAACTAGTCCTCCATTTACAATAAAGGCGGTGCGTTCTTTGCCACAATCGACATTAAGCCATCGTTCAACTAAAAGTCTTAGAGCATTGTATGGCTTGCTAAATTCGCTCCCAATGTTCAAGGCCGACTCAAGAAGAATACAATCGAGTTTGGTAAGATGATTTGTGCCATTTCTAGCTATCAAAGTATTCCCAATGACCTTATGCTATACTCTAATGCCCGGATGGTGGACTAGGAGAGCACGACAATCATGAAAACGCACGAATTTCTTCCCAAAAATTGTCATCCAAAGAGGAGCGGGGTCATACTTGATAGGAGTCTTTGTATATTTCGGGTTATCACTAAGGCCTAATATCTTACCCAATTTGCCATAAGTTATGCGTCTATCAACATTTTCAAGACGAAACTCGATGTTGGTTCGAGTCTCCACCCTTGTGACTTTCAAAGAACTTAAAAATTCCAAGGTGAGGGAGGGGTATGTCAATTCCTTCATTGTAAACAATTTACCCATTCCCATAGACTCAAAGAAGGTTTTGGTTTGTTCAAGAACACCCAATTTTGACAATGCATCTTCATAAATAAACTTAGTAGGCATGATGGTTTTCTTAGCAAAGAGAATGAATTTCTCCCTATGAGAGTCGGAAGTGAAAGTTACCTCCGGATAATTGGATAATTGTTCAATGACCGAAGTTGTTGATGTTGTAGCTTCCATAGAGGGACCTTGTTGAACCTTCAACCTTGCCTCATGGACTACCAATGCCTTTGACAATTGTTTTGCTTGAAGAGCTTGTTGCCTTTTGGAAAGTGTCTTCTTTGGGGGTGCCTTGTTACCTCCTTTAGTTCTTGCCATTTTCCTTTGCTTGATTCCACCAATGAAAGATTGAAATCTTCAATTTTTAGTGATACCCAAATCGATTTAGGATGAATGTTGTTTTGTATCCTAAAAATTGACTCAAAGGTTGAAAATTTTGGTGTTTGAATCACTTGTTGTTGCAAAAGGAGTGATTAATTTTTGTTGTGAGGAAGTTTGGATTTGATTTGATTGAATTTGGTTGAAGAAATTTGGTTTTGTTGATGGGGAGGATGAGGGTTTTTGGGTAGTGGGTAGTGTTTGTAAGTTGAAGAAATGAGAATGAATGGGAGAAAAGGGTTTAAACTGAACCGTTATTTTTGAAAACGCAGCAGAGGACGAGCGGCTTTGTCATCTGGACGGGCGGATTCTTCAACGTTTAACCCAGGAAAATACGCCACAGGACGAGCGTCTTGCTTCTAAGACAAGCGGATTCTTCCTTGAGGGACGAGCATCTTTCTGGAGGGACGCTCGGATTCATTTACAGAGAAATTCCCAGACTTTACTACTGAAAAAGACGAGCGTCTTTTGTGAAGGACGGCCGTCCAGAATGAGAAGAGTGGATTCTCAGATGAGACGCTCGGATTCTCTTACAGACCAGTTTTTTGTATTCTGCTATTCTACCAGACGAGCATCTGGTGACTTTGGACACTCGGGTTCTTCAGGACGAGCGGATTGTCCCTTTGGACGCTCGGATTCCTCCTTGACCACACGGACTCAGGTCCATCCGTGGGTACATCGTAACCCGTGTCATTTTCATTCTTCAATTCTCGTGTTCTTCATTGTAGGGGCACTACAAAGGCATGAATAGCCTAGGCAATTGCTATCCCCACACTAAGGTAAAGCACTACACATCAATAAAATCATAAGTCCCTCCCTCACTTCTCTCAAAATGATGAATATCTTGATCAAGGCACAAAAATAAATCCAAAATGACAAGAAATGCAATGTAATAATTTAAATACAAATTAGGGAGTTAGAATATTTAGAAATGGTGGTTTAGAAAGGACTCCACCAAACTCTAATCCAATGTGAGATGTCAAGAGGGCATGTTCAAGGTGTTGTTGATGTTACTCAAAACCTTGAAGAAGTAGTCGAAAGCTTGTTCATTATCATGATAAAGGTCTTCAATAGATTTTTGCACTTGTTGTTCTCCATGATGGTCTTGGTTCATAGCATTACCAATATAGGGATTGAATATCCCTTCGAACTCATCATCCCAAAGACCGCAAACTTCGTCTACTTGATCATTGAAAGTTTCTTGAGTTGATAGAGACAACTCTCTTTCTTTCTTGTCTTGGCCAATGAGGCCATCTTCTTCATTTGTCGTGGGTGAGCTTTTCAAACTCTCATTGTTGCTATTTCCTTTGCTCTTTTGATGGAGCATCATCCATTTTCTTTTTCCAATGAAATTCCAACTTCTTTCTATCATCCTTCCGGCTATAGTGATCAACCATAAAACATGGCTCATGCAATTGGGGAGCTCTCATGGTCTTGTCAAGATTGAAAGTGATGGTTTCATCTCCCACTTCAAGGGTGAGCTCTCCATGCTTTACATCGATCACCGCTCCCGCGGTGTGCAAGAAAGGTCTTCCTAAGATAATAGGAGTGTTGGAGTCTTCTTCCATGTCAACAATAACAAAATCCACCGGGATGAAGAATTTTCCATTTCTCACGGGAACATCTTCCCATACCCCTAAAGGTGTCTTTGTTGATCTATCCGCCATTTGAAGCGTGATGTTGGTACATTTGAGTTCTCTCATCCCTAGCCTCTTGCTAACCGAATATGGCATGACAATAACACTTGCCCCAAGGTCACATAAAGCTTTGTTGATGGTAGTGTCACCAATGGTGCATGGAATGGAGAAACTTCCCGAATCCTTGAGTTTTGGAGGTGAACTTCCTTGAAGGATGGCACTACTCACCTTAGTGAAGGCAATAGTCTCAAGCTTCCGGATTGATTTCTTCTTCGTAAGGATGTCCTTCATGTACTTTGCATAGGCCGAAACGTGATTGATCAATTCCGTGAAAGGAATCGAGACTTCTAAATTCTTCACAATTTCCATGAATTTTACAAGTTGGTCATCAAACTTAGGCTTAGCTTGACGACCCAGGAATGGAAGTCTAATCACAATGGGCTCCTTCTCCTTGGCCGTTTCTTCATTTTTCTTTGAAACTTCTTGATTGGTGGGTTCTTCTTCCCTAGTGTTTTGCACAACTCTTTCCTAGCTTGTCACTAGCTTCCACAACTTCTTCCTCAACTTGCTTCTTTGTTCCTTCATATCTTGTACCACTCCTCAAGTGAATGGCACTAACCGTTTCATGTCTTGGGGGATTACTTTGAGGTGGTAATTGCCCCTTTTGTCTTTGAGAGTTTGAAGAAGCTAGTTGGGTCATTTGTGTTTCCAACATTTTTGTGTGGGCTAGGATGTTGTTGATGGTGATGTCCTTCGCTTGGCTATCTTTTTATATTTGAGTGAAAAATTCTTGTTGATTCTTTTGCATTTGGAGGACCGCTTTTTGAACATCAAAACCTTGGTCATTTTGTTGATTCTATGGAGTTTGATTTTGATAAGCTTGGTTTTGGTTGTAAAAGGGTCTTTGATTTTGATTTCTCATGGGAGGTGGGGTGTATGTTGGTTGAGGATTTTGAACATTTTGGCTTTTGTATGAGAGATTTTGGTGGAATTTGGTGTTTTCATTGTAATAGTTGTAATAAGGGGTACCACTTTTGTATGCTTGAAAAGCATTCACTTGTTCATTTGTTCCCCTACATTCACTTTGGTCATGTCCCAAAGTTCCACAATTCTCACATATCCCACTTGGGATTGATGAAGATGCTACCATGGCATTAACATGATGCTTTGGTGATTTTGAGGCTTCTTCAAGTTTAGCCATGGCCTTCTCAAACTTTAAGTTGATGGTATCAATATGAGCACTAAGTTGAGCACCCAATTGAGTAATAGAGTCCACTTCACGCTTTCCTCCTCTAGTAGCCTTGCGAGGTCTACTATATTGTGAATTATGGACCGCCATTTCCTCAATCTTGTTCCAAGTTTGATTATCGTCAAGTTCGGTGAACATACCATTTGATCCCATGTTGAGAATGTTTCTTAAGTCTTCATAAAGACCATTCCAAAATTGTTGTACCAAGAACTACTCGCTATGTCCATGATGAGGACATGAGCGACAAATTTCTTTGAATTGGTCCCAAGCTTCATACAAAGATTCTTCATCCCTTTGCTTAAAACTCGTAATTTGAGCTCTTAGCATGTTAGTCTTTTCCGGAGGGTAGAATTTTTTGTAGAATGCTAGAGCCAACTTCTTCCAAAAGTCAATTCCAAGAGTAGCCTTATCAAGGCTTTTTAACCATTGTTTTGCAGTGCCAATTAGAGAAAAAGGAAATAAGACCCGTCGGATTTGGTCTTGAGTCACTACGGTTTGTGAAATCACATCTCAATTGTCACAAAAAGTTTCCATATGGGAATGAGGGTCTTCACTATGCATCCCCCCAAATTGGCATCTTTCGACTAATTGGATAAATGCGGATTTTGCAATGAAATTTCCGGTTAAGTGTTGTGTTGTGGGAGTACCATTGGGTAGGTTCTCCTCGGTTGGTACGGAATCTGATGAAAATTTAGGCATTGTGGGTTGATTGTGTGATTGATTTTGTGTTGGGTTCTCCTCACCTTCTCTTGCAAAAGGGTTGATGAACTCAATAGTATTTGGTTGAATATCTACAACCTCACCAATACCTCTCAAAGTATTTCTAACAAGTCTTCGATTGGTTATCAAAGTCCTTTCAATTTCGTGATCAATGGGTAACAAGTTACCTTGTGATCTTCTAGACATGCAAAATATCAAACAACTCGAAAACAATTAGAACAAACCTTGAGGAGTTGTACTTCCACAAGGCAAAGAAAGACACAACTAATAACAATCAAAGAAAATCAAATCAAGTTAACACCGTCCCCGGCAACGGCGCCATTTTTGGTCGGTCCGCTTTGAGCTTAGATTTCGGTTAGTTGTCGTTAGGAGCACCTAGACCAAAACAATATTATAACTTCACGAACAACTCTACTATTAGTAAAGAGGCAAGTAAAGGTCGGATCCCAAGGGACGGGTATTGATGTAGGATTTTCGATTGCAAGTAGCGGTGTCTAGGGGTGTCACAATTTGGGTTGAGATAAGAAGATCACTAAACTAAATAACAATTAAAGTAAACAAGCAAGATGACTAAAATGAGATGTAAACAATTGATTAAAAGCACTAGGGTATCATGGTGTCATAGGGGATTCATGGGAATTGATCATACAAACACGTTCTCAAATTATAAGCAAGAAATTATTGTTGTGATAGGATCGAGTTGGTTTATATCTTACAATCCTAGGAAGGTTTGGGTCCCGGAGCCGAATCGATTAGATTGTACAACACCTACAAGTCGACTTAATCCTCCCTACTCAACTATATCCATGGTCTAATGAGACTCGAGTTGGTTTATGTCTTACAAGTCTCATTGAAAATGTAAGTGATGGGTAAAAAAAATGTAAGGATTCATAGGCTCGCTTTTCATCAAACATAACATGTGCATAATTTGAGATCACAACAAGCAAGCAAATAAATTATGAAAACATATTAGATTAAGCATGAATCATCCCCCATGTTGGTTTCCCCTAATTACCCATTAACCCTAGTTAAGGAAACTACTCACTCATTATCAAGTTTAACATGTTAACAAGGTTGTCAATCATATTAACAAAGCAAAACATGATGAATAAATAAAGATTATTAACAATAATTAAAAAGGGATTAAGAGAGTTATACCTAATGATGATTCCAAAATAATAATACAAAGAATAAAAGAAGTACTTCATGATTGATGGAAGGTTGTCAATCTCCCAATAAACCAAAATAATCTTCAATTACCCAAAATAAAAGATGATCAAAAGAAAGATTAACCAAATGAGATTTGTATTAATATTTGATTAGAAGTTGATTACAAGATTAAGGAAATATTAGGATGATATAAACTACACTAAAGATTGATAAGAAGAACATGATAACCTAATTAGACTAATGGGGTATTTATAGTGGGGATTAGGTGCACAAATTAGGGTTACTAAGGGCTTAAATGACGATTAAGTCCTTGAGGAATCGCTCCTCTCAAGAACAGATGCGGGTCTTCTTTTAGCTAGTCTTCCGAAAATATGCGCATCTTCAATGGAGGGAAGAATAGGACGTGTCCCTCTGGAGTAGAATCCGGGCGTCCAAGGGTCGGGACGGGCGGATTAGGGAGCTTCTGGACGGGCGTCTGGCTGGCTTGGACGAGCGTCCTGGGAAGCTTCTGGACGGGCGTCTGGCTGGCTTGGACGAGCGTCCTGGGAGGCTGCTGGACGGGCGTCCCGAGTGGTGGGACGAGCGGATTGTTCCTCAGCTTCCTTTTCTTATTTTCTTCTTCCAACAATCCTCCGGGATTTTGTCGGGGATGCAAGGATATTCTTCATCATTGCCCATCTACTACATCATGTACAAAGGCATTCTAGTCTTGTCTTCTCTTTGATGCTTGGTCATTAGATTCGATCAATTTAGCTCTATTTTGCCATGAAAATGCAAGGTTTGCACTCCTCTCCTACCAAGGAAACAAAACCTCAAAGAATATGCAAAACAAAGGACTAAAGATAGTAAATGACCAAAATATGAACTAAAAGCATAGGAACGAGGCTAATTCGGGGACTAAATATGCTCAAATATTGATCACATCAGTCATTCTAGACATAGAATGCTAAGGGTAACGAATTTCTTAGTGTTTATGTTACTACTTTGTGTCTTGACATGACGCGAAGTATTCGAACGGTTCCAATTTTCCATAAAAATTTGTGGCAACTCCACAAATCAGGCTTGTCAAACCTTTCACCGGTATCAATGCCTTACAAAGCGGTAACGGCCCATGATGTGCTTTGGCCTCACGCTGAAGTTCCATGGGAGATGTGTCGCCGCCTCGAAACCAACGCAGGGGTGCGCGCGGTTCGGGTGGCTGTGTCCACAGTTTGGCGACTCCGTTGGGGATGATATACTTAGACTAAGTCTAGTGTTACCTAGGGTGAAACTTGAACAATGTTAGAATATATTTTATATAAGACAATTGTCAGTTTTCATTACTCGCCCTTCTTAGGTCGTTTTAGCCAGCCTTCCTAGGCTTTACCCAACCAATTCGACCAATCGTCCCGTCTGGATGGTGCAAGTTCCTATTTGTAACCAAAGATGGATAGCGATTGACATCAACCATAACACGATACTTACTCATGTTTGTATCAAGAGCTTTCACTACTCGAGCGAATGGACTAGGAACGGTCCCGACTCATGTTTGGTACGGACCTCTCCACAGAACAGAGTACGTTAGCTTGGTATGGAAAACCCACCCTTTAAACCAAAACCCTTCTAAAAGCACTGAGCATACCATTATAATGCCCACGTTTGTGTTTGTAACTTGTATGTTATCACCTTTTGTAAACAAAAACATGTCAAAATTTTCAAAATCTTTCTTCAAAATGCAAAAAATGAAAACCTTTCAAAATTGCCTAAAAAGCTTAAAATCAACAAAGTCAAGTCGAAACTCTACCAAAATTTCAAAAAATCAACCATTTCAAAAATCACACTTCAAATCAACACTCCTACGATCACACACAATGATTGTCTAGGAAAACATTTCAAAATCAACTTTCTTTAACCCACATGACACACACGTGTCCCCATTTAGTCATTCCATGAGTCTTGTCTTATTTGAGTAGGTGTGCAAAGTAGTCGAATGTATCTTTGTTCATCATCGGTTCTTATCCTCAGTCTAATATGGTTGGAACAAACGAAAGCACAGCAAGCTTCCATGGTCAACCCGAAGATAATGGTAATAATCAAGTTCTGGCCGTGCTACTCCGTGTCCAAGCCAGTCAGGATATTGCCTATACTCGTCTCCAAACAATCGAAAGTCGCATAATAGCCGTGGAAGCTAGGCTTCCTCCTACAGAAGTTCCTATTCCTGACATCCCTTTGTGTGATAATCCTCCCCCCTTCGTAAATGATTCTTCCCCTGTCCTCACTGAAGCAGAAAAGCGTCTTCAGTACTTAGAGGAGCAACTGATGTACCTCAAAGGAGATGACATTTACAAGAAAAATAGCCAAAAGTAGGAAGCATTAAATGCACAACTACCAACCAATTTGAACATGACTGACATCCCAATATTCAAGGGACATGAAAACCCTCTAAACCACATTCGTGCTTTTAAAGACTACATGTCTATCAAGGGCATCAAGCCAGAGATGTTCTTAAGGATCTTTCCTTCATCTCTCGACACCATTCCCAAGCAGTGGTTCTACTCCTTAAACCATAAGAAGATTTCTACTTGGGATGATGCAGCCATCGAGTTCATTAAGCAATACGTGGATAATGCCGAAATTCAAGTCAACATGCGCACTCTAGAAGTTCTTACCCAAAATGAAATGGAAGGGTTCACCAACTTTCTAAGTGGGTGGAGGAAGAATAGTACCCAACTTGTTGAGCGTCCAGACGAGGCCACTCTTGTGGAAAAATTCGTGAACAATCTAAGGCCTATCTATACAAATCACTTGAGGTATCAAAACATCAAGTTTTTCAATAACTTAACCGTGCTAGGTACAAGGATTGAAGACGATATTCAAAAAGGACTCTTGTCCAAAATGGTGGGATGCGGATATCAAGGTTCAACATCAGGTGGAAGTCGTTGCTACGGTTCCACTATCAAGACGGATGATGTCAACCTCGTCGAGTCATCCAAGAAAAACAATACACCAAGAAAGTTCACCGACATTGGTGACACATATACAAATGCGCTGAAAAGGTTGATGAAGCAAGGAAGAATCCAACCAATAGGACGTACACCTGACCTAGAAAAGAAGTACAAATTCTGGGATGACAATGCTTACTGCGAGTATCACAAGGGTAAAGGACACGACACAGAAAACTGTTATAGGCTGAAGCATGCTCTCCAAGACATGATTAAAGATGGACGTTTTCATATCCCTCCCGCGATTAAGCCTAACAATACAAAGAATCCTCTTGGAATTCTAATGATCTCGGATGAGGAATCTACCATGGATTGCTCACACCTTATCTCTCTAGTCGAAAATGAGATCAATATGGTTGACCATGGAGAAGGTTACTCTACCATCACACCAACTATTGTATATTTTGTTGCATGGGCAAGAAGTGTGAGTAGACAGGTTGTTGAACTAGAAGATGTCGTGTCATCTTTGCGAAAGTCAAACATTTCAACTCAAAGAGCCACGTAAATGGCCATCACTCTATCCTGCGAATCTACAATGCAAGAAGTCATCGCGGTAGTTAATGATTTGGTTCAACAGATTATCAATATGGAATCCAAAATCCTACGCCTGAAAGAGCTCAACACAATCAATGGCGTTTGGGCTGACGATGACGAAGATGTTTACCTCAAAGAGCATCCATTCGTCAAAACTTTGGAGGATCTCGACATAGATCACCTAACTCGATCTAGTCGCCCGTATCAAAATGTCACTCCAGTGCAAACAAATAATTCAGCTACCAGTGGGAATGACGCATCTCCAACAGAAAGTAATGAAGATTCAATCACTAACCACCTAATGAAGCAACTACAGAAGACAAAGGCTGATCTTTCAGTCTGGCAACTAGTTGCTAGTACATTTCCACATCGCCAAGCTTTGCTACAAGCATTAGCTAAACACAACATAGCACACGACTCTACTCCAGACGATGTGGTCAACCTAGTCCTCTAGGAGTCAATCAAGCTAAGTAACCCAGTTACTTTTGTTAAATGAAGACTTGCCACCTTTCAGCGTCACTCACAAGCTAGCCTTGTACATCACAGTCACGTATCTAAAAAAGAATGTACCCATGACACTAGTGGATGATGGCTCTGCAGTCAACGTCATACCACTAAAAACAGCTTACAAGCTAGGCATGGAAGAGTTAGATTGGACTCCCACTAATCAAGGTGTTCGCGCATACGATGGGACGCGACGCAAAGTTATAGGTCTCATCACTCTTACTATAGCCACTAGACCAATCGAAAGAAAGGTCAACTTCCAGATAGTGGACATCGAAGCATCTTTTAACATACTTCTAGGAAGGCCATGGATTCACGCTTCCAAAGCTGTGACATCCACGCTTCATCAAAAGATCAAAATCCCTCTAGATGATCGAATAGTGACGATCACTTCATCACCTATTAAAGTAGTAATCGAAAAAATGTCTAGCAATCAAGTCATGTAAGATCCAGTGCACGAGTTAGAAGGATTTCAAATCATCAATCTTGTGAATAGTGAATTGGCACATCTATAATTCAACCCCTACTCTAGCGTAGTGGTCAACCACATACTCAAATCCCAAGGATACTTCCCAAAAATGCCACTCACTACTACAGATACAGGATATAACAACGGGTAAAAACCGTTGTTAAAACAAAAAGCGGACATTGTTAAAGCGTCTGTTGTAAAAGGTATTTAAAACGGCTAGGTTATTTACTAAAACCGTTGTGGAAATTATTCACAACGGTTAAAAGCCGTTGTTGTTGCGAGTAAGTCGTTGTGAAAAGTTTGACAAAATTTGGTGGGAAAGATATAACAACGGTTATAATATAAAAAACCGTTGTTGTATCTTTCCCACCAAAATTGTGAAGACCTTTAACAACGGGTATACAAAACATAACCGTTGTTGAAATTGTTAGTAACAACGATCTTCTTTTAAACCTGTTGTTGAATATTATGCGCGGGTATTTGTGAAAGGTATTTACAACGGTTCTTTTAAAACCTGTTGTTAAATATTAAGCGCGGGTATTTGTGAAAGGTATTTACAACGGTTTTTTTAGTAATCGTTTTTATTACTTTTTCGTAATTTTTTTTAAAACTAAATTTATTTCATGCCATTCAAAATCCTGCATATATCAGCAGCAGCATAAATAATAGCTGGGTTCAACAGAACTCAATAGATACAATTCAACCACAACAGCAGCATCATACTTACAGTTTGTTTCACTTTCAGATTAATTCATACTAACAATTTGATCACTTTACATGAACTAAGATTCCTAAAACTGTGGACCCCCTAGCTCTATCTACAAAGATCATTCCCTAACTTCAACAAAAAATTTACTAAGCTGATCTAAGCTCTAAGTATCATGCATTTAGTCTTCATTTCAATGTTCTAAGACGTATTTGCCAAACAAGTCCCTGACCTCGTCTATTTGGTTCCTTTCGTACTCAGGTACTTGTGGCGCGTTGATTACATACTGCGAAAAAAACAAAGACAAGAAATTATTGATTTACAGCAGCATTAGTGTTGTTCATTAGTGTAACAACATACATCATTCAGCATAGCAAGATCATGGTATAGCAGCAAGCAAGACAACATCAGCTCTAATTTAAAAAAAAGTAATAAACACATTATTAAATTACTAACCTTTTCTGGAATAAGGATATATCTTCGCGTAATAACCTCCAACATGAACTGACAAACGTAGTATCCACATTGTATGCTATCCGGCTGGCGAGGGACCTATTATTACATAAAAAACGAAGAGACGAGAAGGCCCACATCAGAATCTTGCACTTTAGGTATTGTATTTGTGCACGTATTATTACTAAAGACAGATTTTTGCACTTAAGGTATTGTATTTGAGCACATACCCCTGTTATCGTAATAAAAGTAGGGCCATCATCAGAATCTTTCGTGGGTTGATCCTCGTTAGCTCTTTTCTTCTCAAAGGCCCTTTTGTTATAAAAAAAAGGAGGCAAAAACTCATATTTTTGGGTTAAAAATGAGCTTTTTGCTATAAATAAAAATTGAAACATAATGTTATTATAAATAAATTAGTATTATAAACTTACTTAATAATCAAGCCCTTAAAGGTCTTGCTTGGTTCTCTATGCAAAGAGTCCAACCAAAAAACTTTCTTCTTGGTCGGCATAATGGTTGCTAGCACCCAATGTCTCCTACGTCAAGAGACATCATCATTATTAACAAGTCCATATATTAGTTATGAAAATGCAATTGTAGTTGGAATCGTAATATTAATTTGTTTATTACCCGATTTCATTATAAGGGGCAAAAATGAGCTTTTTGTTTGTCGCAAATTCCCGAGCAATATAATCTACCCGATCTTCATACGAAATCAACTTGATATGCATAGATAAAATATAGGGGCATAGGAATCCGTATAGATCACATGAAATCTAGTTCTCGGGGATCACTCTAGATTTCAAGAACCTACATTATTACGGTATTAATTCCGGTATTTAAAACACTATCTAGTCAGAATATTAGAATATGAAATGATTTATTAAGGAACTTACTTCATCCAAACAAATAGGTGTTGGACATCAATCTCGAGAAGGCCAGCCCAAATGGCTAGCTGCTCCCATGACAGAATTGCTTCGCGCTCAATCCCTAAAATATCCTCATCGAGCGAAATAATTATCAACTGCTCGTTTTCTATGCGACGGCTAGCCTCCATATACAGTTCCCTCATCGTCAGTGTTCTTACTTTTTGCATGTATTCGCTCCCGGAAAAATTAGTGGAGGTTATACTCCTAACATCTTTCAGTTCGGGGAAATAATGCTTTTCTCTTTTTGTGCTACTACCAGCCTATACATGTAGATAAATAAAATAATAAAAAATCCAAAGGTAACATATCCTAGTTGGAGTAATAAAATTAAAAGAGTACTTAACTAAATACCTCATCAACCTGCTCTTTCAATGATGAGGCAGTAGTAGGCATGTCTGGGGACTTAGGCTTATCCGTTTTTTTTGTCCCCTACACCAAATTTCCATGCTTTTTAGAAATACAGAAAAAATATAAATAAAGGAAGCTTTTTAAAAAAATGGAGAAGTTAATTAAATACCTCATCAAGTTGTTGTTTCGACGAGGTAGTTGGCATGTCTGGGGACTTAGGCTTATCCGTCTTTTTTTGTCCCCTACACAAAATTTCCATGATTTTTAGAAATACAGAAAAAATATAAATAAAGAGAGGGTTTTAAAAAAATGGAGAAGTTAATTAAATACCTCATAAAGTTGTTGTTTCGACGAGGTAGTTGGCATGTCTGGGGACTTAGGCTTATCCGGCTTATAAAGGTATTTAACATATAAAAACAATAACATATAAATTTAACATATAAAAACATTTAACATATAAAAATTTAACATATAAAGGTATTTTTCTAACCCCAGCTGCTTTCGGTTGAGGCGGAGACGAACGAGCCAGGAAGATGTGAGAAATAGGTCATTGGATGAAACTTCCAACCGCATCTGCCAGAATGGTAATGTCGTCACGAACTGGGAGGGGCAGTTGAAATTTTTCATTGGCTTCAAAGACTTGAGTTATCTCCACTTTTCTATGATTCGGCAAAAGTGGTTCGCCATGAACCAATAAAGTTTCCGCTGATTTGGTGGGCAAGTCTATGAGACCCCGACCAACAAGCACATGTTTCGCGGATTTAGGGTCAGTAAGAATAACTACCTTCTTGTTTATGGCCTGAAAAATACACATACATTATATATTATATCCCAAAATTTAATAGAATTCATATAAATTTCACTAAAGACTTCATGCATACCTTGCCGAAAACTGGGAACTGATTTGAAGGGGATGTATGCTGCTGTTTTTCATCAGTCGTCTTCTCAAGTTGCATCCCCTGATTATTGTCAGCTGTGGCGGATAACTCAAGTTGCATCCCCTTTTCAGACTCATTTACCTAATAAAATTAACCAATGGCACGATGTCAGAAGTCATAGCATTAGAGCTGGTAGGGAACACACCCCCTGATCTTACCCAAAAAAAAGAAAAGAAAAATAAGGAAGTCATATATTTACCTTATCGGCTTTAGTTGATAAAACTTCAGAAGCAGTAGGTACCTGATCTTTCTGAATCTCGTTGACTGATACTTCCTCCTCATGTATTGCCAAGGTAGTAGTATTCTCGACCTCTTGACCAATCTGTTGTACCTTACCCCCTTTAATGACATCCTCCATCATCTTCAATTCTTCTTCGGAAGGCTTGCCTCCAGAATTCATCTTTAGTATCACGGGTGCTACTAAGTGAACCTGCGTGCCAAAAATGTAATGTTTAAGCAATTTTTTTAAAACAATAACATGTGAACTTAATTGAAAATAATAGAATAAATGGTACCATGTCAGCCTTCTCAGCCTTAGCCTTCATTTTCTTCTTTTTCGGGGCAGTTGTCCCATAATATTTCGTGACTCCAACATGTAACGGGACGCCCCTCAATCGACCTGGATGTTCAAGTCGGCCGATCGCTCTAGCAAGAACGTCATCACGACCATTGGGAGTGAATTTCCCTTCTTGTACCTCCTTCAATACCTTCTCCTATAATATATTAAATAAACTTCAAATTATATTTGTGACTAAAATAATAAAGTTAGTAATGAACTCGTCTTAATAAAATAATGCTTACTTTGTTGGCCAACACTTCCTGATCATATTTGTCACACGGCCGAGATCCTTTAGGCGTATGCCCTTCTTTATAAGTTACGTGCCGATTCAAGTCGGTCACTCCCTTTGACACCTACACATTAACATGGTAACAGTTATATATATAAATGTGTATCAAGTCCAAGTGTGATTAAAAAAATCAAATAAACAGGGGGATGCTACTTACGAGTTGGTCTTTTATCAATCTGTAACCGCCTCGAGAACCATAACATAACCCCTTCTTGCATGAAATGTTAGCACGATTTCTTTTACTAACGGCCTTCAAATTATATAAAAGCGCAAGTAGATGAGATAATAAAAAAATTATAGAGAACTCATTAATTATAAAAATGATAGGTAAATCATTAAAAGGCGAGGATACTTAACCTCAGACTTCTCACTAGCTCGAATCGCTTTGAAAATATCCCATTGTTCCTGAGTGATGGTGGGACACTTGTTTGACGGTGGGCTCTTACGCATCTCCCCCGTCTCCTTGTCCACATACAACAAATTCTTACCAACGTCACACTTCCACTGCCTTAAGACAGATCCTGCCTTCTTTATTAAATACTTATCATAGCATTTAGCAATATCAAAAGCTTCCTGCATCATCATATCATTCAATTTACAGAGCATTCAATTTACCTCCAAAATAAAATGTTGTTTCGCTACATAAGTTATCATACCTTTATACGATCCAAGAATAACTTCTCCAATACAGGATTCAAATTCCTCATTTCATGTAAATGGATAGGCACAAACTGTCTTGTTACACATCCAATCCAAGTGGATAAATCCTTCGCATTTGGACCAGTAGGCAAACCCTTCGCGTTCTATGTTATACTAAGCGGCTGTTTAGCCGCTATAGCTCCAAGGGCTGCAGGGCACTTCGTAGCACCCCTCTCACCAGACTTATTATCCCAGGCTTATTATCCTTTTGACTTCTTTTCCGTTTTTCACCCATGATAATCCTAAAACCCTAAATATAAATGAAATAGGAAATGAACAAAGACATGCAGAGTATCTAAAACCCTATAGAGGAATGAAAATTTAAAACAAAAGTTTGAGCTTCTACAATCCTAAAACCCTAATAAGAGGTGTTTGGGCTAAAAATAGCATAATAAGGAAGGCCCACTTAATAAAATAAAAGGTTATGGGAGGAGTAATAAGGAGGAAGGAAACCCGTAATAGGAAAAAGGGGAAACGGGCTGAGAGAAGACCAGGGGCCCATCGTAGAAGGCGTCCGGATTAAGGAAATAGAAGTCAGAGAGAAGTCAGGAAGAAGTTAGGGAGATCAGGGAGAATAGGGAAAAGCGGCCGAGTTTGGAAAGAGTTCTTATGGACATTATATTCCCTTTCCATAATCAAAGTGCGACATATCTAGGGTTCTCACCCTATAAATAGCCAAGGAAGCAAATCAAGAGGGACATTCACACATTCATATTCAAGAACACATCAACACCACGACATTAGCATATTATTATACTCAAATATATATCCGTCCAAGATCTTGCAGGCCTGACGCCTAGCGCCAGCAGGTTTAGCTTTACGCCTCAATTGTAATCATCCTCCTATTCAAGTAGTGCAATATTTGGCAGGGTACCGTCCCTCCCGCGGTTGTTCCCACATTGGGTTTTCCGCGTCACCAAATCTCATGTGTCAATTTACATTACGTACTTATTTTTCTATTTACTTATCAACACACGAACAATCATACAATGGACCAACGAGTAAGACCGCAGTGACCCTAATCAATCAACTTGGTAAAAAATACCTAAACAGTTTGGCGCCCACCGTGGGGCATTGTGGTCGTCAATCGTTGATACTCTAGATACACAATGGATAATCAAGCATCGGACGCCGTGTCAGGGAGCAGACAGCCATCGCCACCACAACCCTCTACTCAAAATCTGACATCAACAGTGGCTACACAGGCTCCCGGACACACCTTAAGAATCATACCTACAACAAAACCTCTCTACCTCCTAGGACTCCTGCTGTCGCAACCCAGGCCAGATCGGATAAAGGAACCTCAAGCTCAGGCCTCACCCCACCACCTAGTCCCACACAAGTCTTGCTCACTGGCGTAGAGAATCTCCAGAAAGCCATGGAAAACATGAGAGAAGACCAGAAGAAAGCTGAAGCTGAAGCAAGAAAAAGGGACAGAGAGCTCTGGGCACAGATAGACATCCTAAAACAGCAGTCTGCCACCTCAGCGAGCAGAGCAGACGTGGGAAGGTCTCCACTAGTAGATCTGACGCAGAGGGCATCAGGCAACAGTAATCCACTTCGACAGATACCGGCTGAACTGATAACCAGATTGGATCTGTCCACAATACCATCAGATGGAAGGATAACCCCACAAGGGCTGGGATACCTCACGCCGGGTAATTGGCCTACGGCCAGCTGTGTAGAAGTACGAGAAGGTGGCATCCTCGTCAGCATACCCGCCATGATCGATCAGACACCTGGAGTGGGATCCGAGTCAAACCAACAAATGGACTGGCAGCAGGGGACAGTCGTTACAACAACTCCTCTAGCAGCTGGAACACATCAGAATCTTCAAGAGCTCGGACCAGGAGGTCAGACATTGAACCAAAGAAAACGGCGACAAGGCGGACCCAGATTCGAGCAAAGATAACAAATCAAGAAGATTGGAGTTAAAAGAAATACTAAGCTGGGTCCCAGGGTTGCCACCCCCACTCGAGAAAGCAACACTAGACAGCTATGTCGATTCACCATTCTTGGACACCATATCCATCACAGCCATGCCAAAGGGATTCACAAATCCAAATATGCCCCTCTTCGACGGCACAGTAGATCCCTTTGATCATATAAGCCAGTACAAGTAGAAGATGATGACAGTAACAGTTGTAGGGTAAGTCAAGGAGGCTTGCATGTGCAAAGGGTTTGGGTCCACCCTAACAGCACCGGCACTTCGATGGTTTGTGAGCCTTCCCAACAGGTCGATATCTACATTTGCTAAATTGGTGAATGCATTTACTCAACAATTCGCAAGCAGCAGAAAACTACAGAAGCATGCAGGAGATTTGTACAGAATCGTCCAGGGGGCAGGAGAGAGCATTGGAGAATACAATACTAGGTTCAACAATGAGAAGGTAGCAGTACGAGAGTGCGATGTCTCAACAGCAGTAGAAGCGTTCAGAAGAGGCCTCCACCACAACTCCGACCTATACAAGCAGCTAACTATGCATCCCTGCCATAGTTTCGAGGCAGTGTAGGAGAAGACAGCTGCCGCAATCAGATTGGAGGAAGATATTCTAGCGAGAGCCAGCTTACTTAGCACGCCAAGTATTTCCAGTACCTTAGCCGTGGAGAAATCAGGAAGAAAGCAAACCACCAGCAAGAAGGATGAGAGGTACAGACCATATGGAAGGGGAGTCAACAGAATCGAGGAAAATCAGCAACTCCCCACTCTGGCAGAGTATGGATTTACTACAGGTATCAGGGGAATCTTGAAGGCACTCAGGGAGATGGGAGATGGAGTCAGGTGGCCCAACCCACCAGTAGGAGAGTAAGCATGGAGAAAGGATATCAAGAAGAAGTGTGAGTTCCACCGTGATATTGGGCACAACAATGAGGATTGCTACACATTACGAAGAGAGATCAAGCGCCTGTACGAACAAGGAAAGTTGAGCCACCTATTACCACGTGGGAGCAAGTAGCAAGATAAGGTAGGCTCCGCCAAGCCTGCAGACCCACCCACATGCACCAAAATCATAAACGTGATAACAAGCGGCTCAGACTTAAGCGAGATGACATACTCAGCAGCCAAGAGACGTGCCACCAAGACCAAAGGAGACATGCCAGCCAATTCTTGCAGAATTTCTCACAGCAACCTGCCAGCA
Source organism: Silene latifolia (assembly GCF_048544455.1). Taxonomy (NCBI): domain Eukaryota; kingdom Viridiplantae; phylum Streptophyta; class Magnoliopsida; order Caryophyllales; family Caryophyllaceae; genus Silene; species Silene latifolia. Next base: position 55,139,699 of record NC_133527.1, on the reverse strand, counting down.
GTCAGCTTTGATGAAGGAGATACATACGACGAACGAGAACATCACGACGCACTTATTATCACCTTATCGATGGTCAATTGCACAGTTACGAAGGTCTTGGTAGATATAGGAATCTCGGTCAACTTAATCATGCTGAAAACCATAGAAAACATGGGATTCAGTGAGAAGGATTTGCAGAAGAAGACTATTCCGCTAGTAGGCTTCAGCGGGGAAACAGCCAGCTCACTGGGCGAGATAGTCATCCCAACCTATGTGGGAGGAGTCAACAAGCAAGTCAGGTACCTGGTTATAGACGGCCCCTCCACCTACAATGTCATCTTGGGAAGACCATGGCTGCACCAGATGAAGGCGGTCCCCTCAACATATCACCAGTGCATAAAGTTCCCCACACCATGGGGAGTAGAAACAATAAGGGGAGATCAGGAGGAAGCTAGAGGCTTCTATAAGAAGGCACTTAAATGCACTGCCAGCCCTCCCGCATAGCAATTACAGAAACAGCCTGTCCAGGACGAATACATCGAACCCCCAGCAGAAGAGCTGGATCAAATCAACCTGGACAAGCTGCACCCGGAAAGAACCGTGTTCATTGGAGCAGGATGCACAGGAAGCTTGAGACAACAACTAATCAAGTTCCTACAGGATAACATGGATTGTTTGGCATGGTCACACGATGACATGATAGGAATAGATCCGTCCATCATAACACATAAGCTTAGTGTGGACCCAAAGTGTAAACCCATCCGGCAGAGAAGAAGAAAGTTTGCAGCGGAAAGAAACAAAGTGATCAACCAAGAGGTAGATAGCCTCACGCGCAAAGAAAGAAAATAAGAGAAGTAAAATATCCAGAATGGCTGTCTAACGTAGTGGTGGTGCCAAAGACGAATGGAAAGTGGAGAGTATGTGTGGACTTCACCGACCCCAACAAAGCATGCCCCAAAGATCCATTCCCGCTGCCTCATATTGATGCAATGGTGGACGCAACAGCTGGACATGAGATGTTGACATTCCTGGACGCATGGAGTGGATACAATCAGATTAATATGGATCCTGCAGATCAAGAGAAGACGGCATTCATGTCCAAAAGAGGAATATATTTCTACAACGTCATGCCATTCGGCCTAAAGAACGCAGGCTCCACATATCAAAGGCTGGTTAACCGAATGTTCAAAGAGCAGATAGGAAGAACTATGGAGGTGTATATTAATGACATGGTGGTGAAATCAGAGAAGGCCAAAGATCACATGCGACATCTGGCAGAAACATTCAGCACCCTCAGGAATACAAAATGAAGCTAAACCCATCTAAATGCACCTTCAGAGTATCTTCTGGCAAATTCTTAGGCTATATTGTAACTCAAAGAGGGATAGAGGCCAGCATCGAGCAGATCAAAGCTGTCTTACAACTAGAATCACCTGAAAAGCCTAAGGATGTTCAAAGACTAGCTGGAAAGGTAGCAGCCCTGAACAGGTTCATTTCAAGATCTTCAGACAAATGCAGGCTGTTTTACGACATACTAAGGAAAAGCCAGAAGTTTGAATGGACCTCGGATCACGAGCAAGCCTTCAGAGAGCTGAAACACTACCTCAGCAGCCCGCCGCTGCTGTCGAAGCCGAAGCCAGGGGAACCACTATTCCTATACCTGGCCGTCACAGAGGTGGCAATGAGTGATGTTCTGGTCAGAGAGCAGGAAAAAGAGCAGAAGCCAGTATACTACGTGAGCAAGTCTCTGCTGCCGTCAGAGATCAGGTACACATCTCTTGAAAAATTAGTACTAGCATTGGTAGTAGCATCCCGCAAACTGCGCCCCTATTTTGAGTCCCACATCACACATGTCGTGACCAACTACACTCTAAAATCTATCATGAGGAAGCCTGAACTATCAGGCAGAATGTCAAAATGGTTTGTACACCTCAGTGGGTACGATATCTAGTATGACCCTAGAACAGCAATCAAATCGCAAGCACTGGCCGACTTCGTGTCAGGCTTCAGCCCAGCCATCCAGAATCTGGCAGATACGGAGATCCTCACCTTAAAGGGAAGCAAGGAGGCAGAAGTCTGGCAGATGCATATTGACGGTGCCTCCAACCAAAGGGGGGCAAGTGTGGGATTACTCCTGCGATCACCACAGGGAGACCTGATAGCGCAAGCAGTAAGATATGAATTCAAGGCAACCAACAATGAAACAGAATACGAGGCCTTGATATTGGGAATGAAGCTAGCTCTGGAGTTAGGGGTCAGGCACCTGCACATATCCAGTGACTCTTTGCTAATTGTCAACCACGTAAATAATGAGTTCATAGCCAGAGACTCAAAGATGATTGCATACTTGAAAATAGCGAAGGAATTAAAACAAAAATTTGCAACTTGCAAGCTTAAGCAGATCCCCAGAGATCAGAATGTAGAAGCGGATGCCTTGGCAACTCTGGGGGCAAAATTTAAACCAACAGAGCTATCCAGCATTCCAATAGCACACACGCTGGAGCCTTCCATCCAGAAGGCAGATGAAGTAGACAAAGGAGAACTGGAGGATCCACAGAATGGAGAAGGAGCCCAGGCAGTTACAGAGGAAGGTGAGAGCTCACAATCACCTGATCAAACATCTGAGAAGGCAGATGACTGGGATTGGCGTACACCTTACCTAGACTGGCTGCGTCATAACAAGTTGCCAGACGACAAGAAAAAAGTGAGAGCTTTCAGAGTGAAAGCCTCGAGGTTCATACTCATTGATGATATATTATTCATAAAATCACTGGCAGGCCCCTACTTACGGGCTAAATGCAACATTTCACGTGTTCATATGCTAAATGCAACATTTCACGTGTCACAATTTTTTCAACTCTACCCCTAATACCTTTTCCGGTCATCCTGTCACTATGACGATTCTTAGGAACACCAATCAACTCCTCAGGGGAGAGATGAGCGTAATAATATGAAAGAGCTTCGTCTAAAATAGCACGTTCAGCAATACAACCTTCCGGACGATACCGATTAGATGTATAGTCCTTGTAGACTTTCATCAATCTTTCGAAAGGATACTAGTATCTCAAGTACACGGGCCCAAGGTACAAAATCTCCCTAACCAAGTTAATGGTTAGATGAATCATGATAGTGAAGATAGAGGGTGTAAAATACATTTCCAACTGACAAAGGGAGGTTACAACGAGGTCCTGCAATGAATCCGCATCATCGGGATCGATGACTTTCTCGCATATGGACTGGAAGAAGAGACAGAATCTAGTTATAGCATATCTTACCTTTTCAGGTAAAATGGAATGAATAGCCACAAGTAGTAATTGTTGCATCAAAGTGTGACAATCATGTGACATTAACCCGACGAGTTTTAGGTCTTGCATCGACACTAGGCTTTTGATGTTCGACGAATAACCATGTGGCACTTTAATTCCATTCAAGCATGCATAGAACTCTTCTTTCTCATTCCGTCAAAGGGTATAAGCTGTTGGCGGTAAAAATGTACGATTACCTCTCTTCTGTGCTGCCAACTCTAGCCTAATACCCATCATTTTGATATCTTCCCTAACTGCGGCGTTATCCTTTGTTTTACCGGGAACATTCAGAAGGGTATTGATAATATTATCACAGACATTTTTCTTAATGAGCATGAAATCGAGGCAATGCCCGACCTCTAGGTCAGGCCAATATGGAAGTTTATCAAAAAATATGGATCTTTTCTTATACCCACGAGTAGACAATTTAGAGCCGCTCTTCATCCCATAATCTATCTCAATATGCTTTACTTTCTGATAAACTTCATGCCCACTCAAAATTCTAGGAGGTTGACGAAGTTCTTAACTTCCATTGAATGCTTTTTGCTTCTTGCGATAACAATGGTCATGATACAAGAACCTCTTATTTCCCATATACACATACTTACGAGAAGACTTTAAGTATTCAGGCTCGATATCCTCCCCACACAATGTACAAGCCTCTTTTCCATGAACTGTGTGCCCAGAAAGGTCGCCATAAGCCGGATAGTCAGATATTGTACACAATAACATCACTCTCAAATTGAAAGTTTCGTTCTTATATGCATCAAATACTTCTATCCCACAACATTCGCAAATCATCTAGAAGAGGTTCCAAATAGACATCTATTTCATTTCCAGGTTGTTTAGGGCCGAAAATTAACAACGACAACATCAAATAGTTTCTCTTCATGCACACATATGGAGGTAAGTTATAAATAGCCAATACTACTGGCCAAGTACTACGTTGGCTACTCATGTTTCCGTGTGGGTTCATTCCATCAGTGGACAACGCTAGACGTAAGTTTCTAGGTTCATTGCCGAACTCGGGATACTTAGCGTCGAACGATTTCCATTGCATACCATCTGCCGGAGGTCTTAGCTTTCCATCATTTATTCTTCCAGTTTTATGTCAAGTTAACATTTTTGAATCATCGCTATTCGCATAAATCCTTATGAATCTTGGTATCACTGGAAAATACCATAACACCTTAGCCGGGATCCCTTCCTTATCCTTATAACGCCACTCCAAACATTTAGGGTAATTGGTTAAGTTTTGATATAATTTCCGATACAATATGAAATCATTTGGACATGCATGTATTTTCTCATATTTCATACCCACTCCTCTTATTAGTTTTTTAGCCTAATATGTTTTAACAGGTAGAACATTACCATCTAGAAGCAACTCCTTTATCGAGGCTAAAAAACTAGTGAAACACGTGTCACTCACCCCATTTTCCCCCTTGATATTATACAACTTCACCACAGCCGACATTTTTGTGAACTTACAACCAGGATAAAGAGGTGCTTCAGACTCACACAACTTCTCATACATGTTGTTAAGGTCATCCCAATTAATAATGTTATCACGTACACTTTGAAAAACATTCGACTCATCATCATTCTCTTCATTATCTATAGACCCAACATTCAACTTGTTTGCTTCCAACTCTTCCAACTCAAAAAACTCCGCAAACTCAGGATCATCAGTTAGCCTTTCGTATACCTCAACATCATCTTCTTCAATGCTATTCTCGTCCTCGAATGGTTCCCCATGAAAAATCCAACGTGTATAGGATCGACTAAAATTATACTTTTCTAGGTGTATTTTAACATCTGGAAAAGCCATATACCTAATATTACCACATCTTTCACAAGGACATGGAATACTAGAAGACCTTTCAAATTGTTCGCAACGACTTCATAAAATTCAGCTAAACCCTCCTTATAGTTAGGGTCACTCATATTTGCAGCAATCATCCAAGTTCGAGTCATTTTTCTACATTCATAATATATAGGCAAATAATTCAGAAAATCCAATAATAGGCAAACAAATAAACGAAATTCAGGAAATCAATTAAGCTAAATTATCAACAAATTAGATAATAACCCAACAAATTCACAAATTCAAAAATAATCAACATTCATAGGCCAGGAAATTGAACAATCCTATATATATATATATATATATATATATATATATATATATATATATATATATATATATATATATATATATATATATATATAGCTTGAAAATATTAATAAGAAATAGTTAATAAGAAACATATATACCTGATTGATAAACACGATGAGGGAGAGAAGACGGTGACAACAGTGACGAAGATGAAGACAGAGAGAGACAATTAGGGACGAATAGAGGATGATATTTGTGTAGCAGTATTAGCTTGTGTTTGTGTTTTGTAGCGTATAGCAGAATAAAGCGATCTGTACGTCGTGTTTGTTCTTCTAATCTTCATAACTTCAATAACAACGGTTATTGCGTCTACAACCGTTGTTAAAACGTAATAGCAATGGGTACTAATATAACCATTGTAATTACATTTCACTAATTTTGCGCCAAATTATTAACAACGGTTATAATGTATTACAGAGTAAACTGTTGATATTAGTTTTTATATTAACAAGGGAGGCTTGGGACTTAAGAATGAAGTCATGTGGAATAAAGCTACAATTGGTAAGCTTCTTTGGTGGATCCATGCTCACCCTAACAAGCTTTGGGTTCAATGGGTCCATAGCATATACATGAGAGGGACTTCCTGGGACAATTATCAGTGTCCTAATGAAGCTAGTTGGACTTGGAAGAAGGTTTGTAAATTGAAAATCGATATGCGACGCTTACAGTGAATGAATGGAGTACTTGCCCTGGCAAAGAGTATTCCATTGCTAAAGGGTATGCTTGGCTGCATCACTCTAATCCAGATATAGAGTGGCATCATCAGGTTTGGAATAAGTGGACTGTCCCTAAGCACGCAATTATAGCCTGGATGTATCACCATCGAGGTCTCAACACCAAGGACAAGCTATTTAGACTCAACATTGCTAGTGATAGTCTCTGTTTTATCTGTGGAAGTGAGGAAGAAACCCCACAGCACCTGTTCTTTAAATGTCAGTACAGTAAGGCAGTTTTGTCTTTGATTCGTGATTGGACTGGTTTCTGCTTGCCTGAAACTAGAGACCAAGATTGGAGGAGGAATGCTAGACTGTCTAGACTGAAAGTGGGAATCATTAATAGCATTCTGAATGCTGTTACTTATCATATTTGGAGGCAACGAAATGGCAGCAGACATGAATTGCAAATCCAAGCACCTGCAGGCTGTCTGAAAATGATCCAGTTTGAAGTTCGAACAAAAATTCAACAACAAAGCAAGGGCACAATGTCTAGGAGAGACCGTAGTTGGCTTGAGAAGCTTATGTAATTTGTAATTAGTTCCATGGCTAGCTGATGTTCAATTCAGCTTTAACTGTTGATGTATTTGGTTCTTGTTTTTCAATATATTTTTACATTTACCAAAAAAAAAAAATAAAAAAAAAATAACAACGGTTAACAACACATAACCGTTGTAATTAAGTTTAGTAAAATTTCGCGCAAAGATAATTATCCATTCTACAATGTCTTTTGGTTATTTTCGTGAATAAGCGTTGTTAAAGGGCCGTTGTGGTTGCCTGCATTTGTAGTATTGACTAAACCGTATACGGAACAACACTTTCCCACCATTCAAAGAAGGCCACTCCTAGAAGATACCACTAGGATTGGGATACGAGCCTACTATATCCGAAGATTTTGAAATGCTTGCGCAAGTCCACGATCGCAAACATCGAGGAATACCAATGGAAACATATCACCCTACACTAAATGGGTACTTTGTCAAGGAAGGAGACCATGAATCTTTTCACGGATTTTCTGAGCCTTAGGTGTTGAAAGGCAACAAGCTTGCTGGAATCGAGGTGTTCCATGATTATTATTTCATTCCTCAAGACACGGTTCCTACCGTAAAAAATCGTCCAACATCTTGTCTCGACGAACAAGCCGTTAGCTTTTTGTTCGGAGAAGATCTATTCTTTAAGATGACCATATCAACTCCGCGGCGCTCATCACAGATGCTAACCCAGGTAACTAGCAAAAAGGATGGAGAAAGTCAATTAAATTTACCACTAATCAAGGAAGGCTCTTCAAGCTCACAACTGGAGAAGGAGAGATGTTCAAAGTGTTAGGATTCATTAATTCCATTTCTATACATTTCATACAAATGTGATTATTTAGTCATAAAATAATAACTAGATCTCATGCATGCAAACTAAAAACAAGATTAGAGAAGAAATCGTCAATCTTACTTTGGGATATCGGATCAAAAGGGCACCAACAAATTCACTTATTTGTTAGTTCTTGAGCTTCCTTATAATGGATGAACAAAGGTTCAAATTAGAACCTCTCCCAAAAGCTTATACCCAAGGTGTTACTCTTAATAATTAATAATATTATGAACTACTAATATTATTAACCTAGTTTAAAAATGACCCAAAATATTATTTTTGTCTCTCTTGTTTCGGTAAGGAGAGGGAGGAATTATAGAGTATTTTCTCTCTTAAACTTCTCTAAGTTTTTATGTGTATGGAATGAATAATCATGCACTACATTATAGTGGTGTATTTAGGAAGAATAAGAGTGAAAACCCTTGGCTTCCTCTCTTGTCCAAAACCGGGTGGGGTGGGAATCACAAGACCAATGCATGGCCATTGCTTCTACCCACAAAATGTAGGCATGTAAGGCTATATAAAAATGTAATCATTGTGTTTGATTTAAAATAAAACAAAATAAAACCCTACTACTCACCCATTATTTCGGTACACTTATATAAAATGGAGGAGTCCATTTTATTTTTTGATTTTGTCAATATGTCACATGTAACATATTACATGACATCATATATATATATAAAATGTATTTTTAACAATTAAAAATCAACATATAAGTAAAAATATGTCATATACAAAAATCGACTAGTAATTCGTAATTACTTGTACCAAAACGGTTTATCAATTATAAATCACAAAGTCTTGTATTTATAATAAAATATTAATTCAGTTTCAATTGTTTCGTAAACAATAATTTAATCTAAGTAATGAAACAATTTGATTACTTAGACCGTATCTTATTTAATCGAATTACAATAAGACACGTCAGTTATACTCACAAAATCATCGGTCAATTTTAAGCAATTTAATCAACCCGTATCGACATACGGTTATTTAAATAATCAATTAAGAGCGTCACCCTTTAGGTATGACCTAAGGGGATCAACTGATCACCACCGTCGCACGACAGTAATGTCAAACTCTAGTAAGCCAATCATTACCGATATGTGTGGACCAGTTGACTGTAAAATATTACTTCCCACATGTATTCTTAAATATGAGATTTAAATATGTGATCATTATGATCGACAGTTGTGATCGCATTATTGTCGGAGGACACTTATTCCAACAATCTCCCACTTGTCCTCGACAAGTGTGCGTCACCAATTCTCTTGTCCTATTACTATATCCCACTCAATGCAAGGTGTCTTTCGGGTCGTACTTGCAAGTGATCATATCGAGAGTGGTTTTCTCGATCTGGAGAATAACTGATTGACCGGAATTATCTACCATAGATATCTTCCGAGCGTGGCCACGCATTTCCAGTTCATTACTCCTCGAGTGGCCCTGAGATATTGTTTTAACCCTAACAAGGGGTGGACAATTCCTATCGCACTATTCCCTTCGAGTAGCCACAGCCATCATAACCCAAAATATGCCCATTTGACCCCATTTACGAAGGTCGTAGTAACATAAATCAAAATTAATCTGAAACTGTGCCACCTTAGGCGAACAGTCTTTAGTCAAAGAATTGACTCATTAGAATACTATAGTAGCTATCACCACGACCAGGCTATATAAATTTGCCAGGACTCTATAAGCGGTCATTAGCCCGACAAAGTGTTCCTAACAGTCTGCCTATGTGATCGACTAATCATCTCGCATGACTCCATGGCACTTGAACTTGCCATCAATCGCATCATACTCTAGTCACTTCGAGACGTCACCTCATGTAAGTGACTATGGGTGAATACAATGTTAATCCGTGTTCACTTTAACGGGGTTCAATTGTCTCTATAACCCGTTTGGATGTAACAAAGTATAAGGTGAATTAATAATAACTCAAACGACAAATGTGGACATCACATTCGGGTAGTCAATACCATATTACCACCTTGTGATGTATATTGTAAGTGTGTAAACACTAATCATTTGCAACATGAGTGTAACACCCCCGTTCATTTAAGGGCCTGAACTAGGACTCCTCAGATAAATGACGGTGTTACCATCTCGGTTTCCCGAGGTAGTGAATAACAAATTAAACTCCAAGGCAACTTATATAAATCCTTTAACTTAATTACTACAACTTCTTTTACAACAACTATAAAGAACTACATAAATGGAAGTGGAAGTCTTCTAAATAATGATCTAACTACTATGTCTTCTGATCCAGTGTCTCACGCCCATCAAGCTCCCGTCCTATCTTTTAAACTGTCAAGTCTCCGCTCCCCATAAAACGGTTCATCACACGGTGTTCACGAATACACAGGGTCAACCACGAGGTTGAGTAGGAAAACAATAAAACAATAAATATGATATGCATGATACTCCGTCACCTCCATCTCCATCTCAACTCATCACACACAACCCCAAGACGCCCAGCCATACCGATCCCGGTAGACTATATATATATCGACCGTAGTCGATCCGCCCTCGTTAGCGGAGGACACCAGGGCAAGTCTGCAGAACCCGCCCGGGCCTTATCACAACATCACATCGTATCTCAACATCGTCACCACCACATCATCCTCCAACTCCAATGCATATGCAATGCTCAACAATCAATGCAACATGATATGTATATCAATGAATGAAATCATGCCAGCTATCAAAATAATGAAATAACATAATCAACACAAACAGTTCAGTCATCCACACTCCAAAGATATGAATCATAACATAAATTACAACCACGCACAAGTCATCGATCACAGCTCGGTCGCATGTAACACAACAACTCAACACAATTTAACAACACCGGTAAGTCAAGTGTATTTCCCTACCTCAGATCTGCAGTCAAATAGTCGGGTGCTCAGTAATATTTCCACAACAATTCGCCCTCTGAAAGGTAAATAAATGATAATTGATTACTTAACTATTCTCGTTCCCAAAATAGAAATTTACCAAAAATAGAAACTTTCCCGATATAGAAACTTTTCTCTTTTAACAATCCCGACACAAAACCTGTTTCCAATTATTTAAACGACTCGGGAATTAAATTTAAATAGCTAATGTGATAATAAAATATTAAACGAATTAAACGTTTTAAGAAGACCCGAATCAAACATAAAACAATTCAAGCATCCCGACTCAAACCCGTCTTTAATCATTTTAATGCACTCGGGAATTAATTAATTAAATTAGAATACGACCCATAACGAAATATAACGATTAAATTATGAAAACCCGCTTCAAAACCAAAACAGCCCGGCATCCACACAACCCCCCTTCCCACGCTCTCACCCGCCACCACAGGCCACCACGAGGCCGTGGCAACCACCAGCCGTGGTCCCCACTTCAACCCAACCACCAACGGCCACCCCCACTGGGGTCGACTGCCGCCGCCGGTTCAAACCAGGGCCGCCATTTGGCCTGGTTCACCACCACGCATCACCAACACCCCTCGTTCTCCACCTGCCACCACCGTAACCATTAATCAACCACTGCCCAAACAACCACCCGTCAACTCGCTGCCAACCCACGCACCCAGACACCACAGCACCACCGTTTCGACCTCCCCCTAGTCCACGGTGGTGCCACCCAAACCTTACCCCTCTAAAACCCGCCTGAAACCAAAACCAAACCCGTTTTGCCACCCCCTATCGCTGCCGCCTTTTACCGTCCATATTACCACCTAAGACCACCCCAACAACCACCAGGACACTCGCCTCACACCACTCTACTCCTATACCCCTTCGACAACCACCATAAACGCCCCTGTAAGACACGAAACAACAGCCAACAACTCGACAGAAAGAGGAGAAGGGTTGCGCTCTTACCTTTTCTGCCGCCACAGCCGCCGCCAGGGTTGCCACCGGACGTCGACAACCACCCCTAGATCTTCCTTGCTGCGCTGCCAACACTCACACTCACTCTCCCTCTCTCGATTTGCGTGAAGGCTGAGTTATGGGCCGCTGAAAAGAAGTGGGCGGTTGAGGGAATAGGGTTTAGAAATGTTAGGGTAAAATTAGGTTAAATTTAGGTTAGATGATAAATGGGTCATGGGTATGGGTAACGTGATATGTAAATGGGTAAGTTATCGTTCAGTTAAACCCGTCTCAACAAGTTTACGAGTAACTTGGTCTTACGATATCAACACGACTACACAATTACTCGACTCGATAAACAATATAAAATACGGGGTATTACAGTCTTCCCCCCTTAAAATGAACTTCGTCCCGAAGTTCGCTCATCTACCAAACCTCCAAGTATCGCCGTGGTTACCAAAACAGATTTTTCTAGTACAAGAACTCATGATCTTAAGCGGGTGAAACGGAATGTTACATTCTACCCTCCTAAAAAGAAAGTTACGTCCCGGAACTTACTTCATGCACCTAACACCACTCATGAACTCATGCAAACTATCAGAGCACCATAACAGCAACAGTCTGATTACACAACATAGAGAACTCATTTGTATGGGTACCACGCGGCGGAACATCAGCTTGAACAAACCTACGATCTACAACTTGATCAAAACCCCAATCTATAAACAAGTGGAGCATAAACATTAAGATTTTACAATCCTACCCAACTAAAAGCATGGTTACGTCCTCGTAACCCCTTTTCAATTTTCATATACATATGCAACAAAATCACTATCAACAACATGTAACAGAAAAGAACACATGATAAGAGATTTCGCAAAGAATAACATTAAGTCGAAAACAAGGTTTTATTATGGAATTGACTGATTGTCAACAAGTAACACTTATTACTTAGCTCATGCTTGACTTAAAACACAACATCAAACTAAAAGAACAACAAGAAGGAACCAAAGGTTTACACTGTTTCATAACAGACCGACCATGGTGTTACTAGTCCTAACCTAACGGTCCTTAGGTCGCGCTTCCTCTGATTCTGGTGACTTCTATGCCATTCCCTTTCTGGTTCACCTCTTCCCCGAAGTCTGGCATGGGTGGTTCAGTCGTACTTTCGGCATCAGATACATTAGCGTAAAATTCGTGTCTCAGGTTGCCTGATATAAAGTCGAAGGTATGTTCGGGCGGGTATTTGGCCCCGCCGTGAGAATTGGGGTCACGGAATAGCCTCATGCAGTGGGTGGACAACTCTCTCATGTAGAAGCGCTTGCTGTCCTTTAGTATACCAGAGTTAGGGATAGAATCGATAAGGGTATACGCTCTTAACTGAGTATTAGTTAAATACTCAGGGTGCCCATTATGGCCATACATGTCCATGGCAGCACAAAGTCTCTCACAATGTTCATTAAAGTCAGCATCAAGTGACATGTAACAGTCTTGCGGGTGTACATTGTAGGGATCCATCCTACAAAATGGGAAGTTAACAAATTAAGACACAAGGGTGTTAAGACAAAGGATTCATCCTCGAGGTTTAAGTGTGCGAAAGTTATAAAACAAGTTTTCAGGGTAACAGTTGTAATACCAGGGTTTTGGTCAACTCAAGATCATCACAGCTCGCATTATCTACCAGAGAACGACCATTTTAGAAATACCAACCGCAAGAATACACGTGAACCAGTATACAATCTAACATTGACTCCACCAATTCCTTTCCCAAGTCGAAACTATTACTAATTCCGGACAATTGACCCGCCCTACCACTAATAAATCACCAGGAGTATTAAAACATGCGGTACATAAGCACTACTTAACACCTTGAAACCATAGAAAACTCAACACGTAATCAAAACCTTTTGACTCATCAGACATACAACACGAATTAGTCAATTTGTTTGATATAAATTCTGAAACATACTCGCTAATAAAAGTAACAACATATGATCCCTGACAACAACAACATTAATTCCATATCACACATGTGTTTGACATTTTAGCAACCATATCGTTCAATTGTGTCCAGCAACTTAGTACAACTCATTTCCAGCAAAACAAACGATATCGCATAACGAGTTTAAACATACGTTTGCCATAATATATTTTGTAGAATTCTAGCTATGGTAAAAGATTAGCAACTTGGACACTTCACTGATTTGCACGACTTAAATACTTGGGCAACTTGTAGACTCAATTAGATGTAACTATATCGACTATCATTTAAACCAAAGCATATCATGTGAATCATCAAAGGATTATCCTATTATAATTGTCAACATGGTTATCATAACAATCTTTATTTTAATATAATTGATAGTAACGACTCGAGAATATAAATATGCCAATTGTCGTGTTATATCAAACAGTTTCCTTTATATCACACTCATGCAATTGCAAGAATCACTTTAGTATTTTTACGATATTGTAATAACGAACATATTCAATAACAAAAATAACAACACTGTTTATTATCATGTTATAGGTTTAGGTTCAACCGAAATAATTTAATGCAATGGAAGCAATAGGTATAACTATACACACAAGGCTCACAAAAAGGACCTTAGGACTCAGAGGACATCCTACATGTGGTAATATTTAGGCATAACCATTACTACCATTCATGTGTAGACATTTAGACCTAATTATTATAATTATTCATGCGTGTATGTTAGAACAGTCAATTAACTTTTAACGCTATCAACTTACCAAGATATGACAATATAGTTTTATATTTATATATATACCCGACCACTATGCAAATAAGATGCACACCTAGAGACATTACATCATGCCAAATGTATACAAAGTATGCAAACAACTGGACTCGTATAAACATTTCACCCTCGATTAAGAATCAAATTAAGCTATCCAATTTTACTCATGCTATCATGCCAACAATGTTATCAACTAAGTTTTAATTTTATCACTTGTTAAGATATATAACTACTGAACATGCGTGCTACTATCATCATATAAAACATTATAATTTCACCTTACTAAGGCTCATGAATTAATCAAACAATCGTGTGAAAACTTAGCATAGAACGCACATTTTACTGTGTCATGATTCACGTTGTAACTTTCAAAAATCACGAATAAACAGCCGTTCAACGAAAACTTAAGTTATATTACTTTTCATAACATACAGAGAGTTAATAATTTGTGATAAAAAGAATGAGGTCGAAAGTTCAAGAATTCAATTTTTTTTAAAGAATTTTACAACTCAGTTGGTCCAACAAGTATGTGACAGCAATTGGTCCGAAACTTGGGTCAGTTTAAAAAACTTACCATTTAATATAGAGACATCAATAATTTTCGTGGCTTATCAATTTGAAAACATATGCGAATCTTATGATCGATGGAGTTGGAATTATGCAAAAATTATTAATACAATTTAAATGAGGATTTTTACAAAATCGTTGGTCAAAACATCACTGCACAGGAACTTCCCGACCACAGCCCACTAAAACATTTATTACTCCTAATCCGTATATCCTATAAGCATGAAACCAACGCCAAATGGACACTAACTCGCGAGGCTATCTCTCATAAAATTTTCATCCATAGAAAATTAACAGAAAGGAAATGACAGCAAGATCAATTACAGAGTAAAATCAAACACAACGGATTTCAACACTAAATCATTCATTTTCCATGTTCCAAACTCTTACAACCATACTATCGATACTAACTCATCCTAACTTAAATCTCACACTTTTGTATTTACGTAAACATCTATCCCATAGAAGTCCCTTCGCCTCTCGACCTACCCCTTACATCTAATCACGATTGCTACGACTAGAAACAAGCAATTCAATGGTGTCTCTCATTACTATCACGATACTATACTAGCATGGCTTTGGGTTCACATAACCACATATTACCAGACATAATAGCACTATCAACACGTCATTCACATCCATCCAGATAAATATCATAATTTCAGCACTAGGTCTCAAGGTATACATCAACTCGCTTATATCCAAGGTTTTCCTTCTAACTACCCCATTCACTCGTTTTCTCTTGGGTTGCCTCGGTTCAAAATCGAGAGGGCAAAAGAGCACGCATTAAGGGCGCCTTCTTAATCGCACTGTGAGCTCCTAGCAGTTTATTCCCAGGGGTTCATTTTTTATTTAGACACATCCTACGTTCATTGGGTTCATTGGTTTAGGCCCGAGGATCGTTCGCTCTGATACCACTTTGTAACACCCCGTTCATTTAAGGGCCCGAACTAGGACTCCTCAGATAAATGACGGTGTTACCATCTCGGTTTCCCGAGGTAGTGAATAACAAATTAAACTCCAAGGCAACTTATATAAATCCTTTAACTTAATTACTACAACTTCTTTTACAACAACTATAAAGAACTACATAAATGGAAGTGGAAGTCTTCTAAATAATGATCTAACTACTATGTCTTCTGATCCAGTGTCTCACGCCCATCAAGCTCCCGTCCTATCTTTTAAACCTGTCAAGTCTGCTCCCCATAAAACGGTTCATCACAGGTGTTCACGAATACACAGGGTCAACCACGAGGTTGAGTAGGGAAAACAATAAAACAGTAAATATGATATGCATGATACTCCGTCACCTCCATCTCCATCTCAACTCATCACACACAACCCGCAAGACGCCCACCATACCGATCCCCCGGTAGACTATATATATATCGACCGTAGTCGATCCGCCCGCGTTAGCGGAGGACACCAGGGCAAGTCCCGCAGAACCCGCCCGGGCCTTATCACAACATCACATCGTATCTCAACATCGTCACCACCACATCATCCTCCAACTCCAATGCATATGCAATGCTCAACAGTAATCAATGCAACATGATATGTATATCAATGAATGAAATCATGCCAGCTATCGAAATAACGAAATAACATAATCAACACGAACAGTTCAGTCATCCACACTCCAGTATATGAATCATAACATAAATTACAACCACGCACAAGTCATCGATCACAGCTCGGTCGCATGTAACACAACAACTCAACACAATTTAACAACACCGGTAAGTCAAGTGTATTTCCCTACCTCAGATCTGCAGTCAAATAGTCGGGTGCTCAGTAATATTTCCACAACAATTCGCCCTCTGAAAGGTAAATAAATGATAATTGATTACTTAACTATTCTCGTTCCCAAAATAGAAATTTACCAAAAATAGAAACTTTCCCGATATAGAAACTTTTCTCTTTTAACAATCCCGACACAAAACCTGTTTCCAATTATTTAAACGACTCGGGAATTAAATTTAAATAGCTAATGTGATAATAAAATATTAAACGAATTAAACGTTTTAAGAAGACCCGAATCAAACATAAAACAATTCAAGCATCCCGACTCAAACCCGTCTTTAATCATTTTAATGCACTCGGGAATTAATTAATTAAATTAGAATACGACCCATAACGAAATATAACGATTAAATTATGAAAACCCGCTTCAAAACCAAAACAGCCCGGCATCCACACAACCCCCCTTCCCACGCTCTCACCCGCCACCACAGGCCACCACGAGGCCGTGGCAACTACCAGCCGTGGTCCCCACTTCAACCCAACCACCAACGGCCACCCCCACTGGGGTCGACTGCCGCCGCCGGTTCAAACCAGGGCCGCCATTTGGCCTGGTTCACCACCACGCATCACCAACACCCCTCGTTCTCCACCTGCCACCACCGTAACCATTAATCAACCACTGCCCAAACAACCACCCGTCAACTCGCTGCCAACCCACGCACCCAGACACCACAAAGACCACCGTTTCGACCTCCCCTAGTCCACGGTGGTGCCACCCAAACCTTACCCCTCTAAAACCCGCCTGAACCCAAAACCAAACCCGTTTTGCCACCCCCCGCCGCCGCCTTTTACCGTCCATATTACCACCTAAGACCACCCCAACAACCACCAGGACACTCGCCTCACACCACTCTACTCCTATACCCCTTCGACAACCACCATAAACGCCCCTGTAAGACACGAAACAACAGCCAACAACTCGACAGAAAGAGGAGAAGGGTTGCGCTCTTACCTTTTTCGCCGCCACGGCCCGCCGCCGGGTTGCCACGACGTCGACAACCACCCCTAGATCTTCCCTGCTGCGCTGCCAACACTCACACTCACTCTCCCTCTCTCGATTTGCGTGAAGGCTGAGTTATGGGCCGCTGAAAAGAAGTGGGCGGTTGAGGGAATAGGGTTTAGAAATGTTAGGGTAAAATTAGGTTAAATTTAGGTTAGATGATAAATGGGTCATGGGTATGGGTAACGTGATATGTAAATGGGTAAGTTATCGTTCAGTTAAACCCGTCTCAACAAGTTTACGAGTAACTTGGTCTTACGATATCAACACGACTACACAATTACTCGACTCGATAAACAATATAAAATACGGGGTATTACAATGAGTTTAACACACCATGTGTCCATGTGTTCAAACTCTTGAATTGCATTTTCTTTTATTTTCATGTTTGTCTTACATAGCATGAATCTCACCAAGTACATATCTAGTTTCCCAAACTAGGTTTAGGTTCTTTATTTTGAGAGAACTTTCTTTTTGTTTATCACATAACAAACGAATTATGGTGGACGACATAACTTGCACTAGTCAAGTGTTCTTCCAACTCATAATGTACTAGGTATATGTTTTGTAGGATCTTGCAACAATTGTCAAGATGATTAGCCTAGCACTTCTCATAAGTCCTAGCAAATTTGAAAATACTAGTTTTGAGTAACTTCTTACTATAACCAAGTATCTTTTCAAACTTCTTATTTCTCCTTTTAGCTTAATTAGCTTAGGATTTTCATAAATCCTTACGCGTTTTTGAAACCTCAATATGTGCAATTTCTTGTCACATAACAGAGTGTGCTATCAAACACTAGAATAGCTCATTAGTTCTCCTCGAGAATTCATGACGATTCTTATATGGCTTACCAATGACTCATCATGCTCTTAAGCATATGATTCATTATAGGACATGTGCATGATTATTCTAATGGCGGATACATTAGTAATCTCTAATCATGTAATCAACCATTCTTAGGTTCAATGAATGACCGTGACTGCTTATGGTAATTCTGTTTTCATCGATATGAATAACCTAGCTACGTTTCTCGTTGATTTGATGTGCATATCTCAATGCCTATCCAACTTCCCATGTTGGGATTGGATTCATCTTAGTCCATTTTCTTCCAGAATTGAAAACTCAAATACTTCTTTGTGAAAGACAGTACTAGATCGTCATTGTCAATGAGTAATGAGTTATAGATTTTACAAGATGATTGCTCCCACTAAATTTCATGTCTTCACATGATAATTTCAAACTCCCACTCAATTCCACATGTTTCGTATTTGACTACTCAATCGAAACATTTCAAGAATTGAAATCAATCTTGCTTTGCCAAGTTTTAAAACCATATATGTTTCCAACATATCTTTTCAAAATACCTATTTTGAAAAGGTTTCAATCTTAAACTTATGGAAAGAGATTTTAATCTCTAACTCATTCATTTTTATAATGATGCGTAGCAATGTCATTACTTAAATGTGAAATCCCATTTAATACACGTCCTTCTCAAAATACCCTTTTTCGGAAGGAGGTTTAACCATTTCATTTTCATAATGAGGTTAAGTAACGACACTAGCGTGGTTAACAATTAAATTAGCTCTTGTAGACATCGGCATATCTTTCTTTGCACTTTTAATCTAAATCTCATTTATATTCATGGATGCAACTTTGTTTCATTTAGGCTCTTAAGTAAATATCAATTTTGAAACTCTATTTATATCTAGGTCATAAACTAGCAAAATCTCTTGTTGAGACTTTTCTTTTGTCATTTTCTTTCAAGAATTTTCTTTTGGTCTTCTCGTGTTGTTATCTTAAGAACATATTCTTTCGATTACTTCACTTGGTCTCTTTTGTTATGTAGATCTCATCTATTCATGTATACTATCTATTTTGGTATACAAATCATTCTTTCTTTCGTAGATCTCATTTACTCAAGCATACAAATTATTCTTTGTATTCTTTGTGTCAAGCATACAAATTATTCTTTGTATTCTTTGTGTCTTCATTTTTCTCCCACTCTATCTTTTGAATAAATACACTAGATATTCAAAGATAGCTTATGAGACACAAATAATGATTTTGAAGTAGATGGAGGACTATCTCATAGATTGACTAATAGATTTTAGATTTGATGAGTGTACTTGGTAATTGAGATTCCTTTAGGAGAGTTCATCAACTCAACATCACTTTATAATTGATCATACACAAGTTTCAAGCTTGTGGACATATAATGAATCCTATCATTATAATTGTCTATTGGTTCACTTTAAGTTGATGTTCATATGTTTCTATGTGCAAGCATATAAAGACGAATTTTTAGAACAAACAGATACGATAAAAGGGCTGACTTGGGTTGCAAGCCAAGCCACCAAAATCCAAAATACAACCATTGTTTATAAGGATCACACATTTCCATGTCGAACACGGAAATCAAAATAGTTCTAAAATCCATAACATTAAAATAAAGACAATAATAAAAGCCAAGCTTCATTGGTAGCTACTCCTAGCTCCTTCATGATTTCTTAAGCTTGCTTCTCTTTTCCCTTGTCTTTGCTTGGAGGAGGCCCTATTTACAATAAAAAGGGTATACATTATCACAACTTGTATCAAAATACCATAATTGAATTAGAAACATAAAAGAAAGGATAGTCATTTACCTACTGGAGTGATCTTTCCAGCTTTGATGTCACCAAGATACTTGGAACAATTCTTCTTCCAATGTCCAACACCATTACAATAATGGCATTTATCAAGAGGACCCTTCTGGGGTTTGGAAGTGCTAGCTTCAAAAGTCCTAGCCTTGGTGTTCATGGGAGCTTGCCTCTTACTCTTTTTCCCATTCTTCTTGAACTTCCCCTTGCTCTTAGTGCTTATATTTAGCACATCCTTAGGTGGGCTAACATTTAGCCCCATGTCTCTTTCGGCTTGCACAAGTAACTCGTGAAACTCCTCAAGAGACACGTCCTTGTCTTGCATATTGAAATTCACCCGGAATTGCACATATGCTTTGACTTTGGATAAGGAGTGAAGAATCCTATCAACAATGAGCTCCTTGGGGATTTCAACCTTTTGAATTTTCAATGTCTCGACTAGCTCCAACAATTTGAGCACGTGAGGGCTAACCTTTTGGCCCTTCTTGAAATCGAGATCAAAGAATGCCGAGGCCGCCTCATATTGGACGATCCTTGATGTTTGTGAGAACATTGTCACAAGTTTGGAATAAATTTCATAAGCGGTGCCCATTTTCAAAGCTCTCCTTTGGAGATCCGCCTTCATCGCAAAAATTAACACATTTTTAATTGCGGCGGATTCCTTATGGTAAGCTTCATAGGCTTCCCTTGTTACGGCACTCGACCTAGCATTAGGTTCGGGTGGAGAGGCCACCATAAGGTAACGAACCTTATCGTCACCTTGGGCGGCTAGCTTGAGTTGGGCATCCCAATCGGAAAAGTTTGACCCATTCTTTTCAAGTTTACAACGATCCATGAAGGATCGGAGCCATGAAACATTAGTGAGAGCGTGAGTGTTGTTGTTTGGTGCGGCCATTTGTTATGAGAAATAAAAGTGGTCTACAAAACAAAAAATAGAATGAATAAAACACTTGTCGTTTTTAAAATAATAATAATACTCGTAAATTTTAATTTAAACAAGTTTTATTGCATTTATCTAGTGACCTCTACCCAACTTTGATAAATGATTCCAAGACCCAAATTCATTTCAACTTGGGTACGCTTTGGGGATTGGTGCGTACTCACTTAGAGTTTTAGTTTTCGGTGACTTGTCGTTAGAAGCACCTAGACCAAAACAATATTTATAACTTCACAAACAACTCTACTATTAGTAAAGAGGCAAGTAAAGGTCGGATCCCAAGGGACGAGTATTGAAGTAAGATTTTCAATTGTAAGTAGCGGTGTCTAGGGGTGTCACAATTTGGGGTTTGAAATAGAAGATCACTAAACTAAATAGCAATAAAAGTAAACAAGCAAGATGATTAAAAAGGGATGTAAACAATTGATAAAAGGCATTAGTGTGTCATGGGGTCATACGGGATTCATGGGAATTGATCATACAAACATATTCTCAAATTATAAGCAAGCAATTATTGTTGTGATGGATCGAGTTGGTTTATATGTTACAATCCAAGGAAGGTTTGGGTCCCGGAGCCGAATCGATTAGATTGTACAACACCTACAAGTCGACTTAATCCTCCCTACTCAACTATATGTATGGTCTAATGAGACTCGAGTTGGTTTATGTCTTACAAGTCTCATTGAAAAGCTAAGTGATGGGTAAAAAATGCAAGGATTCATAGGCTCGCATTTCATCAAACATAACATGTGCATAAGTTGAGATCACAACAAGCAAGCAAATAAACTATGAAAACATATTAAATTAAGCATGAATCATTCCCCATGTTGATTTCCCCTAATTACCCATTAACCCTAGTTAAGGAAACTACTCACTCATTATCAAGTTTAGCATGTTAACAAGGTTGTCAATCACATTAACAAAGCAAGACATGATGAATAAATGAAGATAATTAACAATAATTAAAAAAGGATTAAGAGAATTATACCTACTAATGATTCCAATAATAAAGCAAAGAATAATAGAAGTACTTGATGATTGATTGGAAGGTTGTCAATCTCCCAATAATAACCCAAATAATCTTCAATTACCCAAAATAAAAGATGACCAAAAGAGAGATTAAGGAAATGAGATTTGTATTAAGACTTGATTAAAAGTTGATTACAAGATTAAGAAGAGATGAGAATGATATAAACTACACTAGAGATTGATAAGAAGAACATGATTATCTAATTAGACTAATGGGGTATTTATAGTGGGGATTAGGTACATAAATTAGGGTTTACTAAGGGCTTAAATGACGATTAAGTCCTTGAGGAATCGCTCCTCTAAAAAGAGATGCCGGTCTCCTTTTTGCTGGTCCTTCCGAAATATGCGCATCCATCATTGAACAAGAAGAAAACAAAAAGTTGCTGTAACACAATCTGAGGGTCCAAGGCAGCGGGACGAGCGGATTGCCTGGCTGTTGGACGAGCGGATTCCTTGGCCGGACGCTCGGATTCTAGCCTTCTTGGACGAGCGCCCCGAGGGTCAAGCCGCTCGGATTCTTCGTCAGTTTCCTTCTTTTCTTTATTTCTTCCTCCTTCGTCCAACAATCCTCGGGGATCTTATTGGAGATACAAGGATCTTTCCTCATCATTGCCCATCTACTATAATATGTACAATGGCCTTCTAGTCTTGTCTTCTCTTTGATGCTTGGTCATTGAATTCAATCAATTTAGCTCTATTTTGCCATGAAAATGCAAGGTTTGCACTCCTTTCTTACCAAGGGAACAAAACCTCAAAGAATATGCAAAACAAAGGACTAAAGACAATAAATGACCTAAATATGCACTAAAAAGCATGAGAACAAGGCTAATTCGGGGACTAAATATGCTCAAATAATGGTCACATCAAATATCCCCAAACCGAACCTTTGCTCACCCCGAGTAAAGAGGTGACAAAAACTAGGACTGTTATTGAAACTAACCTAATAGCATAGCCGATATGAGACAATTAGCGGGTCTCACTCCGCCTCTTCAACTCACAACAAGACAACCATGAGGTAGGATGCCTTCTTGCAAGGCAAGGTGGGTCTTGCCAAAATGGCGACACATCCAAACATTAAAGCACACAAAATCAAGTAATGGATGCATCTACAAAAGAATAGCCACTTTCCTCATCTAAGTGGCGGAAATTATCTACAAGGGAAGCAATTCAAGGGTACACACTCCTTCATAGATGCAATTTCTTCAAACTACTGAGCCTAGAAGGATACCAATAAATCACCTCTAAGTTGTGTCAAGCTAGGGTACCTTTGTCCTCAATCGTTAAATGCTTTTGTCAAGAATAGATTCCCTATGGTGTTAGAAACACTGGAGGATCGCGGAATTCCCCTTCTTGCCTAGACAAGAAGAAGGGTCGTCCCTTCTCTACCATGCACAAAAGTGGATAGGATGGATAAAGGGATCGATAGTATTTGAGTTTCATTTGGGAGTTTGCTTTTGTTGTTGTTTTCCCCCTAATTTCTTGTGGCATATAACATTTGAGAACACTTTCTTTTGCCATTTCTTTTGATGTTTGGCATTTCAACACTTGACAACTTTTCAACTTTTGCATTTTTCTTTTGAACATTTTCAAAGTCACCCCAATTAGTAACGAGGGTGCCTTATATTTGAAGCATAGGAGTTTTCATTTTTGTTACTCCTCTTTTCTTTTGATGCAATTGCAAACTTTTTTTCTTTTCTTTTCTTTTCATTTCTTGAACTCAAATTTGAACAATTTCTTTTTGTGCCCATTCCCTTTAATGACAAAATGTATGGTAGAACATGGATGAATGATGGTTGCATGGTTTCAAGGGTCACCTTGGAATAAACGGTAGCCAAGGAGTTATCACACCACAAGGTACTCTTGACTAAGCCTTAATCCATGGGTCAAAGGATACTAGCATGACACATTCTAGGGTGTTTTACAAGTATTCTAACAAGCAAAGTCTTAAGAATAAAAAGCATCTACTAGGGCCTATATACACTTGTCAAGTTTCCCAAGTAGACGGTTTCACAAAATTTTCCTAACATGAAAACTACATGCCATGATGCAACTATCATATATACATCCTAATGCATATGATTCTACCAACTAATATGCTAAATAATCTAAATGCAAATCCTAAATTCACATTGTTTATACCGCATCAATCAAAATAAAGCCACATAGTCATTAACATAGAGAGGAAAAAGGAGATTGGAAAGATCATACCTTCCGGTCTTCAATATCCTCATGTCTCAAATGTGGCGTAGTCGATCAATGTGAACAAGGATAGACAAACATAATAATATATACAAATAATATATACAAGACTACACTACAAAGGAAATGAACATGTTTTTGGATTTTTCAAATTTTCAAATTTTTCAAATTTTCGAAATTTTTGGAGTTTTTTGGATTTTTGAATAAAAGTCAAGTTAGAGTTTCCCATCCCCACACTAGTATGGGCATTGTCATCAATGGCCAATATGATAGGAAATTATGCAAGTATGATGCATGATTTCAAAACTAAATGCAAGCTATACTAAGCTACACTACATGATGCATGGGTTTTTGTTATGGCGGAGTGCGTAATTTAGATTACCACCCAATGCATATGCATGTACTTCCCCAAACCAAATTTCGGGGTAGTTCATGCACACGAACTGTAATGCATGAAACAATAAATTGTCATTGTGGATTTTTCATGTGGGAACAATAAAAAGAACACCATAATGGAGCCAAGGTGTTAGTCCTCCGTGTTGCTAGGACTCTCAAGACTATGATCAAGATAAAATAAAGAAAACAAAATAAGTAGACAAACCATAACAGTGTAGGAGCCTCCAAGGTTTGCTCATCCTCCATCATATCATCATTATCATCATTTTCCTCCATAGAAGTGGAATCATCTCTACTCCCGCTTTCACTTCCTTGATCTTCCTCACTTTATTCTCCTTCCTTATCTTGAGCTTCTTCTTCTTCATCATTCTCTTGAACCTCTTGTTCTTCACCACCCTCATCATCGACGACTTCATCATCAACATTCTCCTCTCCACCCGATCTTTCACCACTAGATGTGCTTGGAAAGAAAACCTCCCTATCCGCCCAACTAGGCAAAGGACATGATAGATCAAGTAGTCCTTGCCTAGCTAAATGAAGGAGGGGCAGATATTGGGCCTTGTAGGCATCCACTCGATCATTGTATGATTGTTGGTGCATTTCTCTCATGAGTAGGGTCAAGTAATTATTTCCCACTTCAACATCCTTGGGTTTGAACTCTAGATATTCGAATGGGTAGGGTATTGTGACAATGGAGGAGGAAGGCTCTTCGATTTCGCCTCTTTGTTGATGAATGATATACTCGGCTTCCTTGGAGAGTGGAAGAAGGTAGTTTGTTCGGTGAACACTCAATCGACAAATCTTTGAAGGTAAGGTGAAGGATCTAGCTTCATTGGTTAGCCACCCATAGTTGGTGTCAAGACGATCATGCTTGACCCACTTTGTTGGGGTTGGTGTCCTTAACAGTTAGTGCAAGGACTTATAAACCTCTAAAAGGATCAAAGGGCATACTTTGGTATTATTATCAGTTGATCCACGTTTATCAATAACGGTTGGCTTGCTAGATAAGTTTGACGTTATTGTCATACAGATGGCGGTGATCAACTGGTCCCTAAAAGTCACACCTATAGGATACGTTCGAGAGATGTGACGGTATGAAAATACTGTCATGTAGATGCCAAATGTTGACTAACCAGTTAGTCCAAGTTATTTGACTAAGTAATTAGTCAAATATGTGATGTTGAGATATTATATTTAATACGGATTAAATATCATGGGCTAAGGCGAATTAACCAGTTAATTCGTAAAATTAAATATACATGATTTATATTTAATTAAATGTATATTAAAATAAATTATAAAATACTGTTTTGTCGGACACGTATTAATAATTCAGCTAACCCGCATTATTAGCTGATGCCTTAATTTCCGATAACCGATAACAGTTTAATAATCGACCGCGTCATATACATTTAGCCATTTGGGTTCGGATTACGAGTCAAATAGAAGAGGAAATGGAAAAGCCCATTTCCTCCCCATGGACTCGGCTTGGCCGAACTAGGAGAACAAAAGGAGAGCCTTCTCCTTGAGTTTAACCTAATCATCATTAGTGAAAGAATTAGGGTTTCAGAGATTAATTTTTCTCTCTGAAACTGAGATCTCTCATCTCGACAAAACTCACATCAGTTCTCCCTATATTGCAAGGCAATCGGAGAACACTGTTCTAGCACAAGGGCATATCTCGGACCAAGTCTTGGGTGCAACGATTAGGAGGGAATCTGCTTAGATTTCTGATCTTTACGCCGCAATTTAAAGGACCCGAGGTTATTTCTTGTTCCTTATCGTTTCTATTGTTTTTATCGTTTTATGACTATAAATTGCATGTATAAATTTACGTTATAGTCCTGCAATTAAAGGGTAGTATACGGATATTAACCCACAAGTGGTATCAGAGCGAGGCCACGTGAATTTTTCATGTGTTTTTCATAAAACGATCTTGAAACGATTTTGTTTTGGCTAAAAATTTGTCTCGGCAGCCTATTTTTCACTCGGCAGAATTTTTTTAAATTTGCTGCGTTTTTTTATGGTTGCTTTGGGAACCGTGTCTTGTTTACACGGTTGCTCTCGATGTTTTTGTGCTTGAAAACCCGTGCCCAGTATACACGGCAGAATTTGTTTGAAACCGTGTCATGTATTACACGGCAATTTCATCTTTTTCGTTTGTTTTGTTGAAACCGTGTCATGTATTACACGGTTTTATCATCTTTCTCGTTTTGGTTTTATGCATGTTGTTGTTTTATACAGAGATTATAACAATATGTCATGTTTTATCAATTATCAAATTTGTTTTGATGCGTTTTGATCAAAATTTTAATTGATTTTATCTCGAAAATCAGTTTTCACGAGGGTTTTGGTTTTTCCAGAGGTTTTCAGCCACTTTTGCATTCGATCGAGCGTATTTCTACTCGATCGAGTGCTGTTTTTGTCTTGTTTTTGATCGATCGAGTCCCTGTTGTACTCGATCGACCCTGTCTCAAAACCTTTTGCTCGATCGAGTCCTTGCTTTGTACTCGATCGACTGTTTCAAAACCCCTCGCTTTCGATCGAGTTGTACTCGCACTCGATCGAGTAGATTTCTTGATATAGGTACTCGATCGACCACCGCATTGTCGATCGAGCACCTCTGATTAGCATACCTCTCGATCAACTTGCGAGTTGATCGATCGAGCTCCCCTGCCCCTCGATCGATCACTTATGTCCCTGGATCGAGGGATTTCGTCTTTAGACTTTGAAAATTTGTTTCTTTTGATTTAAATTTTCCTTTGGCTTTAATATGTACTTTATCCGGATATAGTACACTCGCTTAATAGTGAATCGGTTCACTCACGTACCATATAGTTATTTTAAAGTGTCTTTAAAATGACGGATTATAATAGATTAAAATTAAATGATAGAAGCGGTTTTATCACTCGAATTTTAATCATTAAAAGGTGGTTTGGATAAATTTAACATAATTACAGAATTATGTCACGAATGAATTTGTTTTAGTTGATGCATTTTTATTTATCGTTTTGTTGAATGCCGTGAATGCCTTTTAATTACGTATTTAATTTTACAAGCGATTGTAACTTAGTGTGGCCTTAGTAGAACGTGTTACCGTAATGATGGAACACGGTCTTGGTTGTATTTTGAGATCTTGTATCTCCGTTTTGGATTTTTCACTTGTAATTACAGTTTTAATTAGAATGTAAATAGGTTTATATTTGTAATTTTAATTGTAATTTTTGAGAAGACCAAAGATGGAGACCGGATGCTCACTCCCGCTACTTGGATCAAGATGGAACATCAAGACAAGCTTTTCGGGTCCAACGGTGGATTCCAAAGTTGTATTATGTTCTTTTACTAGGATAGGCCACACTAGGACATTTTTATTTACGTTTTTGCATTCATTTATTTATTTTTCGCAACGATAATATGCATCATATTCCGCCTAAAAACCAAACCACCTAATTTATTGCATGAAAACTGACACATATAGAGGTCACGAGTTAGTTTTCATTGACATTCTCATGTCACACGTTTTAAGCCATCATCTAAATTAATTCATTCACGACAGACGCTAGTTATTCGTTCACTTAAAAATGAATTATAATTTAGTTGATGGGATCTTCCTCGTATAAACAAAAATTGAGAACGGTCTTTATAGGTCAAACTCCAATGAGTCCCTTCTTCGTCGGTAGGCATACTATGACCCCTTCTACGTCGGGTAAGTTGGAACCGATTGACCTATTTTATCTCAACACTATGGTCACTCGTACGATCCTGTGATCATGGTGGACTATAGATAGGATTTACGGAAATCTATCGACCAAGAGTTCTTAAGGAAGAATTAGCTAAACAGTTGGCTTATCAATTTCTTTGAAATTGAGTCTTGGGATCACTTGTATCATTCTTGAGGGAGATCAATTATGCAAGTGTGAGAGTCTACATGTTTAAAATGAATCTTAAAATAGACTTAAATCACCTCGATGAGTTGCTTATTTCGTTTTGTTTTTCTTTCTTTTTCAAAGTGTAGATCACGTTTTAAAAGCGCTTAACAACAAATGGCTGGTTCAAGTGATAACCCAATGCCAAGTGCCACATTGGACCGTGAGTCCCGGCTTCGGATCTTCATGAATCGGATGAATCGGTCTACTCGATCGAAGAATGATGGATCCAACTGCGGATCGGGAGGCAAAGATTACGGAATCTTTGCCGCTGCGACGGAAAGCTCAAATATCTACTTGAGCCCATGCCGCCACACCCAGTTCCCACGGCCGAGCTAACGAGATCGCTACTTATAACGATTTCGTCATGGAAGCGGGTGCGATTAAAAACGTGCTCATTTTTGCAATGGAACCCAATTTGCATAAACGCTTCATAGCCCAAGGTGCAAACAAGATTTTCACCACGCTCACTAAGGAATTCTCGAAAGCACCGAGAATCGTGACCTATGAGCATACCACTCGCTTCTTTGATGCGAGACTCGAGAAGGGCCAACCGGTTAGCCCACACATTCTCAGCATGATTGAGAATGTCGAGAAACGGAGACCTTTAAGCGTAACATCAGCGAGAATATTGTTATCGACCGTATTCTTCATTCACTCCACGATGGTTATTCGCAATTCAGAGCGAATTACTATATGAATGATTTGAAGAAAACTCCCCATGAATGGCACTCCCTCCTCGTACAGACCGAGAAGGACATGAAGTGCGGTGGGAGTTCGAAACAGGATGTTCTCGTTGTGTCAAACAAAGGGAAAGGTAAGGGCAAAGCTCCGGCAAACCTAACGAAGAGGTAAGGCGAAGTTCAAGAAGTCGGGTTCGGGGAAGAGTGGTCCTGGTGAGGCGAGTAACTCATCGAGGCATGACAAAGAGCAAGAGTGAAAACATGGAATGCCATCATTGCCACAAGATTGGGCATTGGAGACGCACATGTCCTGTTTATCATGAGGACTTAAAGGCAGGTCGTGTTAAACCTGTTGGTATGTCTTCTCTCTCTTCTACTTTTATTCATATGATTGAGATTAACCACGCAAGTTACGGAACTTGGGTACTTGATCCTGGTTGTGGTTCTCATCTGTGTAATCATGTGCGGGGGCTCCGAAACATCGAACCCCTCGTAAAGGGTGAGGTGGACTGCGTGTCGGGAATGGAGCAAGAGTAGCTGCCATCTCCAAGGGGACATATGTGATCCAGCTTCCAAGCGGATTTGAGTTGTCATTATATGATTGCTATTATGTACCCAGTCTTTCCAAAAACATTATTTCGGTTTCTGCGCTTGATAAACTTGGTTTTTCATTTGTAATAGAAAACAATGCTTGCATTTTCTCATTACACGATATGATTCTGACAAGGCAGTTTCCATGAATGGAATTTATGTTTTAGATCGACCAATGAAATATTACACGTAATGAATAAAAAGTTAAAGGTTGGTGACAAAGATCAAACGTATCTATGGCATTGCCGTATGGGACACATTAATGAGAAACGCGTTAAACAGCTCATCAAACATGGAGCTATCTCGGCCTTTGATTTTCAATCATTTTGGCACGTGTGAATCATGTCTCATCGGTAAGATGACTCGGATTTCCTTCAAAGGTGTTGGAATGCGCGCTGCGGACCTATTAGGGCTCATACACACGGATGTATGTGGTCCTATGTCAATCACCGCACGAGAAGGCTATAGGTATTTCATCACTTTCACGGACGATTTGAGTAGATATGGCTATGTCTATTTAATGAAGCACAAAAGTGAATCCTTTGAGAAATTCAAGGAATACCAAAATAGGGTGCAGAACCTATTAGGTAGAAAGATTAAAACACTGCGTTCGGATCGTGGTGGCGAGTATCTTTCTCACGAGTTTGATCAACACCTGAAGGACTGTGGGATTGCCCTACAGTTAACTCCACCTGGAACACCTCAGTTGAACGGTGTGTCCGAACGGAGAAATCGAACACTACTTGATATGGTTCGATCCATGATGAGTCACACGGTTTTACCTGATTCATTATGGGGTTATGCTCTTTTGTCAGCCGCTCTAATACTTAACCGAAGTCCGTCTAAAGCTGTTGACAAGACTCCATATGAACTATGGAAGGGAACGGTCCCTAACTTGTCCTTTATACGGGTTTGGGGCTGCGAGGCTTATGTCAAGTGGAGACACGAGGATAAGCTCGGCCCGCGATCGGTCAAGACATACTTTATAGGTTATCCTAAAGGAACACGTGGTCATTACTTCTATTCGCCAACCGAACAACGCGTTTTTGTTGCGGCTAGTGCGACATTCTTAGAGAAGGAATTTCTCGAGAATGCAAAGAGTGATAGAACCTTCGACCTGTCGGAGATTCCAGAACCAAACACCGAGCAACCATTGGAGGAACCTATTCCTTCAATCCCGGGCTGCTCATGTGAATATTCTGAGGAACCTAGGAGGTCGGGAAGAGTCTCTATTCCTCCGGACGGATACATTGGTATGGTCGAGGAACATGACATAGATGACGTTCTACTCTTAACGAGTAGTGAACCCGCAACCTATAAAGGTGCCATGACCAGATTCGACTCAAAGCTATGGCTTGAGGCCATGCAATCCGAGATGGACTCCATGTATGAGAACAACGTGTGGGATCTTGTTGACTTACCCGCTAAGGTTCGTCCCCTTCAATGCAAATGGCTTTACAAGATAAAGCATTCTGTGGAAGGTCGACAAGATATCTACAAAGCACGACTAGTTGCAAAAGGTTTCACCCAAGTGCCAGGTTTGCACTACGATGAGATTTTTGCACCCGTAGTTATCTTTGCGTTCCATTCGGATTATCTTAGCGATTGCCGCTTTTCATGACTATGAAATTTGGCAAATGGACGTGAAAACCGCCTTCTTAAACGGCTTTTTGGAGGAAGAGTTGTACATGGTACAACCCGAAGGTTTCATCGATCCTAAAAATCCTAAGAAAGTGTGCAAGCTTAAGCGTTCCATTTATGGACTTAAGCAAGCATCAAGGAGTTGGAATCATCGCTTCGACCAAGTGATAAAAGACAATGGATTCACTCGATCTGTCGAGGAACCATGTCTATATATCAAGTCGAGTGGGAGCAAGATTGTCTTTCTAATATTGTATGTTGACGACATACTCCTGATTGGGAATGACATACCTCTCTTAACTTCGGTGAAAGTATGGTTGAAGAACCATTTCCAGATGAAAGATCTGGGAGAGGCACAAAGAATTCTTGGCATCCGTATCTATCGAGATAGATCACGACGGATGTTATCTCTCGATCAGAGTCTTACATAGACAAAGTCCTAGAGAGATTCAAAGCATGACTAACTCCAAGAAGGGGTTCCTTCCCATGTCCCCAGGGGTGCATTTGAGCAAGTCTCAGGCACCAGAGACACCGGAAGACAAAGAGCGCATGACACGGATTCCTTATGCTTCGGCAATAGGATCAATCATGTATGCCATGATATGCACACGTCCGGACGTGGCATATGCATTGAGTATGACAAGTCGATTCCAACAGCAACCAGGTGAACCACATTGGTTGGCTGTCAAGAACATTCTTAAGTACCTCCGGAGGACTAAAGATTGGGTATTGACTTATGGAGGCTCTCAAAAGCTATGCGCAACCGATTCGCAGATGCTAGCTTCCAAACGGATCGAGATGACTCGAAATCTCGGTCTGGATTCGTTTTTACTCTTAATGGCTGCGAGTCAGTGGAAGAGTTCGAAACAAACTGTTAAAGAGATTCTACGACCGAGTCCGAGTACTATGCCGCGTACGAAGCAACAAAGGAAGCGATATGGATGCGTCAATTCTTACATGGACTATCTGTAGTGCCTAGTTCGAATGACCCGATCACCATCTATTGCGACAATAGTGGTGCCATCTTCCAAGCTAAGGAGCCAAAGTCTAGTAACAAATCTAGACATGTACAACGGAAAGCTCATCTAATCCGGGATTACGTGGAGCAAAAGACAGTAGTGATAGAAAAGATTGCTACAGATGATAACATAGCAGATCCTCTCACTAAAGCATTACGACAAGATAAGCATGAAGGGCACGTAAATTCCATGGGAATCAAACGTGTTCTTGAGTTGTAGTACTCTTTTATGGATCGATTCATTCTCCTTTGTACTCTATACGACATCATCGTTTTGATATTTTATATATATATTTTGTTTTTCATGTGGAATTGTACGACAATTTTGAACACCACAAAGTGAAATGAACAAACATCATATCTTGTTAGTCCTTAATTGCCCACATGAGTGATAACTCGGCAATTATTCGTGACGTTGGTTGATGGTGGGTTCAACGAACCATAAGTCAACAGTTGTGACCAATCACAGAGGCGATTTATACGGATATTTCGTAGGACACAATTGTGACATCGACGTGGAGTCCTAAATGTTTTATAACATTCGTTGCCCGGTCGTGGATAGGACTTCCATGGTGATCCTAAGAGTCGATTCTTTGACTATCGACTGTCTCTTGAGACTACGGCAGATTTTGGGTGACTTTGGTTTCTTTCTCACGGTCATCCGTAACAGGGGCCAAGTAGATTTTTTCTCGGGTCATTTCATCTTTGTGCTTAGATCGGAAGGAGTCGAGTTGAAGGAAATATTCAGCCTTTATCAGGTACTCGATATTTCTCAGGGCCACTCGAGGAGCTGTAACTGAAATGCATGGCCATGCTCGAATACGGATTCGTTTTATCAGTTAAGTTACTCTCTAGTCGGGGAAACCACTCTAGATACAGATCGATTGTAAAATACGACCTTTGTGGATCCAGATCTGCAAATTGTTTTACATTGAGTGGGAGAGATTTTAAATGAATATGAGAATCGGTTATCGCACATTCACTTGTTCGGACAAGTGGGAGTTTGTTGGAGCTTGTGTCCTCCAGTTAGTGCGGATAACGTCATTGCACATACACTTGTACGGACAAGTGGGAGCTTGTTGGGGTTGGTGTCCTTAACAGTTAGTGCAAGGACTTATAAACCTCTAAAAGGATCAAAGGGCATACTTTGGTATTATTATCAGTTGATCCACGTTTATCAATAACGGTTGGCTTGCTAGATAAGTTTGACGTTATTGTCATACAGATGGCGGTGATCAACTGGTCCCTAAAAGTCACACCTATAGGATACGTTCGAGAGATGTGACGGTATGAAAATACTGTCATGTAGATGCCAAATGTTGACTAACCAGTTAGTCCAAGTTATTTGACTAAGTAATTAGTCAAATATGTGATGTTGAGATATTATATTTAATACGGATTAAATATCATGGGCTAAGGCGAATTAACCAGTTAATTCGTAAAATTAAATATACATGATTTATATTTAATTAAATGTATATTAAAATAAATTATAAAATCTTTGTTTTGTCGGACACGAATTAATAATTCAGCTAACCCGCATTATTAGCTGATGCCTTAATTTCCGATAACCGATAACAGTTTATAATCAGACCGCGTCATATACATTTAGCCATTTGGGTTCGGATTACGAGTCAAATAGAAGAGGAAATGGAAAAGCCCATTTCCTCCCCATGGACTCGGCTTGGCGGAACTAGGAGAACAAAAGGAGAGCCTTCTCCTTGAGTTTAACCTAATCATCATTAGTGAAAGAATTAGGGTTTCAGAGATTAATTTTTCTCTCTGAAACTGAGATCTCTCATCTCGACAAAACTCACATCAGTTCTCCCTATATTGCAAGGCAATCGGAGAACACTGTTCTAGCACAAGGGCATATCTCGGACCAAGTCTTGGGTGCAACGATTAGGAGGGAATCGCTTAGATTTTCGATCTTTACGCCGCAATTTAAAGGACCCGAGGTTATTTCTTGTTCCTTATCGTTTCTATTGTTTTTATCGTTTTATGACTATAAATTGCATGTATAAATTTACGTTATAGTCCTGCAATTAAAGGGTAGTATACGGATATTAACCCACACACTTAAACTTGTTAATCATGGCGTCCATATCAATAAGATGGCCTCCTTTGACCGCTACATAATTTTTGTCTTTGTTGAAGTTTGGGTCAAAGTGCTTGGCCAAATAGGTAACTAGTCCTCCATTCACAATAAAAGCGGTGCCCTCTTTGCCACAATCGACTATAAGCCATGTTTCAACCAAAAGCCTTAGAGCATTATATGGCTGAGTATACTTCCTTCCTATGTTCAAGGCCGACTCGAGAAGAACAAAATCGAGCTTGGTAAGATGATTAGTGCCATTTCTCGCTATCAAAGTATTTCCAATGACCTTGTGCCACACTCTAATGCCCGGATGGTGGACTAATAGAGCACGACAAGCATGAAAGCTCACAAATTTCTTTCCGAAAATTGCCTCCCAAAGAGGAGCGGGGTCATACTTTTCGGGGATCTTATGATAGTACAGGGCATCAC
This sequence comes from Silene latifolia, assembly GCF_048544455.1. NCBI lineage: Eukaryota > Viridiplantae > Streptophyta > Magnoliopsida > Caryophyllales > Caryophyllaceae > Silene > Silene latifolia. The sequence goes on along the minus strand of NC_133527.1, from coordinate 55,104,573 downwards.
TAAGGCCTAATATCTTACTCAAAACATCAAAGGTGATGCATCTATTCACATTTGCAAGACGAAACTCGATGTATTCTCTAGTCTCCACCTTAGTAACTTTCAATGAACTTATGCATTCCAAGGTGAGGGAGGGGTATGTCAATTCTCTCATGGTAAACAATTTACCCAATCCCATGGCCTCAAAGAAGGCTTTGTTTTGCTCAAGAACACCCAACTTTGTCAAGGCATTATCACAAATAAATTTTGTAGGCATAATGGTCTTCTTAGCAAAATGGACAAATTTATCCCTCTGAGAATCGGAATTGAAAATTACCTCCGGATAGTCGGATAATTGAGCAATAACTGGAGTTGTTGATGTTGTTTCTTCCATAGGGGGATCATGTTGTTGAATTTCCAAATTTGCATTAGAAACTAACAAAGCCTTTGAAGCTTTCTTTGCTTGAAGAAGTTGTTGCCTTTTTGAAAGGGCCTTTGCTTTGAGTGCCTTTGTTGCTCCTTTAGTTCTTGCCATTGTTGATTTACATCAAAGAAAGATTGAAATCTCCAATTTCTAGGTATGCTCAAATCAATTCAAGATGAAAGGATGTTGCTTTGTATCCCAAAAATCGATTCAAAAGTTGAAGATTTTGGTGTTTGAATCAATTGATTTTGTAAAAGGAGTGATTAATTTTTGTTGTGAGGAAGTTTTGATTTGATTTTGTTGAATTTGGTTGAGGAAATCTTGTTTTTGGTGGTGGAGAGGATGAGGGTTTTGGGGTTTATGGGGTTTATGGGTAGTGTTTGAATGTTGAAAGAATGAAATGAATGAGGGAAGGTGGTTTAAAATACCCGAAAATTTCAAAACAGCAGGGGAAGACGAGTGGCTGGGGGCACGGGACACTCGGATTTTGCATAAATAGGCTTCAGGAAAACTCGCCACAAGACGAGCGTCTTTCAGTGATGACGAGCGGATTCTGTTATGTGGGACGAGCGTCTTTTCAAAAAGACGAGCGGATTCTCTTACAGGAACTTTTCTTAAAGTGTTGCAGCAAAAAGACGAGCGGATTCTCCTTAAGACGAGCGTCCAGAATCAGACGAGCGTCTTCTCAGGTGGGACGCTCGGATTCTGTTACAGACCAAATTCTTGATTTTTGCAGCTCAACAGGATGAATGGATTCCTCCTCAGACGCTCGGATTCTTGCAAGACGAGCGGAGTACCCTTATGCCGCTCGGATTCCTCTTGGACATCACGGATTCAGGTCCATCCGTGCACTGCATAACCCGTTTCATTTCCATTCTTCAAATCTTATGTTCTACATTGTAGGGGCACTACAAGGGCATGAATAGCCTAAGCAATTGCTATCCCCACACTAAGTTAAACCACTACACATCAATAAAATCATTAGTCCCTCCCTCGCTTCTCTCAAAAATGATGAATATCTTGATCAAGGCACAAAAATCCAAAAATGACAAAAATGCAATGTAAGAATTAAAATGCAAGTTAGGGAGTTAGAATATTTACAAATGGTGGTTTGGAGAGGACTCCACCAAACTCTCATCCTTAGTGAGATGTCATGGGGGCATGTTCAAGGTGTTGTTGATGTTACCCAACACCTTGAAGAAGTAGCCGAAAGCTTGTTCATTATCATGATAAAGATCCTCAATAGATCTTTGCACTTGTTGTCCTTCATGATGGTCTTGATCGATAGCGTTGCCAATATAGGGATTGAAAATCCCTTCAAACTCATCATCCCAAAGACCGCAAACTTCGTCTACTTGATCATTAAAAATCTCTTGAGTTGATAGAGACAACTCTCCTCCTTTCTTGATTTGGCCAATGAGGACATCCTCTTCACTTGTCATGGGTGAGCTTTCCAAGCTCTCTTTGTTGCTATTCTCTTGCTCTTTTGATGGAGCATCATCAACTTTCTTTTTCCATTGGAATTCCGACTTCTTCCCATCATCCTTCCGGCTATAGTGATCAACCATAAAACATGGTTCATGCAAACGGGGAGCTCTCATAGTCTTATCAAGATTGAAAGTTATGCTTTCATCTCCCACTTCTAGAGTAAGCTCTCCATGTTTCACATCTATAACCGCACCCGCGGTGTGCAAGAAAGGTCTACCTAGAATGATTGGAATTTTGGAGTCTTCTTCCATGTTAACAATGACAAAGTCCACCGGGATGAAAAATTTCCCAACTCTTACGGGAACATATTCCCATATCCCTAATGGTGTCTTCTTCGATCTATCGGCCATTTGGAGTGTGTTGTTGGTACATTTAAGCTCTCCCATCCCTAACCTTTTACTCACCGAATACGGCATAACACTCACACTAGCCCCGAGATCACATAAGGCCTTGTTAATCGTGGTGTTGCCAATGGTACACGGTATTGAGAAGCTTCCCGGGTCTTTAAGTTTTGCAGGTGAACTCCCTTGAAGGATTGCACTACTCACCTTAGTGAAGGCGATGGTTTCAAGCTTCCGGATCGACTTCTTTTTTGTAAGGATGTCCTTCATGTACTTCGCATAGGCCGGCACGTGATTGATTAATTCCGTGAAAGGAATCGAGACTTCCAAATTCTTCACAATTTCCATAAATTTTCCAAGTTGGTCATCAAATTTGGGCTTAGCTTAACGACTTGGAAAAGGAAGTCTAATCACAATGGGTTCCTTCTCCTTGGCCTTATCTTCACTTTTCTTTGAAACTTCTTTTGTTGGTTCTCCTTCCTTGGAGTTTTGCACAACTTCTTCCTTGTCATTAGCTTCCAAAACTTCATCCTCAACTTGCTTCTTTGGTCCTTCATATCTCATACCACTCCTCAAGTGGATGGCACTAACCATTTCATGTCTTGGGGGATTACTTTGAGGTGGTAATTGCCCCTTTTGTCTTTGAGAACTTGAAGATGCTAGTTGAGTCAATTGGGTTTCCAACATTTTGGTGTGGGCTAGGATGTTGTTAATGGTGATGTCCTTTGATTGACTATCCTTTTGCATTTGAGTGAAAAACTCTTGTTGATTCTTTTGCATTTGGAGGACCGCTTTTTGAACATCAATACCTTGGTCATTTTGTTGATTGTATGGAGTTTGGTTTTGGTAACCTTAGTTTTGGTTGAAAAAGGGTCTTTGATTTTGGTTTCTCATGGGAGGTGGGGTGTATGTTGGTTGAGGGTTTTGAACATTTTGGCTTTTGTATGAGAGATTTGGGTGGAATTTGGTGTTTTCATTGTAATAATTAGAATAAGGGGTACCACTCTTATATGCTTGAAAAGCATTCACTTGTTCATTTGTTCCCCTACATTCACTTTGGTCATGTCCCAAAGTTCCACAATTCTCACATATCCCACTTGGGATTGATGAAGATGCTGTCATAGCATTAATATGATGCTTTGGTGATTTTGAGGCTTCTTCAAGTCTAGCCATAGCTTTTTCGAACTTCAAGTTGATGGTATCAATGTGAGCACTAAGTTGAGCACCCAATTGAGTAATAGAGTCCACTTCATGCTTTCCTCCTCTAGTAGCCTTGCGAGGTCTACTATATAGTGAATTATGGACCGCCATTTCCTCAATCTTGTTCCAAGTTTGATTATCGTCAACTTCAGTGAACATACCATTTGATCCCATGTTAAGAATGTTTCTTGAGTCTTCATAAAGACCATTCCAAAATTGTTGAACCAAGAACCACTCGCTAAGTCCATGATGAGGACATGAGCGACATATTCCCTTGAACCGCTCCCAAGCTTCATACAAAGATTCTTCATCTCTTTGCTTAAAACCCGTAATTTGAGCTCGTAGCATGTTAGTCTTTTCCGGTGGGTAGAACAGTCTGTAGAAAGCTAGAGCCAATTTCTTCCAAGAGCCAATTCTGAGAGTAGCCTTATCAAGTCCTTTCAAACATTGTTTTGCGGTGAGAATTAGAGAAAAAGGGAATAAGACCCATCGAATTTGGTCTTGAGTTACACCGGTTTGTGAAATCGCAACACAATAGTCACAAAAAGTCTCCATGTGAGAATGAGGGTCTTCACTAGGCATCCCCCCAAATTGGCTTCTTTCGACTAATTGGATAAATGCGGATTTGGCAATGAAGTTTCCGGTTAAGTGTTATGGTGTGGGAGTACCATTGGGTAGGTTCTCCTCGGTTGGTACGGAATGTGATGAAAATTTAGGCATTGTGGGTTGATTTTGTGTTGGGTTCTCCTCACCTTCTCTTGCAAAAGGGTTGACGAACTCAATAGTGTTTGGTTGAATATCTACAACCTCACCAATACCTCTTAAAGTATCTCTAGCAAGTCTTCTATTGTTTGTCAAAGTTCTTTCAATTTCGTGATCAAAGGGTAACAATTTACCTTGTGATCTTCTAGACATGCAAAATATCAAACAACTTGAAAATAATTAGAACAAACCTTGAGGTGTTTTACTTCCCCAAGGCAAAGAAAGACACAACTAATAACAATCTAAGAAAATCTAAATCAAGTTAGCACCGTCCCCGGCAACGGCGCCATTTTTGGTGCGTACTCACTTGGAGGTTTAGTTTTCGGTTACTTGTCGTTAGGAGCACCTAGACCAAAACAATATTTATAACTTCACAAACAACTCTACTATTAGTAAAGAGGCAAGTAAAGGTCGGATCCCAAGGGACGGGTATTGAAGTAAGATTTTCAATTGTAAGTAGCGGTGTCTAGGGGTGTCACAATTTGGGGTTTGAAGTAGAAGATCACTAAACTAAATAGCAATAAAAGTAAATAAGCAAGATGATTAAAAAGAGATGTAAACAATTGATAAAAGGCACTAGGGTGTCATGGGGTCATAGGGGATTCATGGGAATTGATCATACAAACATATTCTCAAATTATAAGCAAGCAATTATTGTTGTGATGGATCAAGTTGGTTTATATCTTACAATCCTAGGAAGGTTTGGGTTCCAGAGCCGAATCGATTAGATTGTACAACACCTACAAGTCAACTTAATCCTCCCTACTCAACTATATGCATGGTCTAATGAGACTCGAGTTGGTTTATGTCTTACAAGTATCATTGAAAAGGTATGTGATGGGTAAAAAATCACTACTACAAATCCAGGCAACTACAACGCCCCTTTAACAACGATTATTTACGAAAATCACAATAGACGTTGTAGAATGTATGGCGCGAATTTTACTAAAATCAATTACAACGGGTATGGTTATAAAAACCGTTGTTATTAGTTTTAACAACGGGTCACACATGCACAACCGTTGTTAATAATTTGGCGCAAAATTGGCGCAAAGTTAGTGAAAAGTAATCACAACGGTTATTTTTGAAACCCGTTGTTAAAACTTATTTAACAACGGGTGTTTTTTACAACCGTTGTTAAAACATATTTCACAACGGTTGTTGTTTAATAACCGTTGTCAATACCTTCCATACTATAAACCACACAAACAGAAGTCTGCTGCAGCCACAAAACACAACCCTTAATACACAAACACAAACACAAACACAGCAGACAAACAAACACAAAACACACACTCTCTTTCTCTCTTTCTCTCTTTCTCATCGTCGCTTTATCTTTTCGCCGTCATCTTTGTTGATTTCATCGTCTATTACGTTCGTATTTATCAGGTAAATCTCGCCGTCCTTTGTTAGTTTCATCGTCATTATTTTCTTTTTCTATTTATTTCTTTTGCATGTATGTGTTTTTATCGACCATTATGTTATTTGTTTAAGTATTGTTCGCATAATTAGTTAGTAAAACAATGAAGAAGCAAGATGAAGAAGCAAGATAAACATAATATATATATATATATATATATATATATATATATATATATATATATATATATATATATATATATATTTATAAATACATAAATTAAAAAAAAATTACATATATAAAAATGCAATTCTTATATTTTCATAGAGGATCTTATTCTGCTCTATCGTATCCGTCCTCTCCTCCTTGGCTATTTGGAGGTTCCGTTCAGCAGTTGCTATATCGTCATATAGCAATCGCCGCTTTGCACGTCAAGCCATCTTCTTTGGCGTGCTTGAGTGCGGATCGAGCATCCGCAAGGTAGCTCCTGAAACTTTCCTCAATATGGAGGAACCGGCGGATGAAGTTGTTGTTGTTCTCGATCATGGTAAGAGTCTTAAGGATGAAATCATTCATTTTGTTGGAGTTTTTGGAGTTTGTTTTGAAAGATTAAGTAGAGTTTGTTTTAGCAGTTAGGGTTTGGAGATGAATATATTGAGATAATGGAAATGTTAGTTGAAATAATGCAATGTATTTATACTAAGCAATGTATGGGTTGAGTTGTTTTTTAATTAATATATATGTTAGGAAGTTGTGCCATAATCATCATCATATCTCTCAATAATGCTGCTTCAAATCTTATTACTAACCCTTCTCATTCCATATTATCCGTTCATATGTACAGTGATGTCAGTAATAATGCATGCATCGGAATTCTAACGGGCCGTAATTATGCATGCATCTAGTAATATTTAATTTAATTTTTTTTTTATTTTTTAAGAACAAACAACAACGGTTATTTACAAACAACCCGTCGTCTTTAGTTATAACAACGGTTTTGTATATTAAAACCCGTTTTTATAACTTTCCCCCAAAATTGAGTCACACTTTCCACAACGGGTTTTTATACTTAAAACCGTTGTTAATATTTTTAACAATGGTTTCCTTAAGAAAACCAACCGTTGTTAAAACCTTTTACAACGGACGCTTTAACAACGTCCGCTTTTTTATATAACAACGGTTTTTGACCGTTGTTATAGCCTGTATTTGTAGTAGTGAATGCAAGGATTCATAGGCTCGCATTTCATCAAACATAACATGTGCATAAGTTGAGATCACAACAAGCAAGCAAATAAACTATAAAAACATATTAAATTAAGCATGAATCATTCCCCATGTTGATTTCCCCTAATTACCTATTAACCCTAGTTAAGGAAACTACTCACTCATTATCAAGTTTAGCATGTTAACAAGGTTGTCAATCACATTAACAAAGCAAGACATGATGAATAAATGAAGATAATTAACAATAATTAAAAAGGGATTAAGAAAATTATACCTACTAATGATTCCAATAATAAAGCAAAGAATAATAGAAGTACTTGATGATTGATTGGAAGGTTGTCAATCTCCCAATAATAACCCAAATAATCTTCAATTACCCAAAATAAAAGATGAACAAAAGAGAGATTAAGGAAATGAGATTTGTATTAAGACTTGATTAAAAGTTGATTACAAGATTAAGAAGAGATTAGAATGATACAAACTACACTAGAGATTGATAAGAAGAACATGATTATCTAATTAGACTAATGGGGTATTTATAGTGGGGATTAGGTACATAAATTAGGGTTTACTAAGGGCTTAAATGACGATTAAGTCCTTGAGGAATCGCTCCTCTCAAAAGAGATGCCGGTCTCCTTTTTGCCGGTCTTTCCGAAATATGCGCATCCTTCATAGAACAAGAAGAAACAAAAAGTTGCTGTAACACAATCCGAGCGTCCAAGGCAGCAGGACGAGCGGATTGCCTGGCTGTTGGACGAGCGGATTCCTTGGCCGGACGCTCGGATTCTGGCCTTCTTGGACGAGCGTCCCGACGGTCAAGCCGTTCGGATTCTTTGTCAGTTTCCTTCTTTTCTTCTTTTCTTCCTCCTTCTTCCAACAATCCTCGGGGATCTTTGATCGGAGCCATTTCGTGTTCACAATTAAGCATATGTGGTCGTTGGTCAATGGTCGATACAAAACACAATTTATACTTCACAAACAACTCTACAATTAGTAAAGAGGCAAGTAAAGGTCGGATCCCAAGGGACGGGTATTGAAATGAAGATTCTATTGTAACTAGTGGTGTCTAGGGGTGTCACAAATTGGGTTGATGTAGAAGGTTACTAAACTAAGATAGCAATGAAAATAAACTAACAAGATAAATGAAATAAGGGGTGTAAACAATTGATTAAAAGCACTAGGGTGTCATGGGTTCATAGGGGAATCATGGGATATGATCATACAAACATGTTCTCAAATTATAAGCAAGCAATTATTGTTGTGATGGATTGAGTTGGGTTATATCTTACAATCCTAGGAAAGTTTGGGTCCCGGAGCCGAATCTCTTGGATTGTACAACACCTACAAGTCGACTTAATCTTCCCTACTTAACACATGCATGGTCTAACAAGACTCGAGTTGGGTTATGTCTTACAAGTCAAGTTGAAAGGATAGAAGATGATAGTAAATGCAAGGATTCATAGGCTTAGCATTTCATCAAATATAACATGTGCATGTATTAAGATCAAAACAAGCAAGCAAATAAGATATGAAAGCATATTAATTTAAGCATGAATCATTCCCCATGTTGGTTTCCCCTAATCACCCATTAAACCCTAGCTAAGAGACTACTCACTCATTATCATATTGATCATACTAGAAAGGTTGTCAATCATACTAACATAATGAAACATGATGAATAAATGAAAGTAATTAGCAATAATTAAAAAGGGATTAAGAGATTATACCTACTAATGATTCCAATAATAAAGCAAGAATAATAGAAGTACTTGAATCCTAGATTGAGAGGTTGTCAATCTCCCAATAATAACCCAAATAATCTTCAATTACCCAAAATAAAGTAAGAACAAGAGAGAGATTAAAGAACTAAAACTTGGATTAAAACTTGATTAATATTTGATTACAATATTGAAGAGAGATTTGATTGATATTAACTACACTAATTATTGATAAGAAGAACATGCCCCTCTAATTAGACTAATGGGGTATTTATAGTGAAAATTAGGGAGGATGCATTAGGGTTAACTAAGGGCTAAACTAGTAATTACACTTTTTAAGTTGAGCAAGGAGCCTCAGGGATTATCCGAGAGAAGGGCTTCTCTTATCGATGCTTGAGGAATGAAAACGTCTTTGTCTTTGCGATCCGTGCGGATGGGAGTCGGGACGGCCGGATCTGGACTGAGGGATCCGAGCGGATTCTTGGGCAAGACGCTCGGATGGCGACGGGAATCCGAGCGGATTCCTTTGCGGGACGCTCGGATTGGCGAGGACGGACGGATTCTCTACAATCCGTTCGGATTGTAGTTCAGCAACTTTCCTTCTTCTTTTTCTTCCCTTTTCTTCATGAATTCCTTAAGGATTTCCTTGGGGACTCAAGGATCCTTTTCTCAACAATGCTCTTCTACTATGCTAATGTACAAAGGCCTTCTAGTCTTGTCTCTCCTTGATACTTGGTCATTGAATATGATCAATTTAGCCTTGTTTTGCCATGAAAATGCAAGATTCTTACTCCTTTCCTACCAAGGGATCAAAATCTCAAAGAATATGCAAAACAAAGAACTAAAGATAAGAAATGACCCAAATAGGCACTAAAAAGCATAGAAACAACGGTAATTCGGGGGCTAAATATGCGCCAATTATGGTCGCATCAAATATCCCCAAACCGAACCTTTGCTCGTCCCGAGCAAAGAGGTGACAAAGACTAGGACCAATACTAACCTAACCTAATAATAATAGCCGATATGAGACAATTAGCGGGTCTCACTCCGCCCCTTCAACTCACAACAAGACAACCATGAGGTAGGATGCCTTCTTGCAAGGCAAGGTGGGTCTTGCTAAAATGGCGACACATCCAAACATTAAGCACACAAAAACACATAATGGATGCATCTACAAAAAGAATAGCCACTTTCCTCATCTAAGTGGCGGAAATTATCTACAAGGGAAGCAATTCAAGGGTACACACTCCTTCATAGATGCAATTTGTTCAAACTACTAAGCCTAGAAGGATACCAATAAATCACCTCCAAAAGGTGTCAAGCTAGGGTACCTTTGTCCTCAATCGTTAAATGCTTTTGTCAAGAGTAGACTCCCTATGGTGTTAGAAACACTGGAGGATCGCGGAATTCCCCCTCTTGCCTAGACAAGAAGAAGGGTCGTCCCCTCTCTACCATGCACAAAAATGGATACGGTGGATAAAGGGATCAATAGATATTTGAGTTTCATTTTGGGAGTTTGCTTTCGTTGTTGTTTTTCCCCCGAAATTTCTTTGGCATTTGACTTTTTGAGAACACTTTCTTTGCCATTCTTTTTGATTTTTGGCATTTCAATACTTGACAACTTTTTGCATTTCTTTTTGAACATTTTCAAAGTCACCCCAATTAGTAACGAGGGTGCCTTATTTTTGAAGCTTTAGGAGTTCTATTTTTGCTCCTCTTTTCATTTGATGCATTTTTGCAAACTTTCTTTCACTTTTCATTTCATTGAACTCAAATTGATTTCTTTTTGTGCCCATTCCCTTTGATGACAAAAATATATGGTAGAACATGGATGAATGATGGAAGTATGCATGGTTTCAAGGGTCACCTTTGAATAAACGGTAGCCAAGGAGTTATCACACCACAAGGTACTCTTGACTAGGCCTTAAACCATGGGTCAAAGGATACTAGCATGACACATCCTAGGGTGTTTTACAAGTATTCTAACAAGCAAAGTCTTAAGAATAAAAAGCATCTACTAGGGCCTATATACACTTGTCAAGCTTCCCAAATAGACGGTTTCGCAAAATTTTCTAACATGCAACTACATGCCATGATGCAACTAACATTTATACATCCTAATGCATATGATTCTACCAACTAATATGCCAAATAAACTAGATGCAATCCTAAGTTCACATTGTTTTTACCGCATCAATGAAAATAAAGCCACATAGTCATTAACATAAAGAGGAAAAAGGAGATTGGAAAGATCATACCATGTGGTCTTCAATATCCTCATGTCTCGGATGTGGCGTAGTCAATCAAAGTGAAGAAGGATAAAACAAACAAAATATATACAAGACAATATATACAAAGGAAATGAACTTGTTTTTGGATTTTTTCAATTTTTAAATTTTTATGATTTTTTGAATAAAAGTTAAGTGTTAGAATTCCCATCCCCACACTAATATGGGCATTGTCCTCAATGGCCAAAATGATGGAAATTATGCAAAGATGATGCATGATTTCTATACTAAATGCAATTCTATACTAAGCTATACTACATGATGCATGGTTTTTGTTATGACGGAGAGGATAATTTAGATTACCTCCCGTTGCGTATGCATTAACTTCCCCAAACCAAGTAAGACACTATTGCTAATGTCAAAGCATGGGGGAGTTCATGCACATGCTATGCTATGCATGAAACTAGATTGTCATTTTGGATTTTACAAAAGTGGGAACAATAAAGAACACCTCAAAGGAACCGAGGTGTGAGTCCTTTGGTGTTGCTAGGACTAAACCAACAATGATCAAAATGAAATAAAATACAAAGAGATATAGACAAACCATGGGAGTGTAGGAGTCTCCAAGGCTAGTCTTCCATCATGCTACTATCACCATCACTTCCCTCATGAGAAGTGGTCACATTGCCACTTTCCTTGGCACTTTCTTCTTTGCTTTCTTCATCACCATCTTCCTCATCATTATCTTCACCATCTCTTTCTTCATCTCCACTTGCTTCTTCCTCAATATTATCATCAATCTCCTCATCATTTCCAACAACCTCATTGTCTTCCACCACGTCCCTAGATGCACCCGGAAATAAGGCTTCTCTATCCGCCCAACTAGGCAAAGGACAAGATGGATCGAGGAGTCCTTGCCTAGCTAGATGTAGGAGGGGAGGATATTGAGCCAAATATGCATTCTTTCGATCTTCATAAGCTTGCTTGTGCATGGCTTGCATAAGAAGAGTTACATAGTCTTTCCCAATTTCAACTCCTTGCGGTTTGAACTCTTCATAATCATAGGGGTAAGGTGGTATAACAATGGAAGAGGAGGGGTTTCATGATCACCCTTTTGTTGTTGAATGATGTACTCGGCTTCTTCGGATAGGGAAGTAAATAGTTGGTCCGGTGGACACTAAGACGGCAAATCTTTGCGGGTAAAGTGAATGATCGAGCCTCACTTGTAAGCCACCCATACTTGGTATCAAGGGAATTGTGAGCAACCCACTTAAACTTGTTAATCAAGGTGGACATATCAATAAGATGGCCACCATCCTTAGCCTTGTACTTGCTATCCTTATTGAAATTAGGATCAAAGTGCTTGGCTAGGACCGTGACAAGGCCGCCATTAACAATTACGGTTTGACCCTTCTTCCCACTATCTACATGGAGCCATCTATCAACCAATAGCCTCAAAGAATTGTAAGGCTTGGTGTGAATTCTTCCAATATTCAAAGTTGATTCAAGGAGAATAAAATCGAGTCCCGTGAAATGATTGGTGTCTTTCTTAGCAATTATGGTATTTCCCACAACTTTGTGCCATATTCTTATGCCCGGATGATGGACCAAAAGAGCACGACAAGCTTTAAAATCCTCAAATTTCTTCCCGGAGATTGCCTCCCAAAGAGGCTCGGGATCATACTTCCCATATTGCTTATAAAATTTGTGTTCATCGCTAAGACCCAAAATTGCACCCAATTCCGGAAAGGTAATGCGTCTACTAGTGTTAGCTAGACGAAACGCAATATTTTCCCTATTCTCAACTTTTGTCACTTTTAAAGAACTTAAGAATTCCAAGACAAGGGAGGGGTATGTTACTTCCTTCATTTCAAACAATTTCTTTAAACCCATGGCATTGAAAAAGACTCTTGTTTGTTCAAGAACACCCAACTTCTCTAAAGCATCTTGGCATATGAATTTGGTGGATTGAATTTGTTTCATAGCAAACTTGACAAATGTATTTCTATGGGAATCGGAAATGAATGTTACCTCCGGATAATGCAAGAGTTGATTAATTACCGGAGTAGAGGGTGATGCTTCCATAGGAATTTGTTGAGGTTGTTGCACTTCCAAGCTTGGTGTTGATACCACCATTGCCAAAGCTTTCTTCATTTGTAGAGCTTTTTGCCTTTGAGAGAGAGTTGTAGCCTTTGGTGCCTTTGTTGCCTTTGCTTTTGCTTTTGTTGCTCCCTTTGTTCTTGCCATTTGATGAGCGAACCAAGAAAAAGATCAAAAATCTTCAATTTGTAGAATGCCCAAATCGATTTTGAAGGTGAAAGGCTTTGCCTTTATGAGAACGAAAATCGACTGAAAGGTGAAGATTTTGTTCTTGGTTTTGATTGTTAATGAAGATGGAGTGATTGATTTGTTATTTGAAAGATGGTTTGATTTGATTTTGGTGAGTTTTGTTGAGGGTTTTTGTTTTTGAGATGGAGAGGATGAGGGTTTTGATGTTATGGGTAGTGTTTATGAGTGAATGAATGAATGAATGAAGGTGGGGTGGGTATTTAAAGAACTCGACAATTTTAGGACGCAGGGGCAATCCGTGCGGATTAGGCGCAATCCGCTCGGATTCTTCAGCTTCAAATTTTCAAAAATCCCGCCTAGAGACGGGCGGATTCTGGGAATCCGCTCGGATTCTTCCGAGATGAGACGGGCGGATTTCGTGCGGGACGGACGGATTCTTGTCAGAGATTTTTCTTTGGTTTTCTTCACCAACAAGACGGGCGGATTGTTCGGAAGACGGACGGATTCTCGTGAGACGGGCGTCTTTCCGTGAATCCGCTCGGATTCTTCAACGATCAAGAATTTGCAGTTTTCAGCTCAGCCCAAGACGGGCGTCTTCTCAGCAGGACGCTCGGATCCTCTGCAGACGGGCGGATTCTTAGGAATCCGCTCGGATTGGTCCTTGTGTACACGGATTCAGTTCCATCCGTGCACCAACGCATTCCCTTATCATTCTTTCTTTCAATTCTTGTGTTCTTCATTGCGGGGGCACTACTAAGGCATGAATAGCCTAGGCAATTGCCATCCCCACACTAAGGTAAACCACTACACATCAATTAAAATCATTAGTCCCTCCCTCACTTCTCTCTTTTCATGACAATTATTTTGATCAAAGTAAAAATAAAATCCAAAAATGACAAAAATGCAATACAAAAATTGAAAAGTAAGTTAGGGAGTTAGAAATATTTACAAGTGGTGGTTTAGGGAGGACTCCACCAAACTCTCATTCTTGATGAGATGTTAAGGAGGCATGTTCAAGGTGTTGTTGATGTTGCTCAACACCTTGAAGAAGTAGTCAAAAGCTTGTTCATTGTTATGGTAGAGGCCCTCAATAGACCGTGGCCCTTGTTGTTGATCATGATCGATGGCATGCCCAATGTAGGGATTAAAGATCCCTTCAAATTCGTCGTCCCAAAGACCACAAACTTCATTGAGTTGATCATTGAAAATCTCTTGCTTAGATGGAGACAACTCTCCCAATTTCTTTTCTTGGCCAATGAGGCCATCATCTTCTTCCTTGGTTGATTTTGATGAGCTTTGCAAGCTCTTCTTGTCACAATTCACTTGCTCTTTGAATGGAGCATCTTCAACTTTCTTCCTCCATTGGAGTTCCGATTTCTTCTTTTCATCTTTTCGGCTATAATGATCAATCATGAAACATGGCTCATGCAAACGAGGAGCTCTCATGGTCTTGTCAAGATTAAAAGTTATGCTTTCATCTCCCACTTCTAGAGTGAGCTCTCCATGTTTCACATCAATCACCGCACCCGCGGTGTGTAGGAAAGGTCTTCTTAAGATGATTGGAATGTTGGAATCTTCCTCCATATCAACTATGACAAAGTCCACCGGGATAAAAAACTTCCCAATTCGCACGGGGACATCTTCCCATATCCCTAGCGGTGTCTTCGTCGATCTATCGGCCATTTGAAGAGTGATATTGGTACATTTAAGCTCTCCCATTCCCAACCTTTTACTTACCGAGTACGGCATGACACTCACACTAGCCCCTAGATCACATAAGGCTTTGTTGATCGTTGTGTCGCCAATGGTACACGGTATTGAGAAGCTTCCCGGATCCTTTAATTTTGGAGGTGAACTCCCTTGAAGTATTGCACTACTCACCTTAGTGAAGGCGATAGTCTCAAGTTTCCGGATCGACTTCTTCTTTCTGAGGATATCTTTCATGTACTTTGCATAGGCCGGAACGTGATTGATTAATTCCGTGAAAGGAATTGAGACTTCTAAGTTCTTCACAATTTCCATGAACTTTCCAAGTTGATCATCAAATTTAGGCTTGGCTTGACGACTTGGAAAAGGAAGTCTAATCACAATGGGCTCCTTTTCTTTGGCTTTGTCTTCATTTTTCTTTGAGCTTTCTTCTTTTGATGATTCCCCTTCTTTGGGACCTTGCACCACAACTTCATTCTCACTAGCTCTCACAACTTCATCCTCAACTTGCTCCTTCGGTGCTTCATACCTTGTACCACTTCTCAAGTGAATGGCACTAACCGTTTCATGTCTAGGGGGATTACTTTGAGGTGGTAATTGCCCCTTTTGTCTTTGTGAGCTAGAAGATGCTAGTTGAGTTAATTGTGTTTCCAACATCTTGGTGTGAGCTAGAATGTTGTTGATGGTGGTGTCTTTTGCTTGGCTATCTTTTTGCATTTGGGTGAAAAATTCTTGTTGATTCTTTTGCATTTGGAGGACCGCTTTTGGACATCAAAACCTTGGTCATTGTGGTGATTGTATGGGTTTTGATTTTGGTAACCTTGGTTTTGATTGAAAAAGGGTCTTTGATTTTGATTTCTCATGGGTGGTGGAGTGTATGTTGTTTGAGGGTTTTGGACATTTTGGCTTTTGTATGAGAGATTTGGATGGAACTTGGTGTTTTCATTGTAAAAATTTGAATAAGGGGTACCACTTTTGTAAGCTTAGAAAGCATTGACTTCCTCGGTTGTTCCCCTACATTCGCTTGAGTCATGACCCAAGGTTCCACAATTCTCACATATCCCGCTTGGGATTGATGAGGATGCCGTCATGGCATTGACATGATGCTTTGATGATTTTGAGTTTTCCTCAAGTCTAGCCATAGCTTGTTCAAACTTCAAGTTGATTGTGTCAATGTGAGCACTAAGTTGAGCACCCAATTGAGTAACGGTGTCCACTTCATACTTTCCTCCTCTAGTAGCCTTGCGAGGCCTACTATATTGCGAATTATGGACCGCCATTTCCTCAATCTTGTTCCATGTTTGATTGTCATCAACTTCGGTGAACATTCCATTTGATCCCATATTGAGAATGTTCCTTGAATCTTCATATAAACCATTCCAAAATTGTTGCACTAAAAACCATTCGCTAAGTCCATGGTGAGGACATGAGCGACAAATACCTTTGAACCGCTCCAAAGCTTCATACAAAGATTCTTCATCCCTTTGCTTAAAACCCGTAATTTGAGCTCTTAGCATATTGGTCTTTTCCGGTGGGTAGAATTTTTGGTAGAAAGCTGGAGCTAGCTTCTTCCAAGAATCTATTCCAAGGGTGGCCTTATCAAGGCCCTTCAACCATTGCTTTGCGGTGCCGATTAACGAAAAAGGAAATAAGACCCATCTTATTTGGTCTTGAGTCACGCCCGTTTGAGAGATAGCTTCACAATAATCACAAAATGTTTCCATATGAGAATGAGGGTCCTCACTAGGCATTCCCCCGAATTGGCTCCTCTCAACTAGTTGGATGAAGGCGGACTTGGCAATAAAGTTTCCGGTAAGATGTTGTGGGGTAGGAGTACCATTTGGTAGATCCTCCTCGGTGGGTATAGAGTGTGACGAGAATTTAGGCATTGTAGGTGGATTTTGTGTGGTATTGTTTAATGGGTTTTCTTCTCCTTCTATTGCGAAAGGATTGACAAACTCACTAGTGGGTTGAACAACTTCACCAACACCTCCCAAATTCCTCCTAACAAGTCTCCTATTATTCGTCAAGGTTCTTTCGATTTCACGGTCAAAAGGTAACAAATCTCTTTGTAACCTTCTAGACATGCAAAATATCAAACAACTCAAAAACAATTAGAACAAACCTCGAGGAGTTTTACTTCCCCAAGGTGAAAAAAGACACAACTAAAAACAATAAAAGAAATCTTAAATCAATTAAACACCGTCCCCGGCAACGGCGCCATTTTTGATCGGAGCCATTTCGTGTTCACAATTAAGCATATGTGGTCGTTGGTCAATGGTCGATACAAAACACAATTTATACTTCACAAACAACTCTACAATTAGTAAAGAGGCAAGTAAAGGTCGGATCCCAAGGGACGAGTATTGAAATGAAGATTCTATTGTAACTAGTGGTGTCTAGGGGTGTCACAAATTGGGTTGATGTAGAAGGTTACTAAACTAAGATAGCAATGAAAATAAACTAACAAGATAAATGAAATAAGGGGTGTAAACAATTGATTAAAAGCACTAGGGTGTCATGGGTTCATAGGGGAATCATGGGATATGATCATACAAACATGTTCTCAAATTATAAGCAAGCAATTATTGTTGTGATGGATTGAGTTGGGTTATATCTTACAATCCTAGGAAAGTTTGGGTCCTGGAGCCGAATCTCTTGGATTGTACAACACCTACAAGTCGACTTAATCTTCCCTACTTAACACATGCATGGTCTAACAAGACTCGAGTTGGGTTATGTCTTACAAGTCAAGTTGAAAGGATAGAAGATGATAGTAAATGCAAGGATTCATAGGCTTAGCATTTCATCAAATATAACATGTGCATGTATTAAGATCAAAACAAGCAAGCAAATAAGATATGAAAGCATATTAATTTAAGCATGAATCATTCCCCATGTTGGTTTCCCTAATCACCCATTAAACCCTAGCTAAGAGACTACTCACTCATTATCATATTGATCATGCTAGAAAGGTTGTCAATCATACTAACATAATGAAACATGATGAATAAATGAAAGTAATTAGCAATAATTAAAAAGGGATTAAGAGATTATACCTACTAATGATTCCAATAATAAAGCAAGAATAATAGAAGTACTTGAATCCTAGATTGAGAGGTTGTCAATCTCCCAATAATAACCCAAATAATCTTCAATTACCCAAAATAAAGTAAGAACAAGAGAGAGATTAAAGAACTAAAACTTGGATTAAAACTTGATTAATATTTGATTACAATATTGAAGAGAGATTTGATTGATATTAACTACACTAATTATTGATAAGAAGAACATGCCCCTCTAATTAGACTAATGGGGTATTTATAGTGAAAATTAGGTGGATGCATTAGGGTTAACTAAGGGCTAAACTAGTAATTACACTTTTTAAGTTGAGCAAGGAGCCTCAGGGATTATCCGAGAGAAGGGCTTCTCTTATCGATGCTTGAGGAATGAAAACGTCTTTGTCTTTGCGATCCGTGCGGATGGGAGTCGGGACGGCCGGATCTGGCTGAGGGATCCGAGCGGATTCTTGGGCAAGACGCTCGGATCTGGCGACGGGAATCCGAGCGGATTCCTTTGCGGGGACGCTCGGATTGGCGAGGACGGACGGATTCTCTACAATCCGTTCGGATTGTAGTTCAGCAACTTTCCTTCTTCTTTTTCTTCCCTTTTCTTCATGAATTCCTTGGGGATTTCCTTGGGGACTCAAGGATCCTTTTCTCAACAATGCTCTTCTACTATGCTAATGTACAAAGGCCTTCTAGTCTTGTCTCTCCTTGATACTTGGTCATTGAATATGATCAATTTAGCCTTGTTTTGCCATGAAAATGCAAGATTCTTACTCCTTTCCTACCAAGGGATCAAAATCTCAAAGAATATGCAAAACAAAGAACTAAAGATAAGAAATGACCAAAATAGGCACTAAAAAGCATAGAAACAACGGTAATTCGGGGGCTAAATATGCGCCAATTATGGTCGCATCAATCTTGTCGGAGATGCAAGGATATTTCCTCATCATTACCCATCTAATATAATATGTACAAAGGCCTTCTAGTCTTGTCTTCTCTTTGATGCTTGGTCATTGAATTCAATCAATTTAGCTCTATTTTTCCATGAAAATGCAAGGTTTGCACTCCTTTCCTACCAAGGGAACAAAACCTCAAAGAATATGCAAAACAAAGAACTAAAGATAATTAATGACCTAAATATGCACTAAAAAGCATGGGAACAAGGCTAATTCGGGAACTAAATATGCTCAAATAATGGTCACATCAGCGATACATCCCTTATAAACATAACTCGGTGGATTAACCCTTTAATTGATTCTACTTTTAGAACTCTTGGTCGATAAAATTATATTAATTTTTATCTTTAGCCCAAAACACATCCGGCTATGGTCGAGAATACTTTTGTTGAGTACAACCCAAATTTCGAATAAATGTGTCCATGATCCAAATTCACATTAACTTGGGCACGCTTTGGCGATACAACCCTCATCAACATGAATTCGGTGGATAGACATTTATCACCTACTTCCCCTACGTCACAAGGTTTGTACCCCGGTTTGGCCGAGCGCACTCCCTCACGAAATAGATTTTCATGGTTTCTAATTTTTTGTAAGGCTAAGTCTCAATTGTTTATTTAGCGAGAGGTCATGTCAATTTATTATCTATCACGTTTTAAGTGAACTAAAGCGGCGAACTACAATAATTGTAATTGACACGGTCGATAAACTCGATTTAAAAATGCATGTTTAGTTATGGCGATTTAGCGATGCATGCAACATATAAATAAAATGCAAAGCATAAAAATAAAATACTAGTATGGCCTTCCTAAAATAGTAAATCTAATAAACTATTACAAATGCGGAAACCAACTCCTTTGGTCCCTTGAACTTCGGCCTTGGCACACAAAACGAGGCAACACCGTCTTCTTCGGGAACTCCGGGAAATTACAAAATAAATTACATAATTTCCTATTATACATTTGTAATAAAAATTAAATAACTATTAAATTACAAATTGGTGATACGAGATCACAAAATTACAACCGAATCGATATTCCCATACATTTCGGGTAATATCGACTAAAAACTAAGGCCATACTAAGTAAAATTACATAATTCAAAATTATATAAACCAAAATTATGACAATCATAAATAAAATGCAGCATTTATAATATGTATGAATATGCCAAATTTTAAGCTAAATCGCCTTTAAAGAGCCAATATCGTATATTAATCGGTTTTACGGATTTGCGTGATTTAACTTATTAAATCACAATATGTTACATAAACTCATATTTATGTTGAAGTTAATTATCCTAACTCACTTAGGACTCAAAATTAGTCTTCACTAGCACTTTGACAATAATTCAACTTGATTTGATAATATTGTTCATTATGGACTTAAAATTACAATTTTATAACATAAACTTCAAATTAAATCAAAATAATTTCAAAATTTGAAATTCAAACTTATGAACATTCTGGAAAAATACCATGACTCTCATAATATTCAATACTTAGGTTAAATATTTCGAAAAATTATCGAGAAAAACAATGTTGCGGTTTATCGGTTTTAACAAATATGACCATTAAAATATGAGAAAATTTATTTTCATCAACTTTTCACTTTTAGATCTGAAACATATGATAAAATACAACATGTGACATTTTTATTTTGTCATGAAGTATGTTTTAACATTATAACTAATTATAGTCACTATTTATGTGATTTTTCATCAAAAAATCATAAATCATGTAAAAACGCTTCACTATAGCCAAACATTTTACACACATCTTGTAAAATTGAATGTGACAACATACTAAAGTTTCGTAATTAAATTCGAAATATAACTCATATTAACCTATTTACCCATTTAAATACGATTTTAACTTATAAAATTCATATTTCGTGCAAAACAACTTAATTTAACATGAAAATTTACAGGCCATCAGTATGTATTACATGTTAAAACATATCCAAAAACCACTAGAAAATTCGAAGTTTAAGTAATTTTTGTCCAAAAATGACATTTATATATACAAAATCACATTTTTATGTCATAAATTAACAAAATGAACAATATAATCCATAAATGAACCAAAATATCCCAAATATATTTTAGGATCAGAAACTTTAACATGCAAAGTGATTTCGTGATATATCATACTAAACACAAAATTACAAGTTTTGTTTGTTAATAAGATTAACTCGGAAAAACAATAAATCGATTTGCATGCAAACAACCTAAGGCTCATGATACCACTTGTTTGGATTCATTAATTCCATTTCTATACATTTCATATAAATGTGATTATTTAGTCATAAAATAATAACTAGATCTTATGCATGCAAACTAAAAACAAGATTAGAGAAGAAATCGTCAATCTTACTTTGGGATTTCGGATCAAAAGAGCACCAACAAATTCACCTATTTGTTAGTTCTTGAGCTTCCTTATAATGGATGAACAAATGTTCAAATTAGAACCTCTCCCAAAAGCTTATACCCAAGGTGTTAGTCTTAATAATTAATAATATTATGAACTAGTAATATTATTAATCTAGCTTAAAAATGACCCAAAATATTATTTTTGTCTCTCTTGTTTCGGTAAGGAGAGGGCGGAATTGTAGAGTATTTTCTCTCTTAAACTTCTCTAAGTTTTTATGTGTATGGAATGAATAATCATGCACTACATTATAGTGGTGTATTTAGGAGGAATAAGAGTGAAAACCCTTGGCTTCCTCTCTTGTCCAAAACAGGGTGGGGGTGGGAATCACAAAGCCAATGCATGGCCATTGCTTCTACCCATAAAATGTAGGCAGGTAAGGCTATATAAAAATGTAATCATTGTGTTTAATTTAAAATAAAACACAATAAAACCCTACTACTCACCCATTATTTCGGTACACTTATATAAAATGGAGGAGTCCATTTTATTTTGTGATTTTGTCAATATGTCACATGTAAGATATTACATGACATCATATATATAAAATGTATTTTTAACAATTAAAAATCAACATATTGATGAAAATATGTCATATACAAAAATCGACTAGTAATTCGTAATTACTTGTACCAAAACGGTTTATCAATTATAAATCACAACGTCTTGTATTTATAATAAAATATTCATTCAGTTTCAATTGTTTCGTAAACAATAATTTAATCTAAGTAATGAAACAATTTGATTACTTAGACCGTATCTTATTTAATCGAATTACAAAAGACACGTTAGTTAAACTCACAAAATCGTCCGTCAATTTTAAGAAATTTAATCAACCCGTATCAACATACGATTAATTAAATAATCAATTAAGAGCGTCACCCTTTAGGTATGACCTAAGGGGATCAACTGATCACCACCGTCGCGCGACAGTAATGTCAAACTCTAGTCAGCCAATCATTACCGATATGTGTGGACCAGTTGAATATAAAATATTACTTCCCACATGTATTCTTAAATATGAGATTTAAACATGTGATCATTATGATCGACAGTTGTGATCGCATTATTGTCGGAGGACACTTATTCCAACACAAAGGAGAACCAAAAGACGACGAGTTCAAATCTGAGTTGAAGTCGAAAACCGAGTAAGTCTAGGGATGTCGTTAGAGAGTCTCCTCCTGTTATCACTCCTCATCCCATCGTTTCTCCTACTTTTGCATCGTCTAGTAACCGTAGCTCGGGGAATGCCCCATCAATTGTCCCTTTACTGCCATTGACTACCGCGCAGATGGCTTCTTTGTTTCAGCTATTTTCAAACATTACTATGAATAAATCGGATTCTACTTACTCTTCATGTTATCTTGATTACAATTCTCTTTATGACGATATTGAGGATGATCCTGTACAAGACTCAATCGAACTACCTCCCTACATATTTAATTAAATACTAGTGTAGATACCCAGTATCTGTCGAGTCTCCAACAAACACTCGATGATTATCAGACTACAACATGCTTAGGAATCGCAGCGTTTAATCGACAGTTTTGTACAACTATACGTCGGAAAAGTTAAAACGATTTCGAAAATAAAACATTTCAAAACTTTTCAAAAGTACCTGGAGTATTTCATGCCTGAGGACGGGTTCGCAATGTCACTAACTAGAGTCAGAACTGACACCGGACCAAAAACGACTCAAAAATTCAAATCCCGACTCCAACAACGAGTCAAACCGAGTCAAATACAAAAAACAAAACTTCTCAAAACCTCCATGTTTAGTATTCCCGGAATGCTTCATGGTCAAGTACAAACCATGTCATCCAAAATATAGGATAGAACAAATCATGATTTCTATTGCGTGATAGTGACAAGACACCTCGAAGACCCGTGAAATGGCTCGCGCCTCTTCGAGCAGCGCATGAGGCCACATCGGTCAAAACGCACACAACCACCCATTTCTCTATAAATACCTACCTTCACACACCATAACACCTTACGCGAGTGTCAGCCCCCTTATTTCTCCCTTAAAATTCTAGACTCGACTTCTCAAGTCACAAACCGACACGTATTTTCGGCCTACCGATCGAAAATACAAGCCTTACACATTGTTTGGTACCGTAATCGTGCATTAAATCACTTGACCGACCATCTCGACCGACTACACCATAACTAAACTTAAATCACTCTTTTACATTGCTAAAACGGTTTTCAAACAGAGTTTTCCGACCAAACAAGTTGATACACTTTCGTCGATTTCTCGTCTCAAGCCTAGCATGTAAGTTTAAGGGTGTAAAAATCCTCTTCTATCATGTTTTTCATCTTTTTTATGACTATAACATGCTAAAACATGCATGTTACATGATTCAAACATAGGTTAGATGAGCCCAAACCGGATTTTAGCCGGAGACATGGGCTGCTTGTGTAGCAGGGAGGCTCGTGCCTAAACCCCCCTCTCAGGCCTTAATCCAACCATGTTTGGTCTCATCTTCCTCTTTATTTCATTTCTCATTTGTAATCAATTTTTACCATTTCAAATATTTCAAAACATTTTCATGATAAACTTTACCCATAAAACATTTTCACCCTTGGTTCCTAATACCATGACGGTTTAATCTGTGTTTCGGTGATAATATTTGGTTAATTACATTTTAAAAGATATTTTAAAACCTTTTATTTCATTTCTTTACATTTCAAAACGAACATATTAGTCATAAATACAAAATCATCCTTGGTTCCACATACCATGTCGGTTTTAAACCCGAGTACGATGATAAACATTGACTAATCATAAACAGATGAACTTAAAACAATTAGTTCATAATCATTTTCAAAACTATTCATGTCAAGCTTGTAAAACCGAACCAGATATCGAATATTGTCAATACAATGATGATTATTCAAGTCTCGTTCCTTACTCAACACAAAAGCGGTCTAAACGACCTTTTCAAAACAAGACGAGTTCAAACACCCTCTTTTCAAACCATTTTACAAACGATTTAACAGTCAGGAGACGCCTCTTGGCCTGTTTGCATCGCCAGATGGCTCGCGCCTATATAGGCTGCCTGATGCAGACCATGTTTCCTTCCAGCATTTTTTTAGGACGATCCCGTCTTCGGTTAACCCGAATACAAGACGGATCAGATGACAAATCTGCCTCTTTTACATTGTATTTACAAAACGCCTTACTAAGCCAAATGGATCACGTTATGCACCATAAACCTAACTTGGTAAATGGATGTTTAATTTCCGTCTTGCATGCAAATCAACACTAAATCCAACTTGACATCAAATACTTAATACTTGGATAAAACAACCGACATAGAAAGCTCACATGCTAGGTTCAAACTTGTGGATGCGCATTTATGCATTTACCCGTTTTATCAACTTTCGAATTTAACCAACCAAGATCGATCAGTAGAGGCCGCTACCGCGGGCGGGATTGGGTGTCCGATTAAAGGGCTTCCCAATACGTACCATCCCCTCTTACTTAGAAACTTTGGACAGTGGACGACCTTATCCAGGGCGTACGAGAGTCATTCTAGAGATAGGATGCTAGAGAGGGACGACTCCTTATCTTTAGTACCTATGTCAAATACCGCCTTTGCCTTGGTTGACCTAGGTTTAAAGTGGATTCGAACGGGTTCCAAGTATCCCACAAATGCTTGGTGGCGACTCCGAACATCTCTTGCATCGTTTCAAGACCTTTGCCGATGTTGCGGGGCCTTCAAAAGACCGTTGTCGTGCCCACAGATCGGCTAGGCATCGCAGGTGGGCCCATGTCCACAGATTGGCGACTCCGCTAGGGATAACTAGGACACTTGTGTCTTTGTGATCCCTAGATGGTGAGACTCGAACGAGGTCTTGGTTGAAATGCGTTAATTGATATTACGGTCATAAGTCGGGTTCCTTGTTCGGGCCCACAGCCTAACACTTTTCGACCAATTGGCTCGTCTCGTCGGCTTGAGTTTTCTCATTCCCGCGTTTCGAATCCGGACTGAGTCAAGCATACCATTGACGTTACACATTTCTGTTTTGTCAAAGGGCTTTTATTACCTTCGAGCACGAGGCTAGGGTACCCTCTTTACACATTTTGTTTTGTTTGGTATCCCTCTCGAAAATCGGGGTTTGATCGCTTGGTGTGTAACCCACCCTTTTAAGCCAAAACCCGTGTCAGCATTATGCATAATATAATGAAACTGCGAGTGCTTATGTGTTATGTGATCATAAGTCCTTCCGTGTCATTTTGTGGATACCTCATTTCTACACTTCCCGCCAACCACCCGGTGATGATTGGGCCGCATGTTTGATACGCGGAACAATTTATGACAATCACTAAGTTCATCGATAAGTGATAGCTCAAACACTCGAGTCAACCCCTGGGCCGCCATCTACGCAGCGATACGGTCGTTTTGACAGTAAATAGAGTTTATTTGGAGTCCGGGTCAAAAACCGTTTAATTTCCAAAAAACCGTTTAAATACCAAGTCGGAATATTCCTTAGAATCTGGATATTTTTTCCTAATTAAAATTCATATTTTTAAGTAAATATCTACCGTATATTGTGTTTTATGGAATAAGGAAGTGTAAATCTACCGAAATTCCATAATAAAACGCGGAAATCTTTCTTGCTGTGGAGGAAACCTCTGGGGAAATGGCGCAGCAGGTGCTGCGCCTCTTCCAAGAGTCGCAGAGGCTGCTGTGCCTCTTCTCCAGCCCTCTTTTCACCTTTTTCAGAATATTTCCGTGATTTGTTTCCAAATTTATGTCATTCCTAAACTTCGCCAATTGTTTACTATAAATAGAGGCCTTCGCTCTCCATATTTGGCACGCGAGTGTTCTGCCCTCTCTCTCTCTCTCTCTCTCTCTCTCTCTCTCTCTCTCTCTCTCTCTCTTTGCATTCTAGACTACACTATTGCTTTCAACGCCTACATGCTTGATCAATCAACCACATAAGCTCAGATCATTCTGAGTCCCAGTCACGTTGCATAGACCGACCAATTTGACCAACTCCACCTTTAATCAACCTAATCAATTTATTAAATCTTTTAACGAGGGCACTTTCCGCGCATATTCGAATCGAGCAATCACTAAATGATAACAGTAGTCAATCTCGTTTCGTCAAACATGTAAGTCTGAGGGTGTAAATCTCATTTTAGTATTGTACCTTTATTTTGTATCAATTAATCTAGATGTATGCCAAAAGCACGTTCGAAAACCGATGTAAAATCCATCTTTTGGAACCGTTTTTACAAAACAGCAGAAGTTAGACGTCGAGAAGAAACACAGCAACAGATGCGCCTCATCGAAGGATCGCAGCTCTGATACGCCTCTTCCAGAGGTTGCTTGCTGCTCCTGCTCTTCTTCTTCTTCCTCGACTTCCTGCAAATTTCTCTTTTTCTTATTTCTTTCGTTCTTCTTTGGTTCTTTTTGTTGTTCCAGTATATAAATTATGTTTCAAAAACTCCTTTTTATTTACAGTGCATAATTCGTCCTTAATCCCGAGTAATTCAATACTTGCGGGTTTTCGCCGTTTTAATTTAATTCGATTCTTTGGGGTTTTGACTTGTTCATGTCGAGGTTCTGGGATCCTAATTTGATTCATAGGTTTTCTTCAGCTTCGTCCAACAACAACAATGACAACAGAGACGTCTCAACTGCTCAACTAGCCAGCCTGCTCATTGCTCTTAAGGTCACCCTGGACCGTGTCGAGACCCGTATCGACACCCTGGAAAACAAGGAAACCGGAGAACACAACACTCCGCCTTTGACTGAAACTGAGAAAAGGCTCAAGCTCTTGGAAGAACAACTCCTAGCCCGTGGAAACAATATCCACCTTGAGAACAATTGAAGATTCGAATCCGTTGGGGATAAACTACCCAACAAATTTACCTTGACTGATGTACCCAAGTTTAAGGGAGTGGAGGACCCACTCAATCACATTCAGGCCTTTAAGGATTACATGTCCATTAAGGGGGTCAAACAAGAACTCTTCACCCGGATCTTCCCATTATCCCTGGAACCGATTCCCCGCCAGTGGTATTATTCCCTCGACCCCAAGAACCTCACTACTTGGGACGAAGTCGCCGTTGAATTTGCCAAACAGTATGCCGACAACGTCGAAATTCAGGCTAACACCCTCACTCTTGAGGTCCTGACTCAGAATGATAAGGAAGGGTAGCCGAGTGAATCAGCTCTGGTGGAGAAATTTGTCAACAACCTCTGCTGGTTTATGCCAACCTACTGAGATATCAAAACATCAAAACATTCCAGGACCTACAAATCCTCGAGACCCGCATTGAAGACGATCTCCGCAAGGGTGTCCTAGCCAAAACCACTGTTAGAGGCTATCAGGGATCTACATCAACCAGGTCTCGCCCTTACGGTCAAACAAACAAAATTGATGAGGTCAATCTCCTCGAACCAACCACAAAGAAAACTGAGCATCCTCAAAGGGTATTCACAAACTTGGGGCCAACCTATGCTAGTGCCCTGAAAGACTCATGGACCAAGGGAAACTACAACCGATTGGGCCTACTCCTGACACGTCCGAGGCCAATAAAACCCGTTTATCGAATCCCAATGCCTACTGCGAGTATCACGAGGGAAAGGGTCATGACACGGAGGCCTGCCTTAAACTGAAGCACGCCATCCAAGATATGATCGAGAAGGGGGAGCTGCCTTTACCTTCACCCACAAAACCAAACAACAAAACAAACCCCTTGGGAATCCATGCCATCTCTGATGACAAGGCAACCTTTTTTTTGTTTTTTTTTTTTTTGTGAAAGGTTAGCTTTCCATTAAAACCATGAACAAACTATTACAAACTACCCACAAGTGGTACAATTTTAAGGAATAGATCACACAATTAGGAGCTAATTGTGTAGACCCATGCCTTATCTCTATCCAACATTACATTTTTAAGCCAATAAATAGATATAATTCTCATGTCTCATTTTTAAGCAAACCTTGGATTGCTCACACCTCATCCTGCCAAATGATGACGAGGTGAATGCCTTGGAGAAGGATACTGACAGGGCAGTCGTTTACCTATAACCAACTGGCTTTAACTAATATAGCTAGGAAAGTCGGGTCGATCTCCACAGGGAGATGGGAAAATGTCGGCTTTGTCCAAGTTCGTCACGGTAACCAATTTGGGGGTTTAATTTGATTGTTTTAAACTAAAGAGACTAAGAAAGAGAAGGAAAGCAAGAGAATAAAGATTACGCCAAAATTATAAAGTAGCTAAGACAGTCAGTTCACCATGATCATTCATTGAAGCATTCTAGGTCTCAGGTCAATGCAAGTATGGTCTAAGGGGCAGTGAATATCTCCTTCCGGTCTCAATTCGCCCTAAAGCACAAATAGGTTAGCTTCCGCCCTCACTACGGTTCCCTAATGTTCGCTATGAGTCTCACCCTTTCCAACCTTCCAGTCCAGGTCAAGGTTTACTACGAATAAATACCTAATTGCGTCGACTCAATTAGACATATACAATTAATAGAAGCGATTAACATCAAAGACTACACAAGCATTAACCTAATAATTCAATTACTATCCCTTCATAATCATGGATTCCCTAGTCTTAGCAAGTGAAATTAGCTACGTACCATCATTGAATCAACAACAACAATGCATAGATAATAAGAATTAAACATGGTATTAATAAACAAGAGAAATCCGAGTAGGGCAATTGCAAAATAAGAGAAGAGAGAAAATAATAGCAATAAGATAAATGATGATTATGATAAACAATTAAAAGGAAGAATAGTACCGATTACAAATCCGACTTCGAGCAATAGAAATGGAAAAGAGTAATGGAAAAGGGAAACAGTGAGTAAGATGAAGTCAGTAAAGAAGAGGTGAGGAAGAGTTACGCAGTCTACTGTGTGATATATCACACGAAATTCTCTTCCCTAAACCTAATCCAGACCTAATTACAAAAGCCCATACGAAAATAGGCGGAAAATCATAATTACAGGGACAAACCACTCGATCGAGTGAAATAAAACCGCTCGATCGAGTAACTATGCAGAAAACCCTTCTATCGGGTGGAAATAAACCACTCGATCGAGTAACTCCTAATAATGCCTTCTCGATCGAGTAATATTTATGCTCGATCGTGTGATCTTCATGATATAAAGCATTCGATCGACTATAAAAGTGGTCGATCGAGCTACTTGGCACGTTAGGCACTATGACACCTTCCGAAATCAGCTCACGCGTCTTAAAAGTGATAGATTCCAAGCTCCGATTCCTTATTCTCCATAAATGCATGCGAATGGGACGAGTTTAGGCTCGATTTATCTTCTTTTCGGTCCGTACCTGCAATTTGCACAAGACAAACCAAAGTAGACTATTCGGGGGTATTTGTAGCTAGATGCTACATAAAATAGTACAGAAATGCGTATAAAAATGAGAAAAAAAAACCTTATATAAAACACACGCATCAAATCTCCCCAAACCAAACCTTGCTTGTCCCCAAGCAAACTATGAATGCAACTAAGAATAGACCGTGGTACGGGACCAACGCATTAGCTACAAATCATCCACCAAAACCAGTTTAATGCAACAACTAACAAAGTGGCAAATGATAAGTGCAAACGAATTAAATCAATATCTCAAACTTTACTGAACAGTCGACCTTGCAAGACTCAAAGATATCGGACTCTCACGGGTCGCTCATCACTCATTTTTAGGCACAGGGTGAGTATATAAGTGAAGGATAGAAAGAAGTAAAGTCTCTCACCTAGCTCGTCCTATAAGAACATGCATGCAGTTAACATGAATAAAGTCTCTACAACCGTACATATGCATTCCAACCAAACTAATGACCAAGACACATGCCGAGGACTTACATTTGGGTAAGTAAGGTAATGGGTAAGAAGGGGCTAAGATGAATTTGGAAATGTGGAGTTAATAGCCAAACTAGCATCACGGATCCAAATTATGAAACTGCATCCCAACTCCGTACTCAATATAACAATACAGAACGGTGCAAATTCGATGCACTCAACTCACAAAACCCATAAACTTGTCAACTCCCCATAAAATATAAGTAATACATGGGAGTGAAAATCATCTATACAATTTTTCATCTTTCGCATATGATTTTTCTTTCTTACTTTTCTTTTTTCTTTTTTCAACTCCTTTTTTTTCATTTTCATTCATTTTTTTCGTTTTTCACAACATTTTCTTTCTTTTCATTCCCTTCGTTTCTTCCACCAACTTTCAAAATCAGATATATAACCAAACTGCAGTTAAGCATTCCAAACAGCTACTCATCACTAGCTTGGCTAGGGTAGGCAAAAATATAGAATGTAGCTAATAGGACAAAAAGGCAATTTGGCTATGTGAGGTTCATGGGTAGACTCATGCTTATGCAAATTGATGTTACATGCCTTACAGAGAGTACTACTCACATCCTAAATGAAACTGGTCATGAATGTCACCAGTTTGTAAAGCCCTAACCTCAGAATGTATAGTAGCTTGCCAATATATGAGTCAAGTCTATTCTTTCAGAAAAGAGAGAAACTAAAACTCGTAGATCATGCACATTATCATGCCAACAATATGTCAAGAATATGCAAGGCAGAGGTAAGGATTCAATGTAGCGTCAAAGTTCAAACGTTCCGACTGAAATTAAACGTGAAATTTTTTTAATTTTATGTGATTTTTTGAATTTAAAAACAATGATCCATGCTAAAATGAGTAAACGTGCAAACGGAAATGCAAGAAAACATGCAGACACAGATATGGATGCACCTCCCCAAACCAAACCGTAAAATGCCCTCATTGTACCAAAAATAGGGAAAGAAATGCAAACTAAGGAGAAATGGATAACTGGAGTCGGAATACTTACAACACGTCATGAAGAGGGACCTCCCGAAACCGACCATGAACATGGGAGGTCATAGGTAGTCACACAGCAGCTCAACAGACGAAACCTATCAGCTGGAAGACGAAACAGCTCGATCGAGTAAAATAGAACAACTCGATCGAATGGTTTGGTGTCAAAAGCCCTCGATCGAGTAAATATATCACTCGATCGAGTGATTGTGAATCTGCAGCTTATCGATCAAGTAGAAATGTTACTCGATCGAGTGATTATCAAAGCAAAAGTGCTCGATCGAGTAGAAAAACTACTCGCTCGAGTTGCTGCACCTGCAAAACACGTATAAGAAGCAAGGGAAATACAAAAGACGTATAGTTTAGCGTTTAAAGTTCAACAAAAAGCTAAAGGCAAAGAAATAGTTTAACAAAAATACAATAAAACAGTCCGGGTTGCCTCCCGAAAAGCGCAGGTTTAAGAGGTTCCGCACGACCTTTCTGGCATCAATTAACTGGCGCGTCAAGCTCGTCGATGTACAAGACTTCAACACGATTGTCTGCTTCATTTGCTTCGTGATAATGCTTCACATATTGCCCATTCACCTTGAACCGATTTCGTTCGGGACTTTCTAGCTCGACGAATCCAAATTTAGTAACAGCTGTCACTGTGTAAGGACCACTCCACCTGGACTTCAGCTTGCCAGGAAATAATCGCAGTCGGGCATTAAACAGCAGCACCTTCTGCCCGACATGAAATTCCCGAGGTAGAATTCTTTTCTCATGCCATCTCTTCGCCTTTTCCTTGTAAATGCGCGAGCTGTCATAGGCATTAACTCTAAACTCTTCCAATTCATCTAGCTGCAAAAGACGATTCTGACCACACAAGTTAGGATCAAAGGTAAGCTCACGAATTGCCTGCCAAGCCTTACATTCTAACTCAACAGGTAAATGACATGATTTCCATTAGAGTAACCGATAAGGTGATGCACCAATCGGTGTCCTAAAGGAAGTTTTGTAGGCCTATAATGTGTCTTCCAATTTGAGACTCCAGTCCTTCCGTGATTTAGAAATTACCTTAGACAAGATCTCTTTAATCTCGTGATTAGAGACCTCAACCTGACCACTGGTTTGGGGATGATACCCCAAACCACGCCGGTGTTGAACACCAACCTTAGACAGAATGGAAGTTAGTTTCTTCTCTTTAAAGTGCATTCCCCCATCACTAATGGCGACCCTAGGGACACCAAATCGGGGAAATATGACCTTTTTGAACATTTTAATCACGGTCTTGGCATATAACCGTTGGTTGACCCTGGTTTTGGCATATAACCCTGGTTTTGGCTCTGGTTTTGGCATATAACCGTTAGTTTCTTCTCTTTAAAGTGCATTCCCCCAACACGGCATATAACCGTTGGTTGACCCGCGCCTAAACAGGCCCCTTTTCTCTTATTTCCAAAACCAGGGGAGGCCCCCCTTACACCGCCGGCATGCTCGCGCCTCATATGGCCGCCTGGCACAGGGCCTGTTCCCTTTCCAGCATTAGTCTAGGACGATCCCGACTCCGGTTAGCCCGGATATAGGATAGATTAGATGACTATTTGCTCATTCAAAAATCATATTTGCAAAATGCTTTACTGAGACAAATGGATCGCGTTATGCACCATAAACCTAATACGGTAAATAGATGTTTAACTTCCGTCTTGCATGCAAATCAACCATTAATCCAACCCGACATCTTATACTTGATAGTTGGATTAAGTCAACCGACTTAGAAAGCTCTCACATGTTAGGTTTAAATTATTTGATGCACATTCATGCATTTAAACCATTTTATCAACTTTTGCATTCAACCAACCAAGATCGATCAGTAAAGGGCCCCTGCCGCGGGCGGGATTGGGTGTCTGATTAAAGGGCTTCCCAATACGTACCTTCACCTCTTACTCAGAAACTTTGGATAGTGGACGACCTTATCCAGGGCGTACGAGAGTCATTCTAGAGATAGGATGCTAAAGAGGGACGATTCCTTATCTTTAGTACCTTTGTCAAACACTGCTTTGTGCTTCGTTTGACCGAGGTATAAAGTGGATTCGAACGTGTTCCAAGCATCCCACAAATCCTTGGTGGCGACTCCGAACATCTCTAATCGTTTCGAGACCCTTACCGAGACGAAACCGACCAACCTAAAACGATCCGGTCGAAAGCATTTTTACGTCGCCGAGCGTGGCTTTCAAAAGACCGCTGTATGTCCACAGATCGGCTGGGCTTGAAGGTGGGCCATGTCCACAGATTGACGGCTCCGCTGGGGAAAACTAGGACACTTACGTCTTTGTGATCCCTAGATGGTGAGACTCGAACGAGGTCTTGGTTGGAATGCATTAATTGATATTACAGTCACGGTTGGGTTCCTTGTCCGGGCCCACAACCTAACCTTCATCAACCAATTGGCTTGTCTCGTCGGCGTGAGTTTTCTCATCCCCGCGTTTTGAATCCCGATTGAGTCAAGCATACCATTGATGTCACACATTTCTGTTTTGTCAAAGAGCTTTCATCACTTTCGAGCACGAGGCTAGGGCGCCCTCCTGACACATTTTGTTTGGATTGGTATCCCTCTCGCAAATCGGGGTGTTATTGCTTGGTGTGTAACCCACCCTTCTAAGCCAAAACCCGTGTCAGCATAATGCATAATATAATGAACTGTGAGTGCTTATGTGCTACTTGATCGTAAGTCCTTCCGTGTCATTTTCAAAATTTCAAAAAAAACACCTTTTTGCGCCGTTATAATGGCCATTTCAAATCTCGGTCTTTTTTCGACCGTTGCACACCTTTCTAGGCCATCGTAATGACGATTTTCTAACCCGGTTTTTATAACCATTTCAACACGCCTTTCTAGGCCGTCATAATGACGATTTTCAAACCCGGTTTTTATAACCATTTCAACACGCCTTTCTAGGCCGTCGTAATGACGATTTTCAAACCCGGTTTTTTTACAACCATTTCAAATCACGTTTTTACGCCGTTATAATCGCCGCGTCTAGACAAGGATTTTAAACCATTTCGCGCCGACAATGGCTCTTTCTAAACCCGAGAAAAGCACACATCCTTTTCTCGAGACACTTTCGAGATCCCGAGGACCATGCACCGTCCCCGAGACCTCTTCAAACATTTCAAACTCGATTTTCAACACATATAATTTTGAATTTCAAAAACCGTCTTGGGAGACAATACCATGTTTTCTGAGCCGATTCAAACTCAAAACCGTCTTTTTCAAATAAACTTAAGACAACCCTTTCAACTGCCCGACTTGCGAGGATCTCTATCTTCGGAAGCCGTCCACAAAGCGACGAATGAATCTTTTAGAAAATTTCTATTTTCGAAAACTTTAGTCCACCATTCCAATTCCGCCTCGTGTCTATCGAGTCGAAGCAAACGTACTTATGGGTCTTTACTTAGGAGTCGTCTCACCACGAAACTCGTCCAATGGCGTCACGCCGCTACGTTGGACACGTGTCAAAAGTTCGGTCAACTCCGTCACGTCATAAATCGAGTCAGCACCGAGGTACCAAACACGGTCATCCTCGTCTTGTCGAGTCTGATCTTTGTCTTGCCCTTTATGTTGTCTGCGTTCAGTCTTCAAACCGTGCCGGATTGAGTTGTAATGTGAGCCTTTTTTCTGCCTCAGAGCCATGGCCCCGTCTTCAACTTCGTCTGTCAACAGCAACAACAATGATAACAACAGAGATGTCACGACTGCTTAACTAGCCAGCCTGCTCACCGCTCTTAAGGTCACTCTGGATCGTGTCAAGACCCGTATCGACACCCTGGAAAACAAAGAAGCTGGAGAGCATAATACTCTACCTTTGACTGAAACTGAGAAAAGGCTCAAGCTCTTGGAAGATTAGCTCTTAGCCCGGGGTAACAATATCCATCTTGAGAACAACCGAAGGTTTGAACCTGTTGGGGATCAATTACCTGACAACTTTACCCTAACTGATGTACCTAAGTTCAAAGGAGTTGAGGACCCGCTCAATCGTATTCGAGCCTTCAAAGACTACATGGCCATAAAAGGGGTCAAACAAGAGCTCTTCACCCGGATCTTCCCATCATCCTTGGATCCGATCCCTCGTCAGTGGTACTACTCCCTCGATCTGAAAAACCTTACTACTTAGGATGAGGTTGCAGTTGAATTTGCTAAGCAATACGCCGACAATGTTAAAATCCAAGCCAATACCCGTACCCTTGAGGTCCTAACCAAGAACGACAAGGGGGGATTCACCGAGTTCTTCGCCCGTTGGAGGAGGGTAAGTACTCAGCTGGTCAGCAAGCCGAGTGAATCAACTTTGGTGGAAAAGTTCGTCAACAATATCCGCCCAGTGTACGCCAACTTACTGAGGTATCAAAATATTAAGACCTTCCAGGATCTGCAAATTCCGGGGACACGCATTGAAGATGACCTCCGGAAGGGTGTCTCGGCCAAGACCACTGGCAGGGGCTACCAGGGATTCACCTCAACCAGGTCTCGCTCTTATGGCCAAACAAACAAAATCGATGAGGTCAACCTCGTTGAACCATCTGCTAAGAGAGCTGAGCGCCCCCAGAGAGTGTTCACTAATATAGGGTCAACTTATGCAAGTGCCCTGAAGAGACTCATGGACCAGGGAAGGTTACAACCAATCGGACCCACCCCGGATCTGACCGATGCTAAGAAATCCTACTTCTGGAACCCCAATGCCTACTTTCGGTACCATCAAGGGAAAGGGCATGATACGGAAACCTGCTTGAAACTCAAACACGTCATCCAAGACATGATTGAGAAAGGGGATTTGCCTTTACCCCCACCGACTAAGCCAAACAACAAAACAAACCCTCTCGTAATCCACGCTATCTCCAAAGATGAACCAACTCTGGACTGCTCTCACCTTATCCTGCGAATTGATGACGAGGTGAACACCTTGAATAAAGATCCCTCGGACGGGGTATTTGTGTTCAGTACCGCAACTATGCTCACCATGTTCCAACAGGTTAAGGAAGCCATAGCCAGCTTCTCCATGAGGATTACCCGACTTGACGATGCCTACCTCCGGCTTATCTTCAATCCTCCACCGCCACGCCCGAGGGAGAGTCCTCCGAGCGCCCAAAAATACCCTCACAAGGACGTATTTCTCCCGCGACCATTCTGGCATGCACCTCACAATAATCATCCTCACAATATTCAACCTCACAAAAACTACCCTCACAACAATTACCCTAACTTTAATATCCCTCACAAAAACTGCCCACCAAGGAATACCCCTCCAAGGTGCCTTCGAGATCCTGAAATCAATGGAATCTGGAGAGACGATGTTGAAGATGTCCATATTGTCCCAGGGAAAGAGAAAAGGGCGAAAGAGATCGGTCACCTTACCCGGTCCGGACGCCCCTATCAGAACCCGAACTGTTCAACGGTCGCTCCGACAACAAACGACCAAGTCATCCCGGAAGCGGACACTCAACAAAGAGCTCCTGAGAATTCGATCCTCAAGCTGCTTTAGAAGGCAAAAGCCGAAATCTCAATTTGGCAACTGATTGCGACATCCTTTAAGCATCGACAGGCTTTGCTACAGGCCTTGGGAAAATTAACTGTGCCCTCCGCCTCTTCCCCTGAAGAAATAGTGGCACATATGACGAGGGACGCTCCTGACTTGAACAACCCGGTCGTCTTCTCTAACGAAGATATCCCTCCCTTCGGAGCCAATCATAACCTTGCCCTGTACATTACCGTACAATGTCTTAAAAAGAATGTACCCATGGTCCTTGTAGATGACGGATTCGCGGTAAATGTCATTCCCCTCAAGACTGCTCACAAGCTGGGTATTAAGGAAGCTGATTTGGTCCCAATAAATCAAGGAGTACGCGCCTACGACGACAGTCATCGCAAGGTCGTGGGGCTCATCACTCTGACTGTCGCAGCCGGACCACTGGAAAGGCAAACCAGTTTTCAAGTGGTCGACATCGACGCCTCCTTCAATGTGCTCCTGCGTCGTCCCTGAATTCACGCCGTCAAGGCAGTTACCTCAACTCTCCACTAGAAGATCATGGTCCCCTTCAACGGGAAACAATCACAATTCCTGCTTCCCCGATCAAAGCTGTCATGAGGAAGGGAATAGCCTCCCAGACCATTGAGGAAGATGACAATGAAATGTGGGGATTCCAAGCTGTGAATGCCATAACTGGTGAATCAACACCCTTTGATTGTGACCCGTTTGCCAACCTCACGTTCAACCGCATCATGATGCGCAAAGGTTACTTCCCGAGTTTGCCCCTCAATCCATTGAAGAGCACCTTACCTCCCTTGAAACAGGCTAAGGTCCCCAACATTCCCTTCGGACTGGGATATGAACCTACCAATGAAGATATCCTCCGTCCATATCATCTGACCCTCAATTGATACTTTGTCCCCGAGGGAGAGTCCGAGCTCTACCATGGCTTTCCGGAGCCGATCTATGACTTTGTGGCCAAGACCAGGTACCCGAGTGTGGAAGTCTTCCAGGACTGCTACTTCATCCCGACAACACCGAAGCTGCATCAACCAAGTCTAAGCCGTCGTCATGCCTCGATGGACAAGTTGTCACCTTCCTCTTTGGAGAGGATAACATCAAGCACCTCGACTATAAGGACATTATCAACATCGCCCTGAAGGACAACCGATTTGACCCAACTGCCTTGATCTCCGACACTGACCCGGAGAAAGCTACACAAGGCTGCAGGAAAACCATCAAGTGAACCGATCACTGAGGCCGCATTCTCAAGATCACAACTGGGGAAGGCCCTATGTTTAAAGAGCGAAATGGAGATGAATCTGAATTTGAGTCTGAGTCGGAGTCATAGTCTGTCATAGCTCCTAACACTCCTGATGTCCCAGTCAAGGTTCCCTTCCCACTATTTTATCACAAGGCCGTGGCTGATTCAGAGGCTGAGTCTACTAGGGTCACCCCCACTCCCATGAAAGGTGACAACTGGAGCTTGTTCCAGGGGCCACCTCCTCTGCTGTGTCGCCTCTGACTGACCATGAGATGTCTGTCCTCTCCGAGCTTTTCGCTCGTGTCAAATTAATGAACGCTAAGTTTGCTTATGACTCGTCTCAATTTAACTGCAATGCAATTCTGAATGACTATGAGAAATTTGACTTGAGTGACTACCCACCTCAACTAGCCAAAGAACTTGACAAACGGGAAACCAGAACCCCCATCATTGAGGAGACTGATCCTATTAATGTAGGAACCGACAAAACTGATCAAGAACATAGGATAGGGACAATCCTTGACCCTTCGGAAAGAAAACTGTTCATTGATCTCCTCCACGAATACAAATACATGTTCGCCTGGTCCTACAGAGATATGCCTGGGATTGACAGGGAAATTGCGGAGCACCAGATACCCATTAAGCCCGGAGCTAAACCCGTGAAGTAGAAGTTGCGTCGAATGCGTCCTGGATGGGCCCTAAAAATCAAGGAAGAAGTGGATAAACAGTTCAAGGCTGGTTTCATCAAAGTGTTTGAATACTCTGACTGGGTGGCCAACATTGTGCCTGTACCGAAGAAAGACGGAAGAATTTAGGTTTGCGTCGACTTGAGGGATCTGAACAAGGCGAGTCCAAAGGACGACTTCCCTTTGCCACATGTTGACATTCTGGTGGACAACACTGCCGAACATGCTCTTCTATCTTTCATGGACGGGTATGCTGGGTACAACCAAATTAAAATGGCTGAGGAAGACATGCACAAGACTGCATTCACTACACAGTGGGGTACATATTGCTACAGATCATGCCTTTCGGTCTCATCAATGCCGGAGCTACCTATCAAAGAACAACCGCTACCACTCTCCTATATGATATGATGCACAAGGAGGTAGAAGTCTATGTCGATAACATGATCGTCAAGTCAAGAGAACGGGACGGCCACATCAACGCCCTTCGAAAATTCTTCGCTCATCTGCGAAAATATAACATGAGACTACATCCTCAGAAGTGTGCATTCGGGGTCACCACCGGAAAACTCTTGGGACATGTCGTCAGCAAAAGAGGCATTGAGATTGATCCAACCAAAATCAAAGCCCTTCAGCAAATGCCTCGGCCTAGGAACGAGAAGGAGATTCGGGGATTTCTCGGTCAGGTCCAATACATCTGCCGCTTCATTGCCAAGCTCACCATGATTTGTGAACCAATATTCAAGAAACATCGCGCCTCCGATCACACCGATTGGGATGACGACTGTCAAAAGGCCTTCGACAGGATAAAGGAAATCCTATCCAAACCTCCTGTCCTCATGCCCCCTCAACCGGGGATTCCTTTATCCCTATACCTGACTATTACAGACACAGCCATGGGAGCGATGCTAGCACAAATAGTCGACGGCGAAGAACGAGCCATCTACTACATCAGCAAAAAGTTCATTGAGTACGTGACAAGGTACACCCAACTGGAAAAGACATGCCTTGCCCTAGTATGGTCAACAAAGAAGCTGCGGCATTACATGCTCAGCTACATGGTCTACATCTACTCCAAGATGGCCTCGGTCAAATACATTTTCGAAAACCCCGTACTAAACGGAAGGCTGTCTAGGTGGACACTCATGCTGTCCGAGTTTGATCTCAAGTTTGTACCCCTCAAGGTTATCAAGGGCAGAGCAGTCGCCGATTTTCTGGCATAAATTCCGGTCAACGAGGATCTAACGACCGACACATGGTCATTTCCTGACGAAGACATCCTTTGTGCCGATTCCAACGCATGGGACGTATACTTCGATGGTGCATCTAATCCGAGAGGCTTCGGGGTAGGAATCCTCCTAATATCACTAGAGGGAGAACATGTTCCGATCTCAGTCAAACTAGACTTCGCCGTCACCAACAATGCCGCTGAATATGAAGCATGCCCCATCAGCCTTCAAGCAGCCATCACACTCGGCATCAAGAGACTGAGGGTCCATGGTGATTTCTCGCTCATCATCAATCAGGTATCTGGATCATGGAAAATCCGAAGTGATAGCTTATGTCCCTACCGAGCAAGAATCAATCAAGAGACCGAGTTCATCGACCAAGTCGACTACTTCCACTTGCCACGAGAGGAAAATCAATTTTCGGATGCCCTGGCAAAACTTGTCGCACTCGTCAACATACCTGACGACGTGACGTCGATGCCCCTATGTGTCAAGAGAAGGAGCGAGCCAGCTCACATTTGTGCCATCAACAACGACGAGGAAAGCCATGATGAACCTTGGTACCAAGCCATCCTCAACTACAAAACCAAAAATTAATTCCCTCCTAACTCTGATCAAAGAGGACAAAGAGGCATCCGTTTACTTGCATCACAATTCGTGAAAACCAAGACCAATTATACAAAAGAACACCCCAAGGGATTCTCCTCCTTTGCATTGACCATCACAAAGCCAAAAAAGT
Organism: Silene latifolia; assembly: GCF_048544455.1. Lineage (NCBI taxonomy): Eukaryota > Viridiplantae > Streptophyta > Magnoliopsida > Caryophyllales > Caryophyllaceae > Silene > Silene latifolia. The sequence continues at coordinate 55,064,146 of NC_133527.1, read as the reverse complement.
CATGGGAGAGGTCCACGACGGAGAATGTGGCCCTCACATGAGCGCAATGATGCTTACCCGAAAAATCATGCGGCTAGGTTACTACTAGACCACCATGGAAGCCGATTGCCGTAACTACGTCAAACATTGCCACAATTGCCAAATCTTCGCCTATATACAACATATTCCACCATCCCTTTTATACACCATGATTTCATCCTGGCTTTTCTCCACCTGGGGCATCGACAACATCGGGAAAGTTAACCCGGTGGGCACCAAGGGGCATTGCTTCGTCCTCGTCGCCATCGACTACTTCACCAAATGGGTGGAAGCACAGTCATATGCATTCTTGACCGCCAAACAAGTGGCCAAGTTCATCCAGAACAACATCGTTTGCAGGTATGGGGTACCCCATGAAATCATCAGCTATCAAGGCTCTCACTTCTGGGCGGAAACTCAGGCCTTGCTGGACAAATACAAGATCAAGCGACATCGATCATCCCCCTACCGTCCCCAAAACAACGGAGCGGTAGAGGCAGCTAATAAAACTCTTGTCACCATTATCAAGAAAATGCAAGACAACTATCGCGATTGGCCGAGCAAACTCCCATTCGCACTCTGGGGATACCGAACCTCGATTCGAACACCGACGGGCGCCACACCCTTCTACTTAGCATACGGTATGGAGGCAGTTCAATTGGTAGAGTTAGAAGTCCCATCTTTGCGCATCCTACTGGAGAGTCAAGTCTCTGAGGCGGAATGGACCCGTCGAAGGTACGAACAACTCAATCTTCTTGACGAACTGTGACTCAACGCCTTGCACAACGTCCAGCTATACCAACGACGTATACAACGGGCATTCAACAAAAGGGTCAAACCCAGGAACATCCAGGAGGGCGATTTGGTCCTCAAGTCAGTTCGAGCACCGTTACCCGTCGATCCAAGGGGAAAATTCAAACCCAACTGGGCCGGGCCATATCTGGTCAAGAAAATACTTTCGGGGTGCAGTGAGACTGAGTGACCTAGATGGGGAGGATTTTACAAACCCGACCAACCTAGACCAACTCAAGAAATACTACCCTTGAACCATAGCAACCAACGATCCAAGCCTAGTTTTACAACTAGCGTCCACCTTAACCCTTTTCAAGTCAAGTTCCTCAACGCATTCTGATTTGAAATTGCATGTTTTATCGAGTCTAAGTTGCGGCACCTTGCCCGTTTCGAATGTCCTTTGATCTGTCAAAGGCAGCATCCATTTGCACTAAAACAAACAAAACCCCTGAACTACGAGCATGGTTTGATTTCACCTCTTCAGGTGAATACGTAGGCAGTCCCTCTTATACATGAGGGATACAACCACAAAACCCAATTAAAATTTACAAAATATTTCGAACTACGATCATGGTTTGATTTCACCTCTCCAGGTGGATACGTAGGCAGTCCTTTCCTACACAGGAAGGATACAACCATCCCCGTAATAAAAAAAAAACCCCATACAAAAAAACATCCCCATCAAAAAAAGAGAAAGGGAACAACATTCCCTTTTCCCCACAAAAAATACCAAAAATAAGCCTTTCTCCCTTCCTCCCAAAAACCCCACTTTCCCAAGTGCAAATGTTTAAGACTATTCAAATCGAATTGCCTTTACAAAATGGATGGAAGAAACGAGCGTTCACAATTTCGACACGAGTAATCCTCTTATTTAGCTAATAATGGGAGGGATTATAATTTCAACAACAAATAAACCTCGACGAGTCTGCAACTTGTCAAAGCTAAGGTGTCAGCTAAAACACCTCACATAATAAAACTAGCACAAAACACACAAAACATAGATAGTACAACATAATAATAAAATGGGTAATGGAGGTCTTCACTCTTTCATTCTACCCTTGCCTTTTCCCTCGGGGTACATCTTCCTCTTGTTCTTCTTGTTGGCCCGCCTAACACGGATTTCCTCTACAGAAGGGATCCTCAACGGATCTACAAAGACAACGGCCTCCGGCCTAATGCAGGACCCCATGTTCGGCCCAAAACGAACCCATGCACGGCCCACCATGTTCTTGGGACCCGAGCTTATCCTCTTTGGTGGTCTCATCACATCGGGACTAGCTCCATCAACATACTCTTCGAAGAAGGCACGGTTGGCCTTGCCAACCTCTCGATACTTCAAATCGACAACCTCGTCCTTACGGAATTTGGACCTCTCCTCCTAGGACGAAGCTCTTGGCCACTTGACATAAGCGGGAGTCACCCATGTCGTGGCAACAGGGTCCGGTACCTCACAAAGCGGCCGAGTGGCCCACCATCTTTCTAAGACCTCCACAAGCTCAGAGTTCCGGAAAACATTCTCTTGGACTAGGGTATCTTGAGCGGGTACCTTTTGTTGACGCCCCATTTGCCTCATGAGCCTTTCGGGATAAATGAAGGAAGCGACCTTCAAACCCACCACCATCAAAGAACGAGGACTAGCACCCAAAGCGAGCAGCACCATGAAGGACCACAAGTGCCACCATGGCACCACCCAACGGATGTGAGGACCACCCTCCTCCGCTAATCTTGCGGCCCAATAAGCCTCGGTAGAAGCAAAGCTATCCGAGTACAATTTCTTCCTCATGGTAAGGTGACGGAAGGAATAAGAAGAAGAATCGACCGGAGGCTCTACATACCTTAGCCTCTTCAATAGACATACTTGAAGGATCCTTGGGGACCCAAATGAAGGAGCTTCTCCACAAGAGCCATCCTTGTCCAAAGCTTGGATGATCTCGCCAAGCACCAACCATGACGGGTCTCTACCGTGCTCCATTTTCTCAACCACATGAACAAGGGTCATGCTACCATAGCATTTCGGCCCTTCCTTCTTCAAAGCATCAACAAAGAGGTACACATGGATAAGGCAAAAGGCAAGAGCCCTTCTCCTAGCCATCTCCGAAACATTTGCGTCTAATCAGTTTGAAAAGATGTTGATAAGAGCCAACATGTCCACACCATGTGGAGCAAGAAGGAAGCTGACTTGACTTGTCGACAAACCCAACATGGAGCGGAATTTCTCCTTGTAGCACAACCGAGTCGGAGGAAGCACCGGAAAACAACCCGGCCAGCCACCAATGGCTCCAACTTCTTCGGCAAGAGGACAAATTTCACCTTTCGGGAAAACGAAAACATGGTGTTTCGAATCCCCAAACCGAGAACATGCTTCGAGGAATGAGGATTGCACTTTGACTTGACGGAGCACCAACAATTGACCAACTCCCATGAAAATGAGTTGATCCTTTTCGGGAGGCGACAAATCCCGACACCATTGTCGCAACGCATTCTCAAAGGCATCCATGAATTATTTTTGTGGAAGAAGAAAAAATTTTGTAGAGATGTTTTTGTGTTTCGGATGATGAAACAATGAAGCGCAAACATCGCTATTTATACAAAACGATCAGTGCGTTTTTCAGAAAAAGGGGAAAGCTGGCTCCCATCGCCAGGCTGCTCGTGCCTCTTTAGGCCCTCTCCCAGGATTCCCGCTTTGACTCGTCTCTTTCAACTTGTGTTATCTCCTAACACCTCAAACCTCCCGCCAGAACGCTCGCGCCTCTTCGAGATGATCCAGGACATTTTATGTTTCCTCACACTCACATTTCCTTGTTTTCGTGTTTTACGAAATCCGACACGGTTTCCATGACGCATCTTTAAACATACAGATTTTTCTTTCCTTTTTTTAAGGGGGGGAAGGGCTAGTCGCCCCGATCCGTGACAGATCATTTCCATGTCAGTCGAAATTTCGAAAATTTTTCGCTTTTTCGCAATTTTCCATCAAAATAAAAATCGAGAATTAATAACACGACATCAATTTTCCTCAAATTCAAGCACTCACAAATTCGAGTCTTGACCTCACAAAAATCGAATCAAATATACTCGTAAAAATCTTTTCTAAAATTCTTCCCTGACGGATTGAGTTTGAAATTTTTCGAGTCACAAATCAATTTCAACTATTTCAACGCATTTTAATTCAAGAAACGAGTTAATTGCTCAATTTTCAAATTAATTCCTTATGGGAGTCCAAACGTGACGACTTGTCGCAAAAATTTTCAAAATTCAATTTTCAAAATTCAATTTTAACTTCAAGTCATCTTGGTTAATTTTGTTTTCAATCAAATGCTTTTACGTGTTTACGTTTATGCATATGTGCTACCTGTTGCCTGTTTTCTACACTAACGATGCAGGAACTGGTGCAAAGCAAAAGGAGAATTGACAGCCGACAGCGTTCCTCCGAAACACAACACAAAAAAGACAAAAATCACAAAATGAGCTACAATCCAAAAACACATATATACAAACCGCCTCACGCAAAATACATCGACACACGTTTCATACGAACAACTGACCGTACAAACAGGATCCAATACAGACATCTATCATACAGACACTGGCCTAAAACAACCATCTATCATACAGACACTGGCCTAAGACAGCGAACTGGGGTCTATCCGCCACCTACCGAACTAAGCACTCCCCATCCTTTCGCTCGGAAAAGAAAGGGAGCAACACAGGAAACAGAGGAGCAACAACGGAAGCAGAGTTGGTTACCATGACAGTAATACCTCGTTCCTGCTCCACGACAAAAAAGAAGACAGTGTCTGGCAGACTTTGGATGATAAGGAGGCCAAGAACCATGATGCGGCGCACCACCCCGGTGTTGACCTCCAATCATCAGCTGCCCTGTCTATGAGCCACAACGAAAAGGACAAGCCGGCTGCAACAGCCACCTCCCCTCCTCTACGGAAGCATCCTCTACCACCACCTCAGCTCCAACATCCTCCCCGATCACTTCTGCTCCACCTGGATCATCCTCCTCCTCCAATGCCTCAACAACAGATCCCGTAGGCCCCGAACGCTCCCCTGCGACCAAATGCAACCAAAGAACGTCAGCGGAAATTTCGTCATTATGACGGCGTAAATTGGACAAATCCAAAAAAACAACCTGCAGAGCAAAGCAAGGGCAACCCCGCCCAAACCAAACCAAACAAAAAATAAAATTCACAAAAAACGCACAAAAAAACCGACTCGCCCTTCTTTTCAAGCAAAAGACGAGTCGAAACAACCACAACAAAAAACGGCACCTCAAGACCCACACAAGGCCCGCCAACAAACCAATGTACATTCCCAATGCAATGGGGAATTTTTCTACGGCTCAAAAAGGCAATTTATACGTTAATTTGAGCACAAATCGGTCAAAATTTCAAAAACGACAGCAAAGAGGCAAACGTGATTTTATCACGCCTCAAGGCGACCTAAACTACCAATAAGGTCCATTTCGAGGCAAACTGACTCAATTCAAGCCCAAACAGGCGCTCATTTTGTCAGACATAAGACCGTTACAAAAGGCAAAAATTCCAACTTTGCCCACATTACCCAACAAAGGTCCACAATGGCAAATACGGTCTTTCCCGACTACAATACAACCTAGTGGGACCCATTACCCAAGCAAATGAACTTGGTATTGTGAGATGAGACGGTGTCTCCACCTCACTCACATTTTTCGAACATAAGGAGCGGGAACGGGGACCAAAATGCAAACTTAAAGCACCCATATACTCCTAAACATGTTTCTAACCTAATGCAATCATCAATTTCACTCGAAATGGGCTCAATCAAAAACGCCCAAATCGATTTTCTAGGGTAAAATTTCGCCCTAATTCAATCTATCAGAAAGACCAACGAATTCAAATGGATTCAAGAGGGAATACATACCTTGAGATGACATTGTTGATGATAGCACGAATGGAATCAAGCTAGAGACCTCCAATGGCGGTTTTTGGTGTGTTTATGTCGAAGGTTGAAGACGAAATGAGGGAATGGTATGCGAACCATCCTCGCGTCTTTTACAGAAAAATAGGGAAGCTCCCTTGTTTCGCCAGGTAGCTCACGCCTCAATTAGGTGTTCCCTGCTCTTTCAGCGAAATTTTGGGCTTTGGCCCAATTTCCTGTAATAAACCTCAAATTTTCAATAACGACGTTAAGGACCGTCATTTTCGAAATACAAAAAAAAAACAAATAGTGAAATCAAAATTCACTATTTTCCTTCAAACATTTCAAACAAACGGCGATCAAAACCGCCTTTTTCACTTCAATTTACAAAAAATGGTGAAAAATTCAAAATTCACTATTTCTTCAAATTTCAACGACGGCAATTAAAACCGTCATTTTTTCCAAAATAATAGTGAAAATTCAAAATTCACTATTTCTCCAAATTCCAAACGACGACAATTAAAACCGTCACTTCAAAAAATAATAGTGAAGTTCAAATTCACTATTCCTTCAAAAATTGAAACAAACGGCGATCAAAACCGCCGTCTCATTTCAAAAAAATAATAGTGAAGTTTAAATTCACTATTTCTTCAATTTCAATTTCAAGAATAATAGTGAAGAATTAAAATTCACTATTTTTTCAAATTACAAACGACAGCAATTAAAACTGTCATTTTTTTCAAAATAATAGTGAAAGTTCAAATTCACTATTTCTTCAAATCGGATATTAAATTCCACCATTTTCACCACACATGTCAACGGCGGCAACATAAACCGTCACTTCAAACGTAATACTAAAGATTCCAAATTCACTATTTCTATCACATGTCAACGGCGGCACATAAACCGTCACTTCAGTCGTAATAGCGAAATTTAAAATTTGCTATTTCCTTCAAAAAGTTCAAACAAACGGCGATTAAAACCGCCACTTCAAATTCAAAAACGAGCAGTGGAAGTTCAAAATTCGCTATTCCTTCAAATGTCAACTGGGGGCTTCCTCCCGGAATCCGCTTATTTCAGAAACAGTGATAGTGGAAATTAAAAATTCACTATTTTTACGGCGGCATCATGAGTCCGCTACTTTCAAAACAAGCTCATCCAATGGGCTATTCTCACGGTCAATTAACCGACCGCCCGATGGCATGCGAGCCTTACAACGCATCGCGGCTGGCGAGCCCTCCTCATATACGCACCATGGCTAGCGAGCCTTACTACGCATCGCGGCTGGCGAGCCCTCCTCATATACGCAACATGGCTAGCGAGCCATACAACGCATCGCGGCTGGTGAGCCCTCCTTATATACGCACCATGGTTGGAAAGCCTTACTACGCATCACGGCTGGCAAGCCCTCCTCATATACGCACCATGGCTGGCGAGCCTTACAACGCATCGCGGCTGGCGAGCCCTCCGAGCCCTCCTCATATACGCACCATGGCTGGCAAGTCTTACAACGCATCGCGGCTGGCGAGCCCTCCTTATATACGCACCATGACTGGCGAGCCTTACAACGCATCGCAGCTGGCGAGCACTCCTCATATATGCACCATGGCTGGCGAGCCTTACTACGCATCGCGGCTGGCGAGCCCTCCTCATATACGCACCATGGCTTGCGAGCCTTACTACGCATCGTCGCTTGCGAGCCCTCCTCAGGTACACACCATGGCTGGCGAGCCTTACAACGAATTGAGGCTGGCGAGCCCTCCTCAGGTACGCACCATGGGTGGCAAGCCTTTGTCCGCAAACATGCAAGGACGTATCCGAAGATGCTTCAGGTATGACTCCTTCTTATGGATGGCGAGCCTTTGTACGTAGTCTAACGGACTTCAAACGACCCGCACGGATAGTCGACAGACTCTAAACTGTTCCCAACGACAGGTCCTTGGCTTGTACCCTCGAGTCGCCTTGGCATCGCCCTTCCCGACGGCAGGTCCTTGGCCCGAATCCTTTCGAGCCGCCTCGACGTCGCTTGGGTCTCCAGGTTGTAATCTTCGATTGACCTGGGGGCTCTACTTTGACTTTCACCCTGTTCAAGCCTCAGTCAAAGTGGGGGCTCTGTAGATACCCAGTATCTGCTGAGAGTCCAACAAACACCCGATGATTATCGGACTATAACATGTTTTGGAATCCCGGCGTTTGATCGACATTTTGTGTACAACTTTACGTCGGAAAAATTAAAATGATTTCAAAAATAAAACATTTCAAAACTTTTCAAAAGTACCTGGAGTGTTTAATGCATGACGACGGGGTCGCAATGACACTAACTGGAGTCAAAACCGACACCGGACCAAAAACCGACTCAAAAATTCAAATCCCGACTCCAACAACGAATCAAACCGAGTCAACCACCAAAAACAAAACATTCAAAGCCTTCTATAATAAGATTTCCCGGATTCATGAATGGTCAAGTACCAAACATGTGACTACAAATCCTAGGATAGAACAAATCATGATTGCACTTGTGTGAAAGCGACAAGAGAACTCGAGGACCCGGGACGTGGCTTGCACCTCTTTGAGCAGCCTAGGTGGCCACGTCGCTCAAAACTCACACAACCACTCATTTTCCTATAAATACCCCTCAAATGCCCCTATTTGAGAACTTACGCGAGTGTCCGCCCCCTCTTTTGTCCCTTAAAATTCTCGACTCGACTTCTTAAGTCACAATCCGACGCGTATTTACGACCTACCGATCGTAAATACAAGCCTTACACATTGTTTGGTACCGTCATCGTGCATTAAATCACTTGACTGACCACTTCGACCACTACACCGTCACTAATCTTAATAAAACACTCTTTTTTACTTACCAAAACGGTTTTAAACCGAGTCTTTTCCGACCAAACGAGTTGTTACACTTACGTCGGTTTCTCGCCATAACCAAACATGTAAGTATGAGGGTGTGAAAATCCTTCTTTTATCATGTCTTCATTTGTTTTATGACTATAACATGCTAAAACATGCATAACACGATCCGAAACATGGGATAAACTAGCCAAAACTGAGTATTAGCCCGAGGCAGAAGCCCCTTATTGTGCACATAGGCTCGCGCCTCAATGGGGTGCCCAGGTCAGAACTCAACCGTGCTTGTTCTCGTCTTTTCCCTTTAATCCATTTTCATATTTGTAATCGGTTTTTACCATTTCAAATATTTTCACACCTTTTTTTATTTTATTTCATTTGTTTTTAACCATAAAATATTTTTCACCCTTGGTTCCTCATACCATGACGGTTAAATCCGTGTTTCGGTGATAATATTTGGTTAATAACATTTAAAAGGTATTTAATGCCTTTTATTTCATTTCTTTACATTTTGGGAGGTATTTTAAAGCCTTTCATCATTTCATTATATTTTCAAAACAAGCATATTAGTCACCAACACAAAGTCATCCTTGGTTCTACATACCATGTCGGATTTTAACCCGGGTACGATGACGAGTATCGACTAATTATATTCAAATGAACTTAAAACAATTAGTTCATAATTATTTTCAAAACTATTCATGTCAAGCTTGTCATGTCGAACCCGACACCGAATATCATCAAAATAATAACGATTATTCGAGTCCCGCTATTCAAATCAACAAATACGGTCTAGACGACCCTTTCAAACCAAATCGGGTCAAATACCCATTTTTCAATACGTTTTATAAACGTTTTGTAAATGGACAGAACACGGCATATAACCGTTAGTTGACCCGCGCCTAAACAGGCCCCTTTTCTCTTATTTCCAAAACCAGGGGAGGCCCCCCTTACACCACCGGCATGCTCGCGCCTCATATGGCCACCAGGCACAGGGCTTGTTCCCTTTCCAGCATTAGTCAAGGACGATCCCGACTCCGGTTAGCCCGGATATAGGACGGATCAGATGACTATTTGCTCATTCAAAAATCATATTTGCAAAATGCTTACTGGGACAAATGGTTCGCGTTATGCACCATAAACCTAATACGGTAAATAGATGTTTAACTTCCGTCTTGCATGCAAATCAAACATTAATCTAACCCGACATCTTATACTTGATACTTGGATTAAATCAACCAACTTAGAGAGCTCTCACATGTTAGGTTTAAATTATTGGATGCGCTTTCATGCATTTAAACCGTTTTATCAACTTTTGCATTCAACCAACCAAGATCGATCGAGTAGAGAGGCTGCTGGCGTGGATTGGGATTGGGTGTCTGATTAAAGGGCTTCCCAATATGTACCTTCACCTTTTATTCAGAAACTTTGGATAGTGGACGACCTTATCCAGGGCGTACGAGAGTCATTCTAGAGATAGGATGCTAAAGAGGGACGATTCCTTATCTTTAGTACCTTTGTCAAACACTGCTTTGTGCTTCGTTTGACCGAGGTATAAAGTGGATTCGAACGGGTTCCAAGCATCCCACAAATGCTTGGTGGCGACTCCGAACATCTCTAATCGTTTCGAGACCCTTACCGAGACGAAACCGACCGATTTAAAACGATCCGGTCGAAAGCATTTTTACGCCGCCGAGCGTGACTTTCAAAAGACCGTTGTATGTCCACAGATCGGCTGGGCTTGCAGGTGGGCCATGTCCACACCAAACAAGTGGCCAAGTTCATCCAGGACAACATCATCTGCAGATATGGGGTACCCCATGAAATCACCAGCGACCAAGGCTCCCACTTCCGGGCAGAAACCCAAGCCTTGCTCGACAAATATAAAATCAAGCGACATCGATCATCCTCCCATCGTCCCCAAACCAATGGAGCGGTAGAAGCAGAAAACAAAACTATTGTCACTATTATAAAAAAGATGCAAGATAATCACCGCGATTGACCGAACAAACTCCCATTCGCACTCTGGGGATACCGAACCTCCATTTGAACGCCAACAGGAGCCACACCCTTCTACCTAACATACGGTATGGAGGCGGTTCAACCATTAGAGTTGGAGGTCCCATCTCTACGCATCCTACTGGAGAGTCAGGTTTCTGAGGCAGAACGGACTCGTTGAAGGTTCGAACAACTCACGCTTCTAGACAAACCACGACTCAATGCCTTGCCCAACGTCCAGCTATACAAACGACGTGTACAACGGGCATTCAACAAAAAGGTCAAACCCAGGAACATAAACACAAGGCGACTTGGTCCTCAAGTCGGTTCGAGCACCACTACCTGTCGATCCGAGGGGGAAATTCAAACCCAATTGGGCCGGGCCATACCTGGTCAAGAAAATACTTTCGGGGGCGCAGTGAGACTGAGTAACCTAGACGGGGAGGATTTCTCAAACCCGACCAACCTAGACCAACTCAAGAAATATTACCCTTGAGACCTAGCAACCCACAAACCTTGCCCTTGTTTTACAACTAGCAACCACAATATCCCTTTCAACTCAAGTTCCTCAACACGTTCTGATTTGAAACTGCATGTTTTAACTAGTCTAAGTTACGGCACCTTGCCACGTTTCGAGCGACCTTTGATCTGTCAAAGGCGACATCCATTTGCACTCATACAAAAAAAAACCTGAACTACGAGCATGGTTTGATTTCACGTTTTTCAGGTGGATACGTAGGTTGTCCTTTCTTACACAAGAAGGATACAACCACAAAACCCAATCAAAATTAACAATTTTTTTCAACTACGATCATGGTTTAATTTCACCTTCTCAGGTCAATACGTAGGCAGTCCTTTCTTACACAAGAAGGATACAACCATCCCCACATACGAAAAAACATCACCCATATCAACATAAAAAAAAAGAAAGGGAAAAGCATTCCTTTTCCCACATAAAGAAAAGGGAAAAACGTTCCCCTTTCTCACAAAAATACAAAAAGGCCTTTCTCCCTTCCCACAAAAATCCCTTTCCCAAGTGCGATATTTAGGATAATTCAAACCATTGCCATTACGAAATGGATGGAAGAAACAAGGATTCACAACTCTTTTTGACACAAGCAATCCTCTTATTTAATTAATAATGAGAAGGATTACAAATTTAACAGCAAACAAAGCTAAGTAAGTCTACAACTTGTCAAAGCTAGAGAGTCGACTAAGACATCTCACATGAAAACTAGCACAAAATACATAATAAATAGCTAGTACAATATAATAAAAATACACAAACACTAATACAACATAATAATAAAACGGGTAATGGAAGTATTCATTCTTCCATTTTACCCTTGCCTTTTCCCTCGGGGTACATCTTCCCCGTGTTCTTCTTGTTGGCCCGCCTAGCTTGAACTTCCTCTTCGGAACATATCCTCAATGGATCTACAACGGTGACGGTCTCCGGTCTCTTGCAAGACCCCATACTCAGTCCAAGACGAGCCCATACATGGCCTACTACCTCTTTGGGACCCGAGCTTCTCCTCGTTGGTGGCCTCATTACATCCGGGCTAACATTATCAACAAAGTCGTCAAAGAAGGCATGATTGGCCTTGCCGACCTCTCTATACTTCAAGTCGACAACCTCGTCCTTACGAGATTTGGACCTTTCCTCCAAGGTTTAAGCTCTTGACCACTTGACATAAGTGGGAGTCACCCATGTCGTGGCAACGGGGTTTGGTACCTCCCAAATCGGCCGAGTGGCCCACGATCTTTCGAAGACCTCGACGAGCTCGGAGTTCCGGAAAACACTCTCTTGGACACGATTATCTTGAGCGGGCACCTTTTGTTGTCAACCCATTTGCCTCATAAGCCTTTCGGGATAGATGAAGGAAGCAACCTTCAAACTCACCACCATCAAAGAACAAGAACTAGGGACCGAAGCGGGTACCCCGTAAAGGACCTCGAGTGCCACCATGGCACCACCCAAAGGATATGAGGACCACCCGCCTCCACCAACCTCGAGGTCCAATAGGCCTTGGTGGATGCAAAACTATCTGAGTACAACTTCTTCCTTATAGTAAAGTGACGCAAGGAGTAAGAAGAAGAATCGGCCGGAGGCTCTACATACCTTAGCCTCTCCAATAACCACACTTGGAGGATCCTTGGGTATCCAAATGAGGCAGCTTCTCAACAAGAGCCCTTCTTATCCAAAGCTTGGATGATCTCGCCAAGCACCAACCATGATGGATCCCACCATGCTCCATTTGGTCAACTATATGCACAAGGGTCATACTACCATAATACTTTGACCCCTCTTTCTTCAAGGCATCGATAAAGACGTATGCATGCAATAGGCAAAAGGCAAGAGCCCTTCTCCTAGCCACTTCCGAGACAATAACATCCAACCGGTTTGAGAAAATGTTGATAAGAGCCAACATATCCACACCATGGGGAGCAAGGAGAAAGTTCACTTGACTTGTTGACAAGCCCAACATTGAACGAAACTTCTCTGTGTAACATAACTGAGTCGGGGGAGGCACTAGAGTCAACCCGGTCACCCACCAATGGCGCCTACTTCTTCGGAAAGAGGACAAATCTCACCTTTCGGGAAAACGAAAACAACATGTTTCGAATCCCAAAGCCGAGAGCATGCTTCAAGGAACGAGGATTACACCTTGACTTGACGAAGCACCAACAATTGACCAACTCCCATTACAACGAGTTGATACTTCTCGGGAGGCGATAAATCCCGACACCATTGTCGCAACCTATTTTTTAAAGCATCCATGAGTAATTTTATGGAAGAAGAAGAAAGGTTTTTGTGGAGATGTTTTTCGTGTTTCGGATGATGAAACAATGAAGCACAAATGTCCCAATTTATACAAAACAATCAGCGCTTTTTTTTTTCGAAAAAGGGGAAGCTCACTTCCATCAACCTTGGCCTCACGCCTCTTTGGCCTGGTCCTCAGGATCCGCACCCTTATTTGTCTCTATCAAGTTGTGTTTCATCCTGACACCTAGATTCTCTCGCCTTAAGGCTCGCGCCTCTTCAGGCCTATCCGGGAATTTTTGTGTTTTCTCACAATCACATTTCCTTGTTTTTGCGTTTTACGAAATCCGGCACGGTTTCCATGACGCAGCTTTAAACATACGTGTTTTTCTCTTTTTTTTTTAGGGGGGAAGGGCAAGTCCCCCGATCCGCGACGGATCGTTTCCATGTCAGTCGAAAATCTGAAAATTCCGCGACGGATCTTTTCCATGTCAATCGAAATTCCGAAATTTTTTCGCTTTTTCCCAAAAAAATCGAGAATTGATAATACGGCGTCAATTTTCTTCAAAAATTAAAGCTCTTACAAATCCGAGTCTTGATCTCATAAATATCAAAAATCAAATACACTCGCAAAATCTCTCTTTTAAACTTCATCCGTGACGGTTTGAGTTTTAGTTTTTCGAGTTGCAAATCAATTCTCAGCAAAATTCGATGTAATTTAATTCAAGCACGAGTTAATTGCTCAAAATTTCAAAGCAATTTCATTTGAGAAATCCAAACGTGATGACCTGTCGCGGAATTTTCAATCTTTCTTTTCAAATTTCAAATTTTAACTTCCAGTCATCGTGGTTATTTTTGGTCAAATGCTTTTGCATGTTTACGTTTATGCGTACGTGCTACCTGTTGGCTGTTTTCTACACTAACGATGCAGGAACAAATGCAAAGTAAAGGGGAATCAACCGCTGATCGTGCTTCTCCGAAACACCAAAAAAAAAAAAAAAAAGCCAAACAAAATAAGCTACAAACCAAAAACACATATATACAAACCGCCTCACGCAAAATGTAAATATGTACAAACAAAAGTCCAAGACACGGGCAAACAGCTACAACTACTCAGCACCTCCCGTTGGACCAGTCTCGGTCTCACGAGGAGTCACGGGCAAAGCAGACACCACCTCCTGCTCAGGCCCCCTCTCAGGAGAACTCTCCAACGTCTCGTACTCTATCGTGACGCGAAGCTCCTCAGGTGCAGCCAACTGAGCCATAAGAGAGGCAATCTCTGCGTCTCGGCTCCGCAACCCGTCCTGACGACGCCTCAGCTCCTGGTCCCGACTGATGATCCCCAGCTCCTGTGACTCGATCATTTACCAGAGCAAGCTCCGCCGAATCCGCAGTACCCTGCAAAACACAATACAGGTCATTGAGATTTAAACGTGAAATGCAACATAAAAACACAAAAAATCAACCAACAAAGAGCACCTGTGCAAGCCGAGACTCCCTCGCATCCAGGTCACCAGCAAGTGCCCTCCACCGGTTAGCCATCCGCCACAAAGCCTGATGACTAACGGTCGACACCTACAACCAGAAAAGTCCTTCAGCACAACAAAAATACAAGGCAAAATACAAACAAGGAGGGGTATTCAAATTAGAAACTCACCCTTAGAACTGTAAACCTCCACTCCATGCCAGCGTCGGTCACCTCAACAGCCGCAGGCTCTAGCAGACGAAGTTGTAGCTCCTCACCACCCGGCCCCTGAAAGGTGGTCTGTGTCGGGAAAGCTGGGGAAAGGGTCCTCATGAGCATGTCGACACCCTGCAATAGAAATCCGCCTCGAAGGTAACAAACCCTTCCACCAAAGAGCAAAAGAGGCAATGGAAACGAAAAACAGAGGAAAACATACCTTAATCGGGTACAAGGCAAGCCTCGACAAGCGGAAGGTGTCGTAGTTAGCCTCTCGTAACAACAGCTCCTCGCCCCATGGCCGTGGAGGTGCTCCTCAACCTCGTCGGGTGTTGACTCTTGGAATGACACTCTAGGCAGATCGACCGGCACCACAAAGGTCTCGCTGAAACACTGACGAGCTAAACGCTCACCCAGGTACCAAATTGACTCGATCGCCGTCTCGAGGTACAAGCGCTAGCAACTGCGAGGTCGCACACGCTCCCTGACAGCAGCCGGTAGGCCCGTGTAGTGTTTCCAAGGTCACCCGACAAACTGCACTCAAGGGAAAGTTAATCAACTAATTGGGGGCTTTCTAGGCTACCTTATCATCCTATCTCTATCCGTTTCTACAAAACAAAAGATGTAAGAAGAAACAACTTACGTCACCAACTCGGAGGGCGTTCACCCGACGCCAGCAGTCCTCGTAAGTCGACTTGGCTGACTTCTTCCAGGCCACCGTCCAACCCCTCACAGCAGGGTAAGTCGAAGGCATGTCACCCGTCGTCTTTGGGCGCGGGGGGACGAAGTAGGCATACAACCAAGCCTGTAAAAAAACACAGCAATCATAAATCAGCCAATTTTTCAAAAATTGCCAAAACTCAAAAATCAAAAGAACAACACAAATCAATCAAAAATCAAAATAACAAAAAAATCACAAAAATGCTCGTACCTCCAAGATGAGGCCGGGACCAACCAAAGCGGGAGAACTCCCATCCCCTCTCACTTCCGGACGAACTGCAGCATGTAGGTAATGGGTAAAACTCACCAAAGCCAGTGTCACCCAGCCAAACTGACCCAAGGCATCCAGGTCAGCAACCAGAGGAAGTACCTTGGTCGACAAGCGCTCACCCTTGTCACCAAAGTATGTGGTACCTAAGAAGTACCACAACCACAACCGCACCTCCTACGCTTCGGCCTCAGCCTCTGCCTCCGGACTCGCCAACGGCGCCGGAATAAAGCCCGCCACTCTCCCCTTAAAGTGGTCCCTCACATAGGAGTTCTCTATCAGAAAAGGAGTGATTTCAGTCGGCGCAGGCAAAACAATGTCGATCAAACCCGTGACCACGGCAGAAGACACTCTCTTCGGCCTCTCTGGGAACTCAACAGGCGTCTCACCACAGGGAAGGCCCCATATCATGGCAAAGTCCTCCAAGGTGACACTGACCTCCCTAAACTCTATGTAGAATGACGACGTCGTGTCCTAGTAACGGTCTAACATGGCGCGAATCAAACACAGGTTCGACCTAATCGAAGCCCTGTGAATCTCACCCCAGGCAGCCACCAACGGCCCCATAGCCGACCTCTCTATCAACGCCCTCGTTCTGACCCGGAGAACGTCGTAGAAACCCATGCAAGTCAAGAAGCCTGAGAAAGTCTTCATGGTAGCAATCTCAAGAAATTGGGAAACAACAACATCAAAAAACCTATCCAGGTCTGAAAAATAACAAAAACAACAAAAAGCTCAAACAAGGCAGCAGACTCACCAAGCCCTCGTGTGCATGGTAAGAGACGTGAGTGTATAGCCGCAAAAACAGTTCGCTACCGTTAAAACCCTCGGCCCAAGTAGGCACCGCCCGCAGGTTCACCCCTGAGGGGCTGTAACCCGTCTAACATCCCACTTCTCCACAAAGACGTCATTCGCATCTGTCTCCACTCTTCGTCTCTTCCCCCCACGAGATTCTACGTAGCGGGGAGGAGGCCTCTCAGCGACCCTCGCAACGTTCTGAAGCTCTTGTCTAGTGAGCCGAGGACCCCTCCATCTAGTACAAACCCTCCTCCTAGAGGTACCGGCCTCAGACCCCGTTTGAGCTCTCCCACCACCAGCAGGCTCCTCCTGAGCTCTTGTGGCTCGCTCAGCACCAACGACTCCGACAACGACCTCCTGACGAGCCCTCACAGCTCTCTCGGCTTTAACAGCCTCCTCAACGGGCTCCTCCTCCTCCTCGGAAGCGTCCTCCACCACCATCTCGGGCGCACTCGCCGGAGTACTAACTGGCCCGGTCCCTAACAAGACCTATAGAGTCTCAGCAACGGACCCAGTGGGTCCAGAACACTCCCATGCAATCAAGAAAAAACAAAAACGTCAGCCAAAATTTTGGCATTACGACGGCACAAAATGGGCAAGTACAACAAGCCACCCGCAATGCAAAACAAAACAAGGGCAAACCCGCCTAACTCCATCCAACAAAAACACTCCACAAAAATCGCACAAAAAACGACTCGCCCTTCTTTTCAAGCAAAAGACGAGTCAAAACAACAACAAGAATGTCAAAAACCACCCAACACCTCAAGGCCCACACAAGGCCCGCAAACCAACAACAAAAATTTCGGAGACAACTGGGTATTTTTCAAAGCTCAAAAAGGCAATTTTACGCCAATTCGGGCACAAACAGGTCAAAAATTCAAAATATGACCACAACAAAACAACGTGATTTAATCACGTGTCAAAGTGACACTACCCTTAAAGTCCATTTCAACACAAACTGGCTCAATTTGAGCTCAAACAAACGCTTATTTCGCCAGACATAAGACCGTCTCAAAAAGACGGAAATTCAAATTTTGCCCACAACGCCCAACGAAGGTTCAATATAGCAAAGATGGTCTTCCCCGACTCAAATGCAACCTAGTGGGGCACACAACTCAAGCAAACAAACATGGAATTATGAAATAAGACGGTTTTCCATCTCATTCACGGGGACCAAAATGCAAACTAAAAGCACCCCTATACTCCTAAACAGGTTTCTAACCTAATGTAATCATCGATTTCACTCGAAAATGAGCTAAACAAAAATGCCCAAATCGATTTTTGAAGGGTTTGGGTTTCGTCGTAATTCAATCAACGAAAAGACAAACAAATTCAAATGGATTCAAGAGGATTTACATACCTTGAGATGACATGATAATTATAGCATAAAAACAAGCAAGGAATAAGATTGAAAATGGCGATTTTATCGGGTTTTTGTGATGATTGTCGAGGAAGACGATGATAATGAGGAGCAATGCCATCTCGCGTCTTTTTACAGAAAACGGGGAAGCCCTCTTCCCTGGCAAACGAGCTCGCGCCTCAATGAGGCGCTCCCTGCTTTATTTAGCGGAATTTTGGGCTTTCGCCCAATTCCCACACAAACTTCAAAATTGTCAACGACGGAATTAAAAACCGTCATTTTTCAAATACAAAGACAAGATAGTGAAATTCAAATTCACTATTTTCACATAATTTCAACGATAGGATTAAAAACCGTCATCTTTCAAATACAAAGACGAAATAGTGAAACTCAAATTCACTATTTTCACAAAATTCCAACGACGGAATTAAAAACCGTCATCTCTCAAATACAAAAACGAAATAGCAAACTTCAAATTCGCTATGTCCACAAATCACACGTTTTCAAACGATGGCACTAAAAACCGTCATATTCAAACAAAAACAAATAGTGAAATTCAAATTCGCTATTTTCACAAGATTTTCAAACAACATTTTCAAACCACAAAAAAAAAAATAGTGAAATTCCGATTCGCTATTTTCAAAATTCTAAACAAACGGCATTAAAAACCGTCACACCTTCCAACGGAATAGTGACATTCACTACTCCTCACAAATCTGAAATCATGGGAAGAAGAAATTAAAACCGTTATCCCCAAACACACATCAAATGGCAGAATACACATCTGTTCTTTTTCTACAAAACAAACGGCAATAAAAACCGTTACCTCCCTTCGAGATTCAAAATCACCGCCAACCACGGGAGCCAAGCTCACGAGCCTATCCCTTTCCGGCGCCACAAACATCCGATATAAACACCAAGATTCCCCAGCAGGATATCGGAGGCCTCCCCACGGGGCCCGCTAAACTCAACAACCTCTCAGAATAGATACGTTCAACACGGCTATTTCCCATAGTCGATCATTCGACCTCCAACATGGCTGGCGAGCCTCACAACGCACATTCAACATGGCTGGCGAGCCTCACAACGCATCACATTTAACATGGCTGGCGAGCCTCACAACGCACATTCAACATGGCTGGCGAGCCTCACGATGCGCCACATTCAACATGGCTGGCGAGCCTCACAACGTGCATGGCTGGGAAGCCTCTCAACGCACATGGCTGGCGAGCCTCACAACGCAACCTAAACGCGGCTGGAGGGCCCCATCATATCCGCAACGTGGCTGGCGGTCCATCTCCCGCAAACAAGAAACAACTCAAGGACATATCTCGAAGACGGCTCAGGTATGACTCCTTCTTATGGCTGGCGGGCCTTCGTACGTAGTCTAAAGGACTATAAACAATCCACATGGATAGTCGAAAGACTCTAAACTATTCCCGGCGATAGGTCTTTGACTCGTATCCCCGAGTCGCCTTGGCATCGCTCTTCCCGACGGCAGGTTCTTGGCCCGAACCCTTTCGAGCCGCCTCGACGTCGCTTCAGTCTCCAGGTTGTAATCTTCGATTGACCTGGGGGCTATACTTTGAATTTAGCCCTGTTGAAGCCTCAGTCAAAGTGGGGGCTCTTTAGATACACAGTATCGTTCGAGTCAAAACCGACACCGGACCAAAAACTGCCATAAAAATTCAAATCCCGACTCCAACAACGAGTCAAACCGAGTCAAATATAAAAAAACAAAAATTTTCAAAACTTCCATGGTAAGTATTCCCGGAATGCTTCATGGTCAAGTACAAATCATGTCATCCAAAACATAGGATAGAACAAATCATGATTTCAATTGCGTGATAGTGACAAGATACCTCGAAGACCCACGAAATGGCTCGCGCCTCTTCGAGCAGCCCATGATGCCACGTCGCTTAAAACACAAACAACCACCCATTTATCTATAAATACCCACCTTCACACAACATAACACCTTATGCGAGTGTCTGCCCTCTCATTTCTCCCTTAAAATTCTAGACTCGACTTCTCAAGTCAAAAACCGACACGTGTTTTCGACCTACCAATCGAAAATACAACCCTTTCACATTGTTTGGTACCGTCATCGTGCATTAAACCACTTGACCGACCATCTCGACCAACTACACCATCACTAAACTTAAAACACTCTTTTAAATTGCTAAAACAGTTTTCAAACTGAGTTTTCCGACCAAACAAGTTGATGCACTTTCGTCGATTTCTCGTCTCAAGCCTAGCATGTAAGTATGAAAGTGTAAAAATCCTCTTCTATCATGTATTTCATCTGTTTTATGACTATAACATGCTAAAACATACATAATATGATTCAAACATAGGTTATATGAGCCAAAACCGGACTTTAGCTGAAGACAGAGGCTGCTTGTATAGCAGGGAGGCTCGCGCCTAAACCCCCTTTCAGGCCTTAATCCAGCCGTGTTCGGTCTCATCTTCCTCTTTATTTCATTTCTCATTGGTAATCGGTTTTTACCATTTCAAATATTTCAGAACATTTTCATGAGAAACTTCTAACAATAAAACATTTTCACCCTTGGTTCCTAATACCATGACGGTTTAATCCGTGTTTCGGTGATAATATTTGGTTAATTACATTTTAAAAGGTATTTTAAAACCTTTTATTTCATTTCTTTACATTCCAAAACGAACATATTAGTCATAAATACAAAATCATGCTTGGTTCCACACACCATGTCGGTTTTAAACCCGAGTACGATGATAAATATTGACTAATCATAAACAAATGAACTTAAAAAAATTAGTTCATAATCATTTTCAAAACTATTCATGTTAAGCTTGCAAAACCGAACCCGACATCGAATATCGTCAATACAATGATGATTATTCAAGTCTCGTTCATTACATCAACACAAAAGCGGTCTAAACGGCCTTTTAAAACCAAGACGGGTTCAAACACCCTCTTTTCAAACCATTTTACAAACATTTTATCAGTCAGGAGATGCCCATTGGACAGTCTACTGACTCGCACCTAAACATGCCACTCATTTTCCAATTTTTAAACCAGGACAGGTCTGTTTGTCTACGACGATCCCGGCTTCGGTTAACCCGAATACAGGACGGATCAGATGACAAATCTGCCTCTTTTACATTGTATTTGCAACACACTTTACTAAGACAAATGGATTATGTTATGCACCATAAACCTAACTCGGTAAATGGATGTTTAAGTCTTGCATGCAAATCAACATTAAATCCAACTTGACATCAAATACTTGATACTTGGATAAAACAACCTACATAGAAAGCTCACATGTTAGGTTCAAACTTATGGATGCGCATTCATGCATTTACCCGTTTTATCGACTTTCACATTTAACCAACCAACATCGATCAGTAGAGGCCGCTACCGCGGGCGGGATTGGGTGTCCGATTAAAGGGCTTCCCAATACGTACCCTCACCTCTTACTCAGAAACTTTGATAGTGGACGACCTTATCCAGGGTGTACGAGAGTCATTCTAGAGATAAGATTATAAAGAGGGACGACTCCTTATCTTTAGTACCTATGTCGAATACCGCTTTTTACATTGGTTGACCTAGGTATAAAGTGGATTCGAAGGGGTTCCAAGTATCCCACAAATTCTTGGTGGCGACTCCGAACATCTTTTGCATCGTTTCGAGACCCTTGCCGATGTTGCGGGGCTTTGAAAAGACCACTGCTGCACCCACAAATCGGTTAGGCGTCGCAGGTGGGCCCATGTCCACAACTGGAGAAGGGGAAAAGGGGCACCAGTCATAGTGAACACTGAACCCATCAACATAAGGACATATTTAGAACCCCAAAAACTTAGGATAAGGACAACCCTAGACCAAAATGAAAGAGCTTGCTTCATCGACATTCTTCATGAATTCAAAGACGTTTTCACTTAGTCTTACAAGGATATGCCAGGAATAGACAGAGATATTGTCGAACATCGAATCACGATTAAGCTAGGTTTCAAACCCGTGAAATAGAAGATTCATCGAATGAGAACACTATAGGCTCTCAAAATCAAAGAGGAAGTGGACAAACAGTTCAAAGCCGGGTTTATCAAAGTTTTCGAGTATTCAGACTGGGTGACTAACATAGTCCCCGTACCCAAAAAGAATGGGCGAATCCGTGTTTGTGTTGGTTTCAGGGACATAAACAAGGCCAGACCAAAAGATGATTTTCCACTCCTACACATTGACATTCTAGTAGATAATATGGCAGATCACGCACTCCTCTCTTTTATGGATGGATATGCGGGGTATAATCAAATCAAAATGACTGAAGAAGATATGCATAAAACAGCGTTCATCACCCAGTGGGGTACCTATTGATACACCGTTATGCCATTCGGATTGATCAATGCTGGAGCAACATATCAATGCACCGCGACTACCCTGTGACATGACATGATGCACAAAGAAGTAGAGGTGTACGTAGACGACATGATTGTTAAATCCAAGGATATGCAAGGTCACATCGCCCACCTTCGCAAGTTCTTCCGCAGATTGCGCAACTACAACGTGAGACTTAACCCTCAGAAATGCGCGTTCGGAGTCACATCCAGTAAGCTATTGGGGTATGTAGTCAGTCAAAGGAAATAGAGATTGATACATCCAAGATCAAGACTCTAATCTAGATGCCACAGCCGCAGATAGAAAAGTAAGTTTGGGCTTTCCTGGGCAAGGTACAATACATAAGTCGTTTCATTTCAAATCTCACAATGATTTGCGAACCTATATTCAAAAAGCTCAAGAAAACGGACCACACCATCTAGGACGACGATTGTCAAAAGGCATTTGATAGAATTAAGAAGATATTGGCCAAGCCTCCGGTTCTAATGCCACCGCAGAAAGATCAACCCTTATCTCTGTACCTTACAATCACAGAAATAGCCATGGGGGCTATGCTCGCATAAGTCATTGGGAAAGAAGAAAGAGATATCTACTACCTTAGTAAGAAGTTCTTAGAATATGAGACTAAGTATACACCACTTGAGAAGACATGCCTCGCTCTTCTGTGGGAAACCATAGAAGCTACGCCATTATATGCTTAGCTACTCCGTCAAGGTGTACTCAAAGATGGATCTTGTCAAATACATTTTCGAAAAACCTCTCTTAAATGGACGTTTGGCAAGGTGGACTTTGATGCTATCAGAGTTCGATCTCAAATACGTGTTGGAGTTAGTGTCCTCCACAATAGTGCGTTAACATAATAAATCTCATTAATAGAATATCATCAGATATTTAATTATTTGATCCTCGTCAGTTGATTAACGTAAATCGATAACGGTTGGCTGACTAGAGTTTGACGTTATTGTCGTGAAGCGGCGGTGATCAACTGACCCCTTTCGGTCACACCTAAAGGAACGAACCCCAATTGATAACTAATTAATTGTATGAGATACAATTTATTTAGTCCCTTGATTTATCGACTAAGAGGTTAGTCGATTATTATTAGAGAGATTTCGAGTTGCGAACTCGAGGAGCGGCAGTTATTATTTAATTATGCGATAATTAAATAATAAGTTTTGGGAAACGGGTTTTAGTTAATTAACTGTTAATTTACTAAAATTGTACTAATTGACTAATGTGATTAATATTAGTACGTAAATAATATGTGTAGTGGTACGCGTATATTTACGGAGTGAATTGGACGAATTTATTATGGAAGCATTTAAACATGATACGATGTTTAAAATGAAAATTACACGGATTTGTGCGACAAATATAAAAACCAACATGGACCCGTATATGGTCATGTGGACCGTGTAAAATAAGTGTAATGGATGATTACTTACATAATCATTTTACCTTATTTTGTATACTACCATAATATATGTCTTATACTACATTTTGCATGTGATGTAAGATAAAAATATAAAACAAAAATTGTCCACTTGATGACACTCCACCCGCCACTTCCATTTCCCATTCTACACTCCATATATTTGTTCACTACTCCACTCTACCTCTTATACAATTCATTATATACTTTGCATGTGAACAAAACTTCATCCATCTCTCTACAAATTCTCTAGTATACATTATTACTAAGAAAAGTTAGTAATATTACTAGTATTATTTTCAAGGGTACATATTAATAAGTTACTAGTTCTTACTTATTAATATTATTTGGGTTGTTCTTGGGTGCTACTTGGAGGAGACTTTCTAATTGAAGGTTATACAAGGAGGATCATCCACATATATTTAGCTCAAGAACAAATTAGTAAGGAGAACTAATTTGTGCCCATTTTACCTTATATTCAATGTAAGGAAATTGTTTTTCCTTATACTTTGTTTTTATGCTTTCATATTAGCATGCATGTTACATAGATCACATAAACATCAATTTATGAGATAAATTAATTTTATTAGAGAGTCTAATATGGATCTATGATCTTTCAAGTGGTATCAGAGCATAGGCTTGTAATTTGCATGTTGATTTTAAGCATTTTTATGAATTATGAGATAATTAGTAAAAACTCAAAAATTGTGTTAGAAGAGGTTTTGGCACGAAATTTTTGGGACATGCATACCTACTGATCTCAAAAGGTTTGTGGAATTTTTTGGTGATTTGTCAAGTAATTTTGCTAATTTTAATGATTTTTGGTAGAAAACCGAGTCAAAATGTCGCATTTTAGTGAAAAATTGACTAAAATTAGTTAAATGTTGATTCGGTGCATGGCCTTTTTATGGTATTTCATGCATGTTTTCTACTGATTGTATGCAAAAGGTTGAAGGTTGGTTCGAATTTTTGCATGTTTATTGATTTTTTGAGTAAAAAGTCGATAAAAGTCCAATTAATTAATCATTATTTCGAAATTTTTGATTCTGCCCATGATAAATTTATGTACATTTAAGAATATTATTTAAATGTCAAAAGTGATTTTGCATGTGTGTTTTCACTTTGTTTTGATGATTTATTGGTTTTAGTGGTTAAAAACCGATAAATATCGATCTTTTTCTTCACAAAATTTATCCGAAATTTTTGGGCATTTTTTATGACTTTTTGGTGTTCTTGGGAGTGTTCCAGAATACTAAAAATTTTTTGTTTCAATTTTTTGGGTAATTTTTCAATTATTTTGGATTTTTACTTAAATATTATGATTTTTCGAATTTAATTAGCAAATTATCACCAAACCAAACTAATAATTTGTCATAAAATTAGTGAGGACTAATTTTGAGGTTCAAAACAGTTTGGACTATTAGTTTGGACTTAAATGAGATTTAAGAGTTAATTATTGATTTTTACATGTTAAAAATCGATTAAATCCACAAAACCGAGATGAATACCAATGAAGATAGGTAGGGCGATTTTGGCATCATATTTACAGCATTTTAAGCATATTTATTTAAGTTGAATGAATGATTGTCATTTATTTAAAGTATTTATCTTTTGTACCTAGTATGGCCTAGTTAATTTTTAATCGTTATTACCCGAAATGAATGGGAATATCGATTTGTTTGTAATTAAATACGATCTCGTATCGTCGGTTTGTAATTAATTAATAGTTTTTTTTCATTTTATTAATTAATGTATAATAGGAATAGCTATGTAATTCATTAGTAATAGTTATTTTACCGGCGTTTCCAAAAGACGGATTACAACGAGACGGAGTCTATTTTTGGAAGGTGTTCCAAATCCCACAAGGAAGAGCCACTTAAGGAATGAAGAGGCAAGGGACCAAGGAGTTGGTTTCCGAAGTGTAATAGACTAGTTGTTTATTAACTAGGAGGCCATACTAGGATTTATTCATATGCTTACATGTTTGCTTGTTTTATTTTCGCGCATGCCAAAATCGCCATTCACATGCATTTTATTTTTCGCGGTTGTCAATTCACGTCATTTACATTCACTGAATTAATTCACTTATAAGGAATTTATGACTAAATTGACAAGATCTCTCACTTAACTAAAATTGAGATTAGCCTTACCAATTAGTAACACCTATGAATCTCTTGTTCATTAGAGCCACGCTCGCCCAAGCGGGGTGTTCTCTTTTTACCTTGGGTAAGTAGGGTGGTAAGCGGTTATCACACGCCAAAATTGGTTGGACTCAACGGGATATAAGACGGTCTTGTGTTCCGGGGCTAGTAGATAAATTTGAGGAAATTTGTCGACCAAGAGTTCTAGAGGTAGAATTAGTCAACGTGACTTACCGAATTTACGCAATTATGGGATGTTTCGCCCAAGCGATGCTCATTTTTGTTTAATATTTGGGTCTTGGAATCATTTATATAATTTAGTGGGAGGTCATTATATAAATGCTAAAACTTGTTAAACATGTTTTTACAAGTAATTTTTTTTTAAAAACAATGAATGTTAATTTTCCTTTTTTGTTGTAGCATTTTAATTCGCAATGGCAACTTCATCAACTCCATCGACTACTTCACTAGGCAAAGATTCATGGCTAAGGTCCGTAATGGACAAATGTATTTTAAAAGAAGACGGTAGTAACTTTCTTGAATGGGAATCCAACATCAAAAGTGCCGCGTTGTCCGACAATGTGCTCACTTACTTGACCGATGCTCCTCCTATTGAGCCCGGTGCAAGAGCTTCATCGGCGGTGCGGACCGCCCATGATGACTATGTGAGGATGTTGAATGATATCAAGAATGTGTTGATATGGTCAATATCGCCAAACCTCAAGCTATCATGCATTTCTTTAAATGCTTACGAGATATTCACTCGTATGATCACTATGTTTTCACAAACACCTAAAGTCCGTCAATACGATGCGGCGGCATGCTTCTTTGAAGCTAAGCTTGAGAGGGGCCAAAAGGTTGGTCCCCATGTCCTTAAAATGGTCGAATATGTTGACATCCTAGAGCGTCTAGGGTGTAAGATTCCTAAAACTCTTGTGGTGGATCGTATCCTTCACTCACTCCCCACCAAGTTTGCCCACTTTAGGGTAAACTACAACATGAATGGTATGGATAAGAGTTACCATGAAATTCATGCACTCCTCACCCAAGCGGAGAGGGATATGGAGGCTAGTGGGAGTGAAAAGGGAGATGTTTTAACCATGAAATTAAAGAACATGTCTCTTGGAGTCAAGAAAGGAAAAGGGAAAGAAAAGTCCCAATTCAAGAAATCGTCAAAGAAAATTGACAAGGGAAAGGGGAAGGCCGTTGTGAATGGCAATCCCAAGGCAAAAAGTGTCAAGCTCTCCGAGGCCGAATGTTTTCATTGTAATGGGAAGGGGCATTATAGGAGGAGTTGTCCCAAATACTTGGAGGATCTCAAGGAAGGGCGTGTGACGCCTATTGGTATGATTTCCTCTCTCTATGTGATAGACGTTAATTATGCTTGTACTTCCACTTGGGTACTTGATACCGGATGTGGCTCTCACCTTTGTAACCATTTGCAGGGTATAAGGGACGTGCAAGCACTAGCAAAAGGTGATGTGGATCTCCGCATGGGCAATGGAGCTAGAGTAGCCGCCGTTGCCGTAGGGACCTATGTGCTCACTTTAGCTAGTGGTTTAGAGTTGTATTTAAATAAGTGTTATTTTGTACCAACTTTAACTAAGAACATCATCTCCATTTCCGCGTTAGACGCGGGAGGCTTTTGTTTTATGATTAAGGACAAGTGTTGTACTTTTTCTTTAAATGATGTGGTTTATGGCAAGGCCATTTCAATTGGAGGCATTTATGTTTTAAATGATGTTAATGACGTTTATCATATGGAAACTAAAAAGCTCAAAAAGGGTGATCCAAACGAATCCTACCTTTGGCATTGTCGTTTAGGCCACATAAACGAAAGACGCATTAAGAGACTTGCTTCATCAAAAGTGCTCAAACCATTTGGTTTCGAATCTTATGGTACATGCGAGTCTTGCCTTTTAGGCAAGATGACTCGTGCACCTTTGCGGGAAAAGGGACACGAGCAAGTGAGGTTTTGGCTCTCATACACACGGATGTGTGTGGACCATTAACCATCACCGCTAGAGGAGGTTTTCTCTACTTCATTACTTTTACTGATGACTTAAGTAGATATGGGTATGTCTACTTAATGAAGAACAAAAGTGAAGCCTTTGACAAGTTCAAAGAGTTTCAAAAGGAAGTAGAGAACCAATTGGATAAAAAGATAAAGACTCTACGGTCCGACCGTGGTGGTGAGTATCTAAATATTGAATTTGATTCACACCTAAAAGATTGTGGTATAGTATCACAATGGACTCCTCCCGGCACACCGCAATTAAATGGTGTGGCCGAAAGGAGAAACCGAACTTTACTTGATATGGTTCGGTCAATGATGAGTCTAACTGAGCTTCCTAGTTCATTTTGGGGTTTTGCCCTCTTGTCTGCAGTGTTTTCACTAAATCGAAGCCCGACTAAAGCGGCCGATAAGACTCCATACGAGATATGGACAGGGAGAGTCCCTCATTTGTCATTCATGCGTATTTGGGGTTGCGAAGCGTACGTTAAGATCAAGTCTGACAATAAGCTTGCACCCAGTGTCGACAAATGTCTTTTTGTAGGATATCCAAGGGAAACACGTGGCTATTACTTCTACAATAAACACGAGAACAAAGTGTTTGTGGCTCGTGATCTTTGTCTTCCTAGAAAAGGAATTTATTTCTAAGAGACAGAGTGGGAGAAAATTTGAACTTGAAGAAGTTCGAGAGCCACAAACCGAGAACGAGGTAGAGGAGAACGTGGAGGAAAGCATTCCCTCTTCCTCTGAAACGGTAATTATTCCTAGAAAGTCATGTAGGATTTCTAATCCACCTGATCGCTACCTTGGTAACATCGAAGAGGATGGTGTTTTGTTACTTCTTGAGAGTAATGAACCCACTACCTACAAATCGGCCATGTCTAGTCCCGACTCCTCGCTTTGGCTAGAAGCCATGCGGTCCGAAATGGATTCCATGTACGAGAACCAAGTATGGGACTTGGTGGATTTACCTGAGGGAGTGCGACCTCTTCAGTGTAAATGGATATACAAAATTAAACTCGGCGTGGATAAACATGTAGATGTTTACAAAGCTAGATTGGTGGCAAAAGGTTTCACCCAAGTTCATGGTTTACACTATGACGAAACCTTCGCTCCAGTCGCTATGCTAAGGTCCATTAGGATAATCTTAGCGGTTGCCGCATTTCATGATTATGAGATTTGGCAAATGGATGTCAAAACCGCCTTTTTGAATGGGATTCTAGAAGAAGAGGTGTACGTGATACAACCCGAAGGTTTTGTGGATACATCTAACCCTAAGAAGGTGTGTAAGCTCAAGAAGTCCATTTATGGTCTTAAGCAAGCATCTAGGAGTTGGAACCATCGCTTTGATCATGTCATTAAACAATACGGATTCACTAGAAGTGTGGAAGAACCGTGTTTATACATGAAGTTTAGTGGGAGTAAGGTTGTATTCCTTGTCCTATATGTGGATGACATATTGCTCATTGGGAATGACATTCCATCGCTCACTTCCGTTAAGGAGTGGCTAGGGAAACACTTCCAAATGAAGGACTTGGGAGAGGCACAACGAATCTTAGGTATCCGGATCTATAGGAATAGGTCCAAGAGGATACTAGCATTGAGTCAAGAAGCTTATATTGACAAAGTTCTTGACCGGTTCAATATGAAAGACTCCAAGAGAGGATTTCTACCTATGGGCCAAGGGATTACTTTGAGCAAGTCACGGTCTCCCTCTACCCCTAAGGAAATTGAACACATGAAGACCGTCCCTTATGCTTCCGCTGTTGGGTCTATCATGTATGCTATGATTTGCACTCGTCCCGACGTTGCGTATGCCTTGAGCATGACAAGTCGGTATCAAGCCAAGCCTGGTGAGAGTCACTGGATAGCCGTAAAGAACATCCTTAAGTACTTGAGAAGAACTAAGGACTCGTTCTTAGTGTTTGGAGGAGAAACTGAGTTGTGTGTAAGAGGTTACACGGACGCAAGTTTCCAAACTGATCGGGATGACATGAAATCCCAATCCGGCTACGTGTTTATGCTAAATGGAGGAGCTGTTTCTTTGGAAGAGCTTCAAGCAAAGTGTTACTGCGGATTCTACAACAGAGGTTGAGTACCTTGCAGCGTCTCGAGGTCGCTAAGGAAGTTGTTTGGATTAGGCAATTCATGGAGGGGCTAGGAGTAGTCCATTCCGCCAAAGATCCTATCACTCTATATTGTGATAACAATGGAGCTATTTTTCAAGCCAAAGAGCCTAAGTCTAGTAACAAATCTAGACACATTGAAAGGAAATACCATGTAATTAGAGATTATGTGGAAAGGAAGGAAATTGACATTTGTAAGGTTGGGATGAGATGACAACATTGTCGATCCTTTAACCAAGCCTTTATCAAAGGCTAAGCATGATGGTCATGTCGTCTCTATGGGATTGAGACGAGTACCAGATTTTCTTTAGATTATGGATATGTAATAATTGGATAGTGTATCTTTTATTATATATATGATAATCATATTCACTGTTTTCGTATTCATTCTTTTATGAATTTTTATTTAGTGTGACTAAATTTTAATACCTTGTTTATCTGAATAAGTTGTGGAGACAATGTTGAACACTATTCTAGTGAATAAGATGAACATTGTATTTTGTCCCTAGTCACTTAATGAGGTGACGTCTCGGAGTGACTAGATTGTAAGTCGATTGATGGTTGTTCAACACCATAAGGTCATATGTGATGACTGGTCGATTACATAGGCAGAGTGTATGACACTTTGCCGGACAGTGACCATTTAGAGAGTCCCTAAGTTCTATTATAGACGCCTGGTCGTGGCGGGGATCTCTAAGATGTTCTAATGAGTCGATTCTTTTGACTGGAGACTATTATCTGAGCAGGTGCAGTTTCCGAGTGACTTTGGTTTTTGTCCTAGGTCGTGCCGTGAAAGGAGGCCAAAAGGGCATTTACTAGGTCATGGTGAGTCAGATTGTGCAATAGGATAGATAGGGCATACAGAAATTGTCCACCCACGTTGGGTAACTATATCTCAAGGCCACTCGAGGAGTTAATGACTACAAATGCGTGGCCACGCTCGGAAGTAATCTGTGAGAGATTTTTCCGGTCGGTAGTCACACTCCGATCGAGAAAACCACTCGCGATGTGTTCATGTGCAAGTGCGACCTGAAAGACACCTTGCATTGAGTGGGAGATTAAAACGGACAAGAGAATTGGTAGCGCACACCTTGTGTCGGACAAGTGGGAGATTGTTGGAGTTAGTGTCCTCCACAATAGTGCGTTAACATAATAAATCTCATTAATAGAATATCATCAGATATTTAATTATTTGATCCTCGTCAGTTGATTAACGTAAATCGATAACGGTTGGCTGACTAGAGTTTGACGTTATTGTCGTGAAGCGGCGGTGATCAACTGACCCCTTTCGGTCACACCTAAAGGAACGAACCCCAATTGATAACTAATTAATTGTATGAGATACAATTTATTTAGTCCCTTGATTTATCGACTAAGAGGTTAGTCGATTATTATTAGAGAGATTTCGAGTTGCGAACTCGAGGAGTTTAGCGATTATTATTTAATTATGCGATAATTAAATAATAAGTTTTGGGAAACGGGTTTTAGTTAATTAATCGTAATTTACTAAAATTGTACTAATTGACTAATGTGATTAATATTAGTACGTAAATAATATGTGTAGTGGTACGCGTATATTTACGGAGTGAATTGGACGAATTTATTATGGAAGCATTTAAACATGATACGATGTTTAAAATGAAAATTACACGGATTTGTGCGACAAATATAAAAACCAACATGGACCCGTATATGGTCATGTGGACCGTGTAAAATAAGTGTAATGGATGATTACTTACATAATCATTTTACCTTATTTTGTATACTACCATAATATATGTCTTATACTACATTTTGCATGTGATGTAAGATAAAAATATAAAACAAAAATTGTCCACTTGATGACACTCCACCCGCCACTTCCATTTCCCATTCTACACTCCATATATTTGTTCACTACTCCACTCTACCTCTTATACAATTCATTATATACTTTGCATGTGAACAAAACTTCATCCATCTCTCTACAAATTCTCTAGTATACATTATTACTAAGAAAAGTTAGTAATATTACTAGTATTATTTTCAAGGGTACATATTAATAAGTTACTAGTTCTTACTTATTAATATTATTTGGGTTGTTCTTGGGTGCTACTTGGAGGAGACTTTCTAATTGAAGGTTATACAAGGAGGATCATCCACATATATTTAGCTCAAGAACAAATTAGTAAGGAGAACTAATTTGTGCCCATTTTACCTTATATTCAATGTAAGGAAATTGTTTTTCCTTATACTTTGTTTTTATGCTTTCATATTAGCATGCATGTTACATAGATCACATAAACATCAATTTATGAGATAAATTAATTTTATTAGAGAGTCTAATATGGATCTATGATCTTTCAATACGTACCTCTAAAGGTCATCAAAGGACGAGCAGTAGCAGAATTTTTCGCAGACAACCCTATTCATGATACCTAAGTGATAAATACATGGTCACTTCCCGATGGAGACATTTTTCATACCGATGCAGAATCATGGGACCTCTACTTCGATGGAGCCTCCAATCTAAGAGGGCATGGTATAGGAGTGTTGATTATTTCTCCTGAAGGCAAGCATACACCAATTTCTGTCAAACTCCACTTCGAGGTGACCAATAACGCAGCAGAGTATGAGGCCTGCCTTATCGGTTTACAAGCAGCAGTCAATTTAGGTATCAAAAGACTTCGAGTCCACGGCGACTCATCCTTAATCATCAATCAAATCACTGGATCTTAGAAAATCCGAAGTGAAAGTCTTGCACTATATCAAGCCAAGATAAATCAAGTGGCTCAATTCTTAGACCAAGTCTTCTACTTGCATCTGCCTCGAGAAGAAAATCAGTTTGTAGACGCTCTTGCGAAACATGCATCCTTGATCAACATGCCTGACAGCATGATAGAGATACCTTTATGTATTGAACGACGGTCTGAACTAGCCTATGTGCATTTTCTCGCTAATGAAAACGAAAATCAAGAGGAGCCTTGGTATCAAGCCATTCTGAACTACAAGCTCAACGGCGTATACCCACCCGATATGAATAAGAGAGGACAGCGAGTGATTTGTCTGTTGGCATATCAATATATCCTAAATCAAGGGGAGTTATACAAGATAACGCCACAAGGCGTCATTTTGCTTTGCCTTGATCATTCAAAAGCAAAGAAAGTTATGGAAGAAGTCCATGATGGAGAATGCAGTCCTCATATGAGTGGATTAGTGATGGCAAAGAAAATCATGCGTCTAGGATACTATTGGACAACGACGAAGACAAATTGCATGAAATACATAAGGCATTGCTACAATTGCCAAATCCTCGGGAATGTGCAACACGCTCCACCATCTCTACTTTACACGATGACATCTCCATGGCCGTTTTCCACTTGGGGAATCGACATCATCGGGAAGATCACTCCAGCTAGGACGGGTGGTCATTGTTATATTTTGATAGCCATCGACTACTTCACAAAATGGGTCGAAGCAGCGTCATATACTGCTCTGACATCCAAGCACGTGGCTAAGTTCATACAAACCAATATCGTTTGTTGATATGGGTGTCCACATGAGATAATCAGTGACAACGGGTCCCACTTTCAAGCTGAAACTGAATAGTTATTGGCCAAGTACAAAATCAAGCATCATCATTCTTCGACCTCAGACTAATGGTGCAATGGAGGCAGCCAACAAAAATGTTATCATGATCCTCAAGAAAATAATCGAAAATTATCGAGACTAGCCTAGCAAGATACCCTTCGCATTATGGGGATATCGAACCTCGGTCAGGACACCCACTGAGGCTATTCCTTTCTATCTAACGTATGGCATACAATTCATACAACCAGTAGAGCTAGAGATTCCGTCTCTACGCATTCTACTCGAAAGTCAAATTCCAGAGGCAGAATAGAATAGGGACAGATATGAAGAACTTGTTCTCTTAGACGAACAAAGACTACGTGCATTACATAATGTTCAAACATATCAAGCACGGATTAGGAGAGCCTTCAACAAGAAAGTCAAACCTTAGAACATCATAGAGGGAGATCTAGTGCTTTAATCTGTCCGAGCTCTTCTACCAATCGACCCAAGGGGATAATTCAAACCTAATTGGGCCGGTCCCTATTTAGTCAAATCTATACTCTCAGGGGGTGCAGTTAGAATTATAGACTTAGACGGGAACCAGTTTTTAAATCCGACTAATCTAAACCAACTCAAGCGATATTAACCTTAGAATAGAGCTAAAAACGCGCCATGAGAGATCCACGTGCCGCTCTTGTGACACGAAATACACCGTACCAGCCAAACCTTGAGATACGTGCCACCTCGCTCTTGCGTTTTGGCATTTTCTTTATTTATCCTCAATATCATCAGCATAACTTAATTATGTTCTTAACAGTAAGTAACGCACCATGCTTATTCCCTATGTTCATTACGAGCTCTTGCTTAGAACATTTATTCCTTTACATTTTTCTATTTCGAACTACGTTCTAGGTTTGATTTCATTTTCAATGAATACGTAGGCAATCCTTCATAGAATACAACCCAATCAATTTCTAATCAGAAAATGTAAATAGAAGGACATTTGCTTTGGCACATGGAATTCGAAAGAATAAATAAATGGAACAGACTTTAGGTTCCTAACTGAAAACAGTCGGATTGCTCATCTATTAATAATATGCCAAATAATATATAAAAATGTTGAAATAAAATATTAGGCTAGGATTCTAAAAATCCCGCCATTTATTGCAATGATAATTAATAATAGTAAATACTAATAAAGACTTGGGCTATTTCTATTCTTCCATCTTCCCTTTGCCTTTGTCATTTTTGCCATACTTCTTGTCTCGACCTCGAGGGGGACGCTCTTGAGTTATCTCTGACCTAATCACCAGTGGTATTTCTCGAGGCCTAGTCTTTCCATTTCGATCTACAACCATCTTCTCAACATGAGCATTCATTGGCTTCTTCTTTGGGCGGACGACTCGGAATCCGGGTTCTTCTTCTTCTTCGGTGAAGTATTTCTTGTACTCTTTCGCCACTTCACGAATCTTGTAGTCAATCGGCTCATGCTTTCTCAACTTCTCGCGCTCTTCCGAGGTGATAGCCTTAGCCCACTAAAAATAAGAATCTGACACCCACAACGAACCAACTGGGACAGCATAAACCACATGTTCCTTTGGGTCCAACGCAAAGCCCATTCTCGGCAGGTCTAAGAAGTATGTGCCAAAGCAACCTGCGGAATAGTATCAACCTTAGGGATTTTCTGTCTCATGCCAACCTGGCTCATTAACCTCTCCGGGAAAATATGGACCATGAACTCCAGGCCTGGGATGCATAGATCGAGTAGGATCAAGAGACGATACTCATGTCAACGCCCTGAGGTGCCACCAAGGGACAATCCATCTAATCAGCGGGCCTCCTTCGTTCTTTAGTTTGTTCTCCCGGGAATTGCAAACTCGAGTAAAATCAACCATATATAGCCTTGTCCTCATCACAATCGATCGTGATCGATATCCAGGTACATCAAATGGGGGATCGATCAATCATAGCCTTTCCATCAGCGAAATCTGCAAAAGGAGACAAGTATTAATGTCCCCTTCTAAAAAAAATGAAAAATAAAACGGATGAAAAAAAAAAGAAGAAAACGGGAGCATTTTACCTATAAAATGATAGGACTTCCAAGATACAGGAGCTCGCGATTTGTCTTTCGGTTATCCAATCCCAAGATAGTCTCTCCTAATACTAAGCAAGCTGGGCTCTTGCGCAGTTCCTTTTGCTCGATAATACCCAAAAACTGCGGGTCACCTCTCATTTCAGCATCAACATGGTCCTTTAAGACAAAGCAATGAAGAAGGCAAAGTCCGAAGGCTCTGCGCCTCGCAGCATAAAAATAGAAGGGTCCTCCTTATCTATGAAACGGTCTATGATACGGTCCACAAAGCCAAACATCCGTACACCTTTAGAGGTTACAAGACGATCCAGTTTAGCTTTGGTCAATCCTAGAAGGTCCCTAAATTTATTCTTATATCCTTGGGAACTAGATGGTAAAGCCGGAAGATTTTCTATATCCCACCCTCCTATTGCTGCAAATTCTTCGAGAAAAGGACAAATTTCACCTCTAGGAAAAGCGAAAACATGATGATTCGGGTTGCAATATTCAAGACAAGCATCAAGAAACGGTCTTACCACTTTCACTTGTTTAAAGCTGATGATTGATCCAAAAATACCCATGTCATGCTTCTCCGGGTTCGAAAACTCATTGATCCACTCTTTGAGTCGGGATTCAAAAGCATCCATTTTCTTGGAAATATTTTTTTTTGAGAGAATTATTATATTTGATGAGCCATGGACTAATAGAGAGAAGAATTGTGAGAATAGAAGCTAAACCGAGGCCTCTATTTATTCTATCCGATCTTTCCTAAATTCGCTCAGGAAAAAACCACCTGGGGAGATAACGCAGCAAATGTTGCGCCCTTTGGAAGCACCGGAGCTCTTGCTGCGCCTCTTCCCTATCTTAGTTTCATGCTAATTCCGCAAGGATCTCTCCTATTTCGGTTTTGACTTGTCTTTCCTATTCCTATAGGAATAAATACGGAAATTTAATTTCCTTGCTAATTTTTTTCCTCCAATTTCATTGCGGAATCCTATTTCGCCAGGGGTTCGCTTTTCAAGACGCATTTCGTCACATGCACACTTGCCCATTTTATTTTATTTTTTATTTTTTGAGGAAACATTTCGCTCCCTCACTTTTCTTTTCTTTCTCAAACATTTTCCAAACTTACCATTTTCTTATTTTTATTTTTAGGAGGAAGCACTCCCGCTGTCCATCGCGCGTCGAGTCGTTTGTCGAGTCATTATTGCTCGCTAATAGGGTATTTTTTTTTCTTTTCTTTATTTATTTTAATTCAACATTTTCGACTTGATCAAAGTTGCATTTTGTGTTGTTTAGGTCAATTTTTATGCTACACGTGTTCTATTTGATTTTTCTATGTGAATTTCGGCAGCATGACGGTATAAACCATCAGAATGACAAACCTGTTTCAAAGCTAATCTGCAGGTACCGATAGATTTTATACCCACCAGCAGCAAATGGCTCACAGACCATCGTATAAACACAACAAATCAGTCATATGTACAACAAAATTCGAGCTCATGCCCGAAAGCAAAACAAAATGTACAAAAATATAAAGTCTAGCTGTGACGGTCAGCCAGAAAACCCCTTAACTCTGCCACCATCGCCTCAAGAATGGCAATGTCAGCATCTCAAACCTCCAGCTCCCTCGATAGGTGAACCGTCTCCTCGCGTGACTCGTACAGCTCACGCTCCCTCTAAAAGGAAGAAAAAGCTAATAAATGCAAGCACTCCGAAAGTAATTCAAATGTTCATGCATATCAAGAAAAAAAGAAAGGGAGGTTCATACCTGCCGACTCGGGCCACCCGAAAGAGCCTCTATAGCCGCCGCTCGGAGCCGGTTGGCCATCCTCCATAGCTCCACGTGCGTCGACGGTCCCACCTATATTTCAATAATAAAACCAGGATTAAAACCGTGTTCTTAGACGATCATTTCAAAAGAGGAAAAAGACAAGCCTAAACTGGGGGCTTACCCTCCTTATGACGTGTTACCACTCGTCGAGTCCAGCCTCTATCACCGCTTCAGCAAAAGATGGAATCCCCATCAGCACCGTCGTACCAGCCGACCTTTTGTATGCTAGTGTCTCAGGAAAAGCTGGGGGCTCGATGGTCGCCACCTCGATCTCCTGCCAAGTCAAAATTAATCATTTACAAGCTGTATTCGAAATCGTCATTTTTAATCAAGAAGAAGGTATACTTACCACGATCGGCTAGTACGCCAAGCTCCTCCGCACAAACTCCGAGTACTCGAGCTCGGGAAGGAAAAGAGCGTCGCCGCTCGCTCCTGCGAGGTCAGCCGTCCTCTCAGCCTCTGAAGGCTCCCTAAACATCGTCCTTGGAGGATCGATGGGAACGAAAAAAGCGTCACGAAGGCACTGCCGAGCCAACCGCTCATCCAGGTACCACACAGGTCCCATAGGCGTCGCCAGAAGCAGCCTACTCAAACTCCTAGGTCGGAGAACACCGGCTACGAAAGCTGGAGCGTCAGCGTAGTCCTCCCAAGGTCTCAGCACCCATTAAAAGGGATACCAAGGGTCATTCCTATGATCACTAATATTAAAATAAAGGTAAATAAGATCGAAAGCAACGGAAAAACTTACACTGTCAAGCTACAGAGCGTTGACACCCCTGCTAAAGGTCGCGTAAGAGGACCGCTGGCTCTTCTCCCGGCACACGATCCAGTCTTTAACTAGGGGATACTCTCTCGCCACATCCGCGACCCTCTTAGGAGCGAAGCCGGGGAAGTACGAGTACACCCATGCCTGAAAAACAGAAATGATCATTCAAAATATACAATAATCCTTAATTCAAATTAAAATTTCATTTTTCAAAATGATCTTTCATTTTTCCAAAATTCTTATTTCTATTTCTATTCATTCCCTCCTATTTCAAATCAATTCAAAATGATCTATCAAATTAAAACGATCCATCATTTCTATTTCTATTCGATCTTTCGATTCTTATTTCATTTCAAATCAAAATAACCTACCTCTCCAAATTCAATTCAAATCAATTTTCTTCTTTCATATTCAAAAATTCCTATTTCAATTCAATTCAATTCAAAATAATCTCTCCCATTCCCAATTCAATTCAAAATGATCTTTCCTATTTTAATTCAAAATGTCCTTTTATTTCATACATCTAAATGATCTTTCATTTATAAACAGTTCTATCATTTCTAAATCAAATGAAAATAAAGGAATGTTCATACCTCCAAAATGAGACCTGGACCGATAGTAGCAGGAGAAGTCCCCTTCTCCATCAGCTCGGGATGAACCATGGCCCTCATGTACTGTACGAGGACCACAAAGCTAGGAGTAACCCAGTCCAAATGACCTAGGCTACTCTAGTCAGTAAGGAAAGGAAGAAGCTTCATCGACAACCTCTCCCCCTTGTCTCCGAAATAAATCGTAGACAAAAAACACCAGAGCCACAGTCGGGCTCGATGCACAACTGTACACGGTGGAGGAGGCACCATACCACCACCTGCAGTCATCTGCACCCTAGCCGGAGTCTTACCATCAAAGTAATCCTTGACGTAAGAACTTGAAACTAGGCCGGGTACCCTAGCCGCAGCCTTAGCTAGGTTCCAGTCGATCAAACCCCTAGCCTCAGCTGAATCCGCTCTCATAGCCATCGCAGGCCACGCTATCGGATCCTCTCTACAAGGTAAGCCGGAGATCATGTCGTAGTCCTCCAAAGTAACCCCGATCTCTCCAAAAGGCATATGGAAAGTCGAGGTCGTATCCAGAAGCGATCCAGAAAAGCTCGAATCAGGCACATGTTGACCCAAATCTTCTTTCCCTTGATCTCTCGTCAATCCCTCACCAAGGATCCAAAGCCCCCACGCTCAATGATCGCCTTCTCCTCCTCCGACAGCTTCTCATAGGCCTTCATCATAGTCGCGTACCCAGAAAATGACCTCATATTCCCGGCCTCCTGCACTTTCAAAATATCAGAAGCTTCTTAGCTAAATAAAGCAGATAATATAAAAGACTTAGTACAACGCAAGACAAGATCAATCACTGCCCAAATGACATGTTGGTCATCCCATTTATCTGCCCTTTGAGGCGCAGGCACAAACTGGCGCCCTCTCCTCCTGACGTTGACCGTCCGGGCTGCCTCTTCCGCTCCCTTCATTTCCCCCATGTGAACTACCATGGTCGTAAGGGGATCGATATCTACCTCCATAGGATCTCGTCCCGATGTGGAAGGTACGTCCTCTGCAAAGAAAGCAAAACCAAAGCATATAAAGGTAGTTTTAAGTCATTTTTCTACCCTTACATCTAGCAAGTCGACAAAAGTGATAAAATTATGTTCCTACATTTTCAAACTAAGCTTAGTCATGGCCACGAGTCAAAATTTCGGTAGCATTTCGCTACTATGGCCAAAATCCATACAAAAAGTGTCCTGAAACACCTATCACAAACCAAAACTTTGACATGATAGGGAGTTTACCCATCATCCAAGGATTCCAAAACATTAAGTTTCGTCAAAAATCGACTAGTTTAAAGCCATTTTTGAGCCCTTTGAAGTGATTTAGCAAAGATCGTCTTATTTTGGTCTCATTTCATCAAAACTCAACGAAAATTCAAAATGAATACATGGTTATGCTCATAGCATGTTCAGTTATGCATTTCTAATGTCAATTTCAAGGGAGAAATTCATTTGGGACGGAACCCCCAAGTTTTCGATCGTTTTGGCCATAAAATTCCCTAATTTTTCTATCCAATTCAAGCTACAAATGCATTTTAAAGTAAAGATGAGACACATACCTAGATTTGTCATGATTTGTGATAGATTTTGATCGAATTTTTGTGAAATTTGGTGAAGTATGCGGGTTTTGTCGAGAGAAGGAAGAACAAGAAGAAGAAGAAGAAGAAGAAGAAGAAGAAGAAGAAGAAGAAGAAGAAGAAGAAGAAGAAGAAGAAGAAGAAGAAGAAGAAGAAGAGTTTTGTTTAAATGAAATAAGAACTCGCGCTGAGTTCTATTTTACTCAGGCATGAACAAGCTCGGGAGAAAACGCAGTTTTTGCTGCGCCTCTTCCTCAGGCTCGTTCCTTGCTGCGCCTCTTCTCCAATAGGTTTCACAGCAGCTCTTCCCATTAATTCGTTACAAGTTCGTTATTTGCGGGCCCAAGCCCCATATTCTTCCACTTTTGGATATTTTCTTTTAGTGCTAGAGGTATTTTTACTCCGTATATTTCCTACGGCCGTATTTCTTCACCCAATTGGTCTACATTTTCCCCAGCGGTTGCAATATTTTTATTCCCCAGCGAGAGTTCATTTCCGCTATACAGCCCATGTATTTCCTTAAATACAAGTCTTATTTTCTATCAAATAAAATAAATCTCAAGCATTTGGCTCTCGGAAATTCCCATTCTCGAGGCATTTATTATCCAGTAGTTCTCACAAAGATCCATCTTCTACAAATCAGTTATTCTTCAGCGTTTCTCGGAAAGTCTCGCCCTCTACCAAAGTTAATTATTGTCAGCAATTCTCGGAAAGTCCTGCCAGTTGTCAGCAGTCCTCGGAAAGTCCTGCCTTTTGTCAGCAATCCTCGTAAAGTCCTGCCTTTTCTTCAAGCATTTCTCGAAAAGTCTCGCCTTCTACTCAAGTCAATTATTCTTCACTGCTTCTCGGAAAGTTCCGCCTTCAACAAAAACAAGTATTGATTAGCGCTCTCAGAAAGTTTCGTTGTTTCAAACATTCTCAGAAATTCTCGCTCTTCTATAACTTCAGGTTTGCTCAGCGGTTCTCGGAAAGTCATGCGCTTTATTGTTGGTTCTCAAACAGTTCCAGTTTGCCTACGTCTCAGGTATGATTTATTCTTATGGTTGGAGAGCCTCCTTACGTAGTCAAATGGACTTTAAACGATCCTCCCCGATAGTTGACAGACTCTAAAATGTTCCCAACGACAGGTCCTTGGCTCAAACCCCTTGAGCCGCCTCGCGTCGCCATAGTCTTCAGGTTGTAATCTTCGGATTGACCTTGAGGCTATACTTTGACTTTCACCTTGTCTAAGACTCTGTCAAAGTGGGGGATC
Organism: Silene latifolia; assembly: GCF_048544455.1. NCBI lineage: Eukaryota > Viridiplantae > Streptophyta > Magnoliopsida > Caryophyllales > Caryophyllaceae > Silene > Silene latifolia. The sequence continues at coordinate 55,022,245 of NC_133527.1, read as the reverse complement.
TGTAGACACCTCGTTTATACACCTCCCGTCAACCACCCAGTGATGATTGGACCGCATGTTTGATCATGCAGAGCGATTTATGATATTTCGTAAGTTCGTCGACACGTGATAGCCCAAACAGTCGAGTCAACCTCATTGTTATCATCTACGTGCCGATACGGTAGTTTTGACAGTAATTAGAGTTCATTTGGAGTCCGGGTCAAAAACCGCTTTTATTTTCTAAACCGTCTTAAACCCGAGTCGGAATTTTCTGGAATTTTCCAGAGTATTATTCCTAAATTTTATCTTTTATCACGAAATTATGTACCTTGCGGAATAAGGAAGCCTACATCTTCCCTAATTCCTAAATCAACTAAGGAAATCTTTCTTGCTGAGGAGGAAACTGCTCAAGAGAGAACGCAGCAGGTACTATTCCTGTTGGAAGGGCCACAGTTCCTGCTGCGCCTCTTCCTGGGCTGCTTTTTCTTATGTTTTCAGATTTCTTCCGAATTTCTTTCCTAGTTCTACTTTTACCATAATTCCTCCACGTTATTAGTATAAATAGAGGCCTCCGCCTCATATATTTTTCATGCGAGTGTCCGCCCTTCTCTTCTCTCTTTGAATTCTAAGACCGCGCTCTTGCTTTTCGACGCCTACGTGCTTGCTCTACGCGACCACGTAAGCTCAGATCATTCTGAGTACCAGTCACGTTTGCATCACCGACCAATTTGACCACTACACTTTAATCAACTCAATCAATTTGTTCTAAATCCTCTTAAGTGGGCACTTTTATATAACATCGAGTCGAAAAATCACTAATACGACAACTTAGTTAATCTCGCTTTGTCAAACATGTAAGTCCGAGGGTGTAAAATCCCAATTTTATATATTGTATTTTATTTGCTACCAATTGATATACGGATTTATATCACAAGTATGTTCAAAATTCTTTTCAAAATCATGCTTTCAAACCTATTTTTCAAAATAGCTGTAGATACCCAGTATCTGCTGAGACTCCAACAAACAACCGATGATTATCGGACTATAACATGCTTTGGAATCGCGGCGTTTGATCGACAGTTCGTGTACAATTTTACGTCGGAAAACTTAAAATGATTTCAAAAATAAAACATTTCAAAACTTTTCAAAAGTACCTGGAATGTTTAATGCATGACGACGGGGTCACAATGACACTAACTAGAGTCAAAACCGACACCGGACCAAAAACCGACTCGAAAATTCAAATCACGACTCCAACAACGAGTCAAACCGAGTCAACCACCAAAAACAAATCATTCAAAGCCTTCTATACTAATATTTCCCGGATTCATGAATGGTCAAGTACCAAAAATGTGACTACAAATCCTAGCATAAAACAAATCATGATTGCATTTGTGTGAAAGTGACAGGACAACTCGAAGACCCGCGACGTGGCTCGCGCCTCGTTGAGCAGCCCAGGTGGCCACGTCGCTCAAAACTCACACAACCACTCATTTTCCTATAAATACCCCTTAAATGCCCCCATTTAAGAACTTACGCGAGTGTCCGCTCCCGTCTTTTCTCCCTTAAAATTCGGGACTCGACTTCCTAAGTCACAATCCGACGCAAATTTACGACCTACCGATCGTAAATACAAGCCTTACACATTGTTTGGTACCGTCATCGTGCATTAAATCACTTGACCGGCCACTTCGACCACTACACCGTCACTAATCTTAATAAAACACTCTTTTTACTTACTAAAACGGTTTTAAACCGAGTCTTTTTCGACCAAACGAGTTGTTACACTTACGTCGGTTTCTCGCCATAACCAAGCATGTAAGTATGAGGGTGTAAAAATCGTTCTTTTATCATATCTTTACTTATTTCATGACTATAACATGCTAAATCATGGATAACATGATCCAAAACATAGGGTAGACGAGCCAAAACTGAGTTTTGGCTCGAGATGTAATCCCCTTGTTTCCGCACAGTAGGCCGGCGCCTCAATGGGGTGTCCAGGTCAGACTCAACCGTGTTTGTTCTCGTCTTTCCTCTTTAATCTATTTTCATATTTGTAATCGGTTTTTACCATTTCAAATATTTTCAAACCTCTTTTATTTTATTTATTTTTACAAGTTTTTAACCTTAAGATATTTTTCACCCTTTGTTCTTAATACCATGACGGTTTAATCTGTGTTTCGGTGATAATATTTGGTTAATTACATTTAAAAGGTATTTTAAAGCCTTTTATTTCATTTCTTTACATTTCGGAAGGTATTTTAAAGCCTTTCCTCATTTCTTTGCATTTTTAAAATAAATGTATTAGTCACCAACACAAAGTCATCCTTGGTTCTACATACCATGTCTGATTTTAACCCGAGTACGATGATGAGTATCGACTAATTATATTCAAATGAACTTAAAACAATTAGTTCATAATTATTTTCAAAACTATTCATGTCAAGCTTGCCAAGTCGAACCCGACACCGAATATCATCAAAATAATGATGATTATTCAAGTCTCGTTCCCCAAATCAACAAATGCGGTCTAAACGACCCTTTCAAACCAAAACGGGTTCAAATAACCATTTTTCAACACGTTTTATAAACGTTTTTTTCAATGGTCAGAACGCGTCTTAAACGGTTAACTGACCCGCGCCTAAACAGGCATTTTCTATTCCTATTTTCAAAACCAGGGGAGACCCCCTTGCATCGCCAACAGGCTCGCGCCTCATATGGTCGCACAGTGCAGTGGTCTGCATTCCTCTTAGGCATTAGTCTAGGACGATCCCGACTCCGATTAACCCGGATATAGGACGGATCAGACGACTAATCATATTTGCCAAACGCCTTACTAAGACAAATGGATCACGTTATGCACCCTAAACCTAATACGGTAAATGGATGTTTAATTTCCGTCTTGCATGCAAATCAATCATTAATCCAACTCGACATCTTATACTTGATACTTGGATTAAATCAACCGACTTAGAAAGCTCTCTCATGTTAAGTTTAAATTATTGGATGCGCATTCATGCATTTAAACCGTTTTATCAACTTTTGCATTCAACCAACCAAGATCGATCAGAGAGGCGCTATCGCATGGCGGGATTGGGTGTCTGATTAAAGAGCTTCCCAATACGTACCTTCACCTCTTACTCAGAAACTTTGGATAGTGGATGACCTTATCCAGAGCATACTAGAGTCATTCTAGAGATAGGATACTAAAGAGGGACGATTCCTTATCTTTAGTACCTATGTCAAACACTGCTTTGTGCTTCGTTTGACCGAGGTATAAAGTGGATTCGAACGCGTTCCAAGCATCCGACAAATGCTTGGTGGCGACTCCGAACATCTCTAATCGTTTCGAGACCCTTATCGAGATGAAACCGACCGATCTAAAATGATTTGGTCGGAAGCATCTTTACGCCGCCGAGCGTGGGTTTCAAAAGATCGCTATACGTCCACAGATTGGCTTGGCGTGTAGGTGGCTATGTCCACAACAGCACCGAAAGACGTCCTTGAAGAAACGCATCAGCAGATGCGCCTTCTGGAATAGTCGCAGCATTTGCTGCGCCTCTTCTAGAGGCTGCTTTTCTGCTACTGCTCTTCTTCTTCTTCCTTGATTATCTGTTTCTTTGTTTTCTTTCGTTTTCTTTTCTTCTTTATTTCAAATTTCATATTTTCAGTTTATAAATTTGTTTTTATTAATACTTTTCAATAATTTTTGACTTAAATCCCTTACAACTAATATTTGGGAGTTTTCGTCATTAAATTCGAACTCGGATTTAAGAGACTCGATTTGTTCATATCAAGTCCCTTGAATTCATCTTTGATATATGATTTCCATTATGTTTCGTCATCGATTCTTTATTTTCCAGTCTTGTACATAAATCAATTCCGACATCGTATCTACCCGTAACTCGTAGTATTTCGTAATTCATCTTTTTATCGCTTTATGACGGTTTCATATGCATATAATCTGACTAAATGTAATACTCCGTATTTAATATTTATAAAATAATAATATTTTAATTATACGAGTTAGGTTGAGATGAAATAATAATAATAATAATAATAATAATAATAATAATAATAATAATAATAATAATAATAATAATAATAATAATAATAATAATAATAATAATAATAATAATAATAATAATAATAATAATAATAATAATACATTATACATGTATTATACCCCACCATACATATATTACATACTACTTTATCTAACCAACCCTATCCATTTGTAATCCACCCAATCCACCATCAAATTAGAGAGAGGGAAAAAGAGAGAAAATAGAAGAAAAGGGAGATCGCTTTTTGTCCCTCCGACTTGAGATTGTAAGGTGAACCGTCATATACTAGCCTTTATGTTATTATTTTTATATCGTTGACTCACCCGCGACTTGGACCCACCGTGACCACCATAGGACCGTCGTTGACCGCCCATAAAGGGCTTTGACCGAGTAAAAAAGGGGATATTCGGGGGTGTTGGTGTCACGGGTTTAGGGTTGAGTTTTGAGAGGGTATTCGGGTTGGTTTGGGTCTAGTCTTGGGCAGATCTGGGTTGAGGGTGGAGGGGCGAGATGAGGGGTGGTCCTTGGTGGTGCTGAGGGCGGCTGGGAGCGGCGGAAATGGGTGGTAAAAGGGAGGTGTCGGGTTGGTGTTGTGTTGTTTTTTGTTGTTGTTGCATCGTGGTGGTGACACCACCGGCATGGTGGTCGAGTGTTGGGTACACCGTGGTCAGGGGGGACCACGGTGGTGGTAGACGACAACAAGGTGGCGGTGGAGGAATTTCGTGGTGTTGTTGTTGGTGCGGGGTGTGGGGGTAAGGGCGACCGTAGGTGGCGGCTGGGCAGGTCGGGCCCACCGTGGCAGGGTGGTGGTGTGACACCCCCATACTCCCAAGTGTCTTACCAGGACCACTCAGGTATAGGAACGTCACCATCTTGGTATCCCGAGGCAATAATAATCAAATTACAATGAAGAAACATAGTTTAAATAGCAATACGGTTTAAAGTGAACCAAAACTAATAAAAGTACAATAAAAGTTCTCAAAATCCAAATGTGTCAACAACTAAGGTATAACAGCGGAAGACTCTAAACTGCCTCACGGTGACTCATCCCAGCTATCCGAAAAGCATCATATCAAACCTGCTAAACAACTGCTCACCATCCCCGAATGGATCACCACAGTTTTACAAAACAAACAACGGGGTCAGTACTAATTACACAACATAAATCACAATAAGACAGATGTCAAACAGCTCAATCATCACATCAACCCCAACTTTATAATAAATCTCCTCATAATTGACTACACACTAAAGTGTGTAGTCCTGCCAAAGTACCAATCGCAACAGATACTCCACACCGCCAGTGGGGGACCGCAGCCATTCCCACCTAAGCCCCACTCATCTCCATCGAGCGATAAACCCAAGTTCATTAATGTGCACATCCCCTCCTGTGGCGGGTTCCATAGACGGCGAATCAAGGGCGTGTAGCCACTCCCGCAAGTGACTCCACTCAGCCAGGGACGCACCCCGAAGATCATAGACAGATAAACAGTAATCACAACACAAAACCAACAACCGTCTGAATCAATCAATAATACGAAATCACAACCGTCTGAATCAATCAACAATCACTAACTACAGCACAATCACCACACATTATGTAATTAGTACTGAGTAGGGAAACCCTACCTGGAAAGCAATCACATTTCAGACGATCTAGAAGCTGTCTCAAAACCTCTCTTCTACGAACCCTCCTCCTATACACATATTCATACAATCATTACGACAACAATATAATCACAAAACCCCCAATTCCCAAATTAGGGTTTAACCAAAATCAGTCAAATGCTATAAAAATGGTACGTAGAACTTACCCTTAACGCAAGGATCACAATTGTATAAAGAACAAAGTAATCCGACACCTCTAGCTCCGGGATTTGTCAACAAAGCGGAAGAATAATGCAACGTAACTTGAATTCTCTTTTAATTAGTGAATTTGGTTTGTAAAAGTGTTTAAGAAAGATGACGAAAAGTAATATATATTAATCCGCCTTATTAACAAAACCCGTCAAAAACACCTGATAACCGACTTACTCGATCGAGTAAGTCTCGTACTCGATCGAGTGCCAAGGCTACTCGATCGAGTACCCTACAGGAAGACTACTGTTTCGTATTCCAAACACACTTAATCGACAGAGTAAGCCCCGCTCGATAGAGTACCCACAGACTCATAAAACCGTAGTATTACAGTCTTCCCTCCTTAAAAAGAACTTCGTCCTCGAAGTTCAAACCACAACAAAACAAAAACACACTAACACTCTCCCGACACAACAACAAAAACATAACTCAACATCAAACTCCAAAACATACTTACCAACCAAACTCAACCCGACTCAAACAACCACTAACTATGTCAAAATCAACATAAAAACATGTAAAAACACTTCGCAACCATCTCCTACCCCCCTAAAAGAAACAAGGTTGTGTCCCCGTAACCATACATACCTGATCAAAAAGAGACGGGTAGCGCTCCCTCATGGCCTCTTCCGCCTCCTATGTAGCCTCCTCAACCTCATGATTGGACCAAAGAACCTTAAGCAACACTGTCTCACCATGTCTAGTATTCCTAACCTTCCGGTCAAGGATATGTTTAGGCACCTCAAGATAAGACAAAGACTCATCCAGCTCTATGTTCTCAACCTCTAGCACATGTGATGGGTCACTAACATACTTCCACAGCTGAGACACATGAAACACATTATGTACCCTATCCAAAGCAGACGGTAAAGCCAACCGATAAGCAACCTCTCCAACACGGTCTAAGATATCATATGGTCCTACGAACTTCTGACTCAGCTTCCCTTTTTTACCAAATCGCATGACCCCACGCATAGGAGACACTTTCAAATGAACCTTGTCCCCAACCTGAAACTCTATATCTCTGCGATGTAGATCAACATAACTCTTTTGTCGATCATGGGCCGCTCTCATCCTTTGTCTGATCATCTTAATCTGCTCTACCATCTCATGTACCATCTCTGGTCCTAAAACCACTGCCTCAGCACTTTCTTCCCAACAAATCGGACTCCTACATATCCTCCCATATAAAGCCTCAAATGGCGCCATGCCAATACTGGTGTGATAGCTGTTGTTGTAAGAAAACTCAATCAAATCTAACCTCTGTTCCCAGCTACCACCAAAATCCATAACACAAGCTCGCAATATATCCTCTAGAGTCTTGCTGGTCCTCTCAGTCTGGCCATCTGTCGCAGGATGAAATGTTCTACTCATCTTTAAGGTAGTTCCCAAAGACTCCTGCAACTCTTTCCAGAACCGCGAGATAAATCTCGAATCTCTGTCAGATACTATATCTTTAGGCACCCCATGCAATCTCAGCACATTCTTCCGATAAGCCATAGCTAATTGTGCCTTAGTCCATGTATCTTTCATTGGCACAAAATGAGCTGACTTGGTCAGTCAATCCACTATAACCCATATCATGTTGTTACCCTGTTGACTCTTCGGTAAACCCACGATAAAATCTATAGAAATGGACTCCCACTTCCACTCAGGTACCTCTAAAGACTGAATCTTACCTTGTGGTCGTCGTTGCTCCCCTTTTACTCTCTAACATGTCAAACAACGAGCCACAAACTCAGCTGTTTCTTTCTTCATCCCAGGCCACCAGAAAGTCTTCTTCAAATCCTTGTATAGCTTGTCACCAGCTGGATGTACCGAGTATGGTGTACAATGAGCCTCTGTCATGATCATCTTTTTCAGCTCCTCAACATTAGGGACACACCACCTCCCATCAAACCTCAAACTACCATCTATATGAATAGAGAATCTAGACACCGTCCCTTTCTCTACTCCAGCTCTCCACTCCACAATCTTGGGATCCAACACCTTTTTACCGCGAATATCATCATAAAGATCAGGCTGCACTGTCAAATCTCCCATAGCATCCTCTTTCTGGATCATATGTATCCCGAACTTCCCCACCACATCTCTCAATCTCATCAAAGATATAGTTGTGCACAAAGAATGCACACGCTTCCAGCTCAAAGCATCTGCAACCACATTGGCTTTCCCTTCATGGTAGATAATATCCATGTCATAATCGCCAATCAACTCCATCCACCTCCTCTATCTCATGTTCAACTCCTTTTGAGTGAAGATGTACTTGAGACTCTTGTGATCTGAAAATACCTTAAAGGTCGACCCATATAGGTAATGTCTCCAAATAGTAAGAGCAAACACAACTGCACCCAACTCCAGATCATGTGTAGGATAATTCTCCTCATAAGGCTTCAATTGCCTAGAATCATAGGCAATCACTTTCCCATTCTGCATCAACACACAACCCAACCCATTCTTTGAAGCATCCGTATACACCTCAAAGTTCTCACTCCCTTCAGGCAATGCTAAGATTGGAGCTGTGGTCAAACGCTCCTTTAATGTTTGGAACGCCATCTCACAACTTTCATCCCATCGAAACCAGTTCTCTTTCCTCATCAAAGCTATCATAGGCCTAGCAATCTTGGAGAAATCATTCACGAACCGTCGATAATACCCAGCTAAACCCAAGAAACTCCTGATCTCAGCTACATTCTTTGGTGCTTCCCACTTGGTAACTGCTTCAATCATCGCAGGATCCACAGCTACCCCTTTCTTTGAAATCACATGCCCCAGAAAACCAACCTCCTCTAACCAGAACTCACACTTGGAGAACTTTGCATACAACTCATGCTCCCTCAAGGTCTACAACACAACCCTCAGATGCTCCTCATGCTCCTCCTTAGTCTTAGAAAAGACTAAGATGTCATCTATGAAAACCACCACAAACTTGTCCAAGAACTGACTGAAGACTCGGTTCATCAAATCCATAAAAACAGCTGGTGCATTAGATAACCCAAACGGCATCACCACATACTCATAATGGCCATACCTCGACGTGAAAGCTGTCTTTGGTATGTCCTCTTCTCTAATCTTCACCTGATTGTACCCCGACCTCAAATCAATCTTAGAAAAGACTGCTGCACCACGCAATTGATCAAACAGGTCATGTATCCTTGGCAAAGGATACTTGTTCTTCACCGTCACTCTGTTCAGCTCCCTGTAATCTATGCATAACCTCAGGCTCTCATCTTTCTTTTTCAAAAATAGAACTGTTGCTCCCCACGGTGATACACTAGATCTAATGTATCCCCTCTCAATCAGATCATCTAACTGCTTCCTTAGCTCCTCCAACTCCTTAGGACCCATACGGTACAGTGCCATAGAGATTGGCCCCGTCCCCGGTTTCAGCTCAACACTGAAATCTATCTCCCTCTTCGGTGGCAACCCCGGAATCTACTCTGGAAAGACATCTGGAAACTCTTCCATAACTGGTATCTGCTCAACTGTCGGACTCTCCACTTTGTGATCCCTCACATGGCACAAGATCAACGGGCACCCCTTCCTCAAATAGGACTTCAAGGTCACTGCTGCAATCAACTTAACTTTGGGTTTGACAACAAACCCACGATAAGACACACTAATCCTCTTAGGACCTCTCAAAGAAACTTTCTTTTGATGACAATCTATCTTAGCTTTATACTTCCCCAATAAATTCATCCCGACTATCATCTCAAAACCGCCTAAAGGAAACTCTGGCAAGTCTACAGGTAGATCAACTTGCCCAACTATCATGGATACACCTCTATACAACCTCCCACACGATACAGACTCACCCGAAGGCATAAAAACTTCCTCTCTTATAAACTCATACTCACTCAAACCAAACTGTTTAACATGACTCGAAGATACAAACGACCGTGACGCTCTCGAATCAAACAAAACAAAGGTATAAACACCATTAATAAGAAAAGTACCAGTGATAACGTGAGCATCATCCTCAGCTGCTTTCTTCTCCATCATAAACAGCTTGCCACTGGTCTTCTACCCACCTCCCTGGACAGTACTAGCCGAGGTAGCCCGCTTAGAACCCGACCCCTGGTTGTTGTTGGTGTTTGTAGCTGGTTTCTGATAAGAATTAACGCCATTGCGGTTACCCCCACCGTTGTTGTTCTGACCTCCCCTGTTGTTCCATAACCCAGCCGGTTTGTTGCTCGTATAACTGTGCAGGATCCTGTGAAAAGTTCCCCTGTCCCGGCCTCTGGAAACCCCCACTCACCGCACTGGTGCACTCATGTCTCTTGTGGCCTACACAGCCGCAGTTAAAACAGATCATACCCCCAACTACCACCACTACTACCACGACCTCGCCCGTAAGAAGCCCCAACACTAAACCCTGAACCAGATGAATATGCTCTCGCCTGATTATGATTACTCATCTTATAACCGGACTGACCACCCCCTTCGCTCTCAGCTTTCCTCTTCTTATCACCTCTCTTTGGTCATCTCAACCAACCTCTAAGCTCTCCCAGCTCGCTCATAAACCTCCTTAACATCTGTAAGGACTCCCACCGGTAGCTTCTCCATAATCTTGGGGGTCAACCCCTTCTCAAACCTTAAAGCTAGATTCTCTTCACTTAACCCCATATCCTCGGCATATCTAGACTTCTCATAAACTGGCGGTAGTACTCAGCCACTGTCATGTCAGATGTCATCTTAAACTCATCAAACTCTCCCCTTAGCTTACTCCTCACATGCTCCGGCACAAACTCACGTCTCATAGCTTTCCTGAACTCATCCCAAGGTATTGCAGGTAATCCCTGGTTCATATACATCTCTCTATCACTCACCTTGACCTTATCCCACCACTCACCTGCCGCTTCCCTCAAGTAGAACGCAGCTTGTTCCACTTTCAACTTATCTGGACAATGAACTAACTCCAGGATATTCTCCATCTCCTAGTGCCAATTATCCAGAAGAATTGGCGCCCCGGTTCCCTTATACTCTTTCGGACTGGACCTAGATATGTGGATGCTGATCTTGGAGTGATCAACCTCCTTATCCTTTCCCACTCTCTTCAAAGCTTCCGTAAGAGCATCTTGGTGCTCCAACATCTTCACTATATCATCAATGTCCATACTCTCAGATCTAGCATATAAGGCGTTTCTTTTCGGCGGCATCTTGTAACTATATAAGAAAAGGTAGACATAAACATGCATACTATAACCCAAAACACGTATACGACCTGTATAGAACCCACTCGATCGAGTACCAAAACCCACTCGATCGAGTTGAGACCACTCGATCGAGTGCCCAACCTACTCGATCGAGTGCCTCGACTCCAGAATCTAACCAGAAACTTTTCTAATACATACTCGATCGAGCCTCTAACCCACTCAATCGAGCTGACCCCACTCGATCGAGTGCCTCTACTTACTCGATCGAGTGCCTAAAATATCGCTTCTGCCCAGAAAACGTAAACTACCCACTCGATCGAGTCAGACCCACTCGATCGAGCCATGCTGACTCGTAAACACTATCCGCATGTTCATCTTACTTTCCCAACATTATATACAACTTCTATACTTTCAACATAACAGCAACAACTATGCATGCAGATATACGTAACTCTTTATATATCAACAAAACGATCTATTTCATATTACCAATATGCCACATCATAAACAAACAACATGCTTTTCATCCAATGCAATATATAAATCTCATATCTTTCAACCCTTATTTCACACCTCCAATTCTCCACATTCAACATCCATCAATTCACACCATATGCCACTATATACATACACAAACCAGAAGACAACACATACGATCCCGACACGTACCCCATGTGACCGGTTCAAAATTGTAGGGCAAGTTCGCGACTTTAGGGCGTCTCCCAAGCCTTTGCATTAGCTCCTACAACTTCTACCATGGGTTCATTTTAATTTGACTCCCTATGTTCATTAGATTCATTGGTTACATGTTTCAGGATCGTCGCCCTGATACCACTTTGTGACACCCCCATACTCCAAATGCCTTACCAAGACCACTCAGGTATAGGAACGTCACCATCTCGGTTTTCCGAGGTAATGATAATCAAATGACAATGAAGAAACATATTTAAATACCAAAACGGTTTATAGTGATTACATGTTCAAAACCAAAACTAATAAAAGTACAATACAAGTTCTCAAAATCCAAATGTCTCAACAACTAAAGTATAACAGCGGAAGACTCTAAACTGCCTCGTGGTAACTCATCCCAGCTATCCCAAAAGCATCACATCAAACCTGCCCAATAATTGCTCACCATCCCCGAATAGATCACCACAGTTTTTTTTTTTTTTGGTGAAATGTGAGAATATATTAATATCAAAAAGGCTAATTACAAGAGGATTTCATGTAACAGAAAACATCAAAAGCCTTAGCTAACCAAAGACAAATATGCACACACTCTATGCCTACACATACTGCTAGCACACTTCTAGAATACCCCATTTTGCCAGCCATTTCTTATCAGTACTCGAAACAGGCTTCTTGAGTTTCCTTCTGATTCTACTCTTGATCTCCTCAATGATATGTTCAGATACTTTCTCTGGTTTAAGCAATACTTGTTTCATTCTGGCACTATTCCTTTGTGTCCAAACCTGATAATAGCATGCAGTTATCACCAGGAATTGTACTTTCTGCTTCAGACTTCCTTTAGATGACAGCATACCCATGCTCCTGTTAGTCTGCAGTGGGAACCCACGCCAGTTCTCCATCTGGTGTATTACCTTATGACTGTATCTGCAATAAAAAAACAGGTGTTCCTGTGTTTCAGCATCATTGCCACAGATTAAGCAGCAATCATCTGTACAGTATCCTATTTTGCATAGTTTTTCCTTCACATTCAAACCATTATTCATGATGATCCAAGCAATAATGGTATGTTTAGGTATGTTCCATTTGTTCCAAACCAGAGGCACCCAATCTTGCTTAGGTTGTTGTACCCTAAGCCATTCATATCCACTTCTTATGGAATACCCTTTAATATCAGTAGTCCACTATCCATTAGAGTATCCATTTTTCATCATTTCCTTGACTTTGCATATGTTCTTCCAAGACCAAGCAGCATCAGCAGGAGGGACATACTCATGCCAATCCCTTCCTTTTAAATATACTTGATTGACCCATCTAATCCACAGTCTATCAGCCTTCCCATAAATCCAGTCCACCAATTTGGCCACTGTTGCATAATTCCATATCTGTGCTTTCTTAATTCCCAGACCTCCCTCTTCTTTAGGTAGAGTAACCTTATCCCAAGTAATAAGTGGGACTCTGTGATACTCAGCATTGCCATCCCATAGGTAATTTATGAAAATGCCCTCAATTCTCTTGATAATGCTTTTTGGCAAAAGAAAAATGCTTGCCGAATATAAGTAGAGAGTATTAAGAACTGAATTGATGAGTACTACTCTACCTGCATAGGAGAGTTTCCTTGCCCCAAGGCTCCTAATTCTGCTTACCATCTTCTCAGCTATAGTATTACATTCAGTCTTAGTCAATCTGCCTGATTTGATAGGGACTCCAAGATATCTAAATGGCATAGCACCCTTCACAAACCCTGTAGCCTGTTGTACATCTTTAAGCTGTTGCCCAACTCCATTGTAATAAAACTCAGACTTAGAGCTATTTATAGACAGGCCAGAAGCTCTAGAGAAGGAAGAGAAAGCCCTGAGTAACAGCATTATAGAAGCAGCATTGCCCTTACAGAACATTAACAGGTCATCTGCAAACATCAGGTGATTCAATTTGGATGCCTTACAAAGAGGATGGTATTGGAAAGGCCATCTAGCCACAGCATAATTAATCATTCTGGTGAGGTAATCCATGCAGATGGTAAAAATAAGAGGAGATATAGGGTCCCCTTGCCTCAACCCTCTTTTGCCTTTAAAATAACCAAAGCTACCACCATTGAGACATAGAGAGAAGGATGTGGACCTTATGCAAGTCATTACTTTATGAGTAAAATCAGAAGGAAACTTTAAGCCCTAAAATAATTGCTCAACAAAGTCCCACTCCACTATGTCATAAGCTTTTTGGAGGTCAATTTTAAACAAACATCTTGGTGACACAGCATTCCTGTTATACATCTTGACTATGTCCTGACAAATAAGGACATTCTCTATAATAGATCTTCCTTTAATGAAGGCCCCTTGATTGTCACTTATGAGATCAGGCAAGACTTGTGCCAGTCTATTACAGAGTAATTTAGATATAACCTTGTAAATCATATTACAGCATGCAATAGGTCTAAATTGTTTGACAGTGGTTGGCCTCTCACATTTTGGTATAAGAGTAATGTTAGTAGCATTTATCTGGTTCAGAAGCTTACCAGTGGAGAATAAATCTTTGATAGCATCACACACATCTTCTCCTATAACATCCCAACTGTCCTTGAAAAATACACTTGTGTATCCATCAGGCCCTGGAGACTTATCAATTGGTGTGTCAAAGAAGATCTTTTTGATTTCAGCATTAGTGACAGGTGCATTTAACAACAGTGTATGGTCCTGAGTACAGAATTGCCCCTCATTAAGAACACACTGTCTCACATTTTCAGTAGGTTTATTGCTGCCTAGGAGGGTTTGATAATAGTCAAGAAAGGCATTTTGAATGGTCTGGCTCTCAGTACATACATTACCAAATTGATCTTCAATTTGGATGACCTTGTTCATACTAATTCTCTTCTTTATGGCCCCATGAAAGTAGGTAGTATTACTGTCACCCTCTTCTAGCCACTGGGACTTGGCTTTCTGACTCAGGAAGCTGTCTCTTGCTGCACTCAACTTCTTAAGATCATCAGCAGCCTAAGATTCCTTCTGCATCAGTTCAGTATTGTGAATATCACCACAGTTTTACAAAACAAACAACGGGGTCAGTACTAATTACACAACATAATTCACAATAAGACAGTTGTCAAATAGCTCAATCGTCACATCAACCCCAACTCCATAATCAATCTCCTCATAACAGACTAAACACTAAAGTGTGTAGTCCTGCCAGAGTACCCATCGCAACAGATACTCCACACCGCCAGTGGGGGACCGTAGCCGTTCCCATCTAAGCCGGCTCATCTCCATCTAGCGATAAATCCAAGTTCATTAATGTGCACATCCCCTCCCGTGGCGTGTTCCATAGAGGGTGAATCAAGGGCGTGAAGCCACTCTCGCAAGTGACTCCACTCAGCCAGGGACGCACCCCGAAGATCACAGACAGATAAACAGTAATCCCAAAACAAAACCAACAACCGTCTGAATCAATCAATAATACGAAATCACAACCGTCTGAATCAATCAACAATCACTAACTACAGCACAATCACCACACATTATGTAATTAGTACTGAGTAGGGAAACCCTACCTGGAAAGCAATCACAATTCAGATGATCTAGCAGCTGTCTCAAAACCTCTCTTCTACGAACCCTCCTCCTATACACATATTCATACAATCACTACGACAATAATATAATCACAAAACCCCCAATTCCCAAATTAGGGTTTAACCAAAATTAGTGAAATGTTATAAAAAATGGTACGTTGAACTTACCCTTGACGCAAGGATCACAATGGTATAAAGAACAAAGGAATCCGACACCTCTAGCTCCGGGATTTGTCAATAAAGCAAAAGAATAAAGCAACGTAACTTGAATTCTCTTTTAATCAGTGAATTAGGTTTGTAAAAGTGTTTAAGAAAGATGACAAAAAGTAATATATATTAATCCGCCTTATTAACAAAACCCGTCAAAAACACCCGATAACCGACTTACTCGATTGAGTAAGTCTCGTACTCGATCGAGTGCCAAGGCTACTCGATCGAGTACCCTACAGGCAAATTACTGTTTCGTATTCCAAACATACTTAATCGACAGAGTAAGCCCCACTCGAAAGAGTACCCACAGACTCATAAAACCGTAGTATTACAGGTGGCCCATGGTGGGAAGGCGTGGTGGTGGTGGGGTGTAGTGAGTCGGGTTTGGGTAGTTGTATAAGACGGGTATAATTTGCGTATGCGTATTCAATTAGTACATTTATACGTAGTCGTATAAATAGATTAGTATATTTATACGTATTTGTATGATTGGATGAGTATATTTATAAGTATTTGTATTATTATCGTATTTTAGAATATAGATTTTATGAAACAGTTTTACGAGACGGGCCTAGCTTGTGTGACCGATTTCTTATGCGTATTTTCTAAAAGGTAGGTTAATCCTACTCAGTTTCAATATGCATTTGAATGGTTATTTGAGTCGTATTTTAATACTTAATGCATTATAACATGATATTGATTAAGAGGATTAAATGAGTCCGTAATTGACATATTGTGTGGCATCTTGCATTTATTGTACTTGGCATATATATTGGATTATATGACGGTTGTGATTGCTGGTTGTTGTTGAGGAGACGGAAAGCGGTTGAGAGACCGTCTTTTGCTTGGGTCTCCTCAAGGAGCTTTCCCACTCCAAGAGGGATGTGCACATTAATGAATTGAGTTTGGAGGGCCTCATGTGGTTAAGACACGACGTCTGGTAGGGGATCCGGTTGGCTTCCGGACCCGGTACGTTTGGGCGTGTCCCGGTACCTGTTTGTGGTTGACGGTATGTCTGGGCGTGTCCCGGTACCAGTGTGGTTGACGGTATGTTTAGGCGTGTCCCGGTACCAGTGTTGTTGACGGTATGTCTGGGCGTGTCCCGGTACTAGTGAGGTTATCGGTATGTCTGGGCGTGTCACGGTATCGTGGTGGCGGTTGTTGGATATCGTGTTATTCATATCATAGTCATGTTGTATGTTCACACACTCGAGTCGTGTCACACTTCATTTATTTGTTGAAACTGACGTTTGTTGTGTCTTTGCATTGTCACCTATCTCTTGGGTGGCCTGTGTCGATCCATATGATATCCTTTGGTCATATGGGGAGCAGGTTAAGTACGGGTTTTATGGATAGTACGCGGGAGACGGGATGAGCTGGATGAGTCATAAGACGAGTCTAGTTGGCTAGACGAGTATAGTTGTCATGAGTTGTACTTTTATTCATTTGTTTACGTTTATGTAAATTCACTAAACATTTATATTAATAAAATGTTCTTTGATTGAAGTTTTGAAACACTACCTCGGGAAACCGAGAGGGTAACGCTCCAATTATCTTGGCCGGATAATCGGGGTGTTACACTAAATCACCTTCACTCGAGTTGTATAACAATAATCATTGTTAATTAACTAACAAGCGATAATAATTTAACGAGTATCACTTTCACAGTCAGAACCCAACTCAAGAACAGACGCATGGTCTGATGCGCCTCTTCTAAGGGACGCAGCAGATGCTGCGCCTGTTCTGAGGTGGCTTCTGTCTCTGAATTCACCTCGTTCAGACGTAGCTTTAGTTTAGGACTTTAACAGACTATTATTTCGTATTATCACTAATAATTCGACGTAGTTTCATATTTTAAGTTTTGTTTCTTTTCTTTTCTTTTCAAACCATTTTGTTTTCGAGCGTACTTGGAACGTAAATTCAAGTTATCCACTGTAACTCAATTGAAATTTATTTATTCCATATTGTTCTTGTATGATTTATTTAATTGGCATATTCACATGTAATTAATCTAAAATTCCAACTTCGACCCAATTAAGTGCTTAAATTGTTTGTTCACCGACTTAGTCTAAATTCACATGCTAGGATTAATCCGTGTTAGTTGCATTGTATGCATATAATTGACAACATATCAAGTATAAACAACTTCCATGATCATTAGTGAACAACTCGTATGAGGCGGGCGAGATTAGGTGTTCAAATAAACGAGCTTCCTCATACGTACCCTCACTCCTTACTCAAGATCTCTGTGAACACTCGTGTTCATTGGCATCACGAGAGTCATTCTAGACATAGAATGCTAAGGGTAACGAATTTCTTAGTATTTATATAACTAGTTTGTGTCTTGACATGGCGCGAATTATTCGAACGGTTCCAATTTTCCATAAAAATTGGTGGCGACTCCTCAAATGCAGACTTATCAAACCTTTCACAGGTTTAAATGCCTTGCAAATCGGTAACGCCTCATTACGTGCTTTGGCCTCGCGTCGGAGTTCTGTGGGATAAGTTTTACCGCCTCAAAACCAACGCGCAAATGCGTGCGGCCCGGGTGGCTGTGTTCACGGGTTGTTGCTTGTGTTACTCGGTTTGGGGCAAGGTTTTTACCCTCCATTTATGGCTAACCTAGGGTGTATTTGGGTGTCTTGTGTCGTGGGCGGTGAGGGGAGTTGAGTGGTAGTCAGTGTTGGCGGTATAGGTGGCTGTAGGTGGTAGAAAACGGGTGTAAAAGGTGGTGTATGGACTGTCGGATTGTTGTTGTTGGTGGTGATTGTCGTTATCGTTCGGGTTGTCGGTTGCTTGTTGTTTTTGTTACCGTGGTTGTGGGCCGGCGGCTGGGTCTACCGTGGTCAGGGGAGGCCACGGTGGTGGCGGGTAGTAGCTGCATTGGTGGTGGTATGGGGTGTTAGAGGGAGTGTGTCGGGTGTGTGTTGTGTTGGTGTTATTATGCCGTGTTGTTGTTGTCGTGGTTGTCGTTGCTGCTGGTGGCTGTTGGGCGGCGCGTGGCTGCAGTGGCGCCAAGCCGTGACCACCGTCGTGGTGGTGGTGGCCCACAATGGTTGGTGTTTTGATGGGGCTTGGTAGGTATGTCGAGTGTTTTGGGTAGTGTAATTAAGACGGGGTTTGAATAGCTTAACACGGGTTTTTATTTAATTAATTGAATTCCTATGTAATTTAATTAGATTAGTTAGTAATTATATTTAATTATTGTAATTAGGTGCCGAATTTATGGAGGAGCACATTTGTACCCGGTTGCTTTATTTTTTAGCGGGATTTACTAAAAGATAGGTTTATCCTACTCAGTGTCGATATTGTGTCTATTTGCTAAATGAGTCATTTGTCATTAATTGCATTGAATGAGTTGGTAACTGGTATGTTATATGGTGTCTTGCGTATTTGTGTTGTTTTGTATGTCGGAGGACATGGATGGTTACTTGTTATTAAGGAGACGTGAGGCGGTTGGGAAACCGTCTCACGCTCGGGTCGCTTCTTGGAGCTTCCCACTCCAAGAGGGATGTGTAAATTAATGACTTGAGTTTGGAGGGACTCGTGTAGTTGAGACACGACGTCTGTAAGGGGACCCAGTTGGCTTTCGGGCGTAGGTCTGGGCGTGTCCCAGTACCTGTTTGTGAGTTGTAGTGTGTGGGCGTGTCCCTGGTACCGGTGGTTGTGGGTACGTCTGGGTGTGTCCTGGTACAGGCTTGGTGGTTGTTTGATAGCGTTTAGTTCATGTAATAGTCATGTTGCATATTCACACACTTGTGTCGTGTCTCACTTTATTTATTGAAACTGGCGTGTTGTTTGTCTGTGTAATTATCACCTATTTCCGGGGTGGCCTGTGTCGATCCATACGATATTTTCAATCATATGGGGAGCAGGTTGAGTACCGGATTCGGGCCGCGCTACGGACTTGGGAGTCGAGTACATAGTCACTAGGTGGATGATATAGTCATAGAAGAGTTGTATTTCATTTATTCATTTGTTTAAGTTTATGTAATCACTAAACTTGTTATTTATATAAAGAGTTTCTTAATTGTAATTTCGATTTCACTGCCTTGGGAAACCGAGACGGTAACATCTCTCAATTACCTTGGCCGGGTAAGAAGGGGGTGTTACAGATGTAGATCCGCGTAGCTCTTTTATCGGTCTTATGCGACTCTCATCCTTTTGTCCGATCATGTTCACTTGTTCAATGGTGTCTTGGATCATTTGTGGTCCTAGAACCACCGCTCTGGCACTGTCATCCCAACAAATGGGACTCCTACACTTTCTTCCATATAAAGCTTCAAAATGTGCCATGCCGATGCTTGCATGGCAGCTATTGTTGTATGAAAACTTGATTAAGTCTAGCTTCTCTTCTCAAGTGCCTCCAAAGTCCATAACACAAGCTCTTAACACGTCTTCTAGAGTCTGTATTGTCCTTTCCGTTTGTCCATCCATGGCCGGGTGGAACGCGGTACTCAACTTCAAGTTTGTTTCCATCGACTTTTCCAACTCTTGCCAAAATCTTGATAGGAATCAAGAATATCTATTTGTCACAATGTCCTTCGACACTCCAGGAATCCTCACTACATGCCTCCTATAGGCATTTGCTAACTCGACCTTGTTCCAAGTGTCCTTCATTGGAAAGAAATGAGCATACTTGGTAAGTCGGTCAACGATTACCCATATCATGTTGTTTCCTTTTGGGGTCCTTGGTAAGCTTACAATGAAGTCCATAGAGATATACTCCCACTTTCATTCCGATCTTTCCAAGGGTTGTACCTTGCCTTGCGGCCTTTTGTGCTCTTTCTTTACTCCTTGACAAGTCAAGCATCGAGAGACAAACTCCGCTACTTCCTTTTTCATGCCTTGCCACCAAAACGTCTTCTTTTGGTCCTTGTACAACTTGTCACAACCCGGATGCACCGAGTAAGGTGTACTATGCGCCTCTTACACCATCTTCCCCTTGAATCGAACGCTACCATCCTCATGCACACAAAACTTTGAATTCCCACTTGTCCCATATGCTTCCATGTACTCTCGGATTTTTGGATCTTCTAGTTGCTTCTCTCGGATCTCATTGTACAATTCCGGCTCTAAGATGAAGTCACTTAGAGCATCCCCTTTTTGTATCACATAAATTTCCATCTTGCCCACTTCTTCCTTCAATTTCATCATTGACAAGGTGGTACAAATGGAATGTACCGACTTCCTACTCAAGGCATCGGCCACCACGTTGCCCTTTCCTTCATGTTATACTATTTCCATGTCGTAATCGCCGATCAACTCGATCCATCTCCGTTGTCTCATGTTCAAATCCTTTTGGGTGTAGATATATTTCACTTTGAGGTCTGAAAACACCTTAAAGGTAGCTCCATAGTGGTAATGCCTCAAAATTTTCAATGCGAAGACCGCGGCAGCCAATTCTAAGTCGGGAGTTGGATAATTTTCCTCATATGGTTTAAGTTGTCATGAGCCATACGCGATACTTTACCTTCTTGCATCAACACACACCCGAACTCATTCTTGGAAGCATCGGTATAAACTTCTAGATTTTCACTTCCATTCGGCAAAGTTAAGACTAGAGCGGTGGTCAAGCGTTCCTTTAGTATTAGGAATGTCGTCTCACAACTCCCGTCCCACCTGAAATGATTTTCCTTTCTCATCAAAGCGGTTAGAGGCCTTTCTATATTGGAGAAGTCCTTCACAAATCTCCGATAATAACCGGCTAACCCCCAAAAGCTTCTTATTTCCGCCACATTCTTGGGTGACTCCCGCCTTGTCACGGCCTCGGGTCTACCGCAACACCTTCCTTGGATATCACATGCCCCCAAAAAGGCAAACTTCTCTAGCCAATATTCACACTTGCTCAACTTGGCATAAAGTTGGCTGTCTCTCAAGGTTTGTAACACTATCCTTAAATGCTCTTCATGTTCCTCCTTAGTCTTCGAATAGACTAATATGTCGTCAATAAACACCACCATGAACTTGTCCAAGTATGGACTAAAGACTCGGTTCATCAAATCCATGAAAACAGTTGGAGCATTGTTTAGTCCAAACGGCATCACCACATACTCATAGTGTCCATATCTAGATCGGAAAGCGATCTTAGGAATGTCCACTTCCTTTATTTTTAATTGATGATAAGCCGATCGTAAGTCAATCTTTGAGAATACCCCGGCCCTACTCAATTGATCGAATCGGTCATCTATCCTTGGAAACGGATACTTGTTCTTGAAGGTGAAACGGTTCAACTCTCTATAGTCGATACACAATCTTATGGTACCATCCTTCTTCTTTACGAACAACACCGGTGGTCCCCACGAGGACACATTTGGTCTAATATACCCCTTGTCCAACAAGTCGTTTAATTTCTTCTTCAATTCCTCCAATTCCTTTGGGCTCATCCGGTAAGGGGCCTTAGAGATAGTTCCCGTCCCCGGTTGGAGCTCCACATTAAAATCAACGGCTCTATTGGGAGGTTATCCCGGTAGTTCCTCCGGAAATACATCCTCAAATTCTCCGACTATGGGAATGTCACTAGCCCTAGGTTCTTCCATCCTAGTGTCCCTCACATGACACAAAAGCATGGGACAACCTCTTCTTAGACACGACTTTAGCGTAGTTACGTTGATGAGTTTGACCTTATGTTTAATCAAAAAACCTCGATATGACACCCTAGTTCCTTTTGGACCATTTAAGGAAACTTTCTTTTGATGACAATCTATTTTGGCCTTACGCTATTGTAACCAATCCATGCCTAGGATAACTATAAAGTTTCTAAGGGGAATTCGAACAAATTGGCCGGGAAGTCAACCTCCCCAACCATTATCAACACTTCTCTAAACAACTTAGTACATGTAATGGACTCTCCTGACAGTATTACTACATCATCCTTTACGATATCAAACTCCCCCAATCACAAGGTTGTCACATGATTTCTAGACACGAAAGAGTGTGTTGCACCCAAATCGAAAAGTACAAAGGTAGGTATAAAGTTCACAAGAAAGGTACCCGAGACGACTTGAGCATCTTCCTCGACCACTTGCTTCTCCAGGGCCATGATATTTCCACTACTCTTCACACCTACGTGCACGTTACTCGAAGATGTGGTAGGTCGAGCTTCCGAAGATGTTGGTCCCCCCCAGCTCCCCATTGCCTTAAGTATGCTCCATTCCCTCGATTGAATCATCCACGAGACGCGCTTCCTTGATTGGCGCCACCACGATTTCCACCCCAAGTAGTGGTAGGACGGTTACTTGCCATGCTTTGAGAGTAAGTTTGGTAAGAGCCTCCTTGGCTATACCCCCTTTGAGCTCCTCCCCCGGTACTAGTGCACTCAAACTTCCCTTTGAGCTCCTCTCCTGCAATTGTAGCATCTATTTCCGCCTCCATCACTAGAAGCCCTAGTTGCTCCTTCTCCATATCTAGCTCCACCTCCAAGATAGGATCCACCCGAATATGTCCTTGCTTGGTTTAAGTTTTCTTTCTTGTAGTTGTTGTTTTTGCCTACTCCCTCGCTTTCGGCTTTCCTCTTCTCAATAGCCTTCTCCTTTGCATCCTTAGCTAGGTTCACGAGCCTCTTCGCATGTCCCGCTCGTCCATTGACTTCCTTCACCGTAGATAAGACTCCCGACGGCAATTTCTCCAAGATCTTTAGGTGTATACCTTGCTCGAAGTGGATAGCAAGCATTAGTTGGCTCATGTTGAGATCCTCCACAAAGGTTTGAAGTTCATGAAATTTTCTATAGTACTCTTGGACCGTCATACCCTCCTTCATCACAAGCTGTCGAACTCCGCCCTCAATTGGCTCCTAATATGCTTCGGGATAAATTTGTCGCGTAGATCCCCCTTGAAATCCGACCATAGGATGGCCGACTCACCCTTCTCATTGTAGTATTCTCTCATTGAAGCTTTCTCCCTTTCCCACCATTGTACGGCTACCCCACCCAAGTAGAAGGCGTCTTGGTCCACTTTGAGATCGTTGGAACAATTTGTCACGTCGAAGATATTTTCCATCTCCCCAATCGAATTACTGTGGACATAGGACCACCTACACGACAAGTCAATCCGTGGACGTGCAGAGGTCGGAAAGCCACGCTCGGTGGCATAAAAAAATGCTTTCCATCGGATCGTTTTAGATCGGTCAGTTTTGTCTCGGCAAGGGTCTTGAAATGATGTTAGAGATATTCAGAGTCACCACCAAGCAATTATGGGATGCTTGGAAACCATTCGAATCCACTTTATACCTAGGTCAATCAAGGAAAAAAGCGGTGTTTGACATAGTACTAAAGACAAGGAATCATCCCTCTTTACCAACCTATCTCTAGAATGACTCTCGTTCGCCCTGGATAAGGTCGTCCACTATCCAAAGTTTCTGATTAAGAGGTGAAGGTACCTATTGGGAAGCCCTTTAAGCGGACACCCAATCCCGCCCACGGTAGAGGCCTCTACTGATCGATCTTGGTTGGTTGAATGCAAAATTTGATAAAATGGGTAAATGTATGAATGCGCATCGATAAGTTAAAACCTAACATGTGAAGTTTACTATGTCGGTTGTTAATCCAAATATCAAGTAATTGATGTCGAGTTGGATTTAGTGGTTATTTGCATGCAAGACAGAAATTAAATATCGATTTACCGAGTTAGGTTTATGGTGCATAACGTGATCCATTTGTCTTAGAAAAGTGTTTTGCATGTGGACTTGTCAATCTGATCCGTTCTGTATTCGGGTTAACCGAAGTAAGGATCGTCCTAGACGAGTGCTGGAAAGCAAATGGGACCTGCATCAGGCAGACTATTGTGGTGCGAGCTTTAGGGCGATGCAAAGGAGCCTGTCCAGGTTTGAAAACTGCAAATTAGAGGGCCTACTTAGGCGCAGGGCAGCAGACGACCCAAAGAGGTGCCTCCTGGTTGTTAAAAATGTTTATGAAATTTGTTTGTAAAAGGGTATTTGAACCCATCTTTGTTGAAAAGGTCGTTTAGACCGCTTTTATGCTAATATGAAGAACGGGACTTGAATAATCACCATTGTGTTGACAATATTCGATGTCGGGTCGGTTTTGCAAGCTTGACATGAATGGTTTTGTGAAAATGGATGTAAAAAATGTTTATTATGAACTAATTGTGTTAAGTTCATTGTTTTGTAATTAGACAATGTTTATCATCGTACTCGGATTCAACCGACATGGTATGTAGAACCAAGGATGATTATGCATGTATGACTAATGTGGTTGTTTTTCGAAATGTAAACAAATGAACAAAAGGTTTTAAAATACCTTTTAAAATATAATTAACCAAATATTATCACCGAAACACGGATTAAACCGTCATGGTATAAGGAACCAAGGGTGGACATAATTTGTGGTTAAAAGATTTATCATAAAAATGATTTGAAACGGTAAAAACCGATTGTAAAATGAAATGAAAATGGAAAGAATGAACTCAAACACATTTGAGTTCTGACCTAGACAGCCAGTATAGGCGCGAGCCACCTAGTTGTGACTAGGGGCTCCTGTTTCAGGTCAAAACTCGGCTTTGGCTCATCCAATCCGTATTTTGGACCATGTTATGCATGTTTTAGCATGTTAAGGCCATAAAACAGATAAAAGGACATGAAAGAAGAGGATTAATTACACCCTCATACTTACATGCTAGGTTGTTGGCGAGAAATCGACGGAAGTGTAAAAACTTGTTAGGTCGAAAAACTCGGTTGAAAACCGTTTTAGCAAAG
Organism: Silene latifolia; assembly: GCF_048544455.1. Classification (NCBI taxonomy): domain Eukaryota; kingdom Viridiplantae; phylum Streptophyta; class Magnoliopsida; order Caryophyllales; family Caryophyllaceae; genus Silene; species Silene latifolia. The sequence goes on along the minus strand of NC_133527.1, from coordinate 54,997,015 downwards.
TAAAGAGTGTTATTTTGTTTAGTGATTGTGTAGTTGGTCGAAGTGGTCAGTCAAGTGATTTAATGCACGATGACGGTACCAAAAATGAGTATAGCTCATATTTTCGATCGGTAGGTTGGAAATATGTGTCGGTTTGTGACTTGAGAAGTCGAGTCTAGAATTTTAAGGGAGAAATGAGGGGGCGGACGCTCACGTGCCTTAAAATAGTGGCATTTGAGGGGTATTTATAGAGAATTGTATGGTTGTGTGCGTTTTGAGCGACGTGGCCGTATAGGCTACTCGAAAAGGCGCGATCCATTTCGCGGGTCTTCGAGCTGTCTTGTCACTATCACGCATTTGAAATCATGATTTGTTATATCCTATATTTTAGATGACATGATTGTTGCACTTGACCATCAAGTATACCGTGTATACTTAGCATGGAAGCTTTGTGATGTTTGTTCTTTGTGTTTGACTCGGTTTGACTCGTTGTTGGAGTCGGGATTTGAATTTTGAGTCGGTTTTTGGTCCGGTGTCGGTTTTGACTCTAGTTAGTGTCATTGAGACTCCGTCGTCATGCATAAAATACTCCAGGTACTTTTGAAAAGTTTTGAAAATGTTTTGTTTTCGAAATCATTTTGAGTTTTCCGACGTATAGTTATACAAACTGTCGATTAAACGTACCGATTCCTAAGCATGTTGTAGTCCGATAATCATCGATATTTGTTGGGGATTCAACAGATACTGGAACAGAGCCCCCACTGTGACTGAGGCTTGGACAATGCAAAAGTCAAAGTATAGCCCCCAAGGTCAATCGAAGATTACAACCCGGAGACTAGAGCGACGTCGAGGCGGCTTGAAAGAATTCGGGCCAAGGACCTGCCGTCAGGAAGGGCGACGTCAAGGTGACTCGGGGATCCGAGTCAAGGACCTACCATCGGGAACAGTTTAGAGTGTGTCGACTGTTCGTGTGGGACGTTTAGAGTCCGTTAGACTACGTACAAAGGCTCGACAACCATAGGAAGGAGTCATACCTGAGGTATCTTCGGGATAAGTCCTTGAATTGTTTCTGGTTTTCGCGTAAAGGCTCACCAGCCGTGTTGCGGATGTGATGAGGCTCGCCAGCTGTGTTGCGGATATGATGAGGCTCGCCAGCCGTGTTGCGGATATGATGAGGCTCGCCAGCTGTGTTGCGGATATGATGAGGCTCGCCAACCATGTTGCGGATATGATGAGGCTCGCCAACCGTGTTGGAGGTCGAATGGTCGACTGTGGGAAATAGCCGAATTTATCGGGCTTATTTCAAGAGATTGTTGAGTTAGTGGGCTCCGTGGGGAGGTCACTGATATCCTACTAGGGAATTTCGGCGTTTATATTGAATGTTTTTTGTGCTGGAAAGAGATAGGCTTTTTGTAGTTTAAGCCTGGCTCATGTGGATGGCGGTCCCTATTATCGTCATTCGTAATTTCGAATTTCGAAGAGAGGTAACAGTTTTTACTAACGTTGTTCGGAGTATGTGGAAATGGCAAATGTGAATTCCGCCATTTGTCGTTTGGAAGATAACGGTTTTTAATTCCGTTCTTTTGTGACTTGAAGTTTGTGAATAATAGTAAATTTGACTTTCACTATTTTTGTTAGAAAAGGTGACGGTTTTTAATTCAGTCGTTTGAAATTGTGAAAATAACGAATTTGAATTTCGCTATTTCATTTTCTTGAAAGATAGCGGTTTTTAATTCCATCGTTTGAAAATGTGAAAAATAACGAATTTGAATTTTGCTATTTTGTTTTTTTTTTTTTTGAAGTGATGGTTTTTAATTCCGTCGTTTGAAATTGTAGGAAAATAACGAATTTGAATTTCGCTATTTTGTTTTTTTTTTTTTGTGAAGTAACGAATTTTAATTCCGTCATTTGAAATTTGTGAAGATAGCGAATTTGAATTTCGCTATTTTGTGTTTTTGTGAGGACAATGACAGTTTTTAATTCCGTCGTTTAAAATTTGTGAAAATAGCGAATTTGAATTTCACTATTTTGTGTTTTTGTGAAAATGACGATGGTTTTTAATTCCATCTTTTGGTATTTGTGAATTTATGTGGAAATTGGGCCAAAGCCAAAGTTTCGCTTAAAATGCTAGGAACACCTCAAAGAGGCGCGAGCCATCGTGCGATGTAAGGGGCCTCCTCTTTTTTCTTCAAAAAGACGCGAGGAGGGCTTGCTCCTCATACACTTCGTCTTCCTCACTAAAACATGCGAAAATCCAACAAAATCGCCATTTTTAACTTCGTTTTCTCGCTTGTGTTCGTGCCATAATCATCATGCCATCTCAAGGTATGTAAAACCTCTTGATTCCACTTGAATTTATTTTCCTTTTTGTTGATTGAATTAGGGCGAAAACCTAATCCCTTTGAAATCGATTTGGGCATTTTTGCTTGGCCCATTTTCGAGTGAAATTGATGCTTGCATTAGGTTGGAAACATGTTTAGGCGTATAGGGGTGCTTTTAGTTTGCATTTTATTCCCCATTCTCCCTCCCTAGGAGCAAAAAACGTGAATGAGGCAAAAGACCGTCTCATTTCACAATGTTGTGTTTGTTTGTTCGAGTTGTGTGCCCCACTAGGTTGCATTGTAGTTAGGGAAGGCCGTCTTTGTCATGTTGGATCTTCGTTGGGTGTTGGGTGGCAAAATTTTGCATTTTTGCCTTTGTCAGACGGCCTTATGCTTGAAAGGATTTTATAACCCTCTAATTAAACTCCTTTAATTTTAGATCTAAATAACTCATTAAAATAGATGTTGATCTTATGCATGCATAACATAATAAAATAGAAAAGTAAGAACAAGATTTCTTACAATGATGAAAACGGTTTTAAGGGCACAAGTAAGAACACCTTTCTCAACTTGTTCTTGAGCTAAAATAAATGGATGATCCCCTTAGTCCCAATAGTGTGAGAACCTCCTTTTAATTGCACCACGACAACCCCTTAAATCTAATTAATATATTAACTAGATATATGTAATTAGAGACCTTAAATATAATCTAATAATATTTCTTATTACTACCTTTAGTAAACTAAATAATATTAGATTTCAACAATTTATTTTCTAAAACTAATTTTAGAAAGATGATGAGAGAAGTATGCTTAGAATATGCTAAGAATGAATTGTATATGAATAAGAACAATTCTTATTCTCTAAGTGGGGTGGAAAACCGGTGGAGGGGTGGCCAAGGGAGCCAATGCATGCCCCTTTTCTTTTTAGAATTGTTCTTATCAAAGGAACTAGGGTGTAGTCTAGGATTAGATGTTAATCATTGTGTTTTCCACAATATAAAAACATTGAACCAATTCATCCTATTACCCTCTAAAAACCGGTCCCCATAAGGTAATATGGAGTCCATTTTATTTTTGTCAATTGTCATTTTGTCATATAATGTGTGACATGTAACATGTAACATGTTATTAGTAATATTAATGCATATTTAACAATTAAATATCATTACATATATTAATACAATTATATATAACAATTGACTAGTAATTCATGATTACAAGTATATAAAATGGTTTACGCTAATATAATCTACAACATATTGTAATTATAATTAACCGATCATTCTTAATTTAATTATTTCATAAACAAAGTTTTAGTAATATAAAACATTTTATTTACTAAAAAGAATCTCATTTAATCGAATTACAATAAGATTCATATTCTCACTTTCATATGTAAGTTGTTCAATTTTTAAGGAATTAATTAATCCGCATCAGCATACAATTAATTAATTTATCTATTAAGAGAATCGTCCTTTAGGTGTGACCTTAAGGGATCAATTGATCACCACCGTCAAACGACAATAATGTCAAACTCTAGTCAGCTAATTATTACCGATTAATGTTGATCAGTTGACGTCTAAATATGAATCATCCCTTCATGTATTCTTATCATGAGTTTTAATAATGTGATCTCACTATTGTCGAAGATATATACTCCAACAATCTCCCACTTGTCCGAGACAAGTGTGCGTCACCAATTCTCTTGTTCAATTACTATCTCCCACTCAATGCAAGGTGTCTTGCAGGTCGTTCTTGCAAGTGATCATATCAAGAGTGGTTTCCTGGCCTCGATCTGGAGAGTAACTGTCTGACCGGAATTATCTACCGTAGATACCTTCCGAGTGTGACCACGCATTTTCAGTTCACTACTCCTCTAGCGGCCCTGAGATTATTAAATAACCCTGACAAGGGGGTGGACAATTCCTATCGCACTATTCCCTTTGTTTAGCCACAGCTCATCATGACCCAAAAGATGCCCATTTGACCTCATTTACCAAAATCGTAGAGCATAATTTAAAGTCACTCACAAACTGTGCCAACTTGGGCGAATAATCTTTAGTCAAAGAATTGACTCAAAAGAATAAAATAGTAGCTCTCGCCGCGACCAGGCTATATGATTTACCAGAACTCTATAAGCGGTCACTGCCCGACAGAGTGTCTCATACAGTCTACCTATGTGATCGACTAGTCATCTCTTATGACTCTATGGCACTTGAACTTGCCATCAATCGACTCACACTCTAGTCACTAGGAGACGTCACCTCATATAAGTGACTAGGGGCGAATACTATGTTAATCCAGTTCACTTTAATAGGGTTCAATATTGTCTCGACAACCTATTTGGAAAACAAAGTATTATAGGAAAAGAGTTTTGAATAAAACTCAAACGATGAATACATTATCGCATATGAAAAATTGATACCATATAAATTACTACATGATCTATAATCCATACTTAATATTGTATATAACTATACATCCCAACTCAATTGAAATGGCATGACTTATCATGCTTAGCCTATGAAAAGGCCTTGGTTAGCAAGTTTCAGCAACACCTTGCACTTTCCTAACCTTACTATATACTTTTTCCCTTTGTTATGTATAATCTTTATTATAAAACCCTTGAGTACGTGTCTAGATCCAATCTATACATAGGCTCTCTTGCCTTAGGATAGCTCCCACTGTCCTCACAGTGTGTAGGGATAGGACCTTTGGTTATTGGAACGAACTACCATAGTTCCTCTAATTCACAAAACGGAATCCTAATATCATCCCTTCCTTCTTGCATACCTTATTATTGTAAGTGTATTTAATTTCCGTTGTATATATCTCATTGTTCAACTGCCTAGGACGTTTCTAGCAGATATCCTCCTTAAAAATATAGCCAAGATGGTTCTCCAATCATCCTTATGTGTTTAGAATATGGTTTTTGTGTAACTCCTTGCACATAAATCCATCTCATTTCTAAATGCTTAGCTTCATATCTTTAGTACTTCCTGAGTACCAACTAATGAACTATGTGGCCATATAGAGACTTCTCTCAAAGATTCGATTTGTATCATCTCGTCATACTCCAAGTATACGAGGTTTAAGAATAGTGATACATCTTAGCGTAATGAATTTATCCCGCAGCGGAAGCATGTGGATTCAATTTCTACATGTTCAATACTTTTGAACTTGTCTAGACTCTTATCAATATAAGAATATTCATTTAACACTAATATGCTCTTAGAACTATCTTTATAGGTCTAGGTACCTTAGAAATGTATTATTCCTCTCCTAAGTCTTTCATCATTCACAGTGATTAATATGTCATTCACATATAAGACTAATAATACCACCGTACTCCCACTAAACTCCATGTATAAACATAACTACTCGACAATTCGAGAAAAGTTTATCACATGATCAAAACATATAATTCAACTCCTTAACTTCCACTTAAGATTTCTTCTTAAGTCTGTATCCTACCTTAGGATAGTTGCGATTTACAAAACTCATGCAAGATGATTTTAAAATCTAACTATATCAAATCATATCCGAATACAATGAGGCGTTGTTGTTGCGTGCAAAACCCTTTGCCACCAACCAACCAAGCTAAACAAACATTTTCATGTTTATGCTTATTTCGGACTCTTGTGGAGTCAAGACTAGATAAAGCATCTTAATAAGTTACAGGTTTGTTACTTTTAAAAATAACATGACTCCTGTCCACTTTTGTTTCGAATCAACACTTTAGGCTTGATTTTGACCAAGAAGAAACATCTTCCTACGTCTTATTCTCATTTTGTGGCTCTTGAACATTTTCTCCCACTCTGTCTTTAAGAAATAAACTTCTTTTCTCAAAAGATAGCATCACGAGCCACAAACATGTTGTTCTCGTGATAGTTGGGTTACAAAGCCACATACTTTCTTCCGAAACAAGCTACAACTTAGGTACCATGCCTAATCATATCATATATGAGTTGTACTTGATTGCTTTAACTATGTTTTCTTTTAGTGGGAAAAATAAATACTAGACAAATTGTGATAGAAACTACTTCCAACTGTATAGTAAAGATTCAATTATATCGTATAGGATTCTTTGTATCCTTATAACACACCTTATCATCATGGGGCGTGATTATGATAGTGATCTTGTGATACCATATCACACTGCGTTTGGTGTAAATCAAAGTCTTCACTCACTACAAAAAAAACGCGGAAAACTGACGGTACATGTGACGGAATTTGAAGTCTGTCAGAAGTTTAAAAATACTGACGGAATTGTGACGGAAAATCCGTCAATTATATGCTAGTGACGGAATATCCGTCACAGTACGTCAGATAATACTGGAGCGTTAAAAATCCAAATGCGCCATTTAATTTTGACGGAAAAGCCGTCAGAAGTGATGCCTATTCTGACGGATGATCCGTCAAAAAGATTGAACTCTGACGGAAATTCTGTCATTTAATTTCCCTCAATTATTGCCCAACCAGCAATAATTGAGAGAAAAATCCTGATGGAAATACCGTCAGGAATCCACTTTTTTGGATAGTCCTGACGGAATGTCCGTCAGATAAGTCAAACTTTTGTTTGACTTATCTGACGGACATTCCGTCAGGACTATCCAAAAAAGCGGATTCTTGACGGTATTTCCGTCAGGAGTATTTTAAATACCACGACAGCCATTCTCATCGTCATTATGTTTCCCCCAAATCGATTTTTAATTTCTTTCTCCCCAAATCCACCGACCACCACCACCACACCACAACCACTCTCTCCTGCCGCCGTCCACCACCACCACCACCCCAGGTTTGTCATTTATCTCTTGTTTTTCCTTTTCCTTTTCCTTTTTCCTTTTCTTGTTTTTATTTATATTTTTTGTATAGGTTAACGCCACGCCGCCGCAACCGCCCAGGGAACGCACTAGGCACTCATACTCTAGGCCGTAAGAGTTACTCCGATGCTTTCAAGGAATTGGTAAGTATTATACTCCCTCCAAATTTATTATTTTTCACAAATTGGTTACAAGTATTGATTGCCGAATATAATCAATTTACGTTTTTATGCTACTTTCAGGGTGAGTCGGCCACACCATACAAGTTGTTTACAAAGACCAAGAAAGACAAGAAGGGGGAGTGGGTTAATCCTCGAGCCGCTAAGACCGACGTAAGTTAATATTTATTGTATTTCTCTAATTCATAATGTTAATATTTATTATATTTTCCTCATTTTTAAATATAACATCATTTTTTCCTTATTTGTTTTTCTTTTAGGCCATTTATCAAGAAGAGATGAGTCGACCAACGCGCCCCGGAGAGGCTCTAGACGAGTACCGTTCGTTCTACAAAGTGGTCGATGGTTTTGACAATCGTGGAATATTTTTCGGGCACGGTGATGTAGCGGCCGAACAATGGTATGAACATCTGTGTAACAAAGGTACTCGTCGATCATTCTCTTACACTCCTACCCAGTATTTTCAATTTGCCACCCAAATAAACATTGAGCGAGCCGCACGACAAAGTCTTGAGGAAGAAATGTGCGCCACTCAAGAAACAGTCCATCTCCAAGCTCAGCAAATGGCAGAAATGAAACAAGCAATGGCTGAGATGCGCGCATCTCAACCCCCTCCCTCGTGCTCCGGTTTCGCCCGCCCTTTCCGTAGAGAAGACAATGAGGATGGCGGGCATGGCTTTGGTAGTGACTTTATTGAGCCTCTAGGTAATTATTAGTACCGTCGTCTATGTTCTTATGTTGGTAGTTTAGTTAAGGCTACCTTAGGACACTTATGATTATGGATTTTAGTAGTTTAGTTGGTATGTAAAAGACATTATTTTAAGAGACATGTAAAAATTTGACCTTTAGCTTTTATGTAATAACTTCGGTCTTCCAATCGTAACTTCGGTCTTCCAATCGTGTTTGGTTTTCTTTCGATGCTTTCGTTGTCTACTCTTGATTCCCGCTCATGCGGTCGACATGATAATGGATTCCCGCTTGGAGGTCGACGATTGTATTTAGTTTTTGCAAGTTTGGTGCGTAAAAACAATGCAAAATCCGCATTGTGGCTGGGCAGCAAGCTGCTGTTTTCAGCTACTGCCCAGATATGTCCTGACGGAAAACCGTCAGTAGTGAGCCATATCTGACGGAAAAACCGTCACAAAAGTCAACAATTTGTTGACTTATCTGAGGGAAATTCCGTCACAAGTGGGCCTATTGTGACGGAAATTCCGTCACATAAGCCAAACAAATTGTTGACTTATCTGACGGAAATTCCGTCAGGAATGGCGATATCTGACGGTTTTTCCGTCACTTTGGTCAACAAAATGTTGACTTGCTACGTCACCCCTAAATGTTCTATTTTGACGGAATAACCGTCAGGGGTGGAGCTTGTGACGGAAATGCCGTCAGAATTCTGTTTTCTGTGACCATTTGTAGTGACGCTTGATTCCTGACGGAAAAACCGTCAGGAATGGCTATTTCTGACGGAAAAGGGGCTGTCGTGACGGTTTTTTTCCGTCAGTTTTCCGTGTTTATTTTGTAGTGACTTTATTGTTCCCAATTTTAACAAAGTACTAATACTTTGGTTTTATAATCTGTAGGTTTTGATACCTTTTAAACATTCATTGAACATATTCAAAGAATTTCTCTTTTTACCTCATTAAGTGGATACCAAGTATCTACCTAGTTCATCGGTAAAAGAGAAGAAGTAATAATGACCTTCTCAGATTGAAAATATATTCGACCATACACATTGAAGTGTAATTTGGTAAATAACTTATTCTATTCGCTATACTTTTCAAGAAAAGTCACGAAAACATCTTGCTTTGAATACAAGATTCGCACATTTTATAAGATTCACAATCAAATAGTGTGGGATACTAGTCAAAACTAGTTTTAATGCGACTTTCAAATGAGAAATAATTTGGGATCACCAACTAGAGTCTTATATGACATTTATTTTTAGTTTGAATATAATTACCTTGATTTGTATGGTCTCACCATAAACTTAATCGTGGTATGTTAGGGCACAACGCTTGTTTTAATTGCATAATTGAGAAACCTTTTTGCGTTTTTCTACAAAAACTTGAATTATATTCTTATTTAGAGTTGGTGTACATCATAACAATTATCGAGGTACATTTCTAAATACAAAACTAAAATGAGTACGTTACAACATTCATATGTTCATGGATGAAATGGCAACTACACTAGTTCCATTCATGCAAATTTCTGAACATATTCTTGCTAGTCGTCATGCGATTATTCAATGTTATGATTCTAAGGATTTACAAAATCCTTGGATTGTGTTATGAACACATCCTCCTCTAAATACCCATTTAGAAAAGGTGGTTTTGACATCCTTATGCCATATTTCATAATCATGAAATGTGGCAATTTCTAACATGATTCACAAATTTCTATCAAATACTCATGATGTGATAATTGGCAAGAATGCAATGTCAATGTCATAGATATTCAGGAAGGAATATGTTGGAGTCACACAACCAACTTCCTAGATCTTTACTTATTTGGGGTTTGTCTCTATTTTAGTGTCTAACACCTTCTCTTTCTAGCCTAGCTCTATCCTTAACAATTAAGATAGATACTTACTTCTTATTGCTCCCACTCACTTCAATAATTTCTATTTGATGAAGACTTATTTTCATATAAATTCCTAGTTAATCCTTCACAAGGATGAACTTTATTGTGGTATTTGGTTAATCAAAATTTCTAACAAACTAATTTACCGATTTAACATTGTCATGTTCTTAACAACTTAAGTGCTTGATGACAAGTGTTCAGGTTGAGCAATAAGACCTTTGAAACGTGGATGCATAGAAGATATTATCAAAACATATTTTGACTAATCATTACTTCTATTCACACATCTTCCCAAGAAATCATACATAGGTATGTTAGGAATTTTAAGATGCTAATCTTATATGACATAGGACAACTCCTATGGAGTTCTATGGAATAGAACTATTCCTATGGAACTAATCCATGCTCTATTTAAACGGTTCATTTGAGGAATTAGAAAGAGATTCTATTAGTCGTTAGTAATATTAGTTTAGCGGAGACTCATGTTACAATCGAATGATATCGTATATGAGTATGAGCGATGATAAAGAACAATATAAAACAACAAAATAGTGGGAAAAGAAACATTCATCGTTAATCTATGAAAATATTTTAGCATGTTTTAGCATTTATATAATGACCTCCACCCAATTATATAAATGATTCTGAGATCCAAATCCATATTAACTCGGGTACGGGAAACCGATACATCCCTCATTAATATAACTCGGTGGGTTAACTCTTTAACCGATTCTACAATTAGAACTCTCGGTCGATGAAATTACGTGAAGTTCATCTCTAGCCCCGGAACATAAGACTAGTCTTCATGTCCCGTTGAGACCAACCAAATTTCGCGTGTAATAACTTGTTATTACCCCACTTACCCGATGAAAAATAAAAGTACCACGGGAAACCGAATCTACCCCAAATGTCAAAGGGATTCATGGGTCCTACTATTGGAAAGGCTAATCTCAATTTTTAAATATATGAAAGGTCTTGTCGATTTATTATCTATCTCCTTTATGTGAACTATATTAGTGAACTAACGATAATTATAATCGACACGGTTGAAAAGACGATAAAATATGCATGTGAAGTTATGGCGATTTGGCAATGCATACAAACATATAAAGCAAGCAAACAAAGAAAAAATAAATTTCCTAGTATGGCCTTTTCTAATATAGAAAATCTTATATTCTATTACAAATTCGGAAACCAACTCCTTTGGTCCCTAGAGCCTTCACGTGACACACCTCCCAAGGATAGACACCGTCTCGATCGGAACTCCTTTTCGAATGGCACCGTCTTATTGGAACTTTGGAATTACAAATAATTAAATAATAAAATGTACATTGTACTTCCTATTATACATTTTTAAAATGAAATCTAATGAAATAAAATAAAAGTGATACGAGATCACAATAAATTACAATCGAATTAATATTCCCTTATATTACGGGTAATATCAATTAAAACTAAGGCCATACTAAGATAAAATTACATAATTCAAAATTATATAAAAGAAATATGATATTCATCAATAAAATATGCAGCATTATAATATGTATTTAACATGCCAAAATATGTGCCAAATCCCCCTATTTAAACTTATATCGTAAATATAATCCAGTTTTATGGTTATTCGCGATTTTTAACTTATTAAAATCACAAAATAATACTAAAATAAAATTTTAGTCCAAGTTAATTATCCTAACCTTTTAAGACTCCAAAATTAGTCATTACTCAATTTTTGACAATAATTCAACTTGATTTAACATATATGCTCATTTTTTACCTTAAAATCATAACCTTTTATGAAATAAATCCAAATTTAATTACAATAATTTCAAAATTTGAATATTAAATTTTTTGAACATTATGGAATAATTCCATGACACTCATAATGTCAAAAATCAAGGTTAAAATATTTGAATTTATTTCGAGAAAAATATAGTTGCAATTTATCGGTTTTATCTAATAAAACATCTAAAGCATATGAAGATTAATCTAATGAATGTTCCAACTTTACATCTGATATGTGGGATAAAAATGAAACCTAAAATAATTTTCTCATGCCATTTAATTTGATTTAGCTATTTATGCTAAAATAGCCACTATTTATGTCATTTTTACACTAAAAAATTCATAAATCATGCAAAATGAATCAAGTTCATATAAAATTTTACACACAGTGAAAAAATGTGCATGTAACAATATATTAAAATTTCATGGCCTGTTTCGAAATTTATCTAATTTTAATCTTTTTACCTCGATTTATCTCATTTTTATCTCATAAAAATTATAAATCATGCAAAATAAATCAAATTTAAACGAAATTTTACATACAATAAGTAAAATATGCATGTGAGGTCATATAAAATTTTAAGGTCAGAAATAAAGTTTAACTATTTTTAGCATTTTAAATATTATTTTATACATTAAAATGTAATAAAATTACTAAAAATCATTAAAATGAACCAAAATTACCATAAATTATCAAAATGACCTAAATAAATTTTAGGACCAGAATACTTAACATGCAAAAAAATTTCGTGGCTTAATCATAACAATCACAAATTTCTAGTTTTAATTTAGTCGGAAAAACTAAGCCGATTATGCATGAACAAGCTAAGCTCATGATACCACTTGAAAGGATTCTATAACCCTCTAATTAAACTCCTTTAATTTTATATCTAAATAACTCATTAAAATAGATGTTGATCTTATGCATGCATAACATAATAAAATAGAAAAGTAAGAACAAGATTCCTTACAATGATGAAAACGGTTTTAAGGGCACAAGTAAGAACACCTTTCTTAACTTGTTCTTGAGCTAAAATAAATGGATGATCTCCTTAGTCCCAATAGTGTGAGGACCTCCTTTCAATTGCACCAAGACAACCCCATAAATCTAATTAATATATTAACTAGATATATGTAATTAGAGACCTTAAATATAATCTAATAATATTTCTTATTACTACCTTTAGTAAACTAAATAATATTAGATTTGAATAATTTATTTTCTAAAACTAATTTTCTAAAACTAATTTCTTATTACTACCTTAAGGGATCAAGTAATCACCACCGTCAAACGACAGTAATGTCAAACTCTAGTCAGCCAATCATTACCGATTATTGTTGATCAGTTGACGTAAAAATATGAATCATCCCTTCATGTATTCTTATCATGAGTTTTAATAATGTGATCGCACTATTGTCAAGGACATATACTCCAACAATGGTGACGAAATAAGTGCCTGTTTGTGTTCAAACTGAGCCATATTGTTTTGAAATAGACCTTAACGATAGTTTAGGTCACTTTGGGACGTGGTCAAGTCATGTTGCTTTATTGTGGTCGTATTTTGAATTTTTGACCCGCTTGTGCTCAATTTGGCGTAAAATTGCCTTTTTCGAGCTGTGTAAAATGACCAGTTGTGTCGGGAATTTTTGTTGCTTATTTTTGTGGACCTTGTGTGGGCCCGAGGTTGTTGGGTTGTCTTTATAGTTTTTATCGTTGTTTTGACTCGTCTTTTGCTTGAAAAGAAGTGCAAGTCGTTTTTTGTGAGTTTTTTTTTTTGTGAAATGTTTTGCTGGATGGGATTGGGCGGGTTTGCCCTTACCTTTGTATTTGTATTTGCAGGTGGTTTTAGTTTTTGGATTTTGTCCATTTTGTGCCGTCAAAATACTGAAATTTCGGCTGACGTTGTTTTTGTCTTGATTTCAGGCGAGTGTTCTGGGGGCAAGTAGGCCCACTTGGTCTGTGGTTGAGGCCTTAAAGGAGGAGGAAGATCCAGGAGGATGAAGGATGGTTGTCGTTCTGTCTTTGTCCGGTTGTGTTTTTCCCGGGTGGCCTTTGTCCAGCGTTTGATCAGGTGTTAATCATTGGATGTTGTCTGCAGCGATTTGGACGTCTGATGATTGGGGGTTAACACCTGTGCGTCATTCTACGTTGCCGTTTTCAATCGTCACTGAATTCTGATGATTGGGGGTCAACATCGAGGTGGCGCCCTATATCGTGGATCTTACTAATCGCTGAATTCCGATGATTTAGGGTTAACGTCGGCGCGATGCACTGTGTCACAATTCCTGATCATCATGCCGTCCGAAGTCTGCCAGACACTTTTTCCTTTTTTGTTACGGGGTACGAAAGAGGGATTACCGTCATGGTAACCACCTCTGCTTCCGCTGTTAATCCTTTCTTTGCCATGTTGTTCCCTTTCTTTTCTGGTTAGAAGGATAGGGAGTGCTTAGTTCGATAGGCGGCGGATAGCCTCCAGTTCATTGTTTTAAGCCAGTGTTTGTATGATAAATACTTCAACCGGATCCTGTTCGTATGGTCAGTCGTTTGTATCAAACGTGTGTTGATGTATTTTGCGTGAGGCGGTTTGTATAAATGTGTTTTTGGTCTGTAGTTTGTTTGTGTTTTGCTTTTTTATAATGTGTTTCGGAGAAGCACGGTCGGCGGCTGATTCCTCATTTGCTTCGGCTTTTGTTCCTGCATTGTTAGTGTAGAAAACATTCAACAGGTAGCACGTACGCATACACGTACATACGCAAAAGCATTTGATGAAAAAAAACAAAAATAACCACGATGACTCAAAGTTAAAATTGAAATTGAAAAGAAATTTTGAAAATTTCGTGACAAGTCGTCACGTTTGGATTTTTCAAATGAAGCTGTTTTGAGATGTCGAGGAATTAATTCGTGTTTGAATTAAATTGTGTCGAATTTTGCCGAAATGATTTGTAACCCGAAAATTAAAACTCAAAACGTCAAGGATGAATTTCAAAAGAGATTTTGTGAGTGTGTCAAATTTGATTTTTTTGTGAGATCAAGACTTGGATTTGCAAGAGTGTTTTGAGAAAAAATTGATGTTATGTTATCAATTTTGATTTTTGTGGAATTGCGAAAAAATTTCGGAATTTGCGACTGACATGCAAACGATCTGTCGCGGATCGGGGCGACTAGCCCTTCTCCCTTTAAAAAAGAAGAGAAAAACCCGTATGTTCAAAGCTGCGTCATGAAAACCGTGTCGGTTTTCGTAAAACGTGAATCCTAGGAAATGTGAGTGTGAGAAAACACAAAACTTTCCGGATAGGCCTGAAGAGGCGCGAGCCTTAGGGTGAGAAAATCAATGCATCAGAAAGAAGCACAACTTGACAGGGACAAGTCAAGGTGCAGATTCTTAGAATCAGTCCAAAGAGGCGCGAGCCCCTAGACGATACAAGGTGGCTTCCCCTTTTTTTGGAAAAAGGCGCTGATTGTTTTGTATAAACACTACAAAAATAATGGGGGAAACTAACGGTAATTCTGACGGATTTTCCAAACCGTCAGATAATTCGGGAAACTGACGGAATACCGACGGATTATCCGTCAGTAAAAAAAATACTAACGGACATTCCGTCAGACTTCGTCACAGGTTACTGGCGCGTTGAAAAAAACAATGGTGCCATCACAGCCTGGCGGATTTTTGACGGATTATCCGTCAGTAAGGCAATATTACTGACGGAAATCCCGTCAGATATCCTCTTCCCAGAACCAGCCAAAAGGCAATAATTGAGATAAAAATCCTGACGGAAATTCCGTCAGGAAAGTCAATATTTCATTGACTTTCCTGATGGATTTTCGGTCAGGAAACCGTGTTTTTTAAAATCATGACGGAAATTCTGTCAAGAAAGTCAACAGAATATTGACTTTCCTGACGGAATTTCCGTCAGGATTTTCCTTTAATCTAAAAACAATCGCGAAATCACCTATCATTCTATCGCACCTAAATTTCTTCCAAACCAATTTTTCTCCCAAACCTAACCCCAAAATCCGACACCACCACCACCACCACCACCAGCACCCTTTTCTCCTTCCGACCACCACCGCCATCTACACCATCAACTTTGCCCAGGTATGTCCTTCCACTTGCCGCCTCCATTCCGCTTTTCTTCCTCTCTCCTTCCTTTTAATTCTTTGTTTCTTAATTAGGTATTTTTTTAATCTCTTTTAAATTAATTTTTTGTTTAATTAGGTTAATTGACTTACGGTAGAAGCCATTGTTGTAATTGATGTTGAAATTATTGTTGGTGTTCATGCATGTTGACTTAGGATAGAAGCACTGTTTAAATGTTAATGTGAAAATTTTGTGAAATGTTAATATTGTTAAAAATTAGTATTATTGCTAATTAGATTAGTTGTATAAAATGTAAAATGTTCGTTAATTAAAATGTAGATTGTTAGTTAGTTTTTGTTAATTGACATTATGAGGATAGTAGTCATTGTAGTATGTTTTGTTTTTAGTATTGTTTTTAGTATTGTTGAAATTATTGTTTATATTGACCAAGTACCCAATCAAAAATTACATACTCATTACGAGCAATTTTTAAATAGTCCCCGTTTTGGGACTGTCTTTGTCCATTTCAAGTCACTTAGGTAGTAAACATGTACTTGTGATTTGTTAATGAGGAAAGAGCTCGGTGACAACTCTTTTAATGTTCTCTGAATGCATATCTGGAGTAATTATTTATTCTACATTGTGTATTTGGAGAACAGAGGAGAATTGCTGCCGAATTTTTTTCTCATTAATAAATCACAAGTGCGTGTTTTCTAGTGACTTGAAACGTACATTGATGGGTTTAGGTTGGAGTGATAAGGACCCAATTCAAAAAAAAAAAGATTACTTGTTGACAATAGTTATTTGTTGGTGATAATGTTTATTGAGTATTATTCTTGGTTGTTATTGTTTTTTTATGACATATATACAAACAAATTGAATTGTAGATACATAAAAACATGAAAAGATTAGAACGACAATGGATGTATGAAAGATTAGACGGAAAAAAGAAACCCAAGCGTGAATTTGCAAAGGGGATGAAAGAGTTTATTGAATTCGCGGAACAAAGTAGTGTGTATAAGAATTTTAATGAAATGAGGTGTTCATGTAAGAAATACAATAACAGAGCTTTTAAAGGGAAGAACGAAGTTCAAGATCATATTTGGTCGAATGGTTTTGCCGATAATTACTATGTGTGGACGTATCACGGTGAGGAACTGCCTACCAAAGAAAGTTCAAGTAGTATCGTAGTTAGTGAGAATCCTTACCGGGAGCTCGTGGAAAATGCATTACATGATAATGTTGATCAAATATTGGAAGAGCAACTCACTCCCGACGACCTTTGCAATGAAGAAGTGCGTTAAGAAACCCCAAACCCCCTAGTTCCTTCTTTCTATAAAATGCTAGAAAAAGCCAAACAATCAGTGTATGAGGGAAGTAATATGAGTTTGTTGCAAGCGGCAGCTAGGTTGGTAGCACTCAAATGTGAGAATAACATATCTCTTAGATGCGCGAATTGGTTTGTGTCGTTCATATGTGACATTATTCCAAAGAATAATGAAATGGCACGCAATTTTAATGAGATCAAGAATGTGCTTAAGCGACTCCAACTACCCCATGAGAAGATGGATGCATGTCCTACAGGATGCATGCTTTTCTGGGAGGAAAATGTTAATCTTGAGGAATGTACAAAGTGTCATGCATCTTGGTATAAAAGTACAAAAAATTCAAGTGGGAGGCTAATTCCTTGTAAACCGTTAACTTATTTCCCGCTTGCGCCAAGGTTACAACGATTATATTGAACCAAGCACATAGCAGGTGAGATGAGTTGGCATCATAGAAACTCTCGATGAAGAGAAAGGGAGACAATGGCACACCCAAGTGATGAAGAAGCGTTGAAACATTTCGATAGAGAGCATCCAGAATTTGCAAGTAAGCCTCGTAATGTTCGTCTGGGTTTGTGTACAGATGGATTTAACCCTTATGGGCATTTTGGGAAGAATTACTCATGTTGGCCCGTGATCGTCACTCCGTACAACTTACCTCCTTGGTTATGCATGAAGCGACAATTTATGTTCTTATCTCTACTCGTTCCAGGTCCTAAGAACCCTAGACAAATTTGGATGTGTAGCTGTAACCGTTGATCAAAGAGTTGAAAGAACTTTGGGAAACCGGCGTGTACACCTACGATGTTTCTAAGAAACAAAATTTTTAATTAAAGGTTGCATTAATGTGGATGATCAATGATTTCCCGGCATATGGCATGCTTTCCGGTTGGTGCACAAGTGGGTACCGTGCTTGTCCTTACTGTCAAGAAAAAGAACATAGATCTTTTTGGCTTAAAAATAGCAAAAAGGTTTGTTGGTTCGATTGTCACCGTGATTTTTGATGACGCGTATGTTCAGAATCCAACAGCGGAACAGGAGAACATGCAGATCATTCTCTCACAAACAAAAGAAGATGGTCAATGGTAAGTGTTCTAATATTTTATTTTTACCTTTATGAAAAATATATCATTTGAATAAGGGTTTTTTTTGTCAAAAACTACCTTATATTTAGGGGTATTTGTAAAAAAACTACCTTATATTGTTTTTCTTGTTTTAAACTACCTTTGTTTTCTCTTATCTTGGTAAAAAACTACCTAAGCTCACGAGATGACGAGATTTAATCGATTTAGCGACATTAACCTATCTCACATGACCCTGTTAACATCAAACAACAATGGTCAACCGCATAAAAACCACGATTTAACTTCAGATGACCAAGATTTATATTTTTCACATTTCAATAATAACTACGAGCATCTACTAAAATTAAGCGTAAGTACATCATGACTTCTCAAAATCTGGTCTAGGCATGATTTAAACATTAAAGAGTCGTATGAGATACTTTAAAGCCCAAAAACTAACCAAATTTGTCTATACTATTAGCATAGGTAGTTATTGACCAAAAGTAAAGAAAACAAAGGTAGTTGAAAACAAAAAAAATTAATATAAGGTAGTCGTTTTACAAATACCCCTAAATATAAGGTAGCTTCTGACAAAAAACCCTTCAAAAAATCATATTTGAATTTCTAATATCTATGTATGTTTTAATTTTCAGGTGGATTGACAAGTCTGTCAAAGCTTATGTCACTTGGTCATTCACTAATAACATCTCAGGTGACGAGTACTTCACCAAATGGAATGAAGCGAGCCATCCACAGCGCATGAAGATGTGGACTTGGTTTAGGGTAATTTGAAAGTTACCTATTATTTACTTAACGTTAATAATTTTTATTTTTTTTATAATTAAAGTCATCTTTTCTATTACTAATTAAACACTTGTTTTTGAAATAGAAACATGTGAAGTCCGTCGACGAAAACCATGACGCTAAGCGTAAATGGCAAAAGGCGGTCACGAGGCGGATTACCAAGCTTGTTAATGGACTCAAATATTCAAAGAAAAAGCCCAATTAGGTCCCTGGCACTTGGTGGGAGAAGCTCAAGGTTAGGGAAAAACCAGATCCTGAATTTGCCAAAATTTTTAAAATAAACACAGCAAATAGAAAGTCGGGTGCTAAAGACGGGAAATCATTAGGCACTAACACTCTAGGCCGTAAGAGTTGCTCCGATGCTTTCAAGGGATTGGTAAGTATTGTATTTATTATTTTCACAAATTGGTTAGAATTACTGATTGCCGAATATAATCAATTTATGTTTTTATGCTACTTTCAGGGTGAGTCGGCCACACCCTACAAGCTGTTTGAGAAGACCAAGAAAACGAGAAGGGCGAGTGGATTAATCCTCGAGCTGCTAAGACCGACATAAGTTAATATTTATTGTATTTCTCTCATTCTTAATGTTAATATTTATTGTACTTTTCTCATTTTTAAATATAATATTATTTTTTCCTTATTTGTTGTTTTTTCAGGCCGCTTACAAGGAAGAGATGAGTCGACCAACGCCCTCTAGAGAGGCTCCAGATGAGTACCGTTCGTATTACAACGTTGTCGATGGCTTTGAAAAGAAGTGTGGTATAAACCTCCATGTAACAAAGGTGCTCGTCGATCGTTCTCTTGCGCTCCTAGTGTTGTTTCTAAAATTGCCACCCAAATGAATAATGAACGAGCCGCACGACTAGCTCTTGAGGAACAAATGTGCAACACTCAAGAAATAGTCCGTCTCCAAGCTGAGTAGATGGCAGCCATGCAAAAAGCTTGGGCTCAGATGCAGCAATCTCAACCCCCTCCCTCGTGTTCAGGTTTCCCCACCCCTTTTCGTAGAGACGACTATGCGGATGACGGGCATGGCTTTGGAGGTACTGATCACGTTGAGCCTCTAGGTAATAATTAGTATCGTCGTCTATGTTATTATGTTAGTCTTTATCTTATGTTAAAAACTTATGATTGTGGCTTAATATTTTAGTTGGTATGTAAACGACTAACATAAAACACTTTTCCCCTCCCTCATGCTCAGGTTTCCCCACCCCTTTTCAAATACAGTATTTATATGGTCACCTTCTTGGAATCATCACCACTTCGAGTAGTTTTCCCAACATACTTAGTAATACCAACATACGTCGATACCCCTCACACGACCTGGATGTTCTGCTTTGCCGATTGCCCTAGCAAGAATGTCATCACGTCCTTCGGGCTTCCATTTTCCTTCTTGTACCTCCTTCTCACAAATCCTCTAAATACACATAAAACCATTGAGAAACTCACAATTATATAACTCCGACCACCAGTAGTAAGAGTGACATATTTATTCAAACTTACAATTTTCTTTTTGATGTCCTTATCATATTCAGTTTTCGTCTTTCCATTCTTAGGAGTGTGACCTTCCACCCAAGCGTCGTGACGACTAAATTTTCCAAGCTTTGCCTACAATTCATTCATCACATTGATATCCTCTCAAAATATGTATGATTACTATGAACATATATAACATCCAACTAAAACACCTAATAGTCTAATACTATAAGAATTATGTACTTATAAGTTTCGTCTTAATCAATCTATAACCACCTCGGGAGCCGTAAAAGTCGGTCTTTTTCTTTGAAATGTTCGCCTTGTTCCTCTCACTCATAGCCTTCATCAAATAAATTCTATCAAGAAACGTGAGCATGACCAAACACTAAACTAAGTATACTTCTTTACTTATTATTATTAAGTTACCTTAAACTTGTCAGACTGCATCTAAGCGATATCGCTATCCCACCTGTTTGACATACGGATACTTCTTTTTTGGCGGTTTCATGTTCATCTCCCCGGTTTCCTTGTTGAACAAGTGGTTCTCAGCAATCTTTAACTTCCAAGATCTAAGGGCTTCCCCTATATTTTTTTTAGGTACTTATCATACTTTTCGGGGACAACGTAAACTAACTGCATATATGATGAGCATAGTTGGTACTAGTGTTTCGGCTAATACACATATTAAGTAGTAACTTAATTTCAGCTAAAACATTTATTATTGTATATACGTACCTTTATTCTGTTTATTAGCATGGTGTTCCGTATTTTACTTAGTTCACTGATACGCGGCGTACCAAGAGGCACATACTGTCTTACACAACAACCAATCCAACTCGCAAAATACTATTCTCACCATATGGCAGCCCCGTATCTTTATCCCACTATAAAGGATTAGGTATCTTTGAATTTATTGCTTCTAGGGAAACCCTGTGGCGCATTCGACCCGTAGTGTGTTGCAAATTATTCTCATCACCTGAGTCGTCGCCTGACGCATTTCCATCGTTTCTTTTCCGCTTTTCGACCATATCTAGAGCAGAAATTAATAAACAAATAATAACAATGCATACTTATAATAACAAACAAATCTCTACAGAGGAGGGTTTATTACTTCTTTAAAGAGGAGAATCCGGATTTGATTTGGCGGTGGCAATGGCGATGATGACGATGACTGCGAAGGCGATGGGGTAGGCTGGTGGTTGAGGGGAAGCTCAATGTTTAAGGATATTATGTGGGGGAGGGGAAGCTCACTGTATATATGTGTGAATAATACAACACTTGCAAGACCTTGTTTATTGGAAAGTAATACACACGGTATAAGAAAAACCGTTATATTTTGTTTCCAAACAGACTACGGTTTTGTTTGAACCATAATTTATTGATTAGTATTATCTACAACGGGTTTGAAATAACCATTATCTTAAATATTTTAATTTTGTTTGATTTTTCTGCCAACAAATAAAGCATCATTTCTCTATACATAACAACGGCCTGAACGGTTATAATTGTACACGTCCAGAACAACGGTTTAGGTATTACCGTTTTATTTTATATTTCATTTTCTTTGATTTTACCACCAAGAAATAAAGCATCATTTTTATATAGATAACAACGGCCTGAACCGTTATAACTATACACGTCCTGAACAACGGTTATGGTATAACCGTTGTATTTAATAATTCATTTTGTTTGATTTTGCCGCTAAGAAAAATAAAGCATCATTTGGTATGATTTTTCCCTAACCCGCCCGCTGCAATAGCAGAAAAAGTTTACAACAGCAGTTTGATATATAACAGCAAGACAATAATTACACATGACGTAAGATATCTTGATTGGAATTCTGATATTTTCACGGCTGCCGGGAACGTTTTTTGGATTTGCTACTCTCTTCATTAACCCATATACCTTCATCATGATCATCCCGTGTATATATGTTTTGAATGTTAACATTTTCAACATCATTACCAAATTACGATATAGCACTGTGATCAAGTCCTTCAAATTCGATGTCTTCATCATTTGGAATTCGGCGATGGCAAGATAGAAAAACTGACCACTTCTTATCCATAGGATCGGTAACATAAAACACTTGTTTTGCTTGTGACGCTAATATAAAAGGATCGTCCTTGTTTCCAACCTTGTCAAAATTTACTAATGTGAATCCTAAATCATCCTTTTTAACACCATTGCTGTTGTCTACCCACTTGCACCGAAATAGAGGTTTCTCAAAATCCATGTAGTCTAAAACCAATATCTCTTGAATAACTCCATAATATTGCATTGTACCCAAAATAGGATTTTTATCCTTTGAACTAGCAAAGTATATTGCCTCAGAATCTACGCAAACTCCACTGTTTTGCATTGTGCTCGCTTTATCTTAAATGCGGGTGTTGAAAGTGTACCCATTGATCGTATACCCGCTATAAAAAGTCGCACGAGCATCAGGACTGAAAGCGAGATGTCGTAGGCTGGTTGAGCAATCATCAATTGGGTTTTCATCATCGTAAATAGTATCCTTAAACCAGTCACTAAATTGCTTGTAATGCTCATTTGCATACCACCTTTCGTTCTTATGAGGGTGTTTTCCCTTAAGGTAACTATGGTGTTTCATACTGTAAGGCTGGACATGATCATCGTTAAAAAGAACGTATGTATGAGCTCTATATCGCATGTCAGATGACATATCCTTGGAAACACGACCCCTTACACCTTTTCCATTCATCCAGTCACTATGACGATTTGTAGGAGCTCCAATTAACTCATCCAAGGAGAGGTACGCGTAACAATACGAAAGAGCTTCATCTATAATTGCTCGCTCAGCAATACACCCCTCTGGACGATACCTATTAGATGTGTAATCCTTGTAAATTTTCATCAATCGTTCGAATAGGTACTAATATCTCAAATACACTAGCCCGAGATACAAAACCTCCCGGACTAGGTGGACAGTCAAATGAACCATGATAGTGAAAAATGAGGGAGGAAAATACAATTTAAACTGACAAAGACTGGTGACGAGGATGTCCTGCAAAGTTTCCGCTTCATCGGGATCAATGACTTTACTGTTAATTAATTTGAAGAAATAACAAAATCTAATTATAAAATGTCGAACCTTTGGAGGTAGAATGGAACGAATGGCAACATCTAGTAGTTGTTGCATCAATGTATGACAGTCATGTGACTTTAAACCAGTAAGTTTTAGGTCCTACAGTGAAACAAGGCTTCTAATATTATATGAATAGTCCTCTGGCACCTTAATACCATGCAAGCATTCGCAAAACTCTTTTTTCTTCTTTTTTTGAAAGAGTACGAGATGCAGGTGGCAAAAAAGTTCGATTTCCTTTTGCTTTAGCTGCCAGCTCGGGCCTAATACCCATCTCAACCATATCATCCCTAGCTGCTTTGTTGTCTTTTGTCCTACCTGGAACATTCAACGGAGTATTGATTATATTATCACAAACGTTATTTTCAATGTGCATAAAATTTAGGCAATGTCTAACCGGGAGGTCACGTCAGTATGGAAGTTTGGTAAAAAATATGGTTTTTTTTATAGCCACGAGTAGACAACTTAGGTCCCTTCTTCCTATACGTTATCTCAATATCTTTCACTTTGTCATACACTTCATGACCATTCAAAATCTGAGGACTCCCACGTTGCTCAGGACACCCATTAAACGCCTTCTGAAGCTTACGATAATGATGATCAGGGCATAACCATCGACGATTTCCCCTATACACATGCTTGCGAGAATGCTTCAAATATTCTGATTGAACACCCCCCCCCAACACACAATGGGCAAGCCTCTTTCTCATGTAAAATATGTCCAGAATGATCGTCGTAAGCTGGAAAATCAGTTATTGTACTTGTACACAATAACATAGCTCTCAGATTGAAACTTTCCTTCTTATAACCATCAACATTGGTATCCCTCTTTCCCACAGAATCTTCAGATCATCTAGAAGTGGTTCCAAATACACATCTATGTCATTTTCAGGTTGTCGAGGGCCAGATATCAACAAAGACAACATCAGATACTTCCTTTTAATGCAAACCCATGGGGGCAAATTATAGATGGCCAACACAACTGGTCAATTACTGTGTTGAGTACTCATGTTTCCATGAGGGTTCACATCTGTGGAGACCGCTAGACACAAGTTCCTTGCTTCTTTGGCAAAGTCAGGATATTTAGCGTCAACTCTTTCCACTGTTGACCATCCGCTGGGTGTCTTAACTTTCCATCTTCAATCCTTCCACTATTATGCCAAGTCAACATTCTTGCATCTTCTTCATTCAAATAAATCCTTATGAATCTTGGTATTATTGGAAATTACCACAACACCTTAGCTGGGATCCCTTCCATAGTCTTATAATGCCGTACAGAGCAGCGCGGACAATATGATAATTTCTCTTAATCTTTACGGTACAATATGCAGTCATTGGGACAATCATGTATTTTCTCATATTCCATGCCCAATTCTCTAATCATTTTTTTAGCCTCATATGTCTGACTCGGAAGAACATTAGCGTCAGGAAGCATGTCACATAGTAAAGCTAGAAGATCCGTAAAACTCTTATCACTCCACCCATTTGTCCCCTTCAACTTATATAACTTTACCACCGCGGACAATTTGGTATACTTCTTACAACCAGTAAATAAAGGCATTTCAGATTGACTCAACTTCTCAATTAAATCATCAGCATTTATTTCCCCATCACTAGTAGCTTCAAAATCATCGAATCCATCATCTTGAGCAAACTTCTCACCTAAAACAACTTCAGGTGTGGGTGAACGATTATTTACACAGACATCATATCCCTCATCCCTTGTATCTAAACCAGCATCTTCAGGTGTATGATTATTTACCTCTACATCAGATTCCCCATCCTCATCCTCTAATTTTCCATGAAGAATCCAACGCCTATAATCTCTACTGAAACTATTCTTTTATAAGTGTACTATTTTAGATCCCGCGCAATGAATGCGCCGTATTTATAGAGTTTTTATTTTTGTATTACTTAATCATGATGAATTAACACCTCATTAATTTTTCATATTTTATGTCCTTATATTTTGATATGAGAAAAAAAATTGAACTGTAAAATTATTCAAGAAAACTGAGTAAATTTAAGTGTAAAATAATAGTGCTATCACATTTATTTTTTTTTTTGCAAAAAAAATTTATCATTTCATTCAAAATATGAAAGAAATTACAAGAGATTTTTGCAAAGACTATCCACTATACAATAAGATCATAAACTAGCAGCTAGAATCGAGTATTGCTTATGACTAGTCCACATTAGAAGTCGAGTAGAAACAAGAAATTTAACCCTACTAACAATTTCAGTAACTGTAGCCTTTCTTCCTCTAAAAAGACGAGTATTTCGCTCAGTCCAGATTTGATAAACAGCAGCTGCCAATGAAGTACAATACCAGGCCATCCTCCAATTGTGTGTACTCCCAAATTTTGCGTGTTCAAGTTCAGTCAGTAAACAAGAACCAGCACGGTGCATACCCATCCACTGTAGAAGCTGATGCCAGACATCCTTAGAGAATGAACAATTAAAGAACAAGTGAGCATGATCCTCAAGGGCAATTTCACAGAGGGAACATCGATTAACCACAGAAAACCCTCTACTCTGCAGATTGTCCACTGTTGCCAATTTCTGTTGAGCTGCCAAAGAACAAATAATCTTGTGACTTGGAACAAGACGAGGATGAGACAGAGCTGCAGTCCAAGGACCAGCTAAGACAGCCCCTCTCAAATAGCCATAGGCTGCAGTAACTTTGTATTTACCATGAGAGTACCAGCTGTTAATCAGAGAAGAAGCAGTAGTAATGCTACCTGCTAGAGCAACTAGCCTGTCCCGTACATCCAAGATTCCTTTAAGACTAGAGGAAAAACTGTCCTGGGATTGAACAAACCAGATAGATTGATGCCGCAAAATATAAGTCTGATGCCAGGAAACCCAACTCCCCTCAGTAGTATGATCCAGCAGATAAATCCATCTACACTGCAGGGCATCATTCCAAGTGGAGAGATCTTTAATATTGAAACCTCCTGCATCCCATGGCAAACATATATCCTTCCATTTCTTAAACACCATTCTTCTTCCATCAGGCAGTATTCCCCAAAAAAAGTCCTTACAAAGCTTATTGATTCTTCGCAGAACCTCCTGAGGTAAAAGAGTACAAGAACACCAAAACGTTTCCATGCCAAAAATGATAGAATTGATTAACTGCACCCTACCAGCATAGGTAAGGAAGTTAGAGGACCAATGTTGGATAGAATGCTTAATCTTGAGAATTAGGGAATCAAACATTGCCACTGAAATTCTAGAAGTGGACAAGGGGACTCCTAAGTATCTGAAAGGGAACTAACCATGAGAGAAACCAGTTGCTGCGAGCATAGCCTCCTTGACATCAGGATGCACCCCTCCAAAATACATGTTGGTTTTCTCAATGTTAGCATGAAGCCCAGAAAGCTCAGCAAAAAGACTCAGAGTACTCTTAACTGCTGCAACAGAGGGGAAATCCCCCCTAACAAAGATCATCAAGTCATCAGCAAAGACCAAGTGATTAAGTTTAAGCCTAGAGCACTTAGGATGATAAGAGACAAGGGGTTGATCACAAAGAGTTCTGAGATATCTTGACAAAACTTCCATACTAAGCACAAACAAGTAAGGGAAAAAAGGATCACCCTGCCTAATGCCACTTTTCCCTTGAAAAACCCCAGAGAGCTCTCCATTGACTTTTAAAGAGTACCAAGGAGTTTGAATACAGCCAAGCACCCAGTCAATGAATTGCTGAGGGAACCCCAAACCAGAAAGCATATTAGCAATAAAAGACCATTGGAGGGAATCAAAGGCCTTCCTAATGTCCACCTTGATCATGCAGCGAGGGGAAATATTAGCCCTATTGTAACCTTTGACCAAAGTTTGAGATAGCATAATGTTCTAAAAAAATGCTTCTACCTTTAATAAAGGCTGCTTGTTCAGCACCAACAATGGAAGGAAAAATACTTTGAAGCCTGTTAGCAAGGATCTTACTAACTGTCTTATAGAAAACAGTGCAGCAAGATATAGGCCTATAATCAGTGACAGCATTAGGTATGGCCTTCTTAGGGATTAGGGAAATAACAGTGGAGTTAGCCTGCTTAGACATACTGCCAGAAGAAAAAAATTGGTTCACAGCTTTGCAAAAATCCTTGGCAATAATGTTCCAGGCAGATTTAAAGAACCCAGCTGAGAAACCATCAATACCAGGACTACTATTAGAGTCCAAACTAAAGAGTGCATCTCTGATTTCAGCAGGAGAGATCTCCCTAACCAAGGAGTGACTATTCGAAGAATTAACCACAGCTCCAGAAGAGATAAAATCAGTATCTAAGGGGATGGTAGTAGAGCTGTGCCCCAGCAGGCCCTCGTAATACTGATTAAAAGCAGCACTAACAGAAGAAAAACCCATATGAAGCTTGCCATGGTGATCATGAATGCCACCAATAACCTGCTGATGAGTTCTCTCAGAAATCTTTGCAAAAAAATATTTAGAACTACAATCAGAGTCCTGGATATCCCTAATTTTTGCTCTTTGAGAAAGGATTGAGAGCTCATGTTCTTTAAGCTTGGCATACTCAGCAATTAAGAGCCTTTCCTCCTGAATAAGACTATCAGAGTAAGGATTTGAAACAAGAGTGTGTTGACACTCCACCAAAGCATCTTTAGCAGACTGAACTTTCTGAGATATATTACTGAAATGCCGCTTATGAAAGTGGGTAAGAGCATGCTTGACACTTTTTAACTTCTAAAAGAAGCAGTACATAGGACTTCTCTGCAAAGGAGTTGCCCAAGCTGCCTTTACAGTTTGTAAATAATCAGGATGCCCAGCCCAACCATTGAGAAAACTAAACCTCTTAGCAACCTTTTTATCATAAGAAACATGGACTAAAACAGGGGAGTGGTCAGATATACCAGGCTCCTGGAAATGACCAAAAGCATTGGGGAAGGAAGAAATGAAGCCAGGATTTGCTAGGACCCTGTCCAGTTTAGACCAAACCCTAGTCCCAGAATCCTGCTTATTAGTCCATGTCATATCAACCCCAGTGCAAGTGAGATCATCAAGATTACAGGAAGCAAGACAATCATTGAAATCAAGCATATCCTGAAGCACAGGAGGAGTGTTACTTACTTTCTCAGAAGGAGTTCTCACCACATTAAAATCACCAAGCACCAACCAAGGTTCTGCAGTGGAACCAGCAACAAGACTAGACCACAACCTATGCCTATCCAGAGGATCATTACACCCATAGACAATGCTCAAATGAAAAGTAGAGCAAGACTCATGATGGTTCACCTTAAAGTGAATAAGCTGATCAGCAACAGTATTACTAAGCATAGTAACAGTACTAGGGTTAAAAAAAACCCAAATTCTCCCATTATAATGGTGAGAATAATTGCAAACCACATGCCAATTTCTAAACTTCTTTTTAATGATTTTAGAAGCTTTATGCTCCTTAACCCTGGTTTCTAAGAGAGCCATAATATCAAGCTTATTAACCACTAAGTAATCTTTAACTTCACTATATTTTAAAGGACAGTTGAACCCTCTTATATTCCAGGAAGCTATCTTCATTGTGATTTATCAGGAGGGACAACAATCTTACCATCCAACACAGCACATCCTGAGTGCAACTCAGAAGAAGGATCAGAAGAGGAAGGCATTTCCACTGGAGATCTCTGACCTAGCAAAGAGCATCCTGAGTCTACATTCTCCAGAGTCGATGCCATACCAATTTTGACCCCTTCAGAAGTAGCACTTAGTACCAAATCAATCTCAGAAATAATCTCAACAGCCTCTAGTATCTCTCCTGGTTCCAAAACCTGATACTTATTAGCAAGAGGAACTGAACCATTCAGAAAAGAAGAGATTTCTGCAGTTTCCTGCAAATCCTCTCCAGGAACTTCAGTAAAAGTACCATCAAGGAAAGGGTCAGCATCATAAGATTGTGTAACCTCATTCAGCTGCTCCTCAACCACAATGGGATCAGTCTCAGGTGGAGCAGTAGCCAGCACAGGCTTTGTGCTTTTAGAAGCAGTCTCAGAAGGTTTATTCCACTTACAAGTAGCAATTTTATGCCCCAGTTTGCCACAACCAGTACAGTAAAAAGGTACCCATTCATACACCACTTTCTGGGAAATTTGTCCCAAAAAAGGAGTATTAATGACAACAGTGTCTACAAACTCACTGGAGACATCAATTTTCACCAGAACACGAGCAAATAAAAGCTTTTCCTTATTAGTAGTTGCAGGGTCCGCAAAAAGAGGCTTTCCTATCTTACTAGCAATCTTACTAAGAACAATTTCAGACCACAAGTAAGGATCCAGACCCGGGAAAAGGATCCAAACAGGAACTTTGGCAACCCTTTCCATATCACCAGAAAAATTAGGAGTCCATTGTTTAAGAATCAGAGAATTCCCACCTATCATCCAAGGTCCTAGCCTCAGAACTTTGTTCATATCCTCCAAAGAAGAGAATCTGAAAGAAAACCACCCTTTTTTGTAATATTGAACTACAGGACTAGCAATTTTTGCCCAATGTTTCGAGACAAAATCCTGGACAACTTTTAGAGTAGGTTTTGCCCCAATTATGTGACCCATTAAAGTGAATTCCCAAATCTTAAGCTCTTCCACAAAATCAGTTTCATCAATCTCAATTTCTGAAGCAACAACACTATTTTGACAGAAATGTAAGCTCATACCCAAATTCTGCGGAGCTTTAACCACATGAGACCAAGTTTTTGCAGAATTTTTACCCCCTACATCAGAAACAACTGAACCAGACTTCAAAGAAGCAGTCGGAATCACAGAATTAACCACTATAGGACTTAGACTCACTGAATTTTCAACTATCGTAGATGGAACAACAGTCGTAGGATCACCCGAAGATGAACTAGGGTTTGTCGCAATTACAGTAGTTGACAAAGGAACATCATTAACAGAAGGAAACTTAGATGAACTAGGAGAAGAACGATTTATACCAGCTGCTTTAATGGCAGAGGAGATCAAATCGTTTACTGTCCCCAATTCCATGGGAGCTTGAAAATCCACCATAGAATCTTCATTATTGACAACAAGAGATTTATCAGATGGAATCAGAACTTTAGTAGTACTAGTACTAGCAGTAGATCGAATCCGCGCTATGCTACCTCGAGTTCGCGCCATGGATTATCCGTGGAAGAACAGAGAAGCAAAGAAAATCATGAAAAAAATGGTGTTTTTTTTGGTTTTTCCGAGAAAAAGAGAGAAAGTTTGTTAAAGAGAGAGAAAGTTTGTTCAACCTTGGCTATAGTGCTATCACATTAATTGTTCATTCTCGTTATTGTATTTTGCTTCGGCCAAAAAAAAAACCTGAAAATTAATCCAAGAGAATTGAGTAATGTGCTAAAATGTATTTCTTTTAAAAAGTATTTTTCATACCACATAGCTAATGATTCCAATTTATAAATTCTCTCAATTTTTTTGTTATGAAAATAATCAAAACAATTTATAGTTTTGTTTATACATAGTATGAATAGTATGAGTCAAGTCATTCTTAAATAATAGCATTAATAAAAGATTTAATAGTTTATAGTTTTATATTATTTATACTTTAATTAAAATATTATAGTTTAATATTTAGTGAAAATTATATAATTTGATGAAAAGACTAATTTTAATGAAAAGAATTATATAATGAAATACATCATAATTATTAATTTTCTTATTTAATGAATACATTTCAATTAACAATAGCTTTCTTATTTAAAAAGATGCTTTTTGGAGGGAAAATTTGTGAGTTCACCTATTCTTTTAGTAGATAGGGGATTTTGACATCTGGGATAGGCAAAACGCTAATATTACCACATCTATTACAAGGGCAGCGGATTGATGTGTGGAGATAAAAATTTTCACTAACGAAATTGTAAAATTCAGCAATTCCATCATTATAAATGGGATCACCAATTTCGCCATCAATCATCCAAGTACGACCCATATATAAGCCATTAGCTATGAAAATGAAATTACCTTTTTTAAGCTATAAAGATTAATGACGGCGACGACGGCGAAGATGACTTGTTCACCATCAGTCATTTTATTATTAATACTTTTAAAATTTCATTTATTTTTATATAATCTAAGACGGTTCTTATAAGAACCGTTGTAATTGTGCATACATGCATGAGGTGAATAATGGTCAAACAACCAATAATAATAGGGCATGCATTGGTAAACTAAAATCACAAACTTTTCAGTTTTCATTGTGGATCTGTTTTTACAACGGTTTTAAGAAACACCGTTGTTAATAGGTGTAATATGACAACGGCTTTAAAATCACCGTTGTTGATATATGTAATATGATATCGGCTTAACAAAGAACCGTTATCATTTTGTCTTATTATTATTATAATGGTTCCAATTCTTATTATCTTATTATGCCGTTTCCATTCTTTTTTATTATTATAAGTAGAAAGTTGGTCATTATAATATTTTATTTGGTGGATTGCCTTTGAGTGTAAGGACTTAATTAAAACGTAACAAATAACATAAATAATTAAAAGTTAATTCAAATAACCACCATAATCAAAATACAACTCATAATGTCAGATAATTATTAAAGACTTAATTAGAATCTAATGAATTATTAGGATAGTCTTCATGCCCAATTTCAGCATAGATCAAGTCGTAGATCGACTCTTCATCATCACCGGGCAGCGCAAGTGGAATGGCCTCTTTCTCCCATGACATAGGCACGGTGGCAGGAATGTGATGCTTCATGTAACGTGTCAGCAGATGATGATCAACATGGGTCGCAACCCATAGATAAGGGCCCTTTTGTCTAGCATCCGAATAGAAGTCCTCTATCCCCGCATCTTTCCCCGCAAATCTAGCCCCTAATTTTCTTACCTGACGAAAACTATCATGGCAGTTGGCTTCGTCAAACTCGATAAAAGCGAAGCCTACAAAACCTTGCTTGTTTGTAGACACAGAGTACACTTTTTTAACCGCAGTGAAACCGGAGTCATGAAGCATTTGCGTCAACCACCCAAAATTAGGGTTTAAACCCTTTCCATTCACATCATAACGAACCGGGAGATTATGGAGAATGCAAGTAAAAGGCTGTACGTAACAAGAACATGATTGTAGCTCTAATACACAAGCCATATTTTTCTTTTGAGAGAAATTTAGAGAGAAATTAAAGAGTAAATGTTTGATAATTTATATTTTGACCTAAAACATTATGAAGACATATTTATAGAATTATTTTGGTCAAATTTAATATTATTGGTCAAATTGAATATTTATTAAAGTTCTGATAAAGTTTTGCATGCAGTGGTCAAACTGAGAAATCCAATCAAATAGTGACAACGGTTGAATTGAAAAACCGTTCTTTCATAATTTAAAATGATAACGGTTACAAGAAACCCATATCTATAATATTACAACGGGTACCACAAACCGTTGCTGGTGCTAATTTAGTAACGGTTTTTGAAATGCCGTTTTCTTAAACTGGTAACGATTGTCTAACAACCGTTGATAAGAGAGATTTTATAACGAGCTTTTGGAAACCGTTAAACGTTTTTTATAACGATTTGTTAAGTAGCCATTGTCACATTATAATAACAATGGTTTTCGTGGGAAGCCGTAATTCTCATTACCGCGGTCTAGGTTTCCGCCAAAATTTGGAAAACGGTAATCTAAGTGTCGTTATTAAATGCATTAAACCATTGTGATACGATCCTTATTGATTGACAGATTTGGCGTAGTGGAGTCGTAAGCAAACTTAGCATTCATTAAGTCGACCTGAGCAAAAAGCTCGGATAGGACAGACATGTCATGGGCAGTCAGAGGCGACACCGTAGAGGAGGTGGCCCCTGGAACAAGCTCCAGGTTGCTACCTTCTGCGGGAGTGGGAATGACCCTAGTTGACTCAGCCTCTGAGGCAGCCATAAGTTTGTGATAAAACAGTGGAAAAGGGATTTTGACCTGGGCATCTGGAGCGTTAGGACCTAAGACAGACTCTGACTCAGTCTTCTCATCAAACTCAGACTCAGACTCAGTCTCATCTTCACTTCCCTCTTTGAACATGTGACCTTCTCCAGTCGTGATCTTGAGAATGTGGCCTTTGCGGTTGGTCCATTTGATAGTCTTTCTCCAGCCTTGGGTAACTTTCTCTGGGTCAGGATCAGAGATTAAGGTAATGGGATCGAATTGGTTGTCTTTGAGAGCGATGTTGATGATGTCCTCATAGTTGAGGTGCTTGATATTGTCTTCTCTGAAGAGGAGACTCACGGCTTGCCTGTCCAGGCAAAAGGTCGATTCAGATTTGGGTTATGCAACTTTGGTGTTGTCGGGGATGAAGTAGCAGTCTTGAAAGACTTCTACACCCGGGTGTTTAACCTTTGCTACGGGGTCGAAGATTGGCTCAGGGAAGCCGCTGTAAAGCTTAGACTCTCCCTCGGGGATGAAGTAGCCATCGAGGGTCAAGTGTTAGGGGTGGAAGATGACTCCTTGCTTTTTGCGCTTCCGTACTAGGAGACCCATTTCCTGGATGTCTTCATCGGTTGGCTCGTAGCCTAGCCTGAAGGGGATGTTGGGGACCTTGGCATGTTTCAGGGGAGGTAAGGGGCTATTTAGCGGGTTAAGAGGTAGGCCCAGGAAATAACTCTGGCGCATCATGATGCGGTTGACTATGAGGTTAGAGAACGGGTCACAATCAAAGGGTGTTGGTTCATCGGTTAGGGCATTCACATATTGGAACCCCCACATTTCGTTGTCGTCCTCTTCAATGACTTGAGAGGCTATTCCCTTCTTTATGAAAGCCTTGATCGGGGATGCAGGGATTGTGATTGTTTTCCCATTGAAGGGGACCCTGATTTTCTAATGAAGGGTTGAAGTGACGGCTTTGGCCTCATGGATCCAGTGGAGCCCTAGAAGCATGTTGAAAGACGCGTCGATATCGACCACTTGGTAACTGGCCTGTCTTTCCAGTTGTCCCGTTGCAATTGTCAGGGTGATGGGACCTGCGACCTTACGACGTGTACCGTCATAGGTGCGTACTCCTTGATTAGTCGGGATCGAGTCAGCTTCCTTGATACCCAGTTTGTGGGCCGTTTTGAGGGGAATGATTTTGACTGTAGACCCGTCATCCATTAGCACCATAGGTACGTTCTTCTTCAAACACTGCACAGTGATGTACAGGGCCAAGTTATGGTCGGCTCCGAACGGGGGGATATCTTCATCGGAGAAGATGAACGGGTTATTCAGATCAGGGACATCCTTGGTCATGTGTGCTGCCACTTCTTAAGGACAAGAGGTGGAGGGAACTGTCAATTTCCCCAAGGCTTGTAGCAAAGCATGCCGGTGTTCGAAGGACATGGCAATTAGTTTCCAAATGGATATTTTGGCCTTAATGTTTTGTAGTTGCTTAAGGATCGCGTTCTCGGGAACCCTGGGTTAAATACCCACGTCCGGAATGATTTAGTCATTTGTTGTTTGATTAGTCATTATATTATTTGGATTCTGGTACGGCCGTCCGGATCGAGTAAGGTGATCGATCTCTTTTGCTCGTTTGCCCTTTCCCGAAACCATGTAGACATCCTCTACGTCATCTCTCCAGATACCGTTGATTTCGGGGTCGCGAGGGAACCTTAGAGGGGTATTCCTCGGCGAATAGTTTTTGTAGAGGAAGTTTTTGTGGGGTCGATTATTGTGGGGTTGATTATTGTCGGGTGCGCGGGAGCAATCCCTTATGAAACTGGGAGTTTTAGGTGCTTGGAGGACCCTCCCTTGGGCGTGGTGCTGGTGTTGGTGGGTTGAATATTAGCCGGTGGTAAGCATCCTCAAGTCGGGTGATCCTTTCTGAGAGATTGGCTATGGCTTTTTCAACTTGTTGAAACATGGTGAGCATGGTTGCGGCGCTGAATACGAACATCCCGTCCGGGGTGTCATTTTCCAAGGCATTCATCTCGTCCTAAATAGGCAGGATGAGGTGTGAGCAATCCAGGTTGACTCTTCATCTGAGATGGCGTGGATTCTCAAGGGGTTTGTCTTGTTATTTGGTTTTGCTGGAGGAGGTAAGGGCAATTTTCCTTTCTCAATCATATTTTAATAGCGTGCTTTAGCTTGAAGCAAGCTTCCGTGTCATGGCCTTTGCCTTGATGATACTGGTAGTAGGCGTTAGGGTTCCAGAAGCGGGTTTTCTTTGCCTCAGACGGGTTCGGAGTGGGCCCGATTGGCTGTAGTTTCCCTTGGTCCATGAGCCTTTTTAGGGCGTTAGCGTAGGTTGTTCCCAAGTTGGTGAATGCCCTTTGAGGACGCTCAGTTTTCTTTGTATGTAGTTGGTTCGAAGAAGTTGACCTCGTCGATTTTTTTTGTTTGACCGTAGGGACGAGATCCAGTTGATGTAGACCCATGGTAGCCTTTACCAGTAGTTTTGGCTAGAATGTCGTTGCGTAGGTCATCTTCGATGCGAGTCCGAGGATCTGCAGATCCTAGAAGGTTTTGATATTTTGATATCTCAGCAGGTTGGCATAAAATGGACGGAGGTTGTTGACAAAATTCTCCACCAAAGTTGATTCACTCGGCTTATTGACCAACTGGGTGCTCACCCTCCTCCAACGGGTTAGGAATTCGGTGAATCCCTCTTTGTCATTCTGAGTCAAGACCTGAAGAGTGCAGGTGTTGGCTTGGATTTCGACGTTGTTGGCATATTGTTTAGAAAATTCAACGGCGACTTCGTCCCAAGTTGTAATGCTCTTTGGGTCGAGGGAATTGTACTATTGGCGGGGAATCGGTTCTAGGGAAGATGGAAAGATCCGGGTGAAGAGTTCCTGTTTGTCCCCTTTGATGGACATGTAATCCTTAAAGGCTTGAATGTGATTGAGTTGGTCCTCCACTCCCTTGAACTTAGGCACATAAGTTAAGGTAAAGTTTTCAGGCAATTGATCCCCAACTGGTTCGAACCTTCGATTGTTTTTAAGGTGAATGTTGTTACCACGGCCTAGGAGTTGCTCTTCCAAGAGCTTGAGACTTTTCTCAGTTTCGGTTAAAGGCGGAGTGTTGTGTTCTCTAGTATCCTTATTTTCAAGGGTGTCGATACGGGTCACGACATGGTCTAGAGTGACCTTAAGGGCTGCGAGCGGGCTGGCTAGCTGAGCAGCTGTGAGATCTTTATTGTCATCGTTGTTGTTGTTGGACGAAGCTAATGATGGGGCCATGGCTCTGAAGCAGAAAATGGCTCATGTTACATCCCAATCCGACACGGTTTAACGACTAAACGTAGACAACACAAAAGACGGAAAGACATTTGGACTCAACGAGACGAGGGCAACCGTGTGTGGTGCCTCAGTGCTAACTCGATTTATGGTGTGACGGTGTTAACAGGAATTTGTCTCGCGTTAAACGTAATGACGTGACGCCGTTGAACGAGTCTCGAGGTGAGACAACTCATAAGTAAAGACCCATAATTACGTTTGCTTCGACTTGGTAGACACGAGGTGGAATTGGAGTGCAGGACTGAAATTTTCCAAAATAGAAATTTTCAAAAGGGTTAATTTGTTGTTTCATGGACGATCTCCAAAGAGTAGGGATCTTCAAAGAGTCGGCCAGTTGAAAAAGGGTTGTCTTAGGTTTTTTTTCAAAAGATGGTTTAAGTTAGAGTTGCGGCGGCTTTGAAAACAATGTGTTGTTTCCGAAGACGGCTTTTTAAAATCTAAAATCGTTCGTTTTGAAAATCGAGATTTGAAAGGTTTGAAATTGTTGTGGTCTCGAGACGGTGTGTGGTCCTCGGGATTTGAAAAGCCTCGAAAAGGTGTGTTTTTTTAGGGTTTTGAAAGGGCCATTGTGTCGGCACAAAAATCTATTATGTTGACGCAAAACAGTTTAAAATCCGTGTCTTGATGTGGCCATTATATCGGCGCAAAAAGGTGTTTTTGAAATTGTTGTAAAAACCGGTTTGAAAATCGCCATTACGACGACATGAAAAGGTGCTTTTGAAACGGTTATAAAAACAAATTTGAAAATCGTCATTACGACGACATGAAAAGGTGTTTTTGAAACGGTCGTGAAAATCGTCATTAAGATGGCATAAAAAGGTGTACAACGGTCGGCGAAAGACCGAGGTTTGAAATGGCCATTATAACAGCGCAAAAAGAGTGTTTTGAAAGTTGGGACACGGAAGGACTTATGATCATATAGCACATAAGCACTCGCAGTTCATTATATTATATGCATAATGCTGACACGGGTTTTGGCTTAATAAGGGTGGTTACACACCAAGCGATTAATCCCCGATTTTCGAGAGGGATACCAATCCAAACAAAATGTGTAAGGAGGGTACCCTAGCCTCGTGCACGAAGGAAATGAATGCTCTTTGACGAAACAGAAATGTGTAACGTCAATGGTATACATGACGCAATCGGGATTCGAAACGCGGAGATGAGAAAACTCACGCCGACAGGAAGAGCCAATTGGTCGATAAAGGTTAGGTTATGGGCACGGACAAGGAACCCGACTTATGACCGTAATATCAATTAATGCATTTCAACCAAGACCTCATTTGAGTCTGAACATCTAGGGATTGCAAAGACACAAGTGCCTTAGTTATCCCCAACGGAGTCGCCAATCTATAGGCATGGGCCCACCTACACGCCAAGCCAATCCGTGGACGTGCAGTGGTCGGAAAGCCATGCTCGGTGGCGTAAAAAAATGCTTTCGACCGGATCATTTTAGATCGGTCGGTTTCATCTCGGCAAGGGTCTCGAAACGATGTTAGAGATGTTCGGAGTTGCCACTAAGCAATTGTGGGATGCTTGGAAACCGTTCAAATCCACTTTATACCTAGGTCAATCAAGGCAAAAACCGGTTTTTGACATAGGTACTAAAGATAAGGAATCGTCCCTCTTTAGCATCTTATCTCTAGAATGACTCTCGTTCGCCCTGGATAAGGTCGTCCACTATACAAAGTTTTTGAGTAAGAGGTGAAGGTACGTATTGGGAAGCCCTTTAATCGGACATCCAATCCTGCCCGCGGTAGCGGCCTCTACTGATCGATCTTGGTTGGTTGAATACAAAAGTTGATAAAACGGGTAAATGTATGAATGCGCATCCACAAGTTTAAACCTAACATGTAAGGTTTACTATGTCAGTTGTTTATCCAAATATCAAGTAATTGATGTTGAGTTGGATTTAGTGTTGATTTGCATGCAAGACGGAAATTAAACATCCATTTACCGAGTTAGGTTTATGGTGCATAACGTGATCCATTTGTCTTAGAAAAGCGTTTTGCAAGTAAAATGTGGCCTTGTCAATCTGGTCCGTCCTGTATTCGGGTTAACCGAAGTCAGGATCGTCTTAGAGGAGTGTTGGAAAGAAAACAGGACCTGCATGAGACAGACTATTGAGGCGCGAGCCTTAGGGCGATGCAAAGAAGCCTGTCCAGGTTTGAAAACTTGAAATCAGAGGGTCTATTTAGGCGCGGGGCAGCAGACGACCCAAAGGGGTGTCTTCTGGTTGTTAAAAATGTTTATAAAATTTGTTTGTAAAAGGATATTTGAACCCATCTTTGTTGAAAAGGTCGTTTAGACCGCTTTTGTGCTAATATGAAGAACGAGACTTGAATAATCATCATTGTGTTGACAATATTCGATGTCGGGTTCGGTTTTGCAAGCTTGACATGAATAGTTTTGTGAAAATGGATGTAAAAAATGTTTATTATGAACTAATTGTGTTAAGTTCATTGTTTTGTAGTTTTTCAATGTTTATCATCGTACTCGGATTAAACCGACATGGTATGTAGAACCAAGGATGATTATGCATGTATGACTAATATGGTTCTTTTTCGAAATGTAAACAAATGAACAAAAGGTTTTAAAATACCTTTTAAAATTTAATTAACCAAATATTATCACCGAAACACGGATTAAACCGTCATGGTATAAGGAACCAAGGGTGGACATAATTTGTGGTTAAAATATTTATCATAAAAATGATTTGAAACGGTAAAAACCGATTGTAAAATGAAATGAAAATGGAAATAATAGTTCTGACCTGGACAACCAGTATAGGCGCGAGCCACTTAGTTGAGACTAGGGGCTTCTGTTTCAGTCAAAACTCGGTTTTGGCTCATCTGATCCGTATTTTGGAACATGTTATGCATGTTTTAGCATGTTATAGTCATAAAAACAGATTAAAGGATATGAAAGAAGAGGATTAATTACACCCTCATACTTACTTGCTAGGTTGTTGGTGAGAAATCGATGGAAGTGTAAAAACTTGTTAGGACGGAAAACTCGATTGAAAATCGTTTTAGGAAAGTAAAGAGTGTTGTTTTGTTTAGTGATTATGTAGTTGGTCGAAGTGGTCGGTCAAGTGATTTAATGCACGATGACGGTACCAAAAAATGTGTATGGGTCGTATATTCGATCGGTAGGTCGGAAATACATGTCGGTTTGTGACTTGAGAAGTCGAGGCTAGAATTTTAAGGAAGTAATGAGGGGGCGGACGCTTGAGTACCTTCAAATGGTGGCATTTGAGGGGTATTTATAGAGGATTGTGTGAATTTTGAACGACGTGGCCATATAGGCTACTCAAAGAGACGCGAGCCATTTCTCGGGTCTTCTCGCGCCTCTTCGAGCTGTCTTGTCACTATCACGCATTTGAAATCATGATTTGTTCTATCCTAGATTTTGGATGGCATGATTGTTGTACTTGACCATCAAGTATACCGTGTATACTTAGCATGGAAGCTTTGTGATGTTTGTTTTATGTGTTTGACTCGGTTTGACTTGTTGTTGGAGTCAGGATTTGAATTTTGAGTCGATTTTTGGTCCGGTGTCGGTTTTGACTCTAGTTAGTGTCATTACGACCCCTTCAAGGTGCATAAACACTCCAGATACTTTTGAAAAGTTTTGAAAATTTTTTGTTTTCGAAATCGTTTTGAGTTTTCCAACGTATAGTTATACAAACTGTTGATTAAACGTAGCGATTCCTAAGCATATTGTAGTCCGATAATCATCGGGTGTTTGTTGGGGATTCAATAGATACTTGGTATTTACAATTACCATTAGATTAGGAGCTCCCGTGCCTTCGTACTTGATGAGACGGTGGCGAACAAAGGCATTTCTTATGGCGGTTACATCTACTGCCACCTCGTTTTCCTTATACTTGAGAGTCTCGGTAAACAACTCATTTTGCGTTATGAGGTTCTCGATTTATTCCTCTATCAATAAAGTGGCTCTAGGTGGATCATTTACCCTTATTCTCGGCATCTGAGAAGATAAACGTAACTAACATGTCCCCATAACTATAACAAGCACCAATTGTTGCCTACAGGAAATACGCGGTCGAGTACCCAAAGATACTCGGTCGAGTAAGGCACCACTCGGACGAGTATGGATTCTACTCGGTTGAGTGCTTGGTATCGTGGATTCATCCCAATACTGGTCATGTGCCACTCGGTCGAGTGACACTCCACTCGGTCGAGTGATGGCTTCACTTGGACGAGTTCCCCTATTCCCAGAATTTGTCCCCAACTCTGGAAATGACCCTACTCGGCCGAGAATCAAGTCTACTCGGTCGAGTGCCTTCTACTCGGCCGAGTCTCTTGACACCATCGATCGAGTCATGCTCCCCGTGTCCCTTATACATCCAAACATCGTCATAGCACGCAAGAAAGTCCTACTCCACATGTTTCTATGTGTACAAACGTAAAGAAATCATACGGTTCTATTTCACATCAACACGCATGGTTAAAATTGCCACATGTAAAACATAGATTGATCCTTTCAAACTTCAACTTCACGTACTATCCCATCAAAAAATGTCACATTAACATGTGCACTATTTGACATCATTACTCTTGAAATCCATAGGTTATTATTCATGTGAACTTCATGCACTCTACACATCAAGGATACACATACAATGACCACTTCACACATCAACTATATACACTCTACCCCCATTCACTCTCCTTTCTACAACGTTGCGACCGGATCAAGATCGAAAGAGCAATGGTGCGATTCTAGGACGTCTCCCAAATTGTTGCAGTAGCACCTAACCATCTTTTCCCGGGTTCATTTTATTTAAGCTCTTCTAAGTTCATTGGATTCATTCGTTAAGGTTCAAAAACCATTCCTCTAATACCACTTTGTAACTCTTCCAAACACCGGGAAGCCTTTACTAGGCCTTTCCAACGCTTGGGAGCGTTACACGTCTTGGTTGCCCAAGGAAATGGAAACAATACAAGGTAAAGTTAATACATTCATTACATAAATAAGTTAAAGTTAAAGCGGCATAGTTAAGTGCCATAACTAAGTTGTACAAACCAAAGTGTTGCCTTAGGGCCCAATAGCAATTACATAACCAAAGTATTCAAAGTCTTAAACTAACATAAATAAAAGTGAGACTCGTTAGGTGAAACGCGCCACCGAGCATTTATACATCATCAAAACTAAGCACAACTGCCAAACACCTGCTCCCCATATGACCGGAAATATCATGTGGTTTACCACAATTTTTAAAAACATAAAAGGTCAGTTTAAACATTACAATTGATTACATAGAAGCCCAAATAGAAATCATCACTCAATAATCCACAATATAATCCATTATGAGTCAAAGCTTGCTCATACGACTCTACCACTCACTCCACCATCCACACACTCGATGACGACATCGCAACACCGTCATCACCCCGCTGGATCGCAATCTGAAGTACCAGCATCGCAACACGAAATACCGAGTTCGCATCGCAACACGAACCCATTAACCCGGACCATTAATGTGCACATCCTCCTTGGGGTGGGTCCCTCCAAGGAGCGATCTCAAAGCAAAAGGTAGATGTCCCACAAACATCTCCTTGATTTCTAAGTCAACACCACTCCATCCTCCAACTCCACCCAATTCAACAACACATCAACAACATTAATAACCCCATAATTATATTGAACAATGAACTAACCTCAATCATGCCATGAACTTAATCATACCTTAATTACCATTTGGTATCAAAACACCTAATAATTATGACATCCACCGAAATACATGCAAGAAACTATAATATTGAAACCGAGTAGGAAAATCCTATCTCTAGCAAAGTCTCCACAAAAGCAGGCAAACAGGAACAAGCAAGGAAAGTCAAAACTCCTCCACTATGAAATCTCCACTTACAATTAGTGGATTATAATCTATTACAACATGTACTAATATAATAAATTGTTGTTGCTTTGATTACAACTATCTAAATAACATTAATTACCCAT
Organism: Silene latifolia; assembly: GCF_048544455.1. NCBI lineage: Eukaryota > Viridiplantae > Streptophyta > Magnoliopsida > Caryophyllales > Caryophyllaceae > Silene > Silene latifolia. The sequence goes on along the minus strand of NC_133527.1, from coordinate 54,954,293 downwards.
AAGTCTAACCAAGTTGCAAAGGGCCTATCTCTTCCTAACACCGCGAACGTCCCTTATAAACACCAAAATTCCCCAACTGAACATCTGAGACCTCCCCATGGAGTCCACTAACAATAAAAAACCTCTTAAAGTAGGCCCGATGATTCAGGCTATTTCCCGCAGTCGATGATTCGACCTTAAATGGTTGGCGAGCCTCTACGCACCTCCAATGGCTGGCGAGTCTCTACGCATCTTCAATGGCTGGTGAGCCTCTATGAACCTTCAATGGCTGGTGAGCCTCTACGCACCTTCAATGGCTGGCAAGTCTCTAAGCACGCATCTTCAATGGCTAGCGAGTCTCTACGTAGTTTCAATGGCTGGCAAGCCTCTATGCACCTTCCATGGTTGGCGAGTCTCTACGCACCTTCAATGGCTGGAGAGTCTCTACGCACCTTCAATGGTTTGCGAGCCTCTACACACCTTCAATGGCTGGATAGTCTCTATGCACCTTTGATGGCTGGCGAGTCTCTATGCACCTTTAATGGCTAGCGAGTCTCTACGCACCTTTAATGGCTGGTGAGTCTCTACGCACCTTTAATTGCTGGCGAGTCTCCACTGACCTTCAATGGCTCGCGAGCCTCTACGCGCGAAAAAGAAGCAATTCAAGGACATATCCCGAAGATACCTCAGGTATGACTCCTTCCTATGGCTAGCAAGCCTTTATACGTAGTCTAATAACCATAAACGACCCGCACTGGCAGTCGACAGACTCTAAACTGTTCCCGACGGCAGGTTCTTGACTCGAATCCTCGAGTCGCCTTTCCTGACGGCAGGTCCTTAGCCCAAATCCTTTTAAGCCGTCTCAACGTCGCTTCGGTCTCCAGGTTGTAATCTTTGATTGACCGGGGGGTTGTACTTTGACTATCGCCCTGTCCAAGCCTTACCGTTAAATCCTCAACAAACACCCGATGATTATCGGACTACAACATGCTTAGGAATTGCTACGTTTGATCGACAGTTTATATAAACTATGCACTTTTTTTGGATCGGCATCCCTCTCGAAAATCGGGGATTGATCGCTTGGTGTATAACCACCCTTTTAAGCCAAAACCCGGGTTAACATTATGCATAATATAATGAACTATGAGTTCTTATGTGCTATGTGATCATAAGTCCTTCCGTGTCATTTCCAAACTTTCAAAACACATTTATTCACCGTCATAATGGCCATTTCAAACCTCGATCTTTCGCCGACCGTTGCAAACCTTTTTCATGCCATCGTAATGACGATTTTCAAACCCGGTTTTTCCAACCATTTCAAAAACACCTTTTCATGTTGTCGTAATGGCGATTTTAAAATACACGGATTTTAAACTGTTTTTCGCCAACATAATGGACTTTTGAGCCGACATAATGGCCCTTTCAAAACCCGAAAATGGCACACCATTTTCGAGGACTTTCCAAATCCCGAGGACAACACACCGTTCTCGAGACCACAATAATTTCAACCCTTTTCAAATCTCGATTTTTAAAACAACAAGATTTTGAATTTCAAAAAACCCGTCTTCGGAAACAACGCATCAAACTCGAACGAGATCTTGGTTGAAGTGCATTAGATGATATTACCGTCGTTTGAAAACAAACCTAAGACGACCCTTTTCAACTAGCTGACTCTTTGAAGATCCCTACTCTTCAAAAACCTCCATAAAGCAACAAATGTATCTTTTTGAAAATTTTAATTTTCAAAAACTTCAGTCCATCACTCCAATTCCGCCTCGTGTCTATCGGGTAAAAGTAAACGTACTTATGGGTCTTTACTTATGAGTCGTCTCACCCCGAGACTCGTTCAACGGCGTCACGCCATCACGTTGAACGCGAGTCAAAGTCTAAGTCAACACCTTCGCACCATCAATCGAGTTAGCACCGAGGTACCACACACGGTTGCCCTTGTCTCAATGAGTCCAAAGTGTCTTTCCGTCCTTTGTGATGTCTACATTTAGTCGCTAAACCAAGTCAGATTGGGATGTAACGTCAGCCATTTTCTTCCTCAGAACCATGGCCCCATCTTCAGCTTCGTCCATGATAAGTCATATTTATATACATTTATATGCCTCCCCTTCGATACTTTTGATACGGTTTTCGTGCTAAATTACATTGATTATATGCCTTTTATGCTAGAATATTGTTACTTCCTCTTTTTGGTGTTTAATGCAGGAATGATGCATTTATGGAGAAAAAGAATGAAATGTAGCACCGCGGAGATGGCATGAAGGAATACACGGAGCATGGCACGAGAATCTAAAAGAATAAAGGAAGAGAAGTGAAGAAGACAACACGAAGAAAAGAGCTGAAATAGGACAGTACTCGATCAAGTCTGAGTACACTCGATCGAGTGGGTGTGTACTTGATCGAGTGCACTTGTACTCGATCGAGTATACATCGTGCTGGCAGTTTTCGCGCAATTTCCTTAAGTCGGTTTATCTTTACTATAAATACCTAATTCACGTCATAATTAGAACTTACGTCTTATTTACCCTAGAACTCTTTTAAAACCCATTGTTTAGTTTTATTAATATTGTTTTCGGATCTAAGCACTCTTGGACTACCGTACTTACTAATCTTTCTTTGATTATTATTAATTCAAGTTCTAGTTTATTCAATTGTTCCTTTGTTCATCTTGTTATGCCTTTAATTATGTTGTTCATCAATCTTATTGTTGTTATTCCTTTTATCATGAGTATCTAATCTTTTAATCTAGGGTGAATGGGGATCTAGGTAGTTAGAGGGGGATTATGTTAATGAATTGATAGTTAAAATAGCTTATTTGTTGTTGTTCAGTTAATTGTTTTGAATCTAGTTGATTAGTTTTTGCAGGATTAACTAACTAGTATTTTAAACTAGGATTTTCACCGACCGGGTTAAGACTAGTAAATTCTATAATAAATGAATAGAATTAACATAATGATAGCGACCGCATGTTAAGTTAGATCTAAAGGACATATTAGAATCGACCGATCATATGACCTTAAACAACATAAATTGCTCTATTAATGAATTAAATCACACCCCGGATAACTACCTAGTGAACCTAATCCCTAGACCTTTTAATATTATTTAATTCATCTTATTTACTTTTATCGCAATTAGTTTATAGAAATCAAATAAAAACCTTCAACAAATCGGTTACCTTTAAGACAAACTTAAATATTAGAAAATAGTTAATTACCGCCTCCCTGTGGATTCGACCCTTTCTTACTGCTAGTTACTAGTTAGTTGAGAATATGATTTATTTTGATAGGCCAATGACTGAAAATAACTTTCATCAAATTTGGCGCCATTGCCGGGAGGAGGCAACAATTTTCTGTTTTTTCTTGTTTATTTTTGTCTTTTGTCTCAGAGAGCATCAGTTCCTTGAGACAGTTTGATTTTTTTCTTGTTGTTTTCATGTATGCCCAGGTCTGACAGGTCGAAGATTGTACTTTTCGGTACAAACGAAAATTTAAAAGAGAAATAAGTCAAGTAGAAGACTTGAGTATACTTAACAGTGATACAGAGCCCATATTTGTGTCAGAAGAACCGTCCTACGAGGAGGACACGCCTATTTCTGACACCCTAGTCCCCATTCTTATATCAACAAAGATGTCTACTCTTGCCAGTCATTCTGAGCCTACTTTGGCTTCTATTCCCAAGGGATTCAAGCTCCCTACTACTGACAAGGCTACTTTTAATATTCGTCCATCTTACATCAACTTGGTGGAGCGAAACTTGTTTAGGGGAGGAGCTAATGAGGATCTAGCCAAGCATATGGAGAAGTTTACTTATTATTGTTGCTCCATTCCACTGACTGCTAGAGTAACTCAAGATCAGGTGAAGCAGGTTCTCTTTCCTTTTTTCTTGCGAGATGGGGTGGCCGAATGGCTCCATGACTTAGATATGGAGGATCATGGGGTCACTGATTGGAATACTTTAACTCTTGCATTCTACAAGAGATACTTTCCATCGTAAAAGACCAACACCTTAAGATGTCAAATAATCGGCTTCAAACAAAGTCCCACTGAGGATTTGAATGAGGCATGGGTTCGCTTCAAGAGGCTAGTTCGTTCAGTCACCCATCATAGTTTTCATAAGTGGTTTCTTTGCACCCAGTTTTACTACGGGGTGTATGATGATCATCGAGCTCTACTTGATTCTTCAGCTAATGGGAGATTCCAGGACAATACCAATGATGATAATGCATGAAAGTTGGTCGATCAGATTGCTACTCACACTGCTGAGTACGGTAACCCCAGAGGCAGTAAGAGAGGGTGTGGATCGGATAATGTTGTCGCGGCACAGCTGGAGGCCTTGACTGCTCAAATACCTGAATTAAAGACATCTCAGTCTTTGGGAAAGCAAGAAACGGTTCATGCCATGGGTCAACAAGAAGTGTCCTGTGAAAGATGTGGGATTGATGGCCACACTACGGCCAAATGTATGAGTACAATTGAACAGGTTCATGCTTTTTAGTCATTCAAGCAAGGTACTCCTTATTCTAACTTCTTCCCTGAAAGAGGTTAGAATGTATTCAATCAAGCCCCGCAACAGAATGCCAGTATTATTCCCCAGAATCGTGGTAATCAACCACAAGGGAATTTTGTTAGACAAAATCAAGGACGTTTCAGCAGATGCAACCTCCACCACAAGCTCCTAGTAATCATATGGCGGAGATGAAGGCTTTGTGGCAACAAACGTTGCTCATTCAACAAAAGCAAACGGCTCAAATTTCTGAACTTATAGCTCATAACAAGATGTTAGACACTCAAGTAGCTCAATTGGCGGTTCAAAATCCCTCAAAACAGCCCGGCAATCTTCCTCCTCAAGGTAAACAAGCACATGAACAAGTTAATGTTATTTCATTGAAGAGCGGTACTACTTATCAAAGTTCATAGATGCCCAATGATGAAGATAAGGTCTCTTATATGAATCCTAAGGGATTGGGTAATCTTGAGCTAAGTGATGACGAGAAGGAAAATTGTGAGGAAAAACACGAGGCAAGAAAAAAGACAAAAGAACGAAGAAAGCCGTGTGTACTCGATCGAGCCTGCCTTGACTCGATCGAGTATCCACTCCAAAAGCTGATAATTCTCGTGTTTCAGCTACGGCATTGGAAAAAATAGGGTACTCGATCGAGTGACACTAAGACTCGATCAAGTAACCCTTCTGAGTGGAGCTGATGTTTCGAAAAACCAAGAAAAAATGAAAGAAGTCGAGCCGATTAAAATTAAACTACCTTTTCCACACAGACAACAAAAATCTAAGCTTGAACAACTGTTCGGGAGGTTCATGGAGGTAGTGAAGAATCTTCAAGTAAGTGTGCCATTTACTGAATTGGTAACTCAAGTCCCGGCATATTCTAAGTTTTTGAAGGAGATCTTATCAAAGAAGCGGTCTTTTGATGAAGTTAAGACAATAGCATTCACTCAGGAGTGTGCAGCCGCATTGCAAGCTAACTCACCACCAAATCTAAAGGATCCAGGGAGTTTTTCTATTACTTGTCATATTGGTAATATAGACATAGATAAAGCCCTTTGCGATATAGGGGTCAGTGTTAGTGTCATGCCATATTCTGTATGCACAATGTTAAATATGGGTCAACTCCGTGTTACTAATATGACTCTGCAGATGGCTGGCAGATCTTTAAAGAGCCCTATGGGTGTCTTAGAGGATGTGCCAGTTAGAGTAGGGAAGTATTTTATTCCAGATGATTTTATTGTAATGGATATGGCTGAAGACTCACAAGTACCTATTATTCTTGGTAAACCGTTCCTTCATACTGCGGGAGCACTCATATATGTTAGGGATGATAGTCTGACATTAAGGGTTGGGGATGATACTATTAAATTTGTTCTTGATAGCACTTTAAAGCATTCCCATTCAATAGCTTCATGTTATAAGCTTAATGTTGTTGATCCCCCTATTAATGATTGCTCTTTTTATTGTTTGGCCAGGAATTCCTGAAGCGAGGAGGTAGATGAGATAGAGAGGTTGATTTATGGAGATGAGCCTCATCCCGAGCCGGTTTACAGCTTTAGTGAAGATGTTAATTTGGAAGCTGAGTTGGATGCCTTGGAGGCCGATATTTTTCAAGAGGAGCCCGTCAAAGTTTTTGAGGAAGCTCCTATGACGGATGAAGCACCCCATCTCCTTCTTTCTGATGATTACTTGAAGAGCGATGAGCATACTTGCTTATATTTTATATTAGATTCTGAGCTTGATGAGCCGGAACTTTATTCGTTGCTTATTTCATTTGCTTATACTTTTTATTGGTGCTACTTATGTCTGTGTGTAGCACATACATTACTTTTTTATTTACTTTTGCGCGCTTTAAGTTGTATTTATTGTGCCTTGAATGGCATTTATTTTTCAGTGCAAGAATTGCTCACTAGGCGTGTACACGATCGAGTATTGCTGAGCTCGATCGAGTGTCGTAGATCTTGGCGCTGGAACATAACTAGATGTTGGTGGATTTGCGCGGTTGGTCATTTTCCCCTGTTTTGCAGCTGGTTTGGGGGAACTCCTAAGCTTTTACCCGGTATTCTCTTTTCTTGTATCTATTTTTCTTTTATTATCTCTAGATTATTTCCCATTCCTTTTGTTAGATGTGTCTTGTAGGTTGTTGGAAATTTGTTGTGTGATTGCTATGTTGTAGGCGTCACAATAAGGACACTATGACATTTAGGTCTGGGGAGCAGTCTTTAATTATGTTGTGTGATTTATTTCAGTCGTGTGATTTACTTTACTGTTGTGTGCATCTAAAACAAAAATCCCTAAAAATTAAAAATTTCAAAATCCAAAAATATGTTTTTCCTTAGTTTTAGGTTGAGTCTTGGTGAATTGAATAGCAATGATGTTAAACTGCATTGTTTTTGCATTTGAATCCCAAATAGTTGTCGATGTACATTGTTTTGACCTGTTATTTATGAAAACAAAGCTCTTAATTCAAGTCTTGACTGTATTTTATCTGCCGTATACTAATTAGATTTGACACAATTATGGTCTATAGAGCTTCCTAGGCCAAGAACATCAATAAACTGGTCTCATTTGTCAATTAAGCTTGAGTGTGGTTCTCCTTGTGGAATATGTAATATCAAACTGCATAAGTGTGACATTAGTTTCTTAACTTTTACGCGTTCATATGATGAAGTACATGAAGAAAGGTGATTCTTACCGTTCAAACAAGCCATACATTACCCTTTTTGTTAGCCCGTTTGAACCCTTGTAGTCGTTCTATAATCCATCTAATAGCTACAATCCAGAATTTGCCTACCTTATCGGGACAGTCGCAGTTTCTTGTTTATCATGTCTATTTTTGCTACTATGGTTGGGATTAGGACTATTATTATCATTTGTGGGTATAGTAAAATTTGTTAGCAATTGTGTTGTATCCCTTATGTTGGAAAAGGAAGAAAAATATGAAGCAAAAGAAAAAAGAAAAAAAAAATTCGAAAAAATTGAAGAAAAAGAAAAGAAAAGAAGAAAAGAAAAAAATATGCTTCATTGTCATTTGTTAAGAGAACCGAAGGATGGTTACTAGAGTCTAATGCATTGTTGGAAAGTATTTTGTTTGGCTCTCATGTGTTGTCAAAGTTGAGATAATTTTGTTAGGTTCATATACCTATTATTAGACTTTTCTAATGGTGAACAAATTAACATTTTAATATGAGTTCTTTAGATCTAGTGCATGTATAACTAAATTAGATATATAATAAGAAAACAACGGTTCTTACATTGTTGTTGGTTCGAAAAATAGGGAACAAATAAGGACACCTTCCTTATTTATTCTTGAGCTTAACAATAATGGATGATCCTCCAACCTCAAGTATAGAGATGCTCCTTAACAATTTCACCCAAGACTATTTCCGTTAAAACTAATATATGAATTAACTAGATTTATATATTAGTATCCTTAAATATTTCTAATAGTATTCATATTACTACACTAGTGATATTATGTTGTAATATTAGAATGTGGATGAACAACTTTATAAGATCTAAAACAATTTTAGAGAGAGTTGAGAGAGAAGGATAAGAATGTAAGCCTTAGAATAAGAATGAATAAAATGAGAACAAATTTCTCACAATAAAGAGGAGAGGCCGGGTGGGATGAAGGCCATAAGCCAATGCATGGCTTCCTCTTTTTCTTTTTCTCTTTTCTAAGCAATAGGCATGTAAGGCTAGGGCAATTAGGGTGATGATTATGTTTTGCCATTCAAAAATTAACAAACATAATAAGCCCTATAATCCCCTTAAAACCGGTGCACTACATAATAAGTTGATCCATTTTATTTTGTCAATTTGTCATTTGTCACACAACATCATTTGTCACACAACATGTCATATGTAGCATGTAACATGTTATTAATTAATTTAATGCATATTTATCAAATACATATCATTATATACATTAATTAAATTACATATAACAAATTGTCTAGTAATTCTTGATCACATAAATAAAATGGCTCATATAATTATAATTCACAGCATTTTGCAATTATAATTAATCAATCAATCAATCATTTTCCATGGGAGGTTTTGAATGGCTTTATCCTACGTATTTGGCAGAAGCATAATGTTCATAAGATATCTTTTATGCCAAATGGAATATTTCTCGTTCGTTTTAAAGAAAGCAAAGATAGAGATGTTGTCCTCCAAGCAGGGCATTTCATGTTTGACAATAAGCCGCTTATTGTCAGGGCATGGACTGAGGAGACTGAGTTGACAAAGGAGGATGTTAAAAACGTCCCTATATGGGTAAGAATTAAAGCTTTGCCTCTCATGTTCTGGGACAAGTGCTTGCCTACTATAGCAAGCCTGTTAGGTAAGTTTCAAAGAGCAGACCAAGCCACAGTTGATAAGACCAGATTGGGATTTGCACGAGTGATGATTGAGGTTGCAGTTGGTCAGAAATTCCCAACTAAGGTGAAATTCTTGGATGAGAATGGGAAGATTGTGGTGTTGGATGTTCAGTATGAGTGGAAGCCTACAGTATGCTCTAAATGCAAAGGAATAGGGCACGAGCATACTAATTACAGGTCTGGTGCACAAACGGGGAACAAAAAGCAAACAGTTCAAAACGTTTGGAAACCTGTTGTGGCAAAACCAGCTACCCAGGTGGTAAACACTCAGGTCTGAGTTCCTAATGAGGAGAGGACACCTATTTCTTCTCCTGTGAAACCGGTGACCAGTGTTGAGAGCTCCCTTGACAGGTCATACAAGGAAGTTGCCTCAGGCTGTGGGACTCCAAAAGTAGGCATAGGTCAAAAGGGTAGCCCAACATCTCCTAATTTAAATGAATATTATTGGTTTTTGGAATGTTAGAGGGTTAAATAGTGTAAATAAATAGAATAATGTTAAATGGTTTATTCATAATAAGTATATAGGTCTGTTTGGACTTATTGAAACCAAGGTAAATGGTGCAAATGTGAATAATATTTCAAGTAGTATGTTGGATGGATGGTGTGTTACGACCAATTCTACCTGTCATAAAGGAGGCAGGGTATGGATATTATGGAGGCCTAGTCTTTTTGATGTTCATATATTGCAGTATGATGCACAATTCATACACACCAAGGTGATTGCAAGAGTTTCCCAGCAGCAATTCTACCTAACAATGGTATATGCCTTTAATGAAGGGCTTGATAGAAGGGAGCTTTAGAGTCACTTAGAGAGGTTTGCTGGACAGTGTCATGGTCCCTGGGCAATTGCAGGGGACTTCAACACTGTTATTAATCCTCGTGAGAGACTTGGTGGAAATACAAAACAATCTGATATGGATGAGTTCATTGACTGTTTGGCAACCTGTGGTATGACTGGCATTCCTGCCACTGGAGCTTTCTATACCTGGACAAATAAAGAAGACCCTGCCTCAAGGATCTATAGTAGGTTGGATATGTTTCTTGTCAATCAGGAATGGCAATCAAGTTTTCCTGATATGATGGCTCATTTCCACCCTGTTGGCTTATTTGATCATAGTCCATGCACTATGAGTAATGCAAAGCTAGTAATGACTAGAAGAGCCAGTTTCAAGTATTTTAACATGCGGGGGAAGGCTCCTGATTTTCTAACCAGAGTTAAAGAGGAATGGGATAAGGATTACCCTGGTCACAAGATGTTTAGTGTGGTCAAGAAGCTTAAGGGCCTAAAACCTAGGCTCAAAGATCTGAATAAAGAATGTTATGCTGATATTGAAAATGCCACAAAAATTGTTGAAAGTGAGTTAGCTGCTGTTTAAGTGCAAATTGATTCTGACCCTCAGAATACTAGTCTCATCCAGAAGGAATTGGAAATTACTTCTAAATTAAAACAACTCCAGCCAGCAAGGATTAATTTCCTTAAACAGAAGGCAAAGACTTAATGGCTTGAGGATTGGGATAGTAACACTGCCTATTTTCATGGTGTAATCAGGAGGAGATGTAATATAAACAAAGTTATTCAAATTAAGAATCAGAGGGGGGTTATGTGTTAAGATAACAAGAGTATTCAGGATGCATTCCTGGACTATTATGAATCCCTCTTGGGCAGCAGGAAGTCTACTGAAGAGGTGAGAAATGAAGTTCTCAGTTAAGGGAGGTATTTTACTGATGAGCATATGCAGATGCTTAATACTCCTATCACCAATGAGGAGATTAAATCAATCTTTTTTAACACTCCTAATGATAAAGCTTCAGGTCCTGATGTCTATACTAGTGCATTTTTTAAAGACAGTTGGGACATAATTGGTGAAGATATCTGTGCTGCTATTAAAGATTTTTTTACCTCAGGTAAGCTGTTATCTCAGGTGAATGCTACAAACATTACTCTTATTTCTAAATGTGAGAGGCCTACTTCAGTCAAACATTTTAGGCCTATAGCTTGTTGCAATATGATATACAAGGTTATCTCAAAGCTCATGTGCAATAGATTGTCCTTGGTCCTTCCTGACATTGTAAGTGAGAACCAAGGAGCTTTCATTAAAGGGAGATACATTATTGAAAATGCTTTGATTTGTCAAGATATTGTGCAGTTGTATAAGAGGAAGGTTGTGTCACCCAGATGCCTATTTAAAATTGACTTACAAAAAGCCTATGATACAGTGGAGTGGGAGTTTCTTGAGCAGCTACTACATGGCCTTGGTTTTCCTGAAGATTTCTCACATAGAGTTATGACTTGTGTGACCTCAACAAGATTCTCCTTATGCCTGAATGGTAGTAAATTTGGATACTTTAAAGGGCAGAGAGGGCTTAGGCAAGGGGATCCCATTTCCCCCCTCTTCTTCACTCTTTGTATGGATTACCTAATAAGGATGATTGCCTATGCCACTGACCACTGGCCTTTCCAGTACCAGCCTTTATGTAAGGGGATTAAACTCAATTATTTAATGTTTGCAGATGATTTGCTAATGTTCTGTAAAGGCAATGCACAGTCTATTATGCTTTTTATAAGGGCCTTCTCCTCTTTCTCTAGAGCATCAGGACTTTCTATGAACAATGCTAAATATGAAGTGTACTATAATGGTGTCTCCTCATAACTGAAGAATGACATTCACCAGGCAATAGGGTTTGTGGAAGGTTCTTTACCTTTCAGATACCTGGGTGTCCCTATACAAGCTGGCGGGTTAACTAAGCTAGAGTGCAATGCCCTGGTGGAGAGAATGGTGAATAGGATAAGAAGTATTGGGGCCAAAAAGCTTTCATATGCAGGCAGATTAGTCCTAATAAATTCTGTGCTTAATACTCTACACTCCTACTGGGCAGGAATGTTCATTATCCCCAAAGGGGTAATCAGAAGAATTGAAGGCATTTGTAGGAACTATTTGTGGGATGGTAGTTCAGATTACCATAGAGTTCCCTTAGTTGCTTGGGACAAGGTTACATTACCTAAGGATGAGGGTGGTTTGGGCATAAAGAAAGCAGAACTATGCAACATAGAAGCTGTGGCTAAAATGGTTGATTGGGTTTATAACAAAGCTGATAAGCTTTGGATCAAATGGATAAGCCAGGTGTATCTTAAGCAACAGGACTGGCACACCTATACTCCTATAGCTGGTGTTGCCTGGTCCTGGAAAAGTTTCTGCAAAGTCAAGGAAATAATGAAGGTTGGCTATCAGAATGATCAATGGTCTGCTAACCTGAAGGGGTACTCTATCAAAAAGGGGTATGAATGGCTTAGAAACAAACAGCCTAAAAAAGAATGGGTTCAGCTGGTCTGGAATAATTGGAATTTCCCAAAGCATGCTTTGATCTCGTGGCTGGTGATGAACGAAGGTCTTAATGTTAAAGCCAAACTATTTCAGTTTGGATGTTGTCCTGACAACAGATGCTGTATCTGTGATCAGGAACCTGAAACACAGGAGCATCTCTTTTTTGATTGTTTATATAGCAGACAGGTGATGAGCTTAATTGAGCAGTGGTGTGGTTTCAAAATTGCAGTGGATTCTTATGCTAGCAGTGGTAGGAGTGTAGGGGCAAGACTGAAGAGGCATACTCATTAACTTATTTGGTCTTCCTGCTTCTACCATATATGGAGTCAGAGGAATAATTCGAGAGTGAACTTGATCCTTACCAGGCCTGAGACTCTGGCTATTAAGATCAGGGAGAATGCCATGAGAAGGATCAGGTCTAAACTTAGAAGGTCTGCAGTGAATGAAGAAAGGACTTGGCTTCAGAAATGGGGCATTGTAGTCTAGACTCTAGTGGTAGCTTATTCTAAGTGATGGCTGTTAGGGAGTAGTTTTATATTGCATATGCTGTCAAAACTCTCTTGTAATTGTATTTGTTTGATATCAATATATATATATATATATATATATATATATATATATATATATATACTCACATTTCACCAAAAAAAAAAATTAATCAATCATTCTTAATTTAATTGTTTCACAAACAATAACGAATTTTAGTAATAAAATCTTTTAATTACTAAAATAAATATTATTTAATCAAATTACAATAAGATATAAATATTCTCCCACAAAAAATGAATTGTTCAAATTTAAGGAATTGATTAACTTGTATCGATATACAATTAATCAACTTTTCTATTAAGGGAATTGTCCTATAGGTGTGACCTTAAGGGATCAACTGATCACCATCGTCAAACGACAGTAATGTTAAACTCTAGTTATCTAATCATTACCGATTAATGTTGATCAGTTGACTATATAATGAATCATCCCTTACGTATTCTTCATTTGAGATTTAAACATGTGTTCACACTCTTGTTGAGGACACATACTCCAACAATCTCCCTCTTGTCCGAGACAAGTGTGCGTCACCAATTCTCTTGTCCTATTACAATCTCCCACTCAATGCAAGGTGTCTTGCAGGTCATACTTGCATTTAATCATATCTTGAGTGGTTTGCTCGATCTGAAGAGTAACTGTCTGACCGGAATTATCTACCGTAGATACCTTCCGAGCGTGGCCACGCATTTTCAGTTCACTTCTCCTCGAGTGGCCCTGAGATTTTCAACAACCCTGATAAGGGGGTGGACAATTCCTATCGCACTATTCCCTTCGTTTAGCCACAGATTATCATGACCCAAAATACACTCGTTTGACTTCCGTTACGACAGTCATAGAGTATAAATCAAAGCCAATCAGAAACTTGTGCCAACTTGGGCGAATGGTCTCTAGTCAAAAGAATTGACTCATAAGAATACTATAGTAGCTCTTGCCACGACTAGGCTTTATGAATTTTCAGAACTCTATAAGTGGTCACTGCCCGACAAAGTGTCTCATACAGTCTATCTATGTGATCGACTAGTCATCCCATATGACCTTATGGTACTTGAACTTGCCATCAATCACATCACACTCTAGTTACATCGAGACGTCACCTCCTATAAGTAACCAGGGGCATATACTATGTCAATCCAGTTCACTTCAATGGGGTTCAATGTTGTCTCAACAACCCATTTGGATATAACAAAGTAATGGATGAGTTTAAAGAAACTCGGACGATAAATACGATTATCATATATGAATAGTCAATACATTATTACTACTTCATATCTCATAATCTATAGTGTACATTTTACACTAGTTAAATTTCAATAAAAGCTTGGTAAGTGGATATACCATATATCCATACATTCCAACTTTATGAATTGTTATTTCCTTCTATTCAATGTTATTTCTAATGACATGAATTTATCTAAGTATATGTCTAGTCTTCTTACTAGACTTGGGCTCTTATACTTGGAAGATGCACCCACTGTTATCATATAACTTGTGACAAAGTCTATGTTAGAGGGATCTACTCTTACTCCCTATGTAGACCATCTTATCGCAATGTACTTAGATTCTATTTGTAGAATTTGCAATGGTTGATACTAAAACATTTTTCTAGTCACTTACTCCTAAGTCAATAATCAGCCTAGGATTTCGATAAATCCTTACAGGTTTGGAAACTAAAGTTTGTGTAACCCTTCAACACACAACTTAGTATATCATCGAAACACAAGAACGAATCCTCAATCCTTCTCAAGAATCCTAAAGGATGTTTTTTATGGCTTTCAAAAGACCTTCATTTGAATTAACTTGTTATTGACTTATTATGCATCAAGCATATGATTCATCACGGCATGTGCATTTAATGGTATACATAATCGTTCTAATGGCGAAAACATTAGCAATCGATTTCATGTGATCAACAACTTACACTACAAGAAAAACTAAAACAAGCGACCGGAATTTGGCGACTGATATATTTAGTCGCCAAATTGGCGACTGATTTTAAAATTGGCGACTGAAATCAGTCGCCAATCTGGCGACTGTCTTTTTTAAAAAGGGAATCAAACGTGGCGACCGATATTTTGAATTTGGCGACTGATTTTTGGGTAGTCGCCAAATTGGCGACTGAAATTCGGTCGCCAAAATGAAATTCAGTCGCCAATTGTTTTAATGGAAACCAGGCTGTCTATTTTAAAAAGGGAATCAAATTGGCGACTGATTTGTTTGATTTGGCGACTGAAATAAAGGTAGTCGCCAAATTTGGCGACTGAAATTCAGTCGCCAAATTACAAAAATCAGTCGCCAAATTTTTTAATACAAACCAGCGCTCCTCTCTCCTACTTTACTCTTTGCGAAACAAAAAAAAAAGGGACGAGCGATTGAAAAGCGGCGACAACACCAACGAACAACACCACACAACCACCCTTCCACCGCCATCTCCACCGCCATTTCCACCGCCACATCCACCCTCTTCAATTAGGTTAGTTTTTTTTGTTTAATTTCAGTTTATATAGTTTAATTTGTTAGATTAATTTGTAGTTAGTTTGATTAATTTGTGGTTAGTTTGTTAGATTTATTTGTAGTTTGTATGTTAGATTAATTTGTAGTTAGATTTAGTTTAATTTGTGTTTGAATTAAAAGGGAATGATTATGAGGTTTGTCTTTAGGTTTATGGTTATGGGGGGGCGGGGGGGGGGGGTTCGGCCGTGGGTGGGGTTGGTCGGGGGTGGGCTGTGGTGGGCCGTGGGTGGGTGGGTAGTGGGGTGGCCGTGGGTGGGTGGGTCGTGGGTCGTGTATGGTGTTGGGTAGCTAAGTGATACCGTCTCATTATCATTAGTATTAAGCTAAGTGGAACCGTCTTAATTAATAATAATATTATTATTATTATTACTAAGTTAAGTGAAATCGTCGTATTATTATTAATAAAAAGCTAAATGAAACCGTCTTTTGCATTAATGGAATTAGCTAAGTGGAACCGTCTTTTAGATTAAGAGAAATTAGCTATTAGCTAAGTGGAACCTTCTTTAGGACTTGATTTTGATAAATTTAGTTTGATAATTCATGTTATTGATGAATTGAGGTAGAATAACCTTGTTATTTTTGTTTCTTTTTCTCTTTTCAGGGTTGTCACCGCGCTGCTAGGCACCACCGTACGCGGTAGCTGTTGCTTCTTGTTTTCTTTTAATTTTTGATTTTACTTGATTAGGTAACCTCCTCTTACCAGTTACCTTTTAAATTTACTAATTTTAGTTCAAATTATGTTACGGACTTTAGGATATAAGCCTTTATTATGTGGTTGAATTGGGCTATTGATTGACTTAATTAATTTAGTACTTGATTGTGTTGTTGTTTGATTTGATGTTGACTTAATTAGTACCCGTTCAAGAATTACAGTTAATTTTTGTTAATTTATTCTATTTTAAAATGTCGTATATAAGGTGGTTACCATATTAACTTACAACCATTTGTTTAATATTGTAGGAAGCATTTGAACAAGAAAAAGCCGCCAATCCAGAAAAACCGGATAATGACATATGGTATGAGTTGGTGGATGGCTTCAAGAAAGGGCACGTGTATGGTACCGGAAGTTCAACACCGGCTTTCTATGAGAAAACGCGTAGAAGATCGACTTCAACAATTCCCAGCAACACGTATCAACCGGGAATTATTAGTCAACTTCAAAGTCAAATAAGAGAGCGTGATGAACGTGATGCCAAACGTGATGAAGAACTTGCCAAACGTGATGAAAAATTCCGCCAAATGAAGGAAAGAATGGAAATGTTTGAGAATTGGTGGCAAGGTTGTAACCCCGGACCTAGATCCAACTACGATCCAAATGATCCGCATGGTCCACATGGGGGAGTGGAGTAGGTGTTGGCTTCAAGTAAGATGATTTTAGCATGTAAGCTTGTAAAACTTGAACTTTAGACTTGAACATTAGAATAGCTTAGCTTGTAAAACTTTCATTTTCAATATATGAAATGAAGTTTGAGAAAATGGGAGGTGTTGGGTTGAAATGTATGGTGTTGTGTGTGTTGAAATTTGGGATGTATGGTGTTGTGGAACATCGGTTTGTATGCAGGTTGTAAATATTTGGCTAGCAATGAAAACGAAAAAAACCACCAAAACGTACAGTGGCTTTGGCGACTGAATTGAGAGTTGGCGACTGAAATTCAGTCGCCAAATTGGCGACTGATTTATGGTAGTCGCCCAATTTCCTCAGCCAAACTGGCTACGTCACCCAAATTAGGCGACTGAATCCAAATTTGGCGACTGACCTTCAGTCGCCAATTTGGCGACTACCTCAAATCAGTCGCCAATTTGGCGACTACCTCAAATCAGTCGCCAATTTGGCGACTACCATATCAGTCGCCATTTTAGTCATTTGGCGAATGATTTTTCAGTCGCCAAATTTGGCGACCGACTTTAGTCGCCAAAGTTAGAAAAGGCGACTAAGGTCCGCGACTGACGTTTGGCGACTGATTTCAGTCGCCAAAATCAGTCGCCTGTTTTAATTCTTTTTGTAGTGTTATTAGGTTTAGTGAACGACTGTGATTCTATCATAGTAATTCCACTTTCATCAATATGAAAAACCTACTCAACCTTGTTGATGTTAAACAGATCAAGAATCTTATCAATATAGGATACTTATCTAATTGCCAATTTAAAATTCCCTATGTCATAGATTTGGAATTTTGGAATGCAATATGTCATCTTTTATTGAGAATTGAAATTCAAAACACTCCCTCATAGATAGTAGTGTTAGCGTGATATTCTCAATTAGTAATATGACATCAATATGGAAGACAATTTCTCCCACTGAATTTCATGTCTTTACATGGCAATTTTGACTCCCACTCAAATCCATGTATACATATGGCTTGTCGACAACTCGAGTGAAAACTATCTTCTTATCATATGATTGAAAAGATCATTGCAGTCTTAAGTGTTAATTAAAACCTTGTGCTTATGTCACACACACACCTCTTTCTAAATACCTATTTAGAAATTGGTTTTAACATCTAACTTGATCATACACACTATGAGGTGTAGCAATGATAACATGGATTAGCATAGTTACACATTAAGTTAGCTTTTGTAGACATCTCTTATGTCTGTCTATGCAACTTTTAAACAGATTTACCCTTTTGCAGATTTACTTTGGTTCATACGGCTCTTATGTAAAATAGAATTAAATTTGCTTGATACAACCACTTTATAATCTAATTATCTAAAGAACAATTTCTTTTGGTCTCTTCACTAGTCTGAAGATTTACCTAAGAAAGCTTTCTTTTGGTCTCCTCACATGTCATGAGTTTCACTTAAAACGCTTTCTTTTGGTCTCCTCGCTAGTTCCCAACTAGTTGTATGTTTGTTGCTATTTTTCTCCCACGTCTATCTTTTAAAAAATACATCTATTTTTCTTGAAAGATAGCCTAATAAGCAACAAACAATTTCAGACTTATGTTTGTGAAGGAAGAAAATATTGTATATTATAACCTTAATAGATGACTCTTTTTGTAAAGACATTATAATCTAGCTTCAAAGTAGACTAATCCTTATAAGGTAAAGGATTTGACTCATATCCATGTCATATACAATCTTAAGGTCTTAAGCCCTCCCATAGCTTGTATGGAGTCTTATAAGTGGTCTTAAGTCATAGTTATAAGTGATGTAGCCAATTGGTTTATAAAATTTCCCCTTTTAGAGTTCAAATAACTCTTTTTGACTTTATAATCATTCTTTCTTATATCAAATAAGATGTGATATTAAGTAACGAAATCATAAATGAGAATTAAATTCGCGGCTTATGAACTAATTACAATGATCTCATCGTTTTAATTCTTTTATGATTAGTTTAAGTCAATATAATTTATGTTTTGATATGAAAGGTGTATAATGACAAGTTTTAGAACGAAAAATTTCCATAAACCGAGTGACTTGGGTTGCAAACCAAGCCACTAAAATTCAAATACAACTTCTTGTTCTTGAAAATAAAAGGACTTAAGGAATAAAGTAATTTCCATGTCCAACTAGGAAATTAAAAGAGTTCTAAAACAACAAGTTCAAAATACAACAATAAAAGGAAGACTATCAATATAAAGGCCAAGCTTCCATAGGTCTTATACTATCGGCGGCTACTCTAGCTTCCCTTGAAGAGCCTCCTTAGGCTTGCTTGTCTTTGCCTTTGTCTTTGCTCGGATGCCCTTAAAAACAAATTAAAAAGGGGTAAGAATCACAACTTGTATCCAAATACCAAAGTTGAGATTGAAATTCAAAACATAAATGATAGGGAGAATTTTATTTATTACCTACTGGAACAATCTTTCCAGCTTTGATATCTCCAGAATACTTCGGGTAATTCCTCTCCCAATGTCCTATGCCATTACAATAATTGCATTTGTCTTCGGAAGTAGCACCCTTTTTAGAAAAGCTCTTCTCAATTGCCTTTCCTTTTCCCTTGAAGGGAGTGGGTTTCTTGCTCTTACTAGCACTCCTTTTATATTTCCCTTTGCTCTTGTTGTTAATCACAAGCACATCCTTGGTAGCACTAACATTAAGACCCATATCTCTCTCGGCTTGCACAAGCAATTTGTGCAATTCATGGAGAGAAGTCTTCATGTTTTGCATATTGTAGTTTACCCTAAACTGCACATATGCTTTGACTTTGTTCAAGGAATTTAAAACTCGTTCTATAACGAGTTGTTCAGGAATGTCAACCCCTTGGATCTTAAAAGTCTCAACAAGCTCAATCAATTTGAGCACATGAGGGCTAGTCTTTTGGCCCTATTCGATGTTGATTTCGAAAAATGCGTAGGCCGCCTCATATTGGATTATCCTAGGAGCGTGCGAAAATATGGTCACAAGCTTTGTGTAGATCTCATAGGCCGTGCTCATCTTAATAGCACTCCTTTGGAGATCGGGTTCCATAGAGAAAATCAAGACGTTCTTGATAGCGGCCGACTCTTTTAGGTAGGCCTCATAGGCTTCCCTTACGGTGGAGGTTGACCTAGTAGTAGGTGTGGTGGGAGCGGCTTCGGTAAGGTAACGAAGCTTGTCGTCACCTTCCGCGGCCAAACGGAGTTGCGCATCCCAATCGGCGAAATTAGAACCACTCTTATCAAGTTTACATTGATCCATGAAGGATCGGAGCCAAGAAGCATTGGGGAGTGATGGAGCGTTTGCGCTAGTTGAAGCGGATGAAATTGGAGTTGCCATTGTTTACTAATCAAATTGACTACAAAATAGAAAAATGAAGGAACTATAAACATTTATCGTTTTAATAAAACTTGTAAATATTTTAAAACAAGTTTAACATTTATATAGTGACCTCTACCCAACTATAATAAATGATTCCGAGATCCATCTTTATACAAATATGGGCACGGGGAAACCGATACATCCCATACTTATACAAATTTGGTGAATTAGCTCTTTAATTGATTCTACTTTAGAACTCTCGGTCGATGTTTTTCATAAAACCCATCTCTAGCCACGGAACATAAGAGTAGTCATAATATCCCATTGAGACCAACCAAATTTCGCGTGTAATAACGTTTTATTACCCCACTTACCCAATGATAAATGAAGGCACCTTGGGAAAACCGAACCTACCCCAAATGTCACGGGGAGTCATGGTCCTACTATTTGGTAAGGCTAAGTCTCAATCTTTTAAAAAGTAAAGGTCTTGTCAATTTATTATCTATCAATTTTAAGTGAACTAAAAGACGAATTCTCGATAATTATAATTGACACGGTCGGTGACTCGATATGATATGCATGTGTTGTTATGGCGATTTGGCAGTGCATGCAACATATTAAAAGAAATGCAAAGCAAATAATAAATTCCTAGTATGGCCTTCCTAAAATAGAAAATCAAATAATCTATTACATAATCGGAAACCAACTCCTTTGGTCCCTTGAATCTTCAAGTGGCATGCCTCCCTAGAACACAGTCTTTGTCGGAACGCCTTTCCGAATGACACCGTCTTGAAAAAACTCCGGAATTACAAATAATAATAAAAATACATAGTTATTCCTATTATACATTTGCAACATGAAAATTTAGTAAAAATAATAGTGATACGAGATCACATTAAATTACAACCGAATCAATATCCCCTTACATTACGGGTAATATTGATTAAAACTAAGGCCATACTAAGATAAAATTACATAATTTAAAACTACATAAATAAAATATGACATTCAATAATGAAATATGCAGCATTATAATATGTGTCTATCATGCCAAATTATGTGCCAAATCTCCCTATTTAACTTATATCAATCATATAACCCGGTTTTATGGAAATTCATAATTTTAACTTATTAAAATCGCTAAATAATACTAAAATCTAATTTTAGTCCAAGTTAATTATCCTATCACTCTTAGGACTCAAAAATTAGTCATTACCCAATTTTTGATAATAATTCAACTTGACATGATTTTATGCTCATTTTGACACTAAAATCCTAACATTTATGAAATAAATCCAACTTAAATTACAATAATTTCAAAATTTGAATTTTAAATTGGTGACCATTCTGGAATATATCCATGATACGTATAATATCAAAAATCATGGTTAAAATTTTCGAGTTTATTTCGAGAAAAATGTAGTTGCGATTTATCGGTTTTATCAAATAAAACATCTAAAGTATAAAACAGTTAATCTAATCAATTTTACAACTTTAGATATGATAAGTAGGATATAAATTCAACCTAAAATAATTTTCTCATGCCATGTAATTTGTTTTAGCTATTTATGCTAAAATAGTCACTATTTATGTTATTTTTAATCTAAAAATTCATAAATCATGAAAAATGAATCAAGTTCAAATTAAATTTTACACACAGTGAGTAAAATATGTATGTGACAACATATTAAAATTTCATGGCATGTTTCCAAGTTTAACTATATTTAACCATTTTACCTCCATTTAATTCACTTTTATCTCATAAAAATCAAAAATCATGCAAAATAAATCAAATTTATACGAAATTTTACATAGAATAATTAAAATATGCATGTAAGGGCATATAAAAATTTCAAGGTCAGAAACTATGTTTAACTATTTTTAGCATTTTAAATACCATTTTAATCATTAAAATGTAATAAAATCACTAAAAATCATTAAAATGAGCAATAAAATACCATAAATCATAACAATGACCTAAATACATTTTAGGACCAGAATATACAACATGCATTAAGATTTCGTGGCTTTATCTAATAAATCTTAAATTTTTAGTTTTAATTAAGTTACTAATAACTCGAAAAAACTATAAATCGATTATGCATGCAACATCTTATGCTCTGATACCAACTGTTAGGTTCATATACCTATTATTAGACTTTTATAATAGTGAACAAATTAACATTTTAATATGAGTTCTTTAGATCTAGTGCATGCATAACTAAATAAGATATATAATAAGAAAACAATGGTTCTTACATTGTTGTTGGTTCGAAAAATAGGGCACAAATAAGGACACCTTCTTTATTTAATTTGAGTTTAACAATAATGGATGATCCTCCAACCTCAAGTGTAGAGATGCTCCTTAACAATTGCACCCAAGACTATTTCCGTTAAAACTAATATATGAATTAACTAGATTTATATATTAGTATCCTTAAATGTTTCTAATAGTATTCATATTACTACACTAGTAATATTATGTTGTAATATTAGAATGTGGATGAACAACTTTATAAGATCTAAAACAATTTTAGAGAGAGTTGAGATAAAAGGATAAGAATGTAAGCCTTAGAATAAGAATGAATAAAATGAGAACAATTTTCTCACAATAAAGAGGAGAGGCCGGGTGGGATGAAGGCCATAAGCCAATGCATGGCTTCCTCTTTTTCTTTTTCTTTTTCTTTTTCTCTTTTCTAAACAATAGGCATGTAAGGCTAGGGCGATTAGGGTGATGATTATGTTTTGCCATTCAAAAATTAACAAACATAATAAGCCCTATAATCCCCTTAAAACCGGTGCACTACATAATAAGGCGATCCATTTTATTTTGTCAATTTGTCATTTGTCACACAACATGTCACATGTAGCATGTAACATGTTATTAATTAATTTAATGCATATTTATCAAATAAATATCATTATATACATTAATTAAATTACATATAATAAATTGCCTAGTAATTCTTGATCACATAAATAAAATGGGTCATATATTTATAATTCACAGCATTTTGCAATTATAATCAATCATTCTTAATTTAATTTTAGTAATAAAATCTTTTAATTACTAAAATAAATCTTATTTAATCAAATTACAATAAGATATAAATATTCTCTCACACAAAATGAATTGTTCAAATTTAAGGAATTGATTAACTTGTATCGATATACAATTAATCAACTTTTCTATTAAGGGAATTGTCTTATAGGTGTGACCTTAAGGGATCAACTGATCACCACCGTCAAACGACAGTAATGTTAAACTCTAGTTAGCTAATCATTACCGATTAATGTTGATCAGTGTATATAATGAATCATCCCTTACGTATTCTTAATTTGAGATTTAAACATGTGATCGCACTATTGTTGAGGACACATACTCCAACAAATTTCTCTAGTTGGGATGATTTATGTTTATTATCATAGATTTGGTCTTTGGTTTAGCGGTGCAACTACCTGTAACACCCTCGCACACCAGGATGCCTTACCAAGGACCATCTCAGTGTGTGAAGGTGTTACCATCTCGGTTACCCGAGGTAGTAGATCAAATAGACAATAAAAGAACTATTATATTATATTACTGTAACTCTTACAACCAGATATAAAACTGACTACAAAAGGTGATAAAGACTACTATTAACTCAAGCCTCAGCATATCTAGACTGGTAGCGCGATGACTCGATTCCCTCCATGCCCAGCAGCAACGGACCAACTGTACCTGCTAAGCCAACTGCTCACCATCCCCGAATGAATCACCATAGTTTTGAAAACACAACACGGGATCAGTTACTGAACAATTAAATAAGACAAGTATGATAAGTAACCAGCTGATCATCCACCATCTCCTGTCTCCCGATCTCACACAGTAACCGACTACACACCAAATTGTGTAGCCCTGCCAGATTACCAATCGCAACAAGTAATCCACGCCGCCAGTGGGGGACTGCAGCCAATCCCCACCTAAATCCCGCTCATCAATAACGAGCGGTAACCCTGTCCCTTAATGTGTACATCCCCTCCCGTGACGGGTTCCACGGAGGGCGAACTAGGGCGTGAAGCCACTCCCACAAGTGACTCCACCACAATCATCACAACACCACCACATCACAACCACCACCACAACACCAACACTCCGATGATCAGCAGATAACAGTAAACACAATACAATCCCATCTTAATTCAACCAATAGAAACTTAGTAGGGAAACCCTACCTTAACGCCGACCATGAAAAAGCATCCACACACAGCCAAGCAAGACTCCGAGACGAATCCTACAATGATGTCCACATCTTATTATACGACTACTTCCAATAATCTACTGAAGGAAACCTCAAAACAGCGACTTACCTAATAACGCGGACCGACGGTGACACAGACGACGACCACGCACACATCCTTCCTATGCAAACCCCGTCTTTCCCATGGTTGATATGTAGGCTACATATATGAGAGTGTATGGAGGTAGGGGTGATTGGTGAGAGAGAGGTAGGCTAGGGTTAGAGGAAGCGGAATTGTCGAAAATGGGAAAATGAAATAAATCTTGCGAACTCGCGTTTTTATATCAACGCGTCAACAGCAGCCATACTCGGTCGAGTACTTACATACTCGGCCGAGTAGGCTCTACTCGGTCGAGTATAAACAATACTCGGCCGAGTAGTCCCTGCTAGGTCGAGTAACCACTCTCATAAGGTACTTATCCTATCCTAATCTCTCACCCATCCCTTCCTAGGGTCTTTCCTGGTCAAAGGGTCGGTCAAAAGAGTCCTTAAACATCGTGGGTATTATAGTCTTCCCCCCTTAAAAGGAACTTCGTCCCTGAGGTTCAGCCCACACAACTCCAACAAAAAGGTTAATCATCTCGAAGGCGATCAACATACATAAAGACGTACCAACTTCGACCATCACTTTCACTACCACATTATATTATTTAAACATGCATCAACACAACCACGAAACCACACTTACAAAGCATACAGTACAACAGTCTTATCACAGATTCACAGCAATACATGTTTCTAACTCACACTACATATATTTCTTTATACTCGATTACGTTAGCCATACAACACAATTTTGCTAGTACCCAACATGCTACTTTACTCAATTGCATTATAACCACTATGAAGCTATCCACAACAATCACATAAAGCTATTCAAACAGTCGTTCACATATCTTAAAATGCCACCAAAATACTAAAATTACTGTAACATTGATATAATTGCATCATTTTGTTTTCGCGACATTACTCCTCCCCTCTTAAAGGAACTTCGTCCCCAAAGTTCACCACTAAACAATTTCCCTGTCCCTCAAACCGATACATATCACATCATATTGTCATTACTCATAAACTGCAACCACCATTGATTCATACTAACAGAACTTCATCTATGACATCACACAACTACGACCCGTATCAACAGAACATTACTGGAATTAGGTAGCATATGACACGTCTGTCGCGTACCTGTCAAAAATAAAACCTAACGGTCTCAACTAATATGTAGTAGAGGCAGTCGAGTATCGAATCCACAGGGAGGAATGTAACTACAGCTATCTATTTCTAATTCTAAGGTAACAATTGGGTTTGATTAATTTTTGGTTCTAAACTACGGAGTAAAAGGAAGAGAAATAAAGCAGAGAGCGGTAAACAAGAAAATGACTTAGAACTATCAATAAGAGAGGGACATGCCGGGAACTCGGTTCACTACGGTAGTTTAACAACTTAGCAGTAAATGACTCAGACGAACTAATGCGAGACGGATATTAGAAGGTCCTTTCGGTCCACTTCCCACCCTAAAATACCACTAACTTAACTTTCGTCCTCATTAGGGCAGTCTACTGTTTATAGCAGGCCTATTTAATCCAATCTTTCGATCCAGGGTTAATTGTAGCCAGTTTAATAGGTGACATAGAAGCGTGCACTCAACTAGGTCGGTGATTACAGTTATATTGCTATAGTGACAGAGTCTCTTATATCAATTCGTCTAATTCATTCACTACGTCGTCATTATTCTACCGCAGATCCCCTAATCCCAACATGAAGGAGAATTAGCTACTCATATTCATAACTGATCTAACAGCACATAATATTCCAGCAGAAGACATAACGAAATAATAATTATAAAGCGCAATAACAGAAATTAGGGCGAGAAATAATGATAACATAAAACAAGAATTAAGCGCAACAAAGGGTTAATTATTATTAAGAGAAGGAGGAGATTACAATCTAAGCAATCCGGCGTAAAGAACGACGAAATCCGAGTGCAATAATCCCCAAAGTGAAAGCAACGTAAAAGTAACAGTAGGTTTTTCTAATATGAAAATGATAGTAAAAGAGATAGTCTCAGAGTAAAAAGTGATGCCTAATTAACCTAGTAATCCTTGGTTAAATAGGAAAAGTCTAAGTGTTTATGCGGAAATACTAAAACACGGCTAATTAAAGCCCACAGCGTCAAAAAGCCTCTCGATCGAGTAGATTAGACTACTCGATCGACCATCAGCTCAGGGGAAACTCCTCGATCGACCTTCAGGGAACTCGATCGAGGACTGGTCATGTGTGGATCACTCGATCGAGTAAGCAGTAGCTCGATCGAGTCTTGGGAAGCTTAGGAATCACTCGATAGACCACCAAACAGCTCGATAGACCACCTGGGTCTTCAATTCAGCTCACGTCTTCACCAAAATGCCTCGTAAAGCGCACAACGACACTTCTAAGTGCAACATCTCACTCTGGGATGGTCCCGTCTCCTCTAAATGCATGCAAAAGGGCAGAAAAGAGCATGGTTCCGCTACTTTTGCGATCATTCCTACAAAAAGGACAAAATACACCAAAGTAGCCAATTCGGGGCAAAATACTATAAAAACAGTATATAAATGCATGGAAATACGTGCTGAAATAGGCCAAAAAGACCGTACATTAGGCACGTATCAAATCTCCCCAAACCAAAACTTTTACTCGCCCTCGAGTAAACTCAAAACTAAACTAATGGAACGGAAATGATAACTCAGAGCTAGCCTAACTTGTCCACTTGAACCACTTTAATGCAACAAAATCAACAATTAAAGCTAGACAGTCAATACGCAAACGAATTATATTTGTTCAAAAATAAAGCCGACCTATCGACCTTGCAAGACCAACAAAACCGGACTCTCACGTGGTCACTCTTCTCTCATGAAGCAAAGGGCAAATGTTATATGTAAAAAGAGAAGAAAAAAAGTCACTCGCCTAAACTGCGACCTACATAGCATGCATGCAACAAAGATGAAAGACAATTCAAGTACGAATGCACACACTCCAACCAATAATGTCCACAGTAGAGGGTTTGCAAATAATATGGGAATAGTGAGGTTCAGGTGAGAAAAGGCTAAACAAGTTATGGAAATGTGGAGGTAAAAGCGTCAAGCTAGTTCCTAACAGGACCATAATAAACCATCCGGATCTCAACTGTCTGAAAGACTAAACACAGGTGCCCTTCACTTGGCACAAAACTCACTAGACTGGAAACAGAATCTCCTCAAAAATGTAAAATAAGAATGGAGGAGTCAGACGGTCACAAAGTTCCCTTTTTTAAACACATCGTCTGAATTAACTAACTGTAACAACTAACCCTCTTGTCGATTGTACATCTTCAAACATCTTCTCAACTCTGACAAGAGGGTCCAACTTTTTTCACAATCTATCTCTCTTTTTTTCGTGAATCACAGCTTTTTTTTCATTTTCTTTTTCTCTTTTTTTTTTCTTCACGTTTTTCTTCCTTTTTCAATACTTTTTTTTTCTCTTTTTTTTTTTCACTTCCTCCTTCCTCAATTCAAACACCAACTCCAAATGAGAGTTACGGACCAAACTGCAACTGAAAACATACCACAAAAGGACAGACTAACTAGCTTGACTAGGCAGGCTTAGTTTGGAATGTGGCTAATGGGTCAAAAAGGCAAGTTTTGGTCAATGTGGAGCTAAATGGGTGAAAGATATAAAGAAAGGGAAATTGCAAGACCCTCCCTGCATGTGACACCAACCGCAGACCCGAATATGTGCATTTGACAAGAAATTGAATGTCATAAATGTGCAAATGAGACGAACATGCTATGCAAGGAGTACTACTCAAAATTCCTAATGAACTGGTCATGAATGTCACCAGTTATTGGCTCTAAAAACTCAGAATTTTTAAGTAGTTTGCCAGTTTATCAGGTCAAGTCTAAACAGTCAGCTATTATTTGAACAGAAATTCGTAGACTATGCGTATGACAAAGCTAAAAACCATCAATAAAGTGCAAGGCTCAAGTGAATTGACAAGTTAAGGGCAATATCATCACGGGAATCTACCGTTCCGACTCAACCTAAATGCAAAAATAAACGTGAAATTTTTTTTGAATTTTTAACATTTTTCTAATTTTTTTGGATTTTTTTGATTTTTAATGAAGATAAACAACAAATGCAAACTGAAAAATTAAACGTGAATGCAAAACAAATGCAGATGCAGACTCAAAGGGATGCAATACCCTCCCCAAACCAAAACGGACAACGCCCTCGTTGTCCTCCAGCATACACCAGCAGAAAAATGGGGGATGGGAGTATACAACCAATAAAAAGAAAAATAAAGGAGACGAAAAATAAAAAAGAGTGAGAGGACATACAAAACACGAACTTCCCCAAACCAGCCAGAAAACTGGGGAAGTGAGTAGACCGAAGAGCTACTCGTCGTGGCACCTGTCTCTCGGTACTCGACTCAACAAACCCGTCTCCCCAAACCAGAACGAACAAGGGGGAGACTCGGTCATCATCTCCGGTGATCATCCGGACCGGTGCGAACGAACGGAGGGTCACTCGCATCCTCTCGCGGCTCTCGCGCCGCCGCTCTGCCGTAACCGCACCTCTCGTTCTACCGCTGTCTCCTCCTTCTCCTCATCCGAGTCGGAGGATAGTGGAGGGTACCCGTCCGCTGGGTATCGGTAGAAGGAAGGATGCGGCCACCCCTCTGGAATCGGTCGCCGGGCCCGGATGTGGAACTCGTAGAGAGGGAATACGGCTAAAGCCATATCCCGTCTCATCTCAGTAAGGTACCTGCACAACTCCGGAGGCAAGGCATCACGACGCCCTTGGTCTGTGACCGCGGGCGCCTCTAAAGCAGGAGGGCAAACAAAATTGGCCGGGAAAACCGAACCAGAAGGAGGGTCAAGTGGAGGTGGAGTGTGAGTGGGTGTAGGCTGAGGCATGGGTGTCGGTCCAGCCTGGGCCTGAGTCTGAGCCTGGGAGCTAGAAGATGCTCCGGCCTCCGCTTCCTCTTCTTCGTAGAAGAAGAGGGAGGGTGAAGGTAAGGTGGTAGGTAGGTGGAGGTGGCCTCGCTTCCTCATCGCGAGATGAGAGCGGTAAAAGTGGGGGAAGGGTAGAGCACGGCAAGGTAACAGACGTGGAACTACAGATCTTCCACGTCCTCGCGCTCCCCTTCGCCCTGGGAAACCAGGTCAAGGTAGCCATGGCATCCAGGTCAAGGTAAGCCACCTCGTCGGTACACCGAGTCCTGGCTCGGTGGGGTAAAGGTGGCGGGCAATCCTAGTCACCGCCCGCCGCAGACAATCTGCGGTCTTAACCCGAGTCCCAATACCGTTCCAATGCCGAGCTACCGAAAGGCAATGTTCGAACAAACGGGTACCGTAGTCAATGTTGAGGTACCCCGCGAGAATGGCTAGCTCAGTGTTGGTAACGTTATTGGGCTCGGGCGCCCAAAGATGGTCTCTGCTAGCGAGACGCAAGTAGTAACGGGCGCGGTAGATGCACATGAGATCCCTTCCGTGTTTGGAAGGGAGTGTGAGAGAGAGCGACCCCCGGAGTAGTGAAGGGGCTCTCTAGGTGGGGCGATGGGACCATCACTAACTAGTCCCAAAACCTCGCCCAAACTCGGCCAAGGTCCGGTGATGTGACTCATTGCGGAGTCGGAAGTGAATGCGAGCACTTTGGAGTGGTCACCTGGTAGGTGTCGGTGTCAAAAGAGTAGGAGCTAAAAAACTCGTAAGTAAGGGTACGAATAGTAGCCTCCCGCATGGTAATCGACCCGACATACCCGTCCCGTTCAATAAACTACGAGACCTCCTCATAGATGCCTAAGGTCTCTAAGTCGGCTCGTGCAAGGAAACGGGTGGAGGAGAGGGGGCAACGAAGTAAAGCGACTAACCGGTTCGGTGAGCCTCGAAGTGAAACGTCGTGGGCGCTTCGATGACAGGGTGTGAGAGCGCCCTCTCCCGTAACAACAGCCTCGGACGGGCTGGAAGTGAGGGCTAACTGGCTAGCCTGTGGCTGGCTAGCCTGCGGGTGTAACCTCGGTGGTAGCATACCAGGTTGCTGGAAGCGAGGAGTGCGTCCACAGTCCAGCAAAGAGAAGGGCCTGGTGGGAGTGAGGGTGATGGTCTGTGAAGCCTGAACCGAGCTCCCGGCTGTGCTAGCCGCGGAGTAAACTGTCCCTGCAGCTGAGACAAGTAAAAGCAGTCTTTGCGGTGGTGACCAAGGCGAGCTAGTGGCAACAGCAGGGCCACTTGCTCACCCTGAAAGAGCCGGAGGACGTCTTTGGTAGAAGACAGGGAACTCGCGTCCATCCTGCAAAGTGTCAAAGGGCATGAATAAGAGACGATGCTGCTAACCGTGGTTAAAACAACCCGCTAACCAACATGTGACAGCAAATGTGAGGCCCTATCAGTCGAAACAATCGACGTACAGCATACAAAACCAAGCAATTCCTCAAAAATTTCGAAAAACAGCATGTGAGTGGTGAATAAATGATGAAGTAGTGACTGCCAAGGGGCTAAAACAGCATGGAACCAGAAATGGGGCATGTATAACTTTGGGCAGTCGAAAATAACCTACTCACAGCGCGAGATTCCTAATAATGCACATCATATAAAGGCGATAGGGGACGGGAAAACAGATAACAGCAGCAAAAGGTAGTCAAGAGCTGCAGTTAAGCATAGCATGGCAGCATAAAACCGTCAGACAGTCGATGAAGTCGACTTACAGGAGCCCTAGTCGCGGAAATCGCGCAAAAATCGAAATTGACATGCAAAAACAGTGAGGAGTTGCGCAGATATCATCATCAAACTAAATAAGGGCAAGTAAACACAATTTAATCGAATAAATTCGACTATACATGGAATTTTCGAACCCTAAATTAATCACCTCAGAGAAATTCGAATTAAATCAAGAGAAATAGCAAAGAGTGTGATATGAATACTTACTTGATGATGATTGACCTACAAAAAGTAATTAAACTCCAAAAACAGACAACAATGGCGGAAATTTGATCGACAAAACCGCAAACCCTAATCCCCTTTGAAAACCGTAAAAACGAACACAAAAGAGGGGGAAATTAAGGGGTTATGGAAGATTAATTAACTAGCAAGAGAATGTAGGTGTTTGATTAGGTGATTTTTGGGCAAGAGATGGGGAATTGGGGGAAATCAACCGCAATTAGGGGAGGAAGTTAGAGGGAAATTATAAATGAAATGAAATGAGATTAGGGAATTAAAGAGTTTAAGATAGAAAACTCCCTCGGTCCCTGTTCAATCCACTCGATCGAGTGATTTTAAGTCACTCGATCGAGGACTTGTTGATGTCCCCTTGCTCGATCGAATAAGAAACCTTTCGATCGACCTGTTCCTCTGTGGCCTTCCTCGATCGAGTAGCCAGATAGCTCGATTGACCCAATTACCATTCGATCGAGTACAAAAAATACTCGATCGTGGGCTTCTTCTCGTTGACTCTTGGATTTCCGTCTTTATTCCCTTGAAATGCGCGATATTTCCCCAAACCTGCATAAAACATATCCAAACGCATCCCAAAAATACCAAATATGCAGCAACACAGTCTATAGTCTTAGTCTACGCTAAAAGTTGTCTAGTCTAATTGTCCTAATTAAAACGTAATAAAAAGAATTCAAAAGTAAATTCAAAACTTGTCTATTACACTTTGTTACACGGGGCATTTCCCCGTTTAATTCCCATCAGCTGTCAGTAGCCCCTTCGTGGGCTTCTGACTGGAGGACGTCACTTCAGCGATACTGACTGTCCTCTTTGATTTCCAAGAGCTTGAATTTCTGAGAGGGGGAGGAATATAATTCCAATCTACGTAGGTGCGAACTGTCTTCGTTCTCGCCCCTGCGTCAGCTTCCTTAGCCTTCTTGGCTCCAGTTTGATTGACAATGGTTCCACCTGTCCTTTGATCGCTCCTTTCTTGCCTTCATCTGTACCTGCAGTAAGGACAACAGACGAATTTTCCTCCTTGTTGCTCTCAATCTGAGGCGGAGGGTTAGCAATAATAGCAATATTCTCCAAACTTTCGTCTGGAGTGTCAATAATAGGGTCAACAGAAGAAAGGGCATTGCAAGGCTGAGCTTGCATGGGAGCCCTCCGGAATTGGGACTGACGAAAAGTCAACTCCTCATCCCCTACCTGGAAGGTCAAAGTCTTCCCCCCGACGTCTATCACTGCACGGGCAGTGGACAAAAATGGTCTCCCTAAAATGATAGGGGTGTGCACATCTTCGGGAATATCTAGGACGACAAAGTCAACGGGAATAAAGAACTTCCCGATCCTAACAGGTACGTCTTCCGCTACACCTAGTGGCCGTGATAGACTACGGTCGGCCATCTGGACAGTCATATTGGTGCAACTCAGCTTTGTCACACCAAGTCTCTTAGCTAGAGACAAAGGTAGAACACTTACGCTAGCGCCTAAATCGCATAGCGCATTATCAATCAACTGCATTCCTATGTGACAAGGGATCGAAAAGCTACCCGGGTCTGATTGCTTGAGAGGTAGCTTATTTTGAGACAGGGCTGACCCCATCTCAGTCAAAGCGACAATCTCATTATCATTAATGGTCCTCTTACGTGCTAAAATATCTTTCATAAATCGTAAATAAGAGGGTACCTTCATAAGCAATTCAGTGAACGGTACGGAAACCTCCAAACTCTTCAAAAGCTCAACAAATTTGCTGAACTGTTGATTAATCTTGGTATTCTGCAGCCGCCTCGGGAAGGGAACTGTAATTGGAATCTCAAGTCCCTTGTTCCTCGCTTCCAAAGTATCTTCCGGAGCAAGTTCGGTGTCCTTTGGGCGCTTCTTACCTCTCGAACGAGGCCTTTCTGGTAATTCATCGCTTAAACGAGCACTAGCAGGCTCTCGAATAAGCTTCCCGTCATCAATGTTACTCGATCGAGAAGGGTGGTCACTCGATCGAGCTCCTTCTTCAGCAACATCAGTCGATCGAGCAGCATTCCTATTCGATCGACTATTCCCAGCTTCCAGTTCACTCGATCGACCAGCTACCTCACCAATTCCACTCGATCGAGCACTGTGCTTCAGTCGATCGAGTAATTCCTGTGTCGTGAGTCCCTTTTTCTTACCAGAACACTGTTCATCGACAGTTTCAGCAGCTCCCAGGTCTGATTTCTTCATTTCTGGTCCCTCATAAGAGAGACCGCTTCTCAACTCTATCAAATGTACCGTCTCATTTGGGTTCTTGTCATTTTGAGTCGGTAAATGACCGGGCTTCCTGGAGGATTGATTCTCAGCCAATTGCGCAACTTGAGTTTCAAGCGCCTTGAATGCCGTGTCCTTCTTCAGAATCGCTTTGCAATGGATCGCATCATGGTCTTTAGCTCACTCATCTCACTCACCCCACTAGATGATGAAGCACCTTGATTAGGAGGGTTGAAAGACGGAGGCTTCTGATAGCCTTGTTTTCGGTGTGGCGGAATGTAAGGCTGCTGCTGCTGATTTGGAGGAGCGGTGGGGTTAAGTACGTTGTTCTGATTACTCCACCTCAGATTGGGGTGGATGTTTGACTCGTAATGAGTGTTGTTTTGCCTGTAATGTTGGAAGGCAGCACATTGCTCATAAGGAGTAGGACAGTATTCAGAGACATGTCCTTCTACCCCGCACCTCGTGCAGACGAAAGGACCGTCTGTCATAGCATTAACCTGGTACATCCCTGGCTTGAAAGTTCCCCCTAGTTCATACTTGTCGAACCTAGCAGTAAGGGCTTCTAATGCAGCTACTGAAGATGACTCAGCAGCTCTCCTTTGGTTTCCCCTTGAATTCCCGTATTCAGCCCTATGAGTGGCTAAATCATCTATGATTTTCCATCCTTTCGTCGGCCCCAAGTTGTCAGAAAATCGACCGTTGGCTGCCGCATCAAGTATAGCTCTCTGATCATCATATAGACCATTATAAAAATGGTTACATAGACTCCATTTCTCGAAACCGTGGTGCGGTATGGTTCGCACTAGTTTCTTAAAACGGAGCCATGCCTCATGGAAATTTTCGTCGGGCCCTTGTTTGAAACTGGTTATCTGGGCTCTGATGGCTATGGTTCTCGAAGCAGAGAAATACTTCTTATAAAACGCCAGTGCTAGCGAATTCCAATCTGTTATGCCGTGAACAGCTTTGTCCAAATCCCTGTACCACTCCCTTGCAGCATCGCGGAGTGAGAAGATGAACATAGTTTCTTTGATCGATCATTTGTCACACCGGCGGGAGGAGGTATGGGAGCGGCGATGAGTCGATGAAGGTCTCCATATCTTTGAGCTGCATCTTCTTTCGCAGACTCCCGAACTGATTTTTCTCTACCATGCTTTGATGTAAGAGGGCTTCGGTTCGAACTTTTCGGCATCTCCGGCATTCGAACCCCTTATAAAGATTGTCGGTGTGGGCTCGGAGTGACTAGCAATGGATGCTTCCTCGGCCATTTTCGGTACTTACGGAAAAGTGATAGACTCAAGTGAATAGTCGGAAAGCGGAGAAGACGGCGGGTTGTCTTGAAAAGCTCGTTCTCGTAAAAATTGCCGCGAGAACTGGTCTCTTCCTCTTCCTGTTGCTCTCGAAATAGTCTCCTCTTTGCGCGACAGGATCTCTCAATCTCGGGATCAAAAGGTAGCAGTGGACCACCTTGCGACCTGCGCATAAGACGAAACTACAGACAAGATATGAGAATAGTCTAAGGAACGATGTTCCTTAAACTAAAAAGGAGAATTAAAAATAAAACGACTAGTAATTGGAACAATTGCCTCCCGGCAACGGCGCCAAAATTTGACACGTACGTCGCGCACTGTCAAAAATAAAACCTAACGGTCTCAACTAATATGTAGTAGAGGCAGTCGAGTATCGAATCCACAGGGAGGAATGTAACTACAGCTATCTATTTCTAATTCTAAGGTAACAATTGGGTTTGATTAATTTTTGGTTCTAAACTACGGAGTAAAAGGAAGAGAAATAAGGCAGAGAGCGGTAAACAAGAAAATGACTTAGAACTATCAATAAGAGAGGGACATGCCGGGAACTCGGTTCACTACGGTAGTTTAACAACTTAGCAGTAAATGACTCAGACGAACTAATGCGAGACGGATATTAGAAGGTCCTTTCGGTCCACTTCCCACCCTAAAATACCACTAACTTAACTTTCGTCCTCATTAGGGCAGTCTACTGTTTATAGCAGGCCTATTTAATCCAATCTTTCGATCCGGGGGTTAATTGTAGCCGATTTAATAGGTGACATAGAAGCGTGCACTCAACTAGGTCGGTGATTACAGTTATATTGCTATAGTGACAGAGTCTCTTATATCAATTCGTCTAATTCATTCACTACGTCGTCATTATTCTACCGCAGATCCCCTAATCCCAACATGAAGGAGAATTAGCTACTCATATTCATAACGATCTAAAAGACATAATATTCCAAATGAGAAGACATAACGAAATAATAATTATAAAGCGCAATAACAGAAATTAGGGCGAGAAATAATGATAACATAAAACAAGAATTAAGCGCAACAAAGGGTTAATTATTATTAAGAGAAGGAGGAGATTACAATCTAAGCAATCCGGCGTAAAGAACGACGAAATCCGAGTGCAATAATCCCCAAAGTGAAAGCAACGTAAAAGTAAATGAGTAGGTTTTTCTAATATGAAAATGATAGTAAAAGAGATAGTCTCAGAGTAAAAAGTGATGCCTAATTAACCTAGTAATCCTTGGTTAAATAGGAAAAGTCTAAGTGTTTATGCGGAAATACTAAAACACGGCTAATTAAAGCCCACAGCGTCAAAAAGCCTCTCGATCGAGTAGATTAGACTACTCGATCGACCATCACTTCGGGGAAACTCCTCGATCGACCTTGGGAACTCGATCGAGGACGGTCATGTGTGGATCACTCGATCGAGTAAGCAGTAGCTCGATCGAGTCTTGGGAAGCTTAGGAATCACTCGATAGACCACCAAACAGCTCGATAGACCACCTGGGTCTTCAATTCAGCTCACGTCTTCACCAAAATGCCTCGTAAAGCGCACAACGACACTTCTAAGTGCAACATCTCACTGGGATGGTCCGTCTCCTCTAAATGCATGCAAAAGGGCAGAAAAGAGCATGGTTCCGCTACTTTTGCGATCATTCCTACAAAAAGGACAAAATACACCAAAGTAGCCAATTCGGGGCAAAATACTATAAAAACAGTATATAAATGCATGGAAATACGTGCTGAAATAGGCCAAAAAGACCGTACATTAGGCACGTATCAGCATACCTCCAGATATATTATTACTTTCTAGCACTAAATTCGCTAGTTATTTGTTATTTAGTCACATAAACCATGTTACAACATTATAGCCATTGTGTTCCACTTATCCAACCTGACTTGCTATAACTATAAGTAACACAAATACCACCGAAGATTGTGTGAATTAACCCAAATGCATATTCAACTCATGACAACAATGATACTCTCTTGTCATTACATAACTATGACCCACACGACTTACATGCATACGCAATTTATAACTTTGAACAATGCACTAGTACTGTATGTTACCCGTGGCAAATTGGTTTAATGTTCATAACCTGGCAAAACGTACATATTTATATATATCACATGACCGTACCTCATCATATAACAGTTGTTTAAGCTAAGCAACCCTACTAGGCACCTACCAAAAAGTATTAACATAAAAGTATCCAGAGATCTGATGATTCAACAAAGTTAAACGCGAAAAGTTCCTGTAACAGTGATAATCGGCCGAGTATAAGTTACTACTCGGTCGAGTAAGCTCTACTCGGTTGAGTATAATAGTCTACTCGGCCGAGTAAGCTCTACTCGGTCGAGTATTCCCTATACTCGGTCGAGTTTCTATGGGCAGAGAACTTTTCCAGCAATGAAACACGATTCATCCACCAACTATCGTGCAACAAATCACGATTACCACATGAAAATGCATGTCTAAGCATAACAAATCACCCCATAATATGCTAAACAAGTAACGGCCTTAAGGCCAAATACAGTCATCCACATGTAAAAGATCAATCCAAACGATAAGTATCCAACACAACCGAAACAATTCTAGAAAAACACAATGAAAAGATCAAAAACCAAGACCCTCCTCCATCTCCTCGTCACCACCTGCACCAGATGCTCCTGCTCCCGAGGTACTAGCTCCTTGATAACCCCGCTGCTGAGTAGTCTCCACCTCCTAGCTGGTTGTCGTAGTTGGCTCCCCACGGTCCCGCGAGGCAGCCGAACTTGGTCTCCTCCGGTGGCCTCCAAAAGCCGGGGTCCACTCCATAGTTGTGGAAGACTCCCGTGTCTACCCCAGGTCCTCTCCACCAGACGGGTTGTGCTAGCTCAGTCCATATGCCTTGGTTATGGGCCATCTCATGCATGTTGCGGAGCACCAAGGTAGTGGAGATTTGCTCGGTCAAGTCGCTCACCTGCATCCTAGGGTCATTAACTGTTGGGTAGGGCGAGTACTGCTGTGGTTAAAAGCTCGACATGGAGTAAGAGGGCTCAGCCTCAATCGGGTCCGCCCTAGGCTGTCTGACCCTACGACGCTCTTGATACCGTCGTTTTGTATCAAAATTAAATTTATAAACCAAACTAAAACTATAGCTAGTGATAGTAAGGGTCGAACCACAGAGAGACAAGATCAATTCTATTTGCTATTTTTAATCTATTGAAGTAACAATTAAGGGGGGGGGGTTGGTTGGTTGATTCTAAACTAATAGCCGGAACTTAAATGAAGTTTAAATTCGAAATTAAACAGCAGCTAGGAACTTCGGTTCACCATGGCCTAAGGGTCAGTCAAGCAAAGTCAAGGTCTGTCCAACTCAGGATGTCAAATAGGTCCTCTAAGTCCCTATTCGAATTAAGCCTCTCGGTCTTTTTCCACCCTAGAAAGAAACTAAAATGCTTTCGCTCCACTAGTCTTTCCAATTACTTGTAAGAAATTTAACTCCGCTAATCTCTCAATCTAGCAAAGGGGTAAAGTCTCACAGCAGTAAATAAGACCGGTACGGGTTCAACCTAGACTTAATAAAATCAACTCATGACGCCAAGGATTCCCTAATTCCTAGCATAGGAATTTATCTACGCATGATTAAGAATATGACAATTGCAAAATTAAAGATATGGAATAAAATTGACATGATTGAATTAGAATTAAAACTAAAGGACTAAAATTAAATTGCTTGAATATAAATTGGTAGAAACTAGAATTAAAATAAACAAGAATAAGTGAAGATTGAAATTGAATTAAAGCTTACTAAAGGATTTGATGAACAAAACAATTGATTGAAATCCGTAGTCTCTACTTCTTCGTTCCCAAAAGCTAGATCTAAAACTTCAGTTGTTGAATAATGAAAAGCATAACCTAAATTATTTGTTTCGTACTACTGATAAACGTTCTGCCCATAAGATAAATTACAAGTGGGCTTTCAAAAGACAAACGCGTAAAAGAAATCACAGCTTCGAG
This sequence comes from Silene latifolia, assembly GCF_048544455.1. Taxonomy (NCBI): domain Eukaryota; kingdom Viridiplantae; phylum Streptophyta; class Magnoliopsida; order Caryophyllales; family Caryophyllaceae; genus Silene; species Silene latifolia. The sequence continues at coordinate 54,915,570 of NC_133527.1, read as the reverse complement.
ACCTGGTCGATCGACCAAGTGCACGGTCGATCGACCACCCAGTACAGTGCGCAACACTGTTTCCTCTACTGAACTCCACGGTCGATAGATTGGGGTATCTGGTCGATCGACTAGATGTGCTGTGGCAGCTTCCAACTTCATGAACGCATCCCAAGACGATCTAGTTCCGAGCTTCTACTCCATAGTTTCCATAAAATGCCCCCGGGAACAGATAAAGGCTCGATTTAGCTTACTTCCGGTCATTCCTGCAATAATGACATAGGAAATACAAAGTAAACCGTTTCGGGAGAAATAATAGCTTAAAGCTAATCATTACGCGTAAAAATACGTGCCAAAAACGCTAATAAAGTGTATAGAATATGCACGTATCAAATCTCCCCAAACCAAACCTTGCTTGTCCCCAAGCAAGCACTAAGACTCAATCTAAACACCCATTGGAACGGATTTCTTTCTCAAAACAAGAACGTACTATCATGCCCGACCATTTTAATGCAACAAATAAAATCAAAGTATTTTGTCAAGTGCAAACAAGTTGAACATGTTCAAGAATTTACCAACCTTTCAACCTTGCAAGACTCGTGTATATCGGACTCTCATGGGTCGCTCATTCACTCAATTTAAGAATAGGGTGAGAATTTAATTGTGCAAGATAGAAGAATGAACGAAATAAGTCTCTCACCTAACTACGACCCATAAAAACATGCATGCAATCTAACATGAATAAAATCTCTACAACCGTACATATGCTTTCCAACCATTTAATAACCATGACACATGCCGAGGCGATTTTGGAATTGTGAGGCTACGGGTAAGAAGGGGCTAAAATAAATTTGGATAAGAGGAGATAAAGTCGAGCAAGCGACTTCTAAATACCAAATTTCTGAGCATTTCCCAACTTCGTACTCGAGAGAAAATCAAAACGGTGCTACTAAAAGCACAAAACTCACAATCTCCCAAAATAATAATAATTCCCCAAATAATATGAATAGCAACATGGGAATAAAAATCACCATCCGAAAATCATTCTAATCATGTGATTTCCCCTTTTTTTTTCTTTTCTTTCATTTTTTTTTCTTCTTTCTGCCTTTCTCTTTTTTTTTTTTTCAAAACTGATCTGGCAGTCGATCGACCACCCTCGTTTAAACTGAACCCCTCTGCCCAGTTCAGTTTCTTCTTCTCTTTTTTTTTTCTTCTTTTTTTTCAATTCAAACTTTCCCTCATTTCCAAACATATCACCAAAACTGATGCATTTCTCACACGAGACAATAAAGACCAAATCGCAAAATAATATTCCCGAATAACTACCTTTACTAGCTCGGCTAGGGTGGCTAAATTTGGAATGTAGTTTATGGGACAAAAAGGCAAATTTGGCTTTTGTGGGCCTTATGGGTAAGATGAAATAAAGGGAACCTTTTCCACATGTGTTAGCAAACCGCAAAACCAAATGCATACAGGTATTAAGCAGATAAAATTCATGTTTATGCAAATTTATGTGACATGCCTTACGAGGAGTAACTACTCTCATTCCTACATGAAACTGGTCATAAATGACACCAGTTTAAATAAGCTCTCACCTCGGAAATTTTAAGTAGTTTGCCAATATTGAGTCAAGTCTATTTGTTTAGTAAAATTCCAACAAAAACTCGTAGACTATGCAAGTGACATACTCAACGACATTACAAGTGCAAGGAGGGGCAATGAGACAATACGCAAAGCAATTTTATCATTGAAATACATCCATTCCGACTTGACCTACATGCTAAAGTAAACGTGATATTTTTGAATTTTTTTTTTATAGTGAAAACAAATGCAAGCTGAAATGCAATAAACGTGGAACAGAAATGCAATAAATAACAAATGAAAATGAAATAGACATATGCATATACCCTCCCCAAACCAAAACGCACAATGCCCTCATTGTGCTCAACAGCAAACATCAACAGCAGCAACAACAAAATTGGGAAGAATATAAACATCTACAAAAGAAATGGAAACTAATGAAAAATAAACGGAAACTCACTAAATACAGCCTCCCCAAACCAGCCAACAAAAAGGGGAGGCAGACAGCTGCAACTAGTCCTCCTCTGGCTCGTACTCGGAACCACTCGCCTCATCGGACCCTGAGTCGTCCTCCTCTTCCTTCTCAGCAGCAGCAGCAACAGCAGCAGGAGTAGACATTGTAGAAGGCGGAGGATATCCGCCCACCGGGGGAACAAAGAAGAACGGGTGAGTCCAGGGACCCCGTGGGAGAATCCCTGCCCGAGCAAACTCCTCATAAACCGGGTACATGGCAAGAGCCATGTCCATCCTGTGCTGATCAAAACTCCTACACAAGTCACCCAACACACGTGAAACCGCCCTTTGGTCCATGACCACAGGGATAACAATAGGTGTAGGGGGACGAAAAGTAGCCGGGAAAACCGGCCCAGGAGTAGGAGTGGAGGAGGAAGGGACTCGTGAAGAGGAGGCGCGAGCTCCTCTCGAGGTGGAAGCAGTGGTGGTGCCCGCCCTAATAGGGAGCCTATAGCTAGGCATGGGTGCGCGAGTCGCCCCCAAAACAGTAGTAAGGGGTAAAATGGGAGGGAGGCCAAGGATAGGGATGGGGTCGCAAATGAAAGAATCAATCTTCCACCGACCCCGAGTATCGACCCACTTCACAGCCTTGACGTAGTCAAGGTCCATGAAGCGTGCATGAGGGTCGAGAGGAGCTTCCTCTCGAGGTAAGGCAAGAACCAGACGGTGGGCTATACGAGTCACCAGCCCACCACAAACAATAGTGGCCAAAGAGGTACCCTCACTTATAGTGTTAAAGTGAGAAGCAGTCAAATAAGCTATGTTATAAATACGGGCTACCCGACTCTCAATGTTCAGGTAGCCTGCCAAGATAGACAATTCAATTGTATTAACATTATTTGACTCTTTGCGGCCAAAGATGGTGTTTCCCATCAACCGGAAAAAGTAACGAAAAGGGGGTAAGTGCACGGAGGTGCCCTTCCTCTTAGGGGCGTCCAGGTCGGAGATACACGACCACGTTACCTTGTGCACATCAGAAGATTCTGAGGTGTTACCCTCGAAACAAAGACCCAAATAACCAGAAAACTCAGCTAATGTCAAGGAGTAGGTGACATTAAACAGTCGAAAAGAGATACAAGAGCTACTTTTATTAGCTTCAAAAGAAACCAGGTCGAAAGCAAAAGAAGAGAAAAACTCAAGGGTTAAAGTATGGAAAGTGAACTCAGCCATGTCCACCAATCCTGACATCCCTGTCCCATTTAGCAGAGACACAACAGATTCAAGACACCCTAGTTTTTCTAAAGTTGGCTTATGAATAAAACGGGTAGCTTGAACTTTCGTTTTTTCGACCAAAGTGAGGAATTTAGCGCTCTGAGTAGAGGTAGAGAAAATCACCTGCGGATAGCCATGTAGACTATCCGTAGTTACCTCGACCATTAGCGGCGGAACCCGCGACTGTTTAGATGCTCCTTGACTGCTTGTCTGCCCGCGGTCTACTGCCTTCCCTTTCGTCATTTATGCTTCCTACAAAATTTAACAAACTCAACAACTAGCTTCCCATAATCTTGAATAATGAAAATTAATAAACCCGCAATTACAAACAGAGATCGATCACCAAACTAGGGTTTCGAAAATTTTGGGGAAAATGAAATTAGACCCCTCCTAGTTGTTGAGATGGCTCGAAATTCAAAGGAATAGGATAGCAAATGCAATTAAAGCACAAATTCGAAAAGAAATTAGTCCTAAATCGATTTTCCCCAAATCGATTTTTTCGAAACAATGTGTGATTGCTCGAAATTTGGGCATTATTATTCAGCAAAAATCGAATTTAAAGGACCAAAAGATGATTAGAGACATACCTTTGATGAAAACTTGGGGATTTGAGCAAGAAAAATCGAAATTAAAGGATAGATTAGCAAGAAAATCGCGAAAAGGAGGAAGAACTAAGGTTTTTTCTTTTTTTCGATCAAATGAGTTATGATGAATGAATGAAAGTATGAATTAGAACTTCCGTATTAGTTTGCCCTCTGATTTCGCGCTGTGGTCGATCGACTATCAAACCCAGTCGATCGACCAGTCTTGCTCTTAAACAGCTTCTGACTTTTTCCTCTTCAGTCGATCGACTGATGCACTTGGTCGATCGACTACAAGTACTGGCAATTAAGCTCAATTATGTTAAATTTTGTTTTTTTTTTCAACTTCAATTTCCCGTCTTTCTCTCATCGACATCCAGCAAATCGTCCTACGCACTTTGCATAAAATAAATACCTGCAAACATTCTCAAAGGCGCGCGTCTTTCCATAAAAGTAATTGCTAATTAAAATAAAATAAGCTAAAGCTCCTAATGCAAATTAATTAAATAAAACTGTAAAGTTCCTAATTACATGAAAATTACAAGCCGGGTTGCCTCCCGGTTAGCGCTGATTTAAGAGGTCCCGCACGACCTTCTTACCTCAATTTGCAGCTTCTAAAAGTGGGTCAAAGTATAGTACTTCGACCTGCCCAACAAATTCGTCTGCACCGTGATAGTGTTTCACGTATTGACCATTCACTTTGAATCGGTCTCCAGATGAGGTTTCCAATTCAATTGATCCGAATTTTGTAACTGCTGTGACCGTATAAGGGCCACTCCACCTGGATTTCAGCTTACCAGGAAATAAACGGATACGAGCATTAAAAAGGAGTACCTTATCACCGACATTGAACTCGCGCTTGATGATCCTCTTGTCATGCCATCGCTTCGTCTTCTCCTTGTAGATCCTAACATTATCATAGGCCAGCAGCCTAAATTCCTCAAACTCATTCAACTGCGTCGTACGTTTCTCACGAGAGAGGTTAGGATCTAAATTCAAATCACAAATAGCCCACCAAGATTTACGTTCCAATTCAACAGGCAAATGACATGTTTTACCATAAATCAATCGGAATGGTGACATCCCAATTGGCGTTTTAAACGCAGTCCTATAAGCCCACAAGACATCATCCAATTTAAGACTCCAATCTTTCCGTGATTTAGAAACAACTTTAGCTAACATTTCTTTCAATTCTCGGTTAGAAATCTCAACTTGACCACTAGTTTGGGGATGATACCCCAAACCTCTACGATGTTGGACACCGAATTTAGTCAACATAGCACAAAGTTGTTTTTCTTTAAAATGCATACCTCCGTCGCTGATGACAACCCTAGGGACACCAAAATGAGGGAAGATTATCTTTTTAAACAGCTTAATCACGGCTTTTGCATCGCAATGAGGGGTAGCAACAGCTTCTACCCATTTGGACACATAATCTACAGCTACGAGGATATATTTATTACCTTGACTGCTCGGAAAGGGTCCTTGATAATCAATGCCCCAGACATCAAAAATCTCAACCTCTAGAATGCCCACCTGTGGCATCTCATGTCTCTTTGAAATATTTCCCGATCTTTGACAAGCATCGCACTCAGCAACAAAATTCCGACTATTTATATGCAAAGTTGGCCAATAGAAACCAGATTGGAGTACCTTAGCCACAGTCCGGGATGGACCATGGTGACCACCATAGGCAGAAGAGTGGGAAGCTTCTAGGATATCCTTGACCTCCCATTGAGGGACACATCTCCGGATAAGACCGTCTGCACATTCCTTGAAAACAAATGGATCATCCTAAAAGTATTGTCTAGCATCATAAGCGAACCGCTTCTTCTGCTGCCATGAAAGCTTGGGTTGTATTTTACCTGCCACTGAAAAATTAGCATAATCAGCAAACCACGGAGGTGGATAAGACCCCGAATTAGTAATAGCTAACAGACTCTCATCAGGAAAAGAATCATTAATGGGTAACGAATCTTCCCTTTCTATCAGCAGCAGACGAGATAAATGGTCAGCCACCACATTCTCTGCACCTTTCTTATCTTTGATCTCCAAATCAAACTCTTGCAAAAGGAGTATCCACCTCAAAAGCCTCGGCTTCGCATCCATCTTAAGAAAGAGAGTCTTCAGCGCTGCATAGTCAGTATAAACAATAACCTTAGAACCCAACAAATAAGACCGAAATTTATCTAAGGCAAAAACTATAGCTAGAAACTCCTTCTCAGTTGTGTAATAAATAACTTGAGCCTCATCCAGAGTTCGGCTCGCATAATATATGGCATTCAAAACTTTATTTTTCGGCTGTCCTAAAACTGCGCCAATCGCATAATCGCTGGCATCACACATAATCTCGAATGAGAGGTCCCAATCAGGCGGCTGAATGATTGGCGCAGAAACTAGAGCCTCCTTTAACCTGTTAAAAGCTAAAAGGCACTCATCAGTAAACTCAAAAATAGCATCTTTAAGAAGCAAGTGTGTAAGCGGTTTAGCAATTTTCAAAAAATCCTTAATGAACCGCCGATAAAAACCAGCATGGCCAAGGAAACTCCTCACTCCTTTAACATTCATAGGAGGAGGCAGTTGCTCAATCACCTGCACTTTTGCTTTATCAACATGTATGCCCTTATGAGAAATCAAATGTCCTAACACAACTCCCTCATTGACCATGAACTGACATTTTTCCCAGTTTAAAACAAGATTAACATCAATACAACGCTGCATGACTTTATCAAGGTTAGCTAAATAACGATCAAAGTCATTATCGTAAACTGAGACGTCATCCATAAATACCTCCATAATATTCTCTATATAATCAGAAAAAATCCCCATCATGCACCTCTAAAAGGTAGCTGGGGCGTTACACAATCCGAAAGACATTCTGCGGTATGCAAAAACACCATATGGACAGGTAAAAGTGGTCTTACTATGATCATCCGGATGAATAGGGATCTGAAAGAACCTTGAATATCCGTCTAAGAAACAGAAAAATTTATTAGAGGCTAGTCTTTCGGTCATCTGGTCAACAAAAGGGAGGGGGAAATGGTCTTTCTTTGTGGCGGCATTTAATTGACTGTAGTCAATGCACATCCGCCAACCCGTTACAACTCGAGTTGGTATTAATTCATTTTTCTCATTTTGTACCACGGTGGTCCCTCCTTTCTTCGGGACTACCTGAACTGGGCTAACCCACTTGGAGTTTCCAACTGTATAAATAATACCTGCATCGAGTAATTTAATCACCTCAGCCATGACAACCTCCTGCAACTTCGGGTTCAGCTTTCGCTGACCCTGTCTGTAGGGCTTGTGACCCTCCTCCAGCTCAATTCTGTGCATACAAATGTCAGGGATGATGCCCTTAATATCATCCAAAGAGTAACCTAAAGCTTTCCTGTTTTTCTTAAGTACACACATCAAAGAAGAAAGCTGGTTATCATCAAGCTTAGCACTAACAATAGCTGGGTATTGCTCCGTATCATCTAAAAAGACATACTTAAGATTAGGAGGAAGTGGCTTACGCTCTGGCACCTTTACCTCAATAGCATAGGCAGAATCAACTTCATTGGTATAGCAAGTGTTTACCAAATTCTCGTTGGCCAGGCTTATGATCATCTCATCTTCTTCCTCTGTGAGCTCGTGGACTTCCATTACTGCTTCCAAAACATCCAGCTCATCAGCATTCTCCGCTGGATTAACTGCACACTCACCTAAACAGGTTAAATCAGCTAAGGGATCCTTGGCTAAGGATTCCCTCCAAGTACAATTAACAGCCATGTCAACAATATCAACGGAATAACAAGTATCATCATCAGCAGGTTCAGTCGCAGTGCGAGCAAGACTGAACTCAATTGTATCATCCCCTACCTCCAAGGTCAAGACTCCGCGTTTGACATCTATCACGGCTCCAGCCGTATGTAAAAATGGTCTATCTAAGATAATAGGTATCTGACTATCCTCAACAATGTCTAAAACGACGAAATCGACAGGAATAAAGAACTTACCCACTCGAACGGGTACATCTTCTAAAATTCCTAAGGGTCTATGAATCGATCTATCTGCCATCTGAAGGGTCATATTGGTCACCTTAAGGTTACCTATATTTAACTTTTCACACACAGAGTATGGCATAACACTGACACTGGCCCCTAGATCACAAAGAGCTTTCCCAAATTCATGGATACCTATAGTACATGGAATTGAAAAACTACCCGGGTCTTTTAATTTAGGTGGTACGTTGCTTCGTGAAAGAACATTACACTCCTCCGTGAAAGCAATAGTACCAACATCATTAAAAATTTTCTTACGAGTCAAAATATCCATCATAAACTTAGTGTAAGAAGGTACCTGGGTAACTAAATCTGTGAAAGGAATGGTTACTTCAAGATTCTTGACGATCTCCAAAAACTTACCGAACTTATGCTCCAACTTTGTATTCTTTAAACGCTCCGGATACGGGACTGCAACACTTGTCGTAGGGTCGACAATTTTTGTCTTCCGAATGTTTAAAATCTCCGTCAAATCGTCACTGGCTGAGGTATGTTGCAATTCAATTGACGGATTTTCGTTCAGCACTGGAGACCCAGTCGATCGACCATTGGGCTCGGTCGATCGACCAAGTGCACTGGGTTCGAATAGTTTCTGGTCAAAAAATTTTTCGTCAGGAACTTTGGTCGATCGACTGATGTTGTTGGTCGATCGACCACTTGCACTGGGTTCAAATAGTTCCTGACCAGAACTTTTTCGTCAGAGATTTGTAGATACCTCATTTCTGCACCTCTCGTAAACCACCCGGTGATGACTGGGCCGCATGTTTGGTACGCGGAACGATTTGTGACAGTTCGTAAGTTCATTGTCAAGTGATTGCTCAAACACTAATGTCTACTTCTTAGTTGTCACCTACGCACCGATACGGTCGTTTTCAGTAATTAGAGTACATTTGGAGTCCGGGCCTAAAACCGTCTCCATTTTCTGACAACCGTAAAATCCCGAGTCGGAATGTTCTGGAATGTTCCGGATATTTCTATTCCATATTTTATAAATATTTCACAATCTTTTATTCTTTGGTAAACAATTTCCCGTAATATTCATACAAAATATTAAGGAAAACCAATTTATTCCATCATTCCATAACTTAAACACGGAAATCTTTCTTCCGCGGGAGGAAACCACTTGGGAACAGACGCAGCAGGTGCTGCACCTCTTCCAAGAGATGCAGTTACTGCTGCGCCTCTTCCCAGGTCCTTTTCTGCGTTTTTCTCGTATCTTTTTCATATCTTTCCGAGATTCACTTCCAAAGTCTCTCCAAAAACCCTATTCCTTCACGTGATTAGTATAAATAGGAGCTTTCGCTCCTCATATTTCTCATGCGAGTGTCCGAACTTCTCTTCTCCCTTTGCATTCTAGACCACGTTCTTACTTTTTGGCGTCTACGTGCTTGAACATTCGACCACGTAAGCTCGGATCCTTCTGAGTACCAGCCTCGTTTTGCATGACCGACCAATTTGACCAACTCCACAACTAATCAACTTAATTAATCTAATCGTTTTCCTCTTACGAGGGCACTTTCGTCTACATTCGAGTCGAGCATCACTAGTCGATAACTTAGTTCTTCTCATTTCGTCAAACATGTAAGTCTGAGGGTGTAAATCTCTCTTTTATTTATTGTTCTTAGCTTTTTGTATCATCATTAATGTAAGGTTTATGTCGAAAACACCTTGTTAAAACCGATTTCTAAAACCGTGTTTTAAAACCCTTTTTACGGATTTCCAGAAGACAGACCGTCGAGAAAGGACGCAGTAACTGCTGCGCCTCTTCGAAGGAGCGCAGTTCCTGCTGCGCCTCTTCGTGAGGCTGCCGTAGTTCCTGCTTCCTTTCTTCTTCCTTCGTCCTCTGTAATTCGTTCTTTGTTTGTTTTCGTTTGTTTTCTTTAATTCTTTGGTACAATCATAATAATTTCATCTGTATAATATTGTTCATCCTTAACATGTATAATTCATAATTAAATTCGACTTAAATCCCATATAATCTCATATTTGCGGGTTTTTGTCATTAAACTCAATCCGGGTTGTAGGAATTCGATTTGTTCATATCGGGTTTCTGGAATTCGATCTTTGATATATTTTCATCGCATATTCGTCATTAATTTGCCATGTTTAACCTAATTAGTTCATCTATGCCACTAATCGATCGTTCATCCATGTAAATAATTCGTTTGCATCCGTCTCATCCATGTTTTATTGCTTTTATGACCATCAATCACATGTAAATAATGTATTAATCACTTCCATCCGAGTAAATATATTAATCAATTCATTAAAATCACCAATTAATATTAACGATTTGCAGTTCTGGCTTCACAACCAGAACTCACCCTTGGAACAGACGCAGCAACTGTTGCGCCTTTTCCAAAGGGCGTAGTCCTGCTGCGCCTGTTCCAGGTTGATTTCTGCCTCTGAACTCCGTTGTTGCTTGACCTAGTTTAATTAGTTTACGTATAATTGACTATTAACCGTATTATCACCCACTGATCTGTCCGTTAATTCTTTCTTTTATTCTTTTTCTCAAATTATCCGTTTTAAAGGTGTTTTCGACATAAATCGATGAACCCAATCTAATTATTGTAATTTTTAATTATTGTAATTTTGTAATTATATTTTTCATTGTATTTCTTGTATCATTTGTATGCCTTCACATGTAATTGAGCATTAAATCCTACTTCGACATTAATTGTATGCTAAACTACGTGTTAACCGACTTAGTCTATTCTTCACATTCTTGGATTAAAACATGGATGTTGCATTGCATGCATATAATCAACGATATATCGAGTATAGATGATGTCCCTAATCATAAGTAGAGGCCGCTATCGAGGCGGGCGGGATTAGGTGTTCGATCAAAAGAGCTTCCTAATACGTACCCTTACCCCTTACTCTAGATCTTTGTGAACATCCGTGTTCATTGGCATCCACGAGAGTCATTCTAGACATAGAATGCTAAGGGTAACGATTTCTTAGTGTTCATGTCTCTACTTTGTGTCTTGACATGACACGAGGTATTCGAACGGTTCCAATTTCCCATAAAAATTGGTGGCGACTCCACAAAATGCAAACGCTTGTTCTCTCTCCCAAGAGCCCCCGTGGGCCCATTGTCCACAGTTTGGCGACTCCGCTGGGGATAATACACTTATGTGTAGCCAAGGGTGAAACTTGAACAAGGTTAGGGAATAGTTTGTACAAGACAATTGTCGATTTTCATAACTCGGTCTTCCTAGATCGTTTCATTCGGCCTTCCTAAGCCCAACCCAACCCATTCGACCAATCGTCCCGTCTAAACGGTCCTAATTCTTATTTGGGCCTAAGGATGGATAGCGATTGACGTCATCCATACCATGATGCTTACTCTTGTTTGTATCAAGGACTTTCACTACTTGAGGAAATGGACTAGGAATCGGCCTTACTCTTGTTCGGTACGAGCCTCTCCACATACTTCGGGTTTGATCGTTCGGTATGGCAACCCACCCTTTAAACCAAAACTCTTTTAAATTCACTCAGCATCCCATTATAATGCTTGTATGAATGTTTGTACCTTACGTGATCACCATTTCTAAACGAAGCCATGACAATTTTTGTAAAAATCAAAACCCTTTTTTTAAAACAAAAATTTCGAAAAAGGCCTTTAATTAGCACAAAACCCAGTCAAAACTCTGTCCGTTTGTCGAGTCAAAATTCGGGCCCAAGCCCACTTCAAAACCTCACTTCGAGTCCTCTCCTACAACTACACTATAGTTGACTAGGATACACATTTTCAAAACTTTGTCTTTTCTTCAAAGCTCACTCGACACAAGTGGCACACACCCACTTCAAGAGTCAAATCATTTCTTCTCTTAGCAAGTGTGCTAGAATGGTCGATCGTGTTTTGATTCGTCGTCGATCTCTTATCCAGTTTTCAAGATGCCTGAAACAAGTGACGCTAACTTCAATCAAGTTCAAGATGGTAATGATCGAATCCTAGCCGCACTAGCTCAAATCCAAGTTACCCAAGATCAAGTGTATGATCGCCTTGAGACCATCGAGGGCCGGATCTACGCCGTAGAAGGGAGGTTGCCTCCTCAAGAAAGTGAAGTAGTGGATGACTTCGTGAATGACTTCAGGGATGAAAACCCTCTCATGGGAATGACTGCAGCTGGGAAAAGACTCCAATACTTAGAGGAGCAATTGATGTATCTTAAAGGGGATGACATTTATAGGGAGAATAATGGCAAGTATGAGGCCGTAAATTCCAAATTGCCAACCAACTTCAATATGACGGATATCCCTAAATTCAAGGGGCACGAAAACCCTTTGAACCACATTCGTGCCTTCAAGGATTACATGTCTATCAAAGGCATCAAACCCGAGATGTTCTTAAGGATCTTTCCTTCATCTCTTGACACCATCCTAAAGCAATGGTTCTACTCTTTAGAACACAAGAAGATCGCCACTTGGGAAGATGCCGCAATCGAGTTTTCTAAGCAATATGCGGATAATGCCGAGATCCAAGTTAACATGCGCACCTTAGAGGTTCTTACCCAAAATGACAAAGAAGGATTCACCGACTTCCTAAGTAGGTGGAGGAAGACTAGTACCCAACTAGTTGAACACCCGGATGAGGCTACCCTTGTGGAGAAGTTCGTGGACAATCTCAAACCCATCTATGCCAATCATTTGAGATACCAAAACATCAAAACTTTCAAGGACTTAACCGTACTAGGAACAAGGATTGAAGATGACATCCGTAAAGGGCTCTTGTCCAAAACGGTAGGTCGAGGATATCAAGGCTCAACTAGTCGTTCTTACGGCTCCACTAGCAAGACTGATGAAGTTAACCTTCTTGAGCCATCCAAGAAAAGTACCCCACCAAGGAAATTCACAAATCTTGGGGACACTTACTCCAACGCTCTTAAGAGGTTAATGAAGCAAGGCAAACTCCAACCCATAGGACCTACTCCCGAACTGAAAAAGAAATCCAAGTTCTGGGACGAGAACTCGTACTGTGAATACCATAGGGGCAAGGGGCATGACACAGAAAAATGCTACAAATTGAAAAAAGTGCTTCAAGATATGATTGAAGATGGTCGACTACCAATACCACCGGGAGGTAAACCCAACAACACTCAGAACCCTCTTGGGATTCTAGTGATCACAAGTGAAGAATCTACCTTAGATTGTTCACACCTCATTTCTCCAATTGAAGATGAGATCCACGCGATCGAGAATGAAGGGTTCTACTCTACCATCTCCCCTACCATTTCCGACTTCATCACGTGGGCAAGGAGTGTGGATAGGCAAGTTTGGGAAATGGAAAATGTGGTGACAACTTTACATGACCCCAACGCGACACCTAAAGAGCATGTGCCACTAATCTTCTCTCAAAATGCCACTATGCAAGAAATAGTCGACGTGGTTGATAAACTAGTCGACCAAATCACACGACTAGAAGACGAGATCATGAGAATGAGAGAACTAGCTACAATCAATGGAGTATGGGCCGATGATGATGAGGACGAGTATCTCATTGAAAAATCCCTAGTCAAAGAAATAGTCCAAAATGGTGAAGACCAAGATGTGGACCACCTAACTCGTTCGGGCCGTCCATGTCAAAATACTACTCAAAATGGTCCAACCAACGTTGTCACACCAAATGATAACGAAGATGACTCCATTGATCACTTGCTCAAGCAATTACAGAAGACAAAGGCTGATCTTTCAGTCTGGCAACTAGTAGCAAGCTCTTTCCCACATCGCCAAGCCTTACTGCAAGCCTTGGCCAAGCTAAATGTAGCACATAACTCCACACCCGATGATGTAGTCAACTTGGTCTTCCAAGAATCACCAAACCTAAGTAATCCTATTACTTTCTCAGACGAAGATTTGCCACCTTTTGGCGCTAGTCACAACTTGGCTCTTTACATCACTATCATTTGTCTAAAGAAGAATGTGCCAATGACCTTGGTAGATGATGGCTCCGCGGTCAACGTCATACCCCTCAAAACGGCATACAACCTAGGCATGAAAGAGTCGGATTGGACCCCTACCAACCAAGGTGTTCGCGCATATGATTGTACACGACGAAAGGTAGTAGGACTCGTTAACCTAACCATAGCCACATGGCCGATTGAGCGAAAGGTTAACTTCCAAATAGTGGACATTGAAGCTTCCTTCAACATACTTCTAGGAAGGCCTTGGATTCACGCTTCCAAAGCGGTGACCTCCACCCTTCATCAAAATATCAAAATCCCACTAAATGGCAAAGTGGTGACGATCACTTCGTCACCCATCAAGGCAATAATCGAAAAGAAGTCGAACAATCAAGTCCTTGCGGATCCAGTATATGAGCTTGGGGGCTTCCAAAGCATAAGCGTCATAGAAAGTGAATTGGCACCCTTATACTACGATCCCTACTCCAACTTGGTGGTCAACCACATACTCAAACCCCACGGATACTTCCCTGGAATGCCTTTAAACCTTATCCGAAGAAACACCTTCGCACCCTACAAGGAAGGCAACTCAAAAAGGATACCACTTGGGCTAGGGTACAAACCCACCAAAGAGGAAGTTCTCGAGATGCTTGCTCAAGTTCAAAACTGTAAGTACGTGGGAGTCCAAATGCGACCCTATCTCCCTACCCTAAACAGATACTTCGTTAAGGAAGGAAGTCTAGAACTCTTTCACGGATTTCCCGAACCTTGGCACTATCTCGAGCGGAAGCTAGCCGGAATCGAGATCTTTCACGATTGCTACTTCATTCCTCCGGAAACGGTTCCTACCGTCAAAACCCGTCAAGCACCTTGCTTAGACGAACAAGTTGTTAGTCTATTGTTTGGAGAGGATCGATTTGTTAGAGCCGCGCAGGATGAGATCATTACCATGATACTTCAAGACGATCACTTCAACCCTACCGCGTTAATCACAGAAACAAACGCGAATCAGCAGAAAGGATGGAGAAAATCAATCAAGTGGACCAACAATCAAGGAAGACTCTTCAAGCTTACCATTGGAGAAGGAGAGATGTTCAAAGGAGAACTAGAAGACGTTGAATTCGAGTCAAAGTCGGAGTCGGAGTCAGAGTCAGAGTCTAGAGAAGTCACTAAGGAGTCTCCTCCTGTTGTCATCCCCATTCCCTTTGTTTCTCCTAGCTTAGCCTCAAGTAGTAATAGTAGTTCGGGAAATGTCCCAACCACTGTCCCTTTACCGCCACTAACTACAGATCAGATGGCTTCTTTGTTTCAACTTTTCTCAAACTTTAATATGAATAAATCAGGTTCTGCTTACTCTTTGTGTTATCTTGAGTGCAATTCTACATACGATGATACTGAGGATGACCAAGACCCAGACTCAATTGAGTTACCTCCCTACGTAGCTAAAGAAATACTACAGGAAGGGGAAGGGGGACCAGTAATAGAGAATACCGAACCCATCAATGTAGGAACCGAACTAGAACCCCAAGAACTTAGGATAAGGACTACCTTGAGCTCTACCGAAAGGGTCAACTTCATAGACCTCCTACACGAGTTCAAAGACGTTTTCGCGTGGTCCTACAAAGACATGCCAGGGATCGACAGGGATATCCCCGAACATAGAATCCCGAATAAGCCAGGTTTCAAGCCTGTGAAACAGAAGCTTCGTCGAATGAGAACAGAATGGGCTCTCAAGATTAAGGAAGAAGTGGATAAGCAATTCAAAGCCGGGTTCATCAAAGTTTCCGAGTATTCTGACTGGGTAGCCAACATAGTACCTGTACCCAAAAAGGATGGGTTAATCCGTGTTTGTGTTGATTTTAGGGACTTAAACAAAGCAAGTCCTAAAGATGACTTCCCTCTACCACATATCGACATATTGGTGGACAATACTGCAGACCACGCATTACTATCCTTCATGGATGGGTATGCGGGTTATAACCAAATCAAGATGGCCATAGAAGACATGCATAAGACCGCTTTGTCACTCAATGGGGAATCTATTGCTATACGGTAATGCCGTTTGGGTTAATCAACGCCGGAGCTACATATCAATGCACCGCAACTACACTCTTACATGACATGATGCACAAAGAAGTTGAGGTATACGTAGACGACATGATTGTCAAGTCCAAGGATAGAGAGGGGCATATTGCGAACCTTCACAAATTTTTCGCAAGGCTACGAAAGTACAACATGAGGCTCAATCCTCAGAAGTGCGCATTCGGAGTAACATCTGGCAAACTCCTGGGATACGTCGTTAGCCAACGAGGTATAGAGATAGACCCTTCCAAGATCAAAGCCTTGATCGAAATGCCACAACCTCAAACAGAAAAAGAAGTCAGAGGATTCCTAGGAAAAGTGCAATATATAAGTCGATTCATATCGAAACTCACCATGATTTGTGAGCCTATCTTCAAGAAGCTCAAGAAAACAGACCACACCATGTGGGATGATGATTATCAAAAGGCATTTGACCGAATCAAGGAGATATTGGCTAAACCACCAGTGCTCATGCCACCTCAACGAGATCAACCTCTTGGTCTGTATCTCAGAGTGACTGAAACGACCATGGGCGCCATGCTAGCTCAAACCGTAGGAAAAGAAGAAAGGGCTATCTACTACCTTAGTAAGAAGTTCTTGGAGTACGAGTGCAAATACTCACAACTCGAAAAGACGTGCCTCGCTATTGTGTGGGCAACGAAGAAGCTACGCCATTACATGCTTAGCTACTCCGTCAAAATATACTCCAAAATGGATCCAGTCAAATACCTCTTCGAAAAACCCGTCCTCAACGGACGTCTAGCAAGATGGACTTTGATGCTCTCAGAGTTCGATCTCAAGTACGTGCCTCTGAAAGTTATAAAAGGGTGCGCCGTTGCCGAATTCTTTGCAGAGAATCCCATCAATGATGCACAAATAATAGAGACTTGGTCATTTCCAGACGATATACTCCAAACTGATGTAGACTCCTGGGACCTTTACTTTGATGGAGCATCAAATTTAAGAGGATTTGGAATAGGAGTGGTGTTCATTTCTCCTGAAGGTGAGCATACACCAATCTCTGTCAAACTCGACTTCGAGGTGACAAATAACGCTGCAGAATACGAAGCTTATCTCATTGGACTACAAGCGGCAGTGAGCTTAGGTATTAAAAACCCCCGAGTACATGGGGACTCATCCCTGATCATCAATCAAGTTACGGGATCTTGGAAAATCCGAAGCGAAAGCCTAGCACCTTACCAAGCCATAATAGACCAAGTTGCCTAATTCTTTGATCACGTGACATATCTACACCTACCTCGGGAAGAAAATCAATTTGCAGATGCTCTTGCAAAACTTGCATCTTTGATTAATATGCCAGATAACATGGTAGAAATGCCTTTACGTATCGAACGACGGTGAGAGCCAGCTTATGTCCACCAAATCACCGATGAAGAGGAAATCGAACAGGAACCCTGATTCCAAGCAATCCTAAATTTCATGCTCAATGGCACCTATCCACTGGATATAAACAATAGGGGACAACGTGTTATACGCCTGCTAGCTTCCGAATACGTTCTCATGCAAGGAGAGTTGTACAAACGAACACCTCTTGGTGTAATCCTACATTGCGTTTATCATTCACAGGCGCGGAAAGTGATAAAAGAAGTTCACGAGGGAGAATGAGGTCCTCACATGAGTGGGCCCATGATGGCAAAGAAAATCACACGTTTGGGATATTATTGGACCACGATGGAATCCGATTGCATCAAATACGTAAGACATTGCCACAATTGCCAAATCTTCGGGAATGTACAATATTTCCCTCCTTCATTGCTCTACACGATGACATCTCCTTGGCCATTTTCTGCCTGGGAAATTGACATAATCGGGAAGATAACCCCGGCCGGAACAGGAGGTCACTGTTTCATCCTAGTGGCAATTGACTATTTCACCAAATGGGTAGAAGCGGCTTCCTACACTTGTCTCACGGCTAAAAACGTGGCAAAGTTCATACAAAACAACATCATCTGTCGATATAGTTGCCCACATGAGATCATTAGTGATAATGGATCACATTTCCAAGCTGAGACGGAGCAATTGTTAGCCAAGTACAAAATTAGGCATCACCACTCTTCGCCCTATAGACCACAGACTAATGGCGCGGTAGAGGCAACAAACAAGAACGTTGTCACAATTCTCAAGAAAATGATTGACAACTATCGAGATTGGCCAAGCAAGATACCCTTTGCTTTGTGGGGATATCGCACATCTCTTAGGACGCCCACTGGGGCCACCCCTTTCTATTTGACTTACGGCATGGAAGCTGTACAACCAGTCAAGTTAGAAATACCATCCTTGTGTATCTTACTCGAAAGTCAAATCCCATAAGCCGATTGGAAGAGGGATAGATATGAAGAACTCATCCTCCTGGATGAACGTAGGCTACGCGCTTTGCATAATGTCCAAACATATCAAGCACGTATCAAACGAGCTTTCAACAAAAGGGTTAAGCCAAGGAACATCAAAGAAGGAGACTTAGTACTCAAGTCGGTTAGAGCTCTTTTACCTGTTGATCCAAGGGGAAAATTCAAACCTAATTGGGCCGGGCCATTCCTAGTCAAGTCCATACTCCCAGGGGGTGCGGTTAGGATCACAGACCTAGATGGGAATGAGTTTTCCAACCCGACAAACCTCGACCAACTAAAGCGGTATTATGCCTAGAATAGGAACAAAAACGCGCCTCGCGTAACCCCACGTGTTGCTCTTGTGGTACTAAATAAACGGCCCCTGGCCAAGCTGAAATAAGCTAATGTCACTCTGCTCTTGCATTTTGACAAATTTGTTATCCTCATATCATCAAATAAACTAAATTTGCACCTTAAGAGTAAGCAAAAAGCTCATGCTTATTTTCTAAAGTTCATCACAAGCTCTTGCTTAGAACAATTATTCTTTTACATTTACTCGAACTACGCGCAAGGGTTTGATTTCATTTTTTTAATGAATACGTAGGCAATCCTTCACAGGATACAACCCATTATTTTAAAAACATAAATAGAAGGACATTTGCATTGCATTTGGAATTCGACAAGAATAATAAATAGAAAGCCACAGCGGTTTCATAACCATTTAACCTTTTTTATTTCATTCATTTTCTAATAGTAATACGCTACATAATAATAAAAAATCAATAATAGGCTAGGATTCTAAAAACCCCACCTTTTTATTCCAATAATAATAATAATGATAAATAATAATAAAGACTTGGGCTATTCCTCCATTTTCCCTTTGCCCTTGTCATTCTTGTCATACTTCTTGTCGCGACCTCGAGCCGGACGCTCTTGCGCCACTTCGGATAAAATCATCAACGGTCTTTCTCGAGGCCTAGACTTCCCACTCTTGTCAATCACTTTATCCACGGCAGGAGAGGTCCTTGGTTTCTTTGAAGGGTGAACAACTCGAAACCCGGCTTCTTCCTCTCCCTCAGTCAAAAGCTTCTCTTTCTCTTTTTCCACGTCGCGCACCTTGTAATCAACAGGCTCGCGCTTCCTCAATCTCTCGCGCTCTTCCGAAGTAGTAGCTTTCCTCCATCGCAGATAAGAATCCGACACCCATAAGGCATTAGCAAAGGAGTTCAAGAACCACACGTTTCTTTGGGCCCATTTCATGGCCCACTCCCTTCGACTCTCAGTAGTAAGCGCCACGGCAGTCTGCGGGACGGTATAAAGCTTCGGGATCGTCTGCTTCAGTCCAACCTATCTCATCAACCTCTCCGGTAAGATGCACACCATGAATTCCAAGCCAGGAATGCGCGCAGATCGAGTAGGATCCAGGGAAGATACTCCAGTGACAGATTTGAAGTGCCACCATGGTACAATCCACCTAACCAAGGGGCCATCATCACTTTTCAGTTTGCTCTTCCAATAATTGCAGACTCTAGTGAAGTCCACCATGTACAGCCTAGTCCTCATTGCAATCGAACGAGCATGATAAGAAGGAACATGAACTGGAGGCTCGATCAATCGAAGGCGCTCCATAAGCCAAACCTACAAAAGCAGGTATTAAACAAAAAAAAAGGAAAAAAAAGAAAAAAAAAAGAAAAAAAAAAGAAAAAAAAAAGAAGAAAAAGTTCTTTTACCTGCAGAATAACGGGACTTCCCAAGTACGGTAGGTCACGGTTGGCTTTCCTATTATCCAAGCCCAACAGGATCTCTCCTCAAAGATAAACAAGTGGGCTCTGCGACTCCATTTGCTCAACTAGGCCCAGAAGACGGGGATCACCTCTCAAGTCTTCATCAACATGCCCTTGGAGGACATACACATGCAACAAGCAAAATCCAAATGCCCTTCGCCTAGAAACATAAGAAACGGTGGGGTCGGCCCTATTAATGCAACGGTCAATGAAGTCCAACATTCGCACTCCCTTTGAGGTCATTAAACGGTCCACCTCAATTCTAGTCAGTCCAAGCAAGTCTCTAAATTTGCTCTTATACCCTTGCGAAGTAGAAGGAATGGCGGGCAAGTGTTCCGGATCCCACCCACCGATCGCAACAATTTCTTCAGGAAATGGGCAAATGTCGCCTCCGGGGAAAGCAATAAACATGATAATTCGGGTCCCAATAATCAAGACAAGCATCCAAGAACGGTTTGACAACCTTGATGAGCTTAAAACTCAACAACGATCCAAGATTATAGGCGCCCATGTCGTGTTTCTCCATGTTGGAAAACTCATTAGTCCACTCTTTTAGGCGAATCTCCAAAGTATTCATGATGAGTGATTATATTAAGAATTTTATGTAATAAGACGAAGAAGAGACGGATGAATTGTGTGAATAAAAGCTCTATCGACGTCTCTATTTATACTAAATTCTGTTTCCTAAAATCTGCCAGAGCAGACACACCTGGGAACAGGCGCAGCACTTGCTGCGCCTCTTGAAAGGGACGCAGCTCATGCTGCGCCTCTTCCTCAGCTAGGTTTCTGTGATTTTCCGCGTTCGATCTTTCCTAAATTCCTTGACGAATAATTTCATATTCCTACGGGTTATTATTTTGGTAAATACGTGGAAATTGCCATATTTCGTGTTTCCTAATACCGGGGGCACGCGTTTCGAGACGATATCAACATTTTCGTCATTTTACCACACTTGAATGTAATTCATTTTAGGAAATAATTTTCATTTGTAAATTAACTCATTTCAAAATTCATATATTTATTTCACTTATATATATATTTGTTTTTCTCATTTCATTTCTAACTTATAGGTTTCTATTTTTTTTCTTTTTTTAAGGGGTAACCCTCCCTACCATCCGGTCATTTCCGACAAAATTTTTGCATTTTCGCATTTTCTCTTGCATTTTTTGCATTCCTTTGAGTCATTCGTTTTGCGCTAATTCAGGCCGTGTGTATATACAAATGTATGATCTACGTGATTTCTATGTAAATTTCGGCAGCATGACGGCATAAACCGTCATCTACCAAACCTGTTCAAAGCTAACCTGCAGATACAAGCAACACAACCCAGCAGCAAAGGCACTCAGGCCATCATATATACAACCAAAAAAAGGAAATGTACAGCAAACTGGGGGCTCGAGCCCCAAGCAAAGTCCGAAATGACCAAAATGAAGGTCCAAAATGTACAATTGTGAAAAATACAAAACGACACACTAAAACAAAACTACTGCCGGTCGCCCTCTAGCTCCGCAACTCTTGCCGCGAGAGCAGCAACCTCGGCGTCTCGAACCTCGAGCTCCCTCAACAAGCGAGCCGTCTCCTCCCGATACTGAGCCAACTCTCGCTCCAGCTCGCGGTCCCCCTATAAATAACAAAATTGGCTCATGTCAATCATTTCAAGCAATTACAAGAGAAGTCGGAAAATTAAAATTCAAAAATGAAATAGACATAAGGTTCATACCTGACGACCTCGACCGCCGACAAGTGCCTCGACGGCAGTAGCTCGCCCTCCGAATCAGATGTTGCCAATCGTCCAGGCCAGCATCCGTCACAACCACGTCAAAGTCACGCAGCTCGGAGATCGTCGTCCTCCCGGTCGCGTCAGTGTACTCGAGGGTCTCGGGGTACTCTGGGGGCTCGATGCCCGCCGCCTCAACCTCCTGCAAAGTCAGATGTTTCTCATTAATCGATGATCTTTCATCCTATTCTCAAAATCGAATAAAGGAGTGTAAAGATGCTTACCACAACCGGCCAGTACGCCAACTTCCCGTAGAGGAACGCCGAGTAGTCCTCGCCAGGAAGAAGGAGGGCGTCGCCACCAACACCAGCCAAGTCAGCCTCCCTTTCAGCCTCAGAAGGCTCCCTGAACATCGTCCTATGAGGATCGATGGGAACAGTCAATACATCCCGGGAGCACTGACGAGCCAAGCGCTCGCCCAAGTACCACACAGGACCCATCGACGTCCTCAACAGCAGCCGGTTCGAGCTTCTAGGATGAAGGACCTCAGTCACAAAAGGAGGCGCTCCAGTGTACTCCGCCCAAGGCCTGGGCACTCACTGAGACAAGACAAACAAGGAATCATTCTTATGATCGATTGAAGGTAATATAGAAGCAAATGAATATAAGTGAGATGCTCACGCTGTCCAGCTGAAGAGCGTTCACGTCCCGCTGGTAAACACCATGAGAGGAACGCTTGCTCCTCATCCTGCACATCACCCAATCCCTCACGATGGGATAGGCCTTCTCCAGTGGCTCCGTCCTCTTGGGCGAGAGGCTCGGAAAGAAAACAATTGATTTTAGTCTAAATGAAGGTTCATACCTCCAACAGTAGTCTAAGGACGACAGCACCAGGTGAAGTCCCCTTCTCCATCAACTCCGGATGAACCATGGCCCTCATGAAGCGAATGAGGACCGCAAAACCAGCAGTGACCCAGTCCAACGCCCTAGGGAGCTTAGGTCAGAAAGGAAGGGAATAAGCTTCGTCGACAGCCTCTCTCCCTTGTCTCCGAGGTTGATCGAAGACAGAAACCACCAAAGCCACAAACGGGCCCTCTACTCAGTTGTACAGGGAGGAGGAGCCGTCTCTCTCCGTCGATCGTCACGGTACCGGGGTCTTCCCGCAAAGTAGTCTCGGACATAGGAAGCTGCGCACCAAACCCGGCATCAGAATGACCTTCGGCGACAATTTCCAGCCGATCAACCTCCTAGCCTCGGCCGAGTCCACCCTCACGGCAGTCTCCGACCACTCCACAGCCTCAGTCCCACACGGCAGACCAGAAATCATGCCGTAGTCCTCCAGAGTGACTCCTACCTCACCGAAAGGCATGTGAAAAGTGGAAGTCGTGTCCCAGAATCGGTCCAAGAAAGCGCGGACCAGGCTAAGGTTAGCCCGCAGCTTCCTCTTCGCGATATCCCTCCAGGCCTGCACCAAGGCACCAAACGCTCCACGCTCGATCATGGCGCGCTCCTCCACTGACAGCCGCTCGTAGCACTCCATCGCTGTCGTGTAACCTGAGAACGACCTGATGTTCCCGGCCTCCTGTTGTGATTTGAAACAAAAGCTATCTTTAGTTTTGAGTGAAAGTTGGGAAAATATGAGCAAGTGAAATGAAAGAAGATGAGTGATGAGTAATGAATTCAAGAGTACCAAGCTCTTCACCGTCCTGTAGGACAGGTGACCCTCCGCAGTCCAAAGTAAGTGCCTGTTGTCCCAGGTCTCAGCCCACGCGGGTTCTCCCCTCATCTGACGACCTCCTCGCCCAACGTTGGCCCTCCTCGGGGCCTCCTCCTCCTCAACAGCCTCCTCCTCGCAGACCTCGTCCTCAGCAGCCATCACCGCGGCGGTGAAAGCCTCCTCCAAAGCCTCCTCGATGGTACAAGAAGGGTCCACAGCAGCGTCTATCTCCATGGGAGCTCTCCCAAAAGTAGAAGCCTCATCACCTGCAACATTAAAGCAAATTTAGGCCGCGTCACGTGACGACGAGCCTTAGTTAAGGGATTTTCGAGCCTTAGGAAGCCCTGAAATCGCTCTTTTATCACCATCTTTGGCCGCATTTTCACAAAACCGGTCACTCATGCGGTAGTTAGGGTCAAGTCAAGCCTAAGTTGAAGCCTAGTCATGGGTTCGAGTCGAAATTTCGGCAGCATTTCGTTTTAACGGCGATTATGCCCTAGAAAAGCGTCCTGAAAAAGCCGTCACAAACTAAAATTCCGAGATGGTAGGAAGTTTACCCATCATCCAAGGATCCCAAATATCAAGTTTCATCGCAAATGGGCAATCCTAAGGCTATTTTCGAAGCAATTTACGGTTTAGCTTTGAAACCGTCTCAATTTCACTCAAATGCTCAAAACTCAACGAAAATTCGAAACAAATACATGGTTATGTTCCTTATACTACCAATTATCCATTTCTAATACCAATTTTACAAGGCAAATCCATTTGGGGGAAAAGCCCCAAATTTTCGAATCAATTGGGTTGAAAACCCTAATTTTTTCGATCCAAATTGCTGCAGAATATAGAAGATTAATGCAAGAATTATATACATACCTCGATTAGTCATGATGAATACAAGCTCTTGAATCAAATTTTGGCGGAAATGGTTAAGATTTGAGAGAGAAGTTGAGGGATTGTGTTTCGAACAAATGAACTGAAACCCTCTGTTTATCGCGTTTTTTACGCAGAAAAGACACCCTTGGGAACAGACGCAGCAGGCGCTGCGCCTATTCTAAGAGACGCAGCTCTTGTTGCGCCTCTTCCTGGTGTTCCCTCCATACGAGTTTTCGAAAATTCGTTATGAGTTCGTTATTTGTGGGCCCATCATTGGTGCGCCTCTTCCTCGATGCCATTTTATCTTTTTTAGTTCGTTTGACGATTATCTTTCGTTCAGACCCGTATTTCTAAGCCAACAGCAGACTATCATACGTTATTTATCGCTTCCAAGACCTTGCTTGTCACAACGAGCGGGTATTTTTTCACAGGTGTTTCGACACGCCTTCATTATATTCCCCAGCGAGAGTAAGCGGATAGACTATCCCTCTCGAGACATGGAGATAAGTTCCCGATTATGTTCCCCAACGAGAGTTCACGACCGACAGTCACTTCCTCTGAAGACATGGAGATCAACATGGACCCTGAATTCTTCCTAAGTTTGTTTGAAGCTGAACACGAACAGATTTCTCCCAGCAGTTCCAGACTGTGTCCTGCTGTCTTTCCTCAAAATCATTGTTTCCTTATAATCATTCAGATACCCCCTTTTTTAGGATAAACCCTTCATGTTCTTCAGATACCCTTTTTCAGGATAAGCCTTCATACCTTCAGACACCAATTCATCTTCAGACCAAAGAGTTTCGTCGAAGCGTCTTCAATCCCGTTTCGTCCAGAAGTCTCAGGTATGGTCTCTTCTTATGACTGGCGAGCCGCCTCACGTAGTCTAATGGACTTTAAACGACCCTCCCCGATAGTCGACAGACTCTAAAATGTTCCCGACGACAGGTCCTTGGCTCAAAACCCTTGAGCCGCCTCGCGTCGCCATAGTCGTCAGGTTGTAATCTTCGATTGACCTGATGGTTATACTTTGACTTTCGCCTTGTCCAAGCTTCAGTCAAAGTGGGGGCTCTGTAGATACCTCATTTCTGCACCTCTCGCAAACCACCCGATGATGATTGGGCCGCATGTTTGGTACGCGGAACGATTTGTGACAGTTCGTAAGTTCATTGTCAAGTGATTGCTCAAACACTAATGTCTACCTCTTAGTTGTCATCGACGCGCCGATACGGTCGTTTTGACAGTAATTAGAGTACATTTGGAGTCCGGGTCTAAAACCGTCTCCATTTTCTGACAACCGTAAAATCCCGAGTCGGAATGTTCTGGAATGTTCCGGATATTTCTATTCCATATTTTATAAATATTTCACAATCTTTTATTCTTTGGTAAACAATTTCCCGTAATATTCATACAAAATATTAAGGAAAACCAATTTATTCCGTCATTCCATAACTTAAACACGGAAATCTTTCTTCCGCAGAAGGAAACCACCTGGGAACAGACGCAGCAGGTGCTGCGCCTCTTCCAAGAGACGCAGTTACTGCTGCGCCTCTTCCCATATCCTTTTCTGCGTTTTTCTCGTATCTTTTTCATATCTTTCCGATATTCACTTCCAAAGTCTCTCCGAAAACCTTATTCCTTCACGTGATTAGTATAAATAGGAGCTTTCGCTCCTCATATTTCTCACGCGAGTGTCCGCCCTTCTCTTCTCCCTTTGCATTCTAGACCACGTTCTTACTTTTTGGCGTCTACGTGCTTGAACATTCGACCACGTAAGCTCGGATCCTTCTGAGTACCAGCCTCGTTTTGCATGACCGACCAATTTGACCAACTCCACAACTAATCAACTTAATTAATCTAATTGTTTTCCTCTTACGAGGGCACTTTCGTCTACATTCGAGTCGAGCATCACTAGTCGATAACTTAGTTCTTCTCGTTTCGTCAAACATGTAAGTCTGAGGGTGTAAATCTCTCTTTTATTTATTGTTCTTAGCTTTTTGTATCATCATTAATGTAAGGTTTATGTCGAAAACACCTTGTTAAAACTAATTTCTAAAACCGTGCTTTAAAACCCTTTTTACGGATTTCCAGAAGACAGACCGTCGAGAAAGGACGCAGCAACTGCTGCGCCTCTTCGTGAGGCTGCCGCAGTTCCTGCTTCCTTTCTTCTTCCTTCGTCCTCTGTAATTCGTTCTTTATTTGTTTTCGTTTGTTTTCCTTAATTCTTTGGTACAATCATAATAATTTCATCTGTATAATATTGTTCATCCTTAACACGTATAATTCATCATTAAATTCGACTTAAATCCCTTATAATCTCATATTTGCGGGTTTTCGTCATTAAACTCAATCCGGGTTGTAGGAATTCGATTTGTTCATATCGGGTTTCTGGAATTCGATCTTTGATATATTTTCATCGCATATTCGTCATTAATTTGCCATGTTTAACCTAATTAGTTCATCTATATCACTAATCGATCGTTCATCCATGTAAATAATTCGTTTGCATCCGTCTCATCCATGTTTTATTGCTTTTATGACCATCAATCACATGTAAATAATGTATTAATCACTTCCATCCGAGTAAATATATTAATCAATTCATTAATATCACCAATTAATATTAACGATTTGCAGTTCCGGCTTCACAGCCAGAACTCACCCTTGGAACAGACGCAGCAACTGTTGCGCCTCTTCCAAAGGGCGATCTCTGCATACTGTTCGTGTTGATTTCGCCTCGAACTCCATTGTTGCTTGACCTAGTTTAATTAGTTTACGTATAATTGACTATTAACCGTACTATCACCCACTGATCTGTCCGTTAATTCTTTCTTTTATTCTTTTTCTCAAATTATCCTTTTTAAAGGTGTTTTCAACATAAATCAATGAACCCGATGTAATTATTGTAATTTTTCATTATTGTATTTTTGTAATTATATTTTTCATTGTATTTCTTGTATCATTTGTATGCCTTCACATGTAATTGAGCATTAAATCCTACTTCGACATTAATTGTATGCTAAACTACGTGTTAACCGACTTAGTCTATTCTTCACATGCTAGGATTAAAACTTGGATGTTGCATTGCATGCATATAATCGACGATATATCGAGTATAGATGATGTCCCTAATCATTAGTAGAGGCCGCTATCGAGGCGGGCGGGATTAGGTGTTCGATCAAAAGAGCTTCCTAATACGTACCCTCACCCCTTACTCCAGATCTCTGTGAACATCCGTGTTCATTGGCATCCACGAGAGTCATTCTAGACATAGAATGCTAACGGTAACGATTGCTTAGTGTTCATTTCTCTACGTTGTGTCTTGACATGACACGAGGTATTCGAACGGTTCCAATTTCCCATAAAAATTGGTGGCGACTCCACAAAATGCAAACGCTTGTTCTCTGTCCCAAGCGCCCCCGTGGGCCCATTGTTCACAAGATTCTGGTCGATCGACTGATGTTGTTGGTCGATCGACCACTGGTACTGGCAGTAGAATTCGTTTTCGCACCAGAATTTAAATCTGACTTTTAATCATTTTCTGGGTCTTTTCTTGGCTTATCAGGACCGTCATATGAGAGACCACTGCGGAGGTGAATTGTATTAAGTGTCTCGATAGGAACCTCACGATTGCTTGAAGAATTTGCGATTTGGTTAGCCGCTAAAATCTCCAACTGCTTCTCGAAATTCCTTGCAGATTCAATCCCAGCTTCTTCTATTTTTGTGACTTGAACCAAAGGAGCTCGGATTATTTCTCTCAATTCCGCGGTCTCATCTGAGTTATGAACAGGAATTTTAATTTTCTTCTCGGAAGCTTTAGAAGTCTCGAGCTTTTCGAGCCGAGCAGTAATAGAAGCTATGAGTGTCGCAACGGCACTCATTTCATCACTTGGCTTTCGCGAATTTCCACGCGAACTCCCATATTCAGCTTTATGAACTGCCATCTCCTCAATAGTGTTCCAACCTTTATTAGACTCCACATTATTTTGGAACCTACCATTTACAGCCGCATCAAGGATAACTCTGTAGTCATCGTACAGGGCATTATAAAATTGGTTGCAAAGGTACCACTGCTGAAAACCGTGGTGAGGAACAGATCGAACTAGTTTCTTGAAACGGACCCATACTTCATGTAATTCCTCTTCGGGTCCTTGCTGGAAATTTGTGATTTGACTTCTCAAAGCATTGGTTTTCACAGGCGGATAATATCTTTTGTAGAAAGCCAAAGCTAGAGATGTCCAGTTTGTAACTCCAGCTGCTACCTTATCAAGGTAGCGGTACCACTCATGCGCAGCATCTTTCAAGGAGAATAGAAATAATGTCTCCTTTACTTCATCTTGGGTCACTCCAGCCGGTACAGATATGGAACAGCAATAATCCGTGAAGATCTCCATATGTTTCCTAGGATCTTCATCTGGTAATCCCCCAAACAGGTTCCACTCCACTAAAGAGATGTGAGAGGGGCGGATGTCAAAAGTCCCCTATGTAGGAACAGGGAGGCTAAATCCCTAAGGAATATCTTGTACCTTTGGCAGAGAATGATCATATATTGTTGGCATGATTGTAGCAAAATCGGGAGTACTCAAGTCTTCCTCTCGAAATCTTCTTCTAACTGTGCACATGCAAGCAAAACTAGAAGGAAAAGATAAGCAACGGCCTCAAGGAACCAAAGTTCCTTGAGACAAGAAAAATAAACTAAAAATAAAGCAAACAGAATTACACCGTCTCCCAAGAATCGCGCCAAAATTTGATACCGTCGTTTTGTATCAAAATTAAATTTATAAACCAAACTAAAACTATAGCTAGTGATAGTAAGGGTCGAACCACAGAGAGACAAGATCAATTCTATTTGCTATTTTTAATCTATTGAAGTAACAATTATGGGGGGGGGGGGAGGGGGGTTTGGTTGGTTGATTCTAAACTAATAACCGGAACTTAAATGAAGTTTAAATTCGAAATTAAACAGCAGCTAGGAATTCGGTTCACCATGGCCTAAGGGTCAGTCAAGCAAAGTCAAGGTCTGTCCAATACCGTCTCAGGATATCAAATAGGTCCTCTAAGTCCCTATTCAAATTAAGCCTCTCGGTCTTTTTCCACCCTAGAAAGAAACTAAAATGCTTTCGCTCCACTAGTCTTTCCAATTACTTGTAAGAAATTTAACTCCGCTAATCTCTCAATCTAGCAAAGGGGTAAACTCTCACAGCAGTAAATAAGACCGGTACGGGTTCAACCTAGACTTAATAAAATCAACTCATGACGCCATGGATTCCCTAATTCCTAGCATAGGAATTTAGCTACGCATGATTAAGAATATGACAATTGCAAAATTAAAGATATGGAATAAAATTGACATGATTGAATTAGAATTAAAACTAAAGGACTAAAATTAAATTGCTTGAATATAAATTGGTAGAAACTAGAATTAAAATAAACAAGAATAAGTGAAGATTGAAATTGAATTAAAGCTTACTAAAGGATTTGATGAACATAACAATTGATTGAAATCCGTAGTCTCTACTTCTTCGTTCCCAAAAGCTAGATCTAAAACTTCAGTTGTTGAATAATGAAAAGCATAACCTAAATTATTTGTTTCGTACTACTGATAAACGTTCTGCCCATAAGATAAATTACAAGTGGGCTTTCAAAAGACAAACACGTAAAAGAAATCACAGCTTCGAGACCTGGTCGATTGACCAAGTGGCACGGTCGATCGACCACCCAGTACAGTGCGCAACACTGTTTCCTCTACTGAACTCCACGGTCGATAGACTGGGGTATCTGGTCGATCGACTAGATGTGCTGTGGCAGCTTCCAACTTCATGCACGCATCCCAAGACGATCTAGTTCCGAGCTTCTACTTCATAGTTTCAATAAAATGCCCCCGGGAACAGGTAAAGGCTCGATTTAGCTTACTTCCGGTCATTCCTGCAATAATGACATAGGAAATACAAAGTAAACCGTTTCGGGAGAAATAATAGCTTAAAGCTAATCATTACGCGTAGAAATACGTGCCAAAAACGCTAATAAAGTGTATAGAATATGCACGTATCAGCTCTCGAGGTGGGGGAGGAGCCTGCTGTCCCTCAGGTACTAAGGTAGGCTCAGGTGGGTCCAAAAGGATGGTGGGGTCAATCAAGTAGTACTGGGGTTCAGGTCTAGGCACCCCACCTACAGGCTCCCACTCAACTAGGTGTTCTACAACGGGAAGACGGGCAGGGTCGGGAAGTACCATCCACATAGATCCTCTCACTCTCTAGACATAAGACCCATCAGCCATCTTCCTCAACCATCTGTTCTGACACCAATACTTGGCGTTCATGGTAGGCACAGTCTCAACATACTCATCCCCCGAGGGAGGTGGAGCCTCAAAATCGGTCAGACGCTGGGCTAAGCGGGTCACTATGGCCCCGCAAGCAATGTGGCGGTTCGGGGACTCTGCCATGTGCTCAAGACTGGAGCACACTATCCCCGGAGCACTATAGTAAAAGGGCTTCCTGCGGTGCAGGTTTAGGTAGAACATCAACAACATAACTTCATGAGAATTAAGCTTGCTCACATCATCTCTCGAGTACAACAGACAGGTCAATATCCTCGGGAACATACAAAGGTACACGTGTTGTATATCATTAATCAACATAGCACTAGCACTAGGGGCAGGTCGGCCAGTCAAGTAAGGAAGGTAAAGAGGTGCACCACTATTCTTAGCCACATCACTCAAATACCCCGTCCCCTCAGCCTCTAGGCCCAGGTAGCTGGCAAACTCATCCAAAGTTAACTCATGGTCTTCGTTCAAGAGGCGGAAGGAGACAGTCTTCTCCTTTGCGTCATAAACAAACGAGCTCAAAAACTCCAAGGTCAAGTGAGGGTAGGATTTCTTTCTCAGATGATACAACCCCTCCATTCCCAAGGTCTCAAAGATATGGGTTATGTCTTCCTTAATCCCCAGTGTCTCCAAAATGTCGGGGTTCACACACCTGCTAGGTCGGAAAGGACGACTCATTAAGGCTATGAAGGCCTTACGCTGCTTGAAATCATAAAAGATTACCGATGGATAGGCCTCCATCGGTGAAACAACAGGTTCTTGACTGGATTGACCCGTCTCAAATCGGGCATTGGCACGAGTCCTCTTTTTTGTGTTGCCTCTTGTGTTCGGCATACTGCAAAAAGATAGGTTTCAACAAAGACACTTTACACAAAATTTTGCCATAGGTTAACTGTTTTTCTGATTGTATACAATGTTGAGACGAACTTTTAAGACGAAATTTCTTTCACCAAAACATCAAGTATTTTACTCAAAAACATCATTCTCAACATCAAAGGGCTTTGAAATAGCATGTTAAAACAAGAAAAAGGCTGAAATTTTCGACTTGAGTCGAACCCTAGAAAATTCAAGAAGCGATTTGAGCCATAAAATTGCTCTAGTGTCAGCATAGACGATGTGTATAAGCAATTAAATCTAAGGAATTAAAAGGAAAACTTGATTTCAGTCACACATGATGAGGAAATCGATGTTTGAACAAAAATCATACCACAACTTTAATAATACAGGAAGAAATTGATTTAAAACCTTACCTTGAAGAAATTTTTGGCAAGAAGGGAGTATACAATCACCAAGAAATCACCCAAGAGCTTGAAAGATAAGTGATATGGAGTTTTAGAGTGAAGAAAAAGGAAGTGTTGGAGGCGGAATGAAAAGAAAGAAGAGGCATTATAGGGTTTTTGAATAACCCGGCTTAGCCTCGATAAAACCGTACTAGGTCAAGTATTGGGCCTACTCGGCCGAGTAGGGTCTGCTCGGTCGAGTATTCTGAATACTCGGTCGAGTTTTCAAGAACAGTAGAGATTTTAAATCTAACAAGAATGAGCACTCGGTCGAGCACCACCATACTCGGCCGAGTGTGGACTACTCGGTCGAGTATGCATCTTTACTCGGTCGAGTGTCAGAGAGTAGGAACGAGATTTCGAATTTTAATACACCTGCAAAACAAGTAGCATTGTTCGGAGTTCCGTGCAATCGGCTCGTCACTGTTAGAGCTTACTTCTACCACAAAAACACGCATCGAACACGAATTATGCATATCTATTACCAATTCAATCAACGTTTCCACCTACATTCCTTACTTCCCTACCACAACAAATACATCATACCCCGTGCGCATATATCAATGAGCTACTTCACCTGCAAAGATTAATCTATACGACCACAACATTACACATTCCACAATTCATTTTATGCTCACATTAGGCCAAACATTCATGACACATTAACCATCGTATGATGCAACCGCCATTAAACAGGTCATTCATCTAAACCTTGCCATACACAACAGGATTTCACACTTCATCACCCAAATTTCAGGTCACACTTCAGCAACCCTTCTAACCAATTCAAAACTCTCCCAATACCATAGTTACAACATGCAAGACTCACATTAATGCACATGACAACAATCCTTACACAACACTCTTATCAGCTACCCTTTCCCAATGACTGGCTTAAGCACGATGGGGCCGTGATTTTGAAATGAGGGCGCCTACATACCCAAAATCTAGCATCGGCTGGGGCTCCCAACGCACATACACCAGGTTCATTTTAATTTGATACCCTATATTCATTTGATTTGTTGGTTCAGGTTCCAAAATCGTCGGCTCTGATACCACTTTGTAACACCCCCGCACACCAGGATGCCTTGCCAAGGACCATCTCAGTGTGTGAAGGTGTTACCATCTCGGTTACCCGAGGTAGTAGATCAAATAGACAATAAAAGAACTCTTATATTATATTACTGTAACTCTTATAACCAGATATAAAACTGACTACAAAAGGTGATAAAGACTACTAGTAACTCAAGCCTCGGCATATCTAGACTGGTAGCATGATGACTCGATTCCCTCCATGCCCAGCAGCAACGGACAAACTATACCAGCTAAGCCAACTGTTCACCATCCCCGAATGAATCACCACAGTTTTGAAAACACAACACGGGATCAGTTACTGAACAATTAAATAAGATAAGTATGATAAGTAACCAGTTGATCATCCACCGTCTCCTGTCTCCCGATCTCACACAGTAATCGACTATACACCAAAGTGTGTAGCCCTGCCAGATTACCCATCGCAACAGGTAATCCATGCCACCGGTGGGGGACCGCAGCCAATCCCCACCTAAATCCCGCTCATCAACGAGCGATAACCCTGTCCCTTAATGTGCACATCCCCTCCCGTGACGGGTTCCACGGAGGGCGAACTAGGGCGTAAAGCCACTCCCGCAAGTGACTCCACTACAATCATCACAACACCACCACATCACAACCACCACCATAACACCAATACTCTGATGATCATCAGATAACTGTAAACACAATACAATCCCATCTTAATTCAATCAACAAAAACTGAGTAGGGAAACCCTACCTTAACGCCGACCATGAAGATGCAACCACACACAGTCAAGCATGACTTCGAGATGAAACCTACAATGATGACCACATCCTATTATATGACTACTTCCAACAATCTACTAAAGGAAACCACAAAACAGCGACTTACCTAATAACGCGGACTGACGGTGACACGGACGACGATCACGCACACATCCTTCCTATGCAAACCTCATTTTTCCCATGGTTGAGATGTAGGCTACAAATATGAGAGTGTATGGAGGTAGGGGTGATTGGTGAGAGAGAGGTAGGCTAGGGTTACAAGAAGAGGAACTGTCGAAAATGGGAAAATGAAATAAATCTTGCGAACTCGCGTTTTTATATCAACGCGTCAACAGCAACCATACTCGGTCGAGTACTTACATACTCGGCCGAGTAGGCTCTACTCGGTCGAGTATAAACAATACTCAGCCGAGTAGTCCCTGCTAGGTCGAGTAACCACTCTCATAAGGTACTTATCATATCCTAATCTCTCACCCATCCCTTCCTAGGGTCTTTCCTGGTCAAAGGGTCGGTCAAAAGAGTCCTTAAACATCGTGGGTATTACACTACCATCTTAGCCTCACATATTCAAAACGTGCCTTGGCAAAAACCACTTCTATACCATTTGCCCATTTGTCACCTTATTATCCTTGATACATGTACCTTTATCTATATTGTGAATGCATATTAGTTGGGGAAATTTTTATCACATTAGATTGCATGCATGTTTCATAAGTCGAGTGAGTGTTCTGCCTCTTTCTATCTTCTCATATAACTTACCCTTACATACTTATGAGTGCATGAGTGAAATCCGTGAGAATCCGACTAATTTGTCTTGCAAGATCGAAAGGTATTTGGCATTTGTCTATAGTACGGTGAAATGAGACTTGAGCTGCGTTTTCTATTGCCCGTGCCTTTGAATTAGTTTTATTGGTACACCTTGGTCATTGCTTTGTTATAGATATGGATAGCTTAGGATTCGTATGTGCATCAACATTAGCTCTGAGTTATTTATTCGCCATTTGTATGATTGCCTTTTGTATTATGTGATGCTTTACTTAGGGACAAGCAAAGAGATGGTTTGGGGGAGTTTGATGAGTTATATTTATATAAATTTATATGCATCCCCTTAGTTACTTTTGATACGGTTTTCGTGCTAAATTACATTGATTATATGCCTTTATGCTAGAATGTTGTTACTTCCGCTTTTTGGTGTTTAATGCAAGGATGACTCATTTATGGAGCAAAATAATGAAATGTAGCACCGCGTAGATGGCATGAAAAAATACACAGAGCATGGCACGGGAATCTATAAGAATAAAGGAAGAGAAGTGAAGAAGACAACGCGAAGAAAAGAGCTGAAATAGGAGAGTACTCGATCAAGTCTGAGTACACTCGATCGAGTGGGTGTGTACTTGATCGAGTGCACCTGTACTTGATCAAGTATACATCGTGCTGGCAGTTTCCGCGCAATTTCCTTTAGTCGGTTTATCTTTAATATAAATATCTAATTCACGTCATAATTAGTACTTACGTCTTATTTACCCTAGAACTCTCTTAATGACTTGAAGTGACTTTGAAAATGATAGTGTAATGCTTAAAACCTATGGAATTTCGGCAGAGTTTCGACTTGATTTTATTGACTTTGTGCTATTTAGGCCATTTTTGAAAGATTTACATTTTGAAGAAAGGTTTTTGAAAATTTGGTCATGGTTTTGTTTACAAAAGGTGATAACATACAAGCTACAAGCATAGGCATAGGCATTATAACGGTATGTTGAGTGCTTTTAGAAGGATTTGGCTTAAAGGGTGGGTTGTCATACCAAGCTATCAAACCCTGGTCTGTGGAGAGGTCTGTGCTAAACATGAGTAAGGCCGGTTCCTAGTCCAGTCGCTTGAGTAGTGAAAGCTCTTGAAACATGAGTAAGCATCGTGCTATGGTTGACGTCACTCGATATCTGTCTTTGGGCACAAATAGGAATTTGCACCATCCAGACGGGAAGATTGGTTGAATTGGTTTGGTTAAAAAGCCTATGAAGGCTGGCTAAAACGATCTAAGAAGGTCGAGTAATGAAAACTGACAACTGACTCATATAAACTATTCCCTAACCTTGTTCATTTTTCAATCTAGGTAACACTAGACTTAGTCTAAGTGTATCATCCCCAGCAGAATCACCAAACTATAGACCAAGCCACCCGCGCGTTGGTTATATTTCGAGGCGGTACTTCTCCCACGGAACTTTGGTTGGACAAAGCACGTCATGGGACGTTACTGATTTGAAAGGCATTAAAACCGGTGAAAGGTTTGAGCAAGCCTGCATTTATGGAGTCAGCACCAATTTTTATGGAAAATTGGAACCGTTCAAATACTTCATGTCATGTCAAGACACAAAGTAGTGACATGAACACTAAGAAATTTGTTACCCTTAGCATTTTATGTCTAGAATGACTCTCGCGATGCCAATGAACATGGATGCTCACAGATATCTGAGTAAGGGGTGAGGGTACGTGTTAGAAAGATCTTTATTTGAACACTTAATCCCGCTCGCCTCGATAGAGGCCTCTACTAATGATCAGGGAAGTTATTTTATATTCTTGTTGTCAATTGTATGCATGCTATGCAACAAACAACGTTTTAAACCTGGCATGAGAATATATACTATGTCGATTGACAATGAGTTAAGCATCCAATTAGGTCAAAGTTGGAATTAGATTCGTTACATATGAAAGCCAGAGAAATAAATCATACAAGATGAATTACATGAAATAAAAAAATAAAAAATAAATTACAATGGATATTTGAATTTACGTCATAAATACACTGAAAAGGAAAGATTTGAAAAGAAAAGAATAAAAGAATTAAAATAAGATAAAATATGAAAAGATGTCGAATTATAGGGTGATAATAAGGATAATAGTCGATTAAAGGCCTAATTAGAAACCCTACGTCAACGCGAGATGAGTTCAGAGGCAGAAACCATCTCAGAACAGGCGCAACACGAACTGCGTCCTCTGGAAGAAGCGCATCAGTTTATGCGACTATTCTCGAGTCGGATTCTAACTGTTAAAGTCAGACCTGTTGTTCGTTATTGTTCATTGGTTGATTTATGTTGATTATAGATATATTACTCGAATAGAAGTGACTAAGACAGATTATATGCATCTAAGATCGTCATAAAGCGAAAAGGAACGAATTAAACATGATATTACAGCAGTTTACATGGTTACGGTTTATATGATTTTGGATTTACAAAGATTGAAACTTTAACGTGAATTGGGAAATAAAGGATCAAAAATGAATTGGAAACAATGTACAAAAGACGGATTCCAAAGACTTGATATGGAAGAAATCGAGCCTCTTAACATCCGGGTTTGGTTTAATGACGAAAACTTGCAAATATCGAATTATAAGGGATTTAAGTCGAAAAGGAGTTTGTAAAAAGAATTAAAAAACTAGAAAAGATGAAAGTTCAAAGGAAATAAGAAATCTAACGAGGAAAGACCTTTGAACGAAGCAACGAAGAAACACGAGGAGGAAGAAGAAGAGCAGCAGCGGCTAAGCAGCCTCTGGAATAGGCGCAGCAAGTGCTGCAACTGTTCCAAAAGGCGCAACAGCTTTTGCGTTTCTTCTCGACAGTGTCTTTCTGCTGTTTCGTCAGAAAGGGTTTTAAAAAACAAGTTTTGAAAACGGCTTTGAGTGTATGTGATATAGATTCTTACATTAATATCTACAGAAAAATAAATACAAAACTAAATGGTATTTACACCCTCAGACTTACACGTTTGACGAAGCGAGATTAACTAAATTGTCGTTAGTGATTGCTTGACTCGATGTAGGATTGAAAGTGCCCTCTTTAGGAGGATTTAGTACTATTGATTAAGTTGATTAAGTGGAGTTGGTCAAGTGGATCGGTCTATGCAACGTGACTGGTACTCAGATAATTTGAGCTTACGTGTTTGAGTAGATCAAGCACGTAGACGTTGAAAGAGCGCGGTCTTAGAATGCAAAGGGAGAAGAGAAGGGCGGGCACTCACGTGAAAAATATGTGAGGCGGAGGCCTCTATTTATACTAATCACGAGGAGGAATTTAGAAAAAAGTCGGATTAGAAAATAAATCCGGAAAGATTCTGGAAACATGGAAAAAGCAACCCAGGAAGAGGTGCAGCAGGAACTGCGACCTTTCCAAGAGGCGCAGCTTCTACTGCGTCATCTCCTGAGGCCTTTCCTCCTTAGGAAGAAAGATTTTCACGGTTTACTTTAGGAACTAGGGAAGATGTATGTTTCCTTATTCCGTAAAGAATATATTTTTGATATTTAATCATAAAAAATAAATAATTAGGAATAAAACTCGAGAATATTCTAGAACATTCCGACTCGGCTTAAGACGGTTTTAGAAAATGGAAAAGGTTTTTGACCCGGACTGCAAATGTACTCTAATTACTGTTAAACGAACCGTATCGGCGTGTAGATGACGACCATGAGGTTGGCTCAGCTGTTTAAGCTATCACATGTCAATGAACTTACAAAATATCATAAATCGCTCCGCGTGATAAACATGCGGCCCAATCATCACTAGGTGGTTGGCGGAAGGTGTAGAAACGAGGTATCTACAAGCACTACACTCTTTTTCCATAGCCATCATTTGTTGGTCACCCAAGGTCCTCTTCTTAGTCAATATATATTTTAAAAACTTGGTGTAGGTCGGCATGTTCAATATCACTTCGGTAAAGGGTAGAGTCAGTTCAAGTTTTTCCAACATTTCACAAAATTTTGTGTACTTGAAGTTTTCTCTAAACTTTAAAGTTCAAGTGGGATAGGGAATGTTAGTGACAAGTTGAGAATTAGAGAATACCTTAGGAGAAGTGGGCTTGCTTGTTACCTTAGTAGAAGGTTGTAAAAGGACTTCTTCTCTAGCTTCTTCACCCACCTCCTTTTCATAAGGGAGGTCTTCAACCAATCCATCCTCATTGCTCTCTAGAGGAGCTTTCCCCTTAGATGTTCCCTTACTTGTTGTCTTTCCTTTCTTGGACTTACTTATCCTAGCCGAAGGAGTCATTGGTGGGCTTTCCCCACCACCATTTATAGCCAACCGCTTCCTTTTCAGATCCGCATCAACTTCAATTTCAATATCTTTATAATGGTCTTCAAGCTCAACCCCACTCCTCAAAACTACTACATGAGCTTGATGGTTAGCCGAGGCATCCTTTGAACTTTGGCCTTGGGCAAGGAAACTACTCGGCGGTCTTTGAGGGTTGGCTAACGCTTGGGATGCCATTCGAGCCTCCATGTCCTTCAAATCTCGTTGGTTAGCAATCTTTAAGTTATTCTTTTTTTTTTTGGTGAAAGGCGAATTAACATTAATAATCATAATCAATTACATCACCATACATGACCCTCAAGTCATCAACACTATTAGCCTAGCAAACCTAGTTGGTCTAACCAACTGTGACACTTGACCTTACTAAGATCTAACTTTTGTACCCGCACCCTCATTACAAACTTGAGATCTTTTATCAGTATACAAGGATGAGGCACATACATTTCTACTCTACATTTGTTTCTACTATCCCATATCTTGTTGATGTGACCATTATTTGCGCATATTTAGTCCCCTAATTGAGCCTATTTTGCATACTATTATAGCATTTCATGGCCATTTTATCCGTCAAAACCTTCCTATTTGCTTTTCTATCGCATTTCATATGTTTTGTAGAAAAGGAGATAATAAGGCGGAAATTCCCGTCTTTCGTGCATATTCGGAAGCTATTTGACAATATTTGATGGACTAGTATGAAGAGGAAGCAAGAACTAAAGACCAATCCCACAAGAATAAAATGGAAGTGAAGGAAAGGGAAGAGTAGAAGAGACACGCAGATAGCACTCCAATCCGTGCGGCTTCTCTAGAATCCGGCCGTCCCCAAACCACAGAAGACGTGCGTTTTCACCCAAATCCGCCCGTCTTCCCCTGCTACAATCCGCCCGTCTTCACTCTAAGATGCACGGATT
Source organism: Silene latifolia (assembly GCF_048544455.1). Classification (NCBI taxonomy): domain Eukaryota; kingdom Viridiplantae; phylum Streptophyta; class Magnoliopsida; order Caryophyllales; family Caryophyllaceae; genus Silene; species Silene latifolia. Next base: position 54,875,804 of record NC_133527.1, on the reverse strand, counting down.
CCAGCCCAGCACAAATCCGTTTCTTCAAGCTTCAAAGAAAGATGCCCTTCCTTCGAAAAATACCGGCGTCTCCCTGCTCTAAACTAAAAAGTGTAATTACTAATTTAGCCTTAGTTAACCTAATGAATCCCTACTATAAATACCCCATTTGTAGTAATCAAAAGAGGGCTCTCTTAGCTAGAAAATCCTTCTCTTAGATTAGATTAGGAGTAGATTAGAATAGATTACTCTTTAATCTTTCCACAAATTACACATTAATCTCTCCTTAATTATTGTTCAAGTTTATTATTCAAATTTGTTACTTTTGGGTAATTGAAGATTATTGGGTTATTATTGGAGGATTGACAACCCTTCATCAATCAATCAAGTTTCTTCTATTATTCTTTGCTTAATTGTTTGGATCATCTCAAGTTTGGTATAATTCCTTTACTCTTTAATCTTTATTGTTCATTTCTTCATTCTATTATCATGTTTATACTTGTTGTGATGATTGACACCATTAATGACATGTTTCCCATGATGATGAGTGAGTAGTCTTTTAGCTAGGCTTAGTGGGTAATTAGGAGAAACAAACATGGGATTGATTAATGCTTAATCTAATATGTTTTCATAATCAAATTGCTTGCTTGTTGTGATGTCAACTTTATGCACATGTTATGTTTGATGAAATTCTAAGCCTATGAATCCTTGCATTTTTACCATCTCTTATCTACTCAACTTGACTTGTAAGATATAAACCAACTCGAGTCTTGTTAGACCATGCATAGAAGTTGAATAGGAGGAAAGTAAGTCGACTTGTAGGTGTTGTACAATCTAATCGATTCGGCTCCGGGACCCAACCCCTTCCTATGAACCGTAAGACATAAACCAACTCAGTTCCTCCACAACATTAATTGCTTGCAACTTTGTAAACATGTTTGTATGATCAAAACCATGAATCCTCTATGACCTCATGATATCCTAGCATTTTTAATCATTTGTTTACATCCTTCCTTTTATTGCTTGTTTTACCTTATTGTTTGCATTAGTCTAGACACAACTACAAACCCAAACAAATTGTGACACTAGCGTAAATCGAGATAGATAGACTTAGAACCCAAAGCACACCGTCCCATGGATCGACCTCGACTTACCGCTAACTAGTTGTTTGTTGAGTATTACAAGTGTGTTTGATTGGATGTGACCCGATGACATCGCAACCATATCAAAATGGCGCCGTTGCCGGGGACGGTGTTATGTGATTAAGTTCTTACTTGTTTGTCTATTTTGATTTTGCTTTCACCTTGAGGAACTTGTTCCTCAAGGATTGTTCTTACCATTTTTTTGTAGTTTCCATGCTTGTAGTTGTTTCCTTGTCTTAGCTATGATGGCTCAAGACTTGACATATGGAGTATGTGGTGGATCTTTTGAGTATGACTATGGGTATGGAGAGTTTGAGGAGCAAGTCAACACAAACCTACCTTACTATTTGTACAATAAAAATCCTAACCACTACCCCAATTTTTCCCACCAAAATCACCACATCCAATATCCACAACATCCACCCACCTTATACCCACTTCACAATGAGTTTCAATTGCCACGATACAACCACTTTCACACTTACCCACAACAAAAAGATGAACCCATTCAAAATGTGATTCTCCAACTGATAGGAGATCAACAAAACTTCTTCAAACAAATGCTAAAGGAAAGCCAAAAGAGGGATAATGTTCTTCAAGGCATTATTGCCGAAGGTGAGAAATTGGAGATTCAATTTACCCAATTAAAAGAATCCCAAGCAATCATTTCCCACTGTTCTTTGGACATTGAGCATGAATGTGAATTTGAAGTAGTAACTTTTGATATGGAAAATGAGAAATGGAAAGAGCCAATCTCCTTGAGCTCTTGTGACTATGAAAGTGTTGTGTTCAATGAGGAAGACATGAGGTTGAGTAAGCCAAATACTCTCAACCTTTGTGAGTATGAGGGTGTGTCTTTTGAAGTGAATGTTGAGACATTGGAAAAAGAGTTAAATGTAGCCCCCATCTATGATTCGTATGAAGATAGCAACAATGATGATGAGCCTAACGGATGGACTCATAATATCACCCATCTTGAGGAGCCTATCCTTGAGACATTTGAGATACCCTATCATGAAGAAGAACGTCCTTCCTTTATTCCTCATGAAGACCACTTGACACCTATCATGGAGCCAATGATCATTGAAGAGGATATGCTAGATCTTCTTCAAAAGGCCAAAGTATCATACAAGAGCTACTTGGTAAAAAACCTCAAAGAGAAAATTGCTCGTGAGGCCACTTGTGAAGATTTGGCGCTCACGATGACAACTTCTAAGGAACTCGATCATCAATGCCATGAAAATTCTCCTTCCACCTTGGAAGGATTGAAAAATCAAAATGTTATCATCATCACCAAGATTGAAGAAGAAGTTGGTAAGTGGAAGTCTATGGATGAAAATGAACCATACTTCATACCTAGTGTTGATAAGAATCATGGGCTTATTGGTTTGAAGCATCGGGAAAGCTCTAGTGCCAAGGACAAGGTGAAAGAAAGAACTTATGGCAAGCTTCATTGGCCAAATTTCATATTCAAGTTGAGCAACCCATATTTATGCTTATTTGGAGCTTGTTCACAAGCTTTCGATCTCCTTCTAAGAGCCTTGAGCTCTATGGATAAGAACTTCTACGATTTGAACTAGTTTGGTGGAGTCCTATCTCAAAACCACCATTTGTAAGATATTTCTTGGACCCTTTACTTTGTATAATATTGTACATTAATGCATTTGCATTTAATTTCTTGCATGAGAGTGGTGAGAGAGAGAGTCATCTTATATTTTTAATGAGCAAATTTCAGAAAAAGATAAGGAGGAATGGAAAATCGGTGAAAGGTTATGTTATTGCAAGGAAAAGAAAAGAAAAAAGAAGAAAAGGGAGCTGAAGACGCCCGTCCCGAGGCCTGGACGCCCGTCCAGGACCCACGTCAGAAGAATGGTTGGCGCTGTAGCAGAAGACGGGCAGATTCAAGCAAAGACGCCCGTCCTGGAAGAAGACGTCCGTATTCTTCGCGGGACGCCCGTCCCGTATGTCACCTAAAAACAAGATTTTGCGCTGCACCAGAAAATGGGCGGATTTAATCCAAGACGCCCGTCTTCTTCCTGCTCTCAACTGGGAAAAATCCCTGCATCAGAATCCGCCCGGATTCAGGCCAAGACGCCCGTCTTCTATTCTCACGAGATGCCCGTCCCGAAAAGAATCCGCCCGGATTGTCCCTTTTTCTCGGATAAACCCGACAGGGCCCACTCTTTTCCGCTCGGATTCCCCCTTTCTTCTATATAATCACCCCCTTTCTCCCTTATTTCTTCACCTTATCAAACCCTAAAACACTCATCCCCATCCTCAAAATCACACCCCTCCTCAAAAACATTCACTTCCACCCACATCAAAATGGCGCCATTGATGAACCTCAAGGGAAAGGCCAAGAAATTGGTTGAATCCACCGGAAAGAAACGCAAGGGATCAACCTCTTCAATGCCACGGGAGGTAGTGCTACCAAGAAACTCCCAACCCATAATGAGGGGAGGAATTGAACAACTTGACTACTTCCAAGAGGTGCTATTTGAATCCGATGACCACCGCAAGAACTTCGTCAAATTACTAGGTAAGATATACGAACCCACCCAATTCGTAGATACTAGGGTGTTGGAAATCCTTAAGATAAGGTACCCTACCGAGATGTTCTTTAATGGTCTTGGCATTGGGAAACTTTTCCATGCCCATGAGGAGACGTACCTTAGTCTCACCCTTGAATTCTTGAGTAGCCTTCGCATTGTAACGAATACCCACACCAATGTGGGCATGGAGTTTAGGTTGTGCAACCTAGACCATCATCTTTCACCCGAGGAATTCGCCTACATTTTCGGTCTTGAAGTGCCCACCAATTATACCGAAAAACCCGATAATTTCGGTGTGGACCTTCTTTGGAAGGCTATCTCCGGGAGGGATTTTATCCATCCAAAGCAATGCTATACCTTCGACATCCAACATCCGGTGATTCGATTCACCGAGCGCTTTGTGGCCGGTATAATCAACGGGAGGTACGAACAAGATAGGTGTACTCTCATCGATTTAATCTTTCTTAAATCCTATTTGAATGTTCGAGCGGTGAGGCGTTATAACTTCAATACGCCACTTGAGATACTTAATAGATTCAATGATTTTGCTCAAGGAACCACTCAACTCAAGACCTTCGTGATGGGAGGTCTAATTACTATTTTGGCCCACCACCTTTGTCTCGGGTTCAATGCCCGAGGGACCTATACTCCTCTTGAGGGGAGGACTTTGATTGATGAGCACACCATCTTCAACCATCACCGATGGTGTAACTACACTCAAGACGGGAGTGTAGAGTGGCACACCAAAGGATGCACTTCAATGATCCTTGAAGGTTGGAAGATACCGGGCATTGACCCAAGATTGAGCCCATATTCGCCTCCACCAAGCTACCTCCTTGATATCCAAATTCTTGACAATCCCCCTCAAAGAGAAGAGCCGCACCGCCAAATACCTCGTGGGGCACCGGGAAGGCCTATTCGCCCACCCTCCTATGTACCTATCCCACCATACCCTACCCCATATACCGAGTTTAGGCCGGCAATCCCCAATACCCCGGGAATTAATGATTTTATGGCACTCATAAATAGAGTGGACCTCGGGGTACATGAAGGGAGGGTCGACAACTACTTGGCCCTTTATCCCCAATACTATAACATGGCTCAACAAGGGTATATTGACCCCAATGGTCCTAAGCCCTCTTGGGCACAACCGGAGCTCTTGTTCCCTAATCAAGGGAACCAAGCTTGGGATCGCGACGGAGGAGGGCATTCTAGCCAAGGTGGAGGGTACTCGGGTCAAGGGGGAGAATTTGACCAAGGAGGGTATTGGGGTCAAGCAAGCGGGTATGACCAAGCTGGGAGTTCTCATTGTTATGGCTATGATCAAGATGAGGATGACGAGTTAAAGAGGCCTACCTCACCACCTCCATGTGTATGATACCCATCTCTCCCTCTCTCTTTTGTATATACATTGCATTTAGTGTAGTTTTCGCATGCATTTGCATCATATTTCATTTGCATTAGTTAGCCCATGTAGTATAGTTTGCATTGTAATATATATCACATGATTAGATTATTTTGCATTGTAATATATCTCACATGATTCATATAGATAGTTGCATATAGACTAAAATTCATGCATAGCCACTAATGACCAAACCTATTCCTTTTCTATACTAGAAATAGTGTTTAAATCGGTTTGGGGAGGTTTGATCATAGGTGACTCAAGCACTAATCATGCATCATATAATATAGTTTAGATTGCATCCATTTGTTATATATGTCATATAGAATTGCATTTAGTTAGAGCATGCATTCATTCATATCATATCATTGCATTTGTACTTTATTTCAAAAAATCAAAAATTCAAAAACATGTATTTCCTTTTTATTCCTACTCCTACATGTAAATTGAGGACAATGTCCAAAATAAAGTGGGGGATGGGAATTTATATTCCAAAAATACAAAAAAAAACTACAAAAACATGTCTTTTTGTTTCATAAAAACAAAAACCATAAAAATTTGAAAATTTGAAAAACCAAAAACATGTTCATTTCCTTTGTAGTGTAGTCTTGTATATATTGTTTTGTATATATTGCGTTTATTTTATCCTTGTTCACATTGATCTTTCCAATCTCCTTTTTCCTCTTTATGTTAATGACTATGTGGCTTTATTTTGATTGATGCGGTATAACAATGTGAATTTAGAACTTGCATTTAGTTTATATGTCATATTAGTTGGTAGAATCACTTGCATTAGGATGTATATAATAGTTGCATTATGGCATATAGTTGCATTTAGATGAAATATTTTGAAAAGTGCCTAATTGAGAACTTTGACAAGAGCAACTAAGCCATTACAAATACTTTTTCAACTTAAGACTTCGCCTACTAGAATGGTTGTAAAACACCCTAGATTGTGTCATACTAGTGTCTTTTGACCCATGACCCAAAGCCTAGTCAAGAGTTTGCATGTGAGTCACCTATTCCAACCCCGTGATGCGATGTGGACTTGGTTAACTTGTCTAGGTGACCTTGATTGACCTTGTGGTAAGGCAACCCAAATACTTTATATCAATAAGTTTGAAGTGCTCATTTCGAAAATTTTGTTATGTGGAAGTAATTTATTGCTAAAGAAACCTCAAATGTTATGAAATGTTGAAATGTTGAGAATTTTAGTTGTTTTGATGGAGGCGTACCACTTCGATGTGCTTTGGAGAGGGATCCATTGAATTGGGCCCCCACACGGTTGTGAATTCAACCGCCCAGAGACAGAGTGATTATCACCCCGAAAAGCTATTGTCTAGAGGTTAATCGGTTGCCTAATAAGCGATTGGCGAAAGCAAAGGACATTAGCCCAGAAGGGACAAACCCCATCTCTAATTTTTGAAATGTGAAAGTTGAATGAGGTCAAATTTTGAATACTAGTCATATCCACCCTTGTTTATAAAGATTTGAGCATTTCATTCCCAAAAAACCTTTTTGTCAAGCCACTTTGTCGAGCTTGGGAAGATCCATGACCTTTACTTTTGTAGAGAATTCGAGACTTGTCATGTCATATGCTACTAGCATCATAGGGATCATCATTCCACCACCATCCGATCGCTCTTGACGAAAGCATTTGGAAATTGAGGACGAAAGTAGTCTAGTTTAACACCATTTGGAGGTGATTTAGTGCCATCCTCTTAGCCTTAGTAATTTGTTGAACTAGTATTTGTGACGGATTATATGCTCTTAAATTTGTTCTCTTTTAGTTGCCTCCGCCACTTGATGAGGAAGTGGCTATTCCTTTTGTAGATGCATCCATTATTTGATTTTGTGTGCTTAATGTTTGGATGTGTCGCCATTTTGGCAAGACCCACCTTGCCTTGCAAGAAGGCATCCTACCTCATGGTTGTCTTCTTGTGAGTTGAAGGGGCGGAGTGAGACCCGCTAATTGTCTCGTATCGGTTATATTAGTAGGTTAGCTTAAATAAAGGTCTAGTTTTTGTCACCTCTTTACTCGGGACGAGTAAAGGTTCGGTTTGGTGATATTTGATGTGAACATTATTTGCGCACATTTAGTCCCCTAATTGAGCCTATTTTGCATACTATTATAGCATTTCATGGCCATTTTATCCGTCAAAACCTTCCTATTTGCTTTTCTATCGCATTTCATATGTTTTGTAGAAAAGGAGATAATAAGGCGGAAATTCCCGTCTTTTGTGCATATTCGGAAGCTATTTGACAATATTTGATGGACTAGTATGAAGAGGAAGCAAGAACTAAAGACCAATCCCACAAGAATAAAATGGAAGTGAAGGAAAGGGAAGAGTAGAAGAGACACGCAGATAGCACTCCAATTCGTGCGGCTTCTCTAGAATCCGGCCGTCCCCAAACCACAGAAGACGTGCGTCTTCACCCAAATCCGCCCGTCTTCCCCTGCTACAATCCGCCCGTCTTCACACTAAGATGCACGGATTCCAGCCCAGCACAAATCCGTTTCTTCAAGCTTCAAAGAAAGATGCCCTTCCTTCGAAAAATACCGGCGTCTCCCTGCTCTAAACTAAAAAATGTAATTACTAATTTAGCCTTAGTTAACCTAATGAATCCCTACTATAAATACCCCATTTGTAGTAATCAAAAGGGGGCTCTCTTAGCTAGAAAATCCTTCTCTTAGATTAGATTAGGAGTACATTAGAATAGATTACTCTTTAATCTTTCCACAAATTACACATTAATCTCTCCTTAATTATTGTTCAAGTTTATTATTCAAGTTTGTTACTTTTGGGTAATTGAAGATTATTGGGTTATTATTGGAGGATTGACAACCCTTCATCAATCAATCAAGTTGCTTCTATTATTCTTTGCTTTATTGTTTGGATCATCTCAAGTTTGGTATAATTCCTTTACTCTTTAATCTTTATTGTTCATTTCTTCATTCTATTATCATGTTTATACTTGTTGTGATGATTGACACCATTAATGACATGTTTCCCATGATGATGAGTGAGTAGTATTTTAGCTAGGATTAGTGGGTAATTAGGAGAAACAAACATGGGATTGATTAATGCTTAATCTAATATGTTTTCATAATCAAATTGCTTGCTTCTTGTGATGTCAACTTTATGCACATGTTATGTTTGATGAAATGCTAAGCCTATGAATCCTTGCATTTTTACCATCTCTTATCTACTCAACTTGACTTGTAAGATATAAACCAACTCGAGTCTTGTTAGACCATGCATAGAAGTTGAATAGGAGGAAAGTAAGTCGACTTGTAGGTGTTGTACAATCTAATCGATTCGGCTACGGGACCCAACCCTTCCTATGAACCGTAAGACATAAACCAACTCGGTTCCCCCACAACATTAATTGCTTGTAACTTTGTAAACATGTTTGTATGATCAAAACCATGAATCCTCTATGACCCCATGATATCCTAGCATTTTTAATCATTTGTTTACATCCTTCCTTTTATTGCTTGTTTTACCTTATTGTTTGCATTAGTCTAGACACAACTACAAACCCAAACAAATTGTGACACTAGCGTAAATCGAGATAGATAGACTTAGAACCCAAAGCACACCGTCCCATGGATCGACCTCGACCTACCGCTAACTAGTTGTTTGTTGAGTATTACAAGTGTGTTTGATTGGATGTGACCCGACGACATCGCAACCATATCACCTGTAAATCAGACCACTGATGACCGCCATTACTACCTGCTTCTTCAGCAGGGCATTGCACCTCCATTTAAGAACCCATTGTATCACATTACCCTGCCATTGAATCTTCAGCCAAGACTGTAAGAGCTTCATACAATTCTGACTATAGGCACACTCAAAGAAAAGATGAGAGTGTGTCTCATCCTTCAAACCACACAGGAAGCATAATCCAGTAGAAGAAATCCCACACCTTTGTAAACGATCTTGAGTAAGAAATCTTTGATGAATAAAAATCCAGAAACTGAAATTGAACTTGGGTAAGCTAACTCTATTCCAGACAAAAGGAAGCCACTCCTTCTTCTGGTGATCGCCTAAAAGCCAGTGGTAGATATGATGAACAGAATAGTTACCTTGCCAAGCACCAGTCAGAAAACCAGCTTTCAATTTCTCCTTAACTTTGCATATTTGCCTCCAGGTCCAACTAGCATTACAGAAAACCAGCTTTCAATCTTTAAGTTATTCATTTATTGGTGGTGTGATATTTTCATATTCTTCACCACTTTCATCAAGTCACTAGTTTAGATTCCATAGTTGGCTCTTGGAATAGTTGGTTAGCCAAAGGTAGAGGGAACCCATAGTCGAATCGGGCGTTGAAGCCTTGATTGTTGTTGTTGTGGCTCCCTTGATAATTTCCTCTAGGCCCTTGGTTGTTGTAATTTGAGCCTTACACGTGTTCTTGAAAACCTTGACCAAACCCTTGGCCAAACCTTTGATTAGCTTAATTTCCTTGGTAACCTTGGTAGAAGCTTTGATTACCTTGGTTACCCCAAAAATCTTGGTACCCTTGAGGTTGGTTTCTAAAATTTTGGTTTTGATTGTTGTTTGACCATTGGTTTAGATTCCCGAAGTTGTTCTTTTGATTTTGGTTTCCACCCCTAGCTTGAGAAAACTTGGGTGGGTTGGTGTTTTGCGGTTGAATGTGTTGCGGATTTTGCACATTCGTGCTCTTGTAGCTTAAGAGTGGACTATTCTTCATGCCCGCACATTGTAAGAATTATTGGCACACAAATCAAAAGTATATCGTTTCCTCCACACAATTCACAAGAAGAGTTAGGAATGACCTCTTCCATGGGTGGACCATGGGAGGCACTAGCTTGGTGCACTTGTTTCCTTTGCATTTGCTCAAGTTTTTTCGCGAGAAGATCTAGTTTAGCATTAGTTTCGGCATTTGAGTCAGAAGAGTTCTGTTGAGGATAGCGGCTACTTCTTCTCAACATGTTACCTCTTGACCCATAGTTAGACTCCGAGTCAACCATTTTTTTTATAAGGGTCGAACCCTCTTCATCTCCTAGATGATCAAATCCTCCCCCGCGGAGACATTCACCATTTCTTTAGTCCTTGGTAAAAATGTTTGAAAGAACGTTTGGGTGATGTATCAACCCGGAATCTCATGATGTGGACAACGTGCAAGGAGGTCTTGAAACCTATCCCAAGCTTCCCCTAGATACTCTCCATCTTCTTGTTGAAAAGTAGTTATCTCGTTCCGGAGCATAGCGGTCTTGGAGGATGGTAGTATTTGGCTATGAAAGCTTTGGCTAAGGCGTCCCATGTGGTAAATGTGTTTGGTGTATGAACGTTTAGCCAACGGTCCACTTTGTCCCTTAGAGAGAATGGGAACAACATCAATCTCAAAATATCTTCGGGTACTCCATTGCGCTTCATCATTGCAACCTTTTTTTTAACTTTATAAGATGGGCATGTGCATCCTTGATGAACGTGTCTTTGTATGCTCTCAAACACATTTATACCCAACTACTAGCATAGCAAGCAAGTCGGGGTCGCACCCAAAGGACGGGAGTGCTCAAATTGTTCAATCTAATTGTAGTTTCACTTGGGTGTCATAATTGGTTTGAGTTGAAGATTCTAAACTAATGAAAGCAATGAAAAACAATGAAAGGTAAAACAAGCAATAAAAAGAAGGGTGTGATCAAATAATAAACAATACTAGGGAATCATGGAATCATAGGGGAATCATGGTCAGATCAAACAAACAAGTTTCATAGATGCAAACAATTATTATTGTTAGAATTAATTTAGTGTATATCTTACAATTCCTAGAGGAAACTTAGGTCTCGGAATCGAGTCGGTCAAGACTTTACAACACCTACAAGTCGACTTGGTTTTCCCTATTCATGGTGAGATACCATAAATAAGTCCTAGGAAGGTTTGGGTCCTGGAGCCGAGTCGGTCAAGACTTTACAACACCTACAATCGACGTAATTCTTCCTAATCAAATATATGCATGGTCTAACAAGCCTTGAGTTGGTTTATGTCTTACAACTCTTGTTGAAAGAATAAGAGAAACATGTTAGGTTGTCAATCAAGCATTTCAGCAAACATGACATGTGCATAAGTTGGAAAAATAATAAGCAATCATTCATATGAACTCATTAAGCATAAATCTTCCCCATGATTAACTCCCCTAATCCCCCACTAATCCCTAGTTAGGAAACTACTCACTCATTATCGTGGAAAACATGTTAATAATGGTGTCAATCATCTTAACAAGTATAAACATGATGAAAGAGTGAAACAATAAACAATAAACAAGTAAAGAGTGAAGGAATTATACCAATCTTAAGATGAACAAGCGGAAAGGAAAGAATAATAGAAGAGAACTTGATTGATTGATTAAGAGTTGTCAATTCTCCAATAATAACCCAATAATCTTCAATTACCCCATAAGATCTAAGAATGCTTGAACAATAATTAAGGAAAGATTAATGTGTAATTTGTGGAAAGATTAAATGCTAATCTATTCTAATATACTCCTAATGAGAGCTTAATCTAAACTAAGGAAGCATAATCCCCACTAAAAGAGCTTAATCTTCTCTAAATACAAGAGGGGTATATATAGTAGTACAAGGATTAGGTTAACTAAGGGCTTAAATGACGATTAAGCCCCTTGAAAGAAGATTAGTGCCTTGCAAGTCCCATGAGGAACCGCACGACTCCCCATGATTAAGACAATCTTCCTGCCGAACAATTCGCTCGTTATGGCTTGGGGACGCCCGTCCTGAGCTTGGGGACGCCCGTCATGAGCTTGAGACGCCCGTCCTGACGGTCAACTTGTCTATTTGAGCTCGGATTGTAAAATGGATGTCATTTCCTCATCCGGACTCCTATTGGAGTGATTCAAAAGCCTAGACCATTTAATTTTTTGACGTTGTTTCATCTATCATAGTTTCAGAGTCAAACAAGAAAATCTTAGTTTTGTTCCAAGAAATTTTCTCTTATAATGGCTCCTTCTCGTCATCCTTGCTCAACAACTTGTGGGGATTGATTCTTGGGTCGCGGGGGTTGTCCTTCATTACCCTAAAACTTAATTTATTGAACTACGGCCTTTAGCCTTGATCTCTTCTTCGATGCTTGGTCGTTGGATGTTATCAACGTAGCGTTGTTTCACTCCATTTGTACAAGGTTAGTGCTCCTCTTCTACAAAGGATTATGCATAATATGAAGTTAAAGACAAGAAATGACCCTATTACACACTAAAAAGCATAGGAACTAGGCTAGTTAGGGGATTAAATGTGCGTAAATAGGAGTCACATCAATCCTCATCAATGTGCCCACCAAAGCTATCCTTCTCGATTAGACCAACTTGGGCGGGATGGATCTCAAAATTGTTAGGGGCTAAGGTGCCGAATTTAATTGGAGCGGAAGTGTCATCGTTCTTTGGTCGGTTATGGTCTCGTAAGTAGGGGTGAGCAAAACCGGATATCCGATACGGTTTTAGAAAACGTATCGGATATCCGGTTTTTTAAATCTCTTTTTTTAGTATCCTTATCCGATACGGTTTTTCCGTATATCCGGAAACCGTTATCCGGTATCCGGTTTTCAGCCTCACTTATGTAATTTAATATTTTTTTCTTTTCTAAGTGTGGTCGTTGGTTTTTTTCGTAACTTAAAAGTGTTCTAAAAGTTATAAGAGTAAATAACTTATAAAGTTTAATACTAATAAGGTTTAAATACCAACATATTGTATATTTTGTGATTTTTGTGTATATTTTAATATTTTATTCTAAAAAAACGGCAACCGTATCGGATACCGTATATCCGGTTTCATATTTTGCTGATCCTTATCCGATACAGTTTTCGTATCGGATATCCGGAAATTCGTATCGGATATCCGAAAATACGTATAATTAAATCCGTATAGTGTATCGGATACATATAATAAAACCGTATCGTACAACTTTGCTCAACCCTACTCGTAAGGCGGCCATTTGTGGATTTATAAGAGGTTTATTTGGTGGTGTTTGAGGTGGTGTATTTGGGATTTGGAGATTGTGGAAAGGATTTTCTACGAATGGATCAATGGTGAATGGTTGTTTGCACTTGTATAGTGGTTTCTAGATGCGTTTGGGTGATTGTGGTTGCTCGGTTTGAGGAAGTTTGAGAGGTAATCCGAACCCTTGATAAAGTCCTACTCCGTAAAGCTCGAAATAGCCTTTCGGTTCCGGGTCACTAAACAAAGAATTCCCATTTCCTCTAGGCATAACTTTAATAAATCGTTAGTCTCCTAGTATTTTTAGGCACTAGGGATAAGCAATAAGACAATCACTCTACAAGAAACAAGGCACTACTCAAATAAGCAAACAAAAGACACCAAGACTAAAGCTACGACTCTTAACTAACTAAGTACAATCTAACGTCATCCCCGGCAATGGCGCCATTTTGATGACCCAGTTTTAGTCGTCCTTAGTTCTAGTATCAAAAACAATTTATAAAACCCAATAAAAGTAGTATTTATCGGGTCGAACTACAAGGATGAAGTGCAGTTGTACTTAATTTGTTCGAATCTAAGTTTAATCAAAAAGCAAGGAGGTTGGTGAAATTATTAAACTAAAACTAAAGCAATTAAGAGCAAGGTGACTAAATGAAATGTAAACAATTGATAAAAACTATGGTCTTTGGGTTCCCCTAAACAAGTAAAGCTAAGTATGGGTATTAATGGGTTTTGGGTAATTATTGGCCATGAAGAACTAATTTCTTAAACTCTCCTAAAGATGGACACAAAATCATCACAATGTATCCAAACTCATCATAAGCACAATATCAAGTATCTATGTAAACTTTCATTTAATGAGATACTAAGCATAAATTGGAGAAAGGTATGAACTTTCATACACATATTTCAACAAACACCTTCTATGCATATTTACAAAGACCAAACAATTTACCGAATAACCAAATATTAACAACCCATATTCATAGCCTTAATCCTCACTTAGGTTCCCCCTAAACCCTAGAGGGTCACTACTCACACATAGTTGATGGACAAATGTAAACAATTGGAGAAAAACAAGCAAATATGGTAATAAACACGATATTAATTAAAACAACAACTAAAAAGGAAATAGAAATGTAAACAATTGAGAATTAAACTAAAAAGAGAGGAAATTGTACCAACAATGAAGAAAGATTGAGTCTTTGATGAATAATTGGAAGAAGTTCTTCAACAATCTTCTATTACAAGCCAAATACCCAAGTGTAAACTAATCAACTAAACTATATCTAGGCTACATTGCTAAGTAATTAAGGTTTAATTAGGGAAAGATTAAAACTTGGATTAAGAAAACTTGCATAAAATTAGGAGGAATTTCAGAGCCAGGGTATTTTGTCTAAAATGAATTAGGGAGGAAGTATTTATATAGTTTACATGGAAATTAGGTCAAAAATAACAAGGTTGAAAATGCAGAGAAAGGGCCCTAGGCGGTGGACCGGCCGTCGATGGTCTGCCCGGCTAGGAGTTCCCAGTAAGATTCCTTCAACTTCGGGGGCATTAAATATTCCCAGCCAGTGGGCCGGCTGTCGGTGGGCAGCCTAGCTGGGAGTCTTCTGTATATTTCTTCTAATCTCCGAAGTCATCAGGTGTGCACAGCCGAGCTGCCGGTGCCCTACCCGGCTGGGAGTCTCCTGATCTTTTCCTTCTCTTTTCTTCCCTTTCTCACTGGGAAGGGTGCCCAGCCGGTAGACCAGCTGCCGGCCAGCCGGTTGGGACACTCTTCTCAGCTTATTCTCCTCTTCTTTCCAATGCAATCTTCAAAACAACCTAACTCGCTCCCATTTCCTCTTTTCCGTCTCAAATCCTACAACATGAGACACAAATTCATAGAACGAGAAATAGGGAAGCAAAATGAAAGTAATAGGCATAAAAACCATCTCAAAATTGATCAAAATGCATAGAAAAGAAGGGAGAATTATGACCAAATAAACACACATCAGTCGGCCTTCTGGATTTTGGCACCCTGGTATTATTGTCACATTAACAATGATGACATACACATACACATACACATACACATACACATACACATACACATACACATACACATACACATACACATACACATACACATACACATACACATACACATACACATACACATACACATACACATACACATACACATACACATACACATACACATACACATACACATACACATACACATACACATACACATACACATACACATACACATAAACATAAACATACACATACACATACACATACACATACACATACACATACACATACAAATCGTTTCAATGTGATATGTAGCATGATAATACATGTAAAATGATCATAATTCAACTTACATACAAATCAATTATCCCATTAGGGTTTACGAATGATTCAACAATTTTTTTATCTTTACCATACCACTTCCGGTGGGAATATTAGTGTTTTTAGAATAAACACATCGTACATGAAAATTGTTGGAGTAGTGTCCTCCACAATGAGTGCGTTTACATATTAAATCTCGTAAAAGGAATATCGGGGATTTATTTTATTTATTTGTCAGCTGGTCATCGTTAATCGGTAATGATTGGCTGACTAGAGTTTGACATTAATGTCGTGTGACGGCGGTGATCAGCTGATCCCTTTAGGTCACACCTATAGGATGACGCCCAAATAGATTAATTAATTGTTTGTATGAGATACGAGATAATTAATTCCTTGTATTATTTGACTCTTAGTTAGTCACATAAATGTATTATTTGATGACGGGTTACGAACTCGGGACAAAGAGATTTATTATTTAATTATGAGATATTTAAATAATAAATGATTAGAATTTATTAATTAATTGTTAATTAATTAATTTTATACGATATGTGTATATGTTTTGAGGTGGAATTAATTAGCTATTAAATTTTACAAGAGGTTGTAAAATTAGCTAAATGGGTTAATATTGACACATTGTATGTTGATAAAATAGTCTTATGATTACTTAATAGTTAAGTAGTCATTGGTTGTTAATTTATATTATTTAAGTGTTAAATAAATTAAATTAATATTTAATTATGTAAGATAATTAAATATACGACTTATAAGCATTTGTGGGGCAAATATCGAAAACCGAAATGGACCAAAAAGTAGTCCACATATACTGGTTTTTTGAGGACATCACAAGTGTCCTTTAGGTGAATTTTTCCACTTATAATTGTCCCCTCAAATTGCCTATAAATACCATTGAAACTCCACCATTTCTCTAATTGAAAAAATTTGAAGAAAAATTGGTCTAGGTTCATATACACTACCTAAAGACCAAATTTTTCTTCTTATTTTGTTCATCTTTTATATCAAAAACATATATAAATATTAACTAATAATATTATCAAAGTAATAATATTTATTAGTATAACATATATACAAAAAAACAAGGTTACTACTACATTTACCTAGTTAGTATTTTTAGTAGTATTTTGGGTTTATCTTGGGTGCCACCTTAGGAGATTACCAACTTTGGTAATTAAGGTGTTGGAGGATCATCCTTATTGCATTAGCACAAGAACAACATCAAGGAAGGAGTCCTTGAGTTGTGCCCATTTTGCCTTATAACAATGTAAAGAATTTTTGTCTTAAGATGGTTTTATACCATCTCTTTTACACACTCTTTTGCATGCATGTAGATTTAGACCACTTTTAATTAATTTGTAATTTTAATATCATAAGATGAGTATTAATATGGTCTAAATAACTAACAAGTGGTATCAGAGCATTGTTAAATACATGCATGTTGTCTTAAGACGATTTTAGTAATTTATGAGATAAATTAATAAAATTGATATTATGTTACTAAAATTCGTTTTATCACATAATATAGTCTTGCATGTAAATAATCTGGTCTTAGGATGATATGGGACGAAAATTTGATTTTTGTTAAATTTTTCCACTTTTTATAACTTAAATTGGCATAAAATTGAGTAAAAATGCATTAAAATTAATTAAGAGTTAATTAAATTAGGTTGCATGTTAATTTTATGCATATTTATTTATAAATAACCACATGCATGTTCTATTTATGAGATAAGTAGATACTTTAGGTTAATGTGATTAATTTAGGTAGTTTATTGATTTTTATTTGATAAAAATGGGTAAATAATGGTTATTTTGTAAATAAATATTGATTTTATTATGGGGCTCGAAATTTCTGAATTATTAGCTCCTGAAAATTGTTCCAAAATGTAAAAAAATTTATTTTAAGTCATTTCATTTTTTATGGTTTGATTTAGAATTAAATTGTAAAAATTATCGCTTTACCGATTACATTGTGAAATCTTTTTAAATAAATTTTAAAAACAAAAAATTTCACTTGCATGGCATTTTTGGTGTAAGACCAGAATGTTCATGGTTTTGAAATTTATTTTTCCATAAATTTTTATATTAAATGGAATTTTTGTATGATAATTGTGAATTATTATATCATTTTTGTCACAATTGTGTTTTAATTCCCATATAAATTCAAGATAATTGTTGAGAATAATTATTTTGATATTAGACCAGATTATTATGATGAGTATTTCTTAAAATTATTTTAAGAATTGATTATGAATTTTTATTGGTAAAAATTCCGTCAAAGCAAGCTCAAATGATCGTTGTTGGTAAGTTAGATGATTTGGCATGTCATTTTCCATAATGCATTTTATTATTCATTTAGATGAATGGTTTTTAGAATTATTGTTATGTAATTTTTCCTAATATGGCCATAGGTAGAAGTTGGTATTTCCCGAAATGTAAGGGAATATCGACTTGTTTTGTAATTAATTGCGATTTCGCATCGCCTAATTTGTAATTAATTAATAGTTTTATTTTAATTTTATTACAAATTGTATAATAGGGTATTGTTATGTAATTTAATTATTATTAATTAGATGAAGCTACTAAAGACGGAGTTTTCATGAAGACGGTGTTTTCGGAAAGGCGTTCCGAAATCCTAAAGAAGGAGGACAATTTATGAAGACTCAAGGGACCAAGGAGTTGGTTTCCGAAGTGTAATAATTTTAGTTAATTAGATTAACTAGGTGGTCATATTAGGACTTGTTTGTTTTAATTCTTCTATGCATTCATGCCAAATCGTCACTACATGTTTTATTTTTTGTTGTTATCGATTTAATCGTCTAGCATTCACTAATTTTGTTCACTTAAAAGTGATAGACAATTAAATTGATAAGATCTCTCACATTTGTTTAAAATTGAGATTAAGCCTTACCCAATAATAGCACCTATGAATCCCTTCTTCATTAGAGGTAGGTTCGGATCACCGAGGTACACTCTTTTTACGTTGGGTAAGTAGGGTAATAAAAGTTATTACGCGTGAAAATTGGTTGGACTCAACGGGATAAATATGGGTTGAATCGGTCCACCGTGCCCATATTTATTCTGGGGCTAAAAGATAGATTTTAAGAAAATCCGTCAACCAAGAGTTCTAGTAGTAGAATCAGTCAAAATGTTGACTCACCAAATTTATATAAATATGGGTTGAATCGGTCCACCGTGCCCGTGTTTATATAAAATTGGATCTTGGAATCATTTATATAATTCAGTGGGAGATCATTATATAAATGCGAACTTGTTAAATAGTTTCACAAGTTAAATATTTCTAGACGATAAATGTTCAATCTTTCCTTTATTTCCTTTGTAGTAATCACGATGACTTCTACTAGTGAAACCGCCACCATAGCTAGAGATTCATGGCTACGTTCTTTTATGGACAAATATATATTAAAAGCCGACGGTAGTAATTTTAAAGATTGGGAGGAACAACTTCGATTAGTGCCGCAGTGATGGCAAATTACGCTACCTTGTCGATCCCTCTCCCCTTCGCCTAGTACTAGGGCCACCGCCGATGTAAGGGAGGCTTTTTCAAATTATCAAAAGGAATCATTTGCAATAAAAAATGTTTTGATTTTTTCAATGGATCTGCTTTACAAAGGCAATGTGTCAAGTTTCGTGATGCACATAAAGTATTCTCGAGGCTTTCCACTATGTTTTCTCAAGCCCCGAGAATAATTCAAAGATGACACCATTGTTCGTTTCTTTGAGGCTAACCTCAAAGATGGTCAACCTGTAAGTTCACACGTACTTAAAATGATTGAGTACGTGGAAACTTTAGAGGGGTTGGGATGTAAGATCCCCGACGAATTAGTGGTGGACCGAGTGCTCCACTCTCTTTCGCACGTCAAGGGATTTACCCAATTTAGGGTAAATTACAACATGACAAACATGAGAAAGAGTTTACATGAGCTCCATTCTCTGCTTGTGCAAGCATAGAAGGACATGGGATTGAGTGGGAGTACGAGGAAAGATGTGCTTGCGATTAACGTGAAGGGGAAGAAACAGTTTAAGAGGAACGCAGGTAAGAAGCCCGTTCAGGTGGAGGGCAAAGGTAAAGCAATTGCGAATTGCTCTACCAAGCAAAAACCTATAAAGGGTAATCCTCTTAAAGATACTTGTAATTATTGTAATAACAAGGGACATTGGAGACGTAATTGTACAAAGTACCTGGATGACATAAAAGCTGGTATTGTGAAGCCGACATGTAATTTCTCAACTGAATCTTTTATGATAGACATAAATTATGCTTCAAATACAACTTGGGTATTAGATACTGGTTGTGGTTCTCACTTGTGTAATGATTTGCAGGGCCTAAAAAGCATAAGAAAGCTAAACAAGGGTGATGTCGATCTCCGAATGGGAAACGGGTCTAAAGTAGCTGCCGTCTCTGTAGGAACTTATGTACTTAGTTTAGCTTCGGGGTTGGAGTTACATCTTAATAATTGTTATTTTGTACCAACGCTATCTAGAAATATAATATCCGTATCTGTGTGAGACACAGAATGGTTTTCCTTTGTAATTAAAGACAAGTGTTGTACTTTTTCCCTTAATGGGATTGTATATAGTCAAGCTATTTCAATCAATGGTATTTATATTCTAGATACTTGCAATGATGTTTATCATTTAGATAATAAAAGACTCAAAACATGTGATCCCGATCAATCTTATTTATGGTATTGTCGCTTAGGACACATTAACGAGAAGCGCATTAAAAGACTAGTGTCGACTGGTGTAATTAAACCTTTTGATTTCGAATCATTTGGTACATGCGAATCTTGTCTTCTTGGCAAGATGACTCGTTCACCTTTTCTAGGAAAAGGATCTCGAGCTAGCGAGTTATTGGGTTTAATACATACCGATGTTTGTGGCCCAATGACAAGTCCTTTGCTAGAGGTAATTATGACTATTTCATTACTTTTACCGATGACATGAGTAGATATGGGTATATCTACTTAATGAGGTATAAAAGTGAAGCTTTTGATAAGTTCAAAGAGTTTTAGAATGAAGTAGAAAACCAATTAAATAAGAAGATTAAAACATTACGATCAGATCGTGGTGGGGAATATTTAAGCAATAACTTTAAAGATCACCTTATAAACTGCGGTATTGTATCTCAGTTAACTCCTCCTGGCACACCACAATTAAATGGTGTGGCTGAAAGGAGGAATCGAACTTTATTAGATATGGTTCGATCGATGATGAGTCAAACAGAGTTACCTAAGTTATTCTGGGGTTTTGCCATTTTATCTGCTGTACAATCACTTAATAAAAGCCCACTAAAGCAACTGACAAAACTCCATATGAGATATGGAAAGGGAAAGTCCCGAATCTGCGATACATGAAAGTATGGGGTTGTGATGCTTATGTCAAGAGTAAGTCTAACGATAAGCTTGCACCTCGTTCTGAAAAGTATATTTTTGTAGGCTACCCTAAGGAAACTTGTGGATATTACTTCTACAATAATAACGAGAACAAAGTGTTTGTAGCTCGTGAAGCTGTCTTTCTAGAAAAAGAGTTTATTTCTAGAAGACAGAGTGGGAGAAAATTTGAACTTGACGAAGTTCAAGAGCCACAAACTGATATGACAATACAGGAAGATGTTCCTTCTACGTCTGAATCAGTTATTGTTCCTTCTGAACATAGGAGGTCGAAAGGGTTAGTCGCCACCGATAGATACCTTGGTATTATCGAGGAAGATGGTGACTATGAGGTTTTACTTTTAGAAAGTGATGAACCCAAGACCTATAAAGCAGCTATTATGAGTTCTGACTCTAAGCTATGGCTCGAAGCCATGCAATCCGAAATGGATTCCATGTACGATAATCGGTATGGGACTGGTTGACTTACCTAAAGATGTTCGACCTCTTCAGTGTAAGTGGATATTCAAGATTAAAATCGGCATGGATGGACATAAAGATGTCTACAAAGCTAGATTGGTTGCAAAAGGTTTCACTCAGGTTCATGGTTTACACTATGATGAAACTTTTGCACCAGTTGCTATGCTTAGATCTGTTCGGATTATGTTAGTGATTGCTGCATTTCATGATTATGAGATATGGTAAATGGATGTCAAAACCGCTTTCCTGAACGGGTTTCTGGAAGAGGAAGTGTTCATGACACAACCTGAGGGTTTTGTGGATCCTAAAAATCCTAACAACGTATGCAAACTTAAGCGATCCATTTATGGTCTTAAGCAAGCGTCAAGGAGTTGGAATCATCGTTTTGATCATGTTATTAAACAGAATGGTTTTTCTCGAAGTGTTGAGGAACCATGTTTATACATGAAGTTTAGTGGGAGTAAAGTTGTTTTCTTACTTGCTTATGTGGACGACATATTACTCATTGGGAATGATGTTGATATGCTTGCTTCTGTTAAGAAGTGGTTGGGAAATCACTTCCAAAAGAAAGATTTGGGAGAAGCTCAACGCATCTTGGGTATCCGGATCTATAGGGATAGATCCAAAAGGATATTAGCATTGAGTCAAGAAGCCTATATCGATAAGATTGTTGACCGATTCAATATGAAAAACTCCAAGAGAGGTTTTCTACCTATAGGCAGTGGGATCACTTTGAGTAAGTCACAGTGTCCTACTGAGCCTAAGGATATTGAACGCATGAAATCGATTCCCTATGCTTCCGCTGTTGGATCGATCATGTATACTATGATGTGTTCTCGTCCTGACGTCTCGTATGCTTTGAGTATGACGAGTCGTTTTCAGAAAACTCCAGGTGAGAGTCACTGGATAGCCGTCAAGAATATTCTGAAGTACTTGAGAAGGACTAAAGATTAATTCTTAATGTTTGGAGGAGAATCTGAATTACGTATAAGAGGTTATACGGATGCCAGTTTCCAAACCGATAGGGATGATTTGAAATCCCAGGCTGGTTTTGTCTTTTTGCTGAATGGAGGGGCGGTTTCTTTGGAGAAGTTTCAAAGAGTCTGTGACTGCTGATTCTACAACGGAAGTTGAGTACATTGCAGCCTCTGAAGCTGCAAAGGAAGTTGTTTGGATTAGGCAATTTTTAGAGGGACTGAAAGTAGTTCCGACCGCCGAGGATCCTATCACTTTGTATTGTGATAACAGTGGGGCTATTTTTCAAGCAAAAGAGCCCAAGTCTAGTAACAAATCTAGGCATGTACTTAGGAAATTTCATGTAATTAGAGATTTAATCGAAAGGGAAGAAATTACAGTTTGTAAGGTTGGGACAGCTGACACAATCGCTGATCCTTTAACCAAGCCATTGTCTCAAGCTAAACATGATAGTCATGTAGTTTCGATGGGGTTGAGACGAATGCCAGAACTGTTGTAAATTATATGATATGTAATAATCAAAATATTGTATTTATTATTTCATATATGATAAGTTGCATTTATCGTTATATTCAGTTTTATGTCTGAATTTATATACTTTGTTTTCTCCAAATAGGTTGTAAAGACAATGTCGAACCCTATTAAGTGAACTGGATTAACATTGTATTTTGTCCCTAGTTACTTAATGAGGTGACGTCTCGGAGTGACTAGATTGTAAGGCGATAGATGACAGTTCGATCGTCATATGGTCATAGTGATGATCGGTCGATTACATAGGCATATTGTGAGACAATTTGTCGGACAGTGACCGTTTATAGAGTACTTTTGTTGCTAGGTCGTGGCGAGGATTTCTATTTATTCCTTCGAGTCAATTCTTTAGACTGGTGACTATTTGTCTGAGTTGGTACGGTTTTCCGGTGGCTTTGGTTTTTGTTCTAGGTCGCACCGTAAAAGGAGGCCGATGAGCATTTATGGGTCATTGATGATCAGATCGAATGAAGAAAATAGGTCAACAGGATTGTCCTTTTAAGTCATATTTTATCTCAAGGCCACTCGAGGAGAGATGACTGTGAATGCGTGGCCACGCTCGGATGCGATCTATAGTAGATTATCCGGTCAGACAGTCATTCTCCTGATCGAGGAAACCACTGTATGATATGATCAAGTGCAAGAACGACCTGAAAGACATCTTGCATTGAGTGGGAGATATTATTGGATAAGAGAATTGGTAACGCACACTTGTGTCAGACAAGTGGGAGATTGTTGGAGTAGTGTCCTCCACAATGAGTGCGTTTACATATTAAATCTCGTAAAAGGAATATCATGGATTTATTTTATTTATTTGTCAGCTGGTCATCGTTAATCGGTAATGATTGGCTGACTAGAGTTTGACATTAATGTCGTGTGACGGCGGTGATCAGCTGATCCCTTTAGGTCACACCTATAGGATGACGCCCAAATAGAATAAATTAATTGTTTGTATGAGATACGAGATAATTAATTCCTTGTATTATTTGACTCTTAGTTAGTCACATAAATGTATTATTTGATGACGGGTTACGAACTCGGGACAAAGAGATTTATTATTTAATTATGAGATATTTAAATAATAAATGATTAGAATTTATTAATTAATTGTTAATTAATTAATTTTATACGATATGTGTATATGTTTTGAGGTGGAATTAATTAGCTATTAAATTTTACAAGAGGTTGTAAAATTAGCTAAATGGGTTAATATTGACACATTGTATGTTGATAAAATAGTCTTATGATTACTTAATAGTTAAGTAGTCATTGGTTGTTAATTTATATTATTTAAGTGTTAAATAAATTAAATTAATATTTAATTATGTAAGATAATTAAATATACGACTTATAAGCATTTGTGGGGCAAATATCGAAAACCGAAATGGACCAAAAAGTAGTCCACATATACTGGTTTTTTGAGGACATCATAAGTGTCCTTTAGGTGGATTTTTCCACTTATAATTGTCCCCTCAAATTGCCTATAAATACCATTGAAACTCCACCATTTCTCTAGTTGAAAAAATTTGAAGAAAAATTGGTCTAGGTTCATATACACTACCAAAAGACCAAATTTTTCTTCTTATTTTGTTCATCTTTTATATCAAAAACATATATAAATATTAACTAATAATATTATCAAAGTAATAATATTTATTAGTACATCATATATACAAAAAAACAAGGTTACTACTACATTTACCTAGTTAGTATTTTTAGTAGTATTTTGGGTTTATCTTGGGTGCCACCTTAGGAGATTACCAACTTTGGTAATTAAGGTGTTGGAGGATCATCCTTATTGTATTAGCACAAGAACAACATCAAGGAAGGAGTCCTTGAGTTGTGCCCATTTTGCCTTATAACAATGTAAGGAATTTTTGTCTTAAGATGGTTTTATACCATCTCTTTTATACACTCTTTTGCATGCATGTAGATTTAGACCACTTTAAATTAATTTGTAATTTTAATATCATAAGATGAGTATTAATATGGTCTAAATAACTAACAAAAATATCCACATGTCATAATTCACTTCTTAATCAATTGAATGAAGTTCATGATTTTCTATTAATAATTCTTTATTTGCTCCACTCATATGGAGAAAATATCATACATAGTGTCTTTAAGCCATTTTCAGGATAATGTGTCTTCAGGACTACATTATTTGTATAAAAGATAAATTATGTTTCATCGTTAAAATATGATATATCCCATTTGCTTCAGGGAATGGTTTGAATTAATTTTATATAAGAGTATCTCATACTTTCCAAACATCCAAGTATAAACCCTTAGTTCATTCTTAACTTTTGATACACAAATAATACACTATACGCAAGTGAACATTTACAAACACTGTGAACTTTGGTTCACAATTTCAATATCTGTAAACATTACGAATTTCTAGTCATAGTTCTGGATAATATTCGTAAACACTATGAACTTTGGGTCATCATTTTAGTATTTATAAACACTATGAATTTCGAGCCATAGTGTACGAGATAAAATTTAAACTTGTATTTCATTTCCTTCCTCACTCATATCGAACTTTTAACATATATTAGTTCGCATGACTTTTCATAAGGTATTTGCCCTAAGGAGTTCCCACGGTAGCTTGGGATACAGTTATTAGCCCAAAAGATGAAGGTGGGTTGGGAATTAAAAAGGCTGAACTTTGGAACATTGCTACTGTAGGTAAACTGGTTGACTGGGTCTATTGTAAAGCAGACAGGTTATGGATAAGATGGATTAACCAGACTTACATCAGGAACCATGACTGGCATGAATATGTCCCTCCTACTAATGCAAACTGGTCGTGGAAAAATGTCTGCAAAGTGAAGGAAGTTTTAAAGAATGGGTATGACAATGCTATCTGGACTGCTAATACAAAAGGGTATACCATCAGAAGTGGTTATGATTGGCCCAGAACATCCCAACCAGTTAAAAGTGTTGGAGCTTGTGTCCTCCACAATTAGTGTGATAAAATTTATAAATCTCTTATAGGTTCACAAGGTTATACTTCGTATTTTATCAGTTGATTAACGATTACTTAATAACGGTTGACTTGCTAGAAAGTTTGACGTTATTATCATATTGATGGCGGTGATCAACTGGTCCCTAAAAGTCACACCTAAAGGATGTGTTTGAGAGATGTGATTGTATGAAAATATAATCACATTGGTGCCTGACTAAAAGGTTAGTCCATGTATTTGACTAAACAGTTAGTCAATGTGTTGATGAGACGATTATTTAATTTAATTAAATAATATTAGCTGAGACGAATTAACTGTAAATTCGTAAATTGAATATAATATGTTATATTTAATTAATGTATATAATGTTAGCTTGAACGAATTAAGATGTTAATTCGTAATTAAACGTAACCAGTTATATTTAATTAGCTAGTTTTAAATATGCGATATTTATAGTTAAAGTATATATTATACGATATTGTCATAATAAATTATTACAGACCGGCATTAATAAATCGACTGCAAGCTGTTGTATGTAGACTTAATAATACGGAATAAATTAAATGACAATTTATAAATTATACACTTTTTATACATTTTGTAAACTACCAAAAAGAAGAAGATTTAATCACCTTATTTTGGTAGGTGAAAAACCGAAAATAAGGAGATAATCCTCCTTATTATTTCGGTTGGATAGGCCGAAAATGAGGAAAGAAAAATCTACCTTGATACTCTTCCTCCTACACGGTTTTAAGAGGGAGTGGTAGATCATTTTCTAACCTAATTTTTAACCTAGCATTCTCTCATCAAAACAAAACACAAAAAACCCTAAATTAATTAGAAAAATTTGGGGATCTCATTCTAGCAATTTGAGGGGCATTTCTCGGAGCATCTTGGGTGCAACTAATAGGCGAATATCATTTTGATATTGTTCTTAGGCCATTATTGCTAGGATCGAAGGTTGATTCTTCATCCCTATTCTATTTTGTTTATGCAATTTATTTATGACTAGTTTTCATAGATTATAATTTCGTTATAATCCTTATTTTTAAGGGAAGTATACCGATAATTCCCACAAGTGGTATCATAGCCAGGTTACGAAATTATTTTTGTATGATTTTCATAAATGATTTAAACAAAACTTTGTAGAAATGAAAAAAAAAACTAATCGGCCGATTTTTTTTTTAAAATGCCGAATCATTTTTTTTTTGTATGCCGAATTGATTTTCGGTTTTGTTGATCAATTTTTCATATTGTTGTTTTAATTAGTTAAGATGATAATATGATAATTTGTAGATGTTTTGATTTAATTAGGATTAAATTGAAATGTAAATGGAAATTGCTTTTGATTAATGATGTTAAATTTGTTTTTGCTATATAGTTCTTGGCATATATGGTTTTAAATCGTTGTTTAGAATCATGTTTCATTAATTTACATGTTTAAATTAAAAGGTGATTATGCCAATCTTGCTCTAATAGCAACTATAAACAAATTGTTCATCTTTATGTTTTTGTTTTGATAAAATAAAAATTTGGGCTGTTTCGTTTTAATTCAGCCGAGAAAAAAAAAATTGGTGTTTTTGCTGAAATGCCGAGAGAAAAAAAAAAGGAAGAAAAAAAACTGTTTTTTTTTTTCGTTTTGCTGATATTGCCGAGAGCAATTTTTTTTAAGAAAAATTTCTGTTTTTTTTTTGGTTGTTTTTGGCCAATATTGATTATACATTAAATTAATAATGTATGATTAATTGTTGTGAAGAAGTTCACAATTTTTAGATACCTAATTATTTTAAAGAAGTTTAAAATATTGATGGTTTAATTCATATTACAAGATTAATGTGAATTAAGATTGAATTAATGTGAATAATTGAGGAATTGTCACATAATTTGATCATTTAAATTGGTGGTTTGGATAAATTAATCTACATAATTAAGGAATTATGTCTTGTATGTTTAATTTTATAGTTGATGCATTTTTATTTTAGTTGAATGAATCGTTGAATGGTTTTATTTACGTATTTTTGCAATCGGTTGTAATTTGTAATACCTAGTGTGGCCTTAGTTAAATTATGTTTTCGTAATGATGGAAACATAATTTTTAATGTAATTTTGAGATCTCGAATCTCCTTTTATTTTCTTTAAGTATTATGTTTTGAAATTAGAATGTAAATAGGTTTATTTTGTAATTTTAATTATAATTTTAAAGAAGACTAAAGATGGAGATTGGAGCTCACTCCCGCTACATGGACCAAGATGGAACATCAAGACAAGCTTCTCGGGTCCAAGGATGGATTCCAAAATTGTATTTAATGTTCATTTTGGTAGATAGGGCCCACACTAGGACTTTATTTTGTTTTACGTTTTACCTTTCTTATTGCTTTTCATTCACATGTTAGTTAGTGCATCATATTCCGCCTAAACCAAACCACCTACTAAAATGCATGAAAATTGACTCATATAGGTTGAATGTTAGTTTTCATAGACATACAGATGTCACACTTTTTAATTCATCACCTTAGTTTATTCATTCTCGCATGCTAGATATTAGTTCACTTAAAATGAATTAAAATAAAGATGAAGGGATCTTCCTCTAAAACTGAAATTGAGACTAGTCTTTATAAGGGCAAACAACTATGAATCCCTTCTTCGTCGGTAGGCAATCTAGGCATATAGGACCTTACTCTCCATATGTGTAATACTCTTGATATTTTACATATTTATAACTACTTCTAACTTTGATTATTTTAATTTGATATTTATATATAAAAGAAAAAAAAAACAAGTTCACAAAGCCTTGTAGTCCTTTAGTTCCTCTTAGTCGGTTCATTCTTTCCTAAAACAATTCTCTCAAGTTGTTTCCTAAATTGTTGCCTTGCTTTTCCGCCGTTCTTTATATTTAGCCATGATTGCTCCAATTACCATGTCAAATTTTATTTACATAATTGTTTGAACTCTTATTATATGGTTGGTCTATTCTTTTGGTTTCTACCAATTGGGACGGTGGTCTCCCATCGCCATGCATATGTTCCTTTACTTTTTGATTTGTCAATATCGTGGGTCGATTTTAAAGCACCTTGTCCCTATCTAATGGATGTGTCCTACGGATTAAGGAAACACGATTCTACCGATCCTATTATAATTACTATTGTTTGAGGTTGGGTGTTTACATGTTAATTGTTATTAGTTTCTTACAATTCTTATGTGTTTATTTGAGATGAATACTTGTAATTGTTATTTTATATTGATAGTTAATATTTTCTATTGATAAGATAATTTTATTATTGGTGAGATGGGGTACGAATAGAGATGGCAAAAGCTGACCCGACCCGACCCGCCCGAAACCCGACCCGATACAACCCGAAAATTAGGTGAACTGAAACCGAACCGACCCGACCTGATAACCGATAATAGCCTTATTTTCCCCAACCCGAAGCCGGCCTGAACCGACCCGACCCGTGACCCGATATTTTCTCAACCCGATAATGAACTAGCTTAATAATGGTGTTCCGGGTATAATTCCAGAGCAGTGATTAGTTACCACCCGTGGCTCGTAGAATAATGTCTTGAGCTGAATCCTTCTTGCTCCTCTCGTCCCACTCGGCCTCTCCTGCAACAATGAACGAACTGAGGGCTTGGCTGTGTGCCAAGCGTACTCACTCCGACGCTCAAGTCAGTAAACTTAAAGGATCAAGCTGTGTAACTTGGCTAGGTATATATTGTAGAGAGAGAGGGGAGATATTACCAGATGAATAGTGTATTTAGGTTATAATTGTGAGCTCCTTTCCTCAATGAAGGTTGAGGAGTATTTATAGACTTTCACCTTTTGTCACGTAGTGGCCAAGTGGCCAAGTGGCTTAGCAGGTGGAAAGACTGATCTACCCCTCGGCCAAGGGACCTATGGCAGGCCGGCGGACAATGTTGACTCGCCGCCGAGGGGTCTTGGATATGAGTACGCGGATGTGTGTCCCGGCTGGCGGGTTGTCACGCCGAGACCCAGTGTGGCGAGCCGATGGGATGCATCGGCTAGGCTATCTAAGTCGTTGACTTCTTTGTGGATATCTTTGACCTTTGCTCGGTGTGTCGACTTGGTCGGTCGGTGCAGAATATGCCCCATCAATTTGCCCCAGGCGTAGTCTATGCCGTGGTATGGGCTCAGATGTACGTTGAGCATGTATTCGCACAAGTGATTTTTAGAAATTTTCAGATCGGCTTCTTCTTGTGCATCGGCGTGGCTCTTGCTAGGCCGTGCCGTATACCATATCCCCCCTCCACATGGATGCGTAAAGGGCACTCGATGTGGAAAAGAATATGACGCGGGCCGTGACCAAGGCCGAGAGTCTTAGGTTGATTTTGATTGCCCCCGCCGGTGCTTCCTAGCTTGGTTGATCGGGTGGCGGCGGAGACCGGATACCTAGGAATTTGTTGAGGAAGATGAATAGTTGAAGGGATGTGAACGGGCGTGTTGAAGACGCTTGGTCACTGTTGCATTGATTGACGTTTAATCGTTGCGATGATTGACATTCCATGGTTGCATGCTCGACACGTGTTTGCTCGTTGATTGGTTGTTGCTTCATGGGTCGTGCTCTACGATTGGCCCTTCGTTGTGGGCCTTTTTCCCTATAAATAGGGCAGTTTTTTCGTGATTTTGGTCACTAATTTCATTTTCTCAAATTTTCTTCAAAATTTTCGTCTTGCTAAATCGAAGGGCTTCTTTTTTCTTCCAATCTTGAGTTTTTGATCCGGCTAGCACTTTTTCCTTTGAAGGTAAACAAACGAATTTTTCTTTTCTTTGCTAGTAATTTGTTGTGAACATGTCTGCACATCGATCGATCGGGGCTAGCACTTCCGCGCCGGGGTTCCCCGTCGCGTCTTGACGAGGAGGAGATTTTAGAGGCCATCCCGCTAAGGTTAGGGGGTCCTAGGCCTCCTTCTCCCGTAGATGACCTGCCCCTCCCGGGGGAGTTGGAGGATGAGGATGATGTTGATGTTGATCACGGTGATGGGGCTCCCGTCGATGGTGGGAGGATGACTGTTCCGAGTCATGGCGAGGCTCGCACGACGGCGGCCTCGACCGTGTTTGGACGAATAAATTCGCTAGTAGTTCCGGAGGGACCCTGTTCGGAGATCATTTCTTCTTCGGTGAGGGATATAAAATTGTTATCCCGGAGGAGGGTCGAGTGGTCCGTTGCCCTCCCCGGGCCATATCGGCGTGTACCTTAAGCATTTGGAGTTCGGGCTCCGGTTTCCTTTAAACGAGCATGTTGTGGCCATCATCAAAGCTATGAACCTTGCCGTGGCCCAACTACAT
Source organism: Silene latifolia (assembly GCF_048544455.1). Taxonomy (NCBI): domain Eukaryota; kingdom Viridiplantae; phylum Streptophyta; class Magnoliopsida; order Caryophyllales; family Caryophyllaceae; genus Silene; species Silene latifolia. Next base: position 54,844,741 of record NC_133527.1, on the reverse strand, counting down.
CTGTTGGCCATGAGGACGATAATCGGCTTTGTGTGGCTCGCCTTTTAAAGGGGAGGTCCCTACGGTCAACCTATTCCGCCGACTTCATAGTCTTCGGCCGTCGATCTCCCGAAAGGTGGGGTGGTACGGCGTCCGGACGGAGCCTGGATATGTCTCCGTAAACAAACTTACTTCCCGCAAAGATTGGTCGGGGCGATGGGTGTACGTCCAGTGCCGGAGGACTACCCGTTGCCGAGGTCTTTCCAGGGCCCCGTTCATTTGCGGTGTGAGACCCGGGAAGAGTATGCGAAGAAATACGTCTCCGGGGTAGCAAGGTTAAGATGGACGCTTCTTTTGTCCCCCTTACGGCGGATGAGAAGCGGGCAATGCGGCTATTTGATCGAGGAGGGATGGCTGCCCCGACCCAGCATTATCCTTCGGGACGAGATGCTCGCCGCGTCGGCCTCATACCGGCCCTCACCGTGGTGAGTAGGGTCGGTGTGAGGCCCACCTTTATTTGTTATGCTCCTGTTTGGAGCTTTATTACTTCTTTCATATAACTCTTGTTTGGTTCTTTGCAGATCGATTTGGTCGGGACCGTCGAGAAGGACTTGGAGAGGCTTGGGCTTAATAAGGACGGAAAGGTTCTCATCCGCCATCCTACGGGTCAAGCACGTGATCGCCGATCGTCTCCTAACGAAGTCATGGAAAGACAGACAAAGGCATTGGATCCGGAGACGGCTCAAGCACGGGTTCTTGGCAACGGCCGAGAAGATCAAAAAGAAGGCGGCGTCAAGTCGGCGGCCGCATCGATGGCGCTCCTCTCCACCCCCGTGGTCGCGAAGGACCGTGTGGAGGTGATCAACATTTCTGAGGGAGAGGTGACCGTTGCTAAGGCCCCTTCTCCGAAGAAGAGGAAAGATCCACCGTCCGCTTCCGCCGTTCTTTGTGGAAGGGCTCGCTTCCACTGACCCTTCGACTAAGAGGGTTCGAATCGGTACGGATTTAACTTGTGGTTCGGATTTAGCCGGCTCGTTGGGTGTTCCTGACGATAGGCTTTCTGACGTGGCAATGCACGGTGACATGGATGCCCTCGTGATTTTTTTTTTGGTTCCATCGTCGGAGGCCGCCGTCCTCACCGAACGGCAAGCGGGGAAGCGACGAGAAGGCGGCGAGAAGGTGGGTGACCGAAATGTCATCGTGGACTCCTCACCCCGGAAGGTTACCCCCACCGAACTCGTGGCGGAGGGTGAGGAAATATATAGGAGGTTGGGGAGATGGAGCCGTCAAGCCGCCTCCCTCATCGTGGAGCAAGAAAAGGCGACGGCCGAAATGGGCCGTTGATTACAAGGCTCAAGCTTGATCTCTCTCGCCGCGAGGGGGAAGCCGGGAAGGCTAAGTTGGATCTTCTTCGCAAGGGGGCGTGCAGAGGAAGCCGAGAAGTCGCCGAGGGCCGAAAGGGCCAAAGTTGAGGAGGCGATGGCGCCACGGCCAAGATGATGGAGGAGCGAAATAGGTATAAAGGTGCCTACGACGCTGTGGTTGCCAAGAGGGACGAGTGGGAGGATCGGTTCCAAGCGGCGGAGGTGCTCGGGGACACGCAGCTATCCTTGCTCGAAAGAGAAGGATATTGAGATGCTTCAGATGAGGTCCTTCCTAAAATGTGCGTCCGTTCCGGGACCGGGCCGAGGAGGCGACCAGGGGAGGCGATAAGAAGACTCGTCCCCGAGGGCTCCTTTCCATGGGATAAATTTGATACTCTTTTGGATGAAATGGCCGAGGCCGAGGAGACCGCGGCTACGGAGAAGGCCGAGGCGGCGAAGGCGGCTCGGAGAAAGCGAGGCCAAGGCGGCTTATGATGCGAAAATGAAGGAGGATGAGAGGTCAAGTCGCTTGAAGGTGCTCGGCCTTCGACAAAGCCGCCACCGATGATCGTGGCTACTGCGACGCAGGGGAGCATCGAGCATAGGGAGACGGGCGGTCGTCACCGGACTCACCCGGCATCTCGGATAGCTTTAGCTGTTCGGGGGCCAATTATTGAGCCTTCTCTCCCTGCCATCCTTTTGGCGCTTCAATTTCCAAGTCTGTACCTTTTGTTTTTCTGTTTCCTTGCTTTTTGTAAAGCTCTGGTAGGTAGAGTTTAGGCAATCCTTATGGGGACGGCCGTCGTTTGTACTCTTCTTGCAGTCATTTTAACAAGGTTTTATCTTTTTGGTCCTCGGCTTGGCCGGGACTCTGATTACGATCCTTTATTTGCCTTCTTGTGTCATTGACTGAGGCGATTTGAATGTATGTCTTAACCGTGTAGACATGTTGACCGCTAGATTGGCGTCTCAATTGCACTGTGTATACGTTTCTTTTTAGCGTATCGGCCGACGTGTTCCCCGTCGCTCTCGGTTTTGGCCGAGGTAATCGGGGTTGCGGCTTCGATAGCAATCGAATCGTGTAGGCACATTGACCGCTAGATTGGCGTCTCAATTGCGTGACCGAGTATACGTTTCTTTTTAGCGATCGGCCGACGTGTTCCCCGTCGCTCTCGGTTTTGGCCGAGGTAATCGGGGTTGCGGCTTCGATAGCAATCGCGAATCGTGTAGGCACATTGACCGCTAGATTGGCGTCTCAATTGCACTGAGTATACGTTTCTTTTTAGCGTATCGGCCGACGTGTTCCCCATCGCTCTCGGTTTTGGCCGAGGTAATCGGGGTTGCGGCTTCGATAGCAATCGCGAATCGAATGTAGGCACATTGACCGCTAGATTGGCGTCTCAATTGCACTGAGTATACGTTTCTTTTTAGCGTATCGGCCGACGTGTTCCCCGTCGCTCTCGTTTTTGGCCGAGGTAATCGGGGTTGCGGCTTCGATAGCAATCGCGAATGTAGGCACATTGACCGCTAGATTGGCGTCTCAATTGCACTGAGTATACGTTTCTTTTTAGCGTATCGGCCGACGTGTTCCCCGTCGCTCTCGTTTTTGGCCGAGGTAATCGGGGTTGCGGCTTCGATAGCAATCGCGAATCGTGTAGGCACATTGACCGCTAGATTGGCGTCTCAATTGCACTGAGTATACGTTTCTTTTTAGCGTATCGGCCGACGTGTTCCCCGTCGCTCTCGGTTTTGGCCGAGGTAATCGGGGTTGCGGCTTCGATGGCGTTTCTTCCCTTCGAGTTTCCGTCTAATGGCAAATCGTTGAGGGGACAGATACTTTGATGGAGAACTTTGGTGATTCATTTGCTTGTCATGATCGTGCGTTGGGGTGTCCACAATGTGTTCGGACACCTCCGCCGCTATACAAAGTATTTTCTCAAGTTATCGGTGTTCCAATGGCTCATCAAAGGCACACCTCCCATGTCTGTCAGCCGGTATGTACCCGGCCTTATTTCTTCGATCACTTTGTAGGGACCTTCCCAGTTGGCCGTCAGTTTGCCATGAATATTTCCTTTGTTGGTGGCGGCCGACTTCCTTAGGACTAGGTCTCCTACTTTTAAGTCCCTTTTGTGGACTCTTCGGTTGTAGGCTCTCTTCATCCGGCTCTGATATACGGCCAAGTTGAGGCGTGCCGTGTCTCGGCTTTCTTCGACCAGGTCAAGGGAAGCTCTAAGGCCTTCCTCGTTTTCAGCTGGGTCAAAAGTGGCCGTTCGGAAGGTCGGCACCGTCGCTTCGATCGGTAAGACCGCTTCGGAGCCGTAGACTAGATGGAAGGGGGTGTATCCTGTTGCTTCTTTTTCTGTGGTTCGAAGGGACCACAGGACGCCGGGTAGCTCATCGGCCCACCTTCCCTTAAGATCTTCAACCGTCTTTTTCAAACCGTTGAGGATGGTTTTATTGGCTGCCTCCGCCTGCCCATTACTCTACGGGTGGCAGACGGAGGAATACGCAAACTTGATGCCAAGCTCCTCTAACCAGTTCATTATCAGGTCGCTCCAAAACTCGCGGCCGTGGTCGAATACCATAACTTGGGGTAATCCGAAGCGGGTTATAACGTTTTCCCAGATTACCTTTCTGACGGCGGCTGTGGTCTTCGCTGGTACTGCTACGGCCTCAACCCATTTGGTGAAGTAGTCAACGGCGACGATTAAGAACTTCCTTCCCCCGGAGGCCGTTGGGAATGGCCCTAGCATGTCCATCCCCCATTGTGCAAAGGGAAGGGGACTAAGCACCGGTTGCAGGTCCCTGGAGGGAGCGTGTATCACCGGGGCGTGCATTTGACAGTTCGTGCACTTCTTGGTCTTCGTTCTGGAATCTTGAAGCATGGTGGGCCAGAAGTAGCCAGCTCGGAGAGCTTTGTGGGCTAGTGTTCTTGCCCCCATGTGATGTCCACAGATGCCTTCGTGGATTTCTCTCAGAGATCGGCTCTGCGTCGGCCGGACCGACACACTTCAAGAGTGGTCTTATTACGGATCTTCGTACAGTTCTCCTTCGAACAACGGTACCTAGCGGCGATCCTTTTTATTTTGGCCGAGGGATTGCGGCCCTCCCAAGCAACTCACCGTAAGTTTGTATCTCATTATCGGAGTCATCCACGTTGTCTCGGTCTCTATGTTACCCACCATGCCGACGGTCTCAGTGATGCTTTTCGCGTTCCTGATGTCTACCAGACGGTTGGCCGACATTCTTGATAGTTGAGTGGCGGTTTGGAGAGCGCGTCGGCCCGGTTGTTCTCGGATCTGGGGACACACTGGATCTGGAAAGATTTTAATTTTGCTACGTCGGCTTTTACCCTCTCTAGGTACCTTACCATTCCGTCGTCCCGAGCCTCATACTCTCCTCTGATTTGGTTGGTGACCAATAGCGAGTCAGTTTTTAACACAATGTGTTCTGCTCCGGCAGCCCTGGCTAGCTCGACTCCGGTTATCACCGCCTCGTATTCGGACTCATTGTTCGAGGCCGAGAAGGTGAATTTCAAGGCGTACTCAAACTCATCCCCGTTTGGGCTGATGATAAGGATGCCGGCTCCTGAGCTATTCGCCGTGGAGGAGCCGTCGGTGTAGACCTCCCATATGCCTGGGTTTGGCTCTTCCTGATACGTGCATTCGGCCAGGAAGTCTGCAAGTGCTTGCCCCTTTATCGAAGGCCTTGGTTTGTACTGAATGCCGAAACCGGAGAGTTCCACTGCCCATTTGATGAGCCTGCCGGATTGCTCGAATTTTTCCAAAGCTTTCTCCAACGGCTGATCGGTTAGGACCGTCACGGGGTGTGCGTCGAAGTAGGGTTTTAACTTCCTTGTGGCGACGACGACGGCGAAGGCTGCTTTTTCGATTAGTGGATAATTCCTTTCGGCGGGCAGCAGTGTGTGGCTGACAAAGTAGATTGGGTGTTGCTGTTTGTCTTCTTCCCTGATGATCACAGCACTGACCGTGGCCGAGGTTACGGCTATGTATAGGTATAGCGTCTCCCCCAGTATCGGCCTGGATAGTGTTGGGAGAGTCTGAAGGTGAGCTTTCAGTTGATAAAATTGATTTAAACATAAAATTACCATCCAATTAATAAACTACAATTAATAAACCTACCTATGATTTAAACATAAAATTACCATCCAAAACGAAATTTATAAGATAAAATATATGCTGATAACCTGACCCGACACTGACCCGCTAATGACCCGACCCGACTTGCCACCCGTTGATGACCCGACCTGAAAACGACCCGACATGGACCGAACCGACCCGAACCCGTCATTGACTCGACATAACCCGAACCCGATATGACCCGACCCGCTTTAACCCGACCCGTAACTGACCGACTGACCCGATTGCCACCTCTAGGTACGAATGAGTTTGCTTATACAGTTATAATATTAGGGTGATGTTAAATTATGGTTTTGACCTGTGAGGCCGATCAGATGGTAGTGTGCTAAGTTGGTTGTTAGTCGTAGTAAGATACTATATAAGTTGTTCATTCGAATATGGCTATATCAGACGAGAGGTGAATAATACTGATACTTATCTTGAAAAGGAAAAAGAGTTGAATTTATTAGGCTTACATCATCATGTTGGGCATTGTTAGATTGAGAATATTCACTTTACGTCTTTAAGATAAGGAGGTATTGGCAATTTTATTTTGATCTCCTACCGTGTGCAGTACACTTGAGGTTTTGGTTTCTGGCCTTGTATTGTATTTAATTTCTCGTATCCTCTGACCTCGACTCGTGGGTGAGTAGTTTAGAGTTTTACTCTAAGTGTTGAGCAGTTCCTTTAATGGAATATTTGACAATATCGATATTGAAATTGAGATGGAAATTGGTTACTGGTATTGAGTTATGGGGCCTTTGTGCCATATTGTGTTTACGGTCTGAGTGACCATGGTTATTGAGTTATTGAGTTATTTGAGTTTGAAATCGATATTGAGATGGAAGTATTGTTTTGCGGTTTTTATCCGCCAGTTCACTCACCCCTTGTCATTGGTCTTAGGGTCGACGATGAGAATACAATACCTGGTTACTTTGAGTATTCTATTATGAGGTGGAGTAATGAGTAAGACGGAGTAGTAAGTTGTGAATTGTTTTAATTATTGGGACAAGAGAGTTTAATATATTATGAAATTATAAGGAGTGGGTTTGAGTTTGAGCTTAGTTACCCGGAGAGTGTTTTTATTATTCTCTCTGTTTATTTTTATTTTTACATGTCTGTGTTTCCACGCCATGACCAAAAACTATTCTGCTTATATTGAGGTATTATCTGTTACTCAGCTTTCCGGGTGACGTGCTGTTTTCAGATTTTATTTTCAGGTGACTTCCGCTGCAGTTGAAAAGTTCAAAAGGATTTGTTTCAAGTCAAGATTTATATTATAGCTTGTATAAGTTTTTTCTTCCATTTTGTATTATTTATTTTTAAAAGGATTTGTAATAAGAGACTTTGTATATTAATTATAATATCCCTGTATTTTGGCCAGTTTTGTATGTAAAAGTTAGTTTTAATTTAGACGAAAATCAGGGGTGTTACAATATGACCCCTTCTACATTGGGTAAGTAGTTTGTGTGACTTAGTTTACCTCAACATTATAGTCCGAAGAGTTTCTCGTGATTATGATGGACTATAGATAGAATGTACAGAAATTTATCGACCAAGAATTCTAACAGTAGAATTAGCCAAAAGGTTGGCTTATCAATTTACAGATAATTGAATCTTGGGATCATTGATATAATTCTTGAGGGAGGTCAATTGTATAAATGCTTGAGTCTTCGCGTTATAACAGTATTGCATTAGACTTAAATCATAAACGATGAGTATGCTTATTATATTTATTCTTCTTCTCGCAGTGTAGAATACGTCTTATTTTGATAATACTGTTACAACAAATGGCTGGAAATAACAAAATTCCTATGCCAAGTGCCACACTTGGACGCGAGTCCTGGCTTAAAGCTTTCATGGACCACATGAATCAGTTTACACGTCTGAAAAATGACGGGTCCAACTTTACGGACTGGGAGGCATCATTGCGGAATGCTGCCATTGTTGACGGTAAGCTCAACTACTTAACTGAGCCAAATCCGCCAAACCCAGGTCCCAATGTAGGAGTCAATGAGTCACTTGCTTATAGTGACTTCATTATGGAAGCGGGTGCGATTAAGAACGTACTCATCTTTGCAATGGAAACCAATTTGCAGAGACGCTTCATTGCCCAAGCTGCAAACAAGATTTTCACCACGCTTACTAACGAGTTCTCAAAAGCACCGAGAATCGTTACTTATGAGCATACATGTCGCTTCTTTGATGCGAAACTCTAGAAGGGCCAACCGGTTAGCCCACACATTCTTCACATGATTGAGAATGTCGAGAAGCTAGAGGCACTTGATTGCAAAATCAGTGAGAGCATAGTCATTGGTCGTATGCTTCATTCACTTCATGATGGCTTTGCCCTCTTTAGGGCAAATTACTATATGAATGACATGAAGAAAAGTCCTCATGAGCTACACTCACTTCTCGTACAGACCGAGAAGGATATGAAATTGAGTGGGAGCATGAAGCAAGATGTTCTCATGATTTCCAACAAGAATAAAGGTAAGGGCAAGGCTCACGGCGACCTAACTGTAGGAAAGCCGAGTTTAAAAAGTCAGGAAACGGTAAGAATGGGCTTGGTGAGACTAGTGGCTCACTAGGCAAGGTAAAGAGCAAGAACGGTAACGTTGAATGCCACCATTGTCACAAGTCTAGACATTGGAGGAGGAACTGTCCCGTTTACCGTGAGGACATAAAAGCAGGCCGCGTCACTCCTGTTGGTATGTCATCTTATATTCATATGATTGAGATTAACCATGCAAGTTTCGGAACTTGGGTACTTGATACTGGTTGTGGTTCTCATCTGTGTAATCATTTGCAGGGCCTAAAGAACATCACACCTCTCGCAAAGGGTGATGTGGACCTGCGAGTCGGGAATGGAGCACGAGTTGCTGCAGTCTCAAAAGGAACATACGTAATCCAGCTCCCTAGTGGGTTTGAGTTATATTTATATAACTGTTACTATGTACCTAGTTTATCTAAGAACATTATTTCTGTCTCCGTACTCGATAAAGACGGATTTGCATTTTCAATAAAGGATAATAGTTGTATTTTCTCTTTCAATGAAATGATTTATGGCAAAGTAGTTTCCATGAATGGAGTTTACATCTTAGATCAAACCACAGATATATTACACGTGAATAATAAGAAATTAAAGGTTGGTGACGAAGATCAAACTTATCTATGGCATTGTCGAATGGGACACATAAATGAAAAACGTGTAAAGAAACTCGTCGAGAATGGGACTATTCCCGCATTCGATTTTTCTACATTTGGCACGTGTGAATCATGTCTTATCGGCAAGATAACTCGAATTTCCTTCAAAGATGTTGGAATGCGCGCTAGTGACCTATTCGGACTCATACATACTGACGTATGTGACCTATGTCAATTACCGCTAGAGATGGCTATAGATATTTTATCACTTTCACGGACGATTTGAGTAGAGACGGATATGTCTACTTAATGAAGCATAAAAGTGGGTCCTTTGAGAAATTCAAGGAATACCAGAATAAGGTTGAGAACCAACTGGGTAGAAAGGTTAAAGCACTCCGTTCAGATCGGGGTGGCGAATATCTTTCAAATGAGTTTGATCAACACCTTAAAGACTGTGGAATCGTTTTACAGTTAACTCCACCTGGAACACCTCAATTAAATGGTGTGTCTGAACGGAGAAATCGAACATTACTTGATATGGTTCGATCCATGATGAGTCACACGTTAGTACCTGGTTCATTATGGGGTTTTGCTCTTTTGTCAGCTGCTCTTATACTTAACCGAAGTCCGACTAAAGCTGTCGACAAGACTCCATATGAAATGTGGAGGGGAACGGTCCCCAACTTGTCCTTTATTCGGGTTTGGGGCTGCGAGGCTTATGTCAAGTGGAGACACGAGGATAAGCTCAGCCCTCGATCGGTCAAGACATACTTTATTGGTTATCCAAAAGGAATGTTTGGTCATTACTTATATTCGCCTACCGAACATCGAGTTTTTGTTGCGGCTAGTGCGACGTTCTTAGAGAAAGAATTTCTCGAGAACAAGACAAGTAATAGAACCTTCGAGCTGTCGGAGATTCCAGAACCAACAACCGAGGAACAGATGGAGGAATTTGTTCCTCCAACTGATGATACGGTTAATATTCCTCAGGAACCTAGGAGGTCGGGTAGAGTCTATATTCCTCCGGACAGATACATTGGTATGGTCGAGGAGAGTGACGTTTTGCTCCTAGAGAGTAATGAACCCGCTACCTATAAAGGTGCCATGACCTGTTCCGACTCAAAGCTATGGCTTGAAGCCATGCAATCCGAGATGGACTCCATGTATGAGAATGACGTATGGGATCTTGTTAATTTACCTAATAAGGTAAAACCTCTACAGTGCAAATGGCTTTACAAAATAAAGCATTCTGTAGACGCGCAACCAGACACCTATAAGGCACGATTAGTGGCAAAAGGTTTCACTCAAGTGCACGGATTGCATTATGATAAAAAATTTTCACCCGTAGTTATGTTGCGTTCCATTCGGATTATCTTAGCGATTGCCGCTTTTCATGACTATGAAATTTGGCAAATGGTAGTGAAAACCGCCTTCTTAAACGGTTATTTGGAGGAGGAGTTGTACATGGTGCAACCCGAAGGTTTCATAGATCCTGAAAATCCTAACAAAGTGTGCAAGCTTAAGCGTTCCATTTATGGACTTAAGCAAGCTTCTCGGAGTTGGAATCATCGTTTCAACCAGGTGATAAAAGAGTATGGTTTCACTCGATCAGTCGAGGAACCATGCTTATATATCAAGTCGAGTGGGAGCAAGATTGTATTCTTGATATTGTATGTCGATGACATACTCTTGATTGGGAATGACATTCCTCTCTTATCTTCAGTTAAAGGATGGTTGAAGAACCATTTCCAGATGAAAGATCTGGGTGAGGCACAACGCATTTTGGGAATCCGTATCTACCGAGATAGATCACGACGGACGTTATCACTAAGTCAGGAGTCTTATTTGGATAAGATTCTTGAGAGGTTCAGCATGACCAACTCCAAGAAGGGGAACCTTCCAATGACGTCTGGGATGCAGTTGAGCAAGTCTCAGTCACCCACGACGCCTGAAGGGGTTGAACGCATGAGTCGTGTTCCTTATGCATCTGCAATAGGATCGATCATGTATGCCATGATATGCACTCGTCCAGACGTGGCATATGCATTGAGTATGACGAGTCGGTACCAAGGCAATCCAGGTGAAACACACTGGATGGCTGTTAAAAACATCCTTAAGTACCTACGGAGGGCTAAGGATAGGGTATTGACTTATGGAGGAGATACTAAGCTATGCGCAATCGGTTACGCAGATGCTAGCTTCCAAACGGATCGAGATGATTCAAAATCTCAGTCCGGGTTCGTCTTTACTCTTAATGGTGTTGCGGTCAGCTGGAAGAGTTCCAAATAGAGTGTTGTAGCAGATTCTACTACTGAATCCGAGTACTATGCCGCTTCGAAGCAAAGAAAGGAAGCTATATGGATGCGTCAATTCTTACAAGGACTTACGATAGTTCCTAGTTCGAATGACCCGATCACCATCTATTGTGACAATAGAGGTGCCATCTTCCAGGCTAAGGAGCCAAAGTCTAGCAAAAAGTCTAGACATGTACATCGGAAAGCTCACATGATCCGTGATTACGTGGAGCAAGAAGAGATAGTGATTGACAATATAGCTTCGGATGACAACATCGCGGATCCTCTCACTAAACCGTTGAATTATGATAAGCATGAAGGGCACGTTATTTCAATGGGAATTAAACGTGTTCCTGAGTTGTAGTAGTTGATTATGAACTCGATACATTATCTTTTTCATATGCTATTTATAACTTCATCGTTTTATTTCATATTTTGTTTTTCATGTGGATTGTACTGATAACATTGAACGCCACAAAGTGAACTGAATTACATTATATTTGTTTTGGTCTGTAATCGCCCATATGAGCTGATAACTCTGGCTATTATATTGTGCAGTCGATTGATGGTGGGTTCAACGAGCCATAAGTCAATCAGTTGGCTGATCGATCACAAATACGGGTTATAACGATACCTCGTAGGACAAATTTTTGTGACAACGTAATGGAGTCCTAAATGTTTAAAAACATTCGGTGCCAGGTCGTGAATTGGACGTCCATTGTGTTCCTAGAGTCGATTCTTTTGACTATCGACTGTCTCTTGAGATTAAGCCAGTTTTTGGGTGACTTTGGTTTCTTTCTCATGGTCTGCCGTAACAGGAGACTAAGTAGATTTTTTCTGGGTCATTTCATACTGTGCTTACATCTGCAGGATTCGAGTTGAAGAAAATATCCAACCTTTATCCGGTTTAGTTATTTCTCAGGGCCACTCGAGGAGTTGTAACTGAAATGCATGGCCATGCTCGAATGATGATTCGTTTATCAGTTAAGTTACTCTCTAGTCGGGGAAACCACTCTTGATATTGATCACTTGTAAAATACGACCTTTGTGAATATGGATTTTGCAAATTATTTTACATAGAGTGGGAGAAATTTTAGGATATGAGAATCGGTTATCGCACATACACTTGTGAGGACAGGTGGGAGTTTGTTGGAGCTTGTGTCCTCTACAATTAGTGTGATAACATTTATAAATCTCTTATAGGTTCACAAGGGTATACTTCGTATTTTATCAGTTGATTAACGATTACTTAATAACGGTTGGCTTACTAGAAAGTTTGACGTTATTATCTTACTGATGGCGGTGATCAACTAGTCCCTAAAAGTCACACCTAAAGGATGTGTTTGAGAGATGTGATTGTATGAAAATATAATCACATTGATGCATGACTAAAAGGTTAGTCCATGTATTTGACTAAATAGTTAGTCAATGTGTTGATGAGACGATTATTTAATTTAATTAAATAATATTAGTTGAGACGAATTAACTGTCAATTCGTAAATTGAATATAATATGTTATATTTAATTAATGTATATAATGTTAGCTTGAACGAATTAAGATGTTAATTCGTAATTAAACGTAAATTGATTATATTTAATTAGCTAATTATAAATATGCGATATTTATAGTTAAAGTATATATTATACGATATTGTCATAATAAATTATTACAGACCGGCATTAATAAATCGACTGCAAGCTGTTGTATGTAGACTTATTAATACGGAATAAATTAAATGACAATTTATAAATTATACACTTTTTATACATTTTGTAAACTACCAAAAAGAAGAAGATTTAATCACCTTATTTTGGTAGGTGAAAAACCGAAAATAAGGAGATAATCCTCCTTATTATTTCGGTTGGATAGGCCGAAAATGAGGAAAGAAAAATCTACCTTGATACTCTTCCTCCTACACGGTTTTAAGAGGGAGTGGTAGATCATTTTCTAACCTAATTTTTAACCTAGCATTCTCTCATCAAAACAAAACACAAAAAACCCTAAATTAATTAGAAAAATTTGGGGATCTCATTCTAGCAATTTGAGGGGCATTTCTCGGAGCATCTTGGGTGCAACTAATAGGCGAATATCATTTTGATATTGTTCTTAGGCCATTATTGCTAGGACCGAAGGTTGATTCTTCATCCCTATTCTATTTTGTTTATGCAATTCATTTATGACTAATTTTCATAGATTATAATTTCGTTATAATCCTTATTTTTAAGGGAAGTATACCGATAATTCCCACAAAAAAGCTGGTCTAGCATTGTTTGGAATAACTGGAATATCCCTAAGCATTCCATTATTACTTGGCTGGTCATGAATGATGGAGTGAATGTCAAAGGAAAACTGTTTAAATGGGGTTGTTGTGAAGATGATCTATGCTGTCTGTGTAACAGAGAAATTGAAACAACTGAACATCTGTTTTTGGCCTGTGAGTACAGTTGCAGGGTCAGCACTGAAGTGGAGAGCTAGATGGACACGGCCTTTCCTACTCTGAATAGCCTAATCAATGGCAATAAGAAGCAGCTGCAATGGAAAATTCTGGCTGCTATTCTGAATGCAGTCTACTACAATGTTTGGATGCAAAGAAATAATGCTCGTGTGAATGCTATGATCATAAGGCCGGAGCTTGTGGCTAAACAGATCAAGGATATGGTTGTCAAGAAAATTAAATCCAAGCTGGGCAGGAATAGTGACCAAAATGTAATATTTTGGATGAGAAACATAGGAATGTATGCTCTTTACACTGTAAAAGCCTTCTAGGCTCTCCTCCTTGTATTCTTTTGATTTTTTTGATATAATACATACCCACTTTTCACCAAAAAAAAGAACATATTTTTTCTGGCTCAAATAAAGCCATGTCATTAGGCTCAATTAAGGACATATCGTTAGGCTAATTCTTATGCCACGTTCTTGACCTCTACTTTAGGTAGAGTCTTTATGAAATTTCACATTCACTTTTATGTAATGGTCTGAGCTAGTTGAAAGAAATTCTTATTTTTTTTAAACAATAATCATTATTTTGTTAAACTTCAGGTAAACAAAAATCAACTCACAAATAAAATTACCCTTAATAAAGAGCTTTTTAAACTTAATTACCCTTCATAAAATCATGTGGACTTTTTGGACACTACCATTTATAAGTTGACTTTTGGCCGCTTTAAACATGTACTTTACATGTTTAAAATCAAAGCCAAATGTCGAGGAGTATAGTTATTAGACTATGTTCAACAATGATTTTTTTCACAAAATGACAAAAAAAAAATCACCAAAAAGTATTGATTAAATAATCAAACTAAAATTAGGTGCGCAACATTGTGTTGAATTGTGTTGCAGAGCAACCTAAGGTTGTGACACTCCATTTCTCTCTCCCCACGCCACATGTCAATAGATGATTGGACCTTTTTTTTCAACTTTAAAAGCAAAATTGATGCAGATTTGTTTCCGTTGTAAATATACAACAAGTTATAACGGCTCTATTTTTTAAAAAAAAAAAACTTTATTAAAATAAAAAATAATTACATAGATAGTCATAATTTTTCATTCTCTATAAATTGAGACCAATCTTGATATATTTTTTATCACAAAAAAAATCCATATTTTTCCTCTGTAGCTTATAATAACCAAAATACCACATATAACTCCTTAAAAATTAACCATTTCAATAATTATGGATCTTAATGACCCTAATTTTGGAAATACGTCAAATTCTCCACAAAATCAAAACTCACAAAGTTTTGATTTTGATTTTACAAATTACCAAAGTTCTTTATTACCCCAAAATTATACTATAAACTCTCAAATAAACTCTCAAATTAATCCAAATGCACATAATTTTCCAACTCCCCCATATAATAAAAAAGATCTACAATTTAATATTAATAAAGATGTACAATATAATTTTAATAAAAAAAATCATTTGTTACCCAGCTCAACTCAATGCACTACTTTTGTTACCCAACTCAACTCAATTTTTCTTATCTAGCTCAACTCAACTTTTGTTACCCAACTCAATTCAATTAATGTATAAAAGAGAATATAAAAGGTGGGGTATAGGAAATAGTGAAAAGTAAGTGTTATAAGAATGTTATTGATAAAGTGTCTAACTTAGGAGTAGTGTTATTGAAGTGAAAGAAGAATGAAAAAGGTAAAAATATTAATATAATAATCATAACATTCATATTGTGAAAATTGTTGATGTACATAGTCTTAGACATACAAAAACTTGAAACAACTTGGGTATTTCAATGCAATTAATGGAAAAATCAAGTCTCAACTAATTACCTAGGAGACTACAATCAGACGTGTTTTTTTAATCAACAGTTACATGATACCTCTTGATACGAGAAACATTCACAAATATGTAAAAACTATTAGATTAGATGAGTTTTGTAAGATTCTCTAATTCTACATGATAGTAGGTTTATAAATAACAATCAAGTTATGCTAATATTGAATTACAGCTAACTGACAATAAATTGGTGTAGATCTTTTATTTTAATGGTAATCACAAAACATATCTTTCATTTGGCTGGTTAGCAATAAAAAACCAAATAAAAAAAACATACAATTTCTACGTGTAATAGCCAAATTCATTCATCAACATATTAACATAACATAGTACATGTTACATGTATAAATTATTATGCAAACCTACTTATACGTGATATAAAGGAAATTAGGGGGTCGTACGGATAAGATTAGAGAGTCGTTATGATAACGTGTTGTGAAATAAAGAGGAGTGATAAATATAGAAAGAATGTAGACATAAAATAAGGGAGACATAACTAGTCTTAGTCCATTATAGGAGGTATACACATACAATACAATGAAGATAGAGTTTCCATACAATAATAGACTTTACGATCTTCTAAGATATTGACATCTATATATAATTTACTCCATCTGTCCCGGTCATTTGTTATCTATTTCATTTTTAAGGTGTATCATTCATTTGCTATCTATTTCTATTTTGAGTAAGTATTGGACAAGTGGGCTAGTGTATGCAAGTGGACATACCTTCTTTATTTTATTAAATCTATTTCACTTTTATATTCTTTCTTTGGTCTTTGTGCAAAATAGAATAGATAACAATTCATTGAGACGGAGGGAGTACATAATAATATTTCATAAGACTCATTTTGTTGTTGAGTGTGGACGCGGGCCCACGGGGGCGCTTGGGAGGAGAACAAGCGTTTGCATTTGTGAAGTCGCCACCAATTTATTGTGGAAAATTGGAAACCGTTCGAATACCTCGTGCCATGTCAAGACACAAAGTAGTGACATGAACACCAAGAACTCGTTACCCTTAGCATTCTATGCCTAGAATGACTCTCGTGGATGCCAATGAACACGGATGTTCACAGAGATCTGGAGTAAGGGGTGAGGGTACGTATTAGGAAGCTCTTTTGATCGAACACCTAATCCCGCCCGCCTCGATAGCGGCTTCTACTAAAGATTAGGGAAATTATCTATACTCGATGTATTGTCGATTATATGCATGCAATGCAACATCCAAGTTTTAATCCTAACATGTGAGAATTAACTAAGTCGGTGACCAATTAATTTAGCATACAATTGAGTCGAAGTAGGGATTTAAGTTCAATTACATGTGAAGGCATACAAATGGTACAGTAAAAGAAATACAATAATGCAATAATGAAAATTACAATAATTACATCGGGTTCATTGATTTATGTCGAAAATACTTCTAAAACGGATAATTTGAGAAAGAACAAATAAACGAATTAACGAACAGGAATTAGGCGATAATACGATTAATAGTTAATTACATACGTAAACTAATTAAATTAGGTCAAAGCAGAACGGAAGTTCAGAGACAGAAGTCAACCTGGAACAGGCGCAGCAGAATCGCGCCCCTCGGAAGAGGCGCGGCGATTCTTTCGCGTCTGTTTCAAGGTCGAGTTCTGGGCCGTGAAGCCGAATCGCAAATCGTTAATATTCTTGGGTGAATTTAATGATTGATTATGATATTCGACTCGGATGAAAGTGATTTAATACATTAATTACATGCGAATGAGTCATAAAAGCGATAAAACATGGATGAAACGAATGTGGATGAACTAATTAAATGAATGAAAGATTTGATTAGTGACACGGGTGAACTAAATAGGTTAAATATGACGAATTAATGACGGATATGACAATAGACAGATGGAAATATATCAAAGGTCGAATTCCAGAAACTCAATATGAATGAATCGAATCTCTACAACCCGGATTAATTTTAATGACGAAAACCCGCAAATATTGGTTATAAGGGAATTAAGTCGGGATTTAATGATGAATTAAATACTAATAGTGATGAACGATATGTTAAATTATTAGAATTATCATGCTTAAGTCGTCATATGAAAAATGAACAATAAACGAAAGAAAATAACAAAACGAACGAATTGACAGAAGACGAAGAAAGAAGAAAGGAAGTCGGAACTGCGGCAGCCTCACGAAGAGGCGCAGCAGTTGCTGCGTCCTTTCTCGACGTCTGTCTCCTGATAATCCGTAAAAGGGGTTTTAAACATGGTTTTACAAATCAGTTTTAAGAGTATTTTCGACATAAACCTTACATTAATGATGCAAAAAGTAAATAACAATAAATAAAGAAGGATTTACACCCTCAGACTTACATGTTTGACGAAACGAGATGAACTAAGTTTATGTTTAGTGATGCTCGAATCGAATGTAACGAAAGTGCCCTCGTAAGAGGAAAACGATTAAGATTAATTAAGTTGATTATGGTGGAGTTGGTCAAATTGGTCGGTCATGCAAACGAGGCTGGTACTCAGAAGGATCCGAGCTTACGTGGTCGAATGTTCAAGCACGTAGGCGCCAAAAAGTAAGAACGTGGTCTAGAATGCAAAGGGAGAAGAGAAGGGCGGACACTCGCGTCAGAAATATGAGGAGCGAAGGCTCCTATTTATACTAATCACGTGAAGGAATTAGGGTTTTCGGAGAGACTTTGGAAGTGAATCTCAAAAAGATATGAAAAGATACGAAAAATACGCAGAAAAGGACCTGGGAAGAGGCGCAGCGAGCCATCGCGTCCCTTGGAAGAGGCGCAGACTGCTTTGCGTCTGTTCCTGTGTGGTTTCTCTCTCGCGGAAGAAAGATTTCCGTGTTTAATTTATGGAATAACGGATTAATCTTATTTTCCTTAATATTTTGTATGAATATTACGGGAAATTCTTTACCAAATATTAAAAGATTGTGAAATATGGAATAGAAATATCTGGAACATTCCAGAACATTCTGACTCGGGATTTAGCGGTTATCAGAAAATGAAGACGGTTTTAGGCCCGGACTCCAAATGTACTCTAATTACTGTCAAAACGACCGTATCGGCGCGTAGATGACAATTAAGAGGTAGACATAAATGTTTGAGCAATCACTTGACGATAAACTTACGAACTGTCACAAATCGTTCCGCGTACCAAACATGCGGCCCAATCATCACCGGGTGGTTTGCGGGAGGTGCAGAAATGAGGTATCTACAGAGCCCCCACTTTGACTGAGGCTTGGACAAGGCGAAAGTCAAAGTATAGCCATCAAGTCAATCGAAGATTACAACCTGACGACTATGGCGACGCGAGGCGGTTCAAGGGGTCTGAACCAAGGACCTGTCGTCGGGAACATTTTAGAGTCTGTCGACTATCGGGGAGGGTCGTTTAAAGTCCATTAGACTACGTAAGGAAGCTCGCCAGCCATAAGAAGAAACCATACCTGAGACTTCTTCCTCGAGATGCTTCTGGAGGTGCATAGGAGCTAAGGTTAAGCGTAGGAGCTAAGGGTAAGCGTAGGAGCTAAAGGATAAGCATAAGAGCTAAAGGATAAGACCTAAAATACAAGTAAGGATTGTGCTAGGGTGTGGGATCCCAAAGGAAAGCATCAATGGGAAGGAGGCCCAAATATAATTTCAACCTGAGGGGTAACTAAGGCTTGAGTGTAAGAACTCTACCGGTCTGGGAACTTCTGGAGAACGACACCTGTATCGCACTCCGTGGGGAAACAAGAAATATCGTGAGTAGCAGGACACAGGCGGGAACTGTTGGGAGAAATCTGCTTGGGTCGTTTTCAAACAAACTTCAGAAGAACTCGAGAAGGACGATTGTATGTCGTGAACTCTCGTTGGGGAAACCTTATCAGGAACTTATCTCCATGTCTCGAGAGGGATTGTCTACCCGCTTACTCTCGCTGGGGGGATATAATGAAGGCGTGTCGAAACACCTGTCGGGGAATACTTGCTCGTTGTGACAAGCAAAGTCTTGGAAGCGATAAATAATGTAGTGCACGATAGTCTGTAGTTGGCTTAGAAATGCGGGTCTGAGCGAAGAATAATCATCAAACGGACCAAAAAAGATAAAATGGCATCGGGGAAGAGGCGCACCAAAGATGGGCCCACAAATAACGAACTTATAACGAATTTTTGAAAATTCGTATGAAGGGAAGCTGAGTAAGAGGCGCAGCAAGAGCTGCGTCTTTTGGAAGAGGCGCAGCACCTGCTGCGTCTATTCCTGGAGGTGTCTTTCCTGCGTAAAAACGCGATGAAACAGGGGTTTCATTTCATTATTTCGAAACACAAAATCATCAATTTCTCTCTCAAATCTCAACCATTTCCGCCAAAATTTGATCCAAAAGCTTGCATTTACCATGACTAATCGAGGTATGTATATCATTCTTGCGTTAATCTTCTATAATGGACGAATTGGATCGACAAAATTTAGGGTTTTCAACCCTAAAATGTCGAAAATTTGGGGCTTTTCCCCCAAATAATCTTGCCTTGTAAAATTGACCTTGTAAATCGCTAATTGGTAGTATAAGGATCATAACCATGTATTTGTTATGAATTTTCGTTGAGTTTTGGGCATTTCAGTGAAATTGAGACGGTTTCACAGCTACACCGTAAATTGCTTCGAAAATGGCCTTAGGATTGCCCATTTGCGATGAAACTTGATATTTGGAATCCTTGGATGATGGGTAAACTTCCTACCATCTCAGAATTTTGGTTTGTGATGGCTTTTTCAGGACACTTTTCTAGGGCATAATGGTCGTTATAACGAAATGCTGTCGAAATTCCGAATCGAACCCATGACTAGGCTTCAACTTAGGCTTAACTTAACCCAAATTACCACATGAGTGATCGGGTTTGTGGGAAAATTGCCAAAGATGGCGAGAAAAGAGCGACTTCGGGGCTTCTAAAGCTCGAAAATCCCCAAACCAAGGCTTGTCGTCATTTGATGCGGCCTAAAATTACTTTAACGTTGCAGGTGACGAGGCTTCTACTTCTGGGAGAGCTCCCATGGACATAGACACAGTCGTTGACGCTTCGCGTGCTCTCGAGGAGGCTTTCACTGCGGTTAGGGTAGCTGGTAAGGTTGCTGAGGACGAGGTCCTCGAGGAGGAGGAGGAAGAGGAGGAGGCCCCGAGGCGGGCCAACATTGGGCGAGACGGTCGTCAGCTGAGGGGAGCACCTGCGTGGGCTGAGACCTGGGACAGCAGGCACTTGCTTTGGGCTGCGGAGGGTCACCTGTCCTATAGGATGGTGAAGAGCTTGGTAATCTTGGATTCATTATGTGGGTAAATATCCGTATACTACCCTTAAATTGCAGGACTATAACGTAAATTTAAACATGCGAATATCGTCATAAAACATAAAAACAATAGAAACGATAAGGAATAAGAAATAACCTCGGGTCCTTTAAATTGCGGCGTAAAGAACAGAAATCAAAGCAGATTTCCTCCTAATCGTTACACCCAAGACTTTGTCCGAGATATGCCCTTGTGCTAGAACAGTGTTCTCCGATTGCCTTGCAATATAGGGAGAACTGATGTGAGTTTTGTCGAGATGAGAGATCTCGGGTTTTTCGAGAGAAGAATGCCCTTCAAAACCCTAGTTTTTCGCAAATGAAATTGTCTAGGTCAAAAGGAGAGGGAGTCTCTCCTTTTGTTTGGTTCGGCCGGACCGAGTGCATGCATGGGGAAGTGGGCTTCCACTTCCTCTTAATTTTAGCTCGAGGTCCGATTCGCCAAATGCTAAAATGTATATGACGGGTTTATATTATAAATTGTTATCGGTTATCGGAAATTAAGGCATCGCCTAATAATACGGGTTAGTGAATTATTAATTCGTGTCCGACAAAAAAAGTATTGTATAATTATTTTTAATATACATTTAATTAAATATAAATCACGTATATTTAATTTTACGAATTAACTGGTTAATTCGCCTTAGCCCATGATATTTAATCCGTATTAAATATAATATCTCAACATCACATATTTGACTAATTACAAGTCAAATAACTCGGACTAATCGGTTAGTCAATTTTGGCATCTACATGACAAGTATTTTCATACCGTCACGTCTCTCAAACGTATCCTATAGGTGTGACTTTTAGGGACCAGTTGATCACCGCCATCCGTATGACAATAACGTCAAACTTATCTAGCAAGCCAACCGTTATTGATAAACGTGGATCAACTCATAATAATACCAAAAGTATGCCCTTTGATCCTTTTAGAGGTTTATAAGTCCTTGCACTAGCTGTTAAGGACACCAACCCCAACAAGCTCCCACTTGTCCGTACAAGTGTATGTGCAATGACGTTATCCGCACTAACTGGAGGACACAAGCTCCAACAAACTCCCACTTGTCCGAACAAGTGTATGTGCGATAACCGATTCTCATATTCATTTAAAATTTCTCCCACTCAATGTAAAACAATTTGCAGATCTGGATCCACAAAGGTCGTATTTTACAATCGATCTGTATCTAGAGTGGTTTCCCCGACTAGAGAGTAACTTAACCGATAAAACGAATCCGTATCCGAGCATGGCCATGCATTTCGATTCTGACTCCTCGAGTGGCCCCGAGAAATATCGAGTACACTGATAAAGGCTGAATATTTCCTTCAACTCGACTCCTTCCGATCTAAGCACAGCATGAAATGACCCAGAAAAAATCTACTTGGCCCCCTGTTACGGATGACCGTGAGAAAGAAACCAAAGTCACCCAAAATCTGCCGTAGTCTCAAGAGACAGTCGATAGTCAAAGAATCGACTCTTAGGATCACCATGGAAGTCCTATCCACGACCGGGCAACGAATGTTATAAAACATTTAGGACTCCACGTCGATGTCACAATGGTGTCCTACGAAATATCCGTATAAATCGCCTCTGTGATTGGTCAGTCAACCGGTTGACTTATGGCTCGTTGAACCCACCATCAACCAACGTCACAGAATATTTGCCAGAGTTATCAGCTCATGTGGGCAATTAAGGACTAACAAGATATGATGTTTGTTCAGTTCACTTTGTGGTGTTCAAAATTGTCGTACAATTCCACATGAAAAAACAAAATATATGTATAAATATCAAAACGATGATGTCGTATAGAGTACAAAAGAGGATGAATCTAATCCATAAAAGAGTACTACAACTCAGGAACACGTTTGATTCCCATGGAATTAACGTGCCCTTCATGCTTATCTTGTCGTAATGCTTTAGTGAGAGGATGATCTGCTATGTTATCATCGTAGCAATCTTTTCTATCACTACTTCCTTTTGCTCCACGTAATCCCGGATTAGATGAGCTTTCCGTTGTACATGTCTAGATTTGTTACTAGACTTTGGCTCCTTAGCTTGGAAGATGGCACCACTATTGTCGCAATAGATGGTGATCGGGTCATTCGAACTAGGCACTACAGATAGTCCATGTAAGAATTGACGCATCCATATCGCTTCCTTTGTTGCTTCGGACGCGGCATAGTACTCGGACTCATCGTAGAATCTCTGTAACAGTTTGTTTCGAACTCTTCCGGTGATCTGCAGCGCCATTAAGAGTAAAAACGAATCCAGATCGAGATTTCGAGTCATCTCGATCCGTTTGGAAGCTAGCATCTCTGCAGAACGGTTGCGCATAGCTTTTGTTCGCCTCCATAAGTCAATGCCCAATCTTTAGTCCTCCGGAGGTACTTAAGAATGTTCTTGACAACCAACCAATGTGGTTCACCTGGTTCTTTGTTGGAATCGACTTGTCATACTCAATGCATATGCCACGCCCGGACGTGTGCATATCATGGCATACATGATTGATCCTATTGCCGAAGCATAAGGAATCCGTGTCATGCGCTCTTTCTCTTCCGGTGTCTCTGGTGCCCGAGACTTGCTCAAATGCACCCCTGGAGCCATAGGAAGGAACCCCTTCTTGGAGTTAGTCATGCTGAATCTCTCTAGGACTTTGTCTATGTAAGACTCTGATCGAGAGATAACATCCGTCGTGATCTATCTCGATAGATACGGATGCCTAGAATTTCTCTGTGCCTCTCCCGATCTTTCATCCGGAAATGGTTTTTCAACCATACTTTCACCGAAGTTAAGAGAGGTATGTCATTCCCAATCGGGAGTATGTCGTCAACATACAATATTAGGAAGACAATCTTGCTCCCACTCGACTTGATATATAGACATGGTTCCTCGACCGATCGAGTAAATCCATTGTCTTTTATCACTTGGTCGAAGCGATGATTCCAACTCCTTGATGCTTGCTTAAGTCCATAAATGGAACGCTTAAGCTTGCACACTTTCTTAGGATGTACTGGATCGATGAAACCTTCGGGTTGTACCATGTACAACTCTTCCTCCAAAAAGCCGTTTAAGAAGGCGGTTTTCACGTCCATTTGCCAAATTTCATAGTCATGAAAAGCGGCAATCGCTAAGATAATCCGAATGGAACGCAAAGATAACTACGGGTGCAAAAATCTCATCGTAGTGCAAACCTGGCACTTGGGTGAAACCTTTAGCAACTAGTCGTGCTTTGTAGATATCTTGCCGACCTTCCACAGAATGCTTTATCTTGTAAAGCCATTTGCATTGAAGGGGACGAACCTTAGCGGGTAAGTCAACAAGATCCCACACGTTGTTCTCATACATGGAGTCCATCTCGGATTGCATGGCCTCAAGCCATAGCTTTGAGTCGAACTTGTCATGGCACCTTTATAGGTTGCGGGTTCACTACTCGTTAAGAGTAGAACGTCATCTATGTCATGTTCCTCGACCATACCAATGTATCTGTCCGGAGGAATAGAGACTCTACCCGACCTCCTAGGTTCCTCGGGAATATTCACTGCACCGGGATTGAAGGAATTGGTTCCTCCAATGGTTGCTCGGTGTTTGGTTCTGGAATCTCCGACAGGTCGAAGGTTCTATCACTCTTTGCATTCTCGAGAAATTCCTTCTCTAAGAATGTCGCACTAGCCGCAACAAAAACACGTTGTTCGGTTGGCGAATAGAAGTAATGACCACGTGATCCTTTAGGATAGCCTATAAAGTATGTCTTGACCGATCGCGGGCCGAGCTTATCTTCAGGTCTCCACTTGACATAAGCCTCGCAGCCCCAAACCCGTATAAAGGACAAGTTAGGGACCGTTCCCTTCCATAGTTCATATGGAGTCTTGTCAACAGCTTTAGACGGACTTCGGTTAAGTATTAGAGCGGCTGACATAAGAGCATAACCCCATAATGAATCAGGTAAAACCGTGTGACTCATCATGGATCGAACCATATCAAGTAGTGTTCGATTTCTCCGTTCGGACACACCATTCAACTGAGGTGTTCCAGGTGGAGTTAACTGTAGGGCAATCCCACAGTCCTTCAGGTGTTGATCAAACTCGTGAGAAAGATACTCGCCACCACGATCTGAACGCAGTGTTTTAATCTTTCTACCTAATAGGTTCTGTACCCTATTTTGGTATTCCTTGAATTTCTCAAAGGATTCACTTTTGTGCTTCATTAAGTAGACATAGCCATATCTACTCAAATCGTCCGTGAAAGTGATGAAATACCTATAGCCTTCTCGTGCGGTGATTGACATAGGGCCACATACATCCGTGTGTATGAGTCCTAATAGGTCAGCAGCGCGCATTCCAACACCTTTGAAGGAAATCCGAGTCATCTTACCGATGAGACATGATTCACACGTGCCAAATGATTGAAAATCAAAGGCCGAGATAGCTCCATGTTTGATGAGCTGTTTTACGCGTTTCTCATTAATGTGTCCCATACGGCAGTGCCATAGATACGTTTGATCTTTGTCACCAACCTTTAACTTTTTATTCATTACGTGTAATATTTCCGTGGTCGGATCTAAAACATAAATTCCGTTCATGGAGATGCCTTGCCATAAATCATATCGTGTAATGAGAAAATGCAAGTATTATTTTCTATTACAAATGAAAAACCAAGTTTATCAAGCTTAAACCGAAATAATGTTTTTGGAAAGACTAGGTACATAATAGCAGTCATATAATGACAACTCAAATCCGCTTGGAAGTCGGATTACATATGTCCCCTTGGAGATGGCGGCTACTCTTGCTC
This sequence comes from Silene latifolia, assembly GCF_048544455.1. Taxonomy (NCBI): domain Eukaryota; kingdom Viridiplantae; phylum Streptophyta; class Magnoliopsida; order Caryophyllales; family Caryophyllaceae; genus Silene; species Silene latifolia. The sequence goes on along the minus strand of NC_133527.1, from coordinate 54,819,423 downwards.
CATTCCCAACACGCAGGTCCACCTCACCCTTTACGAGGGGTTCGATGTTTCGGAGCCCCCGCACATGATTACACAGATGAGAACCACAACCAGGATCAAGTACCCAAGTTCCGTAACTTGCGTGGTTAATCTCAATCATATGAATAAAAGTAGAAGAGAGAGAAGACATACCAACAGGTTTAACACGACCTGCCTTTAAGTCCTCATGATAAACAGGACATGTGCGTCTCCAATGCCCAGTCTTGTGGCAATGATGGCATTCCATGTTTTCACTCTTGCTCTTTGTCATGCTCGATGAGTTACTCGACTCACCAGGACCACTCTTACCCGAACCCGACTTCTTGAACTTCGCCTTACCCATCGTTAGGTTTGCCGGAGCTTTGCCCTTACCTTTCCCTTTGTTTGACACAACGAGAACATCCTGTTTCGAACTCCCACTGAACTTCATGTCCTTCTCGGTCTGTACGAGAAGGGAGTGCAGCTCATGCGGAGTTTTCTTCAAATCATTCATATAGTAATTCGCTCTGAATTGCGAATAACCATCGTGGAGTGAGTGAAGAATACGGTCGATAACAATATTCTCGCGATGTTACAATTAAAGGTCTCCGTTTCTCGACATTCTCAATCATGCCGAGAATGTGTGGGCTAACCGGTTGGTTTTCGGAGTCTCGCATCAAAGAAGCGAGTGGTATGCTCATAGGTCACGATTCTCGGTGCTTTCGAGAATTCCTTGGTGAGCGTGGTGAAAATCTTGTTTGCACCATGGGCTATGAAGCGTTTCTGCAAATTGGGTTCCATTGCAAAAATGAGTACGTTTTTAATCGCACCCGCTTCCATACATAAATCGTTAAACTTGGCGATTTCGGTAGCTCCAGCCGTGGGACTGGGTTTGCCGGGAGGGGCTCTAACAAAATTTGAGCTTCCGTCGTCGCCAGTGGCAGCATTCCGTAATGCCGCCTCCCGTCCGCGAAGTTGGATCCATCATTCTTGATCGAGTAGACCGATTCATCCGATTCATGAAGATCCTAAGCCAGGACTCACGGTCCAATGTGGCACTTGGCATTGGGTTATCACTTGAACCATCCATTTGATGTTTAGCGATTTAAAATCGTGATCTACACCGAAAAAGAAAGAAAAACAAAACGAAATAAGCAACTCATCGAGGTGATTTAAGTCTATTTTAAAATTCATTTTAAACATGTAGACTCTCGCACTTGCATAATTGATCTCCCTCAAGAATGATACAAGTGATCCCAAGACTCAATTTCTGTAAATTGATAAGCCAACTGTTTAGCTAATTCTTCCGGAAGAACTCTTGGTCGATAGATTTCCGTAAATCCTATCTATAGTCCACCATGATCACAGGATCGTACGAGTGACCATAGTGTTGAGATAAAATAGGTCAATCGGTTCCAACTTACCCGACGTAGAAGGGGTCATAGTATGCCTACCGACGAAGAAGGGACTCATTGGAGTTTGACCTATAAAGACCGTTCTCAATTTTTGTTTATACGAGGAAGATCCCATCAACAAAATTATAATTCATTTTAAGTGAACGAATAACTAGCGTCTGTCGTGAATGAATTTATTTGGATGATGGCTTAAAACGTGTGACATGAGAATGTCAATGAAAACTAACTCGTGACCTCTATATGTGTCGGTTTTTCATGCAATAATTAGGTGGTTTGGTTTTTAGGCGGAATATGATGCATATTATCGTTGCATAAAAATAAATAAAGGAATGCGATACGTAAATAAAAATTCCTAGTGTGGCCTATCCTAGTATAAGAACAAGATACAACTTTGGAATCCACCGTTGGACCCGAAAAGCTTGTCTTGATGTTCCATCTTGATCCAAGTAGCGGGAGTGAGCATCCGGTCTCCATCTTTGGTCTTCTCAAAAATTACAATTTAAAATTACAAAATATAAACCTATTTACATTCTAATTAAAACTGTAATTACAAGTGAAAAATCCAAAACGGAGATGCAAGATCTCAAAATACAACCAAGACCGTGTTCCATCATTACGGTAACACGTTCTACTAAGGCCACACTAAGTTACAATAGATTGTAAAAATTAAATACGTAATTAAAATGGCATTCACGGCATTCAACAAAACGATAAATAAAAATGCATCAACTAAAAACAAATTCATTCGTGACATAATTCCGTAATTATGTTAAATTTATCCAAACCACCTTTTAATGATTAAAATTCGTGTGATAAAACCGCTTCTATCATTTAATTTTAATCTATTATAATCCGTCATTTTAAAGACGCTTTAAAACAACTATATGGTACGTGAGTGAACCGATTCACTATTAAGCGAGTGTACTATATCCGTATAAAGTACATATGAAAGCCAAAAGAAAATTTAAATCAAAAGAAACAAATTTTCAAAGTCAAGTTAAAGAAGACGAAATCCCTCGATCCAGGGACATAAGTGCTCGATCGAGGGACAGGAGGGCTCGATCGACTGAACTGCAAGTCGATCGAGAGGTATGCTAATCAGGAGGTGCTCGATCGACAACACTGGTGGTCGATCGAGGACTTATATCAGCAATACTGCTCGATCGAGTACGAGGACCTCTCGATCGAGCAGTGGGGTTTTAAAAGCAGGTCGATCGAGTACAGCGCGGACTCGATCGAGCAAAAAGTTTTGGGTCAGGGTCGATCGAGTACAACAGGGACTCGATCGAGCAAAAATTGTACAGAAAAGCCACTCGATCGATTAGAAACTTGGTCGATCGAGTGCAAAAAACTCTGAAAACTTAAAAACCCTCGTGAAAACTGTTTTCGAGACAGAAACAATTTCAATTTTGATCAAAACGCATCAAAACAAATTTAACAATTTGATAAAACTTGACATATTGTTATAATCTCCGTATAAAACAACAATATGTATAAAACAAATTGAAAACAAGGGTCAGCCATGTGTAAACATGACACGGTTTACAAAAAAAAACAGAAAACAACTGAAATAAAATTCCAGCCGCACGGTTTTCTAGACAAAACATGATCGTCTCAAAACGTTTTATGAAAAACACATAGAAAATTTACGTGGCCTCGCTCTGATACCACTTGTGGGTAAATATCCGTATACTACCCTTAAATTGCAGGACTATAACGTAAATTTAAACATGCGAATATCGTCATAAAACATAAAAACAATAGAAACGATAAGGAATAAGAAATAACCTCGGGTCCTTTAAATTGCGGCGTAAAGAACAGAAATCAAAGCAGATTTCCTCCTAATCGTTACACCCAAGACTTTGTCCGAGATATGCCCTTGTGCTAGAACAGTGTTCTCCGATTGCCTTGCAATATAGGGAGAAGCGATGTGAGTTTTGTCGAGATGAGAGATCTCGGTTTTTCGAGAGAAGAATGCCCTTCAAAACCCTAGTTTTTTCGCAAATGAAATTGTCTAGGTCAAAAGGAGAGGGAGTCTCTCCTTTTGTTTGGTTCGGCCGGACCGAGTGCATGCATGGGGAAGTGGGCTTCCACTTCCTCTTAATTTTAGCTCGAGGTCCAGTTCGCCAAATGCTAAAATGTATATGACGGGTTTATATTATAAACTGTTATCGGTTATCGGAAATTAAGGCATCGCCTAATAATACGGGTTAGTTTGAATTATTAATTCGTGTCCGACAAAACAAGTATTGTATAATTATTTTTAATATACATTTAATTAAATATAAATCACGTATATTTAATTTTACGAATTAATCAAGTTAATTCGCCTTAGCCCATGATATTTAATCCGTATTAAATATAATATCTCAACATCACATATTTGACTAATTACTAGTCAAATAACTCGGACTAACTGGTTAGTCAATTTTGGCATCTACATGACAGTATTTTCATACCGTCACGTCTCTCAAACGTATCCTATAGGTGTGACTTTTAGGGACCAGTTGATCACCGCCATCTGTATGACAATAACGTCAAACTTATCTAGCAAGCCAACCGTTATTGATAAACGTGGATCAACTGATAATAATACCAAAGTATGCCCTTTGATCCTTTTAGAGGTTTATAAGTCCTTGCACTAGCTGTTAAGGACACCAACCCCAACACATTACTCATTATTCATCTTCTTTCATTTCATTTGCTCATATCTTTTCCAATTTCATTCAAACTAAAGATAGATTCTGTTTCAAATCACAATATGAGGCCGGGAACATCAGATCGTTCTCGGGCTACACGACGGCGATGGAGTGCTACGAGAGACTGTCGGCGGAGGAGCGAGTCATGATCGAGCGGGGGGCATTCGGCGCCCTGGTGAAGGCTTGGAGGGATATCGCGAAGAGGAAGTTGCGGGCTAACCTCAGCCTGGTCCGCGCTTTCTTGGACCGATTCTGAGATACGACTTCCACTTTTCACATGCCTTTTGGTGAGGTGGGAGTCACGTTGGAGGACTACGGCATGATCTCTGGTCTTTCGTGTTGGACTGAGGTGGTGGAGTGGCCGGAGACTGCCATGAGGGTGGACTCGACCGAGGCTAGGAGGTTGATCGGCTGGAACTTGGCGCCGAAGGCTGTTACAGTGCCTGGTTTGGTGCCTAGTCCTTATGTCCGAGACTACTTTGCGGGGAAGACCCCGGCGCGGGTGGTGATTGACGGGAGGGAGACGGCTCCTCCTCCCTGTACAGCTGAGCAGAGGGCCCGTTTTTGGCTTTGGTGGTTTCTGTCTTCGATCTACCTCGGAGACAAGGGAGAGAGGTTGTCGACGAAGATCCTTCCCTTTCTTTCTGACCTGAGCTCCCTAGGACGTTGGGACTGGGTCACTGTTGGTTTTGCGGTCCTCATCCGCTTCATGAGGGCCATGGTTCATCCGGAGTTGATGGAGAAGGGGACTTCTCCTGGTGCTGTCGGCCCTGGACTACTGTTGGAGGTATGAACCTTCATTTGGACTAAAATCACTTCTTTTCTTTATCGAATTACAAAAGATCGTTATTGACCATCTTGCTTCATAGGCGTGGGTGTACCCCTACTTTCCGAGCCACTCGCCCAAGAGGACGGAGCCGCTGGAGAGGGCATATCCCGTTGTGAGGGATTGGGTGATGTGTCGCACGAGGAGCAAGCGTTCCTCTCACGGTGTCTACCGGCGGGACGTGAACGCTCTTCAGCTGGACAGCGTGAGCATCTCACTTATATTCGTTTTTCTTCTTTATTACTTTTTAACGGATCATAAGAATGATTTCTTGCTTGTGTTTTCCCAGTGGGTGCCCAGGCCTTGGGCGGAGTACGCTGGCGCTCCTCCTTTTGTGGCTGAGGTCCTTCGACCCAGGAGCTCGAGCCGGCTGCTGCTGAGGACGTCGATGGGTCCTGTGTGGTACTTGGGCAAGCGCTTGGCTCGCCAGTGCTCTCGGGATGTCTTGACGGTTCCCATCGATCCTCCTGGGACGATGTTTAGGGAGCCTTCTGAGACTGAGAGGGAGGCTGACTTGGCTGGCGTTGGTGGTGACGCCCTACTGCTTCCTGGTGAGGACTACTCGGCGTTCCTCTACGGGAGGTTGGCGTACTGGCCGGTTGTGGTAAGTATTTACTCTCCTTATGACCATTTCGAAAGCATGATGAATGATCATCGATTAATGGCAATCCTTTGTCTTTACAGGAGGTTGAGGCGGCGGGCATTGAGCCCCCAGAGTACCCCGAGACCCTCGAGTACATTGACGCGACTGGGAGGACGACGATCTCTGAGCTGCGTGACTTTGACGTGGCGGTGACGGATGCTGGCGAGTGGCAGCATCTGATTAGGAGGGTGAGCCTTTAATTTGTATGATTTTTGTGTAAGAACACATTTGATTGAACTTATCCAATTATTGAGAACTTCTTTTTGAAAATGCAGGTTGCGCCGTCCCGGTTTGTGGCATTATAGAGGGTAGCCAACCGGCTGCGAGCTACTCCCGTCGAGGCACTTGTCGGCGGTCGAGGTCGTCAGGTATGAACCTTTCGCCTGCTTCATTTTCTAGTTTTCTAACTTTTCTTATGATTGCTTGAAGTGATTGACATGAGTCAATTGTGTTGTTTGCAGAGGGAGTGTGAGCTGGAGCGAGAGCTGGCCCAGTCTCGGGAGGAGACAACTCATTTGCTGAGGGAGCTCGAGGTTCGTGACGCCGAGGTTGCTGCTCTCGAGGCGAGAGTTGCGGAGTTAGGCGGCGACCGACAGTAGTTTTGTTTTGTTGTTGTCTGTATCTTGCACATTTGTACATTTTAGGACATATATTTTGAACATTTTGGACTTTGATTGGGGCTCGAGCCCCCAGTTTGTTGTACATATCCCTCTTTTGGTTGTATATATGATGGCCTGAGTGCCTTTGCTGCTGGGTTGCGTTGTTTGTTCATGCAGGTTAGCTTTGAACAGGTTTGGTAGATGACGGTTTACGTCGTCATGCTGTCGAAATTTACATAGAAATCACATAGAACATGTATGCATACATATGGCCTAAATTAGCGCAAAACAATGACTTGAAAATGCAAAAAAAATGCAAAAATGCAAGAAATTTGCCGGAAATGACCGGACGGTAGGGAGGGTTACCCCCAAAAAAAAATGAAAAAATAGAAATCTATAAGTTATAAATGTAATGTAGGACGCGGGTGGAGTGATTCCCCAAAAAAGAAATAAATAAAAGAAATATATAAGTTTGAAATAAATTGCATTAAATTGGAGAAATGATTCCCCGAAAAAGAAAAATAGAAAGAAGTATATAAGTGTGCTAAAATGACGAAAATGCTGATATTGCCTCGAGATGCGTGCCCGCGGAATTAGGAAACATGGACTATGGAAATTTTGACGTATTTACCAAAATAATAACCCGTACGAATAGGAAATTATTCGGTAAGGAATTTAGGAAATATCCAACGCGGAAAATTACATAGACATTGCTGAGGAAGAGGCGCAGCAGGAGCTGCGTCCCTTTGAAGAGGCGCAGCAGGTGCTGCGCCTGTTCCCCGGTGTATCCGTCCTGGCAGATTTTAGGAAACAGATTTTAGTATAAATAGAGACGTCGATAGAGGTTTTATTCACACAAATCTTCCGTCTCTTCCTTCGTCTTATTACATAAAATTCTCAAAATAATCTTTCATCATGAATACTTTAGAGATTCGTCTAAAACAGTGGACCAACGAATTTTCCAATCTGGAGAAACACGACATGAGTGCTTATAATCTTGGATCATTGTTGAGTTTGAAGCTTATCAAGGTGGTCGAACCATTCCTAGATGCGTGTCTTGATTATTGGGACCCGAATTATCACGTTTTTGCTTTCCCCGGAGGTGACATTTGCCCATTTCCTCAAGAAATTGTTGCGATCGGTGGGTGGGACCCAGAACACTTGTCCGCTATTCCTTCTACTTCACAAGGGTATAAGAACAAGTTTAGAGACTTGCTTGGGTTGACAAGAATTGAGGTGGACCGTTTAGTGACCTCGAAAGGAGTGCGAATGTTGGACTTTATTGACCGATTCATTAACAAGGCCGACCCCACCATCTCTTATATTGCTAGGTGAAGGGCATTCGGATTTTGCTTGTTACATGTATATGTCCTTCAAGGGCATGTTGATGAGAATTTGAGAGGTGATCCCCGTCTCATGGGCCTAGTTGAGCAAATGGAACTGCATAGGAGCCCAGCCTGTTTATGTTTAGGAGAGATCCTATTGGGTTTGGATAATAGGAAAGCCAATCATGACCTACCTTATTTGGGAAGTCCCGTTATTTTGCAGGTAAAAGAACACCTTTTTTTTTCTTTTCCTTTTTTTTCGTTTCTTCTACGTTTTTTTTTTCGTTTCCTTTTTCGTTTTTTTTTTTCGTTTTTTTTTTTTTTTTTTTTTTTTTTTTTTTCTAATACCCGCTTTTTGTAGGTCTGGCTTATGGAGCGCCTTCGATTGATCGAGCCCCCAGTTCATTTTCCTTCTTATCATGCTCGCTCAATTGCAATGAGGACCAGGCTTTACATGGTGGACTTCACTCGAGTGTGCAATTACTGGGAAAAAAAATTGAAGAGTGATGATGGCCCCTTGATTAGATGGGTTGTACCATGGTGGCATCTCAAATCTGTCACTGGAGTATCTTCCTTGGATCCTACCCGATCGTGCGCATTCTCGGCTTGGAATTCATGGTATGCATCTTCCGAGAGAGGCCGATGAGACAGTTGGATGAAAGACAATCCCGAAGCTTGACACTTTGTCCCCAGATCGCCGTGGCGCTTACTACTGAGAGCCGAAGGGAGTGGGCCATTAAATGGGCTCAAAGAAACGTGTGGTTCTTGAACTCTTCTGTTAGTGCCTTATGGATGTCGGACTCCTATCTGCGGTGGAGGAAAGCTACTACTCCGGAGGAGCGTGAGAGATTGAGAAAGCGTGAGCCCGTTGACTACAAGGTGCGCGAGGTGGAAAAGGAGAAAGAGAAGCATCTGACTGAGGGAGAGGAGGAAGCCGGGTTTTGAGTTGTTCATCCTTCGAAGAAACCAAAAACCTCTCCTGTCGTGGACAAAGTGATTGACAAGAATGGGAAGGCTAGGCCTCGAGAAAGACCGTTGGTGATTAGGTCCGAAGTGGCACAAGAGCGTCCGGTTCGAGGTCGTGACAAGAAATATGACAAAAATGACAAGGGCAAAGGGAAAATGGAGGAATAGCCCTAGTCTTTATTATTATTTATTATTATTATTGTAATAAGAAGGTGGGGTTTTTAGACCCTAGCCTATTTTATTTTTTTTCTTTAGCATTATTATTATTATGTAACGTACTATTATTATTATTAGAAAAACGAATGAAATAAAGGAGGTTAATTGGTTATGAAACCGTTGTGATTTTCTATTTATTATTCTTGTCGAATTCCAAATGCAACTGCAAATGTCCTTCTATTTACATTTTGAAGTTAATGGGTTTTATCCTGTGAAGGATTGCCTACGTATTCATTAAAAAATGAAATCAAACCCTTGCGCGTAGTTCGAGTAAATGTAAAAGAATAATTGTTCTAAGCAAGAGCTTGTAATGAACTTAGAAGATAAGCATGAGCTTTTTACTTACTCTTAAGGTGCAATTTAGTTTATTTTGACGATATGAGGATGACAAATTGTCAAAATGCAAGATCATGGTGACATTTAGGTTATTTCAGCTTGGCCAGGGGCCGTTTATTTAGTGCCACAAGAGCGACACGTAAGGTTACGCGAGGCGCGTTTTTGTTCCTATTCTAAGCATAATACCGCTTTAGTTGGTCAAGATTCGTTGGGTTGGCAAATTCATTCCCATATAGGTCTGTGATTCTAACTGCACCCCCTGGAAGTATGGACTTGACTAGAAATGGCCCGGCCCAATTAGGTTTGAATTTTCCCCGTGGATCGACAGGTAAAAGAGCTCTAACCGACTTGAGTACTAAGTCTCCTTCCTTGATGTTCCTTGGCTTGACCCTTTTGTTGAAGGCTCGTTTGATACGTGCTTGATATGTTTAGACATTATATAGTGCGCGTAGCCTATGTTCATCCAGGAGGATGAGTTCTTCATATCTATCCCTCTTCCAATCAGCTTCCGGGATTTGACTTTCGAGTAAGATACGCAGGGATGATATTTCTAACTCGACTGGCTGTACAGCTTCCATATCGTAGGTAAAATAGAAATGGGTGGCCCTAGTGGGCGTCCTAACAGATGTGCGATATCCCCACAAAGCGAAGGGTATTTTTCTTGGCCAATCTCGATAGTTGTCGATCATTTTCTTGAGAATTGTGACAACGTTCTTGTTTCCCGCCTCTACCGCGCCATTTGTCTGTGGTCTATATGGCGAAGAGTGGTGATGCCTAATTTTGTACTTGGCTAGCAATTGCTCAGTCTCGGCTTGGAAATGTGACCCATTATCACTAATGATCTCATGTGGGCAACCGTATCGACAGATGATGTTGTTTTGTATGAACTTTGCTACATTTTTAGCTGTGAGACTAGTGTAGGAAGCCACTTTAACCCATTTGGTGAAATAGTCAATTGCCACTAGGATGAAACAGTGACCTCCTGTTCCGGCTGGAGTTATCTTCCCGATTATATCAATTCCCCAGGCATAAAATGGCCAAGGAGATGTCATCGTATAGCGCAATGAAGGAGGGACATGTTGTACGTTCCCGAAGATTTGGCAGTTGTGGTAATGTCTTACGTATTTGATGCAATCGGATTCCATTGTGGTCCAATAATACCCCAGACGTGTGATTTTCTTTGCCATCATGGGCGCACTCATGTGAGGACCGCATTCTCCATCATGGACTTCTTCCATCACTTTCCGCGCATGTGAATGATCAAGGCAATGTAGGATTACACCGAGAGGTGTTCTTTTGTATAGCTCTCCTTGCATGAGAACATATTGGGAATCTAGTAGGCGTATAGCACGTTGTCCCCTTTTGTCTATATCCGGTGGATAGGTACCGTTGAGCTTGAAATTTAGGATTGCTTGGAACCAAGGTTCCTCTGTGATTTTCTCTTTATCGGTGATTTGGTGGACATAAGCTTGCTCTCATCGTCGTTCGATACATAAAGGCATTTCCACCATGTCATCTGGCATATTAATCAAAGATGCAAGTTTTGCAAGAGCATCTGCAAATTGATTTTCTTCCCGAGGTAGGTGTAGATAGGTCACGTGATCAAAGAATTGGGCAACTTGGTCTATTCTTGCCTGATAAGGTGCTAAGCTTTCGCTTCGGATTTTCCAAGATCCCGTAACTTGATTGATGATCAGGGACGAATCCCCATGCACTCGGAGGTTTTTAATGCCTAAGCTCACTGCCGCTTGTAGTCCAATGAGACAGGCTTCGTATTCTGCAGCGTTATTTGTCACCTCGAAGTCGAGTTTGACCGAGATCGGTGTATGCTCGCCTTCAGGAGAAATGAGCAACACTCCTATTCCATATCCTCTTAAGTTTGATGCTCCATCGAAGTAAAGGTCCCAGGAGTCTACATCGGTTTGCAGTATATCCTCGTCTGGAATTGACCAAGTATCTATTGTTTGTGCATCATTGATGGGATTTTCTGCGAAGAATTCGGCAACGGCGCGCCCTTTTATAACTTTCAGAGGTACGTATTTGAGATCGAACTCTGAGAGCATCAAGGTCCATCTTGCTAGGCGTCCGTTGAGGACAGGTTTCTCGAAGAGGTATTTGACAGGATCCATTTTGGAGTATATTTTGATGGAGTAGATAAGCATGTAATGACGTAGCTTCTTTGTTGCCCACACAAGAGCGAGGCATGTCTTTTCAAGTTGTGAATATTTACACTCGTACTCCAAGAACTTCTTACTAAGGTAGTAGATAGCCCTTTCTTCCTTTCCTACGGTTTGAGCTAGCATGGCGCCCATGGTCGCCTTTGCCATTCTTGTGAGATATAAACTAAGAGGTTGATCTCGTTGAGGTGGCATGAGCACTGGTGGTTTAGCTAGTATCTCCTTGATTCGGTCGAATGCCTTTTGACAGTCATCATCCCACATGGTGTGATCTGTTTTCTTGAGCTTTTTGAAGATAGGTTCACATATCATGGTGAGTTTCGATATGAATCGACTTATATATTGCACTTTTCCCAGGAATCCTCTGACTTCTTTTTCCGTTTGAGGTTCTGGCATTTCGATCAGAGCTTTGATCTTGGAAGGGTCTATTTCTATACCTCATTGGCTGACGACGTATCCCAGGAGTTTGCCAGATGTTACTCCGAATGCGCACTTTTGAGGATTGAGCCTCATGTTGTACTTTCGTAGCCTTGAGAAGAATTTGTGAAGGTTCGCAATATGCCCCTCTCTATCCTTGGACTTGACGATCATGTCGTCTATGTATACCTCAACTTCTTTATGCATCATGTCATGTAGGAGTGTAGTTGCGGTGCGTTGATATGTAGCTCCGGCGTTGATTAACCCAAACGGCATGACCGTATAGCAATAGGTTCCCCATTGAGTGACAAAGGCGGTCTTATGCATGTCTTCTATGGCCATCTTGATTTTGTTGTAACCTGCGTACCCATCCATGAAGGATAGTAACGCGTGATCTGCGGTATTGTCCACCAATATGTCGATATGGAGTAGAGGAAAGTCATCTTTAGGACTTGCTTTGTTTAAGTCTCTAAAATCAACACAAACACGGATTCTGCCATCCTTTTTGGGTACGGTACTATGTTGGCTACCCAGTCAGAGTACTCGGAAACTTTGATGAACCCGACTTTGAATTGCTTATCGACTTCTTCCTTAATCTTGAGAGCCCATTCTGTCCTCATTCGACGAAGCTTCTGTTTCACGGGCTTGAAACCTGGCTTAATTGGGATTCTATGTTCGGCGATATCCCTGTCAATCCCTGGCATGTCTTTTTAGGACCAAGCGAAAACGTCTTTGAACTCGTGTAGGAGGTCTATGAAACTGGCCCTTTCGGCAGAGTTCAAGGTAGTCCCTATCCTAAGTTCTTGGGGTTCTAGTTCGGTTCCTACATTGATGGGTTCGGTGTTCTCTATTACTGGTCCCCCTTCCCCCTCTTGTAGTATTTCCTTGGCTATGTAGGGAGGTATCTCAATTGAGTCTGGGTTTGGGCCATCCTCAGTATCATCGTAAACAGAATTGCATTCAAGATAACACAAAGAGTAAGCAGAACCTGATTTATTCATATTAAAGTTTGAGAAAAGTTGAAACAAAGAAGCCATCTGATCCGTGGTCAGCGGCGGTAAAGGGACAGTTGTTTGGACATTTCCCAAACTACTGTTACTATTTGAGGCTAAGCTAGGAGAAACGAAGGGAGTGGGGACGAAGACAGGAGGAGACTTCCTGGTAACTCCGACTCTGACTCCGACTCTGACTCTGACTCGAATTCATCGTCTTCTGGTTCTCCTTTGAACATCTCTCCTTCTCCAGTGGTGAGCTTGAAGAGTCTTCCTTGATTGTTGGTCCACTTGATTGATTTTCTCCATCCTTTCTGCTGGTTCGCGTTTGTTTCTGTGATTAACGCGGTAGGGTTGAAGTGGTTGTCTTGAAGTATCATGGTAATGAACTCATCCTGCGCGGCTTTAACAAATCGATCTTCTTTAAATAGTAGACTAACGGCTTGTTCATCTAAGAAAGGTTCTTGACGAGCCTTGACGGTAGGAACCGTTTCTGGAGGAATGAAGTAGCAATCGTGAAAGATCTCGATTCCGGCTAGCTTCCTTCCGAGATAGTGCCAAGGTTCGGGAAATCCGTGAAAGAGTTCTTAACTTCCTTCCCTAACAAAGTATCCATTTAGGGTAGGGAGATATGGTCTCATTTGGACTCCTACATGCTTACGGCTTTGAACTTGAGCGAGCATCTCGAGAACTTCTTCTTTAGTGGATTTGTATCCTAGTCCAAGTGGTACTCTTTTTTAGTTGCCTTCCTTGTAGGGTGCGAAGGTGTTTCTTCGGGCAGGGTTCAAAGGCATTCCCGGGAAGTATCCCTATGATTTGAGTATGTGGTTGACCACCAAGTTGGAGTAGGGATCGTAGTATAGGGGTGCCAACTCGCTTTCTATGACACTTATGCTTTGAAAGCCCCCAAGTTCATATACTGGATCCGCAAGGACTTGATTATTTGACTTCTTTTCGATTATTGCCTTGATGGGCGACGAAGTGATCGTCACCACTTTGCCATTTAGTGGGATTATGATCTTTTGGTGAAGGGTGGATGTTACCGCTTTGGAAGCGTGAATCCAAGGTCTTCCCAGAAGTATGTTGAAGGAAGCTTCAATTTCCACTATTTGGAAGTTAACCTTTCGCTCAATTGGCCATGTGGCTATGGTTAGGTTAACGAGTCCTACTACCTTTCGTCGTGTACCATCATATGGGCGAACACCTTGATTGGTAGGGGTCCAATCTGACTCTTTCATGCCTAGTTTGTATGCCGTTTTTAAGGGTATGACGTTGACCGCGGAGCCATCATCTACTAAGGTCATTGGCACATTCTTCTTTAAGCAAATGACAGTGATGTAAAGAGCCAAGTTGTGACTAGAGCCAAAGGGTGGCAAATCTTCATCTGAGAAAGTAATAGGATTACTTAGCTTCGGTGATTCTTGGAAGACCAAGTTGACTACATCGTCGGGTGTGGAGTTATGTGCTACGTTTAGTTTGGCCAAAGCTTGGCGATGTGGGAATGAGCTTGCTACTAATTGCCAGACTGAAAGATCAGCCTTTGTTTTCTATAATTGCTTTAGCAAATGATCAGTAGAGTCATCTTCGTTATCATTTGGTGTGATAACGTTGGTTGGACCATTTTGAGTAGTACATTGATATGGACGCCCCGAACGAGTTAGGTGGTCCACATCTTGGTCTTCACCATTTTGGACTATTTCCTTGACTAGGGAGTGTTCTATGAGATACTCGTCTTCATCATCATCGGCCCATACTCCATTGACTGTAGCTAGTTCCCTCATTCTCATGATCTCGTCCTCTAATTGTGTGATTTGGTCGACTAGTTTATCAACCACGGCGACTATTTCTTGCATAGTAGTATTTTGGGAGAAAGTTAGTGGCACATGTTCTTTAGGTGTTGCATTGGGGTCACGTAAAGTTGTCACCACATTTGCCAATTCCGAAACTTGCATATCCACACTCTTTGCCCATGCGATGAAGTCGGCGATGGTAGGGGAAATGGTAGAGTAGAACCCTTCATTCTCGATCGCGTAGATCTCATCTTCGACTGGAGAAATGAGGTGTGAACAATCTAAGGTAGATTCTTCACTTGTGATCACTACAAGTCCAAGAGGATTCTGAGTGTTGTTGGGCTTACCTCCCGGCGGTATTGGTAGTAGACCATCCTCAATCATGTCTTGAAGCACATTTTTCAATTTGTAGCATTTTTCTGTGTCATGTCCCTTACCCCTATGATATTCGCAGTATGAGTTCTCGTCCCAGAACTTGGATTTCTTTTCCGGTTCGGGTGTAGGGCCTATGGGTTTGAGTTTGCCTTGTTTCAATAACCTTTTTAGAGCATTGGAATAAGTGTCCCCAAGATTTGTAAATTTCCTTGGTGGGGTACTCTTCTTGGATGGCTCGAGGAGGTTAACTTCATCGGTCTTGCTAGTGGAGCCGTAAGAACAACTCGTTGAGCCTTGATATCCTCGGCCTACCGTTTTGGACAAGAGCCCTTTACGGATGTCATCTTCGATCCTCGTTCCTAGTACGGTTTTTTTTTGGTGTAATGTGAGTATATTATATATCAAAAACTAAAGTAATAGTTACAACAGGTGCAGGGATCGAATCCCATTACAAACAATCAAATCACTCCCATAGACTGCAACCAACCACAAACTGGTTGATCAGCTACATTTCCACACTTCAGCTTAATTCTCCTCCTTACATCTTCCTCTATACGTGCTGCAACAAACTCAGGCCTCATCAGACAATCATTAACTCTAGCATTATTCCTTTGATACCATATAGAGTATGTAAACGCATTATACATAGCTACCTTCACCTTCCACTGAATACTCTCTCTGAGCTGCTATCAGATCATTCACCGTAGGGAAACAGCCACCATACCATTGTAGTAGACAGGATTGAACTTTGACAGCATACACACAGGTAGTAAACATATGCTCCTGTTTTTTTTCAGCCGCAAATCGATAGAGCAGCAAAGATCATCAAAGACAAAGAACCAAACCTCGCTAGTTTGCTCTTCACATTCATGCCCTCTTGCATTCTAAGCCATGTAGTCATAGAATGCTTAGGAATATTCCAATTACTTCATACAATTGCAGGCCAGTCAAGGTGAATGTGATCAGGGGAGAGCCAATCATATCCACTCCTGATAGAATACCCTTTTAGGACTCACAGTCCAGCTGCCATCAGCATAACCAGTCTTAAGTTTTTCTTTTACTTTGCAAATATTCTTCCACACCCAGGTAGCATCAGTAGGAGGAGCATAGCAATGTCAGTCATGATCCTTGATATATACATCACTAACCCATTTGATCCATAGTCTATCTGCTTTACAATAAATCCAATCAACCAGCTTGCCCACATTGGCTATATTCCAAGTATCAGCTCTTCTAATCCCCAGACCACCTTCCTTTTTAGGCAAAGTAATCCTATCGCAGGCTACCAGTGGAACTCTATGGTATTCAGAGGAGCCATCCCATAAGTAGTTCCTACAGATTGCCATGATGTTGTTTATAATGCTCTTGGGAATTATGAACATTTGGGCCCAATAATTCTGAAGGGTATTCAGAACTGCATTGATAAGAGTCACCCTGCCAGCATAGGATAATTTTTTAGCTCCCAATCCCCGTATCCTAGCTACCATTTTTTCAGTAAGAGCACTGCATTCAGTCTTTGTAAGTCTTCCTGCCTTGATAGGCACTCCCAAATATCTGAATGGCATTGTACCTTCCCTGAAACCAGTCACCATTTTTATCCCTTCCTTACTATCTTCATCAACTCCATTAAAGAAGATTTCTGACTTAGCATTATTCATTGCTAGACCTGAAGCCTTAGAGAATGAGGAGAAGGCCCTCATAAGCAACCAGATAGACTGAGGTTTTCCTTTACAAAAATGCAATAAATCATCTGCAAACATGAGATGGGTTAGCTTCAAGTTCTTGCATAGGGGGTGATACTGAAATGGCCATCTGTCAGTGGCAAATTTAATCAGCCTGGTTAGGTACTCCATGCAGATAGTGAATAGAAGTGGGGATATTGGGTCCCCCTGCCTCAAACCCCTTTGTCCTTTAAAGTACCCAAAGTTACTCCCACTCAGGGATAGAGTGAAAGTGGTAGATCTTACACATTGCATCACCAACTGAGTAAAGTGAGCTGGAAATTTAAGCCCATGAAGCATTTGTTCTACAAAATCCCACTCAATTGTATCATAAGCTTTCTGCAAATCTATCTTGAACAAGCACCTTGGAGTAACTGCTTTTCTTGCATACAGATGGACAATATCTTGGCATATGAGTACATTATCAATGATAGACCTGCCTTTAATAAAAGCTCCTTGGTTCTCATGGATGATATCAGGTAGAACCAGGGCTAATCTGTTGCACAACAGTTTGGAAATCACCTTATAAACCATATTACAACAAGCTATAGGTCTAAAATGGCTCACAGTAGTAGGTCTATCACACTTAGGAATGAGGGTGATATTAGTAGCATTAATCTGAGTAAGCATTCTTCCAGAAATAAAAAACTCCATAATGGCACTACAAACATCATCCCCAACAATGTCCCAGGAATCTCTGAAGAAGCCACTAGTATACCCATCAGGCCCTGGTGCTTTATCTATAGGGATAACAAACACCACCCCTTTTATTTCTTCTTTAGTAACAGGAGCTAATAAAGAAGCTATGTGATTCTCATTGCAAAAAGGACCTGTCTGCAGGACCACACTTTTCACTTGATCAGTCCCCTTCTGGCTTCCCAGCAGTCCCTGATAAAAGTTCAGGAAAGCTCTCTGAATACTAATTGTATCAGTACAGAGATTACCCTTCTGGTCCTCAATTTGCACAATTTTGTTCCTCAGGCAACGTGACTTAATGGCAGAGTGAAAGTAAGCTGTGTTGCTGTCACCTTCATTGAGCCACTGAGCCTTTGCTTTCTGCTGCAGAAAACTATCCCTTGCTTTAGACCAATATTTCACCTCATCCAAGGCCTGCAATTCAAGAGCTATGAGGTCAGTTCTATCATAATCATCCTCAATTTGCAATTGGATATTCTCCAGGTTGATAATAGCTTGACTGGCTCTGAGTTCAACATCAGAAAAACAGTTTCTATTCATTTTCCTAAGTTCTCCCTTTAGAGCTTTCAATTTCTTCACCACCCCAAACATTTTAGTACCTATGATTTTGTTGGAGCTTGTGTCCTCCAGTTAGTGCGGATAACGTCATTGCACATACACTTGTACGGACAAGTGGGAGCTTGTTGGGGTTGGTGTCCTTAACAGTTAGTGCAAGGACTTATAAACCTCTAAAAGGATCAAAGGGCATACTTTTGGTATTATTATCAGTTGATCCACGTTTATCAATAACGGTTGGCTTGCTAGATAAGTTTGACGTTATTGTCATACAGATGGCGGTGATCAACTGGTCCCTAAAAGTCACACCTATAGGATACGTTCGAGAGATGTGACAGTATGAAAATACTGTCATGTAGATGCCAAAATTGACTAACCAGTTAGTCCGAGTTATTTGACTAAGTAATTAGTCAAAATGTGATGTTGAGATATTATATTTAATACGGATTAAATATCATGGGCTAAGGCGAATTAACCAGTTAATTCGTAAAATTAAATATAAGCGATTTATATTTAATTAATGTATATTGAATAAATTATACAATATCGTCTTTGTCGGACATGTATTAATAATTCAACTAACCCGTGTTATTAGTTGATATTTTAATAGCCGATAACCGATGACGATTTATAATATAAACCGCGTCATATACATTTTAGCGAGACGGGTCGGATCAGTCGGATCACAAGTTAAATGAGGAGAAAGTGGTAAGCCCACTCCCTCCTCTCTTGACCCGCGGACCGAGGCAACAAAAGGAGAGGCTCCCTCTCCTTTTGACCTAGCGATTTTCATTTACAGAAAAACTAGGGTTTTGGAGATAGTTTCTCTCTGAAACCTAGATCTCACATCTCGAAAACCTCACAACAAGTTCTCCCAATATTGCAAGGCAATCGGAGAACACGTTCTAGCACAAGGGCATATCTCGGACAAGGTCTTGGGTGCAACAATTAGGAGGGAATCTCGCTTGATTTCTGTCTTTACGCCGCACCATAAGGACCCGAGGTTGATTCTAATTCCTTATTGTTTCTATATATTGTATTTATGTTTTATGACGATACTCGCATGTTAAATTTACGTTATAGTCCTAAATTTAAAGGGTATTATACGGATGTATACCCACAAGTGGTATCAGAGCGAGGCCACGTAAATTTTCTATGTGTTTTTCATAAAACGTTTTGAGACGATCATGTTTTGTCCAGAAAACCGTTCGGCTGGAATTTTATTTCAGTTGTTTTCTATTTTTTTTGTAAACCGTGTCATGTTTACACACGGCTGATCTTTTGTTTTCGATTTGTTTTTACATATTGTTGTTTTATACGGATATTATAACAATATGTCATGTTTTGGCAAATTATAAAATTGTTTTGATGTGTTTTTGATCAATTTTGCGTATGCTTTGTTTCATCAAAACTGTTTTCACGAGGGTTTTAAGTTTTCAGAGACTTTTGCACTCGATCGACCACGTTTTTAATCGATCGAGTGGGTTTTTGTCTAGTTTTTACTCGATCGAGTCCCTGTTGTACTCGATCGACCACTTTATAAACCCCACTGCTCGATCGAGGAGTCCTCGTACTCGATCGAGCAGATTAGCTGATATAAGTCCTCGATCGACCACCCGTGTTGTCGATCGAGCACCTCCTGATTAGCACACCTCTCGATCGACTTGCAATTCAGTCGATCGAGCCCTTTTGTCCCTCGATCGAGCACTTATGTCCCTGGATCGAAGGATTTCGTTTTTGACAGCTTTGAAAATTTGTTTCTTTTGATTTAAATTTTCTTTTGGCTTTAATATGTACTTTATACGGATATTGTACACTCGCTATGATTGTGAAACGGTTCACACACGTACCATTAAGTTATTTTAAAGCGTATTTAAAGTGACGGATTGTAATGGATTAAAATTAAATGATAGAAGCAGTTTTATCACATGAATTTTAATCATTAAAAGGTGGTTTGGATAATTTTAACATAATTACGGAATTATGTCACGAATGAATTAGTTTTTAGTTGATGCATTTTTATTTATCGTTTATCTTGAATGCCGTGAATGCCTTTTTATTACGTATTTAATTTTTGCAAACGGTTGTAACTTAGTGTGGCCTTAGTAGAACGTGTTACCGTAATGATGGAACACGGTCTTGGTTGTATTTTGAGATCTTGTATCTCCGTTTTGGATTTTTCACTTGTAATTACAGTTTTAATTAGAATGTAAATAGGTTTATATTTGTAATTTTAAATTGTAATTTTTGAGAAGACCAAAGACGGAGACCGGATGCTCACTCCCGCTACTTGGATCAAGATGGAACATCAAGACAAGCTTCTCGGGTCCAACGGTGGATTCCAAAGTTGTTTTATGTTTTATTTTACTAGGATAGGCCACACTAGGAATTTTATTTACGTATTGCATTCTTTTATTTATTTCTCGCAACGATAATATGCATCATATTCCGCCTAAAAACCAAACCACCTAATAATTTTTGCATGAAAACTGACACATATAGAGGTCACGAGTTAGTTTTCATTGACATTCTCATGTCACACGTTTTAAAGCCATCATCCAAATAAATTCATTCACGACAGACGCTAGTTATTCGTTCACTTAAAATGAATTATAATTTTGTTGATGGGATCTTCCTCGTATAAACTAAAATTGAGAACGGTCTTTATAGGTCAAACTCCAATGAGTCCCTTCTTCGTCGGTAGGCATACTATGACCCCTTCTACGTCGGGTAAGTTGGAACCGATTGACCTATTTTATCTCAACACTATGGTCACTCGTACGATCCTGTGACTATGGTGGACTATAGATAGGATTTACGGAAATCTATCGACCAAGAGTTCTTCCGGAAGAATTAGCTAAACAGTTGGCTTATCAATTTACTGAAATTGAGTCTTGGGATCACTTGTATCATTCTTGAGGGAGATCAATTATGCAAGTGCGAGAGTCTACATGTTTAAAATGAATTTTAAAATAGACTTAAATCACCTCGATGAGTTGCTTATTTCGTTTTGTTTTTCTTTCTTTTTCAGTGTAGAACACGAATTTTTAAACTGCTTATAACATAATGGCTGGTCATTTGAACGACCCAATGCCAAGTGCCACATTGGACCGTGAGTCCTGGCTTCGGATCTTCATGAATCGGATGAATCGGTCCACTCGATCAAGAATGATGGATCAAACTTCGCGGGACGGGAGGCAAAGATTACGGAATCTTGCCGCCTCGACGGAAGCTCAAACCGCTGAGCCCATGCCGCCAAACCCAGGCCCCACGGCTGGAATTAACGAGATCGACAAGTATAACGATTTCGCCTTGGAAGCGGGTGCGGTTAAAAACGTACTCATTTTTGCAATGGAACCCAATTTGCAGAAACGCTTCATAGCCCAAGGTGCAAACAAGATTTTCACCACGCTCACCAAGGAATTCTCGAAAGCACCGAGAATCGTGACCTATGAGCATACCACTCGCTTCTTTGATGCGAGACTCCAGAAGGGCCAACCGGTTAGCCCACACATTCTCAGCATGATTGAGAATGTCGAGAAGCTGGAGACATTTAACTGTAACATCAGCGAGAACATTGTTATCGACCGCATGCTTCACTCACTCCACGATGGTTTTTCGCAATTTAGAGCGAATTACTATATGAATGATTTGAAGAAAACCCCACATGAACTGCACTCCCTTCTCGTACAGACCGAGAAGGACATGAAGTTTAGTGGGAGCATGAAACAGGATGTTCTTGTTGTGTCAAACAAAGGCAAGGGTAAGGGCAAAGTTCAGCCAGGCCTAGCAGTAGGCAAACCGAAGTTTAAGAAGTCGGGTTCAGGTAAGAGTGGTCCTGGTGAGTCGAGTAACTCATGAGGCGCGACAAAGAGCAAGGATGGTAACATGGAATGTCACCATTGCCACAAGACTGGGCATTGGAGGCGTACATGTCCCGTATACCATGAGGACTTAAAGGCAGGTCGTGTTAAACCTGTTGGTATGTCTTCTTCTTCTACTTTTATTCATATGATTGAGATTAACCACGCAAGTTACGGAACTTGGGTACTTGATACTGGTTGTGGTTCTCATCTGTGTAATCATGTGCAGGGGCTCCAAAACATCGAACCCCTCGTAAAGGGTGAGGTGGACCTGCGTGTTGGTAATGGAGCAAGAGTAGCTGCCATCTCCAAGGGGACATATGTAATCCAGCTTCCTAGCGGATTTGAGTTGTCATTATATGACTGCTATTATGTACCTAGTCTTTCCAAAAACATTATTTTAGTTTCTGCGCTTGATAAACTTGGTTTTTCATTTGTAATAGAAAATAATACTTGCATTTTCTCATTACACGATATGATTTACGGCAAGGCAGTCTCCATGAACGGAATTTATGTTTTAGATCAGACCACGGAAATATTACACGTAATGAGTAAAAAGTTAAAGGTTGGTGACAAAGATCAAACGTATCTATGGCACTGCCGTATGGGACACATTAATGAGAAACGCGTAAAACAGCTCATCAAACATGGAGCTATCTCGGCCTTTGATTTTCAATCATTTGGCACGTGTGAATCATGTCTCATCGGTAAGATGACTCGGATTTCCTTCAAAGGTGTTGGAATGCGCGCTGCTGACCTATTAGGGCTCATACACACGGATGTATGTGGTCCTATGTCAATCACCGCACGAGAAGGCTATAGGTATTTCATCACTTTCACGGACGATTTAAGTAGATATGGCTATGTCTACTTAATGAAGCACAAAAGTGAATCCTTTGAGAAATTCAAGGAATACCAGAATAGGGTACAGAACCTATTGGGAAGAAAGATTAAAACACTACGTTCAGATCGTGGTGGCGAGTATCTTTCTCACGAGTTTGATCAACACCTAAAGGACTGTGGGATTGCCCTACGATTAACTCCACTGGAACACCTCGGTTGAATGGTGTGTCCGAACGGAGAAATCGAACACTACTTGATATGGTTCGATCCATGATGAGTCACACGATTTTACCTGATTCATTATGGGGTTATGCTCTTATGTCAGCCGCTCTAATACTTAACCGAAGTCCGTCTAAAGCTGTTGACAAGACTCCATATGAACTATGGAAGGGAACGGTCCCTAACTTGTCCTTTATACGGGTTTGGGGCTGCGAGGCTTATGTCAAGTGGAGACACGAGGATAAGCTCGGCCCGCGATCGGTCAAGACATACTTTATAGGTTATCCTAAAGGAACACTTGGTCATTACTTCTATTCGCCAACCGAACAACGCGTTTTTGTTGCGGCTAGTGCGACATTCTTAGAGAAGGAATTTCTCGAGAATGCAAAGAGTGATAGAACCTTCGACCTGTCGGAGATTCCAGAACCAAATACCGAGCAACCATTGGAGGAACCTATTCCTTCAATCCCGGCTGCGGTTAACATTCCTGAGGAACCTAGGAGGTCGGGAAGAGTCTCTATTCCTCCAGACAGATACATTGGTATGGTCGAGGAACATGACATAGATGACGTTCTACTCTTAACGAGTAGTGAACCCGCAACCTATAAAGGTGCCATGACTAGTTCTGACTCAAAGCTATGGCTTGAGGCCATGCAATCCGAGATGGACTCCATGTACGAGAACAACGTGTGGGATCTTGTTGACTTACCTGCTAAGGTTCGTCCCCTTCAATGCAAATGGCTTTACAAGATAAAGCATTCTGTGGAAGGTCAACAAGATATCTACAAAGCACGACTAGTTGCTAAAGGTTTCACCCAAGTGCCAGGTTTGCACTACAATGAAATCCTCGCACCCGTAGTCATGCTGCGTTCCATTCGGATTATCTTAGCGATTGCCGCTTTTCATGACTATGAAATTTGGCAAATGGATGTGAAAACCGCCTTCTTAAACGGCTTTTTGGAGGAAGAGTTGTACATGGTACAGCCCCCGAAGGTTTCATCGATCCAGTACATCCTAAGAAAGTATGCAAACTTAAGCGTTCCATTTATGGACTTAAGCAAGCATCAAGGAGTTGGAATCATCGCTTCGACCAAGTGATAAAAGAAAATGGATTTACTCGATCGGTCGAGGAACCATGTTTATATATCAAGTCGAGTGGGAGCAAGATTGTCTTCCTAATATTGTATGTTGACGACATACTCCTGATTGGGAATGACATACCTCTCTTGTCTTCGGTGAAAGTATGGTTGAAAAACCATTTCTAGATGAAAGATCTGGGAGAGGCAAAAAGAATTCTAGGCATCCGTATCTATCGAGATAGATCACGATGGATGCTATCTCTCAGTCAGGAGTCTTACATAGACAAAGTCCTAGAGAGATTCAGCATGACTAACTCCAAGAAGGGGTTTCTTCCTATGGCTCCAGGGGTGCATTTGAGCAAGTCTCGGGCACCAGAGACACCGGAAGAGAAAGAGCGCATGACACGGATTCCTTATGCTTCGGCAATAGGATCAATCATGTATGCCATGATATGCACACGTCCGGACGTGGCATATGCATTGAGCATGACAAGTCGATTCCAACAGCATCCAGGTGAATCACATTGGATGGCTGTCAAGAACATTCTTAAGTACCTACGGAGGACTAAAGATTGGGCATTGACTTATGGATCGAGATGACTCGAAATCTCAGTCTGGATTCGTTTTTGCTCTTAATGGCGCTACAGTCAGCTGGAAGAGTTCCAAGCAAAGTGTTACAGCAGATTCTACGACTGAATCCGAGTACTATGTCGTGTCTAGACATGTACAGCGGAAAGCTCATCTAATCCGAGATTACGTGGAGCAAAAGGAAGTAGTGATAGGAAAGATTGCTACACATGAGAATATAGCAGATCCTCTCACTAAACAATTACGACAAGATAAGCATGAAGGGCACGTGAATTCCATGGGAATCAAACGTGTTCCTGAGTTGTAGTACTCTTTTATGGATTAGATTCATTCTCCTTTGTACTCTATACGACATCATCGTATTGATATTTTATATATATATTTTGTTTTTCATGTGGAATTGTACGACAATTTTGAACACCACAAAGTGAACTGAACAAACATTATATTTTTAGTCCTTAATTGCCCACATGAGCTGATAACTCTGGCAATTATTTTGTGACGTTGGTTGATGGTGGGTTCAACGAGCCATAAGTCAACCGGTTGACTGACCAATCACAGAGGCGAGTTATACGGATATCTCGTAGGACACCATTGTGACATCGACGTGGAGTCCTAAATGTTTTATAACATTCGCTGCCCGGTCGTGGATAGGACTTCCATGGTGATCCTAAGAGTCGATTCTTTTGACTATCGACTGTCTCTTGAGACTACGGCAGATTTTGGGTGACTTTGGTTTCTTTCTCACGGTCATCCGTAACAGGGGGCCAAGTAGATTTTTTATGGGTCATTTCATGCTGTGCTTAGATCGGAAGGAGTCGAGTTGAAGGAAATATTCAGCCTTTATCAGGTACTCGATATTTCTCAGGGCCACTCGAGGAGCTGTAACTGAAATGCATGGCCATGCTCGGATACGGATTCGTTTTATCAGTTAAGTTACTCTCTAGTCGGGGAAACCACTCTAGATACAGATCGATTGTAAAATACGACCTTTGTGGATCCAGATCTGCAAATTGTTTTACATTGAGTGGGAGAAATTTTAAATGAATATGAGAATCGGTTATCGCACATACACTTGTACGGACAAGTGGGAGTTTGTTGGAGCTTGTGTCCTCCAGTTAGTGCGGATAACGTCATTGCACATACACTTGTACGGACAAGTGGGAGCTTGTTGGGGTTGGTGTCCTTAACAGTTAGTGCAAGGACTTATAAACCTCTAAAAGGATCAAAGGGCATACTTTTGGTATTATTATCAGTTGATCCACGTTTATCAATAACGGTTGGCTTGCTAGATAAGTTTGACGTTATTGTCATACAGATGGCGGTGATCAACTGGTCCCTAAAAGTCACACCTATAGGATACGTTCGAGAGATGTGACAGTATGAAAATACTGTCATGTAGATGCAAAATTGACTAACCAGTTAGTCCGAGTTATTTGACTAAGTAATTAGTCAAAATGTGATGTTGAGATATTATATTTAATACGGATTAAATATCATGGGCTAAGGCGAATTAACCAGTTAATTCGTAAAATTAAATATAAGCGATTTATATTTAATTAATGTATATTGAATAAATTATACAATATCGTCTTTGTCGGACATGTATTAATAATTCAACTAACCCGTGTTATTAGTTGATATTTTAATAGCCGATAACCGATGACGATTTATAATATAAACCGCGTCATATACATTTTAGCGAGACGGGTCGGATCAGTCGGATCACAAGTTAAATGAGGAGAAAGTGGTAAGCCCACTCCCTCCTCTCTTGACCCGCGGACCGAGGCAACAAAAGGAGAGGCTCCCTCTCCTTTTGACCTAGCGATTTTCATTTACAGAAAAACTAGGGTTTTGGAGATAGTTTCTCTCTGAAACCTAGATCTCACATCTCGAAAACCTCACAACAAGTTCTCCCAATATTGCAAGGCAATCGGAGAACACGTTCTAGCACAAGGGCATATCTCGGACAAGGTCTTGGGTGCAACAATTAGGAGGGAATCTCGCTTGATTTCTGTCTTTACGCCGCACCATAAGGACCCGAGGTTGATTCTAATTCCTTATTGTTTCTATATATTGTATTTATGTTTTATGACGATACTCGCATGTTAAATTTACGTTATAGTCCTAAATTTAAAGGGTATTATACGGATGTATACCCACAGATTTGCTGACTCCAAGTGTGCTGGACAATCTCAAGGAATTCAGGTGCACTACCCCACATATTAAAATACTTGAAGCTAGTATTCCTTCTACCATCCAGTCTAGTATTCCTGACAATACAAGGGGTATGATCCATAATTCCCTCAGGGTGGAAATGAGCATTCATATCAGGAAATTCATCTAACCAATCTTGATTGATCAGGAATCTATCAAGCCTGCTATATTTCCTGTGATTAGGATCCTGTTTATTTGTCCATGTGAAATATGCTCCTGTAGCATGGATATCAGTCATTCCACAATCAGCTAGGCAATCAACAAAAGCTTCCATATCCTCCTGTTTAGTAGTAGCACTTAGTCTCTCATCAGGTGATAGAACTGTGTTAAAATCACCAGCAATTGCCCAAGGAGTACAGGGCCTAGCAAAAGTCCTAAGTTTATCCCACAAATCCAATCTCTCCGAGCCCTCATTAAAAGCATAAACAAAAGTAAGGAGGAAACTTTTCTGAGTAGCTTTCACAATAACTTTGGAGTGAATAAATTGAGGATCATATTGAATAATTTGAACCTCAAAAATGTTTGGCCTCCATAATAACCATACCCTTCCTCCTTTATGCAAGCTACAATTGGTTGTGACACTCCACCCCTCAAGCATATTATGAGCTATATTACCTACATTAACACCATTTATTTTTGTTTCTAACAAACCAAATAAACAAGCTTCATTATTCTGAATAAAACTTCTAACAATTTTTTGCTTATTTACACTATTCATACCCCGCACGTTCCAAAACCCTATATTATTCATTATGGGAAGAATTAATTTGTGGGTCACCAATATCCTCTACTTGAATTTCCACATCATCTAACTCCTCATCAGTAATATCTGTAACCTCAACCACCTGATTATCATCACCAGAAACAGCAGGATCAGAATCTGATACTCCTGCAGCTGCTTCTGGTTTAGTTGGCGATTTAGGAGTACCTGCAGTAGCTGTTGATTCAGTTGTTGGCTTATTCACACGAGGGACTACCACAGTCAGGGCAGGAAACTCTTTATCAGATATAGTAGAGTCCCTCCCACTGGTTTTAGGGATTGGTCACCAAACTTTCCTACCAACTGGCTTAACCTGAACCTGCCTGTGCTGATCCCTTCTGCAATTCTTACCTTCATGCCCTAGACCCTTACATTTCTCACACAAGATTGGCTTCCACTCATATTCAACCTTTAGCTGAACAATTTGCCCATTCTCATCTCTAAACTTAACTGCTGAAGGGAAAACTTGCCCTACCTTCAACTCAACCATTGTCCTAGCAAAGCCTAGCCTCGTTTTCTCCACAGTTGCAGCATCAGACTTTATATATGGGCCAACCAGTCCAGCAATGGCAGGTAAACATGACCCCCAGAATTTGAGAGGCAAGCCATGAATACGAATCCATGCTGGAACCACTTTCACTTCTTCCTTTAAAAGATCAACATTCTCCTGTTAAGGCTTCACTATCAACGGTTTGTTATCAAACATATGATAACCAGCATTCAGCACTTCCTCTTTATCCTTCATTTCCTTAAATCTCACCAAGAATATACCATTAGGTAAGAAGGAAATCTTGTCAATACCATGACGACCTCATATTCTATGCACATATCCTTACACCACCTCCCACGGTGGATTAGCGCCTAACACAAAACAATAGACAGCCTGATTCCAATAGGCAATTTCTTCACTGACATCTTCATTTGTGAATTGTAACAACTCATCCATTTCAGTGTCATTATTCTCATCATTACTATCAATTGTCTCAACTACTACAGAATTCTTACCATTTTTTTTACCTCTCTTGGTCACCCATTGTATGCTTGCATCCGGATTCTCCTCATCCTCAAAGGATAGTCCAGGGACAGGATTAACTTCATGCATGGGTTTTGTACGTAACACGTCTTCCTCATCTGGTCCCTTCTTCTTCTCACTTCCTGTCCTTCCATCACTTCCTTTTACTACTTCATTACTACTAGTACTATTCCTATGCTTTTTTGGAGATTTTGATGATGTAGAACGAGCCATAATCAATGAAAATTACTGCCCTAGATGATGAAGATTGATCGCTAGTTTAGTCGGCATTAGGTCTCTTTTTTTAGTTTTTATAATCTAAGGGCAAGTTTTATACTAAAAATAGTTCCGTTCCTAGTACGGTTAAGTCTTTGAAAGTTTTGATGTTTTGGTATCTCAAATGATTTGCATAGATGGGCTTTAGGTTGTCCACGAATTTCTCCACAAGGGTAGCCTCATCCGGGCGTTCAACAAGTTGGGTACTAGTCTTCCTCCACCTACTTAGAAAGTCGGTGAAGCCTTCTTTCTCATTTTGGGTAAGAACCTCTAAAGTGCGCATGTTAACTTGGATCTCAGCATTATCCGCGTATTGTTTAGCAAATTATCGCGGCATCTTCCCAAGTAGCGATCTTCTTGTGTTCTAGAGAGTAGAACCATTGCTTTGGGATGGTGTCAAGAGATGAAGGAAAGATCCTTAAGAACATCTCGGGTTTGATGCCTTTGATAGACATGTAATCCTTGAAGGCACGAATGTGATTCAAAGGGTTTTCATGCCCCTGAATTTAGGGATGTCCGTCATGTTGAAGTTGGTTGGCAACTTGGAACTCACGGCCTCATACTTGCGATTATTCTCCCTATAAATGTCATCCCCTTTAAGAGTCGTTTCTCAGCTGCAGTCATACCCATGGGAGGGTTTTCGTCCCTGAAGTCATTCACAAAGTCATCAACGATTTCACTTTCCCGAGGAGGCAACCTCGTTTCTACGGTATAGATCCGGCCCTCGATGGTGTCAAGGCTATCATACATTTGGTCTTGATTAACTTGGAGTTGAGCTAGCGCGGTTAGGATTCGATCATTACCATCCTGGAGTTGATTGAAGTTCACGTTGCTTGTTTCAGGCATCTTGGAAACTGGATAAGAGATCGACGACGAATCAAAACACGATCGACCATTCTAACACACTTACTAAGAAAGAAATATTTTGACTCGGGAAGTGGGTGTGTGCCACTTGTATCGAGTGAGCTTTTGAAGAAAAGACAAGATTTGAAAAATGTTGGTCCTAGTCAACTTTAGTGTAGTTGTAGTAGTGGACTCGAAGTGAGATTTTGAAATGGGCTTGGGCCCAAAATTTTACTCGACAAATGGGCAAAGTTTTGACTCGGTTTTGCGCTAATCATTGGCCTTTTTTCGAAATCTATAAATATAATTAAAAGCCTCCTCTAAAATGGCTATTAAGGTCCTAGTCAACTTTAGTGTAGTTGTAGTAGTGGACTCGAAGTGAGATTTTGAAATGGGCTTGGGCCCAAAATTTTACTCGACAAATGGGCAAAGTTTTGACTCGGTTTTGCGCTAATCATTGGCCTTTTTTCGAAATCTATAAATATAATTAAAAGCCTCCTCTAAAATGGCTATTAAACGCCAAGCGGACAAATCCACGTAGGATTGGAAAAAGCCACCTGGACTTCTACTTCCCACGTGTTTCCCACGTCAAATACCAACCTATGATTTCACCTAGAAAGGAGAGCAAAAAATAATAAAATAATAAAATATAAATTATTACACATAATGATACGGGCTTAGATGCCTTTTGCTCTCCTCCTCCATAACGCTTCTCCTACTTTCAAACTTCCACTTTCATCAGCCCTAATAATTAAGTATTTATTAATTAACAAATTTGTCCAGAATATTTTAGTAAGCCCCTTCATTTTCCATCATAAATTCCGTATTATAAAAGGATGATCGAAAGGCAATAACAATTTCGCGCCTTCAAGGTAATTTTTCTTTTGTAATTTCTGTAACAATTCTAATGCATGTAAGATCTGGATTTTTCCCTTGATGTATGAAATTCAAATTTTGGAATGTTTATAGCCTCATAGCAGATTAGCACGATAACATGCTGAGTTTATTTCGTTTATTTCGTTTCTTAATTTTGCGTTTTACGGAGTACCGTATTGTTGATATTGCCGTGATATTAGTGTATGGTTTTGTATTTCTTATGACTTTCGGACTTACTAATTGCAATAGGTTCATTACCGACTTCTTATTCCCCTAATTTTGTACATATCTGAATTAATGAAATTTATGGGTATGTTGAAATTTAGGGTCATAATGGCATAAAAAAGCAAGAAAGCAATAAGGAAGGCATGTTGTTTGAAGGTTACAGACGTGGTTGTTTCGCATTTGAGAAGCGGAGTTCAGCGAAGATAGTTTGTTTTGGTACTCCCGCTTCATAAATTTTGATATCAGTGTCATTGATGGGTGAGTTATCTTTTCTACGGATTGCATTTTTGTGTGATTATAGTCACATTTACAAGGCTATGTGCCTTCATGTCAAAGCAATGGTTAGTGTACTTCGTATGATTGGGTATGTACTAATAGTCCTTTTTTATGCTTTGAATCCTTTTGTTTAGACCTGGTAAAATTAACCCGACCCGATTGACCCATCCAAAAAGGCTTGAAATGCTTTTTCCCTTCTTAATCATTGACCCGAAAATGACCCGATCGCTTGACCCGAAACAACCCGGCCAACAAACCCGAAACAGACCCGTAAAACCGAAATGACCCCACCCGAACTAACCCGAATATTTTAGAAACCCGAAATAACCCGGCTCGAATTGCCCCGACCTGAACCCAACCCGTTGACTCGATTTACCAGGTCTACTTTTGCTGATGGTTGAAATACAAATAAAAAGGTACAGAAGACAGGTCTCTCAATAACTTATTCAAAAATCGCCTCTCCCAAGTTTTAGTGTTCTTTCACACTCATTTCGATTTAGTTTCTTTAATGGTTATCGGTTCACTCTATTCTATAAGTGTTTTACTTTGTTAGATCGATCTTGTGATTGTACTCTATTTTACAGCTAAGAAGGTCAATCGTGAGATTTATGACACAGGTGCAAATTGGTAGCATCTGCTTCTTTGCACAACAAAGCTTGAAGCATTCAATATAAAAAAAAATTGGATTATCAGAATACATATTCTAGATATTTTGTAATAGAAAATAGGAGAATTGCGTACTACTCATTGTAGCGAACTTCACCAGCCACATTGATTCTTTAGACTCCCTCCAATCCACATCAAACTCTACATTTACTTTTTAAAGGTCAAACCTCGAAAATTTAACCATTAAATCACTCAAATATAAATCTTTGAAAAATAAAACTTACATATTTAGTTTTATTATGAAAATATCTTTCACAAAATTATATTTTTTGTGAAAAATTTCTACGGTTAAAGGACGAAAATTACGGTCAAAGCGCTACCTCGAAGATCACCCAAAAATAATTGGGGAGTTTGGTGTAAATTGGAGGGAATAGAATACAATCCCTCACTAAAAGTCGCCATGGTTTAATTTTGGTTGTATGTAGCTTAGTATGGATGATAATAACTGACATTTGAATTTGTACAAAATATTTCATGCTCCCTCATGATATGAGTTGCATATTTGCCTACTTTCGCATATCTCCCTTAAGAAGTTCTTAACTTAAGACGAGAAAATATCAACATCTTATAATAAAAAGTGACTTTTTAATGGTAAAATGTTATCACTTTATAACAACAAACTGATTGTAACATTTTATTCTAAAATGGTTTTATTTTACCATCTTAATTTCAGATAAGTTATACCGCCAATAATTTCAAAGACTAAGTAAATAAAGTTAACATTCAACTGCTTTGATTCCTTTTGATGATGTCGATGAGAAATGATTTGCGGTGTAACTTATTAGAAGCAATTGAATGTTAAACTTTAAGATATCTATTGAAAAAAATTGGTCATTGAGTTGCGTTATTTACAACCAATAAACAATGACGCTGTTTGACGATAACTTTTTCCTTGAAAAAATTATACATTGTCGTCAGACATACAATTACATATAAATGCCCCGTGAATTTTACGGGCACAAAAACTAGTTTACACTTTAAAAGGATTTTGATTTTACAAAAATGGTTTCATTTACAAATGGTGATCACGTAAGGTACAAACATTCATACAAGCGTTATAACGGGATGCT
This sequence comes from Silene latifolia, assembly GCF_048544455.1. Taxonomy (NCBI): domain Eukaryota; kingdom Viridiplantae; phylum Streptophyta; class Magnoliopsida; order Caryophyllales; family Caryophyllaceae; genus Silene; species Silene latifolia. Next base: position 54,786,865 of record NC_133527.1, on the reverse strand, counting down.
GAGTGCATTTAAAAGGGTTTTGGTTTAAAGGGTGGGTTGCCATACCGAACAATCAAACCCGAAGTCTGTGGAGAGGCTCGTACCAAACAAGAGTAAGGCCAATTCCTAGTCCATTTCCTCAAGTAGTGAGAGTCCTTGATACAAACAAGAGTAAGTACTATGGTATGGATGACGTCAATCGCTATCCATCCTTAGGCCCAAATAAGAATTAGGATCGTTTAGACGGGACGATTGGTCGAATGGGTTGGGTTGGGCCTAGGAAGGCCGAATGAAACGATCTAGGAAGGCCGAATGAAACGATCTAGGAAGACCGAGTTATGAAAACCGACAATTGTCTTGTACAAACTATTCCCTAACCTTGTTCAAGTTTCACCCTTGGCTGCACGTAAGTGTATTATCCCCAGCGGAATCGCTAAACTGTGGAAGCGGGCCCACGAGGGTGCTTGGGAGGAGAACAAGCGTTTACATTTGTGGAGTCGCCACCAATTTATTGTGGAAAATTGGAAACCGTTCGAATACCTCGTGCCATGTCAAGACACAAAGTAGTGACATGAACACCAAGAACTCGTTACCCTTAGCATTCTATGCCTAGAATGACTCTCGTGGATGCCAATGAACACGGATGTTCACAGAGATCTGGAGTAAGGGGTGAGGGTACGTATTAGGAAGCTCTTTTGATCGAACACCTAATCCCGCCCGCCTCGATAGCGGCCTCTACTAATGATTAGGGAAATTATCTATACTCGATGTATTGTTGATTATATGCATGCAATGGAACATCCAGGTTTTAATCCTAACATGTGAGAATTAACTAAGTCGGTGAACAATTAATTTAGCATACAATTGAGTCGAAGTAGGGATTTAAGTTCAATTACATGTGAAGGCATACAAATGGTACAGTAAAAGAAATACAATAATGCAATAATGAAAATTAAAATAATTACATCGGGTTCATTTATTTATGTCGAAAATACTTCTAAAACGGATAATTTGAGAAAGAACAAATAAACGAATTAACGAACAGGAATTAGGCGATAATACGATTAATAGTTAATTACATATGTAAACTAATTAACCTAGGTCAAAGCAGAACGGAAGTTCGAGGTAAGTCAACTGGAACAGCAGCAGTGAACTCGCGCCCTCTGGAAGAGGCGCGCGATTCTTGCGTCATTTGTTCCAAGGCTGAGTTCTGGCTGTGAAGCCGGAACTGCAAATCGTTAATATTCTTGGGTGAATTTAATGATTGATTATGATATTAGACTCGGATGAAAGTGATTTAATACATTAATTACATGCGAATGAGTCATAAAAGCGATAAAACATGGATGAAACGAATGTGGATGAATTAATTACATGAATGAAAGATTTGATTAGTGACACGGGTGAAATAAATAGGTTAAATATGACGAATTAATGACGGATATGACAATAGACAGATGGAAATATATCAAAGGTCGAATTCCAGAAACTCAATATGAATGAATCGAATCTCTACAACCCGGATTGATTTTAATGACGAAAACCCGCAAATATTGGTTATAAGGGATTTAAGTCGGGATTTAATGATGAATTAAATACTAATAGTGATGAACGATATGTTAAATTATTAGAATTATCATGCTTAAGTCATCATATGAACAATGAACAATAAACGAAAGAAAATAACAAAACGAACGAATTGACAGAAGACGAAGGAAGAAGAAAGGAAGCGAGGAATCGGCGGCCTCACGAAGAGGCGCAGCAGTGTTGCGTCCCCTTCAAGAGGCGCGCAGCGATTCTTTGCGTCCTTTCTCGACGTCTGTCTCCTGATAATCCGTAAAAAGGGTTTTAAACATGGTTTTACAAATCAGTTTTAAGAGTATTTTCGACATAAACCTTACATTAATGATGCAAAAAGTAAATAGCAATAAATAAAGAAGGATTTACACCCTCAGACTTACATGTTTGACGAAACGAGATGAACTAAGTTTATGTTTAGTGATGCTCGACTCGAATGTAACGAAAGTGCCCTCGTAAGAGGAAAACGATTAAGATTAATTAAGTTGATTATGGTGGAGTTGGTCAAATTGGTCGGTCATGCAAACGAGGCTGGTACTCAGAAGGATCCGAGCTTACGTGGTCGAATGTTCAAGCATGTAGGCGCCAAAAAGTAAGAACATGGTCTAGAATGCAAAGGGAGAGGAGAAGGGCGGACACTCGCGTCAGAAATATGAGGAGCGAAGGCTCCTATTTATACTAATCACGTGAAGGAATTAGGGTTTTCGGAGAGACTTTGGAAGTGAATCTCGAAAAGATATGAAAAGATACGAAAAATACGCAGAAAAGGACCTGGGAAGAGGCGCAGCAGTCACTACGTCCCTTGGAATAGGTGCAGCACCTGCTGCGTCTATTCCCAGGTGGTTTCCTCCTGCGGAAGAAAGATTTCCGTGTTTAAATTATGGAATAACGGATTAATCTTATTTTCCTTAATATTTTGTATGAATATTACGGGAAATTCTTTACCAAAGATTAAAAGATTGTGAAATATGGAATAGAAATATCTGGAACATTCCAGAACATTCTGACTCGGGATTTAGCGGTTATCAGAAAATGAAGACGGTTTTAGGCCCGGACTCCAAATGTACTCTAATTACTGTCAAAACGACCGTATCGGTGCGTAGATGACAATTAAGAGGTAGACATAAATGTTTGAGCAATCACTTGACGATAAACTTACGAACTGTCACAAATCGTTCCGCGTACCAAACATGCGGCCCAATCATCACCGGGTGGTTTGCGGGAGGTGCAGAAATGAGGTATCTACATTGAGAATTCCCTTTTTCTTTTCACTGAATAATATTATATAATTAATCAACGGTGGTGGTGTCATTTTTATGAGTAATTAGTATGGATATCGATTAATATAAAAAGTATGTATACGGTGTGTTTTGCATTAAAATAGACGGTGTTACTTTTTCATTCTGCCTTCGTCATTGGTCATTCAAACAACAATGGATGGTGAAGTATGGATTTTTACGAAAGAGAGAAGAATCTAAATGAAGGATAATATATATAATTTATGAAGTAAGAGATGTGTTATTTGAAATGGCAAGCGGGGATGCGTTATTTAAACGGTTTTGATTGAATGAATTTGGTTGCCTTCAATGACCATTTGAAAACACTTTTTCTTTTTGTCGCCCATAAATTACTAATTTTGTTTGAGTAAAAGACTAAAATATTCTTTTTTATTCTTCTATTTACTTCCTTCCCCTCCAAACTTGTCATCCTTAACATCTAACCTGATGAAGAACAATAATTTAAAATTTTTTAGCAACATTATCCAGAGAATCGGGGTAATTTATTTAGTTTACTTAATTTAATTAGTTATTTGCATCAGTTGATGAAAACAATTCTAGATTGATTGAGATTGCGACAAAAAAAATCTGGAAAATGATTTGGACACTAAAGTTACATTTGAACCAAAGAAGAATCGAGAAAGAATCAATCTACTGAGTATTGAATAAACTAAAGAAGCACATTCATAATGATGGGGCATTTCATACGCATACACTAAAAACAATTGCGCATTCGTGGCTTTATGCACATTTCACGAGACAACTTCGGCATTGTCGTGTATGATGCACTAATACGCCAAGGGCATTTCGCGAGTGCCACACGAACGATCCATGGAGGCAGCGAGGTTATCCTACGACCTCTCCACGGAGGCGGCATGGTTGCCACATGAAACCTCCATGGTAGCAGCGTGTGTTGTAGACGATTTGCTCAGTAGATATTGTGGAAGATGATGGCTCAGTGGTGCTAAATTAGGTTTGTCGAATTGTTTGGTTCGAGTCGTTGTGAAGAATGGAACTAGGTGCACATGGTGGCGGTGTTAATGGAGGTTTATTTATGAATTGAAATTTAAACGAATTCATCATGAATTGGTGGGAAAAAAATTTGTTGGGTACTTTGGTGTCATGAATCCTACATCTTCTAGCAATCATCTAGTTTTAAATCTAATTATATACAAATTAATTGTCAATTCAACAACTTTTGGGAGTCGTATATCCAATAAAAGTGTAAAAACCAAAAAATTAACTATTTGTGAGATACTCTGTATTTAATTAGTGGAAATAAAGATAAAAAGGGGTAGAATCGGAAATTTTATGTCATAATTTAGGCGACATTAATAAAAACTCGGGCGACAAAAAACACTACCTTTTGAAAAACAATGTTTTGTAATCCGAACTACGGATAATAGTAATAGTATTATATAGGATTTTGTAACAGCCCCATATACCAAAGTGTCTTACCAAGGACGACCTTAGCATATAAGGGTGCTACCATCTCGGTTGCCCGAGGTACTACGCATCATAGTAACAATAAAGAAACAACTTAAATAAAAACAAAATGATAAAGTTTACAAGTCTCAAAACAACTCCAAAAGAAACAACTGAAATAAAGTCTTAAAGTGATCTAATGTCGGCTAAAACAACATGACGACTCGGTGATGACAACGCCCATCTATGCCCCGCGAGCTATCCCATAAATCATCACCTGCTAAGCCAACTGCTCACCATCCCCAAATGGATCGCCACAGTTTTGAAAACATAAAACGGGGTCAGTCAACTACTCAACTGTATAACCAAATCAATATATACATGCAGCGAAAACAATATAACAATACAATAGCCGATCACCAATTCCAACAATCATCAATCACTGAAAGTGTGTAGCCCTACCAGGTTACCCATCGCAACAGATAACCCACATCGCCAGTGGGGGACCGCAGCCTTGCCCACCAAATCCCCGCTCATCGCAACGAGTGATCCCAGCTCCTTAATGTGCAACATGGGTATGTAACCATCTCCTAACATAGTTCCACAACAATCATCCAATCAACAATACCAACCAACCAATCTCCAACAATTCCAATCAACAATCACATGCCAACAATAAATCATGAACAATCATTTAAGTCACACAACCAACTGAGTATGAAACCCTACGTTATTCGCAATCCACACAATCACAGCAATAATTCAGAAAGGCTCCTCTACGAACTCGTCACCCATACACATATCATACAATCAAAATTTACCCTAAACTCTCAATAAATCTAAATAGGGTTTAACCATAATAATACTATGACCATAAAGACGAAAGTATGATGCTTACCGATGAATCGACGTGAAAGAACGATGTAAAAGCCCCTTAATCCGGCTTTAGAAATGATTAGATAAGTTGTACGTAGTTTAGGTTTTTAAAAGAGTGATTAGAAAATGATTAAGAAAGGCTCAGACTTCTTTATATACTTCCCCAATCATTATAATCAAAGCCGCGGATAAAACCCTGTTAGACCGGCAACTCGACCGAGTACAGGGTGTAGTTAGTGTTTACTTTATGCATTTGTTTAATATTAATTGTGATGGGTTTTGACTAGTATAGTGTTGTTTAATTAGGGTTCTTAATTTTTTATTGTAAACTTTGTTACTTTGTTACTTTGATAAGTGCATTGTTTAATAGACAAATTAGATGGTGTCTTTGAAACAAGAAAATGAAACAAAAACGACAAACAAAAATAAAAGAAGAGTTGAAAAGGAGAGTTGAAAAAACTAAACAAAGAGGAGTGGAAAAAAGGAGTAGTACAAAGATTCTAATTCCTGGCAGTGTGGTGTTGTTAGTTTAAAGTCTCACACTCTTTTCTGATGAAATTGATCAACCAGATTTGGCAAGCCTTACCTTTAATCTGTTGTTGTTATTGCACCAGTAGTTGTGTTAGTAGTGAACTAGTGATGAATGAATTAAATATTAGTCGTCGCTTCTAAATCAAGTTTGTTATAACAATTGCTTGTTCAATTCCTCCTCTTGGTCCCTTGGATTTTTTACTTGTTTTAATCTAATGGCTCATGAATCATCATGTTACAAGTTGTTTCATTCAATATTATAAGGATTATGTTTTCTGACCTTGCTTAAGTGTTCAATGACTATTACTAACTGTAGATTTTTTGAAGATGAACGACAACAATAAGGCTAGACTTAGGGTGTGGTTAGATGGTATATTTTTTACAGATAAAAAAATGTAAGACTGAATATGCTGGGGGACATGTTTGGATGAAGATGAATTTTATAGAGTTAAGCTTAGGTTATGTGAATTAGGGCTGAGCAAAACCGCATATTCGATCCGGATTTCAAAACCAGATCGGATATCCGAATTTAAAATTATCTTTTTCGTAATCTAGATCCGATCCGAATAATTCGGATATCCGAAAATCTCGAATCCGAAAATTCGGAAATACAGATTTCGGAAACCAGATTCGATCCGGATTCAAAAGTATAGAAAATGTTCCACCAAGTCTGGTGATGCGTGCATTTTATATAGTCTTTTTAAGTCTTATTTGCACGCATTTCTATGCAATTCCCGTAGTTCTAGGCTACGAAATGCCTCGGATATTCTACTTTATTTCGTTTGGCTTTAATTACAGGAATGGACCTGAAAGAAGCAGAATCGAGCCTTCTGCTGTCCCTTTAGCTTGCATTTAGGAGATGGAAGAATTGGAGCGGAAATACCTACTGTCTTGGGATGCGTGAAATCATCTTGGAAAGCTAAATCATACGTCCAAAGGCTGATCAAGTGGCACTTGACTCGATCGAGAGGTTTTGCTGGCTTAGTTCCTCGATCGAGAGCTTTGTGATGAGGAGAAGTCCTCGATCGAACCCCTGCTGTGTTCGATCGAGAGGTGGCAAATTGGTGTTCCTCGATCGAGTAATCTTTGTACTCGATCAAGAGGTTTTGGCTGGAAGATGGTCGATCGAGGAGTTTCAAAGTACTCGATCGACCAGTTTGCTATCTGACGCGAGATTTTCTTGCGTGAACTTATTAGTTTGATATTTTAAGGTACGTGTTTAGGGAATAAATATCTTTCCTATATAAAGGAAAGACTTAATTAGGTTTAGGCTATCAAATATTTTAATCCTAAATCTGTCATTAATTTCTGAACTCTTGAATCATTCTTGTTCGACGTTGCCTTTCATTTGCCGGATCTCAACTTTTGTGATTTCTTTACTTTCTTTTATTCAACTCAATTCCTTTTACACACTTAATTTATTGTTCCTTAATTGCAGTTAGTATTAGAATTGTTATTTGGTTTATGCAACTTCTTCTTATACATCTTAATACCATGTTTAGCATAGTTCATTCAATCGTTGTTGTTTTATCTATCGTTATGAGTAGCTAAATTCTCTAATGTTAGGATTAGGGGAGCCATGATAGTAAAACAATGATGCGATAATTAGTTTAGGAGGTTTTTGTTGTGAGAATTGTTTTATAGCAATATAATAGTAATTATTAGGTTGAGTGCACGCAATTGAATTAATTAAACTGGTTAAATTCAGACCTAGATCGGAAGATTGGAATGAACAGACCTGCTATGAATAATAGACTACCCCAATCAGAGCGGAAGCTATTTAGGAAGAATTTAGGGCGGATAGCGGACCGGAAGGACCTTTCCACTACTCTTCTCACATCAGACCGACTGACCCTACCTTTAGCTGATTTGCGTAATATCATGGTGAACAGACATCTTGGCATTTCTCACTTTATTTGATCACATCTGTATTTCATTCTTGCTATTTTAATTGTTGTTTCTTTTATTGTTTTTATTTAATTCATTAGTTTAGTCAAAACAAACAAATCAAAGGCCCCATTTTGAGACTGTAGACAGGCTGAATAACAAGTAGATAATGACCGCCTCCCTGTGGAGTACGATACCCAACTTACCTCTGCTATATTAGTTAGAGCCGGATGGTTTATTTTTGATAGGGTTGCGACAGCCTCATCAAATTTTGGCGCCGTTGTCGGGGAGGCAACTAGTTTATTTACTTGCTTTATTTTTGTCTGTCTTTAGCCTCAATGAATTTATTCCTTAAGGCAGTTCTTATCTTTTCTTCTAGTTTTGTTCTGATAGGTCCTGCGGGTCCTACTTAGACAGGATTTTTGGAGAAAAGCGTCAAAGAGAAGCCTTAAGTACCTTTGATTCTTCTACCAAGATGTCTAACGTCTCCAGAATTATAGCACAATTTGAAGCTCAGAATGCAAGATTTGACAAGCTGGAGAGTAGACAATCTTGGGGTGGTCCACCTCAGTTCCATACTATGGCACAATAGGTGGTCTACTGTGAGAGATGTGGTGCTGCGGGGCACAATGGTGTTATTTGTATGGCGGAGAACGACGAAGTCTATGCGTTTAAGCAGCGTATACAAGGTCGTTATGGTTCTCAAAGTGGGGGTTACCCAAACTATTCTCCACTTCCGCCGCAAAATTACTATGTGCCGCCACATCCAATTTAGAAGCAAGGCTTTCAAAAGCCTTCATTTTCTTTTCCGCCGCAGCAGGTTCCTCCCTCTACTATCAACAAGGAAGAGATTGCTGAATTGAAGTCTTTAGTGAAGATGCTTATACTTCAACTGCAAGAATATGATAAATTTAGAGAAGCTTATTTCAAGGAATTTGAGTCTCAAATAGCTCAAGTAGATGCCGAGTTGGATTTTAGGCAATCAGAGACGGTATATGCTATCTGTACCGAAAGCAGTCTTTCCTATGAAGGAGCTGAGTTGCCTATTGACGATGATTATATGTATGACTCGGAATTAGAAGATCTAGTTGAAAATGAAGCATCATACGAAGACTTCTGCACTGTACAGCAACAAAAATTTGATCGAACTACTTACAATGTTCGATCGAATGACTTATATGAGGAAGTGTTCGATCAAATAGCTTACAATACTCGATCGAATAGTTTGTACGAGGAAGACCTCGATTGAACACCCTACACTGTTCGATCGAGCACTGCTAAGGAAAAAGACCTCGATCGAACAGTCAGCATTGTTCGATCGAGTAGTTTTGGTGAAGAAACCCTTCGATCGAGCACTACTCATTCTCTATCGAATTATTTGGCTATGAACAGTGCTGACTCGTCATTTAAGCTTATCACAGATGACGATAAGAAGGTAATTGAATACCAATCCTATCTAACTGGAGGTAATGCTATTCCTTTTATTGATCCCGATGGGGTTCCTTCTAATCCTTCCGCTAAATCATATATTGATGTTGATTTGACGCCTCCGCCCCAGTTTGGTAGCAAGTTGGAGGAATATCGTCTTGTTTCTTATTATATAGGTCTTGACATGTTAAAAGACCCGGGAGGAGTATTTGAAGATTCCATCCCACATAAGAAGAGGGGGTGGGATAAGGAGAAGACGTGGCATAGTTGATGCTGTAAAGAGTCGTAGTTCTTCCGATGTTGTGCTGTGGCGACCAAAAGTAAAAATCATGGATGCTGAAGGGACTGCATTCAGTCAGAAGCCTTGTTGTAGGCCATTGATTTGCGTGGGTGGATGAAGAAAAGAAGGTTGAGTTGGGACCTATCGGAAACTAGCGTTGACCGGGCGGGAAACCATATTTTCATGTTTTGTTTGGATTTCTTAGACATTATTTTATTTAGTTTTGTGTGCTTAATAATTCGTTTTCTTGACTATAGATTGCGAAACATTTTGTATTTGGTTTTGGTAGTATTTTTGGGGCGGTATTTGCGTAATTGCAGGTACACCTGCATTCTTTTCGCAGATTGAGTTGATCTGGTGCGGCTAGCTACGACCTCCCATGTTGCTAGCTAGTTTGGGGAGGTCTCTCCCTATTTCGTGCTATCCTGTGAGTTTCTTAGCTCTTTATCTCCTTCATTTCCTTTAGTTTGCATTTTCCCTTTCCCCCTTTGCTGCTGTTGTTAGCTGTTGAGTACAATGAGGGCATTGTACGGTTTGGTTTGGGGAGGGTATATGCATCCATATCTGTGTCTGGATTTTGTTTTTATTGCATTTCAGTTTAGCACGTTTAATTTTTGCATGCATTGTTTATTTTAATTTAAAAAATTCAAAAATCTCATAAAAACTAAAAAAAAAATCAAAAATCAAAAATTTCACATTTATTTTTGCATTTAGGTTGAGATGGAACGGTTGATTTCAATGATGAAATTGCACTACACTTAGTCATTTTGCTTAAGCCCTGCAATTTTAACATCTTTTAGCATAGTCATTTTGCATAATCTACGAGTTTATGTTAAAATTTAGCTGAACGAATAGACTTGACCTGATATTTTAGCAACCTACTTATAAATTCTAAGTTTTAGAGCCTTATAAACTGGTGTCATCCATGACCAGTTTCATGTAGGATTGTGAGTAGTTACTCCTTGCATAACATGTAACATTAATTTGCATAAGTATGAAATTCAATTGCTTATTGCCTGCATACATTCGGGTTAGTGGTTGGTGTCACATGCAGGGAGGTGCTTACATTCAATTTTATTCCATTTTACCCATTAGCTCCACATTTAGCCAAATTTGCCTTTTGACCCATAACTACATCCCAAACATAGCCTGCCTTTTCGAGCTAGTTTAGTTTGTTTTTGCGGGTATATTGTTTATTGTGCCCAATTTGGTTTGTATTGGAAGTTGGGAGTTGGTATTTTGAAGAATGAGGATTGAAAAAAAATGAAAATGAAATAGAAAAATAGAAAAAAAAACGAAAGAAAAAGATGGAAAAAAAAAAGAATTTGAATGTTATCGGTTTTGCTCCTATGCATCATTATATCTTATGAGGAGTTATTTGATATTTGGTTAGGGATTTTTTATGCAATCGAGGGCATTTGTGCTTAATTTTGATGGATTAGAAACGGATATGGTTTGTTCGGCTTTGTTTAGGTAGCTAGCTTGGCTATTACCCTCACATATCCAAAAAACGTTCTGCCTCTTCTTACCCATTACCTCACTCTTCCATATTTTTGTAAGCCCTTGGCTGTGACGGGACCTTGTTTGGTTGGAATGTATGTGTACGGTAGCTAGAATTGTCTTTCATACTATATTGCATGCATGTTTATGTGGGTCGTAGTTAGGTGAGCGACTTCTTATTCTTTCTCTCTTACATATAATTGCTTACCCTTTGCTTCATGAGAGAAGAGTGACCCGTGAGAGTCCATTATCAAAGGTCTTGCAAGGTCGACGGTTCAGCGTTATTATAAACATCTTACAACTCGTTTGCATTTGACAGTTTTTGCTATAAGTGTTAGTTTGCTTGCATTAAATTGGTTTAAGTGGATGATATGTAGCTGGCTCTGAGTTTTTATTCCGTTCCATTAGTTAGTTGCATATAGTTTGCTTGGGGACAAGCAAAGGTTTGGTTTGTGAAGAATTGATGCGTGCATTTTATATAGTCTTTTTAAGTCTTATTTGCACGCATTTCTATGCAATTCTCGTAGTTCTAGGCTACGAAATACCCCGAATATTCTACTTTGTTTCGTTTGGCTTTAATTGCATGAATGGAATTGAAAGACGCAGAATCGAGCCTTCTACTTTTTCTTTAGCTTGCATTTAGGAGATTGAAGAATGGAAGCGGAAATACCTACTGTTTTAGGATGCGTGAAGTCGTCTTGGAAAGCTAAATCATACGTCCAAAGGCTGATCCAGTGGCAGTTGACTCGATCGAGAGGTTTTGCTGGCTTAGTTCCTCGATCGAGAGCTTTGTGATGAGGAGAAGTCCTCGATCGAACCCCAGCTGTGGTCGATCGAGAGGTGGCAAATTGGTGTTCCTCGATCGAGTAATCTTTGTACTCGATCGAGAGGTTTTGGCTGGAAGATGGTCGATCGAGGAGTTTCAAAGTACTCGATCGACCAGTTTGTTATCTGACGCGATATTTTCTTGCGTGAACTTATTATTTTGATATTTTAAGTTACGTGTTTAGGGAATAAATATCTTTCCTATATAAAGGAAAGACTTAATTAGGTTTAGGTTATCAAATATTTTAATCCTGAATCTGTCATTAATTTATGAACTCTTGAATCATTCTTGTTCGACGTTGCCTTTCATTTGCCGGATCTTAACTTTTGTAATTTCTTTACTTTCTTTTATTCAACTCAATTCCTTTTGCACGCTTAATTTATTGTTCCTTAATTGCTGTTAGTATTAGAATTTTTATTTGGTTTATGCAACTTCTTCTTATACATCTTAATACCATGTTTAGCATAGCTTATTCAATCGTTGTTTTATCTATCGTTATGAGTAGCTAAATTCTCTAATGCTAGGATTAGGGGAGCCATGATAGTAAAACAATGATGCGATAATTAGTTTAGGAGGTTTTTGTTGTGAGAATTATTTTATAGCAATATAATAGTAATTATTAGGTTGAGTGCACGCAACTGAATTAATTAAACTGGTTAAATTCAGACCTAGATCGGAAGATTAGAATGAACAGACCTGCTATGAACAATAGACTACCTTAATCAGAGCGGAAGCTATTTAGGAAGAATCTAGGGCGGATAGCGGACCGAAAGGACCTTTCCACTACCCTTCTCACATCAGACCGACTGACCTTACCTTTAGTTGATTTGTGTAATATCGTGGTGAACCGACATCTTGGCATTCCTCTCTTTATTTGATCATATCTTTATTTTATCCTTGCTATTTTAATTGTTGTTTCTTTTATTATTTTAATTTAATTCATTAGTTTAGTCAAAACAAACAAATCAAAACCCCCATTTTGTGATCGTAGACAGACTGAATAACAAGTAGATAGTGACCGCCTCCCTGTGGAGTATGATACCCGACTTAGCTCTGCTATATTAGTTAGAGTCGGTTGGTTTATTTTTGATAGGGTTGCGACAGCCTCATCATCTGGTATCCCTGTATCAGTGGTATTGGGCTACTGCAGACTCAAACTAAAGGCAATTTTGGTCCATTTCGATCGCATAAATTACAAGTCTTGATCGCATAAATTACAAGTCTTTATTACAAATTTAAAAACAAGTCTAATAACCGCATAAACTAAACATAAAGTTTCAAAATAAGTCTAAAAACCAAAACGGGCAAACAATTTCCGCATGTGCATTCAACTATTATCAACTACGATCTCAGGTTGCCCCAACACCAAGTCTTCCATTCCTGCCATTTTTAGATTAAAAACACAATTAGTACGAGTTTTCATTCCTTCCATTATATACATTATATACATTATACAACTTTAACAAATACTCTATAAGAAGAGGAGAACAATGAAGCAAAGTATGAGCAAAAACATGTACAAGACTACAAGGAAAAATGATGCAGCAGACGCAGCACTATGTAAAATGTTAGCTACTAGTAACTTTATTACTTAATTCAAATTCAAATCATTTTCATAAAAAAAAAAGATAGAAACCAAACCACAGGTCAGAGATCAAAAAATAAAAAATGGACTCACCTTCTTCAATTCTCTCCATGTCAAATAATGTGTCTACAATGCAAAGTGGAGTACCGGAAGTACGGAGCCAATCTTGTGCGCATTAAAGAGCCTCCACCATTCCTGGAGACAAATAGGTATGGAATGAATCAAGAACCCGACCCCCGGTGCTAAAAGCGGACTCTGAAGCCACCGAGGAGACCGGAATGGCAAGTACATCGCGGGCCATCATAGCAACTACGGAATATCTTTTTTGGTTATCCTTCCACCATTGTAGTATGTTAAAAGACGATTCCCTACTTTCTCGAGGATCATCCAAGTACTTCTCCCATTTTGTTTTTTTCCCCACATCCTCATCACCCATTTCCATTTCAAACTCATTACTCAAAGAGCACCAAAGTTAAAAATATCATCTTGTTTTTTTCTCCTTTGGATGAACGCTAGTTCTGGTTGTGTTAGTGGAACTGGAAGAAGAGGCAGCTCCCTTTGATTGAGGAATAGAAGAAGAATACTCCTGAAATAAGGTTTGTAAGAATTATTTGATATTCAAGCTTGAAATTTTACCTTTGTCTTCACCATATGCTTTCTTCACCATCCACTCCACACGAACCAACTTCCATCTTGGGTCAAGTATTAATGATATAAATAAAAGCAAATTTAAGTTCTCAATCTTACCCCAATACTTGTCATACTTGACCTTCGTTTTAGATGCCATTTTTCTAATGCCGTCATCTTCATGAGTGAGATGCTTAGAGAGCACCTCACCAACACCAAATATCACCTCAACATAAAAATTACTAGTGACATAAAGAGAACCCGACATTTTCAATGTGGCATCATAGAAAACTTTCAAAAAAGGTAACAAGGAGGACACTTGTTTCCACTCCTCAGTCGTAACATCATCACCATGCTTGCTCATTTAAATTTGGAGAGTGGAGTCTTTCACATATAAAAGTCCAAATGCCTTTTTAAACTTTAAAGAAGACCCAAGCATCATATAAGTGGAGTTCCATCTAGTCTCGACGTCTAAACATACACTACTTTTACTTGCTATTTTCTCCTCTAACACACATGCCTCAAAGTTTTTCTTTCTAGCGGGTGAGGACCTTACATATACATAAAGCACGAATTTTGGTAACTGCTTTTAAAAGTTCATGTAAGCCATATTTAACCACTAAGTTTAAAATATTGGCAGCACATCTCATATGTAAATACTTTCCTTGCATTAAATCATGAATTATTGAACTTCCTCTTTAAATAATCAACAGCAACATCATTAGAGCTAGCATTGTCTACCATCACAGTCAATACTCTTGTCAAATTCCATTCAGACAAACACATTTCAACCGTTTGACCAATTATCTTTCCCATATGACCAGAAACTTGACAAAAGTTGATGACTCTTTTATGCAAATTCCAATCACGATCAATGAAATGAGCAGTTAGACACATATAACTTAAGTTTTGACCAGAAGTCCACAAATCAGTAGTAAGACACACCCTAGAAGACATAGTTCAAAAGAAATCATGCAACTTTCTCCTTTCCTCAATGAATAAACTGTAACAATCTTTAGCAAGAGTAAATCGAGAAGGAACGGTAAATTGAGGATTCATGTCTTTGCAAAATCCTCTAAATCCATTTTTCTCCATAGTGATAAACGGTAACTCATCCACAATTATCATCCTAGCAAGCGACTTTCTAGTTCTATCATAGTCATAGGCCCACAATGTTGGAACACTAACATTTTCGATGAAACCGTCTTCATTAACAATGGTCGTGGTCTCAAAATTAAGTAACTTTTGTTTGATATCAACATTGGCAGCCACACTTGGACACTTTTTAAGATGGCCAGACAAAGTACTAGTCCCATTAGTTGATTTGCAATTTACAATTCCATCACAATATAGACAAGTAGCGGTTTCTCCATTATCAACTTTTTCAAAATGATCCCAAAAAGGATATCGATTTTTTCTGAACTTACCCACCTGAGTTACAGTACTATGTGTGGGTGTTTTTGGTGGTTTACCTCTTTTTTTGTTCGTTGATGGTGGAGGATTCGTTTTCGCCTTCTTAGTGGAAACATGCTCATTACCAGCATCATCATCTTCTAAATCTATGAATCTTGCAACACTATTGTCATCGTAACTTGATGTTATATGCATAAAATGAAGAAAGAAAGAAAGAAAAAATTACACGACTTGCAAGGTTGGGCATTAAGATGATTAATGTGGAACAACCTAACAAGTTAAACATGATAATAAATGGAATAAGTAAGATTTCTTTATCCCCACAAATATAACCACTGCCACTAGAAGAGACAAAACAAATACAAGAACAATGTAGATGTACTCAAACTCATTTCAATTCCAGTGGCTACAGATTACAGAATAGAACAAGTTGGTTATTTACTAAGTGACTACACAAGACTACTAATAAGCAAGTTTCGACTGAATCAGGCAGAGAACATTCTCGGCACAAGCTTAAATCAAACCTACCTTTATATCAGAAATTCGAATTAGCTCTTGAAAAGAAATCCACTGGAATCAAAATCGTCTATTGAATAACATATACCCAATACAATCAAACCATAACATCATAACAGTTTATTGGTGTGAGAACAATAGTATATTGACACTGAAATCATCAAAATTAAATAAGTAAATCAAATATCTAATCATCAATAATTAAATAAGTAAATAAAAACCGTCTGATTTCAATTACGTAATTAATAGAATAAAGCACATAAATTTTAGATTAAACACAAATCGAAAACAAGAAAAATAAATTACCTTAGTGATTAACTGATGATTGATGATGAGCGATTGTCGATTGTCGATTTGAGATGAGCGGTTGATGATGAGATAATGAGATCTAAAAGAGGATAGGAGAGGATAGAGAAGGGGGCAGGGAGGCGTTACTTTGATTTTTAGGGTTTGAATAAAATGTGAATGAGTGAATGGTTGGTTGGTTTTACTCTTTTCATTTTTACGTTTTCCCTTTTTTTTAAAAAAAAATTGAATCGGATTCGGATATCCGGTTTTAAGAAAATCGCAATCCACATCCGATCCAGTTTATTCGGAAAAAACTGGATCGGATATCCAATTTAAATGGTATCCACATATTCGGATTTTTTTTTCGGATTTCGGATCGTATTCGGAAAAAGAATTGGATCGGATATTTTTTTCTCAACCCTAATGTGAATGATGTATTAAGGAAGAAACTAAACTATAATGAAAAGCACTCTTTTTGGTATAAAAGAGATCGATTGAGTTTGTTTGCAAGGAGGCATAAAATCAGATATGATAGAGATGTGTTTGATTTGTTGAGAACAAAAGATAATAAAGGGATGGTTACCTTGTATGTGGTCAAAGAGATGACACCTGGAGAGACAAGAGAGTTTTATGACAATTTAATCCAAAGTACAAACCCAACTACCCCTTGAAGATCAAAGTTGGCTGTGAAAAGCATTGCAAACAACAACTATTAACTCAACCAAAGCCTTTGAAAGTGCTTTTTCCTGACCCTAATACTTTTCCTCCCCAAGTCACACAACATCACAAACCTCCAGAAAAGAACCCTAAAAAAACCCCTCCTAAAACAATCCCTTCTAAGAAAACCCCTCCTAAAACAATCCTTCCTAAAACATTCACTCTTAAAAAAGCTCATAAGACAACCCCTTCTAGTACAGCTCCCAAAAAAAGCTCCTAAAGCAGCCCCTAAAACAGCTCTTTCTAATACACCCCTTCATAGTGATGGTGATGAATCTAGTGACTCAGATTATGAACCTAGTGAGCTCAGTTATGATGAATTATATGGTTTACAAGATGAATCAAATGAAGATGACTTATTTGCTGAAACTATTGACCCTGATATACTAAGGAGTGTAGAAGGTGCTTTTAGAGGGTTTTTTGATGATTTTGCTACTGAACAATGGGAAGGAGATGAGAAGACTGAAGAGGGGGAAGATGATGTGTTGCTATATGATGACGATGAACTAGAGAGTGAGGCAGATTCTAATGTTGAGCATAAAAAAGTATCCCACTTTTAATCCATCTGCTGGATTTAAGGGATCTGTTAGCTTGATTAAAGGGTTGAAGTTTCCAAACTATAAGGTGTTTAAGAAGGCTCTGAGGTTCCATTGCATTGAAGAGGGGTATGTGTAACGCCCCGAAAACGCAGGGAGTAACAAAATAATATAACTTTATTTTATTATTAAAACTTCAGCGAAAACTTATAAAAACGGTGAAAATTACAAAAAAAAACTTGTTACTCGCCTAAACATGATTTTTCTTTACTCGAAACATTATTAATCGTATACAATTCTTCATATCGGACATCCTTTAAATTTTCCTTACTCACGCCCTTCCCTATTTCTGACACCTGAAAAAGATATGAACAGTATGGGGTCAGCCAACCACCGGCTGAATATGGCTCCAGTAACCTCCACCGGCCCCTAAAGACATTCCCATATATCTTACCTGGGATAAACAGTTTTCCTTAATAATCATGGTATACTATTACTGAAAAGAGACACATTATGGAGCCAAGACTCCCTTAGGCTAAGCCCTCCTCCATGTACACGGGATAATGTAACCACTTTTGAAATTCCCTGGTCTTTTACCAGGTATATTTGGAACCATTGTTTCCTTGGGCTATGCCCTCCTCCGTGTACACAGGATAAATAATAATGTCATCTCCCTTCAATAATCGTATACAAATAAACAAATGGCCAAATGTACATTATAAAAGTACCAACATAAGCAAAAACACATGGGACAATTTATATAACATGTGAGTCATATAATGACATTAAAACGAGAACATAGCTACTACCATTATGATATGTTAACTTATTTTATTCTTAGCAATATAACGGTATGACGGTAATTAAATAATTACTACGACGAAGGGTCCCGAAACCATACCTTATTGTCGGGATTGTCAAACGCACTCAAGATCTCCTTTATTATATCCTCCTTTTTCCCCACGTGCCCCTCCCTTTTCTTATTCTTTATATAATGATAGTTTTTTTTGTTGTGTGCATGAATCATTAGCCAAACTCCCCTTTTTATAGCTATTCATTGTCGGTTAAAATGATAGTTTTGCTTACTAATCATTACTAGGTCCCTATATAGACCTTAGATGTGTAAAAATTTGGTGTAAAACATGTACTACGTGGGTTTATGCATGTAGTAATCTACTCATGTATAGTCCACTATTCTAGAAAGTCAATCAAGGCTAGCTACTACATACTTAATACTAGTTAACATTTTTATACATACATATGCTTCCCATACTATTATTTATATAAAAAAGTTATTTGTTTTAGTGGTATACTTATTATGAATTAAGAAATTATTAATGTGGTAAGGTAGATCAAGTTAAAATAGGAATGACTAAATAAAGTTACATAGTGGTCTCTTTTAAAAAAAAAAAAAAAAAAAATTGGTAACATTTTATTTATACCTCGTAGTATATAAATTTATTTTATTCGGAATATTACATTCTACCCTCCTTATAATAAGTTTCGTCCCGAAATTGGACATACCTTACTTATTGGAATAGATGGGGGTATTTGTCTTTCATTTCCATCATTGTTTCCCAAGTCGCTTCTGTCACATCATGATGGGACCAAAGGACTTTTACCAATGGAATAGTTTTGTTACGAAGAACTTTTTATTTGTGATCCAAGATTTGAATGGGTAGCTCCTCGTAAGTAAGATCTTCTCTAACTTGCAAGAGTGGCATTTTGACAACATGGCTAGGATCAGAGATATATTTTCTCAAAAGTGAAACATGAAAGACATCATGAATCCTTGACAGTTCCATCGGTAGGAGTAGTCGATATGCCACATCTCCTACTCGTTCAATTATTTTAAATGGTCCTACATACCTCGGACTTAGTTTTCTCTTCTTTCTAAATCGGATCACTCCTTTTGTAGGTGACACTTTTAAAAATACAGAATCACCTTCTTGAAATTCTATAGGTCGTCTTTTTAAGTCCGAGTAACTCTTCTGTCGACTTTGTGCCGTTCTCATTTTCTCTTGTATGAATCTTACTTTATCGGTGGTTTCTTAAATTAGATCAGGTCCAATGACTCTGGATTCATCAATATTACTCCAACACAAAGGTGTTCTACACTTTCGTCCATACAGAGCCTCATACCGAGCCATACCAATACTCGCATGATGACTATTGTTATAAGAGAATTCTATTAAAGGTAAGTGTTGCTCCCATGATCCATGGAAATCCAGAATACATGCCCTTAATAGATCCTCTAATGTTTGAATAGTTCTCTCGGTTTGACCATCTGTCTGCGGGTGAAAAGCAGTACTATATTTAAGTTGAGATCCTAGGGCTGTTTGTAAACTTTTCCAAAACCTAGATAAGAAATTTGTATCCCTGTCTGATATGATTGTCCTTGGAACCCCATGTAGTCTAACTATTTCTTTTATATATTTCTTTGCTAATTTCTCGGAATTCCATGAAGTCTTAGTGGCCAGAAAGTGAGCACACTTAGTTAATCTGTCCACTATTACCCATATTTCATTCATCCCTTGCGATGTCACGGGTAGTCCAGTCACGAAATCCATAACAATTGATTCCCATTTCCAAGTGGGAATATCCAAGGATTGTAAGAGTCCTCCCGGCCTTTGATGTTCTATTTTTACTTTTTGACAAGTCAAACATTTGGCCACAAATTCTGCTACCTCCTGTTTCATATTACTCCACCAAAATGTATGTCGAAGATCTTTGTACATTTTATTACCCCCTGGATGTATTGAATATCGGGAGTGATGCGCCTCATCTAATATTCTTCTCTTGAGAGTCCCCGAGTTAGGAACACATAACCATTCTTGAAACCATAGTGATCCATCCCTTGGATGATGAAACCATGTGCTTTTCCTTTTTGGATATCCTTACGAATCTTATCAAGTTGGGGATCCGTTTCTTGAAGTTCTTTTATTTCTTCGCACAAGGTTGGTCTTATTTCTAGTGCTGCTATATGCCCGGTTAGGTTGCCCTTAACCATTTCTATATCCAACCTTTCTATGTCTCTTTGAATAGTGGGCTCCTCAATATTAAGTATATCTAAAGTTGTGGGAGGTTTTCGGCTAAGCGCATCAGCTACCACATTAGCCTTGCCAGGGTGATACTGGATATCTAAGTCATAGTCTTTGAGAAATTCGAGCCATCTTCGTTGCCTCATATTAATCTCTTTTTGGGTAAAAATGTATTTCAAACTCTTATGATTGTGGGATCCCTGAAAAAATCTCCTTTTTGAAAATATAGTAAATAGTATGGAGTCGCCAGTAGGTTTTATAAAAAAACATACAAAAATAAAGTTAACGGAAAAGGCCCCTTTTGATCCCTGGAATGGGGACTGATCCGTCACTCCGGTCTGAACCAAAGATTGCGGATTCGGGGCTAAAGGTACGATCAGAGAAGGTGTTAGGCACCCGGATCGCCCATCAAACTGACGGCTTCTACTATTTATTTGTAATATTATATATTTGACGATTTAAACAAAAGAAAACGTTTTTTAAAACAATTTATACAAATTATTTACAAACAACGAAAGCTAAATTACGATAATATAAGAAGTAAAGAATAAATATGACACCCTCAGGCCTACCTGGATACGGCGTTTCGACAATTAGCTTACTCGAACTGACTTTAGGGCGTCTTTATGCTCAAAATAGGGTGGACGTATGTATGTGAAAGTATGATGGGAAGGTGGTATTTTGTATGGAATAGTATTTTCTGAAAAGGTAGTATATATTTTTTTATGAATTTTTCTCTGATGAATAAAGGTGTAAAGGGGAGTATTTATACTAGTTCAGACGAAGTATTTGGCAAGAACTGGAATTTCCGTAAGATGGAGTTTTGTCCAGACGTTATCCTTTAGAATTATAGTGCATGTGGTATTTTGACCAATAATACTCACCAGGCATTACCAAGTCTATTGATAGTTGACTTCTTTGCTTATTCCAAACAAATTGTCTCCACTAAACTTCTACGTAAAACAATCCTCCGCATTGTGTACGCATGCAAATTCCTTATTTGTTGTTGGGCCACTCTTCGTAAAACACGATCTTTAGCCTTTCATATGGGCTGAAAACAACCAACTGGGCCGTCAAGTTACATAAGAGGTGTTACCTCGCACATACGTACTTATTATTTGGCCCGATCAAATACAACTACTAAAAATGTATAACTCCTCGGTATTATTTACGGTTTGGTGCCGTTAATATATAATATTACTCCCATGATCAATTAAGTGGGTTAAAAATGTGGCAAATTGTCGAAGTGGACTGGGTTATAAAATGGTTGTTTTGGGGACGATTTTGAGCATAAATAACCTTATATCAAATTCAAGTAAGTTTCATTCCGAATTAAATAAGTGCCTCATCATCGGGTGTTCCAAGGCCGGTAGACATTTTGAGGTGTCTACAGATCAGTATACATGAGACATGAGACTCCATAAAGGTAATGCCTCCAAATTTTCAAGGCAAAAACTACAGCTGCAAGTTCCAAATCATGTGTAAGGTAATTTTGCTCATGTGGTCTTAATTGTCTGGAAGCATATGCAATTACTTTCCCATTTTGCATTAATACACATCCTAATCCTTGTTTTGAGGCATCACTAAATAATTCAAACCCGTCGGTGCCATTGGGAAGGTTAAGCATAGGTGCAGAGGTAAGTCGACCCTTAAGTTCAGAAAATGATTTCTCACACTTATCACTCCATTCAAATTTGGTATTCTTCTTTATAAGGTTGGTGAGGGGCTGAGCAATCTTTGAAAAATCTGCCACAAATCGACGGTAATAACCAGCTAATCCTAAGAAACTGCGGATTTCCGTCACATTTTTGGGTCTGGGCCAATTTGTAATTGCTTCTACCTTTTGTGGATCCACTTGTACTCCCTCTTTTGATATAACATGTCCTAAGAAAACTACCTTATCCAACCAAAAATCGCATTTCTTCAACTTAGCATAAATTTTATTTCCTCTCAGTGTTTCTAAGACTATCCTCAAGTGCTCTCTATGCTCCTCTTGGTTTTTAGAATAAACCAATATGTCATCTATGAAAACAACCACAAATTTATCCAAGTATGGTCTAAACACTCTATTCATTAAATCCATGAAAACTGCTGGAGCATTGGTAGGACCAAAAGGCATAACAAGAAATTCGTAATGTCCATATCGGGTTCTAAAAGCTGTTTTTGAAACATCTTCTGGTTCTATTCTCAATTGATGGTATCCTGAATGAAGGTCAATTTTTGAGAATATAGTTGAACCTTGCAACTGGTCGAACAGGTCATCTATTCTAGGCAAAGGATATTTGTTCTTTATGGTTATTTTATTAAGCTCACGGTAGTCTATGCACAATCGTAAACTTCCATCCTTGTTTTTAACAAAAAGTACAGGTGCACCCCATGGAGATGTACTAGGTTTTATGTATCCTTTCTCTAATAATTCATCGAGTTGGCTTTTAAGTTCCTTTAACTCTGCAGGAGCCATCCTATAAAGTGCCTTAGAGATAGGACTAACACTCGGAACTAGTTCAATGGTAAAATCGACTTCTCTATGTGGGGGCATCCCTGGTATTTCATCTGGAAAGACATCTTTAAATTCTCTAACTATGGGTATGTTTGCCATGCAGGGTTCATGCCCTTGAATATAATGAATCTCACAAAGAAATCCTTCGCACCCTTGACGTAATAACTTTAAGATCTTCATTAGGGAAATGATCCTCTTGGTTTTGTTTGTTTTGGTACCATGGAAAATTACTTTGTCCCCATTTGGACTTGTAATAGTTACCACTCGTTCTTGGCAGTCTACTATAACATGGTTTTCTATAAGCCAATACATCCCTAAGATAATATCAAAATCATGTAGGTCAAGTTGAACGAGGTTAGCCAAGAAAGGATTTCCTTCTATGATCAGGATACTATCCTTATATACAACTGAGCAAATAACGGTGTTTCCATTGGGTAACCCTATCGTGTGTTCTATATTTTGAATGCTAGGGACAAGTTTAAGTCTTTTACTCAAGGAAAGAGATATAAATGAGTGGGATGCTCCAGTATCAAATAACACATTAACAGGAGTAGAGTTGAGAAAAATGTTACCCGTAACTATGTTGTCTGAAGGTTCCACCTCCTGAGAGCTCATTACATACACTCGCCCTGGTATGGGACTTGGCTTTTGAACCATTTATCCTTGTGACTTAGGAGTAACTCTTGAAACATTATAGTTAGAGTTGGTGGCTACTCCAGTTGTCATTTTATTTCTCAAAGTTGGATAATTGATTCTTTTGTGTCCAGGGTTTCCACATTCAAAGCATCGTAGGTTTGGGTATCTACATTGGTTTGTGGTATGATTGGTAAATCCACATTTTTTGCACAAAGCGGGAGACTGGTACCCTCCTTGGAATCGCCTTAACCGAGAACTTTCGTCCTGGAAAGTTAGGTTGTTTATGAAAATCCCTACCTAGTGTCTCACCTCCCTCAAACATTCTTTTTGGCTTGGTTTGGTCTCCCCTTTCGTTGAATATTCTCTCCGCATTAGTGGCCTTATCATACATCTCTTGGTAATTTAAACAGGTATGGGTAGATATTGCGAAGATTCCAATTGAGTCCTCTCTCAAAACAGTTCATTCTTAATTCCTCAGTCGCCACCATGTGAGGCGCAAATCGCAACAATTCCATAAATTTGGTGGCATAATCCATAACCGATTTTGAACCTTGTACTAACTCATTAAATTCTTCTTCCTTTTGTCGTCGAAGTGATTGAGGATAAAATTTGGATCTCATAAGTTCTTTAAATTGAGTCCATCCAAATCCTTCCTCATTTCGTCTTTCTTTTACTGTTTCCCACCAAATGTCAGCTTGACCTATGAGGTGGTAAACCACAAATCCCACTTTCCATTTTTCAGGACAATTTATTGCTTCAAATAGTTTATCCATACTCATGACCCAATCTTCAAACTCTACTGGATCAGGCTTACCATCATAAGTCTTTGGATTATAACCTACCATTTTTTTAAAATATTTCATACTCTCTTCTTCCTCACTTAGTTGGTTGCCTCTTATTGCTTCCGCTATAATTGTTACAAGACCCCTCGTATCATTTGTCATTGGTTGGGTTATGTCGGAACTATCTGCGTTAGTCATCCTATAGCATGGATGAAAAAATTAAATTAGTTACAAAACATATGAGAAACTTTTTCTTAAAGAAAATTGACTATATCATACATAAACTATTACTGATATTATATATTAACTGCATCATACATAACGTCATGAAACATTAACGTTATTGTACATACACACTACCATACAATACCTGAAAACATATGGTGACTAACTAGTATAATCCCAGGTGACTACCCTTTATTCGTCTACCTTCCTTATGTTATACCATACATAAGCCACCCTTGTTTTTTTATACAAGACAAAATTTTGTTAGACACCTGACTACTTCATATTAGTTTATCTTACATGGATCACCACCCCCTTACTGGTCATCTTCATCGGAGGAGCTAGCTGGCTCATATTCCGAGACAGAAATTTTACTCGAGATTTCACTTTCATTTTCTTCAACCTCATCCCTATCGTCCACCTGGTCCCCATCTTCCACCTCCTCATTGTTGACGGATTCTCCATCAGATAGATAAACCACATTTTCCAATTCATGATTGAGTAGCTCCACGGCTAGATCCTCAAAAGATGGATACCATTTGCAATTAAGCACCCCTCCTATGTAAAGATATTTCTCATGATTTGGGATCCCATTAACAATCAAATCAGAATACCTTGCCTTGAACCCAGCCCATGGTGCAGTATTTGGCAATGTCTTAACAAGGCAGTGAGCTTCAAATGGGATAGACAAAGCAAACTGGGGAAACATGTGGTTATAACTGTCCAGGGTAGTTTTCATTCGATGGATATGGTCAGTCATTCGATCATTTTCTTTCATAACTATCTCCCGAGGATCTGGGAAGGGTGCTGCCATGCTAAACATTATCACAAAAAATAGTATTATTAACCAACTATATCAATTAAAAAAATATAAAAGAAAAAATAATATATATATATAGAAGAAGAAAAAAATTAATAACCATCCTACTACGATCTACCCCTCTCTCAATCAATTATAATTTTAAACCCGATTTCTTTTTCCATATAATTTATTGAAAAAAAAAAATTTTTTTTTAACCTAGGCTCTGATACCACTTTGTAACGCCCCGAAAATGCAGGGAGTAACAAAATAGTATAACTTTATTTTATTATTAAAACTTCAGCGGAAACTTATAAAAACGGTGAAAATTACAAAAAAAAAACTTGTTACTCGCCTAAACATGATTTTTCTTTACTTGAAACATTATTATTCGTATACAATTCTTCATATCAGACATCCTTAAAATTTTCCTTACTCACGCCCTTCCCCATTTCTAGCACCTGAAAAAGATATGAACAGTATGGGGTCAGCCAACCACCGGCTGAATATGGCTCCAGTAACCTCCACCGACCCCTAATGACATTCCCATATATCTTACCTGGGATAAACAGTTTTCCTTAATAACCATGGTATACTATTACTGAAAAGAGACACATTACGGAGCCAAGACTCTCTTAGGCTAAGCCCTCCTCCATGTACACGGGATAATGTAACCACTTTTGAAATTCCCTGGTCTTTTACCAGGTATATTTGGAACCATTGTTCCCTTGGGCTATGCCCTCCTCCGTGTACACAGGATAAATAATAATGTCATCTCCCTTCAATAATCGTATACAAATGAACAAATGGCCAACTGTACATTATAAAAATACCAAAATTAGCAAAAACACATGGGACAATTTATATAACATGTGAGTCATATAATGACATTAAAACGAGAACATAACTACTACCATTATGATATGTTAACTTATTTTATTCTTAGCAATATAACAGTATGACGGTAATTAAATAATTACTACGACGAAGGGTCCCGAAACCATACCTTATTGTCGGGATTATCAGACGCACTCTAGATCTCCTTTATTATATCCTCCTTTTTCCTCACGTGCCCCTCCCTTTTCTTATTCTTTATATAATGATAGTTTTTTTGTGTTGTGTGCATGAATCATTAGCCAAACTCCCCTTTTTATAGCTATTCATTGTCGGTTAAAATCATAGCTTTGCTTACTAATCATTACTAGGTCCCTATATAGACCTTATATGTGTAAAAATTTGGTGTAAAACATGTACTACATGGGTTTATGCATGTAGTAATCTACTAATGTATAGTCCACTATTTTAGAAGGTCAATTAAGGCTAGCTACTACATACTTAATACTAGTTAACATTTTTATACATACATATGCTTCCCATACTATTATTTATATAAAAAAGTTATTTGTTTTAGTGGTATACTTATTATGAATTAAGAAATTATTAATGTGGTAAGGTAGATCAAGTTAAAATAGGATGACTAAATAAAGTTACATAGTGGTCTCTTTTTTAAAAAAAAAAAAAAAATTGGTAACATTTTAGTTATACCTCGTAGTATATAAATTTATTTTATTCGGAATATTACAGTATGACTATTACTACTTGCACAACTGTCCAAAGAGAGTGACTGTTTATTGCAAGTAAAAGTGTGATTGTGTATGGAACAAAATAAGAGGTAAGCTTGGGAGGTATGGTTGTGCCAGTAAGAACAAGTGTGGATTCAGAGTTCATGGGAGGTTATTAGAGAGCCAGAATACCTTTCAAATTAAGAGCCTCAAACTGAAACACAAGGACAATTGCACATTAGCTGACAGAAACACAAAGGCTTTTTTTTTGGGGTAAAATGTAAAAAATATATTAAAGCTCAAAAAACCATATACAAGTTTTCACATGGAGAATTCCTAGCACAAACTCAGTCATCTGACTGTAGTTTTGCCCATATATACTATTACATTAGTTTCTCAATCCATTGCATATCCTTCCTAGCCATAATGCCCTGCGATTGCTGCTGAATCCTGCTTCTGATATCCCCTTGTATCATGACTACACATCTGCCAGGACTGATTATAGTACTTTCATGCCTGCTCTCATTTCTTTGTTTCCAGATGTAATACATGGTAGCATTTAGAATACTGTTCAGTACCCCATTCTTCAGTCTAGTGAATCTCCTATGTTGCCACCAGTTTTGAGTATTGTCAACAGACATTTTCACTCCCATCCATTCCTGTATCCTCTGAAGAACTCTCCTGCTGTACTGGCACTTAATGAAAAGGTGTTGGGGTGACTCTTCCTCTTGAGCACAGATACAGCAGCTGCTGTCCAGGCTGATACCAAGTCTAAGTAATTTGTCCTTGGCATTAAAACCTTGTTGTTAGTAAAGCCAAGAAATAAAGTTGTGTTTAGGGATGGACCATTTGGTCCAAACAATATGGTGCCAGTTTACTTCCTGCTTGCCTTGCCTTAACCAGAGGTAGCCCTTTTTAATAGTATATTCCTTGCCTGGTACATTGATCCATTCATTCTGGTTATATGCTGGTTGAAATTCCCTCTTCAGTTTGCACACCTTCTTCCAAGTCCAGCTGGCCTCCTGTGGAGGGTTATAGTCCTCCCACAACTGTCCTTTCAGATATACATTATGCACCCATTGCACCCAAAGTTTGGACGGGTGAGCCTGTACCCACCAAACCAGTTTCCCTAATGCTGCCTTGTTCCATGTGTACTCATCTCTTAATCCAAGTCCCCCCTCCTTCTGATTAGTGCAAATTTTAGACCAAGCTACAGTGGGGGTTCTTGCGTATTCAGTCCCTCCATGCCACAAAAAAATCCTGCAGATTGCTTCAATTTTGATTAGTACTGCTTTTGGGATAATGAAAATTGATGCCCAGTAAGAGTGTAAAGTTCTATATACTGCCTTTATCAGTACCAATCTCCAGCATAAGATAGTTTCTTGGTCCCTAACTGTCTTATTCTTTCCAAAACTTTATCAATCAGTGGCTGGCAATCTTTGATTGATAATTTAGATGGTTTGATGGGTACACCAAGGTATTTGAATGGCAACTGACTCTCAATACATCCAGAGACCTGAACTATTTCTTTTCTGATTTCACTGCTCACCCCATTAAAGTACACATTTGATTTTCCCTTACTCATCTAAAGACCTGATGCTTGAGAAAATGTGGAGAAGGTACGTAGCAAGATCATAATGGACTCCACATCCCATTTAGAAAATAGTAGTAGATCATCTGCAAACATTAGACTGCTCAGTTTCATGGGTTTGCATAAAGGATGAAACCTGAACTTCATTGTGGAAGTGGTGTAGGCTAGTAATCTGCTCAAGTATTCCATGCAAATTGTAAACAGCAGAGGGGACAAAGGATCTCCTTGCCTTAATCCTCTTTATCCCTTAAACCAGCCAAAGCTATCCCCATTAAGATTCAAAGTGTAAGTTGCAGTTGTAACACACTCCTTAATGAGATTGATAAAATCATTTGGGAAGTTCAATTCCTGCAGCATCTGGAATAGAAAGCTCCACTCCACTGAATCATAGGCCTTCTGCAAGTCTATTTTGAACAAACATCTAGGTGAGGCACTCTTCCTTCCATAGAGCTTAACTAGATCTTGGCAAATTAGTATGTTCTCCATTATGCTTCGACCTTGAATAAATCCACCTTGTGTGACAGAAATTAAGTGAGGGAGGACCAAAACCAGTCTTGCACAAAGTAACTTTGAAATGCATTTGTAAACCACATTACAGCAAGCTATGGGTCTGAATTGCATAACAGTAGTTGGATTTGGCACTTTAGGAATTAGGGTAACATTAGTAGCATTCAACTGTTTCAGGAGCTTACCATTCCTAAAGAATTCATGGACAGCAGCACATACATCACCTCCAACAATGTCCCAGCTAGTTTTAAAAAATTGACTGGAATAGCCATTTGGACCCGGGGCTTTTTCATTTGGTATACTGAAAATGGTTTTTTTGATTTCCTCATCAGTAAATGGTGATAGCAGTATCTGCTAATGATAATCTTCACATTTAGTACCTTGTTGCACTACCCTGGAGCTGACAGAAGTGGTGGGGTTAGATTGGCCAAGCAGCTAAGTGTAAAAATTTATGAAGCTCTCCTGCATACCCTTCTTATCAACATGCTGCTTCCCATGGTGATCAGTGATCTGGACAGTCTGATTCTGCCTCCTCCTAGTTTTCAAAAGGCCATGAAAGAATGATGTGTTTGCATCCCCATCTGCATTCCATTTCATCTTTGCTTTTTGCTGCAGGAATTGGGTCTGAGCTTTAGCCAGTTGCTGATAGCTCTCTCTAGCCTCGCATTCCTGTTGAACTAGGCTTAAGTCCTGAGGATTCACTCTCAGAGCCTGCTGTATCTTGGTAAGTTTGGTGAGGGCTACCTCAGCATTGATCTCAATATCAGCAAACCTGGTTTTGTTCAGCAGCTTGAGTCCTTGTTTTAGATTCTTCAATTTTCTAGCCAGTTCATACATCTTAGTTCCAGTCTGCATACATTGCCAGCGTTCCTGAACAGTCTCTTTAAAGTTAGGGGCCAGACTCCACATATTAAAATATTTAAACGGTCTGGTTCTCTTATCATCATGGAGATTAGACTGCACCACACATGGGGTATGGTCAAAAGTTCCCTCTGGCAAAAAGTGTGCATACAGAAGAGGGAAAGTATTGAGCCAATCTTGATTCACCTAGAAACGATCCAACCTACTATAAACCCTATCAGCATGGCATTGTTTGTTATTCCATGTGTAGATAGCACCCATGGCTGGGCTATCTATCACTTCACATTGATGTAAGCATTGCCTGAAAGATTCTGCATCCTGCCTGGAGAATGAGCCTCCCACTCTCTCATCCTCAGTCAGGACACAATTGAAGTCTCCTCCAATGGCCCACGACCCTTGAATACTATTTGCCAGTCTGCTTAAATTAGCCCAGAGAGACTTCCTCTCAGTGCTGCCATTAAAAGCATAGACCATAGTGGCATAAAATCTTCTGTTGGTGCTCTTATGAAGGACTGTCATATGAATATATTAGGCATCATATTCCAGAAAATTTATATCTCATTCATTAGCCTGCCAGAGTATCCAAATTATTCCTCATTGATGATATGCTGAGTTTGTAGAAATACTCCAATTGCTAAAAAAAATTCATGGTCTTCTTCAATTTATTTGGTTTGATTTTTGTTTCTAATAAAGCAAAAAAATTAACATTATTATTGATAAGAAATCTATTTATAACTTGCTGCTTATTTCTCCTATTCATGCCACGCATATTCCAAAACCCCAGTTTAATCATTAATCAGAGTTGTGGTTAGGCCCTCCGAACTAGTGCTCTTCCCTGATGAATCAGTAAGTAGCACTACAGTTGTCCCTCCTTCTTTTACTGGTGTATGCAATGTCAGTGGGGGAAATCCTTAATCTGGACCAGAACAGGCTCCTCCTGCACCCTAGGTGCAGCAACTCTAGGAGTGATTAAATGATTTTCAGAACTTGCCTAACCTGAGCACTTGGGTTTCTCCACTTTCCGACAAACTTGTTTGACAGTTTTAACTGAGTGTTCTTTGTGACAAGCTTGGTATTTTCCTTTCCTATAGTTGATGTGATCATGTTACAAAGATTTACAATTAGTGCAAAGCACTGGTTTCCATTCATATTCAAGTTTGACCTCCACCAACTGCTTCTTTTCATCACTAAATCTAAGGGTTTCAGGAAATTTTTGATTAATTTGCACCTCCACCAGGACTCTAGCATATGCTAGTCTAGTCTTAAGCTCAGTTGCATTATCCTTTTGAACAAACTTGCCTACCAGTCTTACCATTTTTGGCAAGCTTTGTCCCCAAAATTTCAAGGGCAAGTGATGCAGCCTTAGCCATGTTGGCACGTTCTTAACATGTTCTTTATCCAATGCCACATTCTCCTGTCATGGTTTAATTATAATTGGCTTACTATCAAACAAATAATGGCATGTATTCAATACCTGATCCTGTATGTCTTTCGTGTGAAATCTGACCAGAAATATCCCATTAGGCATAAAGGAAATTTTATCTATGGTATGCTTATGCCATATCCTCCTCAAATAACCTTCTAACACTGCCATGGGAGGGTTGGCTCCCAACACAAACCCATATACAGCCTACTTCCAATACTCTAGTTCATCATGAACGTCCTCTTCTGATAACTGAAGCAGTGGCTCTGGTTCTTCTGCCGCCTTTGGATTCTTATTTTTTGAAACGTGCACCCATTCTCCCTGCTCCTCAGTGCCTGATGTTGCATCACCCTTTGTTGATTCATCAAGTTCCCCCGTAGGTTCTGATTCATCAAGAGTAAAAGCAGGGATACCTATGATGTTTTGCATGCTTCACAGCCTCCTCATCATTAGGTGTAGGGTTCGTTTTTTTAGCTATTTTAGATACTTTAGTGTCCTCTTTTGATGCTACCCCTTTCCTCCTCGTGATATTGCGTAGTTTTCCAGACTTTGAGGCTGAATTTCTCGCCATTAATGGAAGAGATTCACCTTAACGTTCTCGGCAAAATCGCCTTCTCAAGGGAGCATTAGGGTTTTTTTGATGGATGACAAACCTTGCTCTACTTGCGGTTTAGAATTTGATTTTAGAAACACAAAGGCTAGTTCTGAATACTGATAGGCTATGTCGCACACCTAACAAAGATAATTTCCCTAGACACAAATAAATATAGTAATAGGGGTCGAACACAAGGAGACGGGAATTGCGCTATAAAATGTTATGAGTAGACTTCTATCAAGATCGATAATGATTGGTTTGGTTTTGTTTGGTTTGATGATTAGAAAATAAAATGATATAACGATAAATGATTAAAGGAGTCTAGGGGAGTCGGGTCACACATGCAATTGTAAATATATATTCATGTTAAACTCGGAAATAATAACATTGTCAATTGTTTAGGCTTAAAGACACCCACATATCAATATTAGTGTCAACCATAGACCGGGTCCTAGAGAAACTCTCGTTTATGACTAGGTCGTCCTACTACACATGCTTAGTCTAATCCGATTCTGTGCCTCTCGACTTATAGAACGAATTAACAAACTTAATCAATGAATAAGGCCTCTAAACAAAGATTAACCGTGACGATATAAACATGTGATAGAAACAATTAGACAATATTATATCAACCTAATTTATCATTTTAAATATATTAGTTATTGCATGGCTTTCCTAGTCCCTAGACTAAGGAAATTTAGCTACTCATATTGAAATGTAAACTACAAACTATGGTGTAAGAAATGTTAGACATGATTATAGAAATAATGTAAACTAAATGGTGAATCATAAAATGCAATAATAAACTATGTGATATAATTAAAATACTAATGATAAAACTATGTGATAACTAAAATAGAAATGTAAACTAAATAAACTAGAATTAGAATTACCGAAATAGAAATGGAACTTGAATTAAGAACTTGCAAGGTAGAACAAAATGAGAACCAAAAGCTTGAATAAATAGAACAAAATGTTTAACAAATATCAAATGCTTAACAATATTAAAAATAGGATGAAAACTATGAGAGAATTGTTTGCTTAAGGCTATAAAAGAGTAAAATGGTATATGAAAGATGTACGAAAGATATCCCCTAATGATGGATTAAGGCCCCTATTTATAATAAAATAGGGGCATAATGTAAAAGTCCAAGAGGAGGTCAACCTCGATCGGGGTTGCCAGGAATCCGGGCATTTTCACTTAACTTCTTGATTAAATGTTGAGGGAAACCAATGTTTGCGATAAATGCCATCTTTGAGACTCCGATTAATGCTTCATAATACTACCTAAGAGCATCCAAAGGAGCATCATAAGCTTAGTATTCTCTTCATAAATTTGGACTTCTTTTGGGCTCTTTTGTAAGATCATTTTGCATTATCAATCCATATCTCATACACTCTTGCTTGGGCTTGGAAACACACTCTTCCATGGTCATGCTTGGTCCTTGTCATTCCCATAATTTCTTCCACTTAGCTTAGTGAACTCGGTGCTTGCTAAAATGACGGGAAAAAGCATCCAAGTGCTTCATTCCTACAAAATGCGATAAAATACAATTAACACACCTAGAACACAAGATTAGCTCACAAATATACTAATTAAAGTATGATATGCAATCAAAATCGAGCTAAAATGAGAGGTAAAAGTATATATAAAATGAACACATCAAATACATAGCTGAGAGATACTTGGATGAGTTTAGGTTAGATCATGATTACAAAATCAGTGTTTTAATTGGAAGGGTCATGAAATATTGTGGTGTAGAAGTAGTTCATAAGAGTTACTATGCGAAGAAAAAAGCTTTTGAGATGATATATGGGATGGATGTAGAACAATACAAGCGGGTATAGGATTTTGCTGAGACTGTGACGAAGCATAACCCTGGTAGTTCCATGTATATTACAAGTGGTTCAATTGAGAGACCCCCACCATTATTCCAAAGGATGTATATGTGCCTCCGTGCCTGCAACGTAGGGTTTGTCAGTAATTGTAGGCTAATTTTAGGTCTTGACGGGTGTCATTTAAAAGGGTTATATCCAAGGATATTGTTGACAGCTGTGGGGAAGGACAGTAATTGCAACATATTTCCCTTAGCATGGGATGTAGTTGAGGTAGAGAATAAGGAAAAAAGGACTTGGTTTCTTCAACTACTTGTACAAGACATTAAGTCTGTTTCACATGAAGGTTCCTACATCAAACACAAAGATTAACTTGCTTTTATTTTTGACAGACAAAAGGTTAGTAACATACTTGTGATTTATTTATCTTGTGCTTTATTTCTTATTATCAATTGCATAACACAATAATAATGTAATACTCCGTATTTATGAGTCTCTGGATACTCTATCGAGTAGGCCTTACTCTGTCGAGTAAGGGTGAGTTGCGTTTTATAAAAGTTTCTGACCTGTTGGGTACTCGATCGAGTAACGTGGGTACTCGATCGATTAAGGGGGCACTCGATCGAGTACCTTAGCTACTCGATCGAGTAGCCGATTTACGGGGAGTTATTTCTCGGGTTTTGTTAATAATGCGATTAGGTATATAATCTTTTCCGTCATTGTTCTTAAACACTTTTTCAAAACCTAATCATTGTCAAGAGAGAAAACAAAGTACGTTCTTCGCTATAATCGCATTGTTAGCAAATCCCGGAGTTTGGAAGGTCGGATTTCACCTTTCTTTATACCGTTGTGATCCTTGCGTCGAGGGTAAGATCTATGTACCGTTTTTGCAGTATTTCCTTTAAGTTGGTTAAACCCTAATATGGGGATTTGGGGGTTTTGTGTAGATTGTGATTTGGTAGTGTTTATGTGTTTGTATGATAGGAGGAGGTTTTGTAGAAGAGGCTTTATGATACAGCTGTTGATACCGTCTGATTGTTGTGCTTTCCGGTAGGATTTCCTACTCAGTATTAGTCCCATAATGGGATGATTGTTGATGTGTTGAGATTGATTGTTTGATATAGTAATTGTATTGTGACGGCCGTGATTGTGATTGTGATTGTTTGTCTATGGTTCTCGAGATGCGTTCTCGGCTGAGTGGAGTCACTTGCGGGAGTGGCTTCACACCCTAGTTTCGCCCTTCGTGGAACCCGCCACGGAAGGGGATGTGCACATTAATGAACAGGGAATTCGCTCAATATGAGGAGCGGGGATTTGGTGGGTACGGCTGCGGTCCCCCACTGGAAGGGCTTGTCCAGTGGACAGTCGGTGATTGAAATTGATGGGACTGGTGTGATTGTGTGTGTGTGACGGTGTAAGCTGTCTGTTTATCGTATTGTTGATGTATGTAAGTTGTGTGATTAGTACTGACCCCGGTTGTTGTTTTTTAAAACCTGCGGTGATCCATTCGGGGATGGTGAGCAGTAATTGAGCAGGTTTGAGTTGAGTACTGGGATAGCTGGGATGTGCCACCGTCTGACGATAGAAGTCTTCCGCTGTAGCTTTACTAGTTTTATAACATTTCTGTTAACTCAGTAGACAGTTGGTTTTGAGAACATGTATCGTATTTTGGTATTTGGTTTCAGTTGTAACCTTTCACTAAAGTTATACTATTTAATGTTGTTTCGTTATTGTCTTATGATTATCATGCCTCGGGTAACCGAGATGGTAGTATCCTTATACCTGAGTGGTCCTGGTAAGGCACTTGGAGTATGGGGGTGTTACAAATGGTATCAGAGCGACGATCCTGAAACCTGTAACCAATGAATCTAATGAATCTAGGGAGTCAATTAAAATTAACCCGGGGTAAAAGTTGTAGGAGCTAATGCAAAGGCTTGGGAGACGTCCTAAAGTCGCGAACCTGCCCTACAATTTTGAACCGGTCACATGGGGGGGTGTGTGTCAAGGTCGTATGTGATGCTTGTTAGTTTGTATGTGGATGTGATGATGTACGTTGTAATTGTTGGATGTTGGAGTAAAAGGTTGAGATTGTGAATGCAAGGTTGGTGAAATATATAGAACTGTTGTTGATTGAAAGCATGTTGCATGATAGTTGGTTTACAATGCTGGTTGGAATTGTTAGAAAAGTGTATGAGAATGATGAGTAATGTGGTGGAAAAAAGGAGTAGTTCATAGGTGATATGATTATACATAATCTTGTTTGTGTAATTTTATATAATGATTTCATATACATGCCTACAATTGTTCATATGTACATGTTGTATGAAGAATGTGGTTGAAATGGATGAATTGATTGGAAAAGATGGAGTGGCAATAGCATGAGAATACGAATTTTGTGATTATGAATATGTTTAGGTGACGAAGTGTATTTGTAATATTGTTGTATTAGTAACATGGAAATAGGATTTGTAATGTATGAGTATGATTTGTCTTACGAAAGGCTATAGAATAAAAGCATGTGGGTAGTGCATGATGAATGTTGTTGCTTTGCTTTCGAAAATAGTAATATGTGATTGGGGCTACTGGTTTCAAGAGTATTGGGTTGTTTTTGTTTACCTTGTTGTCGTTTAAGTTGTTTGGAAGTAAAATCAAGTAGTTATGTTTTTTCGATTATAAAGAGGTTGTCTTTAAACTGTTATAACTTGAGATGCATAAATGATTTTAATGTGATTCCAATTGGAGGTGATAGCTTGTTCTTTTACGATTCTAACGATAGGTCACACGCCCAAAACGACCAAGAAATGAGTGAGTTATGACTGTTTTACGAAAACTGGACAGTGTTGAGAAATGCGTAGGTACTCGATCGAGTAGCCTTGGTACTCGATCGAGTAGGGGGGAACTCGATCGAGTACGTCAGTTACTCAATCGAGTGGCCCTGGTAATTTGTTTACGTGCTTCTGATCTTCACCTACTCGATCGAGTAAGTCACTTACTCGATCGAGTGGCCTGTACTCGATCTAGTGACCCCTGTTTTGGGTCATATGCTTGTCTTTTGACATTCGTTGCATATTATGTTTAATTCAAAGGTATTATTTTGCTTCTTTATGCACCGTTTTACATGTATATTGATCCTGATGCGTAAGTTACCCAATCTTATGGTGTAGGGAGTGGCACCTGTGGTGAGTAGGAGTTCGGTGGGAGGACATGAGTTCTATGTGTTGTGATAGATAGTGGAAAAAGAAAAGGGAGATTGGTATGGCTTAATTGAGGCATAGAGCATGTTTTGTGAGACGGGATGAGTGATATGATTGTGTGTTGAGTAATGTAAGAGTAAGTGAATGCGGGCAAAGAGTGATGTAAGTTTAAGGAACGTGAGAATGAAAAGATTGAAAGAAAGGATGTGGATAGTAGCAACCTGAGATGTATAAAGAATGATGAAGGGAGATAGTTAGGATTAGTGTTGATTAAAAATATATGTAATGAAAGACCGTTTTAGAAGAATTGAGAAGAGTGGTATATAGTGAACTTAATGAAGACATGTCGCGACGTGGATTTGCAGGACAAATTAGCGACAAGTGTGAGTGAGTGGAGTGATGAGAGGGGACCCATGGTAAGGAAGAGTGAGATAATATCGATAAGAAATAATGGGATTTGAGTTTTGGAGCGATGAGAAGGTACTTGGAGCACTAAAGGGTTAGGTAGAAGTAATAAGGAGTTGAGATATTAAATGGAATTGTTGAGTATAAAGAGAAAAGAAGGATAAAAGTAAGCTGAGAAAAAAATGTTCACCAGAGTTATGTGATATAAAAGTAAGGAATCGTCAAGATGCATGATACTATCATGAGGAATTGAATTAACGATTATACAGGAGCTTCGGAACAACAAGATTAGTCTTGAGTTTTGAGGAATTAAGGAAAGTAAGAAGTTGGTAGAATATCTGCAGGATATGAGATTTTGGTGGAGAGCTAGATGATGATACAATTAAGGATAGTATTGGGAATAATGTTGAGGTAATTTTGTTGATGGATTTGATGCTCGTTATTGGGGATGATAACCAAAGATAGGGAAGAAACAGTGATGTTTAGAGATGAGTGTAAGAAGTTTGATGTACGAACGGTAGTTGTGTGGAGGTGTTATCGCTAGTGGTTAAGGTTAATGATAAATAGGAAAGATGGCAATTCTAAAGAGGCTGATTTTGTAAAGATTGAATTGATAGGTATGGTTGTGAGGAAGTATAAGACATAGTCTTAGGAGGCGGTTTCTCATAATGAGTGTGAGCTATATGGTTATGTATGACAGAAGGTGCTGGTTATGCGAATGGAAGAATATGATGAGGGGCATGCGAGTTAAGCTCGGGCGACAGGTAACCTTTGTTGAGTGGTAACTTACGTGATCAGGATTGACTAGTTGGATGTCGTTATGGGTCTAAGATGTATATAAATGTTGGTGTGAGGTTGTGATCTCACGAGAAGCGGTATGGTGTGATAGTTATAATGTTGTTATCTGAATGTTCTGTAATATATTTTGGACACGGTAATTTAACTGAATAATATTCAAAAAGGTAATAATTTGATTGATCTGGCATGACTGGTTATACTTGTATGTATTCATGATATATGTTATTCCGTGATGTGGTAAGGGGATGATATTCATGAGGTTATTATCTATTTAATTCATATCGTATGTTGCTTTGTGATTTAGTAAAGTGGATTTGAGTAAGTTTTTCATGTCCAAGAAGTTATGTTGAGTCAGTGCTTATGGGATTGTGTAAGTTGTGATGACTATCGATGTGGTTGTGGTGCCTCGGGTGGTGATCCGGGCACGGTATTTAGTGTTGTGATGCGGGTATTTTTGCACTGCGGTGTGCCTGTTGGTGGCGGTGTTGTGATGCCGTCACCAGATGTGGCGGAGTAGGCAGGATGATTATGATTCGAGTTTCGAAAGTACATACCAGTTATACATAGATTGTTGTTTTGTTTGATGTTGCTCCCTGCGAGTTTCAGTTGGTGCAGATAGACAGTTGTCTTGTTTATTGATGTTTTCTTTACCAGGTTAAGTTGGGAATGAGGGTAGAGTATGATATGAAATAGAGTTGTATATGTTTTCTCTGTTGTTATGGTATAGCGATATTCTGTTGATGGGACACGGTTGTGAGAGGTTGTTACAGTAATTTTGATCTTGTTCTAGATAAGGCTTTAGTGGACATGGTAATGGCAAGTGATTCGTAAAACATGTGTGGTAATGACCTGAAAGATGCAGGTGATTCATAATCCTTTGTTGAGACAGTGAGTGTAGGGTGTTGGGGAAATTAGTGTCATGTTAAGTTATGTATGAGTTTTGCGGTAATGAAGGAAAGAACTTGAGGATCTAGTGTGAGTGTACGTAACGAGTGTGGATCGTGAGTTATGCTTTTGGGAGATAGGTGCTTTACATAGAGAGGTATGTTGTTTTGCAGTAATAATAGAGAGTTAGTATGGTGATTTTGCTACGAGTTTTATGGTATAGGTTAGGTGGTGTGCCGAATGAGTTGAGGTATGAAAAATGTTTAAATAAGAGAGCCGTAGATATATGCATGGCGAGTGTTTAGATTATAGGTGGTTATCTTTGTCATGCGGTGGTGATGAGGATAATGAGACGATATAGCTAGGATTTAGTATTAGTGAGTTACGAGGACGTAACATTTATCTTAAGAGAAGTAGGATGCGATAAAAGAGATTTTGATGGTTGTGTATATGGTGGTATATTCGCAGTAGAGTGTTGGTGTATCATAAAGAAGGAAGTTGTATATTTTGTAGTTGATGTTGTTAAAAGGCCATGGCCGTGCTTGTAGTAGTGTGATGCTTCAGAGTGTGAGAATATTTTATATAGTGTTGACAGTTGGAGAATGATGTTATGAGTCTGAGTAAACTTCGAGGACGAAGTTCCTTTTAAGGGTGGTACAATGTAACATTCCATTTGATGTTATGGGTATTTTGATATTGGATTGGCTCTGGATGATATATTACGGAGCTAGTTGGTAGTGTATGGAATTAGTGTTGAGAGAGATATAGTGGAGTTGATACGATACCGTGAGCCATGCTGCGGAGGTAGGAATAGTTAGTGGAGTTGGTGTTACGAGTTCATGTTTGGGTTGGAGTTTTGTTTAGAGTTCTTAGTCACGTTGTTGTGTCTTGATCGAGTTAGTATGTTTGTTTTTGAGTATGGGTTGAACTTCGGGGACGAAGTTCTTTTTAAGGAGGGAAGACTGTAATACTCCGTATTTATGAGTCTCTGGATACTCTATCGAGTAGGCCTTACTCTGTCGAGTAAGGGTGAGTTGCGTTTTATAAAAGTTTCTGACCTGTTGGGTACTCGATCGAGTAACGTGGGTACTCGATCGAGTAAGGGGGCACTCGATCGAGTACCTTAGCTACTCGATCGAGTAAGCCAGGTTTCTGAGGAGTTATTTCTCGGGTTTTGTTAATAATGCGATTAGGTATATAATCTTTTCCGTCATTGTTCTTAAACACTTTTTCAAAACCTAATCACTGTCAAGAGAGAAAACAAAGTACGTTCTTCGCTATAATCGCATTGTTAGCAAATCCCGGAGTTTGGAAGGTCGGATTTCACCTTTCTTTATACCGTTGTGATCCTTGCGTCGAGGGTAAGATCTATGTACCGTTTTTGCAGTATTTCCTTTAAGTTGGTTAAACCCTAATATGGGGATTTGGGGTTTTGTGTAGATTGTGATTTGGTAGTGTTTATGTGTTTGTATGATAGAAGGAGGTTTTGTAGAAGAGGCTTTTTATGATACAAATTTGTTGATACCGTCGATTGTTGTGCTTTCCGGGTAGGATTTCTACTCGTATTAGTCCCATAATGGGATGATTGTTGATGTGTTGAGATTGATTGTTTGATATAGTAATTGTATTGTGACGGTAGTGATTGTGATTGTGATTGTTGTCTATGGTTCTCGAGATGCGTTCTCGGCTGAGTGGAGTCACTTGCGGGAGTGGCTTCACGCCCTAGTTTCGCCCTTCGTGGAACCCGCCACGGAAGGGGATGTGCACATTAATGAACGGGGAATTCGCTCATTGTGAGGAGCGGGGATTTGGTGGGTACGGCTGCGGTCCCCCATGGCGTGGCTGGTCCAAAGTGGACGATCGGTGATTGAAATTGATGGGGACTGGTGTGATTGTGTGTGTGTGACGGTGTAAGTCATGTCATTTATCGTATTGTTGATGTATGTAAGTTGTGTGATTAGATCGACCCGGTTGTTGTTTTTAAAACTGCGGTGATCCATTCGGGGATGGTGAGCGATGAATTGAGCGAGGTTTGAGTTGAGTCCGGGATAGTGGGATGTGCCACCGTCGACGATAGAAGTCTTCCATTTGTAGCTTTACTAGTTTTATAACATTTCTGTTAACTCAGTAGACAGTTGGTTTTGAGAACATGTATCGTATTTTGGTATTTGGTTTCAGTTGTAACCTTTCACTAAAGTTATACTATTTAATGTTGTTTCGTTATTGTCTTATGATTATCATGCCTCGGGTAACCGAGATAGTAGTATCCTTATACCTGAGTGGTCCTGGTAAGGCACTTGGAGTATGGGGGTGTTACAAATAACCTTTCTGGTTTTGTGTAGGGTTTGATTGAGGCCTTCAATATTATAACCCCCAATGCTGAGCTGAGGTTTTGTGCAAGACACATATGGTCAAATTTCAGCAAAACATACTATGGATTAGAGTACAAACAAATGTTTGGAAGGCTGCTAGAGCATAAACCAAGCATGAATTTGATACGAGCATGAAGTGTATAAAAGGTACGTCAACTGGTACTTTTGCTCTTAAATGCAATCTCTCCTAAGCATTGGTCTAGGCATGCCTTTAGTACCAAAACCAAGTCAGAAATTTTACTCAATAATTGTTGTGAAAGCTTTAATAATGTGTTAAAGAAGTGTAGGGATAAGCCTATTTTAACATTAATGGAATGCATTAGAAGATATGTAATGAAAAGGATGTTTACCAAATTTCAAATACTTGATAAGTACATAGGCAACATTATGAATTCTGGCACCAAGTCTTTGTCTAAGGCTGCAAAACAGAGTAAAGATTACCAAATTATACAGCCTGGTTTAATGGAGTTTGAGGTAAACACCCAAGGTGTTGTAAATGAAAGATGGGTGGTGAATTTGGATAAGATGACTCGTGGTTGTTTTAAGTGGGAGCTCACAAGTATACCATGTCTTCATGCATATGGTTGTATCAAGAAGAAAAGGTTGGTCCCTGAGACTTTTGTGCACAAAGCCTATTCAAGAGAATTGTACAACCTTACCTATTCAACCCTTGTCTCATCCTCTGCCAGGCCCCAACCATTGGGAAAAAAACAACCCATGTGCAACCAATTCCTCCTCCATATAGAAAAATGTCTGGAAGGCCTAGTTCTAAGAAAAGGAAAAGAGATGCAAATGATAAGGCTAATGGTAGAACTACAAAGAAAAAGCCAGGCATCTGTATCAACTGTGGCCTTCAAGGACATTACATTCCCAATGAGTCCCTATGTGGCCTTCAAGAATCGAGGATTTTCTAAGAGGCATAATAAGACAACTCAGGTACAGCCTCCTTACTAATGAGTCCCTATGTAATTTTTATTTGGGAGAGACTGTTTAATATTCCTAAGCAACTGGGTACATTCCCCAGGTACAAACAACTTTTCAAGAGATTCTATGCACAAGCACTCAACCTCAATAAGGCCAAGGTCAGCCCCAAAGTGACATGGCAGTATGAAAGAGCGATCAAGCCTGGATTGTTTGTGGCTGTTTTGTATGAAGGAAAGAAGGAGAACTTTGTGTATGTCAGTAGCAAACAATGCCTTGTAGGCTTTTGTGTATGTTAGCAAACAATTAACACTACATGTGGCTGTACTACTTTTTTTAACAAACAATTTGTGTAAGTCAACCTTTTGTGTATGTCAACCTTGTGTATGTCAGTGCTAATGTATTTGATTATGACGTTCTTGAACAAATATGAAATAGCACTACTCTTTGTTGTCTAAATTAAAGAGAACTTTTCATTACTTGATAATTTGAGAACATAACTAAGAACATTACATAGGAGATGAAATACGACTATGATAA
Source organism: Silene latifolia (assembly GCF_048544455.1). Taxonomy (NCBI): domain Eukaryota; kingdom Viridiplantae; phylum Streptophyta; class Magnoliopsida; order Caryophyllales; family Caryophyllaceae; genus Silene; species Silene latifolia. Next base: position 54,744,123 of record NC_133527.1, on the reverse strand, counting down.
GCACATTAAAGAGAAATTTCAATGCATAAACAATCCACTAGTAAAACACCTTATAAAGAAGGAAAATTACAATGAAAAGTAAGAGAGAACATTCCCTGAGTTTGTTACGATTCTACAACAATGGCTAAGAAATCATCTACTCATAATAATAATAATAATAATAATAATACAAATAATAATAATAATAATAATAATAATAATAATAATAATAATAATAATAATAATAATAATAATAATAATAATAATAATAATACAAATAATAATACAAATAATAATAATAATAATAATAATAATAATAATAATAATAATAATAATAATAATAATAATAATAATAATAATAATAATAATAATAATAATAATAATAATAATAATAATAATAATAATAATAATAATAATAATAATAATAATAATAATAATAATAATAATAATAATAATAATAATAATAATAATAATAATAATAATAATAATAATAATAATAATAATAATAATAACAATAATAACAATAATAACAATAACAACAATAACAACAACAATAATAATAACAACAATAACAATAACAACAATAACAACAACAATAATAATAATAATAATAATAATAATAATAATAATAATAATAATAATAATAATAATAATTCAAAAAATACCAAAAATATTCCTAATGATAATATAATTCCTTCTGATTCTTTAATTTTACCAAATAATACTACTAATCATGAGTTGCAATCTGAGGATAGAGTTGATCCGGTACAACATGAAATCGATAATTTGAAGCGCGATGTGAATGATATGTTGAAGGGGAAAACCCAGGCGGAAGTGGTGGTTACAGATGAGACAGATGAAGAATGGCAGGAGGTTCCTCATCATAATCGTCAGAAGACTGGGACACTTGAACCAATTGCTGAGGAAGATCATTCTGCATCTAGTTCGTCGAAAATCTTAAAGCTTCAGCCTGAGGATGTCCGGGAAGAGATTGTGTACTGGAAACAAGCGTTGTATGGGTATGTACTTGGTGCCAATCCTCCAAGGGAGGTCCTTGATGGCTTTCTGAGACGAACATGGCAAAACTATGAGGTAACCCAGATTTCTTTCCTACCCAATGGAATTTTTGTGGTACGATTTGCTAAGGTAGAGCATCTGAACTTGGTTCTGAAGAATAGAATGTTTTTTTTTTATGGTAAACCACTAATTCTTAGGGCTTAGGACCCAGAAATCAGGATATCCAAGGTGACTATTAAAACTGTTCCTATCTGGGCATAATTGGTTGGTTTAGATCTGAAGTTTTGGGGTGCTAAATGTCTAAAGAAACTAGCATCGTTGGTTGGCAAATTTGTTAGTATTGATGATTTACAATTGCTAAGGCGCTGCTAGGGTTTGCTAGAATTTTGGTTGAGGTTGAGATTGATCAGCAATTCCCTACGCGTGTAGTGTTTGAGGATGAATTGGGGAAGAAGGTACATGTTGCAGTTGAATATGACCGGTTGCCTATCACATGTGCTAAATGCAACTGCTGCAATGTGTAGGAGGAAGAAATTCTATCTACAGAAATCTGCTGTTAAAACTAAACAAAAGCAAGTTTGAATTCCTAAGCCTAAAACTGTGGAGGTGGTTAATGTTGATGTGACTGAGTTCCCAGTGTTAGGTGGCCAAAAAGGAGATACAAGGGGTAATACAGGGGGTAGTACACTAGCTACACCTCTAGACATACCCGTTACTCCTATGGTTGCTCCAATGCCAAATTGTCATACTACTATTTTCACCCCAGCTAGGATTTTAAGCAGAATTACAAGACATGAATCTAGGTTAACTGGAATTAAGGAGGGGGGTTTCATGGTTGATTTTAATAAAGAGATGTCAGGTTGTGCTAAAATGGTTGATAGGGGGAGGGGGGGAGGTGAGGTGGCCCTCAATCCTAATGATTAATTTTTGTGCATGGAATGTAAGGGGTCTAAACAGCTACAATAAGCAAAAGGATGTGAAGTGGTTTCTCCACCAGCATGACATTTGCCTGTTTGGACTCCTAGAGACTAGAGTCAAAGCTCAGTCTCAGAATAAGGTAGCTGATAATGTTTGTTATAATTGGGATTATGTTACTAATATTACCTGTCACCCTGGTGGGAGAATTGGGCTTCTCTGGCAGCCTAGAATGGTGTTTGTGGACATTATTGAGATGACTGACCAGATAATCCATGTTAAGGTGAAGGAGAAAATAAATAGTAGAAGTTTTTATGCTACATTTGTCTATGAATTCAATAAAGTTGAGGAAAGGGTGCCTTTGTGGAATGATTTGATCAGATTACAAGTTCAAGAGCCTTGGATATATAGTTTTAGGGGATTTCAATAATGTTATGTATGCTAATGAAAGAATAGGAGGAATATTAAAGGATCAGGAAATGCTTCCCTTCCAGGACACTGATGATGAATGTGAACTGCAGGATATCAAATCTTATGGAGCCTTCTTTACTTGGAATAATAAACAACCAAGTGAGACTAGGGTTTTTAGTAGGATTGATAGAGCTTTGGGGAATCGATGGCGGTGTACTGAGTGGAATGAATACTATGCTCAATTTAATCCTGAAGGAGAATTTGATCACTGCCCTTGTCTGGTGACTGCTGGAGCACAAGGGGGTGTGAATAAAAGAGCATTTAAATTCTTTAATATGTGGTGTAGATCCCCAGAATTCTCTCAGAATATTCAAGAGAATTGGGAAATACATCTCTCTAGAACTCCTATATTCCAGGTCTGCAAGAAGTTGAAATTGATGAAATCTATTTTGAAGAAGTTAAACTGCTCTCTATTCTCTGACATTGAAAGAAATGCAGATGTTGCTTATAAAATTATGATTGAAGCTCAAGTTCAACTGCAAAAGGATCCCTATAATTTAAAGTTGATGGATAATGAGAAACAAGCAAGAGATTCTTATCATTTATTAGTTGTCTCTAGGGAGGATTTCTGAGTCAAAAAGCCAAATGTGCATGGGCAAGAGATGATGATGCAAATACTGCTATGTTCCATTAAGTTATAAGGAAGAGAAAGCTCCATAATAAGGTTCTTTAAATCCAAAATGCAAAAGGAGTGAATTGCAAGGAGCCTGATGAGATTTTGAGGGCCTTTGTGGAGTATTATCAGCAACTGATGACGTTCTGAAACATGTTGTTAAGACTGGGAAGAGAGTAAGTAGGGATACCTGGGATGCCATGTGTAGAATTCCATGTGATGAGGACATCAAGACTATTATCTTTGCTATCCCTGATGAGAAAAGCCCAAGACCAGACGGATATACGAGCAAATTCTACAAATCTACCTGGCATATCCTGAAAAAAGATATTTGCACTGTTATACATGATTTTTTCCAAAGTGGCAAACTCCTTCAGTAGGTTAATTCTACCAACCTCATCCTCATTCCTAAAGTAGATGAGCCCACACATGTTAAAGAATTTCGACCAATAGCCTGCTGTAATGTATTGTACAAGATTATCTCTGAACTGTTGTGTGAGAGAATTGCTAGTTCTTTGCCTGATGTAATTAATGCTGCACAGAGTGCTTTCATTCAGGGGAGAACAATTCTACGTGATATTCTGATTACTCAAGATCTGGTCAGGCTTTACACTAGGAAATGTGTGTCCCCTAGATGTTTGATAAAGGTAGACCTCAGGAAAGCATATGATTCAATTGAGTGGAAGAGTGTGCATCAGATGCTTGAGTATTTAAACTTTCCTCCTAAGTTAAGAGAGCTTATAATGCAGTGTATCAGCTCCCCTTCTTATTCAATTGGCTAAAATGGCTAGACTCATGGCGCTATTTCAAGGGTCAACGAGGGCTTAGACAAGGAGACCCAATTTATCCTCTGCTTTTCACTGTTTGTATGGAATACTTGTCCAGACTAATAGAGAGAGTGATGGAGCATCCTGGTTTCTCTTATCATCCATTGTGTATGCAGTTGAAGATGACACACCTAATGTTTGCAGATGACCTTTTACTATTCTGTAAAGGTGATATTAAGTCTGTTACCATACTTATGGAAGCATTTAAGGTGTTCACAGCCACTACTGGTTTGACTATAAGCAGTGAAAAGTCTGATATCTACATGAATGGTGTGGTAAGTGATGAGGCTAAGGCTATCCTAGATGTTACTGGTTTTAAAAGAGGTGTGCTTCCTTTTAAATATCTATGGGTCTGTATATCTCATAAGAAATTATCAAAGATTGACTGCAACATTTTGGTGGATAAGATGCTAGCTAGATTTAGAGGATGGAATAAGAGAAAACTCTCCTATTCTGCCAGATTGGTCCTGGTTAAAGCTGTGCTGGTTACAATATATACTTATTAGGCACAAATCTTTGTTTTATTACCTACTGGGTAATGGATAGGATACAAGCTCTATGTAGGAATTTCTTATGGGAAAGGGGGTGATTCTTATTCCAAAGCACCTTTAGTGGGATGGAATATTCTTTACAAAGGTAAGGACCTAGGAGGTTTAGGGCTAACTGATAGTAGAGTTTAGAACCTGGCAGCCATAGGGAAATTGGCATGGTGGATTCAAATGAAAAAAGATATGCTCTGGATCAGATGGGTAGATAGTATTTATCTAAAAAGAAGATCATGGATGTCTTGTATTCCAACACCTAATAGTTCTTGGGCGTGGAGAATGATATGTGAAGTGAAAGAGAAGTTTAAGGCAACATATAAGAATGTTATGTGGCAACTTGACATTGATGCATATACTATTGCTAAAGGCTATACATGGTTGAGTAATGGTGATGATCAGAAGGTTACTTGGAAAGCTATGGTCTGGAATAGGTACAATGTTCCTAAGCATATGTTCATAATGTGGGTGATTCAAAAGAGGAGACTGCTTACCATGGACAGATTGAAGAAAATGGGCATTTGTGAGGCTGATATATGCTTCCTATGTGACCAGTCCCCTGAAAATCAGCAGCATCTGTTTGAAATTTGTCCCTATATTAATGCTTGTTTCAGCATTCTCTTTGCATGGCTGGGCATTGTCAATTATGGGTTACAAACTGGTGAAACTTTGCTCAATGATAGGAGGCAGCCTCTTCTAATATGAATGCTGAAAAGCTCTGTGGTAGTGGCGCTATATTATCAAATATGGATGGTACGGAATTCTTGCAGGTTGGAGTTGTATGTCCCAAGACCTGAGTGTCTTATACATCGCATTAGGGAGGATATTAAATTGAGATTAAATGTGACCTATGTAAGTTACATCCCGCAACATATTTTGGAATGGTGTAAGAGCAAAAGATTGTACTAGTTTTCTCCCATAGTTAACTAGGCTAAGGTTTGAAATATGTAAACGGTTGTAATGGTGCGCTTGATTTGTTTGATGATCAATATATATATACTCACAGTTCCACCAAAAAAAAAATTACAATGACAATAAGAACTTTCAAAATCAAATTAATCCTCTTATTCTTCTTCCTTATAAGCTTCAATTCCATAGTCATATACTCAATGTCAGCCTCACAAGAACAATTTTTGGCTTCCAATCATTCTAATGTCAGTTTTTGCTCCACATCCGACTTCAAACTACTAATTTCATTCAAAGGATTGCCAACCCACTTGAAATAGTTGCATCCACGCATTTGAGTTCCCGGGTTGTAATACTTACATGTTAGAAACCTTCTTACTGGATTTTTTTCCATCATGGAAGTTCTCAAGGCAGCAGGGATACCACAACGACATTTGTGAAGCTGTGGGGCCAAATTGTCCATAATATCATGAAGTGTACCAATTAAGGTGAAAACAAAGGGGCAAAACAGTCCATCTAACGTCATTAATACAAGTACCTTTTAACCTTTTAAACCAACAACTATATTCCGTGTATTTCAAATTCCAATAGTCAGATTTAAAAATTACCCAAACTCATTTATCTCACTCAGTTATTTTCTCCATGTCCCTTCATCTTTCCATCACCAATCATGGAAAAAATAAAAATTATTTATCAATTTATTAAACGAATTTCAGAAAATCCATCCGAAGGAGTACCAAATATAGATCTTGAGAAGCGAGTAATTAGCTTCGTCACTTAATGAATCTGTGAATCGACTCTCTACGGCAGCGAATATGCGACTCGACGCTTTAAGGCGGTTCTCTTCAGTTAGGTGAATCTATACTGTATAATTTCCTTTGCAGTTTGAGGATTTAACTATTAGAGATTGAATTTGTTTAGTAATTATTGTTTCCTAATTTTTTTTACTCCCTCCAATTTGTTTGCTAATTATTGTTGTAATACCCGCTATGTTTAAGGACCCTTTGACCGACCTTTTGACCACGGAAGACCTTAGGAGGGGATAGGTGAGTGGATAAGAGACTTATGTAATGGTTTACTCGACCTAGTATGGTCTACTCGACCGAGTGTAGGTAACACTCGACCGAGTAGAGCTTACTCGGCCGAGTATGAGAGTACTCGACCGAGTATAGCCGCTGTCGACGCGTTATTATAAAACGCAAGTTCGTAAGCCTAATTTTATTTTCGACGGTTCTCTTTTTCTCTAACCCTAATATATATCTCTCTCTCATCTATCACTCATTTCTCCCTACACACTCATCTAGACTAGACACTAACCGTGGAAGGGGATTGGGGTACATATGGAGTATGCAAGTAAAGATGTCATCGTTCTCGTCGTCGGTCCACATCGCAAGGTAAGTCATTATTTTGTTGTCGTCTTCCAATAGGCTTTTGGGGTAGTCTTGTAATTGGATGTGACTATCGTTTGTAGGATTCGTCTCGGAGTCTTGCTTGGCTAATTGTTGGATGCATTTTCATGGTTGACGATAAGGTAGGTTTTCTGTAACACCCCCGTACGCCAGAATGCCTTACCAAGGACCATTCCAGTGTATGACGGTGTCACCATCTCGGTTTTCCGAGGAGGTAGATCAAATTAGACAATAAAAGAACTATTATAAATATTAATATATCTTATACAAAACGACTCAATACAATGTCTTTATAATAAAGGTACAACTATAACACTCATGACACTGCCTCTCTAGACTGGTAGCGTGATGACTCGATCCCTCCAATCCTAGCCGCCATCATCAACAATACTTGCTAAGCCAACTGCTCACCATCCCCGAATGGATCACCGCAGGTTTCACAAAACAACAACAACGGGGTCAGTACTGACTAATCAAATGTAAGACAGAAAAGCAAGATAAACAGTTGATCATCCTCTATCCCAGTCTCATGACCTTGCACAGAACCGACTACACCCCAAAGGGTGTAGCCCTGCCAGATTACCCATCGCAACAGATAATCCTCGCCGCCAGTGGGTGACCGCAGCCCATCCCACCTAGTCCAGCTCACCACGAGCGACTAATAATCCCTGTCCCTTAATGTGCACATCCCCTCCCGTGGCGGGTTCCACGAAGGGCAAACTAGGGTGTGAAGTCACTCCCGCAAGTGACTCCACCACCATCACAACACACACAGCCTTACAGCTGTCACAACATCACAACAACACCACCATCACCACTACACCAATACTCCAATGATCAGCAGATAACAATCATACACAATACAATCACAATCTTAAATCAATTAACAGTGAACTAAGTAGGGAAACCCTACCTCATCGCAAAGCATGCAAGACTTCCATTTACAGCCACGCACGACTCCAATAAGCATCCTAACAATGATAACCATCTCCTATTACGCAACTATACTCAAAGAATCACTCAAAAGAACACAAAGCAGAAACTTACCTAACATTACGCATCGACGGTGACATAGACGACCACCACTTCCGTCATCCTTTCTCGGCGAATCCCGTCATTCCCATGGTAGAGGTTTATGCTAATTTCATTAAAGTGTGAAGATATGGGGTGATAGGGTAGAGATAGGCTAGGGTTAGAGAAAGAGGAACTGTCGAAGAAATGAGAAAATGAAATGAATGTCGCGAACTTGCGTTTATATTAACGTGTCGACAGCAGCCATACTCGGTCGAGTACAAGAGTACTCGGCCGAGTAGGCTCTACTCGGTCGAGTATGGGTGATACTCGGCCGAGTAGCCTTAGCTAGGTCGAGCAAGTAATCCTATAAACCTCATGATACAAGTCTGATCCCTCACCCATTCATCCCTAAAGTCTGTTTGGTCAACATTAACGGTCAATAATGTTCTTAAATATCCTGGGTGTTACAATCTTCCCCCCTTAAAAAGAACTTTGTCCCCGAAGTTCAGCCCGCACGACCACCCACACCAAGGTGTACAAATTTACACCATCCTGACATTGCCATCATACCATCTTTCTCAAACAAAATAATTACCTATCACAGCTACTCCTCCGAACAATACTAATCACCAACTTTCACATACTCTTACGGAAATTAATGAACTCACATGCATTCTTTTGCCAAACGCAACACAACTACTATCAACCATACACAAATGCGAATCAATACTCAAAACAGCACTAACAAATATACCAATATGCAATTGCAAACCATACACAACTGTGAACCACCCTCATAAATTGAGTTGAGACACCCGTACACAGTATAACCTTCATATGACTTGAATACAACATGGATACAGCTTAAAGGAAACATGAATGTAAATTCCGAATGCTAACATGCCTAACGTACATGTGATTCCAAAAATCATAGGTATAATTAAATACATATTTCACATAATTAAATACTTAGTTCCGCGACATTACTCTTCCCCTCTTAAAGGAACTTCGTCCCCGAAGTTCACCACTAGCCACTTCCCGTGCTCAAAGCCACTACGTACCACATGACGGCACACTCGACTATAAAACAAAGCACAACACTACACCACAAGACTATACTAACCACATCTAACAACACCAAGGAACTATACAAGTCACCACAAAAGTCGTTACCCTGACTCCAAGCAAAACAACAACCAAAACAAAACACGACCGCGACCATCTCCCTCTTGTAGCACAACTTACTTTATGACATTACACCCTTGTGGCTTATAACGACAAAATATTTCAGCAACCAAGTAGTGTATAACAATTAAAATATGGAATTAATAAGAAATAGCAGCTTGATGCGTAACCCGTTGAGGCAATTATCACTGTAACCAAACATATATACGTATAAAACGTGTTACCGTTACCCCGCTATATGAGTATGGTGTTACCTTTCATATGTTTTAATGACTCGGGTATTCCCCCCCCCCCCAAATAATTAAGATTCTGGCAACCAACCAATGTTATACAACGAAACATTCACCAATTCATAGCTTATTCCCACAATCACGTATCCGTGATACGAACATAATCCATCTGTGGAACATGTTATAGTATAAAATAACAAAATAAGGTACTAACAACTCTTTCATACAATTATCACATAACCTATGTAATTCACCTAGCTATTTTCCACCAGTTCTCTGTTTCAGCAATATTCGGCCGAGTATGAAAGGCTACTCGGTCGAGTAAGCTCTACTCTGTCGAGTATATTTGTATACTCGGCCGAGTAAGCTCTACTCGGTCGAGTAGTAACTATACTCGGTCGAGTTATAACAACCAGAGAGTGTTTTGACGACATTACCTAGAGCATTCACAATCAACCTGCATCAAATTCTTCGCAGCAATTTTAAACACAACTAATTCCTAACATAAACGACATTCAACACGTCTCCAGACGATAGTTAAGTAAGTAACGGCCTTATGGCCGAGTACAGTCATCCAGCAATAGATAATAAATCCCGAAAACAATATCCAAAATAAAAGTACTAAATCCAACACAACGAAACAAATCCATCACAACCAAATAAATCCAACATCAAAGAAATCCAACCAAATAGTCTAACAACACACGATCAATAACGGGGACCCTCCTCCATGTCATCATCACCACCTGCGCCCGAGGTACCTGCACCTGAACTCCCGCTCTCCGGAAAGCCCGCTCGCCGAGTAGTCCCCTCCTAGCTGACTGCCAGAGTTGGCTCCCCATGGTCCCGCAAGGTAGCCAAACTCAGTCTCCTCCGGAGGTCTCCAGTAGGTTGGGTCGACACCATAGCTGTGGAATACTCCCGTATCCACTCCAGGTCCCCTCCACCAGACAGGCTGTGCAAGTTGTGTCCCTATGCCTTGGTTAAGGGTCATCTCATGTAGGTTGCGGAGCACCAAAGTAGAGGAGATCCGCTCAGCCAGTTCATGAGGCTGCATCATGGGGTCATGCACTGTGGGGTAGGGCGAGTACTGATAAGGGTGGTAAGGGTAGGAGTCAGGGGCAGAGTAAGAGGGCTCAGGTACAACCGGGTCTGCCCTAGACTGCCTCACTCCATGGCGCTCCCTAGGTGGGGGAGGTGTCTGTTGCTGTCCCTCAGGTACGATGACAGGCTCAGGTAGGTCCAGGAGAATCCGTGGGTCAATGAGGTAGGACTGGGGCTCAGGTCTAGGAATGGCACAAGTCTCCCACTCAGCCAAATAATCAACAACAGGGAGATGAGCTGGGTCCGGAAGCACCATCCACATAGTTCCCCTCACCATCCAGGCATACGACCCATCATCCATCTTCCTCAACCATCGGTTTTGACACCAGTACTGAGCGTCCATGGTAGGCACAATCTCTACATACTCATTCCCCTCAGGAGGTGGGGCCTCAAAATCTGTCAGGCGCTGAGCTAGGCGGGTCACTATGGCCCCGTAGGCAATGTGTCGGGTCTCGGACTGTGCCATGCGCTCAAGACTAGAGCACACTACACGGGGGCACCTTTGTAGTAGAATGGTTTCGACGGTGTAGGTTGAGGTAAGACATAAGTAACGACCTCGTGAGAATTAAGCTTGCTCACATCATCTCTCGAGTATAACAAACAGTCATCATCCTCGAAACATACGAAGGGAAACGTCTTTGAACATCATTAATATGCATGGCACTGGCACTAGGGGCAGGTCTACCAGTCAAATAAGGAAGGTAAAGGGGTGCACCACTATTCTTGGCTACATCACTAAGGTAATCATCCTCCTCGGCCTCTAAACCCAAATGGTCAGCCAACTCGTCCAAGGTAAGCTCATGATCTTCATTCATGAGACGAAAAGAGACAGTCTTTCCTTTCTTATCATAAACAAAAGAGCTCAAAAACTCTAAGGTCAAGTGGGGGTAGGATTTCTTTCTCAGATGATACAACCCCTCCATGCCCAAAATCTTGAAAATATGAAATATGTCCTCCTTAATCCCCAAAGTCTCAAGGATACCAGGGTTAACACAGCGGGTGGGGCGAAAAGGACGACGCATAAGAGCCACAAAAGCCTTACGATGATTGAAATCAGAGAATATTACCGATGGATGTGCCTCCACCGGCGGAACTACCGGTTCAGTGCTGGACTGACCAGTCTCAAGATGAACATTAGCACGAGTTCTTTTGTTGGGTAAGCCTCTGGTTTTCACCATACTGCAAGGAATCAATTCTTTAACAGGGGATTGACACAAAATTCTTAGCGCAAAAGACGGACTGTTTTCAATTGTATGTCAATTTTAGAACCATCCTTTTAAGACAATTTATCAGAAAATCACCAATTACCTTACAATTTATATGGTTACAAGCTTTAATTTGTTTCAAATTAGGGAATAATCATCAACAACCAGAAGATTTCAGAAACAATTCGTTTTTGATAACCCTAGATTTCAGAAATTGAGTTTTAAACCACGAAATTAATCAATCAAGGCACACACAAGATTGATTTACAGTTGAATCCAAGAATCAACAAGTTAAAGACTAAATTTCAATTGTTTTAGCAAGGAAATCGAAATATAGCATGCTATTATACCACAACTTTGAAAACAAGAGAGAAAATTGAGTTTAAATCTTACCTTAAACTGGTTTGAGGCAAGCAAGAACAAGTAGAACACCAAAGTTTTACCCAAAAGCTTGAGGAAGGAAGGATATGGAGTTTTTAGAGAGAAGGAAAGGTGAAGATAGGAGGCGGAAATAAGAAAGAAAGGCACAAAAATAGGGTTTTTGTATAACCCGCATACGACCTGCTACAGCATTACTCGGTCGAGTATTGTGAATACTCGGCCGAGTGTCGACTACTCGGTTGAGTATTTAGGATACTCGGCCGAGTGTACACTACTCGGTCGAGTACCTGACTTACTCGATCGAGTTTTGAAGAACAGAAGCGATTATTATTTCTACAAAACGGGCACTCGGTTGTGTAGCTTGATACTCGGCCGAGTATGGTCTACTCGGTCGAGTACACTCATCTACTCGGTCGAGTTTTCCGAAAACGAAGAAGAAGTCGTAACTTTTCATTGTTCCTGCAAAATTAAATAATATCGTTCGGAGTTCCGTGCATCCGGCTCGTCACTATTAAAGCTGATTTCTACCACATAAACACATAACAACATCACATCCATCATCGGAATAATCATCACTCCTACCTTCATTCCTCACTTGCCATGAATCTATTATATTCTATCCTTATAGCACACTCAACAATCTAATTACAGTACCTGCAAGGTTTAACTCTTATGTCACATCATCCCTAATTCCGCTAAACATCAGACATACACCGTAATCACATTTGCAACGTAGCAATTCAACACACAACACATTCATCGTGAAACAAATTGGTTAACTTATCACCGATCGCACAGTGCAACAATTCCATTGCTCACTTCAACTTTTCCACACATACATAAAAAGACATATCACCCTAATAATAGATACACACAACAATCATCACCAAGCAATCAACGACTCTCACTAGCTACCCTTTTCCCGTGTCTGGCTTAAGTCCGATGGGGCCATGATTTTGGAATGAGGGCGCCTACTCACCCAAAATCTAGCATCGGATGGGGCTCTCAACATACATACACCAGGTTCATTTTAATTGACACCCTATATTCATTAGATTCATTGGTTCAGGTTCCAAAATCGTCGGCTCTGATACCACTTTGTAACACCTCCGTACGCCAGAATGCCTTACCAAGGACCATTCCAGTGTATGACTGTGTCACCATCTCGGTTTCCCGAGGAGGTAGATCAAATTAGACAATAAAAGAACTATTATAAATATTAATATATCTTATACCAAATGACTCAATACAATGTCTTTATAATAAAGGTACAACCATAACACTCATGACACTGCCTCTCTAGACTGGTAGCGTGATGACTCGATCCATCCAATCCTAGCCGCCATCATCAACAATACCTGCTAAGCCAACTGCTCACCATCCCCGAATGGATCACCGCAGGTTTCACAAAACAACAACAATGGGGTCAGTACTGACTAATCAAATGTAAGACAGAAAAGCAAGATAAACAGCTGATCATCCTCTATCCCAGTCTCATGACCTCGCACAGAACCGACTACACCCCAAAGGGTGTAGCCCTGCCAGATTACCCATCGCAACAGATAATCCTCGCCGCCAGTGGGTGACCACAGCCCATCCCACCTAGTCCAGCTCACCACGAGCGACTAATAATCCATGTCCCTTAATGTGCACATCCCCTCCCGTGGCGGGTTCCACGGAGGGCGAACTAGGGTGTGAAGTCACTCCCGCAAGTGACTCCACCACCATCACAACACACACAGCCTTACAGCTGTCACAACACCACAACAACACCACCATCACCACTACACTGATACTCCAATGATCAGCAGATAACAATCATACACAATACAATCACAATCTTAAATCAATTAACAGTGAACTAAGTAGGGAAACCCCACCTCATCGCAAAGCATGCAAGACTTCCATTTACAGCCACGCACGACTCCAATAAGCATCCTAACAATGATAACCATCTCCTATTACGCAGCTATACTCAAAGAATCACTCAAAAGAACACAAAGCAGAAACTTACCTAACATTACGCATCGACGGTGACATAGACGACCACCACTTCCGTCATCCTTTCTCGGCGAATCCCGTCATTCCCATGGTAGAGGTTTAGGCTAATTTCATTAAAGTGTAAAGATATGGGGTGATAGGGTAGAGATAGGCTAGGGTTAGAGAAAGAGGAGCTGTCGAAGAAATGAGAAAATGAAATGAATCTCGCGAACTTGCGTTTATATTAACGTGTCGACAGCAGCCATACTCGGTCGAGTACAAGAGTACTCGGCCGAGTAGGCTCTACTCGGTCGAGTATGGGTGATACTCGGCCGAGTAGCCTCAGCTAGGTCGAGCAAGTAATCCTATAAACCTCATGATACAAGTCTGATCCCTCACCCATTCATCCCTAAAGTCTGTTTGGTCAACATTAACGGTCAACAATGTTCTTAAATATCCTGGGTGTTACAGTTTCCCTACTCAGTTTACTGTTAATTGATTTAAGATTATGTTTGTATTGTGTACGATTGATTATCTGCTAATCATTGTTAGAGCGTTGGAGTTGGTGTGGTTGTTGAGTGGAGTCACTTGCGGGAGTGGCTTCACGCCCTAGTTTCACCCTCTGTGGAACCCGCCATAGAAGGGGATGTGCACATTAATGAACAGGGTTATCGCTCGTTGATGAGCGGGGCTTAGGTGGGGATTGGCTGTGGTCCCCCACTGGCGATGACGATTACCTATTGCGATGGGTAATCTGGCAGGGCTACACACTTCGGTGTGTAGTCGGTTACTATGTGAGATCGGGAGTTGAAGGTGGATGATGATTAGCTGGTTTCCTTTTGTACTTATCTTGTTTTGTCTTACAGTAAACTGACCTCGTGTTGTGTTTTCAAAACTGTGGTGATCTATTTGGGGATGGTAAACAGTTGGTTTAACGGGTACAGTTGGTCTAGTTGCTTGCGGGCTTGGAAGGGAATTGAGTCACCACGCTACCGGAGTAGATGTCCTCGACACATACGCCTAGTAGTTATCATAGTTGTCACGTTGTATTTTTCTACGCTGTCCTAAGTTGTAAAGACTTAAACTATTTTAATAAATGTTCTTTCGTTGTTTATTTGATCTACTACCTCGGGCAACCGAGATGGTAACACTTTCATACACTAGGGTGGTCCTTGGTAAGGCACCTTGGTGTACGGGGGTGTTACAATTGTTTGGTTATCTTCAATACATAATCAATTAATTAATTTCTTCGCATTGTTCTACTGCAAAGTTCATTTCAGTATTTTTCAATATTTTTTTTAAAGTGTGTTGTTATTTGATTGTTTGATAAATGCCAAATGGTGATTGGTGATACTTCATACTTTGACTGTCATATAAACTGCGACTACATTATTTTGTGTGCTATAAATTTTGCTTAGAAAGTATTTATTCAGAATTATCAGTTCAATGATATCGCGAGTCATTTTCAAAGAAATTCGCCCTGACTAATAATGGCTCAGTAGTAACCTAATTATGCTTTAATATTTACTTTTTAATTCTTCGTGTTGATAATTAGTTGTATGCTTAATTCAATTTATTTCATTTCTCTAATTTTACGAACTTTGGATCCAGAAATTAGATGTCTTCCTGTTAGTATCTTCTAAATTGTATACATCAAAGCAATGCCCCTGACCTATCACAAGTGTAGGTACAGTTGATTGGCCATTTTCTTTCAATAGTAGAACAATGTATGGCTTATAATGTGTGTTCTTTGATGCTTAATAGTTACTCCCTTTGTCTCAGTCATTTGTTTACCTTTTCTTTTTTTGTGAGGGATATATGAGTAAATTTTACCGATTTACTATTATAATTTATTACCGTTACTGGGATGATAAACTTATTATGTATAGATAACACGTCTAAGGTTCGAAGATTAAATAGTGATTCATTACGAATACGTTAATTGGTGGAATTTAAACAATACTCGAAGTTCAATGAAGGCATCCACAAACCCCCACTAAGAATCTGATTCATACTCTCTTCTTCCTGAGAGTTGGTAAGGCATACTACCAACTCTATGTTTTTATTGCTATCACCAAGTGAGATGCATAGCAAAGGATAGAGTAGCTGTAAGTTGTACAAGAGTTTTGATCAAGTATTTATTCAAATCTAGGGATCTTTATCTTTGTTTCCTTTTAATAAAATTTGTGAGGGTGACTTTGAAGTTGAACTATTGTCATGCTATGAAATAGTTTCTATAAGTTATTTAGTTTGGTATTGTTCTTGGAATAAGTCATTGGTGCCACATTGCAGGAATACATGATCTGTGAGGTGTGAACATGCTTACTCTGACTCTAGGATGTGGCCTCCTTGATGAGAACATGATGAAGAGCATAACAACTAGAAACGCCGATGGGATCAGGTTATGACAGGCAAATCTTCAAGTTATCAAATATTAAAGGTTATTGCAATTGGATTTTGTGATGATATCTGTTGCTTTATGCGCAGATTGCAACAACTTCTACTGAGATTATCTCCTGAATAGAGGCTTAATACCATGTCTCATAGTCCATATACTCCTGCAGACTGTCGTCAGAAGGTTCTCCCAAATGAACGTATAAAGTGCTAAAGCTTCATAGTTTAAGAGCTCACGGACCTTTATGATGCGTCTTTGTGTGTGTATTTCTGTGAGAATATTTTTACCCATTTATTTTTGTTTATGGACAATAGGAATTTGCAGCGTATTTTATTGTAATACAAATTCATTTTGCAAAGGTTTAAACCCCATACAATATTCTTTTTTTTTTTCCATCGTATGCAATATTTGTACATTTTCCTGAGGTCAATTGTTAATTCCACAATAGGTTTAAGCGGATCTAATGTATGCCCATAATAACGAGAAGAAAAGAGGGGTTTAATTAAATTCAAATGAAGTAATTGAAGATGAGGACAAATCAAATTTACATGAAGTAAACTTTAACAAATTCCTCGACACACCCATATGTCCAGGTCTCCAGAGTCAAGAGATAAGGTTGAAGGTGGGTGTTATATTTGACGCTCCTAAAAACATTAATTTATAGTGTGGATGGTTTAGTTGCTATTTAGGCTTAAGGCTCTATATGCTCCAAGTTATTCGCTCAGATATAAACGAGCAAAGTATTCTCCTATAACATGGATCCGATATTCGATCAAATCAACTTTTTAAATATCCGAATTTTGATATGCGAATATATCGGATAAAATATACGTGATCCAAACCGTATTACCAAGCTCTTTAAAACTCGAATAAAAAATTATGGAGAATCATCAAGTTAAAGATAGTAAGACCTCATCAATGGCTTTTTTTAACCAAGTGGTGTTAGTCCAGTGGTAGCCGGGTTAAACCTTGAAACTTGCAGAAATGCAGGAGTTGAGAGGTCCCGGGTTCGACTACCAGCTGGGGCGATGATCACTTGGCCACTGCAGCCCCCGAAGGGGGTGGCTTACATGGTCCATGTGGTGGTGCGGGAATGCATGGGCCCGGGGGGATTCAACCCCCTCGTCATCAAAAAAAAAAAAAAAAAAGATAGTAAGACCCAATATTATTTAATAAAATCTGATATTCGATTTGGTTTGGACTTCTTATCTAAAACCTGACAAAAAAATATGATGTTCTGTATTGTTTCAAACAAAAAGTTTCATCTGTATTATATATTAATCAAAATCGCCCTTACAAAAAGATCATATACTATTTTGTTCTCCTATTTACAAGTATCCATACAAATCATGTCTAACCATCCTTGTACTCGACTACTGTTAGGCCTAAACTGCCTCCCACGAAGTCTCAAACTAATCTCAGCTTTGCACTTATGTACTAGCACTCGTGGAGTAGGTACTAGTCCATCAATGCGGCATTTGTTCCTACACATCCAAATCTGGTAGCAAAGACTTGCCAAAACCACTGCTACCACCTGCTTCACCACAAGAGAATGAGAACGAAATTGAACCCACCACTCAATAAAGCCTTGCTGGGGCAAGATTATCTGTAACCAACCTTGCATCAGACACAAA
Source organism: Silene latifolia (assembly GCF_048544455.1). Lineage (NCBI taxonomy): Eukaryota > Viridiplantae > Streptophyta > Magnoliopsida > Caryophyllales > Caryophyllaceae > Silene > Silene latifolia. Next base: position 54,726,316 of record NC_133527.1, on the reverse strand, counting down.
CATCTACCACTGAATGGACACTGAAAGAACAAGTGATTTATAGATTCTTCAGCAGCAGCACAGAGGTAGCATACATTTTCCTGCACAATTCCCAACCTCATAAGCCTGTCCATTGTTAACAGTCTCCTATGGGCAACCAACCAAATATTGAACTTATGCCTAGGAATAAGCATAGAATTACTCATCCAAGGATGCCAATCCTTATCAGTGCCCTCCTCTACAAGCCACTGATACCCTTGCTTAATAGAGTAGGCACCTGACCCTTGACTGAGAAGGAAAGGTTTAATGAGCTCCTTGACCCAACATAATTTTTTCCAAGCCCAACTTGCAGTGATACCTGGTGAGTAAGCAAACCGGTCCTGTTGCTTGATGTATACAGCATGTATCCATCTAACCCACAGGTGGTCAGCTTTAATAGCAATCCACCAAACGTATTTAGCAACTGCAACCACATTCCACCAATACAAATGCTTCATACCTAGCCCACCTTTCCTAGCAGATTGGCATACCTGATTCCAGGCAACCAAAGCAGGGCTCCCTCTAGTATCAGTACCATGCCATAAAAACTTCCCGCACGTTAATTCAAGTATATTAATAACGGTCTTTGAGAGAATAAAGATGTGTGCCCAATAGTTGTGCAGAGTGCTCAAAACAGATTTTATAAGGACTACTCTACCAGCATATGAAAGCTTCCTAGCCCCCAAAGCCTGAATTCTAGTACTGATTTTATCAATGAGGCACTGACAATCATCCACCCCAAGCCTCTTAGGAGTAATATTCACACCCAAGTACTTAAAAGGAATCTTCCCTCTTCTCATTCCAGAAACTCTTTCAAGCATCATCATAGTGCTCTCCTCAACTCCATTGCTATATATATTGGACTTACTAGGACTCATAGTCAAACCAGAAGCTTGAGAAGAAGTTTTAAAGGCTCTCAGTAAAAGCACAACAGACTGTCTATCCCCTCTGCAAAACATGATCAAATCATCTGCAAAGCACATATGACTTAACTGAACCCTCTTGCAGAATGGATGGAATCTAAACTCAGGCTTGCTCTGAACCCATTCAATCAACCTGCTCAAGTACTCAAGGCATAAAGTGAACAGCAGTGGTGAAAGGGGGTCACCCTGCCTCAAGCCCCTTTTACCCTGGAAAAAACCAAACAAATTGCCATTAAGGGAGATAGAGTATGTGGTGGTAGTCACACATTGCATAACAAGCTCCACCATATGAGTAGGGAATCCCAAGGCTTCAAGCATCTCACGCAAAAAAGACCATTCAACACTATCATAGGCTTTTTGCAGGTCCACTTTCATCAGGATTCTAGGTGAACAAGCTTTTCTCTTATACATCTTGATCAAGTCTTGAGTGAGTAAAATATTCCCAACAATATCCCTACCTTTCACAAAAGCACTCTGAGAATGACTAATGAGATCAGGCAGGATAGAACTTAACCTATTACAAATAACTTTTGCAACACATTTATATATTGTGTTACAACAAGCTATAGGTCTAAATTGGAGGACAGTTTCAGGTACATCAGTATTAGGTATCAGGGTAAGAATGGTTGCATTACACTCCTTCAGAAGCTTCCCAGCCTGATACACATTTTTCACAGCAGTTGTCACATCCTTCCCTACTGTAGCCCACGCATCCTTAAAGAACTGGCTGTTGTATCCATCTGGTCCAGGGGCCTTGGTACCAGGTATGGAAAACATAGCCAGTTTTACCTCTTTATCTGTCACAGGCGCATCAAGAATAGCTTTGTGAGGTTCAGTAATACACTTCCCCTTCCTGACCAGTGCTTTGTTAACAACACACACAACATTAGAACTCCCCAGTAGATCCTTATAATATGATTCAAATGCCTTATGAATCTCATATGGCTGAGTACACAAGCTGCCATTCTTATCCTTGACTTGATAAACTTTAGTTCTCATTCTTCTATGCTTGATGCTAGCATGATAATAAGCCGTGTTATCATCACCATCAGCCATCCACTTTTCCTTAAAAAAAAAAGTTTCATCTTAATGCAATTGATTTGATCAATATTGTAGATTCAAACCAACTTTAAGATCCTCATTAAAACTCACTATAGAGAAGCAAGAGCAGTGCATTTATTCTCATAATTAGGCTGATAAAGTCTATCATAATTATAATTTTGAACATGTATGATAGATGGTATATGTATGAATTCTACGAGTCAACGCAATTTTATTTCATAAAAAAAATAAAGTTTAAATTCTTAACAAAGGTATACTAGGTTGGGTCATGACACCTAAAATATAGATGTATATAGACGTACTAATTTATATATTTATATTTTATAACAATTAGATAAACCGTGAATCCATGATACATTTGATTTACAAATTTAGCAACTAAATCTAATTTTCGAAAATTTAAAACAACCCCGTAAATTTTCACGGGTGTTACGCTAGTTAAATATAAAATGTTTGTTGGATAAATGGAGGGAAAATTAAGAAAGAGGGGGATGAATTGGAGGGAAAACAAAAAAAATAAAAAAACAGAAAAAGTCAAACATACATGGCACATGCAAACTATTATGACACCGGAAATGAATTAAGCTAACAGAATCCGGCAAAAGAGTAGTGTTTCGCAACATTTTGGTTTTTAAAGGTTGTGTTTTACAAACTTTTTTTGTAAACGTAGTGTTTCGCAAAGATTTTTTTTTTTAAAGATTGTGTTTGACAAAAAAATCCTATTGTATATTTAATTGTAGAAAAAGCCAAACTGAAAGGAGTATAGTTTTTGGGAGTTGTTATTTGGAGGAATTATAGGTGCGCGGTGTTGTTATTATCTAAAAAGCCAAGCCTTTAAAAAATCAATTGTGTCATTCTCTCCCCCTCTTCTCTCCAAAAAAACCCTAGCCTCCATCCAATCAAATTTGGGGCTTTTATCGATTATTGACCGATGGTAAGCCCCCAAATAGCTTTATTTATCAATTCTTAGTATAAAACTTTATAAATTAATCAATAAAAGTCCCCTTTTGGTGAGATCTGTTTGTCCGTCTCTATTTTAGGAGTTTTTTCAGTCCTTGTCTTTCTAGGTTTTAGTTCTATTCGAAATATAGATAAGAGCGTATTGGGCGTTCCTCATATGGTGAAGATGCGTCAAATTAGTTTCGTAATGGATCGTTATATGGTATTACATATGTTGTCGATTTGTTGGTTGAACTCAATTTGGTCAGATGAAATCGTCTCTCGTCAAGGCTCAAGATTTTATGATCCTCTTGTGAAAAGCTGTTTGCGGTGATATGATGGAGCAATTCAAGTTTATAAATCTTTATTTAAATGAAATTTTATTCTAATTTGGTTCTAGTCAAATAGTATCCGGAAATTTGACACATGTTATAAATACGTAATTTATTTTCGCAGTACATTTTTTACTCATTTCAGTACGTAATTGCTAACCCTAAATTCTATCAAAATTAAAGCATTTCTTCAATCATGGATGACAATCTGGGGGCAAAATCAATATTTAGTTTTACTAATTACATAATTACTAATCAAATTATTAATTTTGTTTAATCTTCTTGTTTTCATTTTCTTCATTTAGGGTGTGTGAAATTAAAATAATTGAGCGGCACTGGAGGACGGGGTAGGTTCGGTCGCCGACAAGTGGTTGATGGTTGGTTGTCGGCGTTGGCGCGGAAAAGCGGGGGAGAGGGATGCAGAGGGGCGGGAGGAAGGAGGAGAAAGAAGCAAAAGGGGTTGGTCATCATCAGGTCGACTGCTGGTCTCTGGCGAATGGCGATGATAGTCGACCGTCGACCGTGGTAGGGGTGGTTTGCAAGGGGAGGGAGAGGATGGTCAACGGTGGTGGTTATCGGTGGACAATCGATTTAGGTTTATAATTGATTTTGATTTTCTTACCATTTACGGAGTAGTACAAATTTGTTGAAATTATTTACGTAATAAACATGGTTAATGTCTTAATGAAGATGCAATTCAATGATCATCCTAATAATTTCATACGAGTAACTCTTAATTTGCATAATTTGATTGTTTAAATAATATCACTTTTTATGCAGTACATTTTATCTTTGATAGAGAGAGAAAGTATGAGGGAAGAAAGAAAGGAGAAATGGGAAGGGTAAAATTGTCAAAAGTGTACTATGCTGAGTAAAATGTGTACTGCGAAAATCAGCACCCTATAAATATTATGACTATTTATTACTCCCTCCATTATTTTATATATGTCATTCTCACATTTCGAGACACTCACTTCTCTCTTCAATATCTCTCAAAATATATAAGTTAATATTATAAAATGTATACTCTTTTGAAAGCAAATTTTATGACGAATCTAATGATATAATTTTCATAATTTTTTCTAGAGTATATTTTTATATAATTGAAAGTCAAAGACTTACCTCATAAAATGAAAACGTCATATATAAAATAATGGAGGGAGTAATAAATTGATCATTTCTTTCCTAAAAAAAAAAGAAAAGAAAAAAGAAAGCCAAGCCTTTTGTTCTGATTCTTCACCGCTCTCAGAGTTTCACCAGCCGGTCAGTCAGTCCCCATCCTACTTCTCTCACTAGTCACTCCGTACTCTATATCCCGTAATTACTCAACAAAATCTCGCCGATCCCTACATTTTCTAAACAACTTAATTTACCCATCAATTTCCGTTCCCCCCTTTATTATTTCTTCCTTCCTTAATTAAAAGACGAACAACCTCAGATCCCTCCGGATGTCTGATAACCTAGTTTAAGGCCAGAGAAAATGAGGAATGACTCAAAGTCCGATTCATCCGGTTCCGGCTCCGTCTCCGGCTCCGGTTTAAGGAGGTCAACTAGGTCCAACACCAATTCCAGCCCTGCTAGTGTCCGCAAGTCTCTTCGCCTCGAAAATCGACCTGTTGAACAAGCCAAGTGTGAGATGGCTGATAAGACTTTGAGACAGATTGCTGACGAAACTCGAGCCCCCACTCCTAATCGCGGTCTCAAGAGGAAGAAGAGGTTGGATGCTCGTCAGTTTAAGGCAATGTTTGATCTTAAGAAAACTCCTGTTTCAGGTCATTTTCATTTTCTATTTTCGCATTACTCCCTCCGTCCCAATCATTTCTTTACCTTTTACCCATTACTCTAATATATATATATATATATATATTCTTCAAAGGTAAACAAATGATTGTGACAAGGGACTACTATTTTAGAACACCAATTGTATTATTTAATACCCAAATTTATTTGTTTATAGTAGAAACTAGATCCAAGAAGAGAAAGCTGGAATTTAATAGTGACAATCCTCATAATGGTGAGGAGGGGATATCCGAAAATAGCCGAAAAGATGTAGATAGTGGCGTTTTGAGGTCTGAGGAAGGGTTGCAAGTGGAGCGCGATGAGCATGGAGAAAGTGCTACTAATTCTGATCAAGGCTTACAACAAAATTGCCATGAAGACGCTAATGGAGAAAGCGATGGTAGTGGTGAAGGGAATATGGAGACGGATTGTGCCAATAATACAGATGCTGGGAATGTCACCAACATGAAAGCTATCCCTTCTGAATCACCTACTTGCAAGGCGGGATCTTTTACTGAAGACACTGCCAAATGTTCAAACAAACCACGGTAATAATCTCAATTATTGGTCTTTAACCATTTTGAAATGTTTATTGATCGTTTCCCATTAAGCTATTGTTTTAGTCTTGTACTTTGCTCATACTTCCATCATTTGAACACAACTTAGATTCTGATCATTATAGTTGTTGCATGACAAACTCTGTTCTGGACGGTCCAGAATAATTTTTGTTTGTTTGGAAGTACTTGGTTTACGTTATAGTAAAACAAGCCAATAAATGCAGACTGATTGTAGCGAATAGTGTTTTATGATAAGGTTGGCAACAAAGCTGGCACTTTGTTTGGATACCTACTTTGAAGGGGAGGGGAGGGAGACAAGATTCGACAGCTGTGGAGGGAAAAAATGGGAAGGGGAGACTATTCATGAAGGATATGGGATAGAAACAAGAGTGTTTTCCTTTTGATTTCTCCAAGTTGAAGAGGGTTCAGTTTATGTATTACAGAGGTGAAAACGTCAAATAGTTACCCTAGCTCTCTTTCCTTCAACTCTACACTCAGTTGTTTCCTAACAAAGGATGCATTTGACTTAAAAAAGGACACAACCCCACCTGTCAAGTGTCAAGTTTGTGGTTACTGGATTTAGTCCGTTTCTCATGTACGCGGCACCGCGTACTAGTTTGTATGTTCCATTAGAGAGTCTTTTGCGCGTTAAATTGCTGTGTGCGATACTCTACATGAGTGAAGTAGCTTATCCTGTAATAAGTAGGCTTAACTAAGTGACATTTTAATACTAAGAGGGAAGATGGGTTTTGAAATTAACATACCCGCTTCGCTTCTGAATACTATTACTGTTTTCATTCTAGTGTTTGCATTTTGAGGCGTGCAGCCATTCAATGATGGTTTCAGAAATTGATTTCATGTCGGCCGACCTTAAATCATTTTGGGATTAAGGCTTTGATTGTTGTTGTTGTTGACTTGTTGTATACTTAGTAGCAATAAAATTAGTTGGTAATGCGTTTTCGCTGTTATTCTTTGACTTGGAATACGATGGAGTGGAGCAACATGATTCATTAAACCCTCTACGTTTTAATTATCGTTTAGCATTAGAAAATAATCTCGTTGATTTCATTAGAGGAGTAAGGCTCCATACATCTAATCTTCGTAATCTGCCATAAAAGTAGACTTTTTTTTGATGGGTAGTAGGTTACGTTTTGGTACTTGGAATATTGGCTCTTTGACATGAGATTAGCCGAGGTAGGGGAGGGAAAAGGAGGGTGCATATATTGTGTCTACAAGAGACAAGACAAAGTGGGTTGGAGATAAAGCAAGGGTGGTAGCTAGGGTTGAGCAAAAAATCCGATTATCTGAACCGATCCGATATTCAGTCCAAATCCGATCTGATTTTTTGGATATCCAATCCGAAAGTTAAGTTTGGATCGGATATCCGATCGGAAACTTTTGGTATTTGGATCGGATATGGATATTAGAATGAAAACGTTTGGATATCCGATCCGATCCGAAAATATATTTTTCTAGTATTTACTGTTTTTTCTTGCTATTTATGACCAATTTTTTTAATTAAATGAGTGTGTTTAGATTGTAGTTCTTATACTAGGGTGTTTAGAATTATACTACGTTGCGGTTTGGACTATAATTTTAAAATCGTTCCATTTTTTTGTGTTATTTTTTTAACTTTTAGCATTGCTTTAAGTATACTTCTTTAATTGATACAACAACGTTAAAAAGTACCAAAACTATGTTAGTTGTACCTAAATTTTAGGTCGGACATCATTGGAGTACGAAAACAAAAGAAAATCATCATGGAAGACGATAAATTCAATAGTGTCTTAAACTCAATTTTCAAGTAAATTTAAAAGTATGGATATCCGATAGATATCCGATAGATATCCGCATCCGATCCGATTATTTTGGATACCCGAAACATTGGATATCCGAAAGATTTGGACGGATATGAATATCTGCCTTTAGGATTTCCAATCTGGATATCCGATCCGAACTAGCACTTTGGATCGGATATCCGATCCGTGCTTTGCCCGCGCCTTGGGATTATAAGCTTTGGTACACGGGTAAAGACAAAAGTCGTAATGGAGTGGGTATTATCATTGATAAAGATTACATTGATGATGTGGTAGAAGTATCGAGAAAGAGTGATAGGATTATGAGCATTAAGCTTGTAGTCGGGGATGAGGTGCTCTTATAAGTGCTTACGCACCTTAAGTAGGATTGGATGCTTCTTTTCGACGAGCCTTGCCTTCTTGGCTCGGAGATTTGGGAGATTTGGAAGAAGTTGTAGAGCGAGTCCTTATTGGAGAGAAATTGATTCTTGGTGGTGACCTCAATGGGCATGTGGGTACTAGTCGAGTTGGCTTCGAGAGCATTCATGGGGGTTTTGGCTTTGGGGAGAGAAATGAAGCAGGAAGTGACATTAGGTTTTGCTTTGGCATATGACTTATGTATAATGAACACTTGGTTCGAGAAAAGGCATTCTCATTTGGTGACTTATAGGAGTGGAGGAAATGATAGTCAAATTGACTTCCTTTTGGTAAGGAATGTGTGGAGGAAGGAGTACACCGATTGCAAGGTCATACCTGATGTAAGTACCGGAACACAACATAGACTAGTGGTGCTTGATTTTCGGGGTAGGAGAGACTTGAGGAAAAGAAAGGTAATCGGCGAGGCACGAATCAAGTGATGGAAGCTAAGAGTGGAAAACTAACAAGCATTTTTGGATAAGGTTGGAAGTAACGGTATTTGGTCGGATTGTAAGGAGAAAGATATAGATGCAACGTGGGAGAAATTGGAGCATGTTGTAAAGGATTTGGCGAGGGAGGTGTTAGGGGAATCTAAAGGAAATAGACCATCAAGTAAGGACACATCTTGGTGGAACGATGAGGTGAGACAAGCGATAAAGACAAAACGTGAATGTTATAAGATTTTGAGGAAATGCATGAGTGAACAGAACTTTGAAAAGTAAAAGGAGGCTAGACGAGCCCCTAAAAAGGTAGCGCGTGATGCGAGAGCAAAAGTTAACCAAGAAGTGTTTGCGAGGTTTTGCCAGGTTGGACACGAGAGAAGGATATCTATAAACTGGCCCGCATAAGAGACCGAAAGACGAGGGATATTAGGAGAGTTAGGTGTGTGAAAGATATGGACGACAAGGTTTTGGTTCAGGATAACGAAATAAAGGGTAGATGGAGTTCTTACTTTGATACATTATTCAATAGACATCAAGAGCAAGGTTTTGGGTGTGTACAAGTAACACCAAGCATGGCTAATCGGGAATTTGTGTGTACAAAAGAGTGAAGTTAGAAAGGCGTTAAGGAAGATGGGTCGAAGAAAGCAGAGGGACCGGATTGTATACTCATAGAGGTTTGGAGGTGTTTGGGGGAGAAAGGAATCAAATGGGTAACCATGCTCTTCAACAAGATTTGGAGGAGCAACAAGATGCCACCTGCTTGAAAGAGAAGCACTCTGGTCCCTTTGTATAAGAATAAAGGTGATGTTCAAGAGTGTTCCAATTATAGGAGAATTAAACTTATAAGTCATACGATGAAGTTACGAAAGCGAATAATCGAGCAACGGTTTAGGAAATGTGTAGACATCAAAGATAACCAATTTGGATTTATGCCTGGGAGATCGACTATGGATGTGATTTTTATCATGAGACAGTTGATGGAACACCATCGAGACAAGAAGAAAGACTTGCATATGGTTTTTATTGACTTGGAAAAGGCATATGATAGGGTACCGAGAGAAGTACTTTGGTGGGCTTTGGCGAAAAAAGGCGGGCATGTATGAGGGGGCTAGTGCAAGTGTTCCGCACTAATGTTGTCGAACACTAATGTTGGGAGAACGGAAGAATTTCCCTTACCATTGGGTGCATTAAGGTTCCGCACTTAGTCCTTTTCTCTTTGCTATAGTTATGGATGAGTTGACAAGGGATATCCAGGACGACATCCTTTGGTGTATGATGTTTGCCGATGATATTGTGTTGATTGATGAGACGAAAGAGGGGGTTGAGAGAAAGTTGTAATTGTGGAGGCATACTTTGGAGCTCGTGGGTTTAGGCTAAGTTGGAGTAAGACCGAGTATTTGAGTGTAAGTTCAGCAACGTGGCGGGGTCGACAAAGGTGGGGAGTATTATTTTCGATGAGAATGTTGTTTAGGGGTCAGATTTCTTTAGATATCTAAGATCTATTATTCAAAAAGATGGGGAGTTAGACGGAGATATGGCTCATAGAATTAAAGCGGGATAGTTGAAATGGAAAAGTGCTACAATGTTTTTATGCGATAAAGATATGCCTCAAAGATTAAAGGGAAAATTTTATCGCACGACGATTAGGCCTGTCTTACTTTACTTTATGGCTCCGAGTGTTTGGCCATGAAACATTGTCACATTCAAAAGATGAGTGTGGCGGAGATGCGTATGTTGAGGTGGATGTGCGGCCATACATGGAAAGATCGATTAAGGAATGAGGTGATTAGGGAAAAGGTGAAAGTGACGCCAATAGAGGACAAGATGATGGAAAATCGACTAAGATGGTTTGGCCATGTGAGAAGGAGACCTATGGACGGAAAAGGTTGCTACGGGTAGAGGGAGACCAAAACAGAGAGTGATAGAGCACGATATGAGATATGAGATTTCTCGGGCTTTATGAGGGAATGATGACGAAGAGGGCACAATGGAGGGAAATGATACATGTGGATTTTTAGTATTGGACATTATTTGAAATATTTAATGTTTATATTTAATTTTTAAAAATGTTTTTGTTCTTTTCGGATTTATTACACCTTTTTACCAACAACTTTCTTATATATTAATACTTGATTCACTTTTAAGGTATTTAGGACCCTTAAGTTTTACTTCGGTTTTCAAAATCGTTTTAATCTTTATTCTCGATTTAATTTCAATGTTTTTTATAAAAGAAATCTGTACTTCGAATTTAAAACCTTAAGTTTACCTTCTTTTGTATTATGTTTCACTCCCCTTTTGTTTTTCACTATTTCTTTTTTAAATTTTCGCATTTTGAGGTGTGCGTTCATTCATGGACGGTTCTAAAGGATGATTCATGTCAGCCTACCCCAAATCATTTTGGGATTAAGGCTCCGATGTTGTTGTATCACCTCAAGGGCTCTTGATAAGACGCACGCGACTTTCAGTCCGTCATCTCTCGCAAATCACGAGTTTTTATTTGGGGTGGGGGTGTTGGTGGTTTGCTATCTAGACCACAAACAACGTTACCCCATGTATTAAGGCTACCGCAAATGGCGCCGCTAGGAGCTTGCACATGTACGCAATGTATTTGCAAAATCTTTTCTTGATCGTATTAATGAAATTCTTTTCTTGATCGCCTCAAGGGCTGTCGCAAATCACGAGTTTTTATTTGGCCACTCATTTCATTGATTGTGTGGTGCATTTTTAGCTTTTGTAGGGCATTAGGGCTAGTAAATAAGGCATTGGGTTTTGCAAGGGGACACTATGTTAGTTCTGCGGAATGAGTCTTGTAGAAGAAAAAGCAGCAAACTATCCATAAGTCAAGTGAGGTCCATTCTGAAACCAATTGGTAATAGGGTATTAAATTAGTCTCGCACACTTACGGTTATCGATGCTCTTGGATGCACACTTACGGAACCTCTAGAATCTTCCCCTTTCACATGCGTGTTATTAAAACTTCGTCGTAATCGATCTCCAGTTAACCAAGGAAACACGTATGGCGATGCTACTTTCAGCCATGATGCTGCTCTAACTCGAATACATCACCACATCGCCTAACCGTAAGCTTTATCATTGTTGTGTCCCTTAGCAAGAAGCGTATAGAGGCAAGAGGGAAAATCGGTTCACAAGTGAAGTGAAGTGGAGTTCCATCTCTTCCATCCCAAAACCAACCGGGAATAGAAGGTATAACGCACAAACTTATAAACTAGTTGCTCACTCCTTCTACCGCCGGCTTGGTCATTGGTCATTGGTCATTGAGTGAAAGTCGGAGGTTAGATTCTAGGAATCTGTGGAGGTTAAATATAAACCAATATGCTGCTTTAGAAAAACAACAGAGGCGAAACCAGCTCCCTGCAAGATGGAGGGAAAGATGTCCAAGACCGACCCAAAAAGGAAGCGTCTGCAATGAATGGTCCTAGCCTTGAAAGTCTCGCTTTTGACTATATCACCCCATACCACATGGGCTTTTTCTCTGAACCAACTGATTGTTAACAAACCCCACACGACTTGCTTTGTATTGTTTATGAACTTGGATTTGAACTCCAAAAGGATGAACTCTGTGGTATTTAATGTGATATCAATCATGATCACGCCATCACGGTAATAGTTGCGAATTGCGATTACGTACTGTGATGCGCTAGGTGCCCAATGTCACAGTTTATTTCCTCACCTTCGCGCTGTCACAGATGTGTGGTCATATAATGACCAGAATATTGGCTTACAGAAGACTAGATCTTTGACTAGTCGTTGACCAATGATCCCCTAACAAACTTTCGGAAACCTTAACTTACGACTTAGCTATCTCAAAAGGAATTAAATGTTGTTGTTTTGAGAGCCCTTGTCTTTTTATCATTTGTTTTACTTGTATACATATTGTATTATCTAACAAAAAAAAGCACTTTGGTTCTATACAACGTACTTGCATAGTTGCATGTATTCCCATGCACTTGTTGGTATTTTTTTGGATGTGCATAGGTCACATTTTGGGTATGATTTTCTCAAGGTTTTTAATTTTTGGAATTAGAATACTATCGCCCATATACACATATTATGCTTATTGGCTTTGGTAAACACTTGGGTTAGATGGGATTTTATTTGTTAAGAATTGATGCAAAATAGTAAAATGGCAAGAAATATTTTCCTTGTTTGTCACTTCCATTTATGCTTTAAATGTTACCTACTATATTGAGCATTCCACCTTAGTTCTTAACTAAAGGCCTAAGATCATGCCTTTCAAAACAACTCACTAATCTGGCTTGTGATTTCTCTTATTGGTCCGTGATTTTTGCCTTACCATCCCTTATTTACTAAAGCGGCTCTAGTTAAAGCCTCCACATTGATTCTCAACAAAAAAACGCTTCTGTTGTCAGCACTACAAAGCCTCTAAAGCCTCTAGTTAAAACCTTTTATTGGTTGGTTATCTTGCACGGAGTAATTATGTGATCCTTTATCGTGTTTGAATGTAAATATTTACTAATAATATATTTTACTAATAATATAATATAAGAATATTTATTCGTATTGCATTATATATTAACATGATTATTTGATTGTTATGTTTAGTTTTTATCTTTATTCATTGTCTATATTTTTTAGGGGAACATTATCTAAATTATGTCTTTCGTTGATAACAAAGATTTTAAAGGCAAACCATGCAATCACTAGTTCTGCTATTGTAAAGTGAAGCTTACAACAACAACAACATCAGAGCCTTACTTCCAAAATGATTTGGGGTCGGCTGACATGAGTTATCCTTTAGAACCGTCCATGGGTGAACGCACACCTCAAAATGCGAAAAAAATAGAAAGCAAAAAATGAAAAACGAAAGGGGAGTGAAACATAATACAAAAGCCAGGTAAACTTATGAGTTTTAAAATCGAAGTCCGAATTTCCTTGAAGAAAAAGAAAATTAGGAGGTGTTTGGTTGGAGGTGTTGGAATGGAATGGAATGGATTTGAGTGATTCTAGTGTTTGGTTGGGGTATTTTGGAATTGAGTTAGAATCCTGATGGATTCTAATTTCACCCCAACCCCTTGGAATCCCATACCCACCTTCTCACTCAGGTTTCTAACTCCATTCCCCCTCCATACAATTTTAGAGTGAACCAAACAATAAATAATAGGTATGGGGTTCTAAATCCATCCCCTCATGGTATCTCATTCCATTCTAATCCATTCCGACCTTTTGAACCAAACGGCCCCTTAGTACGTAGTACTTACTGATGAATAGTTGCATGGTATGTCGATGGGTAGAATTTGTCTAGAAGCGTCTGAAAAGTAGCTTAACGTATTTAGTGGACAATCTTATTTTAGATGATATGTAATGAATATTGGTTTGTTTTGTTTGAAGGGTAAAGATTTGAGATTTTGAGGTAAGAAAGAGAAAATGAAGTTAAGTAACTGAAACCCCCCTAATTACCCAATACGATTGGTTTATAAAATAGACCTCTTTTTTTCCGCATCCTTTTAGACCAAGGCTGACAACCAAAGTCCTACCAACTCCCACATCATACCCTCTCCTTCTGTTTGTGAGATGTTTGTGAGATGATCACTGCAGTGTTTCACATTCACTGCTGTTCCAATCCTCCTTTAGTCTTCTTTTCTCTGTTGTTTACAGAACCTTATGTTATGTTGACAGCTGGAAAAAAAGAACATACATCTGATGTACTACATTAGACTATTATGTTGCTGAGCATATGTGTATTTTTTCTTGAGTTTTTTTAAATTTATAAGTTACTTTTCTAATTTTTTGACGTCAAAACTCAAATTTTCCGAGTTTATTTATGTAATGTTTTTGAGTTATATTGTAATTTTTTGAGCTTAATGTTTAAGTTTGTAAACTCAAAAACTTTATAGTATACTCATAATCAAAGTTAAAACAAAACTCGAGAACTTTATCATAAAACTCAAAAAGTACACCACACCATCTGATGTAGTGCACAGGGTTTTAAATCTCGGCCGAGACGTATCGTATCGCCCGAGATGTATCGGTATCGGAGGCCGCCGATACGAGATATCCCGAGATGTATCGGGTAAATTGAAAAGAAGAAAGTATCGGCCGAGACGACCGATTTATAACGTGTATCGGCCAACTCGGCCCGATACAGCCCGCGATGAACCCGATATGAACGAGTTATAACTTGTACCGGCCAAGTTTTTTAATGGAAAGCTCTTAGAAATTGTATAGCATTGATCAAATTAATTATCCTAAGTAGAATTAATCTTAACTTTATATGAAATAGTCAATAGATGATGAAATATCTACAAAAGCTTGTAAAATAAATATCACCGCGATAATTGCGATTCGGAGCGCGACGGCCGAGTCGTGGACGATTCCGCGACTCCGTTACCGCGACCGCGATCGCGACCGATACCGCTATTTAAAACCCTGGTAGTGCATACTTACTGTTGACAGCTCAGTGGTCAAACTTGACCATCAATCTTGTGTTCCAATTGTCAACTTCTCTGTTGCTTGGACTCGGTTAAAACTTAAAAATATCCAACATGGGTGCGTGCCCAAGTATCGGATTCGGCTATTTTATAATTTTTTTTTATGATTTTGGTCTAAAACGAAATGTCCGAGTGTCCTACCCTTGTTCGAGTGTCAAGTGTCCGACACGGGTACACGAGGTAATATTGAAGAGTCCGAACAACATAGGTCAACTTTGTCCACCAAAGTTGGAGTTTGTATTACTTAAAAGTTAAAACAGTATCTTGTCAAGCAAGCAAACTATTGCTGAGGTCTTGTGGTACTTGGAAAACTCAAAAGAGGTAATCCTCGTATGCTGGCAGACGCTTGGGGGGATGTGGAGGAGTGGTCTATCCATTAAGAAATTGGGGGAAAGGGAATGGCAGAAAATTACATTCAATTGGATGGGAAATTGGTTCATAAACTGTCTGTGCTGTTTGATTTCATCAAGCATTAAATGATCACCCGATCTTCAGTTATGCGTCTCTCGCTCTCTTGGAAGTTGTAAGTGCTCTATCAATTATTGCTAGGGAGATTGTGTCCGATCCCCTAACCTTACTTTGCGTGGGAGCCTCTTTCTTAGTAATGGGGTAATAATAAATGGTAGTGAGCTGCCTCTATGTGATTCCTTTAGCCAAACATAACTAAACCTTGATTGGTTATTTAGCTTCCCTTTTTCCTAAAGAAAAGTTTGCAGGCACAGCAATTTAGGATTCTAAGCCACTTTTGTTGGTAAAGGCACTTCAGTGTCCTAGAAATGGGCAAAAAAGATGTGCAAGAGGTGTTCATGTTTTCATTGTGGGTGACGTTTTGCAAACTAAAGGAGCTTTCTGATGGTGTGGTTGAAACATTTACCGTTGCATGGTTTTTATATAGATAACTAGCATTCGACGCGAAAGACTTGTACCAGATAATTGTTTTGGTTAAATATATATAATTTAATTTAGGCACTATCATAAATTCATTTGTCAGGTAATTAGTTCAATAGTCACGTAAAATTTTATTTTGGGAGTTAGTCTCTTTTTATTGTTTTCTTAAAACTGGAGAATTGTGAACCCACAAAGATCAATTTTTGTTCTGAAATTGTGAATTTGGTTCTTTTGCTATCCTGGTTAGATTGGTAGGTAACTTTTCTGTGGGATGTGCGGTTGGAAAGTTTACAATTTGCTATGAACATTTGGAAACCAAGTTCTATAAATTATGTTGACTATATGTTCTTTCATAGTTTCAGCTTTGAAAATGTTCTATAGGCGGTCTTGTGTTTTTTCCACTCTATCTTCTGTTCCATCCTGTGGGCCTGCCTACTTGTAGGGATCAAGTTACGACAGTTGTAAACAAACATCATGGCTGAATTGTAATTCAATTGTCAGCTATTATAAAATTCTCCTATTACTGCAGATTAGATCAAGATTCTCCAAAGCAGGAGTGTTGCGTCTGTATTTCAAATTCCATGAGCTGTGGTGGTTCAAACATTGTTTCTCAGGTTGGCTTTGTTACATTTCCATTAGTATATCACGATTCCCTAGTTTTACAAGGGGATACTGTCTATTTAAAATAGTTTGATTTGAACTTCTGATATCAAAGGCATGTAGTTTATAAGATGTATTGGTAGGTATTGTTACTAATTATATACTACTATATTACTCCAACTCGGCTGCAAGTGTTGGATGTGACACGTGTTTTGAAGAAAAATAGGTTTAACATATCTAACGTAATTACTTTTTCACATACGGACTTTACTTTTTCACATACAATTTTTCATTTAACTTTCTATATTATACCCTTTTACCTAAGCTTAATCAAACTAACTCTTATATTAACCTTTCTAACAAAAACTGAATCTAATTGCTACAAAGACTTGAACAATGGATTATAATTCTCCAATTGATGATGTAATTTGCTTGGGTTTTAATTATTAATATTTGTTTAGTTGTATTTAATTTATCAAGGTTTTTTGCTTGTTAAAAATTGAAATTTGGTTTTATGGTTGGTGGAAGGCACGGTAGTGGCCCCCCTTGTCCACATTCAAACGTCCCTGGACGGCTCTCGGAAGAAACATCCATATGAACTAAATTCCCTCCCGCACAAGGAGTGGTAAATTCCCTGGCTTGTCCATATAAGAAATAGGGTAGGATTCATACTAGCCATATCAGTCCATATCAGTCCACTCACACTACTCGCTTGATGTGCGGGGGAGGGAGTGTCGGGGAAGGGCGGTCGTTAGGGGTGCACGGTGGTGCAAATTGTGTAAGGGTCCTGCGAGGGTTGTGTGAGGGACTGTGGGTGGTGTGCGAATTGTGTGAGAGGAGGCAGGGGATGGCGGGTCTGGGGAGGGTGGTGAGAGAGGTCGGGGAAGGGAGGAGATGGGGTGGTCGGAGAAGGGGGAGTGAGCCTGTGGAAAGGGAGGGTCTGGAGAAGGGACAAGTAATTAAATCGACCGGCCTACTCAAGCCGACTTGAGGGTAGCTTTGCCGAAGAAGGGACAAGTTCGCCGAAGAGAGACCGTCGGTGGTGAAGGGAAAGGGTTTGGAAATCACCTAAAATCATGACAAGGGTAAAATCGTAAAAAGTGTATGTGAAATAGTAAAATGCGTATGTTAAAAAGCATGACCCATTTCTAATGGTTAAGGTATTATGGGGCAAACTGAGAAGTATATATTCGCACTTCATGAAGGATGTGGGGAGTGGTAGTTGCTTAGTTCAAATTTCAAAATAGCACGCCTAAGCTCAAGGCTCAGCGGGACACTAACCAAGACGCCTCGGAGCAACTTAAGTGTGCCTTGTGCATAAGGCGTACCAAGCGATGCACTTTGCCATGCATATTCCATATTTTTTCTTCTAATTTGATAAATTCCCTTTCCCTTTACCCCATTATCCATACCTTGTATGTTAGTAGTTCTCTTTAAAATTCAAGAAAGGGTATTGTTGCCCAATATTCATAATTCATATTGAAAATAGAAATCTGTTTGCAAAATGACTCGCTTGTTTCATGCCTTGCCCCTCGGTGCCTTGGACCCTCGTGGGGTTGCGGCTGTCCAGGAGTTGGATGTCACCATAATTAAAGAGTTTTCAGCGTAAATATTGTTCGAACATCGAAGCGAGTGCTGCCTTGAGCCTATCCATTTGTTCCTTTGAACTTTAGTTGACGTGTTTTGTTTTAGGCTTTTCATCTATGTAGGAATCTTTGTCAGATAGGCTAAGAACATTCTTATGATTGTTTTGCTGCGTCATAATGTGCCATTTAAGGGGTAGGCATCTAGCTTGCACTTTAGTGAGGCAAGCTATGCTGTTTCAAAATAGAAAATGTAGCTATCTATGCATAAGTATTACTTAGAATTCAGAAATGGAAAAATAAGCTACAATAATCAAATATTTCATAGTAATGGATCGTAATACCACTTTAACAACACTATTGACACCATATCGTGTCCATTACTTGTAGCCAGTGAGTAACATAGCCACAAGATATTACCATCTTTATGCACCCATAGCCGTAGCCACGCCTTCTATTTCACAAA
Source organism: Silene latifolia (assembly GCF_048544455.1). Classification (NCBI taxonomy): domain Eukaryota; kingdom Viridiplantae; phylum Streptophyta; class Magnoliopsida; order Caryophyllales; family Caryophyllaceae; genus Silene; species Silene latifolia. The sequence continues at coordinate 54,708,043 of NC_133527.1, read as the reverse complement.
AGATGTTAGCATTCATGCCTTGTATTTACTTATTCTGTTGAGTGTGCTTTGCCCAGAAGCTACTGATAATTTAATCATTGCATCATTATTGTTGGATGATTACCCTAACCGTTTGATGTAATGAATTAGGATAGAGGGGAATGCTCTAATGCTAGGGTTGAAGATGGCCAGAAAACAAATAGAAGTGATTCCCTTGTTGATTCTAATCAGGACTCATGTTTCTCATGCAAGCGGGCTGGAAATCTCTTGTGGGTAATTCTTTCTGTAGTACTAGCAGTCACCACTTAACTTATTTTTTTTTGAGTAATATGTTACATGCTAGATAGGTATTGGAATGCTTGATTTGTTGCACACATTCTGAACAACAGGGTGGCTTTCACTTGGTATTGTTTTAATACATTCTTCTTGTTGCTAGTCAATGAGAGTGGTGGAAAGGAAAATTTGTGCCCTTAATACTTCTGCAGGAAGTGTTCCATCTAGCTTTTCTGGAGTTGTTAATGTTGCATCTGTGCTTCGCTGCTCTAACTGATGTGTAAACACAAGGGTCTAACAATATTTAATAGAGAATGAGCTTAATGGCGACTAGTATGGAATTTTGTAGCTAGTAACAAAGTAAATGACATATAAAGTATGAGCAGTAGAATGATTTCAGCAACACAAAATGAAAGGTAGAAGAGACCAAAAGACCCACCACGATGGCTAAGTATTTTGTTCCAGGAAAATCGACAAAGGAACTTCCTCAAAAAAACACAGTAATTTTGAAAAGGGAAAATGTATTTGTTTCATTTAACTTGATTTCAGTCATTACATGAATGCCCTATATATAGTAGGCTTAGAACACATCCTTACCATCTATTCTCAAGATGCTTATCTAAGGGCTAATAAGGAACATATAATAGGACAATTCAGGCATAACCAATACAGCAAAATTGAGTCATAAGCTGACAAAAGCAGCTTGTACAGTTGTTCTTGAATTTCCTTGCGCACTACTCTTCTGCAGTTCAGTGTAGGAGGAAAACCTGAAGGAGAATGACAGCCTGTAATTCTCACAATAGGCCGAGTCTTTTGGACCTCCTTTACCTGCTTAATTATTCTCAAAAGGCCTGTCTTGGATTTACTTGGCCCATGCTCCAAAATTTGCTCATACTGCTGAAACAGACTGTCTTTCTTCTGATTTCTACTATTGAAATTATTAAAAACTGCCTTAGGTACCCTGGACTTAATTGTAACTTTTAGTATGAGGATTGAAGGACTAGCAGCGTCATCCTCTGAATCACCTTTTTCCCCAGCCAATTCTTTCCTGAACTCAGACATGTCATGCCTGACATTGTGGTCTGATCAATTTTAGTAGGACCCACGGCCTCAACTCATGTTGCATTAACGGCTCCATATTCTTTCATAGATTGTTTGATAATTTGCAAGTCGCTATTGCTTTTCAGGTATTCTCCCTTACATTCATATTTTGGGTTGAGTTACTAGATTTCTTCACTTTTTGCTATACAAGAAAAAAGTTCATTAAGTAGAAACTAAAGCATAGGAGGACATTACAAGTGTTTATAATTCATTTGGAGGAAAGTTACTGGCCTGTAAAAGAACATGTTTCCCTCTTCCAATGTGAAGCTTCCCCAAATATGATCCTACGAGTAACTACAATGTAAAATTGTTCTTGAGTTTCGTACAACCTAGATACATCCGAATACGGCTAAAACTGCACATTTCCGAAACAGCTTTTTTGTCTCCTCCCTCACATTGCAATTCATTTCATTATCATAAACCTCACAAAAGAGTTATGACGTGTCATATGTCCATTGCTCTTCTTGAATCCCAATATCATCTCCATCATGCCATTTAGGTTATTCCTCACTTTGCTTTAAAATTATGAAATCCTGCTTTTGCTTTTGGCTTTGAGTTGATTATTGTTTTGATAAGTGCGAACCGATTCACAAATTTTAGTCCACATAGTCATTGATGTCATGGCCATTGCATTGTTTCCGTGGTTTCACTTTATGTACCTATCTTTATATTGTGTATCTGACACATAGGTTTTAGACTTCATAGATGCAATCACGATTGTACCGGAATTGTCTGTTATATTTCATGTTGTCGGAGCCTCAGTGGTTGGCGCTAATTTTTGTTAAGTTGATTTTTTTTGATGAGGCTCCTGTCACTATAAAGTTGCAAGTGATTCTTATTCCTAATTTTGGCTAGCTGATACGAATTCTACTCAAAGAATAGAACTCGTGAGTTTGCAGCAGAATTGTCGGATTTTATATGATTTGTCGGATTTTGTATGATTTGAAGGGTTTTATGAACTGTCGAATCTGTAATTTTTATGTGTTTTTGGTATTTTAAACAAAAAAAAGAAAACAAAGGATATTTGCTTGAGCTAGACCTATAACTCAACCAATGGTGATTGATTCGCAAGACCTATTGTTAACAATCGTGCTAATGTCTTAAAAGCGTCAAACAAGAACAAGGTTTGGAACGAAACGCGTCGAACTTAGGGTTTACAAATCATGTAAACGGAAGCTTCTGCTTATTTTATTAATCACTCAATCGATATGTTAAATAACAACACAAGACCTCCTTATATAGGAGCTAATAACCGACTAATAAAAGGAATAAGGAAACATGCTTCTTTAAACCGACTTGCCTATTCTAACGTGTGCTAACACGTTTTCCATGGCTCTATATTGCCTTATTGTACTCCTTATTACTTTAGGTAAATTAACTAAAAGAAATAACAATAATATACTCCCTCCTATCCACTCTTTTCTTCCCCTTTGAAGTGGGCATGGAGATTAAGGGTGGGGAGTATAATATTGATAAAGATATGAGTGGGGTTTGGGAATTGGAGAGAGGTATGAATAATTAGGATTAAATATTAATAAAGGAGATGAGTTGGGTTTGGTTATTGGAGAGAGGTAGGAATAATTAGAATTAAATATATTAATAAAGGATATAGTGGGGTTTGATGAGTGGAGAGAGATAGGAGTATAATATTAATAAAAACTTTCTCAAAAAGGAAAGGGGAAGAAAACCTGAATAATCCGTTTTAGGAAATAGGGAAGAAAAGAGTGGATGGGAGGGAGTAATAATTAACTAAACCAGATTTTAAGAAACTTGGAGACTTTCCTAACACCAAATAGGCTACTAATTAGGAAAAACTGAATTAGGAAAGATATGACGACCAATATTGTGCTTGTATGCATGTTTTCCAGCTCTACGGACTTTCCTTCTCCAGCTCCACGCACTTTCCTTGGCGTCCAAGCAAAGTACTAAACTTGGCGCCCAAGTAATGGAGTGAAACCATTGCTGAATCTGTAGCTGAGTCTGGCTTTTGACTGAACAGTCGTGGGTTCTGTTCATTTTGTTCATTTCGTTGCTGAACTGGATCATTTTTGCATCACTAGCATATCTGTATCGTGCCTGACGTAGTTTATGGTTTCTCCCATAAAGGCGTTGCAGTGGAAAATCATGCCAAAGAAGTTATTGCCTTTCTTGTTTACGGACTCGTGAAAAAAACACACATATTCCCATTTGGTACTGCTCTGAGTGCATGAAGAAAAAGCTGGCCCTTGGTGTGCATTCTGTGTCAGAGGGTATAGAAGCAGTTTTGGATACAAGAAAAGTGGATTTGTCGAACTCAGAAGGTACTGAGCTAGTGAGATTCATTTTCTAAGTGATAACCAAACCTTATTAGTTAGATAATGTAACCTTTTCTTTGACCAAAATTAGAAGTGTTGTTTGTTCAATCACACTCTAAGATTGTAAAATATTAATGTATCACCCTTCTATTTTTACCGTCTTACATTGATTTATTGGTTGTGATTATTGATCCTCACACTCTGGTTTCTTTGTATCAGGATCACTTTGTAAGAATGAGTACTACGTCAAATACAAAGGTCTTGCTCATATTCATAATTGCTGGATACCGGATACTCAGTTGCGTCATGAAGCTCCTGAACTTCTCACAAAGCTCAGTGAACAGGTGTGGGAATCATTATCTTTGTTGGTGGGCAGTCTCAGCGTACTCTTAATATTAGATTAAACAAATACGCTTTTGTGCTGTTACTTATAGTTCTAGATTGTGCTCTTTGTTTTATTTCCGACACCAACTGACTTCAGCCTTTCCAGGGGACATCGTGGAATCCAGAGTGGGCAGTACCACAGCGTTTGCTATCGAGGAGATTAGTAATTGTTGGCAATCAGGATGCTGGCTTTGCATCAAAAAGCCATTTTGAGTGGCTTGTGAAATGGCGTGGCCTTGATTATGATCAAGCTACATGGGAGTTGGAGGATTCTGAATTCTGTAAGAAACCTGAAGTTCAGCAGCTCATGCAAGAGTATGGAACACGTGATAATGGCTCTAAAATTTCATTTATACTAGGAGATGATGAGGTACGAAATTATAATCTTGGAATAGTGCCTTTTGATTTAACTTTTTTTGCTGAAATTTTAGATTGGCTAGCTCATGATAATAACTTCAGTTATTTCTTTTCTGGCATTCTTTGTGGCGTATTTATTAAGCAGTTGTCTTTACTTTAATTCCCCAAGTGCACTTTTCTGTTTATTTGGGTGCTCTTTAGCAGGTAGAAAACACAAGCATGCTCTCATTGATAAGTCTGATGCTCATTTCCTGTATCCATGTGTGCCTTTTTTTTGGTGGTTGTGAGATGTCTATGATGTATATTTACATCTAAGGACACTTGTTAAGCACCCAACTATTGACAATATCTTCAATTGCTTTATCAAACAGCTTAGCATCCAAGAGTAAGGTCTAAGCAGAAATGTGGCTGAGTTTACACAGCTCTTTGCCTGCTTAGGCGTTTGATAGGGGTGGGATGGACTAACTATATATAGTTCTGTCATTTGCTGCATTTTGGCTATGGTGTATGTGATTTGGGAAGAAAGAAACACCAGGGGTTTCAGAGGGTGTGTCACGAGTACTGGCCAGCTGATAAAAAACATAAAGTTCATTGCTAGCGTTCGAATGCTTAAATGTGCTAATGATGAGAATTTCGGGCAGATACTTGCAGCATTGAATAGTCATTAGGAGTATGCTTGTTATTTAATAGTGGTTGTTTGTGGTTTGTATTTTGTAAGATACTTTCCCATTTTATTTCCTGGAATGGATGAATAAAAATGAGTATATTCTTGCAAAAAAAAACTATATATAGTTCTGCAAATTCAAATTGAAACATGTGAAGAGTCCTCCAATTTGATTTATTCCTGACTTTAAGTCCTCTATTTCCTTTTTCGAGTATCTCTCCTACAGAAAGTACGAGGCCCAACTGTAGGACTAAACTGTAGCTTTTTGTACAAGATGCAGAAACTAAGTTTGTCATATAGCTGGAAGGAGGATCTTCCTTGTTTTATATGGTCTTTAGTTCTTTACAACTACTGTATTGGTTATCTTTTCTTTTTCCTGTGCATCTTGGTTTTACTGTAATGATGATGTATGCCTGATTGCAAAATGACAGAGTTGCATCTAACTGTTTTTGATGGGGACAGTCTTTCTTTCACTGATCAACAAGATAATAAATTGCCTTCTTCGGGTTATGTTGATTTATGTCATTTGTAGACTCAAGAAAGAAGAAAGACTTCACAAGTCAAACATGGAAGAGTTTTAGATAGCTACCGCGCTGAAATTGTCAGTAAGCTACGTGAGTTTTACCAAAAGAGCCATAATGCTGTGCTATTTGATGAGCAGGTTCGTTTAACTGTTTATAATAGAACTGTATTATCCTCCCCCAAGTTAAACTTGTATGTCCTTACTCTTTACCCTAGATTGGTGTGAAGTAGGATATAGTTGAGTTTATGCTAAAGTTTCGACTTTCGAGGCATACATTATTGACATTCTTCATCAGTACACTTGTACTCTAGTCTTATATTTATTTATATATAACCTCGTTTTCTGCGATTTCTTCCTCATCTAAAACGACACATTACTTGAGAAAAATAATAGGCAAGCAATATAGAGTAGAAAAGGGAAAAAGGAGGTGGGCCACTTGATGAGAGAAGTGAAAGACCCAAAAGAGAAAGAGGAATGATCAAAGAAATGGATCAAAAAGGAAATGAGGAAGAAGTCAATGAAAAGGAGGGAGTAATATAATACTATCTAATGCTCGTGTTTCGCTAGCATGGTTATGATTTTCAGGTCTTTCAGCAAGTGACAGTTTAAGAGTACTAGTTTTTGCCATTAAGTCAATCTTCAAAGCGGACTGATTGTTTAAGTGCTACTGATTGACTCCTTCAAGAGATTTTTTTTTTTTTTAATTTTTTAATCTTTTATATTTTTCTCCATTTAATTTATGCGACACAGATTCTCTTCACAATAAGGCATTTGAAGTGATAGTTGTTATATTGAGTTTGGTTCATGAACTGATGTTAGAAAATCAAATCAAGGGGAACGAAATTGGTCTTAGTATAATGTTTGCACTTTAACTCTTATTTAGAGTATTCAGTACATGGCAATGCATGTTGCTTCTCGAATCACTCAGTTTCCAAGGAGGGTCTATTAACTATGATGACACTGAATGATTTTCGCAGGATAGAATAATGAAAATAATCTACTTTATTTCATCCATATTAAGCAATGTCCATCGGCCTCTTCTCATAATCACTCCACATGAATCCCTGTCTAACTGGGAGGCTGAGTTCATACGTGTCGCTGCATCCATCAATGTAGTAGTTTATAGCGGGAATGCCGATTCACGGAATATTATTCGAAATACGGAGCTCTATAGAGAAGATAGTGAGCTGATGATGCAAGTGCTGATATCTAATGTGGAAGCAATTTCTGAGGTATGTGCATAAGGTGTATGTATTTAATATCATTTCTACTTATTTTTGGTGTATGAGTATGTAATATCAAGTAGAGGTACTGATACGATTCTTGATATAGTTTTAGAAACAGATTCAAGTTTAGGAATCAAGTCAAATAATGGTAGTAGAGTCTGGATTAGATTTAGCTTTAGCTGGTTGTTAACCTATGGATTAAGTTTAGTATTTTATTTGTCTACTACTTAGCTTAGGAGTCTTTTTCTTATTAACCAAGTCATAGCCTATTTAAAGTAGGAATTGTATGTTATTTTTATTCAGTAAAGTTTAATAAGAAAAACAGAAACTTTTGCGTTGCAATTGTTGAATTCGGATCGACGAGTCTCGTTCCAAACTTGGTTATTGTTTGACGCGTTTTCAGACATTAACTCGATTGTTATTCAATAGGTCTTGGATATCAATCACCATTGTTCGGATTATAGGTCTAATCCGAGCAAATATCCCCTTTTATGTTTGTTATTTTCTGTTTGTTTGTCACGCCAAACATGTGACACCTTTTCAGTTCGTTAAAGTCAGTTATTCGCTTCCGCATTCGTATCAGATACACTTCAAATATAATTCTACATTAAATAACCATGTGGGTTGATGTTGTTGCAATGTTTACTCAATGTGGCCTAATTCTGATCATATTGAAATGCAGGACTTGGAACACATAAAGGGGATAGATTGGGAAGCCATTATCGTTGATGACTGCCAAGAACACTGTTTTGTAAAGCATGCTGATTGCATCAAGGCTTTCGCAACTAGTTGGAAATTACTTCTGTTGAATGCTCAGCTAAAGGTGCCCCATTTGCTATCATCAATTTTGTAATATTGGCCTCGATCTCTGCTTTCATAACTTATCTAATTCGCAGGATACTGTAGCTGTATATGTCAATATATTGTCTTTGCTGGAGCCTCTTGGTAGTTCCGATAATGGTTACGGACATTTGAATGCTTCAACAAATGACGACATGAGTGTGTTGAAGGAGAGACTGTCTTCCTTTATTATTTCTCCAAGGTTTCAGGAATACTGGGTTCCAGTGGAGATTTCTAACGTCCAACTGGAGCAATATTGCTCTTCTATGCTCTCAAATTCCACTGTTCTACGATTATGTTCCAAGAGTGATCCTATTGGCTCCCTGCATGACATTCTTATTTCCACGCAGAAGGTTACATATTGCTAAATTTGTTAACTTAAATAATGAGTTGACATGCATGCCTTGATACTATATGCTAATCTAATGCTCCCACCCATTTATTTTATCCCCTTTTGATGGTCAAACGATGTCGATTTTGACCGATATTTTATCACAATATACAATAGGTACAAAGTTTTAAAAATGACAATATGCTAATAAACTGGTTCCCTTCTTTTCGCTTTGAAGTAGTAGTTATTTGCTTTAATTATTGATGCAACTTTCATGTTGGGTCATTTGGATATAAACCTCTTTGCTAAGTTTGCATACGTCTGACATTCTGACCCCACTTGCCCCACTATTTACGGGAACCCTTAAGGCCCAGGGGTAATGTTTGTTGTATCTCTACTTATATTTGGAGATATTGATCGTAAAAATAGTGGATTGAAGTAGTATAAATTATAAATTCCTATATGAACACTGAATTGATTTTTGCACCATCTGCAGTGCTGTGATCATCCCTATATAGTAAATCCCTCGCTGCGAAAATCACTGCTACCTGAAAATCCTTCTCAGGATGCTGCACTGGATATGGGAGTTAAAGCAAGTGGCAAGCTACAGCTTCTCGATAAACTCCTATCAGAATTTAGGAATCAAGGGCTGAAGGTGCTTATCCTTTTCCAGGTACAATGCTTAAGTCCTATGCAAGAAGAAAACTTACGGAAGCAGAAACCAGTCAATATTGTATAGTGGAATCTAAAGCCTATGCGCTATGCTACACGTAGGGTTAGCTCTCGTGAGTAGACCACTAGAGTTTCGATAGAGTAAGAGAAACCTTTATTCTCATGGACTGGCTGTCTGGTAGTCTATATCATTCCATTTGGTCAAGTCTTTGGTAGGATTTAGGATAAAAAAGAGGATGAATTCCACAGAGTGGTTGTAGCAGGACCTTGTCTGGTGATGTGCTGAGGGTTTTGTTGGTGTATAAGTTGGTGTTAATCCTTCATAATTTAGTTTTTGTATTAATATTGTATTTACCTTAGTTAGGAGAGAGCTCACTACTTTATGAACCAAAAAGTTACACATCCTATCACCAATTGGTTTTAGGATGAAACCTTCTTGGGCATATGAAGTGAGCTCTCTCTCTTCCATGGGTGTGGCCTAGACCCATTTTCATGGTTTAACACTTCTGTTTAATATAAATGTGTTATGTCACTCTGTCACAGTCAATTGCTGGTTCTGGAAAGGATAATTTAGAATTCTTACTTGACGATCTACTGACATGGCGGTTTGGTAAAGATTCTTTTGAACACGTTGCTGTTGGAGGTCAACCTTCGAAAAAACATGCTGCTTTGAACAAATTTAACAAGGAGAGTGATAGGTCATTTTTATTATTGGAGAGACGAGCTTGTCTTCCTTCCATTAAACTGTCGTCAGTTGATTCAGTTATCATCCTGAACAGTGACTGGAATCCCCTAAATGACTTAAGGGCTCTGCAAAAGATCATTATAGATTCAAAGCTAAAACCAATTAAGGTCTTTCGTTTCTACTGTTCGTGTACTGTTGAAGAGAAAGCCCTTGTCATGGCTAAGAATGATCCAATCCTTGACAGCACTGTGCCTTTAAATCCAAGTACTAAGCAAATGCTTCTGATGTGGGGTTCTTCGTACTTATTCTCAAGGCTAGATCAATTTCACCGTGATGATATTGTTAAGAACATAACCACTGTCTCCCTTGGATCTTCGTTTGTGACAGACGTCTTTAAAGAGATAGTCTCAGTAGTTAAAAATGACGAAAACGGCAGTCAAAGTAAATATATCTCTGAAGTTCAATTTGATGGGAGGTGTTATCTCAAGAATACTCTCCTTTTGGGGGAGCAAAGAAATCAGGTACAGGAGGGAATGCCATCACCTGATTTTTGGATGAAGCTTTTGGAGGGAAAGCTACCTCAATGGAAGTATCTGGCCGTGTCACCCGAGAGGAATAGGAAGCGGGTTGACTATTCTGATGACTTATCTTTGCCACCAGATGTTGAAATTGATGAACCAATAAAGAGGCGAAAGGATACTTCTCCTAGGCAAGCTGGACTACAAGCTGAGAAAGTTAAAGACATGAACAAAGAACATCAAGGTATGGTTATGAAAAATCTCTGCCGTCCTTTCTAATAGGCTTTTGTTAATTACTCTCAGTCTTTGACGTTTATCACATTCATTGGTAATCCAGGGCTTTCTGACATGAGGCTTCCAGCACAAGATGGTAGAATTGATTCGAATGACCAGAGCGGTCTTTTGGAAAAGTTGAAACCCACTATACGTGGACTTTGCAAAACGCTGATGCTGAAGGTATTGTGCTTAGCTTCCATAGAACGATGTATCTGTTATATAGTAAGAGAGTGTGAAACTCCTATGCACATAAGCTGATCAGTCAGTCTCGTGAAAACCACCTTATACTGAACTATTGTGAAACTAGTCACATAATGACCATCTGCTAATGTTAATGCTGGTTGCATTAGTTTGTCATTGGGGGACCCTAACACTAACATTATTGTGAGGTAGACTTTGACAAGTGTTTCAGTGTTTGTGTAAGTTGTTATGGGAAATTGACCAGCTGTAATACTTCTGATGTTATATATTTCAGAAGGTTGATGCAAGGTCATTATCTTTAACTTAAATGTCTCAAGGCTAGATTTTATGATACGGGGTGAAATTTTAGTTTCTTTGGTTTTCTCTGATTTCTTTATTGCCTTTTCTTTTATCATGGTTTAAAAATGCGGCAAGGGATGCAAAAATGGTTGAAGTCTTTTTCTTGGTATCAGTATGTTGGGAATTTTTCTTTTCTGAACATAAAAGCACCTCTAAGCGCCTATGTTATCATTTTGATAAATCATAAGCAATTACATCATGAATTTGATATGGATAAGAGTTATTCCGCACCCTTTTTACATTAGAATGTAGACCAAGTTGAGCTAACAAATGAGCCGTCTGATTACAACATCGATGATATAGATGAGAAAAATTAATTGATTCAAAGGAATCACTAATTATGCTAATGTTGGAGACGAGCATACCAAAGAAGAAATTTTCCTTCAAATCCTTAGTTAAGCGTTTAATTAGCTGAAGACAATCGGACTCCAATATTATATGTTGTATTCAAAGTGCCACCGCTATTTCCAAGCCATATCTAGCCGCTAGTGTTTCACTTTCAGCGATATCAAAATTTTCTGCTTTCCTTTGAGTTGCGGAGGCTATGACGGTGCCATTCCAATCCCTATGTCCGTTACCTCTTGTATCATAATTCCCATCGCAACTTCCACATTGAGCTTGTATGTACCAAAAGGCGGGGCACTCCACTTCGTATTTTGTTCGTCAGTGGGGTAATAAGAAAGTAAAACAGCATTGGTCAAATTTGCCAAATCGTACTCTGTCGCCATTCTTGAAGCACAATCCACTATTCTAATTGGATTTGGAACATTTTGGATATACACCCAATTATTTTGGGCAACTACAAACCCCATGCTAGACATAATACTAATGAAAATCCATGTCGTGGTTGATTCTGATGCAACTGATCCTCATCCCAGTAACGGAAATTTGCAACTTTGTGACTAGAGGTATCCAAACGTAGAGGAGAAATCTTCCAAACAATGGTGTGTGGGTGATTATGTGTAACATAATTGGAGCATTTTAATACCGTGTGTGGAGCATTTTTATACCTTCCGTGCGTGTGTATTTTTGCTTTTCATGTTTGCAGGAGCACAAGTTATTGATTTATTTCATGTTTTTAGGAGCACAAATTATTGTAGGACTAAAACTTTGTTGTTGATGTTATATGCAGGATGATGTGAAAAGATTGGCTGAAAGTTTTCTTGAATATGTTTTGAACAATCATCAGGTGACAAGGGAACCTGAGACAATCTTACAAGCTTTCCAGATCTCAGTGGTTAGAATCTAGCCCTTATACTCATTGCTGTATTGTTGATTTTTTAGTCATCTTTTTAATTCAAATATATTTGGACAATTTTTCTCTAGAAAAAAAGACTTGTTCTTAACTTTCATTACATCCAATAACATGCCTGCCTTACGCGGAATTTTTTGGGCCACTGACGGTAATTTAATTGATTCTCGATTGTTCTGTGAAACTCTGTACTGGAATTGTCTATAACATTGATTTGCAATCCTTTTTTCTCTGGTGCTGTTTTGTATTTGATCGCAGTCCATAATGTATTTTGCATGTTAGAATCTACTTGAAAATAAATTGATTACCTACATAAAAGAGACAATAATTTGATTAAGTGATGGCACTAACCTTACAAATTATAACGGATAATTTTGCTTAATATATGGTCTCTGTCTTTTTTTGTCGATTACACAAACAATCTTGGCCACAAACCATCTTCCCGTGTTATTTGCCTCTGCTGTATTTTTTAGTCAATCCAAAAGACTAATCTACCTGAATGTGACGTACTGATAAGAATATAACATAGTTGCACTCGCTCATCCTTTCCATTCACTTCCATTTATGTTGCATGCCTCTCGTATACGTCTCTTTCCCCTCGCCATCTTTTCAATTTATTCGACTTCATCCTTATAAAGTACTGAGAGCCAGTAGACTTGTGTCCTGGGCAGATATACTGTTGAGTTTCCCAATATATCCTCTGTCAACACAATTCAGTTGTCTACCCTCTCTTCAGCTCCTTGCAAAATATAAAATGATGGTCGCTAAGCATTTGTTGTTTATTTCCCAACTTGGTCTAAATTCATGCTGCACACAACTTTACCTTAGCAATCCACTTCAAACAAAGTCGAGCATTACAATTAAGTTTTTTTGTTTATTACTGCTTTCACTTTAGATTCAAAGTGGAAAAAGAACGTGTTTCAAAAATTTATCTTCTTACTTTTAGTCATGAATGCCTTTGATACAAGGTGATACATGAGAAGTTGGAAATGACAAAAGCAACTAGCATTTGATACTAGGCTTCTCTGTGTTAGTAGTATGCTCAGTTCGAAATATGGAATTTGAAAGGCACTTCAATTTATTTATTTTATTTGTTTCTAGTGTTTTTAGAATCAGTAGATGTTTCATACATTGCTGAGTTCTGTTCTTTAAACATCATTTTTCTGTTGAGTTTTATTCAAATGATATGAGCTTTGTTGTCTACAATAGTGTTGGACGGCAGCTGAGGTTATGGAGCAAAAGGTTGATCACAGAAAATCACTGGAGATTGCCGTAGAGAAGATGGAATTCAAGTGTCGAGAGCAAGAGGCAGACTCTGTGTATAAAAAGATGAAACTACTAATGAAAATTTTTTTGTTTCGAAATCTTAAGCCTCTGAAATCTTCCATTGATCCTGCTTCAGCAACAGATGAAACTATCAGTAAAAGTTGTGTAGATATATCCATTGGAGGCTTGGAAAAGATAAGTAATAAAGAGAAAGATAGCTTTGGATACTCTGAGAATGTGAAAAAGATTTGTGAAAAGAAGATTAAAAAGCTCAAGGAGAGGCAAAAGGACGAACTTGTGAAATTTGAAAATGCCTGGCAAGAGAAGAGGGCTAAACTAGAAGACAATTACAAAGTTGAATCAGCTGTTATCCGTTATTCACACGCTAAGTCTACTGACGTTGTCGAGAAGCTGAAGATCTTAGAGGAAAATTATGCTAAGAAAAAGGAAGACCTCGAAAGTCAAATTTACAAGCACCATAAAGAGTTTGAAGCTAGGCAACAGGAAGAAAGAGATGGTGAACAGAAAAAGATAGCACAACTGTTGGAACTGGTAAAACCTGTGGCACAAAACGAGCAGTTGGAGAATCAGCCATCTTTGAACAGTATACAGTTGCAAACGACTGAACACGATATAGATATTCCTTTGAACGGTGATGTACGATTCCATCTGTCAGAAAAGACTAGAGATGGAAGTGAGAATGATATTATACAAATGGACGCTATTTTAGTCAGAAAAGAAAATACCCCTGAAAACAATGTAGGTAATGGTGTCAGTACAACAATTTGCTGCACGCCGAGAGATGAGTCAAGGTCTTTGGTTTCTACATCCACGAAACATCAAACTTCAGATGAAAACGCATGCCAGGTTCGTTGCTTCTGTATTGTTTTGTCTGCTCTTTTGTAATGTCATAATTTGCAATCTCTGCTTTGATCGACTGACAGTTCCCTTAATTTTTAGGGTTATTTAATGAGAATAATCCAACCTATGTCCCCCCCTTCCCATTTTAATCCATCCTATAGTTTAACCCATATTAATCTTAACCATGCACTCATTTTTCTTAGATTACACCACCTAAATTTTGACTGGTTATAGTCGGTGAAGGGTAAATATTAGTAGGTTTCTTTTAGGTCTTCCCCCTCCTTGAGTCACCTTCTTCATTCTTTCTTCTTCCTTAATATACAGCTTAAATGGTAGTCACAAAAAAAAATAAAAAAATACAGCTTCAATGGTAAATTTTTATACAATCTCCAAAATCACCACCAGTATTGTCCTACTAATCCTAATAAAATAAAAATCACCGTTGATCAACTATTAACTATATTAATAATAATAATTAATAATAATGATACACAAATCCCACACTCACCCACACTACTCTATCCCTCCCAAAACAGTGAATTTTTTTCAACACCAACTACAACAACAACAATTACAGCACCATGGTATGAAAGATACAACAACAACAGCAACAATTAATACAATTCACTCTGCCCCTCACCAACACTTCCGCCAACAAAAACTATATAGTAATACTGTAATAGCATGAAGATTCAGACTTTGATCAGGGTTTCGATTTGTTGAAGAAGCGGGGTTTGGGATTTAATTTAGTACGCAACATGGGTTTGAACCGAATCGTAGAACTGGGTTTTTATACCCGTGGGTGGTAGGGAGATGATTAGATGAGTGGGTTTTCCAGCGAATCGAATAGTTATAGGGGTTTTAATTGGGTTAATGGCAAGGATTATGAGACGGTTTTGGAGATGATATAATTTTGGAACTTTTCGTCTGTTGTTCATCTTGCTGTTGGGATGTGGCGGCACCAGAGGAGTGAGGAAGATACGGCGTTGGTGGTGGTGGCGGAAATCAGGTGCGGAGAGGAAGGCGGAAGGTGGGTGAGGCGGGGAGTTGGAGATAAGGTCGTGGTGATGGACTGATGGTGGCAGTTTTGCAGAACCCTAGATCCCTAAATCAATTTGGGGGTAAATGTTAATTTGGGGTTTGAAGGTTGTATAAGGTATGGACTATGGATGATGTAGAATGAGCAATGGCAGATTGAAGGATTAAACAGTAAAAAAAAACATTGGTGAAGAATTGAAGATTAAACCTGGACTAAAGAAAAAGGAAGGTAATGGCTTTTAAAATAAAGGGTAAATGGGTAACATGTTTAACAGGTTGCCCTTCCAAAATAGCAATATCAGACAAATGAGTGTATAGTTAAGATTATTAATATGGGTTAAACTATAAGATGGATTAAAATGAAGAGTGACATAGGTTGGATTATTCTCATTAAATAACCCTAATTTTTATTCCCTTAGATCATTTCAAATTCAGTACATTTCCCTTTTTCATGCAGTGATACCAATTCTCTAATTTTTTAGTTTAGGAAAAAAAATCGACCATACACAGACGGTAACGCCCACTGAATCCATTGCGAAACTCTTGCTTTTATGACACTTGTCATCCGCTTGGCATATACACCCTTCCCAATTGCAGAAAGTATTCTTTTCATTCAGAAAGCTGCTAGTCAGATGTTTCTTGATCCTTTTTTTTTATTATTATTATTTTCATCATGTGTAAATTTCCACTGGGAATTAATGTATTATTTAATCATTGGGTTGCCAGCCTTTTGACATGGGAAGCAGAGCGATCATTGTGCTAAGAAATTTTAGGTTATTCAAGGAGTTGCAAACTTGCAAGATAAAATATGAATGATGTTCAAGTTTAGGACATAAGAACAAAAATATTAATAGTAGCGTGGTTAATAATATTAGAAACAGGGTTTGGTCCCTCTTTCTTCTTTTATTGATTATTAGTATCACATATTATTTAGTGAAATAGTCGTGATGATGTTTGAAAGGAAAATCTTGCTTTTATTGATGATTACTATGGATACTACGTTGTTGTCCCATGTTGTAGCCTGTAGGTGCTTGTTTCGAGCTTATTTACAAGCAGACTTGGGGTTTTCTGCCCTTATTATCTTATGTTTATCTTATATTTAAAGTGCACTACATAATTAGGACCTTGGAGATCAAGTATGTCAACAACAAGTTGAAAGAGCGGTAGAAGAAGTTTGTTCTCTTACTGAGAGCTGCCATGCTTCTCTTGGAGGAGAAACACCGTTTGTCGAACCAGCCGACTCTGTTCCTTCTAATCTTCCACATGATGAGGAACCCACTGCTTTACCCGCCACTGAGCACTCTAGTGATCAACTTGATAATCAGCCAAATGAGGTCGAAAACCCGGTCGTTCTTACTGAGAATTGCAATGCTTCTCTTGGAGGAGAAATACCATTAGCGGAACCAGCCGACTCAGTTCCTTCTAATCTTCCACATGATCAGGAGCCCACTGCTTTACCTGCCACTGAGCACTCTAGTGATCAACTTAATAATCAGCCAAATGAGGTCGAAAGCCTGGTTGTTCAAACTTCTTGTGCTCAAATGCTACCGCAATTAGCACATTCAGGAATTGCTCGTGTACATGGTAGCCATCTTACCCCATTATCAGCGGTCCCTCCAACTAACTCACGGATGCCACCATCTTATTATTCAGACCCTCTTCAAAATGAATTTGATCGAATACGAAAGCAAATTGGAGAAACCATAAATGCTCACGAGGAAATGGTAGGTGTTTGGACGAGTATAGTCTTCTTGTATACTTTTGTCTTTTTATTTGGTGTCCTTGAATATGACTTCCCGTCTATTTTTCTCAACCATGCAGAAATTACGGCTAAAATCAGAATGTGAGAAAGAAATAGAGGACCTTGTAGCCCAAATTCGAAAGAAGTACTGTGTCAAGCTTGAGGAAGCTGAGTCGTCATTCTCTCTCAAGAAGAGTGAACTGGAGTTAAATCAGAATATGGTTATGATGAATAAGTTCCTGGCAGATGCTTTCAGATCTAAATGCACGGATTATAAGGCTGATAAGGCAGGAGCACAAGGCCGATCACAAAAAGGTGTGTGACTTAATGCATGAGATTATTTTTGAGAATTTATTTTCTTGTATTTACAGGTTAAATTTTATGTTTATATGAAATTTGTTTTCAGCCTACAGATCGACTCTAGCAAGTCCAATGGTTTGGCTTTGGGACTTGCTTGCAATTTTAAGAAATAGAAATTGCAAGCTAGTGGCTAAACCATTGGACAAGTCCATGTAAGATAGCTTAAACCAAGCAACTAGCTTCATTAAGCTAGTAGCTTAAATGGCCCTACTACAAAAATACAACCAATATAAATTAGTTTGATTTATTAACATGTGGGTCAAGCTAGTTAAAATTTCGGGTTATTTAATTTTTTTTTTTTTTGGTGCAAAAAATTTCGGGTTATTTAATGAAAATACTCTGAACTATGAGTGTCTTCTCAAATTACTCTGACCTATGAGTTAACTATGAATATCACCAACTAATGTACCATTCCCCACATATTAGAATGAGTGGAAGGGCGACCTGCTTATCCAGTTACCTTTGTTCAAAACACAGAAATTAACCTATGTCTTTGGACTTTACGTTGCTTGCTCTACATAAATTGCGATATAAAGTAGCAAGTACGGCACTTCCCCAAGAGTAATTATCTAAGTTGCTCAAATCCCTCAACAAAGGCAAATAAATAACTTGTATGTCATTACCACTCTTATCCGGAAACATGATAGTTGCCATTAAGATAAGCAAATATGCCCTCACATATTGATGTAGAACATCTTCATTTGCATCTTCCGGAAGACCACTAAATTGTTCTAACAACCAACCAATCCTCAAAGAAGCCCCCTTAAGGTCATCACTACTCGGTGTTTTGCCTAAGAGTTCAGTTATTAACAAGGGCCAATTATAAGCGGTTGGTCCACTAATAATATCCCCTCTAATCCGTAGCCCTAACAACACTTGAACATCTTGCAAGGTCACAGTAGCCTCGCCAATAGTCAAGTGAAATGAATGGGTTTCCGGCCTCCATCGCTCAACCAAAGCACTTATTAATTCCACATTAAACTTCAACCCCACTAACCTATGAATAAAAAAAAAACTGAGTGTCCCTAATGAAATCAACTACTTGATCACTTACCAAAAACCCCTTGTGCGAAACTAAGTGTGACCTACATCGAAGGGAACCAACGTCCCGCCCTTCCAATATTGCCTTGCTCCGGTGTACCTCTTGTTGTGTGAGAAGTTCCGGGTTCACCGGGCCTTGTTGTTGATGTTGTTCCATTATTCCTACACATTTAAAAGAAGATTATTAGATTAGCATGAAAATAAATGTTCAAATAATTAAAAAAATTATGGTAATAAAAAAAATTAAAGACAAGTGTAAGTAGTAGAATACCCTTGTGAATTGTTAACTCTCAAAGTACATGTTTTTTTATTGTGGCCTAAACCACGACACAAACTACATGTGACCTTGTTCTTACTCTTCTCATCCATTTCATTAAGAAATCTTTTATTCTTCCGTCTTCCTTTTCCCCGTTTATTTTGCTCATCGCACACTATTTTAGGCCCATTGTAAGGACCCCAATAAGCCTCATCTTTCAAAGGGTGAAATTTAGAAGCATATGAAGCTAAGTGTTCTCCGGTAGAATAGGCGATGTCCACAAATTGAGTAGCATTTAAACCCTTCTTTTTACAAACGGCATACACATGTGAACATGGATACTTGTATGTTTGGAACTTGTTACAAGTACATGTCCTCTTGGATAAATCAACGGTGTGCAAATGGTTACCATGTTCATATCTTACCATATTTTCCCAAGTTTTTCAGCTATTCAATTCATCCTCATCTAATTGATCAATCTTATTAAACTCAACGATGGGAGCACTAGCAAAGACAAGATCATCATCACCATCTTCTTCATTTGCCAACAAATTCTCATCAAGTATTGCCAATTCCTCATCAATCTCATCACCTTCTAAGTTACCATAAAATTCCCCATCATTTACGTAATTAGTTTCAAGTGAAACAAATTGAGCAACATCATCTAGCCTAATACTTGGTGTAGGAATGACAATTTGACTAGTAGAAACTTCTACAAATATGTCCATTGAAGGAGCATGTGAATGACGAATACTTGCCCATAACGCTTTAAAGGCTCCCTCATTATTAAGGGGAACAATTTTGAAACACCCGGCACTCGGAAATTTCATCATTACCTTCAATTGAGTACCCAAACTTTGAACACCGATTCCCTTATAAATCTCTTCAACTAATTCAAGATATGTCATCTTTGTACTAGCTAGAATAAAACATTGATTCCCTCCTCTATAGGTTACACATCCATTTTGCTCCAACACTTCTCCATCCCAATAACAAATAAGAGGAAAATCACAAATTTCCATTCTATAAAAAAAAATTGAACAAATTTAGTATAAATCAACTACCAATAACCTAATTTCCCTAAAATACATACCTAAACAACAATTAAAAATCAGAAATCGTTCATCCTACCTAATTAGGGTTTCGAAAATTTGGGGCTTTTTTTAAACAACCTTAAATTAACACATATAAGTTGTAGATCTAGGCACAAAACAACATAATTACCAACAATGAAGACAAAATAAGCAAAATCTACATTCAAAAGATGAAATTAAATAAGTTAAAAGAATTAAATTACCTTGCTAATTAGGTAGAATGTATAATTTGAATAGCAAAAACCCAATATAATGCCGGAGATACGCCGGAGATTCGCCGGAGATGAGTGTGAGGTGAAGAAATAAGAAGGGGAGTGAGGTTTGTTCTATCGCGGTATGTCTTTGTGAGGCGAAATATTGAATGTTTTGTTTAGTAGAAAGGGACGGAGGGACGGATATACTAAAAAATAAAAAATAAATAAAAATTCTGCCTAAACACGCCATACGTACTGGCGTGTTTCGCTCTTAAGACACGCCATTACGTATGGCGTGTTCTATTTTCTTCCATTATGGTAGCTACTGGACTCGGGTAAGAAATTTGGGCTGCTAAAACACGCCATATGTAATGGCGTGTTTACTCCTAAAGACACGCCATACGTAATGGCGTGTTCTATTTCTTTCCTTATGTTGCTACTGACTTTGGGTTAGAATTCTAGACTGCCTAAACACGCCATTACGTATGGCGTGTTCATTGAAGTAAACACGCCAATACGTATGGCGTGTTTAAGCCTCATACAGGCTCGTCAAAACCGAGCCTACGTGGACACCATTTCGATAAATGTTTTCAAAACCGACCCAAAACGACAATTCTTTTATTTTTGAGCATTATTTCAAAAACGGACTCTGTTTTTATAGAATCATTTTAGGGGTTTGGCTTGAGCTCTCTCTTTCTTTTGCAATTCCTTCTTGTTAGAAAAGAAAGCCATATTGAGGTGTGTTGCTTTTGCTTCCCCAATCCCCATGCGTGTTGTTTCTTCATCGAGCCCTTCGCCTTGGTCTATGTTAAGTACTTGGAAGTTGGAACTCGTAGTCACCCTTTTCGTGAATCAATGCATTTGTATAAGGATTTTTTTTAATACTTGGTTCACTTTTAAGGTATTCCAGACCCTTAAATTTACTTTGGTTTTTCAAAATCGTTTTAATCTTTATTCTCGATTTAAATTCTAAGTTTTTATAAAAGAAATCCGGACTTCGATTTTAAAACCTACTCCTATAAGTTTACCTGGCTTTTGTATTAGGTTTCACTCCCTTTTTGTTTTTCATTTTTTGTTTTCTATATTTTCCGTATTTTGAGGTGTGCATTCATCTATGGACGGTTTTAAATGATAATTTATGTCAGTAGACCCTTAATCATTTTAGGATTAAGGCTCTGATATTATTGTTGAACAAATCTTTATGTTATATGGTCAGACCGATGGTGCTGTGCGATAAAACAATGAGGTTTGATATGGTGGTGTTAGGTTTATTAAAACACATTTAAGCCTTGTAAAAAAAATCTCTTGTTATAAACTCTAGATGCCATTCTTTAATTTTGAAAACACACTATGTTGACACATAGGTGACACTTGTAGGCTTGTAGCCGAGTGGAGGACAGAAGTAAAGAATAAGTTGTGGACCTAAACTATTGGTTTCTTCACATTTTAAGGGCCAGAATTTTGAAATTTTCCAATTAAGGACCTAACAACATTTACCGTTAACTTCGTGTCAAGATCCACTGCACTGTTCATTTAGTTAGTGTTTCATTGAACTGTACAATGTGCAGTTGTCAATATCAGCCATCCATTTACATCAATGCACTCCTTGTAATTACACCTCATCCGAAACTCATCAGACCCCTTTGCTACCACAAAACTCCAACTTTGGACACCAGCCTTGCCATCACAAGTCTCTTCCCAAATCCCCTTTTTACTTCTCTGACTGTTGCATTGCCGGAAATTGGTGATTAGTGGTGGCAGTGAAGGGTGGAAAGAGGAGGTGAGAGAGAACCTCTTACCCAATAAGTAGCCAAAGCACTAGTCCCCCATCCATTTACAGGAGCTAGGCGCTGAGGTAATTTTGTAGTATACTTGAATTTTAACGATTTCTCAACATTTCTGACAATTCATTCATATTTACAGGTATGTCTTCTAGTCGGATAAATATACCCCTTCAACTACAGCCTACGGCTAGACCACTGTCTTCCACGACCTCATTTTCTATGGTTCCGTCAACTATCAGCCCTACCAGAACCATTGTTAATCCATTTCCAACCCTTGAATCTGGTATGCCAACGAGGCCCCCTCTAGACAGGATGGCTAGGCATGAAACCCGTGCACCGGCCCCTCATTTGCAACATTTGTCTGTCCCACGTGCCATGTCATCTAACAATATGCAATATTCTAGCGTATTTCCATTACAACCCCTTAACAATAACCACCTGGCATCATCTTCATCCTCGCAAATTCCGGATAGGGAACCGGTCTTGTCACTAAATGCAACGGAGCTGCTCTTGGATATTGCTAGGAGAAATGACGCAAAACTCCGTTTCCTATCTGAAAATTTACCACCTTGGCCAGATAATTCGCAGGATCATGAATCATGGGATCTCTCTCAGTTTGAGAGAGTTCCTGATGTGGAGCAGCCTGCCGGAGATGTTGTCTGTTTATCAGATGATGACTAGGCATTCTAACCCATTCTTTTGTAGGTTTATATTGTAATATTTAGTCCTATGGGGATCGAGATGCTGAGAATAATTTGATTGATCAGGGTCTAATCTCAATCATTTGTAGTTCATTACTAAATTTGTACAATGCCCTTTCAGCCATGATGGTAGGCGATGACTGATGAGTGTATCATTGTTTTTATGGCAAGGAAGTGTTCCATCTTTATCTCAAATTTTGCATATGGCGGTTTGTGCCCCACGGATTAGTATCCGTTTAATTTGTAGAGTAGTTTGTATCGACTTGATGTTTTGAGGTTAATTAGTTATGTTTTGCAAGTTGTTTAACTGGGCAACGTATAAAGGCAGCCTTTGAGTGTTGTAGTGGTTTTTTTTTTTTTTTTTTTTTTTTTTTTTCTTTAAGATACGAAAATTAGATTGATTTTCTAGTAGGCCCAACTTATATCATCCCTTCGAATGAGTGAGGTAAGTGAAGCCATTAACTTATTTATAATGCAAAAAAAAAAAAAAAATGTTATAAGGGTTTAATGTTTACATTCTATGTCTAATGATTTGTTTACATATTATTAAAATATTTCTTTCAAAAAAAATAAAAGATTAATATATACGTGGCTAACTTTTATTTATAATCATATAATTACCCCACCTTATACTAATCTTTCGATGTGGGACAATTCTACTATTTATAATAAGTAGTAATATATTCACCAAACTTGTATTATTTTTCTGATGTGGGACAATTCTACTATTTATACGTAGTATATCAATACTATATATTAAATCCAGAAACCAAGGGATTTCACTGTAATTAAAGAAAGTTATACAAATTAATTATACTATATAGTTTTAAATCAATAGCACCGTGTGGACCCGATTAAGGGATCTCAATGTAAATATTATATAGTTTGGGTTAGAATTAAATTAATTATACTATATAGAAGTTTGTTAATTTTCCTAAACATGGTCAATTTCCTTAAAATAAAATAATTAATTAAGATGGTCAGTTTCCTTAAAATAAAATAATTAATTAAGATTGTCAATTTTAAGAAGACTAAAAGAAAGAAGATGCCTGGTAATTTTCCTAAATATTTATAGAAGACTAGAGGATGGTCAATTTCCTTAAAATAAAATAATTAATTAGTATAAACATGTACACTTATGGTATTAATTATTATCATCATACAATTATATATTAAATTTAAAATCTATACAATTTTATTAAACTTTATAGTTTATTAGATGTATAGAGACGTTAATTATTTAACATATAAAAATATAATAAGTAAGTTATAAATAATTCAAGTTAGATTCCATAATATATAATATTGCAAAATTCTTTCGATTTGATTTAATGTATATATGTAATATATTTATATAAATATATAATCCTCTTAAAATTGCATGCCTAAGTAATAAAAGTAATTTCGTTAGTAAAGAAAAGGATTGTAGTAACATTGGATATAGTTATATGATGGTAATCACTCATTTGAATAATAAAAGTAACAATATTATCAACGAGATTAGTGAGAGTGGTAGAAACAATAACGGGAGTAGTGAAATAATCAATATTAATGCGGCAATAGTGAAAGTAACAATAATTACGACGGGAGTAGTGAAATTATCAATATTAATGCGGCAGTAGTACTGACAGTAACGATAATTACGGCGTGAGTAGTGAAAGTAACAATGATTGCGAGCAAGTAGTGAAATGTTATTACTATTATTTCATTAATAAGAGTAAAATATTAATAGCGGGAGTAGTGAATTTGTTTCAAAATTTATTTCATTGTAATTTTAGAATATGTTATAAAAAAGATATTAATGATAAATTTATGGGTTATGCAACTTTAAGTAATTTTATTTAATTAAAAAAAAATTAATGGTAAGTAGAGGTAGCCCGAGCGAAGTCGGGCACCAATACTAGTATAATATATTCATCAAACCTGCATTGTTTTTCAATGTGGGACAAATAACATACTCAGAATTACACCATCTTTGTTGCACTTAGTTCGACATCTAACCAGATTCCGAATACCGAATACGGACAATTGCTACTCTTATTATATCTAATAGTTATATTTAGATTTAATAATATGATCAAGTAATCTCCATTAATATTTGTACGGTTTTTTTCTTCAATTTTTTTTTATCATAATTGAGATACGGAAATTTACCGTGGTACCCCTTAATTTTGTCAGATTTTCCATGTTACCCCTACTTTTAAGAATCTGCCTATGGTACCCTTGAGGTTCCATTTTTTGGCACATGGTACCCCCTAATGTAAAGGCTGTTAAATGGACGTTAAGTCCGATGACGTGACAATAAAATAACAATTAATAAATAATACCCCCTTTATTGTTTTATTGGTACGGATATCTCTCTCTTTTAAATGAAAATTTAATTAACTATATCATTATAATATTGAAAATTTCTCATGGTAACCTTGAATTTTGATAGATTACACATGGTACCCCTAATTTTAAGTTTCTACAAATGGTACCCTTGTGTTCACCTTTTTCTTTCCCAGAATACCATTTGACAACTTCCGTCATAACGTCATTACTCCTATGACTTGTGACGCCTTTTTTTGTTATCTATTACACAAATATTTCATCATCTAATTCCTAAATCCATATTTTATTTAATAAATTAATATTTAATACCTAAATAACAAAACATAAATAGCATGGCATGCTCAATTACTCATCTAGTTACTCATAGGAGTAACGACGTTATGAAAAAAGTAAACACAAGGGTATTATATGTAGAAACTTAAAATTAGGGGTATTATGTGTAATCTACCAAAATTCGAGGGTACCATGAAAAATTTCGGTTATAATATTGACCATTTTATTGCTCTTTCTTCCACCTAAAAAAATGTTACAACTTTAAAAATTTAACATTTAATTCAAGATTATGTTTAAAGTTAGAGGTGGCAAACGGGTCAATTGGATCAGTTTTGGTTCGGGTTCTTTCGGATCGGGTTATTTCTGTTTATCTTTTTTTTCGATTACAGTTCGGTTCAACTCAGGTTGGATTCAGTTTCCACTTTTAATCGGCTGTAGATATTTCGGGTCGGTTCAGGTTCGAGTCGGGTCAATATCGGAACAAATAAGGTTCGAATCGGGTCAATATCAAAGCAGATGAGATTCGAGCCAGGTCATAATCGGATCGGATGTCAAGAAGTAATATATATAATGTTTTTTTTTGTATATAATACAAATAATTTTTATTTTTAAAAAGTAATATATAATGTTTTTTTTGTATAACTACGATATAATAATAATTCATTGAGGTCAAATGGGTGACACTCATATACAAAAATACACCTTAGATGTGACGCCTAGATACATTCGGGTCATTTCGGGTTTCAATGTTGGGTTTCAGTCATCAATGTACGAGTTGAAATCGGTTCAGGTATATATCGGTTCGGATTAAAACAATTCAGGTTGAAACGGTTCAGGTTCATTCGATCTTGGGTCTATTTCGGATATTACAAATTCGGTTCGATTTGAATCAATTCAGTCTATTCGAGTTTAGGTGAAGTTGATTATACCTTTCGGATGTGGACGCTCTCAAATCGCTCGAAAAAACTCTTATATATATATATATATATATATATATATATATATATATATATATATATATATATATATATATATATATATATATATATATATAGAGAGAGAGAGAGAGAGAGAGAGAGAGAGAGAGAGAGATTGAATCATGTGAGGCACCCTTCTTAGGGTGAGGCGGCCGGACACCTCTAAACCGTCGATCTAATAATTATAGACTCCCAGGATGATGCCACGTATCCCCCTTATTTTTCCAATAAGAAAACACGCGCTTCTTCACTCAGTAGATCCATTCATTTGTCCATTTCACTTTCTCTCTCCTCTTTTTTTCCTCTCAATTACAAATTTACAATCATACGTCTTTCTATCTTCTTCAAGCTTGTTCTATGATCTTTGGTGAGTCTTTTATTTGTTTAAATTCTTTCTTATTTACTCTTATGTGCCTTTGTACATTAATTTTTTCGATTTATGTGTAAAACTATTAGTTTCAATTGATTCCTAAATGGCTAAATGTCGAAACCCTAACTTGATCTGGTTTATAGTTCGTCAATTGTGTCGAAATTCGTGAATTATTTATGATAGTTAGTATACTTTTATTGTCGGTTTTGAATTTGTATTTATGTTGATTTACGAATATTTTTCTCTAAATGTTTTTGTATATGTGTTTTGATTATTGATTTCAATTTTTCGTTCAACTTTGTAATCGGTTGAATATTATGTTGTAGGATCGCAATCTTATTATGTGCCTAATGAATTTCATAGCGTTTGATTGCATTTTTAGCTGAATTTTTAGACTTAATCTTCTGCATTCTTGAGTTATATTACGGTAATGTTAAAATTGTGCTATTCTATTGATATTATTACTCTGTACTATGTTATACCTGATGAAATTCTTAGCTTTGTCCATTTCGAAGTATTTGATGAAATTCAAGCTCTAAGATTCACTGAACAAGGTCTGAGATTCACAAAACAAAGTCCGAGATTCACCTAATAAAGAAAAGAGCAAAATAGGTGATAACTAGTCTCACATTAAAATAGTACTCCATATGAAATGTAGCATGTTTCATGATTTGTGTCTTACATTATTGTAGAATTTGTTTGTTGCAGGCCCAATTCTCAACCTTTTTTTGGCATTGTATATCATTTGGATCGTACTATGTAAATTGCTAAGATCAACGATATATTGGTAGGCTATTGATGACTATTCTAGGAAGGTGCATTAAATTAGAGGAAGTACGACAAGTATCTGATATTTTGAATGACATGAATGCAAGACAATATTTGTTGGACATATCTCCCAAACCAGGCAAGATTTTGGGGTGATTCTTGTTGGAGGTGAAAGCTAACTCAAATACTTGTAGCTTTCATTTGGTACATGTGGGGCACCCCAACTCATTCGTAGTTAGGAGCTATCATGCCTGCAAGTCTGGTCTGATTTTGAAGTTGCTGTAAAATGGTCATGTTTTAAATGGCATGTTCATGGATACATAGCATATTGTCAATACTTTTCAAACCTTAACCGTGGAATCTTAATAAATGGAGATAGGGGTGTCTTGGGATGTTAACATGGAATTTTAAGGCATTTACATATGTAATTTAACATTGGACTAACCCGAATGCGAGAGAGGTTTTCTACTATACCGAAAAGGGCTACACATGCACCGACTCACCGAGCCTTGTTAGTGCTAGTTTGGGTTGAAAAATTCTTATCTACGTGTATAAGTTGTTATTTGTCTACTTTCATATCGGATTTGGCCATTGTCGTCTATTAGCTCAAAAGGTAGAGCAATGTGTTATTGCACATGGTGTGGGTTCGAGCCCCACATAGACGAACATATATAAAGCACTAGTTACACTTTGTAGTAACATTAGTTGTTCTATGTGGTAACAATAATTATCGAACAAAGTGATGCTAGCTAAGAATAACACTAGTTATTTGATAATGTAACATTGTTTCGTATATATAATAACACTGTTTATTTGATCAAGTAACACTTATGTTACATATATTGATAATAGAAGCTCATGTAGGAATTGAACCTACATCCTTTGTGCAATTGCACAAATGCTCTACCAATTGAGCTAATGAGCTAGTTTAGTAGAAACTGAATATTCCACCAACACACTACGATTGATGTAATGGCCACAATATAAGTTTATAAGTCACCACTTCACCCGAGTATTCGAGTCATATGTTTCTCATGTTATTCCAAAGAGCATGTAGTGTTATTCCAGTAACTTGTCATGTTATCACATAGAGTAACCGTGTTATTCTATTAACTTGTTACGTTATTCAGTAGAGCCAAATAATATTCTGTGACACAAAAGCCAGGTATTATAACACAATATCCTATTATGATAACATAGTTATAGTTACGAATTATAAAGCGCGAAAAACCAATTCTATTGATCTGAAGACAAACTAGTTCCGTCGATGACCGTATAAGGCACATTATATGCATTTAAAATCTGAATAAGGTATGAGATTCACAAAATAAGGTCTGAGATTCACCAAATAAGGAAAAGAGCAAAAAAGGTGATTTTAACCACTTATGATGATCAAGTTTCACAAAACAAGTACTAAGATTCACTGAATAAGGTACGAGATTCACAAAATAAGGTCCGAGATTCACCAAATAAGGAAAAGAGCAAAAAAAGTGATTTTATGACCAAGTTTTACAAAACAAGCTCTAAGATTCACTGAACAAGGTCTGAGATTCACAAAACAAAGTGTGAGATTCACCTAATAAAGAAAAGAGCAAAATAGGTGATTTTAACCACTTATGATGATCAAGTTTCACCAAACAAGCCTTAAGATTCACTGAATAAGGAATGAGATTCACAAAATAAGGTTTGAGATTCACTAAATAAGGAAAAGAGCAAAAAACGTGATTTTAACCACTTATGATGACCAAGTTTCACAAAACAAGCTCTAAGATTCACTTAACAAGGTCTGAGATTCACAAAACAAAGTCTGAGATTCACCTAATAAAGAAAAGAGCAAAATAGGTTATTTAAACCACTTATGATGATCAAGTTTCACAAAACAAGCCTTAAGATTCACTGAATAAGGTATGAGATTCACAAAATAAGGTTTGAGATTCACCAAACAAGGAAAAGAGCAAAAAACGTGATTTTAACCACTTATGATGACCAAGTTTCACAAAACAAGTTCTAAGATTCACTGAACAAGGTCTGAGATTCACAAAACAAAGTCTGAGATTCACCTAATAAACAAGCCCTAAGATTCACTGAAAAAGGTATGAGATTCACAAAATAAGGTCTGAGATTCACCAAATAAGGAAAAAGGCAAAAAATGTGATTTTAACCACTTATTATGACCAAGTTTCACAAAACAAGCTATAAGATTCACTGAACAAGGTCTGAGATTCACAAAACAAAGTTTGAGATTCACCGAATAAAGAAAAGAGCAAAATAGGTGATTTTAACCACTTATGATGATCAAGTTTCACATAACAAGACCTAAGATTCACTGAATAAGGTATGAGATTCACAAAATAAGGTCTGAGATTCACCAAATAAGGAAAAGAGCAAAAAAGGTGATTTTAACCACTTATGATGACCAAGTTTCACAAAACAAGCTCTCGATTCACCGAACAAGGTCCGAGATTCACAAAATAAGGTCCGAGATTCACCTTGAACAAGGTCCGAGATTCATCGAACATGGCTTTAGACTATATGATGCTATGATGATGCAGCCAACATTTCCACCAGACTCATATAATGTCGAAAGTAAAAGGT
The DNA here is from genome assembly GCF_048544455.1 of Silene latifolia. Classification (NCBI taxonomy): domain Eukaryota; kingdom Viridiplantae; phylum Streptophyta; class Magnoliopsida; order Caryophyllales; family Caryophyllaceae; genus Silene; species Silene latifolia. The sequence continues at coordinate 54,678,475 of NC_133527.1, read as the reverse complement.
CTTACAGTGTACAGGATGCTCGATGCTAAGCTTGCGTGCTTAATCAATTTTGTTGCAACACATCAATTAATCATTTTTTTCATTTAATCGCAAGTTAATTGATATTTCTAGAACACTTCTAAAGTCGGAAATAATTGCAGGAATAGAGGATCGTACACAACATATACCACTTGTATAGCTTTTATAGCTTCATCCATACGCGCGTTTTTGTAAGTTTCTGCGACAGACGCTACAAATTTTCACCAAATGAGATACATAATTAATCAAATGCAAAAACAATCATGAGTCACACTATATGAAACAAAAGTAAAACTAGGTGACAAAATTGCGCCAAACGAAATACATAATGGATCAAAATGCAAAAAATTTCACAGGCTACAATACAGAATACCAAGAAAAGAAAATTGAAATAAGCAAAAACAAATCAGTGATGCAATCAATCAAAACGCGGCAATTTTCGAGTCACAATAAGTAGCAAAAACAATCGAGGCTACCAAAATTTGAACGTTTTATTTTCAAAATCGCTCAATTTGATCAAATTCGAACCTTATATCATCACTTATTAGTTAATTAATAAAATTATATGAATATATTCAATTTTTCATCAAAATCATGAAATTACCTTCAAATTAATCGAATGAAGTCTTTTGAAATTGATCAAATGTCGATATTATAGATGTAGCTTGTTGATCGGCAAATCGCTGCAATTGTAATCTCGAAGAATGGCCGCAATTGATTAGTTTATGGAGCGATTTGGGTATGATGGCTGCAAATTCATGAATCGATGTAGCTTGCTATGAAGAATAGCTTATCGATGAAAATTGATGCCAAATTTTCAGATTTATAAAATATTTGGGCCAAAATTTCAGCCCAATTTGAAGGACTCCGCCAATGAGTCCATTCTAAGTCTAATGAAGGAATTTGGTGAGGCCGGCCGCCTCGCCATAATGAGGTGCCTCACCGGATCCGGCCTATATATATATATATATATATATATATATATATATATATATATATATATATATATATAGAGAGAGAGAGAGAGAGAGAGAGAGAGAGAGAGAGAGAGAGAGAGAAGATCAACTAAGGCCAAGTATATGTATTGAGTCCATAAGTTCTATTAAGGGCCATTGGATGGTGAAAATGGATGGCCAAGATCAACTCCAAAAAAAGTGTGTTTAATAGCTAATCTCACCATCTCTCTCCTCCTTCACTAATCCACTCTAATTAATCACTAATTTACTATATATTTGTTTTCAACTCATCCATTTCTCTTTCATCTTACACATTTCACTTCTCTCTTCTCTCAAACTCTAAAAAAAAAACCCAAATAAATAAAAAAACCAAAAAATCCAAATAAATAAAAAACCCAAAAATCTTAATAAATAAAAAAATCCCAAAACACCCAAAAAAATCAAAAACCCAAAAAATCAAAAATCCAAACAAATAAAAAAGTTCTCTTCCTCTACACCACCACCCCACCCGACACCACCCACCGCCACGACCCACCGTCTCACAACCACCACCGCCGCCAACACCACCGCCGCCGAAACGTTTTTTTTTTTGGTGCTATTTTTTATGTTTTGAGTTGTTTTTTTCATTCGTTATTTTTTATGTGTTTTTTTTCATTCGTTATTTTTATTGTCTTTTGTTTTGTTTATTCTTGTCTTTTTATCTATTATCTCAATTCTCGCTTTTTTTACATTTTTTTCTTAAGATTTTGGGTAAAATAAATCTCATATAATAAGTTAATTTTAATATTTTGAAAAAATAACTTTATTATCTCGTTTTGTGGTGGTAGTTTGGTGAACTAAAGTTATACAAAAAATGGACTAAAGTTATACAAAAATGGACTAAAGTTATACCAAAATGGACTAAAGTTAAACAAAAATTGTCAAAAGTTATACTGTTATGGACTAAAGTTATACAAAAATGAACAAAAGTTATACAAAAATTGCCTAAAGTTATACAAATATGGACTAAAGTTATACAAATAAGGACTAAAGTTATACAAAAACTGACTAAAGTTATACAAATATGGACTGAAGTTATACAAATAAGACTAAAGTTATACAAATATGGACTGAAGTTATACAAATAAGGACTAAAGTTATACAAAAACTGACTAAAGTTATACGAATATGAACTAAAGTTATACAAATAAGGACTAAAGTTACAAAAAAATGGACTAAAGATATACAAATACATTAGGAATGTGTTGGAACTTCTACTCAATGAATGTATAACTCTAGTAACGATATGAATAACTTCTACTCAACGAATGTATAACTCCAGTAGAAATGTGTATAATTTCAATGACTTTAGTCAATTTTTGTATATCTTTAGTGAATTTTTGTATAACCTTAGCCCATTTTAGTATAACTTACTCCTTATTTATATAACTTTAGCACATTTTTGTATAACTTTAGTCCATTTTTGTATAACTTTAGTCCATTTTCGATAAATTATTTGGAATTGATATAAGTACTTTTTGTATGACTTTAGTCCATATTTGTATAACTTTAGTCCATATTTGTATAACTTTAGTCAATTTTTGTATAACTCTAGTCCTTATTTGTATAACTTTAGTCTATATTTGTATAACTTTAGTCCATATTTGTATAACTTTAATCCAAACTTGTGTAACTTTACTACAAAATCTCATAACTTTAGTCCAAAATCGTATAACTTTAGTCCAAAATCGTATAACTTTAGTCCAATATATAACCGAAATCCTAAAAACTACCAATACTAACTTTGAATCAACAATACTAGATCAAAATGTCAAAATGTAATATAAGACATAAAAATGTGAACAAAAAAACCCAATTAGTCAAAAAAGTACGATAAAAAAACTTCAATAACAATAATAAAAAATTAACCAATAAGTAAAAAAAAAAACCAAATCACAAAAAAAAAAAATCAAATCACAAAAAAAACAAAAACAAAAAAAACAAAAACCAAACCAAACAAAAAACACAAATTCTCATTATAGACGGACACTATCCGTCTATACGTATAGACGGATACCATTTTCCCTCACAAAATACCCATTTGCCATAAAGTGGGAAGCACATGGGGGTGTCTCACCTTGTCCCCCCTACCCATTTTATTAGAAGTCTTTACCCGTTTGTTCGCCCCACCCGTCTATACCAAGACCTATTGAACAAAAAAAACCAAACAAAACAAACTTGAATGGTTGTGTAACTTCAATTTATACAATGTATAACTTTAGATGTTAATAGTGTAACTCTAATGGTAAAAAGGTATAACTTTAGTCGTAAATAGTATAACTTTAATGTTTTAAGGGTATAACTTTAGTCGTAAATAGTATAACTTTAATGTTTTAAGGCTATAACTTTAGCCGTAAATAGTATAACTTTAATGTTTTATGGATATAACTTTAGTAAATCTGAAAAAACAATATGACCATTAAAGTTACACATATGGGCATTGAAGTTACACATAATATCACTAAAGTTATAAGTTACACATACGAAATTTGAAAGATATAACAAGACGATATTTAAAGCAAAGGAATAGACAATAAACACAAAACAAAGACAACAAACACAAAACAAAAAACACAAATTCTTGTTTGTGACGGCACATATCCGTCAATCTTGAGTGACGGATACCATTTTACCTCACAAAGTACCCACTTTTTCTCTCTCTGCAACACTATTTATGTGGTACCCTTTCTCTACTAACCCATTTTGTTACCATTTTAACTCACAAAATATCCGCCACAAATGGTAACCCGTCACAAGGGAGACCAATTGAACAAAAAAATAATAAACCAATGAAAATCTGAAAAATACAAAACAAAGACAACAAACACAAAACAAAAAAATAATAAACCAAATAAAATCTGAAAAATACAAAACAAAAACAACAAACACAAAACAAAACAAAGACCCCTCAATGCAAACAACAACCCGACAACAATAACAACACTAACACCAATTTAAAAAAAAAAAAAAAACCAATTAAAATTCTGAAAAATGAACAAATATAAAAAACAAAACAATAACAAAAAAAAAAAACCAAAAATAAACTGAACGGTGGCGAGGCGAGTGGTGGAGAGGAGATGGAGAACGGTAGGATGCGCGTTTGGTGGTGGTAAGGTGGAGAGCAGCCGTGATGCGTGCGTGAGTCAGTGGTGGCAGATCTGAAGAGGTGGTGGCGGGACTCGTGATGCGTGCGTGTGGTAGGGAGGGAGATGCGTGTGGTGGTGTGTTGTTGTTGTTGTTGTTGTTGTTGTTGTTGTTGTTGTTGTCGTGGAGTTGTTGCGGTGGTGGAGGGAGGACGGAGCTGCAACAACCAACAACAATCCCATCTTTTTTAGATCTCAGAAAAAGATGAAGCGGCGGTGGAGCAGACCAGGGGAGGCCGGTTCTGGGGTGATGGTTGTCGCGGTTTGTTGTTGGCGTGGTGGATGGTGGCGGGTCAGCGTGGGGGTGGTTGTGGGTTGTGTGACGGTTGCTGAGGTGAGACGGTGATGGTGATGGGCGGTGAGGTAGAGGAGGACGGTTTGAGGTGGTGAGATGCGAGGGTGGTGTTTATTGTGGGTCCGGTGGAGGGAGGGAGGGAGGGAGGGAGGGTGGTGTTTGTTGTGGGTGGCGGTATTGTTTGTTGTTTGAATATGTTTGGTTTTTTTTTGTTTTTTTGTTTTTAGTTTGTTTTGAATTGGTTTTTTTTTTGAGAGAGGATGGGAGGAAAATGAGAGAGAATGAGTGAATGAGAGAGAAGGGAGAGGGTGAATTATGAGGAAGTGAGAAGGGAGATTAGAATGGTGAAGGAGTTATACAGGATTAGAAGGAGTTGTACAAGATTAGGAAGGAAGATTAGGGAGGGAGATTTATGGCCATCGATTGAGATGCAATCTCATCCATTCATTCCCTTCATCCAAAGGCCCTTATAAAGGACTTTGGGACTCATATGATATGAGGGCCTTATATATATATATATATATATATATATATATATATATATATATATATATATATTATTACATCATCGAAGAAATGAAGGTCTGATTTCACGTCCTTCATAATACTAGAAATTTTCCAAGGATTTGTTAAGTACTACGAATTGAGTTAGTAAGACATAAATTATTACCTTCCACAATTAATTTTGAGATTCTTAAATATTTAGCTGCAAAAATGCCTTATTTTAAAGCGAGAGCTTAAGCAACAAGAATACTATTAGAATCGCACTTCTTTGCTTTTAGCAAAATGACTTTACCATTATGATCTCTTATAAATTATCCTAAAGCAGCTTTATTGCCATTTATTGTCGATCCGTCAAAATTTAACTTTAGAAACCGTTTCTGGGTTTCTCTCACATATTTATTCCTTATTAGTAGTGTTTCTAGCTAATTCGCCTTTCTCGGAATTATTGAGATACTTATGTATGATCTCATTCCAAATCTTAATGTTATTACCACATACAAGATTAAGTTTGCTGATATTGAAATGAACATTATTAAGGCCCTGTTCTTTCTGGCTTATTTTCAGCTCAGCTCAGCGCCTCAGCTCAATTGAATTCAATTCAACTTAACTCAACTCAGCTCAGTTAAGTTCAGCTCCACTAAATTCAGCCCATCTCAGTTCTGCTCATCTTAAACTTAATAGTTTTTATTAATATTGTTAATATTATTATTTATTATTAATATTTTATTATTATCATTATTAATTAATCATCCTCATTATTGTTATTATAATAAATATTATGGTTATTGAAATCAATAATATTCATATTAATACAATTACTACTATTACTAATGTTATTATTAATATGAATATTAATATTAATTAATAATATAATAACATTGTTACTGTAAATTTTAATATTACTATTATTAATACCTAATTGTTTTTTTTTTCATTTACGAATTTTATTGTTTCACTTACACTTTTCATAAACGTTCTATTTTGTACCCTTTTCACCCAAAATTGAACCAAATGAACTCTTAAATCAACATTTTCCCTAAAACTTAATTTAATTGCTCAAATGAGTTAAAACTTAAAAGATGGATTCTAAATTACCAATTAATATACTAATTTACTTGTTTATCAATTATTAATCTTATTGGTTAAGTTTTAATTAATTAATCAAATTTTATTTGTTTGTAAAAAATGAAATTAGGGTCTGTCGTTTTTTATTTATTTAATTAATTAAATTAGGATTGTTGTTGGTTCGTGATGGCTACCTGATCACTCAAATTAGGATGATACACGGCTAGACATTGAACAACAATCTAGCAAATCGGTGCTCCATTATTTCACCTAATTAGGATTGATGGTGAACCGTGTTTCGTGGTGGCTACCTAATTAATCACTCAAATTAGTATAATCACTAGTATTAATATTATTATTAGTAATGTTCTTCTTCTTATAATAATAATAATAATAATAGTCATTATTATTATTATTATTATTATTATTATTATTATTATTATTATTATTATTTTTTTTTTTTTTATAAAGGGATGCGCGCAGCTTTCATTAAAATAAGAATAAAAGTTTACATGAAATTGGTGGGGAGCCGAGAAACAAGCTGGGCTCCCACACCCTTAGCAACAGCAAAGCTAAGCCTAGTAAAAATGTAAGCGGCCACCCGAGCCCCCGCATCCTGAGATGCAGAGAATTTCTGGATCCGCTTGAGCAAGGCAACAGCATCCGACCCCAGCTCCCCAAGTGAAGAGAAGGAGAAAGGAAGGAAACCATAACCCGCTAACTAGTGGTAGTGGTAGTGGTATTATTATTATTATTATTATTATTATTATTATTATTATTATTATTATTATTTTTTAGTATTGTTTTTAGTATAATTAGTAGTAGTAGTAGTAGTAGTTCAAGTCAGTTCAGCTCCAATCAGCTTAGTTCCGTTCAGTTTTATTCAGTTCAGTTCAGTTCAGCTCAGCTCCATTTAACTCAGTTCAGTTCAGCTCCATTCAGCTTTGCTCAGTTCTGCTAAGCTCCATTAAGTTCAACTCAGTTTAGTTCAGCTCTAAAAAGTAAAAAAGAACAGGGCCTAAAGATAATACCTGCAGCAGGAGATAGGGGTATAAGTCCCTCATTTTCTCATCAAGATTGCAAGGCAAAGAATTAATGGAGCATTCATCACAACTGGATGCAATTTACTAACTAACTAGTGTAGTTCCCGTGCTATAGCACGGTACTTTTTAGATTTATTTTATAAAGAGATATTATCAATTAAATTATTTGCATAAATGAAGTATACTTTTAATTTAATGTTATAATATACTAAATATAATATTAATAAGAGGTTGAAAAAAAAGTTTATTACCATAAGAAGACATTTTAAGTTAAGTTATTTTTTTACTATTAAAAATAACACAATAATTTTATACCGTTACGTGCAACTAATTTATGACATTAATAGTACAATTATTAAGTTAGTTGTATAATTTTATTAAAACGCGTATTGACCTTAAAACGAAAAGCAGTAAAAACTATTCCCCGCGTCGAAAAAGACATTTACGAATTATTAAAATAATGTTTTTACTTTTTATTTCTAATAGAAAATACATAAGTGTTTTTATATCCTTCAAAAAATAGTCCATATTACTAAGACAAAAATTTACATAATAAATAACTAATGATTTCTTACAAAAGAGGTAACATATAAATATAATATAAATTTAAATTTATATGAAATCAAGTTTACTCATCTAGCTTATAATATGACATGTAGAGTCCAAAATTATGGGCTATTAATAATCTTTACTTTGATAGATGAGATAGAAAAAGTGGGCTACGTATAAGGTCCACAATTTACAATCCATCAAATCTTGTTGTGTTAGTAATATCCAGAAAAATAGGCCCAATTAAGAAGTCTCTTTAGGCGGGAAAACTAAGAGAATTTTTATTCTCTTAGTAGTAGGGGGATTGAACATCTATAACATTTTGACAAGCAGCCTGCAACAAGGCTGATTTCGAAATCACATATCTCCTACTCTACTTGATGGAAATTTATGTTCCCTATATTGATAGAAACATTGGAATGTTAACTACAAGTGAGAGTTGGAATCAAGTCCGAAGGAGCTCTATATCTCAAGATATAACAGCTGCATGTTCACTGTGCAGGAAATGCTATGAATTCAGAAATTACCCGTCAGTAAAGAAGCTTGCACAACTCTCAAACCATAAGTCTAATTCAAGTGATTTCAATTGGAAATAGAAGTTAGCTTAATTAGCTTTCATATGGTGCATCATGAGCATTTTTACTCAATATAAGCTAGGAGAAATGCAATTTCCAAATGAACCAGGCAGATCTGAAATACTTCAAAAGTTCAGAATCTCAAGTCTGAATTCAAATGCTTATATCTTGAGCTTTAAATGGTTACAGTTTTTGCTCGTTATATGGATAAAATCTTGAAGAAGTCTACTTTCTTATGAAGTTGGAATCAAAAAAATTTAATGTGTAGATCTTTCACAATCAACCTTCAAAGACTGTCACACAAGAATGTTGTTCAGTATTCTGAAATGACCTGTAAGTGTTCAAAATTGAATAACTCAAGATTTACCTAATAATTTTGGTTGATTCTTTTTGGAGGTGAAAGATAACTTCATTAGCTTTCATTTCAGCTATCATGGGGGATTTTTAGCCAACCTGAGTTGGGAGATATGAATTTTCAAAGTTGCTGCTACTGCACAGAAAGAATGCTGAACATCCAAATCTGACCTGATCTTACTCAAAAATTTATATCTCAAGTGCTAGGCCACTTCTGGGGCTAATTCTCTTTGGAGATGAAAGCTAACATCGTTAGCTTTCATGCGTGCTATCATAGGCAATATAATTCAACCTGAGACAAGAAATATGATTTTTTGAATACAAGGCTGATATATGAATGCTGCTGTATAGTTCAGTCCTGACCTAAGCTCACTCAAAGCCCTATAACTGAAGATCCAGACATGATATTTGAATTATTCCAAGTGGAGGAGGAACCTAGTTCATTTAGCTTTCATTTAGTATATGAGAGTCTTCTTAGTTCCTCCTGAAGATGGAGTTATGGCTTCTGCAAGGAAGGTCTGATTCCTGAGTACTATGAAAAGGCCTGTTTTTTATATGTCTACAACAATGTCCATTCCTCCTAGCTTGAATGGCACGTCCAAGGATACAACTTGACTCTTAAATAATCCCAAGCATGTGAGCATCAGAAAATAAGAAAAGGAGACCTTTACATGTGATCAAAAGCAGTTTACTTTTGCGGAGACACAATGAAAGGGACAACTTGTCCTCTTCTTCTCCTTGTCTCCTTTTTTCTGATTTCAACTGCAAGAACCAGCCTTGGACCATACAATAGGACAATGCAACAACTCCATTTCATCCTTAATAGCTGAAAGTCAAATCTTATTGTATTTGTCCTTACTTCTCTATTAAATCCAACCCTTAGATTAATGTAGATGAATATCAATGGCTAGATTTATTCTTAGGTTTTATTTTGCTTCATGTAATGCTCTATATAAAGAGCCTTAGTCCATTGTAAGAAAGCAGATTATGATTGTATGAAAAAACCTGAGAGTTTCTGCTCAAAACCAAATCTTTTCAACTTGTGCTAGTCTGTAGTTTAGATTGTGGGTGTTGATCAAAGCCTATTAGTGAAGATAAACAATTATGTGCTTTGACTGTGAATTGTTTGCCTTTGCTGTTGATTTAAATTGGGTTTACTTGTGCTTAGTCTGTTGTAAATTTAATTTAAATTGTCCAAATTGTTAACTTAATTTCCTGTGAATCTTCTGTGGAAATTAAGTTGATAATTATATCCTTTTATTTGTTGCATTATATACAAAAAAAATCCCACAAAAGAGTGTTTTATCTTCTGTTTTCGGCATTCACATTTCAGATTTGCAACAGTCATGTGGACTGTTGCATACCATTGAGCAAGCCCCTTAAAACACAAGAGACCCCCACCATTACATTGCAAATTGGTAATCAGAGTCAGGTTATAAGATAAGTTCCATACTTGTGTTAGTCTTAGGATAAACCTCTCTAAAACATTATGTTTTCATTCTGAAATTTTTAATGATGAAGAGTACGCGTCCTAAATGGTGCTAACTTTTACATCCCAGGCTCTATATTGAAGAGCTATGATATTGGTTTACTTACCAAGCAAAAGATGGCTACTTTGAAAGGTTTTCAGTCCCAGAAGAGTTGCAAGGAACCTACTGGTGGTGTTGACTTTCAAGAGTAGTCAAATGGAGTTCAGATGGAGGTCTTTACACCTGCTGTCCTCTCAAATGTCAGTGGCTACATGAAGCTTAATCCCATGTCTTTTCCTGCCCATGCATAGAGGCAGTGGTAACACTTGTTCTCTTCCTTTGTTAGAGAGTTTGTGTCATGGTTATATGATATTGAATGCTGTTTTGGGGTTAATGACTTTTCTGAACATGAGAAATGTGATATGGCTGTTTCATGTTTAGATGCATTAAAATGGTATCATGGTGTTGCTTATGGTAAAGCTAGAAATGGAGTGTTCAAATATAAATATTGGCATAAGTTAAAGAGTTGCTTGAAGGAAATATATCTTAATAAGGCTGTCATGAATGATTTGGTAAATGAGTTCAAAAATCTGAAAATGGATTCATTATGTGTCATGGATTATGCCATTAGATTTAATGAACTATATTTTATTTGTGGGAGTCCTAATAATAACAGTTTTGAGAAGATAAATTTGCTTTATAATGGATTAAACTCAGACATTCATAATTGGATTAATATTGAGCAAATTAGTTCATTTGAGTTGTGTGAACTTGCTTAAATTTATGAAAATTTGATACATGAGCATGAGGTTTACATGGAGTCCTTGGGTAAGGCTGATGCTAAGCATGTTATTTTCATGAGTTGTAGTAAAGGGTTTGATTGTGAGGGTCCACTTACACATGGAGTGACACTTGGTCACAATGAGGGTCCACTTACAAATAAGGCTTGTTTTTCCATTTTTTAACTCTCGATTGTTACACTTACCCAAGTGAACTTTCTCGTTCATTCGAAGAATGCCTCTAAAGGATTCACGAAGAGAACGATCAATATTTCTAATACATTGAAAAATGGATTTGTCAAAATTAACATTTGTCCCGATATCGTGCAAATTTTATCTAAAATAGACTTAATGGTTCTAGAACTCTGATTAGAGGCTTTAGCGAAAATGATAAAATTACCTGCAGAAGTATGAAATAGAATTTTCTCCACTCCAGAGCCAATTCTAATACCAATATCACTAATACTAAGATCACTATTTTTTTTAGAGATCTTGCTAAAATCTCTGCGCATATAATAAATAATATTTGGCGAAAGCGGGTCTCCTTGGCGAATACCTCGAGAGGGTTTAAAAACGTCTCGGCGAATATCTCGACAGGACTAAAAATATCTCCTGGTATTCCATATACTAACATCAAGAAAGAAACAGTTTTAATACATTTTCTATAATCCAGGAACTTTAAGTAGAATGAAAACCCATTTGCTTAAAAGTTTCTTTATGAAGTCCCATTCTAGTCGTTCATAAGCTTTTTCCATATCCAGTTTAATTGTTTTCACACGTTAATTGAGTGTTCATATCAAACATATCTGTTTACAATTGGTCTAGCTTCAGACAAGTTATTTTGGTCCAGTTTGGTCTGAAGCAATAAGACAGAGTTTTGTAACCATTTTACAGCCAAATGTGACCAGTCTTGAAAATAAGTTACCATAAGCTGTACCATTATGGTTACATTTAACTATAAAATGGTCACATTTGCCCACCTGAAGCTTCGAAACAAGAATTTGCGTACTTATTTTGTCAATATTGAAAACGAATCATCATCAATTTCCCCCATTTTTCACTGCTAGAAAACAAGATTTGGCTTGCTTCTATTAAGCCGTGTCATAATTCTTAAGACAAAGCAATCATTAGAAGAATGAGATCTTGCGTCATGCGCCAAAGATAAAACGTTTTTCCTCTGATCTCTTATGTTGAAGGAATCCTATAAGATTCTAGTTTAATCATGTTATTGACATATAAATATGTACAAAATCTTCCCTTATTAAAATATTTGCAAATATCTTCCCACATCTTGCCATTTTCATCTCTCTATTAGCTTGAGATTTCCTTTCTTTCTAAAGGTTTCCTATGTAAATGAGGATCTTTCGGAAATTAAGCTATATTAATTCGTATTGTTCTTCCGCTCTTCAGTATCTAAAATAACTAAACCTTTATGCTTTTGTTGACTTTCCTCACTTAACATGTTCGTATTGCTCATAGATTCATTTAGTTCCATAAAATTCCTAAAAACAATTCCATGTAATCTCTTTCTGAAAGAAATTAGACCATACTCGACAATTCTCTCTTTTTTTTGGCAACGGTAAAGATATAATGTTTACATACTAGCAGTACAGCTCCTCTCAAGCCATACATACATACTACATTACTGAAAATAAAAGTACAACTTATTAACTGACTACGGAAGATGAGATGTCGGGTAACAACTACATGTTGGTGGAGTACGGCAGCTTGGACACGAGTTTCATCATGCGGAGCATCTACATGGCACGAGACTTTTAAAGACCATCGAAACATTTGCTTTGACGATTGACGGAAACAAGATGCAATTACACCACGAGGACGTAGAAAAGAAATGTTGAATTCAAGCCAAACGAACTTGCCTCTAGTGGAGAAAAAAAAAATCTACTACATCTTAAAGAACCAACCAACCAGACAGACCAAAGACCGCTAAACCAAGAAGCCAAGCCAGTAGACGGACCAAAATACAAATCGCTCCTCAACCAAATGCCTGACCATAAACACCATAGGGAACCAACCTAGGGTGTAGCCAACAAAGACCGGACACAAACTCATCCCGTCCTTATTCTTATTATTATATCTTATTATATTGGACGACAAGGACAACAACAAAAAAATCAGCATGAATAATGTGATTTAGACCACTGAAGCAAACCAAACTAACACCTCATTCAACCCAACTTAGACCAACCCGATCACGCCTCAAAAGAGACACCAACACTAACAATGACCCACTCCATTCAAGATCCATGGCATATCCACCAAACCAACTAAAGCAGGCAAATAAGTCTGCCAACACCAAAGGACATGACCGCCATCGATGGCAACCAACGACACCCAGACGAAATCCCAATAACAACACAAACAATCTTACATGCAATCAAACTAAGAAACGAAGACCCAAACAGGTACCATAAACACATGCAAAATAGAGCGGATATGTGGGGGAAGGGGCGAGGGGAAGGGGAAGCACCATATCACTCCAAAATGCAACACCAAACGATGACTAAAAAAGATGGATTCTGTCCATTCCAAGGACACGATAGGTGGGGGGAGGGGGTGAGGGGATGAGGGGAACACCATATCAGCCCAAAGAACAACAAAAACATAAGCCACCAAGACACAAACAAGATGGGTTATACCCATCCCAAAGACCGACGAAAACCGAAGGGACCTGAGGAAAACGCCTTACCGGGGGTGGGGGGAAGGGGCTAGGGGTCGGGGAACACACCCTGGAGCTGTATGCAAGACCAAATGAAGAACATAGAATAGGAGACCGTCTTGGACAAAGGAGAACAACCGCGTGATGAAATCCATTTCAGGTAAAATTCAAATAATATATGATTTTAACATTTTTAAATGTAGTTAAGTAGCTGCTTTTTAGCAGTCTTGGACAAGTATTTCAAGGAAAGAAAAAGTTAAAAGAACGGACGGAATTAGACCCGTCAAGTTAAAAGAGCGGGTATGGACAATAAGAAAAGCACGGGCAGCGCGTTAGGCCCGTTTAATATTAAAATCTTTTACTTCTTACTCTTTAAAAGATATCTCTAAAGACATTTGTATCAATTTATATAATGACATGGAATACAAATGTAATACGGTAGCATGTAAAATATTATACGTAAATTATTATAATTATTTCATAAATGAAAAGTAATTATATTGATTATTATTCGTGAATTTATGTACAAATTTGACTTAATATATTGATGTATCACTTTTATATATACTTTTATGATTCCTTTTTAGTTGGTTTTGATACGGTTTTCGTGCTAAATATGTCATTTACATGCCTTTTACATTAGAATGTCGATACTGCCGCTACTTTGTGTTAAAATGCAGGAATGACGCATTTATGAGGTAAAACGAGTGAAGTTGAGCTCCGCGGAATTGACATAGCAGAATACACGAGGCATGGCACGGGAAACTAGAAGATTAGAAGATGAGAAGTGAAGATTACACGAAGAGAAGCTGAGAAGACCGTGTACTCGATCGAGTTAGCTTGTACTCGATCGAGTGGTGTGTACTTAATCGAGTATGAGCAGGCTCGATCGAGTACTCTTATTGTTCAACACTTTTCCGAATTTTCCTAAAACACGTCTTATTTGTATTATATATTCTAAACTCGTAAGAATTATTAGGTTACGCTTTTTATTACTCTCAGAACTGAAGTAAAACCTCTAAGACTCGAGATTTTGGACTAAGACTCGAAATTGGACAGTACAACGGACTGTCTGATTGTGAAATAAGGACTAAAATTTGGACGGAAAAGGGGGAATTAAACGGTCGAGAGGTCTGTTCAATTCTTGTAGAGAACCTTAAAAGAAAAACAATTATCTTGAGCCCGGTTTTGGATTCAACAAATACCTTTTGATGGGCGTAAATTGAACAAGATATGTTTTAATCCGAGTACACAGCAATAGATTAAAACTAAGACTAATCCCAACACTAAGTAAAAGACTCGTCCAACCTCAAGCACTAAGAAAATAGGGCTATTCAAGCACTAAGCAATGAATATGGTTAGATGGAAACTCGGTTTCAATCTTGGGTTTTTTTATCATTCGAAAATCTGAATTTTCCATGTCCAAACCTTGACTTTTATTCTACAAGCCATACAATATTGACCCTCAAAAGTTAACTAAGATCTAAGGCTCACAATTGAGCTGAAAAAACAACAAAGAAAACAGCCCTCTAGGCCTTACATGACTTGCACACTCTTACACAAGAAAATGACATAAAAGTAAAAGCATAAAAATACAACCTTCATTTGGCTTGTTCTATTAACTTATTTATGATTACAATGGACCTCTTAGAAGCTCTCAAAAACCGGCACATGCTTTTGGTAGCCTTCCAAAGGTGTTTTAGAACTTGCTTGATCAAAAGAGGAAAGGTTGAAAGTGACCCCTTGTTAAGCCTCACAAACCGTGTAGATGTCTCTATCACACTCGGTTTGTTGCATTTTGTTTCATTATTGGTGGCTCTATTAGGCAAGGTTCCCTAGACAAAAATACTCCAAATTCTCCCTAGAATTGAGTAGTAACGTTAGTAACGTTTTTCGACATGAGTTCTTAGACGGATTTTTGGTTCGACCCCGTTTTGCGTGACGGGCTCAAAATCGTGGCTTGCTTTTCTTCAAGAACTCTAAAAACTCTTTGTATTAGTCGGCTAGCATACTTTTGAGATCTATAATCCGTTCTTCATTAATTTGTTAAGGTACTTTAATCTTTCTTCATTAATTATTCAATCTAGTTTATGTTATTGTCTCTTTGCTCTTATTATATGTCTTTAATCATATTTTCAATTTTTATTGTTGTTAATCGTAGTAATATGAGTAGCTAAATCCTTAATCTAGGATAAAAGGGATCTAGGTTGATTAGAAGGGGGTTAATGAATTAATTGTTAGTAATATTGCATGAATTATCGTTTGATTATTGTTCTTATTCTAATTATTTGATTTAGCCCTAAATTGATAATTAGTGTAACGAATTAATACTTTTACCGACTAGGTTAGAATTAATATAGGCTGCGATAATCAGATAAGTAAAGTGTAATTATAGCGATTGCATGTTAAACTGAATCTAAAGGGCATAACTGAATCGATCGATCTTGTGACCTTAGATAATTTGATTGACCTTACAATTGATTAAAATACACCCCCGGATAATTAACCTAGTGAACCCGCTCACTAGACTTCTTAAAATTATTGTTTTACGATGTTTACTTTATTGCAAGTAGTTGTTAGCAAACAAACCAAACCAAATCTCCAAGAAAATCGGTTACTTTAAGACACTTTAAATATTAGCAAACTGAGTATTACCTCCTCCTTGTGGATTCGATACTTGTCTTACCACTAACTATTTTGTTAGTACTAAGATAGGATTACTTTGATTAAGGTGATACGACTTTAGCCTTATCAAATTTGGCGCCGTTGCCTGGGAGGCAACAATTTTCTTGTTTGTTTTTGTTTATTTTGTCTTTTGTCTCAGGGAACTTTAGTTCCCTGAGACCATTCTCACACTTTTCTTGTTAGTTTCGTGTATGCCCAGGTCAACAAGGTCCGAGATTCTAGCCAGAGAAGACTTTTCGCTACAGACGAAAGTTTCAGAAAGAAGTGGGTCAAGTAGAAGACTTGAGTATACTTGACGTTGAGACAGAGCATTCAACTACTTCTGAAAATCCGTCCTGTGAAGAGGATAATACTTTTGACTTTGATATTCCAGTTCCTATGGTGATCAATATGCCTACTTTAGCAAGTCATTTCGAGCCTACTTTGGCTTCCATCCCTAAAGGATTTAAGCTCCCTACCACTGATAATAGTACTTTTGAGATTCGTCCATCTTACATCAATCTGGTGGATTGAAATTTATTTGGAGGGGGAGCTAATGAAGACCCTGCGAAACATACGGAGAAATTAATTGATTACTGCCGTTCGATCTCTTTAATTGCTGGGGTGACTCAAGATCAGGTTAAACAGGTGCTCTTTCCTTTGTCCTTAAGAGATGGTGCTGCGGAGTGGTTGCGATATTTAGATATGGAGGATCATGGGGTCACTAAGTGGAATACTTTAGCTCTTACTTTCTACAAGAGATACTTTCCACCACAGAAGACTTATGCATTAAGAAGTCAGATCACCAGTTTCAAACAAGGCTCCACTGAAGATTTGAATGAGGTATGGGTTCGCTTTAAGAGATTAGTCCGTTCAGTTCCCCATCATGGCTTTCAAAAGTGGTTTCTTTGCAACCAGTTTTACAATGAGTTATATGATGATCATCGAGCTTTGCTTGATTCTTCAGCTAATGGGAGGTTCCAGGACAATTGATTGATCAGATAGCTACCCATACTGCTATGTATGAAAACCCAGAGGTAGTACAAGGGGGACTAGATCAGATAAGGTGCAGTTTGAGGCTCTAACTGCCCAAATTGCTGAGAGAAAGACTACCCAATCTTTGGGTAATAAGTAGGTAGTTCATGCTATGGTTCAGCAGGAGAAGTCTTGTGCACGATGTGGTATGGATGGTCATAGTGCTGCTGAGTGTTTGAGCACATTAGAGCAGGTTAATGCTTATTAGTCTTTCAGGCAAGGTACACCTTTTCTTAATTTTTACAATGAAAGAAAAAAGGAACATTATTTCCTACAATGGTCTAGTCAGAATGTGCAAAATCCACAGCAGCAACAACCACTAAAAAAAACATATGTGGTTCCTCAAAATTCTAGTAATCAACCATAAGGAGGTTATCAAAGGCAGAATAAAGGAGGTCAACAGTACAATAATTAATTTCAACAACCTCCTCAACAAGCTCCTCAACAAAATCATCAACAAACTCCAAGTAATGAGATGGCAGAGATGAAGGCTTTATTGCAACAAACTTTGTTGATACAACAAAAGCAGACGGCTCAAATTTCTGAGCTTATTGTCCATAATAAGATGTTAGTTACGCAGGTTGCTGAGATGGCGGTCCCCAATCCTTCAAAACAGCCCGGAAATCTTCCTCCTCAAGGTAAACCGGCTCATGAGCAAGCTAATGTAATTCAATTAAGGAGCGGTACCACATATCAAAATACGGAGATGCCTATTAATGAAGATGAAGTATCCTATATGCATCCTAAGGCATTGGGTAATTTGGAGTTAAGTGATGATGAAAAAGAAGATAATAAAACTGAAACACGAGGTAAGAAGAAAAGCGAGAAAAGCGAGAAAGATGCTACTGCTGAGAATACTCGATCGAGTACACCCAGGCTCGATCGAGTATCCCCTGTACTCGATCGTGTACACCCTGGACTCGATCGATTACCCCCAGAGAATGATGATGGTGTTTCAAAAAGTGTTTCTAAAGCAAAGGAAGCTGAGCCCATTACTATTACACTACCTTATCACATCGACAACAAAAGTCTAAGATGGACAAGCAGTTTGGACGGTTCATGGAGGTAGTGAAGAATTTGCAGGTGAGTGTTCCTTTTACTGAGTTGCTCACTCAAGTGCCGGCTTACGCGAAGTTCATGAAAGAGATATTGACGAGGAAGAGGTCCTTTGATGAAGTGGAGACGGTTACATTTACTCAAAAGTGCAGTATTGTGTTGCAAGCTAATTCACCACCTAAGATAAAGGATCCAGGGAGTTTTTCTATTCCTTGTCATATCGGTCATATTGCTATTAGTAAAACTCTTTATGATTTAGGAGCTAGTGTCAGTGTCATGCCTTATTCTATATGTAAAAAGTTAAATATGGGTCAAATGAGTGTTACTAATATGACCTTGCAGATGGCTGATCGATCTATTAAACATCCATTGGGTGTGTTGGAGGATGTTCCGGTCAGAGTGAGGAAATTATTCATTCCAGTTAACTTTGTTGTTTTATAAATTGAGATCTCGGCTTTTGCTTTCTGAAGCTGTTTGAGGATCAAATTTTCAGGAGCCTTTGGTTGAGTGTCTACTTCCGGTACGACTTGGTCATTCATTGTTGGAACGATCGTTGGATTGTTCGGGTTCTGATAGGGGCGTCTGGATTGGGTGAGGTGTCCGATCTCTTTCGCCCGTTTCTCTTTCCCCGGGATGATATAGACATCCTCAACATCATCTCTCCAGATGCCATTAATTTCAGGTTCTCGAAGGGACCTTGAAGGGGTATTCCTTTGCGGGTAATTTTTGTGAGGGATATTTTTGTGGGGGTGATTTTTGTGAGGGTGATTTTTGTGAGGGTGATTATTGTGAGGGTAGTTATTGTGAGGGTGATTTTCGTGAGGTGCATGCCAGAATGGTCGCGGGAGCAATCCGTCCTGGTGTGGGTAGTTTTGGGCGCTCGGGGGACTCTCCCTTGGGCGCGGTGGTGGAGGATTGAAGATAAGTCGACGGTGGACATCGTCAAGTCGGGTGATCCTTTCGGAGAGACTGGCTATGGCTTTCTCGACCTGCTGGAACATGGTGAGTATAGTGGCGGCACTAAACACGAATACCCCGTCCGGCGGATATTTCTCCAAGGCATTCACCTCTTCATCAACTGGTAGGATGAGGTGAGAGCAGTCCAGAGTCGGCTCATCGTTAGAGATGGCGTGGATTCCCAGTGGATTTGTTTTGTTGTTCGGCTTAGTCGGTGAGGGTAAAGGCAAATCTCCTTTCTCAATCATGTCTTGGATGATGTGTTTGAGTTTGAAGCAGGTTTCAGTATCATGCCCCTTCCCTTGATGGTTGTTCGGATTTGTTTTGTTGTTCGGCTTAGTCGATGGGACTTCTTAGCATCGGTCGAATCCGGGGTGGGTCCGATTGGTTGTAACTTCCCCTGGTCCATGAGCCTCTTCAGAGCATTTGCATAAGTCGACCCTATATTAGTGAACACTCTCTAAGGGCGCTCAACTCTCTTAGCAGATGATTCAACGAGGTTAACCCCATCGATTTTGTTTGTCTGGCCGCAAGGGCGAGATCTGGTTGAGGTGGATCCTTGGTAGCCTCTGCCAGTAGTCTTGGCCAGGACACCCTTCCGGAGGTCATCTTCAATGCGTGTCCCCAGAATTTGCAGATCCTGGAAGGTCTTGATATTTTGATACCTCAGTAAGTTGGCATACACTGGGCGGAGATTGTTGACGAACTTTTCCACCAAAGGTTATTCACTCGGTTTACTGACCAATTGAGTACTTACCCTCCTCCAACGGGTTAAGAACTCGGTGAACTCTTCCTTGTCGTTCTGGGTTAGCACCTCGAGAGTACGGGTATTGGCCTGGATTTCGACATTGTCGGCATATTGTTTGGCAAACTCAACTGCGACCTGATCCCAAGTATTAAGGTTTTTCGGATCAAGGGAGTAGTACCATTGTCGAGGGATCAGTTCCAAGGAGGAGGGGAAGATCCGGGTGAAAAGTTCCTGTTTGACCCCTTTAATGGCCATATAGTCTTTGAAGGCACGAATATGATTGAGCGGGTCCTCCACTCCTTTGAACTTAGGCACATCAGTTAGGGTAAAGTTGTCGGATAATTGATCCCCAACGGGTTCGAACCTTCAGTTGTTCTCAAGATGGATATTGTTTCCTCAGGCTAGGAGCTGTTCTTCCAAGAGCTTTAGCCTCTTCTCAGTTTCAGTCAGAGGTGGAGTACTATATTCTCCATTTTCTTTGTTTTCCAGGGCATCGATACAGGTCTCGACGCGATCCAGGGTGACCTTAAGAGCGGTAAGCAGGCTGGCTAGCTGATCAGTCGTGACATTTCTGTTGTTATCATTGTTGTTGTTGGACGAAACTGAAGACAAACGGCTCACATTACAACTCAATCCGACACGGTTCAAAGACTGAACGCAGACAACACAAAGGACGAGACAAAGATCAGACTCGACAAGACGAAGGTGACCGTGTGTGGTTCCTCGGTGTTGACTCGATTTATGACGTGACGGTGTTTGACCGAACCTTTGACACGAGTCCAACATAATGGCGCGATTCCATTGGACGGGTCTCGTGGTGAGACGACTCATAAGTAAAGACACATAAGTACGTTTGCTTCGACTCGATAGACACGAGGCGGAATTGGAATGGTGGGCTGAAGCTTTCGAAAATAGAAATTTTCAAAAAGATTCATTCGTCGCTTTGTGAACGGCTTCCGAAGATAGAGATCTTCGCAAGTCGGTTGATTGAAAGAGTTGTCTTAATTTTATTTGCAACAGACGGCTTGAGTTTGAATCGGCTCGGAAAACAGTGTATTGTTTCCCAATACGGTTTTGAAATTCAAAATTGTATGTTTTGAAAATCGGGTTTGAAATGTTTGAAGAGGTCTCGGGGACGGTGCATGGTCCTCGGGATCTCGAAAATGTCTCGAGAAAAGGGTGTGTGCTTCTCTCGGGTTTTGAAAGAGCCATTGTCGGCGCGAAATGGATTAAAAACCGTGTCTAGACGCGGCGATTATAACGGCGCAAAAAAAGTGATTTTAAAATGGTTGTAGAAAACCGAGTTTGAAAATTGTCATTACGACGGCCTAAAAAGGCGTGTTGAAATGGTTATAAAAACCGAGTTTGAAAATCGTCATTAGGATGGCCTAGAAAGGCGTGTTGAAGTGGTTATAAAAACCGGGTTTGAAAATCGTCATTACGACGGCCTAGAAAGGTGTGTTTGGAATTTGAAAATCGTCATTACGACGGCCTAGAAAGGCGTGTTTGGAATTTGAAAATCGTCATTACGACGGCCTAGAAAGGCGTGCTAAAATGCAACGGTCGGCAAAAGACCGAGGTTTGAAACGACCATTATGACGGCGCAAAAGGTGATTTTGAAAGTTTGAAAATGACACGGAAGGACTTATGATCAAGTAGCACATAAGCACTCGCAGTTCATTATATTATGCATTATGCTGACACGGGTTTTGGCTTAAGAGGGTGGGTTACACACCAAGCGATCAAACCTCGATTTGCGAGAGGGATACCAATCCAAACAAAATGTGTAAGGAGGGTGCCCTAGCCTCGTGCTCGAATGTGATGAAAGCTCTTTGACGAAACAGAAATGTGTAACGTCAACGGTATGCTTGACTCAATCGGGATTCGAAACGCGGGGATGAGAAAACTCACGCCGACGAGACTAGCCAATTGGTCGAAAAGGGTTAGGTTAGGGGCCCCGACGAGGAACCCGACCGTGACCGTAATATCAATTAATGCATTCCAACCAAGACCTCGTTCGAGTCTCACCATCTAGGGATCACAAAGACGTAAGTGTCCTAGTTTTCCCCAGCGGAGTCGCCAATCTGTGGACATAGCCACCTACACACCAAACCAATCTGTGGACGTATAGCGATTAGAGATGTTCGGAGTCGCCACCAAGAATTTGTGGGATGCTTGGAACCCGTTCGAATTCCACTTTATACTCGGTCAAATCGAAGCACAAAGCAGCGTTTGACATAGGTACTAAAGATAAGGAAATCGTCCCTCTTTAGCATCCTATCTCTAGAATGACTCTCGTACGCCCTGGATAAGGTCGTCCACTATCCAAAGTTTCTGAGTAAGAGGTGAAGGTACGTATTGGGAAGCCCTTTAATCAGACACCCAATCCCCCCCGCATTTAGCGGCCTCTACTGATCGATCTTAGTTGGTTGAATGCAAAAGTTGATAAAATGGTTTAAATGCATGAATGCGCGTCCAATGATTTAAACCTAACATGTGAGTGCTTTCTAAGTCGGTTGATTTAATCCAAGTATCAAGTATAAGATGTCGAGTTGGATTAATGGTATATTTGCATGCAAGACGGAAATTAAACATCCATTTACCGTATTAGGTTTAGGGTGCATAACGTGATCCATTTTTATTAGTAAGGCATTTTGCAAATATGGTTTTGGATAATCAAATAGTCATCTGATCCGTCCTATATCCGGGTTAACCGGAGTCGAGATCGTCCTAGACTAATGTTGGACGGGAACAGGCCCTGTACCAGACGGCTATATGAGGCGCGAGCCAGCCGGCGGTGTAAGGGGCCTCCCTCTGGTTTTGAAAGTGAGAAATGAAGGGCCAGTTTAGGCGCGAGTCAACCAACGGTTGTATGCCGTGTTCCGACTATTCGAAAAACGATATAAAACGTATAAAAAATGGGTATTTGAACCCGATTTGATTTGAAAGGGTCTTTTAGACCGCATTTGTTGATTTGAAGAACTAGACTCGAATAATCATCATTATTTTGATAATATTCGGTGTCGGGTTCGACTTGACAAACTTGACATGAGTAGATTTGAAAATAATTATGAACCAATTGTTTTAAGTTCATTTGAATGTAATTAGTCGATATTCATCATCGTACCCGGGTTAAAATCTGGCGTGGTATGTAGAACCAAGGATGACTTTGTGTTGGTGACTAATATGAAATGTAAACAAATGATGAAAGGCTTTAAAATACCTCCCAAAATGTAAAGAAATGAAATAAAAGGTTTTAAATACCTTTTAAATGTCATTAAACAAATATTATCACCGAAACACGGATTTAACCGTCATGGTATGAGGAACCAAGGGCTAAAAAATGTTTTATGGTTAAAACAAATAAAATGAAATAAAAAGGGTTCGAAAATATTTGAAATGGTAAAAACCGATTACAAATATGAAAATGAATTAAAGGGAAAAAACGAGAACAAACACGGTTGATCTCTGACCTGGACACCCCATTTAGGCGCGGGTAAGCCTGTAACCTAAGGGGCTTCTGTCTCAGGCCAAAAATCAGTTTTGGCTCGTTTGTCCCATGTTTTGGTTCATGTTATGTACGTTTTAGCATGTTATAGTCATAAAACAAATGAAAACATAATAAAAGAGGATTTTTACACCCTCATACTTACATGTTTGGTTATGGCGAGTGACCGACGTAAGTGTAACAACTCGTTTGATCGGAAAAAACTCGGTTTAAAACCGTTTTGGTAAGTAAAAAAGAGAGTTTTAATATTAGTGACGGTGTAGTGGTCGAAGTGGTCGTTCAAGTGATTTAATGCACGATGACGGTACCAAACAATGTGTAAGGCTCGTATTTACGATCGGGAGGTCGTAAACACGCGTCGGATTGTGACTTAAGAAGTCGAGTCGAGAATTTTAAGGGAGAAAAGAGGGGGCGGACACTCGCGTAAGTCTCAAATGGGGGCATTTGAGAGGTATTTATAGGAGAATGAGTGGTTGTGTGAGTTTTGAGCGACGTGGCCACTTGGGCTGCTCAAAGAGGCGCGAGCCACGTCGTGGTTCTTCGAGGTGTGTTGTCGCTTTCACACAAACGCAATCATAATTTGTTCTATCCTAGGTTTTGTAGTCACATGTTTGGTACTTGACCATTCATGAATTCGGGAAAACTTAAGGTAGAAGGTTTGAAATGTTTTGTTTTTGGTGGTTGACTCGGTTTGACTCGTTGTTGGAGTCGGGATTTGAATTTTTGAGTCGGTTTTTGGTCCGGTGTCGGTTTTGACTCTAGTTAGTGTCATTGCGACCCCGTTGTCGTGCATTAAACACTCTAAGTATTTTTGAAATGTTTCGAAATGTTTTATTTCCGAAATCGTTTTTAAGTTTTCTAACGTAAAGTTGTACACAAACTATCGATCAAACTCCGCGATTCCAAAACATGTTATAGTCCGATAATCATCGGGTGTTTTTTGGAGTCTCAGCAGATACTGGGTATCTACAATGTCTTTGACACGTCTTCCTTCGAGAATTAATTCATGAGTAGTGGCATCAATTATCCGACACAAATTAGCACTAAATTCTACAATATGGCCCTTATCACAAAGTTGAGAAATGCTAAGGAGATTATGCTTCAAACCTTTGACAAGCCGCACGTTGTTGACACAAAGTAATGGTGACTTACCAACCTTTCCAATGCCAATTACTTCACCCTTTTTGTTGTCACCAAACCTTACCGTGCCACCATTGTATGCTTTAAGTTAGAGGAATTGGCTTCTATCACCCGTCATGTGACGAGAGCATCCACTATCCAAGTACCAATTGCGGCCGCCTCTCACCAAGCCCTACACAAAATTAAACTTTGAGTTTAGGAACCCAAACAAACTTGGGTCCCCTTTTGTGATCAACATATCTTACGGTGTCTTTCCTAATCCATATTTGCTTTATTACTTTGATGTTCTTGTTAATGTCATCAAAGCTTTTTCTACAAGCATTGAAGACATGACCATTCTTACCACAATAGTTGCAAATAATGTACTCGGGAAGACCAACGTATTTTTCTTCTTCGAAATCGTTTTAGGCTTCGGATGCAACAGTCTGTCTAACTGTTCCATTTGAAGCCCAAACCAGCAACTTTGCTACATCTCTCGGTTTGACTCGTGAGAAAGTTTAACACAGTTTGACTTCCCTCCCATTTTTCAGTGATGTTTTTGGCATTCACAAGTTTATTAGTCAAGTCATTGACTCTGGAGAGAAGTGTTGGGGCTGGTGTCCTCTACAGTTAGTGCAATAACATTTAAATCTCTAAAAGGATCAAAGAGTATACTTTTGTATTATTATCAGTTGGTCCACGTTTATCAATAACGGTTGGCTTGCTAGATAAGTTTGACGTTATTGTCATACTGATGGCGGTGATCAACTGGTCCCTAAAAGTCACACCTATAGGATACGTTTGAGAGATGTGACGGTATGAAAATACAGTCATGTTGATGCCAAAGTTGACTAAGCAGTTAGTCGGAGTCATTGACTAATAATTAGTCAAACGCGATGTTGAGATATTTTATTTAATACGGATTAAATAAAAATGGCTAAGACGAATATAAACGATTATATTTAATTGATGTATATTGAATTAATTATACAATATTGTCTTTGTCGGACATGTATTAATATTTCAACTAATCCGTGTTATTAGTCGATATATTAATAACCGATAACCGATGACGATTTATAATAAAACCCGTCATATACATTTAGCATTTTCGAGCCGGACCACGAGTTAAAATTAAGAGGAAGTGGAAGCCCACTTCCCCATGAGGGCTCACGGCTGGCCGAGCAAGAGCAAACAAAAGAGAGGCTCTCTCTCTTTTGGTAAGCAAATCATTCATTTGGAAAAAATATTAGGGTTTTGAGAAGCATTTTCTCTCTGAAAAACCTAGATCTCACATCTAGCAAAACTCACACAACAATTCTCTCAATATTGCAAGGCAATTAGAGAATACATTCTAGCACAAGGGCATAGTCTCAGACGGTCTTGGGTGCAACAATTAGGAGGAAATCTACTTTGATTTCTGTTCATTTTGCCGAATTGCACTAGGACCCGAGGTTGATTCTTTACCTTTATCGTTTCTATTGTATTTTCGTTTATGACCATAAATCACATGTTAATTTTGCGTTATAGTCCTAATCTTTAAGGGTTTTATACGGATATTACCCCACAAGTGGTATCAGAGCGAGGCCACGTAAATTTTTCTTTGTGATTTTCATCAAACGGATTTAAATCGATAATTTTTGCATAAAAAAAAGAAAACGTGCGGCAATTTTTTTGTCTCGGCTGGAAATTTTTTTTCGGCTGTTGCATTTTTTTTCCTTGGAAACCGTGCCTAGTTTACACGGTTCTTGCTAGATCAGACGATCTTTTTGTTTTTCGTTTTGTTCTTTGCGTATTGTTATTTTAAACGATAATTATAACAATATGTTAAGATCCTGTCAATTGTAATTTTGTTTTAATACGGATTATGTTCAAATTGCAATTGGTTTTTAACAAATCGATTTTGTTTTATTGTTGAGGCTCTCGGTTTTTGAGCCGCAGCAAAAAAAAAAAAATTTTTTTTTTTGCTCTTTTGAGCTCTCGGCATTTGCAGCCAATAAAAAAAAATATTTTTTTGCTGCACTATTCACGGTTCAGCCGTGAAGAAGAAAAAAAAAAAATTCATGTTTTATTTTTTTGGCCATGTTTTATGCATAATACGGATTTTATGCATTCGCTTGATAGTGAAACGGTTCACTCACGTACCATTTAGTTATTTTAAAGCGATTTAAAGTAACGGATTATCATGAATTAAAATTAAGTTGATAGAAGCCGTTTTGTCACATAATTTTAATTGTTAAAAGGTGGTTTGGATAAATTTAACATAATTACGGAATTATGTCACGAATGAATTTGTTTTTAGTTGATGCATTTTATTTATCGTTATTTTGAATGCCTTGAATGTTTTTATTACGTATTTATTTTATTTACAAACAGTTGTAACTTTGTGTGGCCTTAGTAGAACGTGTTACCGTAATGATGGAACACGGTCTTGGTTGTATTTTGAGATCTCGCATCTCCGTTTTGGTTTTTTCACTTGTAATTACAGTTTTTATTTAGAATGTAAATAGGTTTATATTTTGTAAATTTTAATTGTAATTTTGAGAAGACTAAAGATGGAGATCGGATGCTCACTCCCGCTGCATGGACAAAGATGGAACATCAAGACAAGCTTCTCGGGTCCAACGGTGGATTCCAAAGTTGTATTATGTTCTTTTTACTAGGATAGGCCACACTAGGAATTTTTATTTACGTTTTTGCATTCTTTTATTTATTTTATCGTAACGATAGATTGCATCATTTTCCGCCTAAAAACCAAACCACCTAATAATTGCATGAAAACTGACTCATATAGAGGTCACGCGTTAGTTTTCTATGACATTCTTATGTCACACGATCATTTTAAGCCATCACCTAAGTTAATTCATTCACGTAATGCTAGTTATTCGTTCACTTAAAATGAATTAAAACTAAGATGATGGGATCTTCCTCGTATAACCAAAAATTGAGAATAGTCTTTATAGGTCAAACTCCAATGAATCCCTTCTTCGTCGGTAGGCATAATATGACCCCTTCTACGTCGGGTAAGTTGGAACTGATTGACTTATTTTATCTCAACACTATGGTCACTCGTACGATCCTGTGATTATGGTGGACTATAGATAGGATTTACGGAAATCTATCGACCAAGAGTTCTTACGGAAGAACTAGCTAAACAGTTGGCTTATCAATTTACGGAAATTGAGTCTTGGGATCACTTGTATTATTCTTGAGGGAGATCAATTATGCAAGTGCAATGAGTCTACACGATTAAAATGAATTTTAAATAGACTTAAATCACCTCGATGAGTTGCTTATTTCGTTTTTGTTTTTTCTTTCTTTTTCAGCGTAGATCACAATTTATTAACTGCTAATAACATAATGGCTGGCATCATCGATGACCCAATGCCAAGTGCCACATTGGACCGTGAGTCCTGGCTTCGGATCTTCATGAATCAGATGAATCAGTCTACTAGACTGAAGAATGATGGATCAAACTTCGTGGAATGGGAGGCGGCATTACGGAATGCCGCCACCGCCGACGGGAAGCTCAAGTATCCGATCGAGCCCCTCCCGCCAGCCCCAGGCCCCACGGCTCGAGTTAACGAGGTCTCCAAGTATAGCGACTTCGTCATGGAAGCGGGTGAGATTAAAAACGTACTCATTTTTGCAATGGAATCCAATTTGCAGAAACGCTTCATAGCCCAAGGTGCAAACAAGATTTTCACCACGCTCACTAAGGAATTCTCGAAAGCACCGAGAATCGTGACCTATGAGCATACCACTCGCTTCTTTGATGCGAGACTCCAGAAGGGCCAACCGGTTAGCCCACACATTCTCAGCATGATTGAGAATGTCGAGAGACTGGAGGTGCTTGATTAAAAAATCAGCGAGAACATTGTGATTGACCGCATGCTTCATTCACTCCACGATGGTTTTGTGCTCTTTAGAGCGAATTACTATATGAATGATTTGAAGAAAAGTCCTCATGAACTACACTCCCTTCTCGTACAGACCGAGAAGGACATGAAGTTCAGTTGGAGCTTGAAACAGGATGTTCTCGTTGTGTCAAACAAGGGCAAGGGTAAGGGCAAAGCTCAAGCAGACCTAGCGGTAGGTAAACCGAAGTTTAAGAAGTTGGGATCAGGTAAGAGTGGGCCTGGTGAGGCAAGTAACTCATCAGGCGCGACAAAGAGTAAGACCAAAAACATGGAATGCCATCACTGCCACAAGACTGGGCATTGGAGGCGTACATGTCCTGTTTACCATGAGGACATAAAAGCAGGTCGTGTTAAACCTGTTGGTATGTTTTCTTCCTCTTCTACTTTTATTCATATGATTGAGATTAACCACGCAAGTTACGGAACTTGGGTACTAGATACTGGTTGTGGTTCTCATCTGTGTAATCATGTGCAGGGGCTCCGAAACATCGAACCCCTCGTAAAGGGTGAGGTGGACTGCGTGTCGGGAATGGAGCACGAGTGGCTGCCGTCTCGAGGGGAACATACGTGATCCAGCTTCCTAGCGGATTTGAGTTATTTTTATATAACTGCTATTATGTACCCAGTCTTTCTAAAAACATTATTTCAGTTTCTGCACTTGACAAACTTGGTTTTTCATTTGTAATAGAGAATAATTCTTGCATTTTCTCATTACACGATATGATTTATGGCAAGGCAGTCTCCATGAACGGAATTTATGTTTTAGATCAGACCACCGAAATATTACACGTAATGAATAAAAAGTTAAAGGTTGGTGACAAAGATCAAACGTATCTATGGCACTGCCGTATGGGACACATTAATGAGAAACGCGTAAAACAGCTCATAAAGAATGGAGCTATCTCGGCCTTTGATTTTCAATCATTTGGCACGTGTGAATCATGTCTCATTGGCAAGATGACTCGGATTTCCTTCAAAGGTGTTGGAATGCGCGCTGCTGACCTATTAGGACTCATACATACGGATGTGTGTGGACCTATGTCAATCACCGCACGAGAAGGCTATAGGTATTTCATCACTTTCACGGATGATTTAAGTAGATATGGCTATGTCTACTTAATGAAGCACAAAAGTGAATCCTTTGAGAAATTCAAGGAATACCGAGAATCGGGCACAGAACCTCTCTGGGTAGAAAGATTAAAACACTGCGCTCGGACCGTGGTAGCGAGTATCTTTCTCACGAGTTTGATCAACACCTCAAAGACGGTGGGATTGCCTTACGATTAACTCCACCGGAACACCTCGGTTGAATGGTGTGTCCGAACGGAGAAATCGAACACTACTTGATATGGTTCGATCCATGATGAGTCACACCGTGTTGCTTGACTCATTGTGGGGTTATGCTCTTCTGTCACATTTGCTCTAATACTTAACCAAGTCCGTCTAAAATCTGTGACAAGACTCCATATGAACTATGGAAGGGAACGGTCCCTAACTTGTCCTTTATACGGGTTTGGGGCTGCGAGGCTTATGTCAAGTGGAGACACGAGGATAAGCTCGGCCCGCGATCGGTCAAGACATACTTTATAGGTTAGCCTAAAGGAACACTTGGTCATTACTTTTATTCGCCAACCGAACAACGTGTTTTTGTTGCGGCAAGTGCGACATTCTTAGAGAAGGAATTTCTCGAGAATGCAAAGAGTGATAGAACCTTCGACCTGTCGGAGATTCCAGAACCAAATACCGAGCAACCATTGGAGGAACCAGTTCCCTCAATCCCGGCTGCGGTTAATATTCCTGAGGAACCTAGGAGGTCGGGAAGAGTCTCTATTCCTCCGGACAGATACATTGGTATGGTCGAGGAACATGATATAGATGACATTCTACTCCTAACGAGTAGTGAACCCGCAACCTATAAAGGTGCCATGACTAGTTCCGACTCAAAGCTATGGCTTGAGGCCATGCAATCCGAGATGGACTCCATGTATGAGAACAACGTATGGGATCTTGTTGACTTACCCGCTAAGGTTCGTCCCCTTCAATGCAAATGGCTTTACAAAATAAAGCATTCTGTGGAAGGTCAACAAGATATCTATAAAGCACGACTAGTTGCTAAAGGTTTCACCCAAGTGCCAGGTTTGCACTACGATGAAATTTTTGCAACCCGTAGTCATGCTGCGTTCCATTCGGATTATCTTAGCGATTGCCGCTTTTCATGACTATGAAATTTGGCAGATGGATGTGAAAACCGCCTTCTTAAACGGTTATTTGGAGGAAGAGTTGTACATGGTACAACCCGAAGGTTTCATCGATCCTGAACATCCTAAGAAAGTGTGCAAGCTTAAGCGTTCCATTTATGGACTTAAGCAAGCATCTCGGAGTTGGAATCATCGCTTCGACCAAGTGATAAAAGAAAATGGATTTACTCGATCGGTCGAGGAACCATGTCTATATATCAAGTCGAGTGGGAGCAAGATTGTCTTCCTAATATTGTATGTTGACGACATACTCCTGATTGGGAATGACATACCTCTCTTAACTTCGGTGAAAGTATGGTTGAAGAACCATTTCCAGATGAAAGATCTGGGTGAGGCACAAAGAATTTTGGGCATCCGTATCTATCGAGATAGATCACGTCGGATGTTATCTCTCGTCAGAGTCTTACATAGACAAGATCCTAGAGAGATTCAAAGTATGACTAACTCCAAAAGGGGTTTCTTCCTATGGCTCCAGGGGTGCATTTGAGCAAGTCTCAGGCACCAGAGACACCGGAAGAGAAAGAGCGCATGACACGGATTCCTTATGCCTCGGCTATAGGATCAATCATGTATGCCATGATATGCACACGTCCGGACGTGGCATATGCATTGAGTATGACAAGTCGATTCCAACAGCATCCAGGTGAATCACATTAGATGGCTGTCAAGAACATTCTTAAGTACCTACGGAGGACTAAAGATTGGGCATTGACTTATGGAGGCGAACAAAAGCTATGCGCAACCGGTTACGCAGATGCTAGCTTCCAAACGGATCGAGATGACTCAAAATCTCAGTCTGGATTCGTTTTTACTCTTAATGGCGCTGCAGTCAGCTGGAAGAGTTCCAAACAAAGTGTTACAGCAGATTCTACGACTGAGTCCGAGTACTATGCCGCGTCTGAAGCTGCAAAGGAAGCGATATGGATGCGTCAATTCTTACAAGGACTATCCGTAGTGCCTAGTTCGAATGACCCGATCACCATCTATTGTGACAATAGAGGTGCCATCTTCCAGGCTAAGGAGCCCAAGTCTAGCAACAAGTCTAGACATGTACAACAGAAAGCCCATCTAATCCGAGATTACGTGGAGCAAAAGGAAGTGGTGATAGAAAAGATTGCTACAGATGATAATATAGCAGATCCTCTCACTAAACCATTACGACAAGATAAGCATGAAGGGCATGTTAATTCCATGGGAATTAAACGTGTTCCTAAGTTGTAGTACTCTTTTATGGATTAGATTCTTTTTCTTGTGTACTCTATACAACATCATCGTTTTGATATTTATATATATTCTGTTTTTCATGTGGATTTGTACGACAATTTTGAACACCACAAAGTGAACTGAACAAACATTATATTTTAGTCCTTAATTGCCCACGTGAGCTGATAACTCTGGCAATTATTTTGTGACGTTGGTTGATGGTGGGTTCAACGAGCCATAAGTCAACCGGTTGACTAACCAATCACAGAGGCGAGTTATACGGATATCTCGTAGGACACAATTGTGACATCGACGTGGAGTCCTAAATGTTTTATAACATTCGGTGCCAGGTCGTGGATAGGACCTCCATGGTGATCCTAAGAGTCGATTCTTTTGACTATCGACTGTCTCTTGAGATTAAGGCAGATTTTGGGTGACTTTGGTTTCTTTCTCACGGTCATCCGTAACAGGGGGCCAAGTAAATTTTTTCTGGGTCATTTCATGCTGTGCTTAGTTCGGAAGGAGTCGAGTTGAAGGAAATATTCAGCCTTTATCAGGTACTCGATATTTCTCGGGGCCACTCGAGGAGTCAGAATCGAAATGCATGGCCATGCTCGAATACGAATTCGTTTTATCAGTTAAGTTACTCTCTAGTCGGGGAAACCACTCTTGATACAGATCGATTGTAAAATACGACCTTTGCGGATCCGGATCTGCAAATTGTTTTACATTGAGTGGGAGAAATTTTAAATGAATATGAGAATCGGTTATCGCACATACACTTGTACGGACAAGTAGGAGTTTGTTGGAGCTGTGTCCTCCAGTTAGTGCGGATAACGTTATTACACATACACTTGTACGGACAAGTGGGAGCTTGTTGGGGCTGGTGTCCTCTGGTTAGTGCAATAACATTTAAATCTCTAAAAGGATCAAAGGGTATACTTTTGTATTATTATCAGTTGGTCCACGTTTATCAATAACGGTTGGCTTTCTAGATAAGTTTGACGTTATTGTCATACTGATGGCGGTGATCAACTGGTCCCTAAAAGTCACACCTGTAGGATACGTTTGAGAGATGTGACGGTATGAAAATACAGTCATGTTGATGCAAAGTTGACTAAGCGATTAGTCGGAGTCATTGACTAATAATTAGTCAAACGCGATGTTGAGATATTTTATTTAATACGGATTAAATAAAAATGGCTAAGACGAATATAAACGATTATATTTAATTGATGTATATTGAATTAATTATACAATATTGTCTTTGTCGGACATGTATTAATATTTCAACTAATCCGTGTTATTAGTCGATATATTAATAACCGATAACCGATGACGATTTATAATAAAACCCGTCATATACATTTAGCATTTTCGAGCCGGACCACGAGTTAAAATTAAGAGGAAGTGGAAGCCCACTTCCCCATGAGGGCTCACGGCTGGCCGAGCAAGAGCAAACAAAAGAGAGGCTCTCTCTCTTTTGGTAAGCTAATCATTCATTTGAAAAAAATATTAGGGTTTTGAGGAGCATTTTCTCTCTGAAAAACCTAGATCTCACATCTAGCAAAACTCACACAACAATTCTCTCAATATTGCAAGGCAATTAGAGAATACATTCTAGCACAAGGGCATAGTCTCAGACGGTCTTGGGTGCAACAATTAGGAGGAAATCTACTTTGATTTCTGTTCATTTTGCCGAATTGCACTAGGACCCGAGGTTGATTCTTTACCTTTATCGTTTCTATTGTATTTTCGTTTATGACCATAAATCACATGTTAATTTTGCGTTATAGTCCTAATCTTTAAGGGTTTTATACGGATATTACCCCACAAGAAGATGCAAATTCTTTTCTTTTTCCCTTTTGAGTTCATCATTGTTCACACTTTCTATAGACAATCTTTTCTCAACTATGAAGTCATGGGTGTGATTATTGAGTTTAGACACGAGATATCCGATCTTTTCTTTGGACTCCTCATACTTAGATGTCATCTCATCAAGACGTTTGTTTAGATCAACGAATTCATCGGATCTATGATGAGGAGTAGATCTAGAAGTGCTACACTCGGGCATACCCTTTTGAAGAAAGGTAAGCTTCTCATGAATAACCTCTATTTCTTTCTTGAGACTAACTACCTCACCTTTTAGACACTCATTTTCATTGACCAAACACTCAATTTTCTCATTGGACTCGTCTAAATGTTTGTTAGAAGCAACACTCTCAGACACTGTTTCTCTTAGGTCTACAATCTCAACCACAAGGTCATAGACTTCATTTTCGAGAGCATCTTGGTCCTTCGAAAGATCATCACGCTCCTTGGTTAGTGAGGAAACTTGCATCACCAAGGTAGTGTTGACATTTTCAAGGTCAGAGACGTCCGTTAGGGTCATCTTAAGACGCTCTAATTCTTTAGTTAAATGTTTGTTCAACTTGTTGACTCTTTTTACTTCATCATAAGCCTCAGAGGTGACAGTGACGCTGTCTATTGCTTTTAGTTCATTTTAAGGTTAAAGCTCTCTTGTGCAATTTCCTCAATCTCATTTTGCATTACCTCAAGTTTATCATTTTGAAACCGACACTTATCAAAAAGTTGGTCAAGAAGCTGACATACTTTCTCCTTGGAGTAAGTTCTAACTTTGGCCTTTAGATGATTTACCTCATTGTCGAAATCGGAATCGGAATCATCGGGATTAGCCATGAGACATCTAAGGTGTTCAATTTTTGAAGTTTTTGAGACTTTGTCCTTAAGATGACTTGTAAGACACATTTTGGCCTCTAGCTCCTCTTCGATGAGTTCCTCATCTTCCTCGGAGTCGGACATTCCCCAAATTACACTCATGACTCTATGTTTATAGTCCTTTTTAACCTTTTCTCTTCTTTCCTTTGATTTGATATCATCCCACTTGGGACATTCTTTAATTTGGTGAGTTTTATCACCACATTTAAAGCATCCCACGGTGGAATTAGGTCGTTTCTTAGGAAAGCGTTTTTTCGAGTAATTATTAGTGAACCTTTTGTTTCCTTGACCATTGACTAACCCGGCTAGATTCCTTGAGAACATAGCAAACTTGTCTTCCTCCTCATATTCTCCATCACTTGGAGAGGATGTGAGGGCGAGACTCTTTCCCTTTGAGGACTCACTAGAATTCTTGTCGAGATTAAACTCATGAGCCATTAGTGATCCCATTAGTTCATGAAGAGATAGGGTTGAAAAGTCTTTAGCTTCCTCTATGACGGTGACTTTGGGTTGCCACTTAGAGGTTAGACTACGAAGGATCTTTCGTATGATGTCCTCGGACTAGAAATTCCTTCCTAGACTCTTTAGCTCATTAATAATACAAGAAAAACGTGAGGAAAAGCTATTTATGGACTCGTCCTTTGACATTCTAAACATCTCATATTGTTGCATGAGAAGGTCAATACGGTGTTTTCTCACTTGGGAAATCCCTTCATAAGCAAGTACAAGAGAATCCCAAATAGATTTTGCCGTAGGACATCCAGAGATTCGACTAACTTCCCCCTCACCGACACAACGTTGAAGAATCGACATTGCTTTGGAGTTCTTTTCGGCAAGTTTGAAGTCATTTTCATTGTAATCTTTTTCCTCTTTCGTTTTGGTGAAACCGTTTAAGATATCGGTTTCCTCAATAACAAGAGGTCCATTTTGGATGATATTCCAACATTGATAGTCTATACTTTTTATGTAAAGTTCCATTTTGAGTTTCCACCATCCAAAATTTGCACCGGTAAAGACTGGGATCTTGGAGTGTTTCTCGGAATCCATTACCCACGAATCAAACTCTAAGGCGATTACCCTCGATCAAGAGCACGAGGCTCTGATACCAATTGTTGAGTTTATGGATTCAAGTACCTAAGAGGGGGAGGGGGTGAATTAGGTACTATTTAAAATTTTAACTTAAACTTTATTGACTTAAAGTAAGTTGTAGGATGAAAAGAGATAGAAGAATACTTCGAATAATATTGAGAGATTAAACGAGTATTAAAATGGACGTTTGCTGTAGTATGAAGGTAACAATTGTTCTGACTGTTGCTATTTGTCTCAATTTATGAAGTACAGACTGCAGACCAAATGTAACAGTATGTGGAACTGTTACTTCAAGAGTTAAGCAAAAGAAATACAAACATAATAAAGAGCAGCGGAATAAAACAAGTAAAATTAAACATGAGATTTTTGAATTGGTTCGGTAAGAACACAAGTGCCTATGTCCAATCTACTTTTTATTGATCACTTTTAGTGATCTACTCCGACTACTAAAAACCCGTACAATAAAAAGACCAAAAACCTACTTCGGTTGTGACACAAGTTCAAGAACTACTCCGTCCTAGAACAAGTTAACTCGCAACCTACTCCGGTTGCCAAAGAGTTAAAGACTACTCCGTCTTAAACTCTACACACAAACTTAGAACATTATAAGGATCAAGTTTCCATAGCTTATTCTTAACAAGAATTGAGATGGACAACTTTACAAGATCAACGGTTCATAAGTGAGAGAGTCTAGTATGTTAAAGCAACAGTAGCTATGATTGTAACACTTGAAGACTTTTAAAACTTTGCAAAATAAAGACTCGGTTTTTAAGCTTTGAAAACAATTTTGCAAACTTGAATGAAATTTCAGAGAAAAAGTCTTGAGGAAATGAGGAGATGAGGCACGCTTTTTATAGGGAGAGCTAGCAAGGTAGGTGTTAGGGTTTTTGAAAGTCAAGGATCATCACATGTGATGAGATTCAACATTTTCCAAACTTGCACAAAAGAGGGTACTTTTATTTAGAGGCAAAGCAAGAAAATTGAGTTTGTAATTTTCCAAAAGAAGCCTTTGGTTTTTCAGAAAACAAAGGGTGGAAAACAAGTCACAAGGTGACAAGTTTTCACCAAAATGGCAAAAAGCAAACCTTGTTTTATAAAAGACCAAGAGGTCAAATTGGCACAAAGAGGAAACAATTTGAATTGGTAATTAGCTAAACTTATTTTCTAGAAGCCCAATTCTTCAAAGATAAATCTGAAAGTTTGTTTATAAAATCCGAGTTGCTTTAAAATAGTAAAAAGGATTTTCGAAAAATAAAAATAACTTTCAAGTGTTACGGATCATAGTGA
This sequence comes from Silene latifolia, assembly GCF_048544455.1. NCBI lineage: Eukaryota > Viridiplantae > Streptophyta > Magnoliopsida > Caryophyllales > Caryophyllaceae > Silene > Silene latifolia. Next base: position 54,641,423 of record NC_133527.1, on the reverse strand, counting down.
CAGTCCAGACTATTGTTACTTGTGAAAGTAACAGTAGTCTTGACTGTTTCTATTGCTGTAAGATACTCTACTCTCTAACTTGTACATTAGATGATGCCTATGATTCAATACTTTGGGTGATCAACAATTCAACACGTCTTAATCCAAGCTTGATTTGATCATAAATCCTGAAAAGGTAAATTAAGATAACACACATTAAATGGGCATGTTATCATCAATCAAAGGAATCCAACATTGTGCATGAACTCCCCCAATTTTTACACTAGCAATAGTGTCCTATTTGGTTTGGGGAAGTTTAAGCACAAGATATGGGAGTTAATTCAAATTAGCTCTCCAACCAATAAATTCATGCATCATATAGTATAGCTTAGGATGCATCACTCTTGTATATATGTCATGTAGTTTGCATAATAGTGTAGAAATCGTGCATTCTCATATAGCTTGCATAATTTCCAATCGTATTGGCCATTGAGGAGAATGCCCATACTGGTGTGGGGATGGGGAATTCTAACTTGACCTTTAAATCAAAAAAAATTGATAAAAACTTGAAATGTTTTGAAAAAATCAAAAACATGTTCATTTCCTTTATAGTGTAGTATTGTATATATTGTATATACTTGTTTGTTTGTTTGTATATACTTTTTCACATTGATCGACTACGCCACATCCGAGATATGAGGATTATGAAGACCGCATGGTATGATCTTTCCTATCTCCTTTTTCCTCTCTATGTTAATGACTATGTGGCTTTATTTTGATTGATGCGGTTTACACCAATGCGATTGTAGAAATTGCATCTAGTTTATATGGCATACTAGTTAGTAGAAGCATATGCATTAGGTTGTATATATGTTAGTTGCATCATGACATATAGTTGCATTATAGGAAATTTTTTGTGAAAACATCTATTTGGGAAGCTTGACAAATGTATATAAGGCCCTTGTAGATATTTTTTCTTCTTAAGACTTTGCTCATTAGAATGCTTGTAAAATACCCTAGGATGTATCATGCTAGTATCTATCCTTTGACCCATGGACTAAGGCCTAGTCAAGAGTACCTTGTGGTGTGACAACTCCTTGGCTACCGTTTATTCTAAGGTGACCCTTGAAACCATGCAATCATCTTCCACATTCCATCACATTTTGTCAACAAAAAGGGAATGGGCACAAACATTATCCAATTTGAGTTCAAGCATTAAAATGAAAAGAAATCAAAAAGTTTGCAAAATGCATCAAAGAAAAGAGGAGTACAAAAATAGAATCCTATGCTTCAAATATAAGCACCCTCGTTACTAATTGGGGTGACTTTGAAAGTGTTCAAAAGAAAAAAAATGCAAAAAAATTGTCAAGCATCAAATGCCAAACATCAAGAAATGACAAAAAGAAATTGTTCTCAAAAATGTCAAATGCCACAAGAAATTGGGGGGAATAACAACAACAAAAGCAAAATCCCACATGAAACTCAAAATACATTGATCCCTTTTATCCATCGAATCCACTTTTGTGCATGATAGAGCGGGGACGACCCTTCTTCTTGTCTAGGCAAGAAGAGGAATTCCGCGATCCTCCAGTGTTTTTAACGCCATAAGGAGTCTACTCTTGACAAAAGCATTTAATGATTGAGGACAAAGGTACCGTATCTTGACACAACTTGGAGGTGATTTATTGGTATCCTCTTAGGCTTAGTATCTTGAAGAACCGTATCTATAATGGAATGTGTACCCTTAGATTGCTTCCCTTGTAGATAATTTCTGCCACTTAGATGAGAAAAGTGGTTATTAATTTTTGTAGATGCATCCATTACTTGCTTTTGTGTGCTTAACGCTTGGATGTGTCGCCATTTTGGCAAGCCCCACCTTGCCTTGCAAGAAGGCATCCTACCTCATGGTTGTCTTGTTGTGAGTTGAAAGGGCGGAGTGAGACCCACTAATTGTCTCATATCGGCTATATTAGTAGGTTAGTTTAAATAAAGGTCCTAGTTGTAGTCACCTTTTTACTCGGGACGAGCAAAGGTTCGGTTTGGGGATGTTTGATGTGACTTATATTTGAGAACATTTAGTCCCCGAAATAGCCTCGTTCACATGATTTATAGCACATAATTGGGTCTTTACTACCTTTAGTTTCCTATTTTGCATATTCTTTGAGGTTTTGTCTCCTTGGTAGGAAAAAAGTGCTAACCTTGCATTTATGAGGTGGAATGGAGCTAAATGGATCACATCTAATGACCAAGCATCAAAGAGAAGGCAACACTAGAAGGCCTAAGTAGACAATAAAGTGAAATAGGCAATGATGAAAGGATCCTTGCATCCCCGAGATGATCCTTGCGGATTGTGAATGAGGAAAAGAAGACTAGCTGACTGCCCAGGGATCCGAGCGGATCAGAGACGATCCGGGCGTCTCCCATCATCAACATCCGGGCGTCTTTTGGCCAAGACGAGCGGATTGCAGCCCATGGAGCCGAGCGTCTTCTCCTAGGATCCGCTCGGATCGCAAGTCAGAGAGCCCGTGCCACAGCTCAAAACGCACGGATTATGGTAGGACTAGCACATGGATATGTTCATTTCCTTCGAGAGGAGCATTTCCTCAACTTTTATTAGGGACTTAATAGTCATTTAAGCCCTTAGTAACCCTAATCTTTGTACCTAATTTTTAGTATAAATACCCCTTTTTACTACCTAGATTAGGATCAAGCTTGAATTAAGTTTTAATCAAGTTGTAATGTCATCCTAATACTCTCAAATTAGTCCATAGTTGTAATACAATTTATCAATATTAATTAAATCTTAATCTTTCCTTAATTTCTCTATTGTTCTTCCTTTATTTTGGGTAATTAGAAGATTATTTGGGTTTATTTGGGAGATTGACAAACTTTCATCAATCATCAAGTACTTCTATTATTCTTTGCATTATTATTTGGAATCATCTTCATAGGTATAATTCCTTTTACCCTTGTTTTAATTATTGTTAATTACTTTCATTTATTCATCATGTTTAGCTTTGTTAGTTTGATTGACAATCTTATTAGCATGTTGAACTTGATAATGAGTGAGTAGTCTTCTAGCTAGGGTTAATGGGGAATTAGGGGAAACCAACATGGGGATTGATTCATGCTTAATCTAATATGTTTTCATAATTAAATTGCTTGCTTGTTGTGATTTCAACTTATGCACATGTTATATTTGATGAAATGCGAGCATATGAATCCTTGTATTTTTTACCCATCACTTATCTTTTCAATGAGACTTGTAAGCTTATACACCAACTCGAGTCTCATTAGACCATGCATATAGTTTGATGAGTCATAATTATATACATATTTATGCCTCCCCTTAATTACTTTTGATACGGTTTTCGTACTAGTTTATATCATTTACATGCCTTTTATGTTAGAATGTTGATACTTCCGCCTTTTGATGTTTAATGCAGGAATGATGCATTTGAGGAGCAAAGGAATGAAATGGGCATCGCGGAGTGAGAATGAAGGGATACACGAAGCATAGCACGAGAATCCATAAGAATGAAGGAAGAGAAGTTAAGAAGAAAACACGAAGAAAAGAGCTTCTTATTATAAGTGCGTACTTTGAAGAGCCATATCTCTAGTTATAAAACATATTTTAAAGTGAGATCAATTGGAGGTGAAAGCTTATCTTCTTAGCTTTCCAACGCCGCAAAAATCGCTTGTTTCTGACAAGTAACGAAGAAATGGCGGCCGTTTGAAGTTCAGTGCGCGAAGCAGGAAATTGGTGCCTCGATCGAGTCAACCTTGGCTCGATCGAGGAACTTCATGCTCGATCGAGTCACTCTCGACTCGATCGAGGAACCAAGCTAATCAATAAACTTTGCAATGTCGAGAGTTGGGGTATCTGGGAATTGGTGCCTCGATCAAGTCAACCTTGGCTCGATCGAGGAACTTCATGTTTCCGCAATATTCCGCAAATTTCCTTAAGTCGGTTATGACTACTATAAATACCTAAACTCTTACTCTAGGTTATGATTATGCTTTATTTTCAGTAGGTTTAATATAGCTACCTTAGAAAACTCTCTCAAATACTTAGTTTATTTTATTTATTGTTCTTCCTTCCGGATCTAAACATTGTTATTTTACGGTATTGTTCTAATCTTTCAATATCTGCTATTTCAATTAGTTGTTCATCTTTATTATTGTTCGTCATGCTTTCCATTACTATTATTGTTGTTATTGCTTTAGTCATGAGTAGCTAAATTCCTCATCTAGGATAAAAGGGGATCTAGGTTAATTAGAAAGGGGAAATTGATTAATTGCTAGTGAAATCGTTTAAGTTGCCGTTTGATTATTGTTCTTATTCTAGTTAATTAACTTAGGCCTGAGTTGTTAATTAGTATAGCGAATTAATCCTTTCACCGACCGGGTTAGAATTAATATAGGTTGCGTTAATCGAATATATTGTATCTAATTATAGCGACCGCATGTTAGAATCGATCTAAAGGGCATAATAGAGTCGACCGATCTTATGACCTTAGACAGCTTGGTAGATCTAACAATTGATTAATAGACCCCATATAATTGACCTAGTGAACCGGAAATCCTAGACTCTTTAATATTATTGTTATTTGTCTTTTAATTACTTGCAATTAGCTGTTAGCATCAAAACCCCCAAAATTGGTTACTTTAAGACAAAATTAAATATAAACAAACTAGATAAACACCGCCTCCCTGTGGATTCGACCCTGACTTACCGCTGGCTATCTTGTTAGTAGTAGTATAGGATTTATTTTGATTAAGGCAAACGACTGAAAATAACCCTATCAAATTTAGTTTGATGAGTCATAATTATATACATATTTATGCCTCCCCTTAATTACTTTTGATACGGTTTTCGTACTAGTTTATATCATTTACATGCCTTTTATGTTAGAATGTTGATACTTCCGCCTTTTGATGTTTAATGCAGGAATGATGCATTTGAGGAGCAAAGGAATGAAATGGGCATCGTGGAGTGAGCATGAAGGGATACACGAAGCATGGCATGAGAATCCATAAGAATGAAGGAAGAGAAGTTAAGAAGAAAACACGAAGAAAAGAGCTTCTTATTATAAGTGCCTACTTTGAAGAGCCATATCTCTAGTTCTACAACATATTTTTAAGTGATTCTAATTGGAGGTGAAAGCCTATCTTCTTAGCTTTCCAACGCCGCAAAAATTGCTTGTTTCTGACAAGTAACGAAGAAATGGCGGCCGTTTGACGTTCAGTGCGCGAAGTAGGAAATTGGTGCCTCGATCGAGTCAACCTTGGCTCGATCGAGGAACTTCATGCTCGATCGAGTAACCAAGATAATCAATAAACTTTGAAATGTCGAGAGTTGGGGTATCTGGGAATTGGTGCCTCGATCGAGTCAACCTTTGCTCGATCGAGGAACTTCATGTTTCCGCAATATTCCGCAAATTTCCTTAAGTCGGTTATGACTACTATAAATACCTAAACTCTTACTCTAGGTTATAATTATGCTTTATTTTCAGTAGGTTTAATATAGCTACCTTAGAAAACTCTCTCAAATACTTAGTTTAATTTATTTATTGTTCTTCCTTCCGGATCTAAACATTGTTATTTTACGGTATTGTTCTAATCTTTCAATATCTACTATTTCAATTACTTGTTCATCTTTATTATTGTTCGTCATGCTTTCCATTACTATTATTGTTGTTATTGCTTTAGTCATGAGTAGCTAAATTCCTCATCTAGGATAAAAGGGGATCTAGGTTAATTAGAAAGGGGAAATTGATTAATTACTAGTGAAATCGTTTAAGTTGCTGATTAATTATTGTTCTTATTCTAGTTAATTAACTTAGGCCTGAGTTGTTAATTAGTATAGCGAATTAATCCTTTATCGACCGGGTTAGAATTAATATAGGCTGCGATAATCGAATAGATTGTATCTAATTATAGCGACCGCATGTTAGAATCGATCTAAAGGGCATAATAGAGTCGACCAATCTTATGACCTTAGACAGCTTGGTAGATATAGCAATTGATTAATAGACCCCATATAATTGACCTAGTGAACCGGAAATCCTAGACTCTTTAATATTATTGTTATTTGTCTTTTAATTACTTGCAATTAGCTGTTAGCATACAAACAATCAAAACCCCCAAAATTGGTTACTTTAAGACAAAATTAAATATAAACAAACTAGATAAACACCGCCTCCTTGTGGATTCGACCCTGACTTACCGCTGGCTATCTTGTTAGTAGTAGTATAGGATTTATTTTGATTAAGGCAAACGACTGAAAATAACCCTATCATAGTTGAATAGAAAGGACTAAGTCGACTTGTAAGTGTACAATCTAATCGATTCGGCCCCGGGACCCAAACCTTCTTAGGGGATTGTAAGCTTATACACCAACTCGATCCCATCACAACAATAAGTTCTTGCATCTAGTAGAGAACATGTTTGTATGATCAACTCCAATGAATCCCCTATGAAACCATGACACCCTAGTGCTTTTAATCAATTGTTTTCATCTCATTTTAATTGCCTTGCTTATTTTCATTACTTTACTTTTACCTTGTTAATTATTTTAGACCAATCTCATCTCAAGCCAAATTGTGACACCCTAAGACACAACCATTTACGATTGAGAATTCTACATCAATACCCGTCCCTTGGGATCCGACCTTTACTTTCCTCTTTACTAAGAGTAGTTTGTGAAGTTATAAATATTATTTTGGTTGGTAACTTTTGACACCGAGTTTAAACCGGACCAAAAATGATTAATGAAAATCAAATCAACATCCGGGCGTCTTTCGGCCAAGACGAGCGGATTGCAGCCCATGGAGCCGAGCGTCTTCTCCTAGGATAGAATTTCTTGTAGAAAGCAAGTGCTAACTTCTTCCACGAGTCAATACCAAGGGTAGCCTTGTCTAGGCTCTTTAACCATTACTTTGCGGCACCAATCAAAGAAAAAGGGAATAATACCCATCGGATTTGGTCTTGAGTAACCCCGGTTTGAGAAATCGCATCACAATAGTCACAAAAAGTCTCCATATGTGAGTGAGAGTCTTCACTAGGCATCCCTCCAAATTGACGTCTCTCAACTAGTTGTATGAATGCGGATTTGGCAATGAAATTACCGGTTAAGTGTTGTGGTGTCGGAGTACCATTTGGTAGGTTCTCCTCGGTTGGTACGGAATGTGATGAAAATTTAGGCATTGTAGGTTGATTTTATGGTGGATTTTGTATTGGGTTGTCCTCTCCTTTTCTTACAAAAGGGTTGGTAAACTCAATGTTATTTGGTTGAATGTCCACAATCTCTCCAATACCTCTCAAAGTACCTCTAGCAAGTCTTCTATTGTTGGTTAAGGTTCTTTCAATTTCAAGGTCAATAGGTAATCGATTACCTTGTGATCTCCTAGTCATGCAAAATATCAAATAACTCGAAAACAATTAGAACAACCTTGAGGATATTGACTTCCCCAAGGTAAATAAAGACACAACTAAAAACAATTAATGAAAATCAAATCAAGTTAACACCGTCCCCGGCAACAGCGCCATTTTTGGTCCAGTTTAAACTCGTCGTCAAAAGTTACCAACCAAAATAATATTTATAACTTCACAAACTACTCTTAGTAAAGAGGTAAGTAAAGGTCGGATCCCAAGGGACGGGTATTGATGTAGGATTCTCAATCGTAAATGATTGTGTCTTAGGGTGTCACAATTTGGGTTGAGATGAGATTGGTCTAAACTAATTAACAAGGTAAAAGTAAAGTAATGAAAGTAAGCATGGCAATTAAAATGAGATGTAAACAATTGATTAAAAGCACTAGGGTGTCATGGGTTCATAAGAGATTCATGGGAGTTGATCATACAAACATGTTCTCTACTAGATGCAAGCACTTATTGTTGTGATGGGATCGAGTTGGTGTATAAGCTTACAATCCATAAGAAGGTTTGGGTCCCGGAGCCGAATCGATTAGATTGTACTACACCTACAAGTCGACTTAGTCCTTTCTATTCAACTATATGCATGGTCTAATGAGACTCGAGTTGGTGTATAAACTTACAAGTCTCATTGAAAAGATAAGTGATGGGTAAAAACTGCAAGGATTCATAGGCATGCATTTCATCAAACATAACATGTGCATAAGTTGAAATCACAACAAGCAAGCAATTTAATTATGAAAACATATTAGATTAAGCATGAATCAATCCCCATGTTGGTTTTCCCTAATTCCCCATTAACCCTAGTTAGAAGACTACTCACTCATTATCAACCATGCTACATGAAGTCCGCCGTCGTTGCCCGGTTCTTTCCCGTTGGGTGGAGTTTTGTTACTCTGGCCCCGCCCGTCTTTATTTTGGAGAGCATTGGTTGTGGTCTTGTCAGGGTGTCCAGTAGGGTGATCCTTTGGGCCCTTTGCTTTTCGCTTTGGTTTTGCATCCCTTAGTGTGCAAAATTCGGGACTCTTTTGACCTTACTATGCAGGCATGGTACTTGGATGATGGCACCATTGTTGGGGACACTTTGGAGGTGGAGAGGGTTTTGGATTTGATTATGGCGGATGGCCCTCGTTTTGGACTCTATCTTAATGTCACTAAGACATAGGTCTTTTGGCCTATTGAGGATCCTCGGAGCCGGCTTCCCGGTGTTTCCCCCCTTCTATTGCTCTGTCCTTGCGTGGTGTCTCTGTTTTGGGTGGACCTGTCAGTACTTGTCCTATTTTTGGCAGTGAGCTTGTGGCGACGAGAGTGACTAAGACCATTGAGCTTATGGACTTAGTCGCGAGGATTGAGAACCCGCAATGTGAGTTGCTTCTGCTTAGAGCTTGTACTGGTATTTCTAAGCTCTATTTCTGTCTTCGTACTTGCTCCCCCCGTGTGTTTGGTTCGGTCCATCTTCCTTTCGATGCCGCCTTCGTTCTAGCTTGGAACGTATTGTCACCGCGTCTGGACCTGGTTTTGGGGATTGGCAGTGGCGCCTTCCTACATTCCCTTTTCATCTTGGTGGGCTTGGTGTTTATGCTGCGGGAGATGTTTTACACTATGCTTTTCTGGCGTCCCGTTTGCACTCTGCAGATTTGAAGGCTAAGCTCATACGACTTTATGGTATTGTAGATGCTGGTCCTACTTTTGACAATGCCTTGCGGGTGATTTCTGAGACTACAGGTTCTGCTTTCTTACGTGATCCTAGTGAAATCGCTGCCCCTAAACTTATGAAGAAATTGCAGATATATATTTCGCGACGGTTGTTGCTGCTTCAGAATTTGTTTTCTCCTTGACACCGCATCAGCTTGCGTTGTGGAAGTCTCAGCAGGGTGCCCACTCCTCTGATTGGTTGCGTATGGTTCCTATCTCTGGGTTGGGTCAGACTATGAACGGGAGGACTTACCGTAGTGTGATTGGATATCGATTGGGTGTTCCGTTATTCACGATATCTAGGCCTTGTCCTGCTTGCTCTCGGGTTTTTACTGATGATGTTTATGGGGACCACGCTGTTTCTTGTACTGGTACCGTGGGTGTTAAGCATGGGCATAACCTCGTTCGTGACACACCATTCGACATCTGCTATAGGTCTGGTATTTCTACGGGTAAGGAGGTTGATATCGGTTTGGTTGACGGACAAGGTGGCTCTCTTCGTCCTGCGGATTTGCTGCTTTATTCCTGGGACAGAGGGCGTATGTGTGTGTCGATTAGACAGGGTCTTCCCCTTGACTCAGACTAGGATGACCGATTTTGTGCCTGGGCGGGTTGTCGCTGATGATGCTCAGCGTAAGTGTGATAAGTATGGGATTTATGCGCGACAGCTGGTTATGGTTTCGTTCCCTTCTCTTTCTCTTCGCTTGGAGACCTGGTTCGGATGCTGTTGCCTTGCTCAAGCGGATCCATAAATTCTCGGTATCTCAGGATGCGGGGGCTCGGGTGGCCACTTATATTTTTACTAGACTTAGCTTTGTTGTTGCTAAGGGGGTGGGGGCCCAGATTGTCTATCGGCTCCCACCAATTTCATGTAAACTTTTATTTTTCTATCTATGAAAGCTGCGCGCATCCTTCCATAAAAAATAAAATAAATAAATAATAATATTAATAATAATAGTAGTAGTAGTAGTAGTAATAATAATAATAATAATAATAATAATAATAATAATAATAATAATAATAATAATAATAATAATAATAATAGCCGCTTATATTTTCACTAGACTTAGCTTTGCTGTTGCTAAAGGTGTGGAGGCCCAGATTGTTTCGCGGCTCCTTACCAATTTCATGTAAACTTTTATTTTATTTTTTTAATGAAAGCTGCGCGCATCTTTTTATTAAAATAAAATAAAATAATAATAATAATAATAATAATAATAGTAATAATAATAATAATAATAATAATAATAATGATGATAGGATATAGCGATCCTATAGAAACCCTCTGATCGAAATTAAATCTACCCAAAACACCATAGGAAAATTAGGGAGCAATGATTACGGAAGCACTAATTGTAGATTATGATCATTTCTCACCAAAATGATAAGGATACATCAACCATGTGACCAAAAGAGGGAAGTAAGGACATGGTCAGATACCGTGTTTTATGTAAAGGAGAACTAAGTTTTATTAGATTATTAGGGAGATGAAGAATGGAATGACGGCAAAACCAAATCACCATGAGGACAGGAAAAAGGGTGTGGTATTAAACTATAAGTAGTCATAAAAAGATAGTTATTATTAATTGATGAATTAAGTTGCGCTCTTAAAATTGAATCAAGGATTCGGTCCAATAAAATATAAGTAGTCATAAAAAGATAGTTATAAATCAAAACATATACTATTAAAATAAGGTGATCATATAAATTTAAAAAGACTGTAAAGTATTAAACAGCTGGAAACATATACCTCTGAGTATATGTTTTGTTATTTTAAAATTCAAGCGTAATTCTATTTATTATTTTCCAAAATTTAACATTTTACTTTCTTCTTCAATTCATGATTCTAATATCCGTTGGAAACATTTTTTTTTACAACATTCAGAAAATCTGTTTTATATACGTTTAAAATTAATCCAAAAGTCTAAATTAATTATTAAATTTCATGACACCCAAACTATTAAAAACAAAAAAGACAAATAATTTTCTAATACCTTTAAAAAATATAACATTTACTATATTTTTTTTTAAAAAAAACATTAGAGAAAATACAATGTAAATTAAACAAAATAAAAAATTATTGCATAATCTAGCACCTCAATGATAACCATGGTTACCGAATTCGCTCGGTGCCCTGCGAATCGCGAATTACTAAAAGCGAATTCTATCATATTGCTTACTAAAAATACATATAACACACATTCTATAGGAGTGAATTGCGAATTGGTAAGGACATATTGATAGTGAATTCGGTAACCATGATGATAAAAATCTCACATGTTTTGGTACCATACAAAAAGTAATACCAAGGAAAATATTCGTAATAAGGAAAATTGCCCTGACCAAAAAATGGAGGAAAAAGAAAGTCATGGCATCAAAAATTAACAAGGATTAAGTAATTATTATGTCTTGAAAATTGTTACCTTATTATTATTATTATTATTATTATTATTATTATTTTTTTTTTTTTTTTTTTTTATCATTAATAAAAAGCCATACGACAACTACAACATATGCAAAGCTCAATCGGATACAAATCGATTACAACCATAGGAAATAAATTCTTGTTCAAAAAATGAAACACTGCAAAAGAGTCTCTATCATCGATTCGCCGCAAAAGGCTTTCATCCATAAGAGGGTCTCCGAATCTTCCTTGACGAGTATGCATTTCTTCTGACGTGATTGATTGTAGCTATGAATCGGACAAAATATGTAAAACCATATAACGATCTATAACAACGCTGGTCTTCTGCTGACTTATTAGAAAACTGCAAACGAACCAGAAAACGAAAGCTCTCAAACGGATAGACGGACACCACCGATAGACGGGGACAGAGCCCTCAGAAAGAGAGACGAAACAATAACAAAAGCGGAAAATAAACAAAAACATAAAGGAAACAAAGCAGAACACAGGAAAAAAAGACGGAAACCACCGCCATATCCAAGCACCACCCTGCCACACCACCTCAACAAACTCGTCCGATAAGACCCGAACATCCCACATACACCACGCAGACCGGGAGGAATGGGCAGACCCGTACGATCCAGAACCGGGGGTGGGTAAGAAAGGAGAGGAGGGTTAATCGGAAGAGAGGAGACTGGTCGCCGGAGAAAGGTCTTGAGAGACCCCATCCCCGGCGACATGGTAGGGGGTTGATGGGTGGCGGTGGGAGGAAGGAGGGGAACGGCGGCGGCAAAGGGGAGGATTTAGGGTTTTGTTTTTTAGAGAGAAGGGGGAGAGAAAACTAGAGAGAGAGAAGTAGTTTTAATTTTGAAAATTGTTACCTTATTTAATAAGTATTAAACGGTTATCAAATTCTTTTTACACTTTCTATGTATCATTAGCAGGCAATAAGAGTTTTCGTTAATTAAAATTAACTTCCTTTGATTACGTAAATGGAGTATCAAATAGGTTGTTTTCTCAAACTTTTTTGATAGTATGGGTAGCAGATGCAACCCTTTAACCCTCCCTATATGATCCTAACAAAGAACCCTTAATCCGCTCTAACACCCTATTACACTCCCGCATTGACGTTTATTTTCAGGACTTTATGATTGGTCTCTCCCACCTTGTGTCTCATTGCCCCCTCCTTCACTCATCCTCTCATTGGCTTCCTTCTCCCTAATCTCTCATATCACATCTTTTGCCTTAACTTAACTTATGTGGAATTTCACCTCCCTCCTACAAACATGCCTAGTTTGCCTCTTTCAAACTGCCTAACAACCTATCATAAGCATTATATAATCCATCAGATACCCCCACTTTCGTACAAATCGTACCTGCTCAACCTACATATTACCCCTGATTTCTTGTAGTGCACTCGGTCAAGTACACTAGAGTACTCGACCAAGTGGCACTCAATCGACCGAGCACATGTGACCGAGTATCTTATAGGTTTAACCCAGGTCCTCTTTAGGTGGCACTCGGTCGAGTGGATGGTGCACTCGACCGAGTGACCCGGTTCAGACCTAGAAATGCGGATTTCATTTTCGTATTGCTACATATACCCGTGAACAGTAACACACACGCACACACACTCTCTCTCTCTCTCTTAAACAAACATAAACCTCTCAAAACTCTCTATAACCTTCCCAAAATCCTAGCAAGAAGACTAGCCTTGGATTTGGTGGATTTGTGAACCAAGTTTGATCCTTTATTGTTTATTTCCATTTGTAAGTTACTATTCATACTTCTATTTCAATTAATTGTTGACCAAACCCTAGAATTTGGGAAAATTGGGGGTTTTGTCTTTTGGATGTTTTAATTGGGGATTTGTATAATCTATATACAATTATAAAAGAATAATCATTAAACATATTTTTGTACACGTATCACAACCTGATGAAATTTTTTGCCGCCCATATGCTTAACCCATCTTTAAAACCCTATTTTTTCTATATCTCTCGATTATGACTCAAAACCACACAATGCAGGAAACCTTCTCCCCTAAAAATACATTCAATTCATTGTATTCACGGGCCCTAAGACTATTAATCTCTTCCTCTCTTCCTTATGTTCATTTTTATCATTGAATTCTTATCTCAATTTTACTCTCTCAGAATTTATACCCTTTAATTACATACTACTCATGAAATGAGGATATTGTTTCAGGTAATCCGCTTTAATTATCATTGATTTTTTTTAAAGATTATTTTGACTTATCAATTACATTTGTTATCTTTATTTCTTTGCACGATTTTTATGATATTGGTTTTTCTATTTCCGATTTCTGTGAGTTCTCTACCGTGATCTTATTTCATATTTGTTAATTCTTGACGATTATTGAGACTTCTAGAGTATTTTCTTTTGCGTAATTCAGTAATTGGATGAACATATTAAATCACAAGTGTATATGTTTCCAAGGAGTATTTTGTAGGAACTTTGAGATGAAATTTGATGTCATTACTTCAATTCTTAGACTATACTCCCAGGAGTATGATACTCCATGCTCTTTATCCACTTTTTTTTAAAAAAAAAATTGAAATAAAAATCATATTCCGTAAGATTTGGAAACCACAACCCCACTCCTCATTTGACTCCCCTTCTCCAAAAACGGTTACCAAAACCCAAACCTTAATTTCTTACTCACTTTCAATCCCTACCTCCTATATTGACAAAAATCCAACAATCTATGTACTTGTGATCATTTTTAATCGGTTAATCAGGTATATTCTATCAATATTGATTGTTAATTTGAATTTAATTTATGTTTTTTCTTTCATTATTGATTGTTAATTTGACATATTAGGTGATTATGGGTTATCCTAAAATGAAAAATCTCGGAAGATTAAAAAGATGAATTTTTCGACAATAATTATCTTTATAGACCTATGAACTGTGCATATGCTTTTAGTATAGCTATAAATTGTGAATAAGTGAATATGACATGCAAATAGCTTGAATATGTAATCAATGAACTGAATGAGTCATTAAAACTAAGGTGAATTTGTCATATACTAGTACATGTTTGGAATATCAAATAACAGGTAGATTTGACGATGTGAATATGTACACAACCTATTGTGAATGAGGTACTCTTGGTGATTTTGATGGTTATTTAGTGTAAATATGACACATATATGTTGTAAATATGAAACAAATGTGAATATGAACGATATAACGTGTGGATATGTCATCAACCTAATGTTAACTAGGTTAGCAAGCTCCGTGACAATGATAGTTGTATGACGTGAATATGACAAATATATGTTTTGAATATCACATAACTATGGATATGAATGATATAAGGTGTGAATATGTCATCAACATATTGTGAATCAGGTGATCAAGTTCTATGACTATGATAGTTCTTTATTGTGAATATGACATACAGATCTGTGAATAATGGCTATGATAGTTATTAGTATGAATATGACACACATATGGTGTGAATATATTGAACATTTGCAAATATGAAGGATACTTTATTATCATCGGGTTTTATTGCAGGAGTTAGTTGATTGAAGTTTTATTAATATGATAGTTATATATATGGTGTGAATATGAGATCAATTTGCTTGTGAATATAACAACTAAATGGTATGAATATGAGATCAATAAGTTTGTGAATACCACAAATGTATGGTCTGAATATGTCTATTTGTTCATGATTTATGATGCAGTGTTGGTGCTAGAACAACGATAGTGATCTTTGAAGCAATACAAGGGAAGATCGGACTTCAAATAAGGAACCTAATAGTACCGATGATGTCTTAGAAGATGGTGAAGTTGGTACGAGTTTGAATATAAAAAAATATGTCAGAAGGAGAAGATGAAGAAATTAGTGTAGAGATATTAACTTGAGTAGAATTAATTGGAAGCACTGTATTTATATAATTTGAGAATATTGGAAGAGAATAAGAATAGCTTACAATTTAGTGGGTAGTTATTTTTTTCACTCTCTTTTGTTTTGTTTTAATTTTTTTTATACAAATAACTAAATGGGAGTATCATACTTCCTACTCCTGGGAGTAGGATATAATTTGCCTCATTACTTATGATTTTGTTGTTATTCTATTGATTATTGGAGCACTTGACTACCCCGGTTCTAACTATTTAATTTAAAGATTTTTTACTTCTAGATATGGCACTAATAGTATGTCGATTTATTTCAAGATACATATTGGTCTTTTATAAACCATGGTAGGATTGCTAGCTACTCTAAGTCGTTGCCCTATTCCTCAAAATGAAATTGGAACTCTTACTCGCTCGGAATTGTAACTTAATCTACAATTGACCGACTTTCCCATATGACAAAGTATAACGTATTAGACCTGTACTCGGGCCGGGCTAGGGCCGGGCCGGGCTGGCAAGGGGGCGGGCCGGGCTCTCCTGGTCAAACCCGGGCCAGGCCAGGGGGGAGGGACGGGTTTGGCCGGGCCGGGCCGGGCTGGGATATGCTTGACCGGGCCGGGAGGAGGCGGGCTAAGGGGCGGGCGGTTGGTGGCGGGCCTTACCATTTTATTGTTTTTATTTTATTTTTTTGTTAAAATGGCGGGCCAAGGCCGGGGCGAATTTCGGGACCGAGCCAGGCCCGGGGGTTAACGGCTAAGGCGGGCGGGTCGAGCCAGCCAAGTTGCATAAAATAACGGGCCAAGACGGGCCGGGTCCGGGCCGGGCCGGGTCGGCCCGTGCTGTTGGCCAGCTCTGTAACGTATATAGAAAACAACGTAATCTGTACAGACTAAAAGAGTGTCCTCTTGAATTTTTCACGGTGGCAAGTTGTTCGATTACAAAACTAAAGTCTATAGATAATAGTTATGCTATACAGGCTTATATGATGAGGGTATACAGGCTTATTTCATGGCAAGTTCTTCGATTACAAAACTAAACCCATATAAGATATAACTATACAGACTAAAAGAGTGTGTTGGACTTTTGGTGTCATTGTGGAGTACCCGTCTTTTTTAATCTTTATATTTATCTCTCTAATTCATTCGAAGTATGAAGTAATTATTATGTCATTTTGTCATGGAAATATCTATTCCTGAATTTATCAGGTATACTTTTTTAATAAGTCTTGCTAAAGATGAATCCTATTTCGTCACAAGCTGAAGAAGGACAAATGTCATACACTAATGCATTCTCAATCTTCCCTGGAGACATTTGTATATATTTTTTATAGATTATCACTCATTTGATATCATATTCTCATGACATTCATCAACAAGTAGACACTTTGTTCAATAGTACTCGCATACCTGAAAATTTCTGACCATGCATCTGTTGGATTGATCATTAATGACACTAATTTACTATGATACCTCAATTTTTTTCAGTTAATTAATATGCTATCTTTTGTTATGATTGCCTCTGTCTTTGAATTTATATATGGTACCATTTTGCCAGATCTATTTTCCATCTTTTAGTAAAATTAATTCTTAAATAGTATTATTGGAGCTGAATTGTTCAAGTAAAAGTTCTTCAATATACCATTTCAATTTTTTATTGGTCATACCATGTTACTTACTATGCATTTGGTGATTGATTTTCTGATACTTTGCGAGAACAATGAAAATGACTGTAAATTGGTAATATTTTGTTTGAAGGTTGAATTACATTTACATAATTACATTTATTTTATTTTTGTCTATGCAGGATTGCAGGTTCATGATGGGATTATACAGTGTAATATTCTGATCATAATGCAACATTTCAAAGGAAATTTCAATAGAAATCCTGTTGACATAAGTAAATGCATAGAGAAGACTTGATTTATGCCGTGTCAACCATAATGTAGAGATGGCCTAATAAGAAGCACTCTCTCTAATTTGTGTCATGTCGATGTTAATAAAAGATACGGTGTAAAAAAGATCTATAGTATTTACTAATTTGACAATTTTTATTTGTTATATAAGTTCAACGTAATAGGCTCCATTGTACTTACTTGATTGGTGTAATTTAGAAAAGTACACCATATGGAGTATATAATTTAGAAAAAAATCATGAACTCTAAGTGGTATGATATATGGTTATCCTTTCCTATTTGTTCATTCTAACTTTTATTATACTCTTAAATATAATTTTTTAAGATTGGTTTATATATCAATCTATACATTATTTATTTATGCCCGTGTAATCTTGCACGGGTCCTAAGCTAGTTAAATAGTTATAATAAGGGATTATAATTGTTATGTTGTTTGTAGGATATGTTTGTGATAGGAATTTCTTAATTTTATGTAGGAGGAGACTTCATAAAGGAAACACACGTCAGTTCAAAACCTAGGAAGAGAGTCGTCTTCTCTTTCCCTAGGCTGATCTTCTCGTCGATTTTCTGCAAACATGGCAAGGAAATCAACGAGGGACAAGGTTTTAAGAAGCATACAATAACTCAGTTGCTACGAACACTTTCACAAGATGATATGATTAATTATGAACCAGGAAGGAGGAATCACCCCTTAGAAGAACAAGGTAAGAAATAGAAAATTACGCATAATCTTATGGGAATTCCTCAACCGGAGATTGAATTAAAGAGTGAAGAGGATGAGCAAGAGGATGAACATGGAGGGCCATGGTATAAGAAGCAGGGTAAGAACGCAATTATAGAGGAGGACCCTAAAGATCTTATACAAATGGATCCAACAGAAGTACATGAAGAGATAACCTAATGGCAAAATGCGGTGTATTGTTTGTTGGGTTCCTTATGTTGATGATAACATGCCCATTTGATTTGTGTCATCTTAGTTTACCTTTTCAGGTTTATTGATCATATCAAGCATGGATTAAGAAGTGTTGAAGTTGTTAATCATCCCATTGTATTAAGTCAAGTGTCATCTAATGTACAAGCAAGAAAGTAGAGTATCTTAGAGTAATAGAAAAATCCAGGATCATTTGTTGCTTTTACGAGATAAGCATTACTTGGATTATTGCCACAACTCGTAAAACTTGAAGTCCCTTTTTATCTTTCAAAAGCCTTTCACGTGACTCTTATTTTTCAAAGATAAAATTCAGATTTTTATTAAGGAGATGGTCTTCAATAAAGAGTGGTTTGAATTATTATTTTCAAAATGTTTCCTCTTTATGCAAATTCAACCCTTTGGTTCTTTAAGAAAACAAAGAATGCTTTTTACCATTTTGGTGTTAACTTGTCATCATGTGACTTGTCTTTTCTCTCTTTGTTTTCTGAATTTGCATGAGCTTTTAAGGATATCTTTCAAACTATCTTTCCCTATTCTTGCCTTTGCAAAAGAGCCCTCTTTGGTGCAAGTTTTGGGTGGTTGCAAATACCCTTCACATGTGAGGTCTTTGACCCTTCAAAACCCTAGCAACCCCTTCACTCACCTCCTCTATATAAACCGTGTCTCTCCTTCATAAAATCTCAAGACTTCTTTCTGAAATTAATTTCAAAGTTTGCAAAAGTTTTTTTCAAAGCTTTAAACCGTGTCACATTTGCAAAACCTTTAAAGAGTCTTCAAGTTGTTACAGTCGTGGCTACTGTTACTTTATAATACTAAACTCTCTTGCTTAAGAATTGTTGATCTTGTAAAAGTTGTTCATCTCTATACTTTGCTAAGAATATGTTAGTGGAAACTTGATCCTATATCATTCTAAGTGTGTTAGTAGAGTTTAGGACGGAGTAGTCTTTAACTCTTGGCAACCGGAGTAGGTTGCGAGTTAGCTTGTCATAAGAACGGAGTAGTTTTTGTACTAGCTTTACAACCGGAGTAGGTTGGTGTCTTTTATTGTAAGGGTCTTTTAGTTGTCGGAGTAGATCACTAAAATAAAGCAATAAAAAGGTAGATTGGACGTAGGCACTTGAGTTTCTTGCCGAACCAATTCAAAAACTCGTGTTTCATTGTCTCTCTTTATTTCCGCTGCAATTTACTTTGTTTGTTTGTCGTGCTTTGCTTAAACCTTTGAAAGTGATTCATCATCTTTGTCACATTTGGTCTGCAGTAGTATTCCACAAACTGAGACAAATAGCTACAGTCAGAACGATTGTTACTTTCATACTTCAGCAAACATTTATCGTGATACTTGTTTAGTCTTTCAATATTATTCAAAGTATCTCCTCATTTCTTTTGTCCTCATAACTCACTTTAATTCAATAAGGTTGAAGTTATAAAATTTTAAAATAGTACCTAATTCACTCCCTCCCCCTCTTAGGTACTTGAATCCATAAACTCTACATTGTTACATACTCGAAGCCAATCCATCATGGAAAGTTATTGAAGGTTTTATTAGAAGAATCGGGAGTAAATTTGACATTGATAAAGTCTCAATTCTCCCTAAAGGAGTGTTCTTGGTACGATTCAAAAGCATGGAAATGAAGAGTAAGGTACTTAACATGGGTCATTTTTTATTTGACAATAAACCTTTAATTGTTAAGGTGTGGCACCATAATATTCCATTATGCAAGGAGGAAGTGAAAATTGTTCCAGCATGGATACGTCTTCAACAATTAGCCATTAAATTTTGGGGTAAATGCCTACCAAAAATAGCAAGCCTGATTGGAACATTTGTGAAACTTAATGAAGCCACTGAGCAAGAACAAGACTAGGTTTTTCTAGGGTGATGGTAAAGTTACAAGTTGGACAATCTTTTCCAGATCAGATTAGATTTAGGGATGAGGATGATCATGTTATAGCAGTACAAGTTGATTACGAATGGAAGCCAATTATTTGTACTAAATGTAAGGGCTATGGACATGATCAGAAAAATTGCAACAGAAATACCAATAAGGTAGCACATCCTCAGAAGCAAGCTACAAAAGAATGGAGACCTGTACAGCGGAAGCAACAATAGAATGCTATGATTGCCAATAATGCTGTGCAGAAAGCAGTGGATATTGAGGAGCAGGTGTTATAGCTTGAATCTGAGAAAGAAGCAAGTATCATTAGAGAGAACAAGGAACCTGATCCTAATACTCCACCAGGACAGATCATAACAACTTGTGGTAATCAACTTAGCACTCATGTGGTACAAGGGCCTACATATATGCAGGTTTTTAGTAGAAATAAAGTCTTAAGGGCAGGTATTGGGGTTATAAGAAGTGAAGGGCTAAATTTTAATGATGATTAATCTTCATAATCTAGGGTTTTGGAATGTATGTGGCATGAACAATATAAATAAGCAACGTACTATTAATAAGTTTATGCATAATAACGATATAGGAATTTTTGCTTTATTGGAGACAAAAATAAGACCTGGTATGGGTTCATAAAGTTGTTAATAGCTTCAACGATAGCTAGTGCATCACCACCAATTCCACTTAGCATAGAGGCGGCGAATTTGGGTTATTTGGAAGCCTAGCAAATACAGAGTTGATATTAGGGACTATTGATGCGTGTATTTTATATAAGGTTTTTACCTCGTTTTTACACGTATTTCTGTGTTATTTATGTGGCATCTAGCTACAAATGCTCCTGATTAGTCTACTTTGGGTTTGTCTTGTATAAATTGTAGGTACGGACTAGAAAGGAGCAAAATCAAGCCTAAACTTTTCCTAATCGCATGCATTTTGGAGAATAAGGAATCGGAGCCCGGAATCTGTCACTTAGAGATGCGTGAAGTGGCCTCTGAAGGTGCTAAGGAGTTTACCTGTGCTTATATAGCTCGATCGACCAGTTTTGCTACTCATTATGGTCGATCGAATGCTTTATCCCTCAAGAATCACTCGATCAAAATCTTCATTCATTCGATCGAGTTAACCACCATTCAAAGTGTTCGATCTAACTCCATTTTCACTCGATCGAACGGATTTTCAAGAATTATCCTCGATCAAATGGTTTCATTATACTCGATTGAGAGACTATGTGTTTTATGCGTGCTTTGAGCTATTTTCGAGATTGGCCTTTGTAATTAGAGTATATGTTATGACGGCAGAGATAGAATACACATCTCTCCTCTCTCTCTCTTCCTCTCTCTTTTCCTTCGACTCTCTCTACTCCTCTCTTAGAACCCTAACTTTGGATTTCACTTCTTTGTAATCGGTACGCTTGCTCTAATCTTTATTCTTAATTAATTATTGTGTTTCTACTGCTCCCTTTCTCTTTATCATTATTGTTGTTATTATCTTTTTATATCTTTAATCATGTTGAATTCCTATAGTTCATGAATTATTGTTGTTTGCCCAAAAATTATGCATAGCTAATCTCTCTTGCTAAGACATAGGGGAGCCATGATTTGAAGGAATTATGTTTAGGTGATTAGATTAATTGCAAACTAGATCTATGTTGTTAATCGCTGCATTTAACTGTTCTTGTCTTTTTGAGTTGACACAATTAGATAATTAATCATGGTACACCTTGACCTAGATCGGAAAATTGGAAAAGGTAAGACCTGCAGTGAACATTAGGGCATCCTAGTGAGGGCGGAAGTTAAGCTAGAATTGTCTTAGGGCGAATAGCGGACCGGAAGGACCTTTTCATTACTTTGTAGATCGAATTTGCATTGACCTAAGACCCTAGACTACACTCCTTAGGGATCATGGTGAACCGACTGTCTTTGCTGTTTCTTTTACTTGGCTTCCATGAGACTCTCTTCTTTCTTTCTCTTGCTTTATTTCTTTCTATTAATCTCCGTAGATTAGAACAATACTCAAACCCCCATCTTGTGACCTCAGACGAACTGAATTAACGAGTATATAGTGACCGCCTCCATGTGGAGATCGACCCTACTTCCACTAACTTCTGTTAGTTGTATTAGGTATTTATTTTTGATACTAAAACGACGGTATCAAAATTTTAGCGCCGTTGCCGGGGAGGTGGCGTGATTTTGTTGCTTATTTTAAGTCTGTCTCTCGTCTCAAGGGATTTATTTCTTAGGACTGATCTCATATTTTTCTAGTGCTTTAATTAGTTTTTGCAGGAAATATGTTCTAGAAGAGAACATTGTCATACCTGCTTTTCTGTAGAGTCTATTTGCTGAGATGCCGAATATCGCCAGTTACTCAGAACCTACGGTGGACTCTCTGCCTAAAGGTTTCTTGCTACCCACTACAGATTCGGGGACCTTTGGGATCCACCCATCTCATATACAACTGGTTGAGAGAAATCTCTTCAGGGGGATACCTGGCGAAGATCCATGTAAGCACATAGACCTGTTTACAGAGTAATGTTCCACCATTCCTTTAGCTGCTGGGGTGACGCAGGATAGAGTTAAGGGAGTTCTTTTCCCCTTTTCTTTGACTGATGATGCCCGGGAATGGTTGAGAGATTTGGACAGGGAACCTGCCGGTGTTACTGACTGGAATTTCCTTGCTCTAGCCTTTTACAGACGATATTTCCCACCACAGCGCACTAATGCGTTGAGAGGCCAAATTACAGCATTTGAGCAATTGCCTACTGAAGATTTGAATGGGGCTTGTACTAGGTTCAAGAGACTCGTTCGTTCTGTACCTCATCATGGCTTCAAATGTTGGTTTTTATGTACCCAATTCTACAATGGGTTATATCCTAATCAAAGAGCTATTCTTGACAACGCGGCCAAGGGGAGGTTCCAGAAAAATATTGAGGATGATCAAGGATGGCACCGTATTGAAGAAATGGCCATCCATGTTGCTGAATATGGAAATCCCAGAGGAGGTAGGCGCGTAAATGAATTTGTGGTAGCTGAGGTGGAAAGTCCTAGTGGAAGGTTAGATAGTCCGGGGATTTCACAAATTATGGGTACGCATGAACAAGTTTATTTTGTGGTAGATGTGGTACGGAGGGGCATGACCCTATTACTTGTATGGCGGATGTGGAGCGCGTCCGTGCCTATTAAAAATTCAAGCAAGGAGTTCCATTCTCTAAGCTATATGAAGATTTGACAATGACAGGTACCTCTATTCCTTCTAAACCAATGCCACAACCAGTTGATTGACCCTCTACAAATGGGGAGCTCGCAGAATTGAAGTCCCTAGTGTTAAACTTAACACTTCAGTTTGGAAAGAAGTGCGATAAAAATGACAACGCTATAGAGGAGTTGCAAGATCAAGTTGCGTGTATTTCATTCGCGCAAATTCAAGTCAATCACCCACCTCCATGCGACCCGATCAATGCCATAAATCTCCGAAGCGGTCTTACTTATGATGGACCGAAAATGACGGAAGACGGGGTTGTGACAGCTGATGAGACCCCGGATATTGATTATGCAGAGTTAAGTAACGATGTCCCTGCTGAACATTGTCCAGCAGTTCGATAGAGTGATCTTTTAACTCGACTCGATCGAACAATGCCTCTGCTTGATCGAGAGATGCCCAAATCGGCGAACTCGATCGAGGAGCTCATTCCTCTCGATCGAGTAACTTGGCCAGAAAGACTACTCGATCGAGTGATTCATGACCTCGATTGAAGTATGCAGAAATTGAAGATCTCGATCGAGAGCTACATACTCCTAGATCGAGTACTATGCCTGAAGAAACAGTTCGATCGAATGGGACTAGTGCTCGATCGAACACCTGTGCTAGCGGAAGTTCAATTTCAACGCCTAATTCCGCTACCGTGTCATCTTCCCTTGCTGCGGAGACGTCACGTAATTCTAAAGGTAACGAGAAGGTTGCAGGCCCGCTTATTGCTACCAGGGTTCCTTATCCGGGACGTCTGAAGGATGCTAAGGTCGTGCGATAGTACGGTAAGTTTCTGGACGTGGTCAAGAATCTTCAGGTAACCGTCCTTTTTACTGAACTTGTTACCCAGGTACCTACTTACGCAAAATTTATGAAACATTTTGACGCGTAAGAGAGAGTTTAGTGAATTCGATATTGTTGCATTTATGGAAGAGTCTAATAATTTACTCCTTAATAAAGCTCCACCGAAAATAAAAGGCCCAGGTAGTTTCTCTATTACCTGTACCATAGGGAATGAAGTGATAGATAAGGCTCTCTGTGATTTAGGAGCCAGTTTCAGTGTCATGCCTCTTTCTATCTTCAATAAACTTAATATGGGTCACCTTAAAATGAGTAACATCACCTTACAGATGGCTGATAGATCTGTTAGATGACCCCTGAGTATCTTAGAGGACGTGCCTGTTAAAGTAGGCAAGTTCTTTATACCAGTAGAATTTATTGTTTTAGACATAGCTGAGGATACCCGGACCCCAATTATACTAGGAAGACCATTCTTATGTACAGGTGGGACCATTATTGATGTCAAACAAGGGCGTTTAACTCTTGCAGTAGGGGATGATGCGATCACTTTTAGCCTCCATGATACACTTGCTCGGCCAATGATAGAGGATACTTGCTATTCAATTGATATTGTTGACTAGTCGGTTTATGACTTCTGGTCGGGTTCTTTTATAAAGGATCCACTAGAAACTTTGATGCTTTTAGATGAGTGTGCAGATAACCCTGTGTTGGAATATTTGTCCTCCGACAGTAATGCTATCTCAACTGTTGATCATGATGATCACATGTTTAAGTCTCATTTTAAAGAATACAATTGGGAAGTAATATTTTACTGTCAACTGGTCCACACATATCGGTAATGATTGGCCGACTAGAGTTTGACATTCGTCGTGAGAGACGGTGGTGACTAGTTGATCCCCTTAGGTCATACCTAAAGGGCAACACTCTTAATTGATCATTTAATCGATCGTATGACGATACGGGTCAATTAAAATATTTAAAATTGACGGACGATTTTGGAAGTAATATTTACGTGTCTTATTGAAATTTGATTAAATAAGATACGGTCTGAGTAATCGAATTGTTTATTGCTTAGATGAAATTATTGTTTAAGGAAACAATTACATTTGAATGAATAAATTATTATAAATACAAGATGTTGTGATTTATAATTGATAAAATATTTTGGTACAAGTAATTATGAATTATTAAGTCAATTTTGAATATGATGTATTTTTATTAATACGTTGATTTTTAATATGTTAAAAATACATAACAATTTTATGTGACATGTGACATATAACAAATTGACAAAGATAAAATGGAACCCATTTTACCTTCATATGTGCCGAAAATAAGGAGGGGATATTAGGCATATTTGTGTTAATATTGTTTAAGTGGAAGGCATAATCATAAGCCCTAACTTATAGCCTTACATGCCTACTTTTATGGGTAAGAGAAAATGCCATGTATTGGCCATACCAAACCCCTCCCACCCGGTTTTTGATGGAGAAAAGCCAAGAGTTTTGCTCTATTATTTACCTAATATTCACTATGATATTCACTAGTGATTATTATTCATTCAACACATCTAAAAATAAGAAGTTTTAGAAAGATAAACACCTTCCTCTTCCTTCTCTCTTGGCCGAATTATAGAGAGACCAAAATATTATTTTGGGTCAATTTTACACTAAATTAATATTGTTCTAGTAATCATAATATTAATTTGATTAAGAGTTTGCCTTGGGTATTTTACTTTGGGAGGGATTCTACACTTGAATCCTAGTTCATCCATTAAGGAGAGCACAAGAACAAGAGAGTAGGAGAACTCTCTTGTGCCCTTAAGATCCGAAATAGCATTGTAAGAATGAAGATTTCTTCCTTATTTTATCTATAGTTTGCATGCATAAGATCACCTTTAATTTTATGACTAAATTAAAATACTACATAATATGAATATGTTGAGTATAGAGATATAGATTTCAACACCCTGAGAACAATGATGCTGTGTTGGATTTGCTCGAAACTGCTTTAGATGAGCGTGAACTCACCGACACTGAAGGGGAGAGAGTGGAACAAATGATCAATACTCTTTGCGTTCTAGAGGTAAAGGTACCTGAGCGTAAGCCTCTTCCTTCTCATCTTAAATATGCTTTATTAGATGATATAGAGCAATATCCAGTCATTGTTAGTGCCAAATTGGATGATGGTCAGCTGACCGCTTTGTTAGCTATTCTTAAGAAAAACAGGAAAGCCATGGGTTATTCATTGGATGACATTAAGGGCATTAGTCCCGACATTTGCATGCACATAATTGAGCTTGAGGAAGATCACAAGCCTTGCAGACAGGGTCAGCGCCGACTGAACTAGAAGATGCAGGACGTTGTGATGGCTGAGGTAATAAAGTTGCTTGATGCGGGTATTATCTATTCTGTTGGTCATTCTAAGTGGGTGAGTCCAGTTCAAGTAGTTCCCAAGAAAGGAGGGACTACTGTGGTAAAGAATGACAAAAACGAGTTGATACCTACTAGAGTAGTAACTGGTTAGCGGATGTGCATAGAATACAGACAGCTGAATGCCGCCACAAAGAAAGATCACTTTCCCCTTCCTTTCATTGATCAAATGGTAGAAAGGTTAGCTTCTCATAAGTTTTTCTGTTATCTGGATGGATTGTAATACCCGTCTTTTTAGGGACCCGTTGACTGACGTTGACCGACCTTAGTAACATGTCTTGGCCTTTGGGAAGCCTTACGAGCGATGCCTTGTGAAGTAGTAAGCTTTGTGTGTGTGGTACTTGATCTAGTCGAGGCTACTCGATCGAGTAGCTTCGAGGCTCGATCGAGTAGGGGCCACTCGATCGAGTAGCGTGTTTACAGCGGGAAATTATATATCGTGTTTCGCATAACCGCAAATCATTTCCGCCTCTTTCCTCTAAACCCAAATGCCGCCTTTCCTCCTTCCCTTCACCTTAGTTCCTTCCTTGAGGTCCTTGAAGATGCTTAGGCCATGGGGATAGGTTGCTTGAGTCGGGTAGCGGCCTTGACGCCGGATAGTTATGCGTAGGTATGTCATCGTCATCATCATTGTTGTTGTTGTTGTTGTTGTTGTTGTTTTCAATTAGGGTTATAGGGGTTGTGATAGATGATTGTACTGTTTGTATAGGTTTGTTGCTTGGTTGTTTGCCATCTTGTGATCGGAAGTGGAATCGCTGCGGTGCGCTAAAGGTAGGTTGGCCTACTCAGTACTGTTGATTGTCTAGTGGGTCTTTTTTTATGGGTTGATTGTTGTTGTGTCGATATGGTTGATTGGTTGTTGTAAATAGTTGGATTGTGTTGGATTGTGTTGTGTTGATTGTCGTTGTTGTAGTACAGCTGTCTGTGGTTGTTTGTCTCTAGTTCTCGAGGTGCGTCCTCGGCTGAGTGGAGTCACTTGCGGGAGTGGCTTCACGCCCTAGTTTCGCCCTCCGTGGAACCCGCCACGGGAGGGGATGTGCACATTAATGGGACTTGGTTATCGCTCGGTATGATGAGCGGGGCTTAGGTGGAAACGGCTGCGGTCCCCCACTGGCAGGGCTAGTCCAGTGGACAGTCGGTGACGATGATTGATTGGAAGAGATGTGGATTTTGTGTGTTTTGTTGTATATGTTTCGTGTTGTCAGTGGTTGGTGTGTTTCTTCAGTTACTGGCCTTGTGTGGTTTTGTCTTCTTGTTTGTTTCTGTTGTTTCTGCCGTGATCCCTTATGGTGAGCAGTCGGTCTTAGCAGGTGATGTCATGGATGATAGCTGGACATTTAGCGAGATGAGTCTTTCACGAGTCATGACAGAAGTGTATTTCTTATATCAGATAGTAGACTGAGTTGTACCTTTTGCGTTTTAGTTTGTTTAATCACTTGTAATAAACCTTAATTGTTCTTTTATCGACATTTGATTATTACTGTCCTCGGGCAACCGAGATGGTGATGCCCTTATATGCTAGGGAAGGTCTTGTTAAGGCTCCTTGGTATATGTTACTCGATCGAGTAATATACTTACTCGATCGAGTAAGCTGCTCCAGTGTCGCTGAAGCACGAGTTCATATACCCTTTTCTAATTCTTTCCTTCCTATTCTTTCTTCTTTTCCGCAAACCCTAATCCCAAGTCTCTCTATATACTCTTGTTCTTGTTGATTTTGTGCTTGAAATTTGGTGATTTCTTTCTTTAGTTCGTTCTTTTTGCTTGCTAATCAATCAAGGTATGAATGTCTATCTTATTTTGATGTTTTTAATTAATTAGAATCATGTTGGATGTTGAAAATTGCTAGAAAATCGATTTATGTGGGCTAAATCTTGCTTATAATTGTTGTGATATGATCTAATTGCTTCAATTTGTTGAATATTGACTTTAGTTGTGCAAAAATCGAATCAAATTGGGAGTTTATATGACCCGAATTTTCTAGGGTTTGCAATTTTGAATTAAATTTTGGTTGTCTTTTGCATATAAAAGGATGAAAATTGGGTAACATGTGTTATACACATCATGTTTAGAGTTGATTTTGATGATTTTCCCTCAAAAATTTGCCTTAAAACTCCGTCTTAAAAGTGCCTCAAACTGAAATTCGTTCTGTATTGTTCTGAAAATTGGTTGTTTATGAAGTCATTTTGAAAGTATGATTTTCGGAAGTAAGGGTGATGATGATAATTGGTACCATAGATGTTAAAATCTTTACAGCTGTTGAGACCGTCTGATGCTTAGAATTTAGAGTGTATGATTATAATTTTGGATTGTTGGTGAAAGTGTGTACTTAGTTGTTCCTTTCTATGTTTATACATGAATGCCTTGCATGTTTTTTCTTTCAAGTATATGTGGTTTGTGCATTTAAGTCATATGTTGAAACAGGTGCCGAGACCATCCGTGGGAACCCGACAGAGCAAGAGGGGGAGGGCTTCTGAGCCCGAGGTAGGAGAGGGGAGTGAACATACGGTCCCAGCAGTATCGGAGTACCCGTCAGTAGTCTTTGTGGACTTTACCTAAAGGGGTAATTTTGTGGCCTTGCAAAAACGAAAGATGAGACCTACCCGGTGTATAGACACCACTCTCTTGACTGACTTGGGGATTGAGACCGATGTTAGGCATATCTTTGAGACTCTGGGGATAACTGGGTTATACCATCTCCGGAAACATTCTTATGCTTTCTTGACACTTGAATTTATGAGTTCGTTTAAGTACGATGCGGTGGAACAAATTGTTGAGTTCCGCCTGAAGAACACAAGTTTTTTGTTGACAATGGATATGTTTGCAACTCACCTTGGCTTGGCTAAACCCGCCAAGGGAGATCTCTGTGATATTCCTTCTGAGTGTGGGGCTAGTAGCCTCATGCCATGCTTCACCGGTAAACCAGGTCCTACTTCGAGTAATATGTTGATCAATGATATTCAACATGTCCCTTTGAAGATCTTTCTCCGTGCTATGACATGTCTGCTCCACAAGAGGAAGGATGTGAGTAAGCTAAACTTACATGAGTTGATGCTCCTAGTGTCTTATCTTAACCCCGCCCGATCACCGCCTGTCGCCTTTAGTGCCCCTGCCTTTGTGTGTGCTAGTTTAGCCCTTATGGCCTCGTTTGATACCCGATTCCTGAGTTGTGGTGCCATTTCCACTCGGTTGGCAGAGAGGATGACTTCGTTTGAGGCCTCCTCTGCCTATACTCCTTTAACCACCACTGTACCTACTTTGGACCGTGAGTACTTCCTCGACCAGAAATGGTTGAGAACCTTGGAGGATGGCAGTTTGGCATGGAGAGTGTGGGGGTATGAGTTGGATGCGTCTACCAGCTCCTGAGCACCTACCTGCGACTGAGCCCTTACCACCGGCAGTTATAGCTACCGATTCTGATGAGGAGGAGGAGGAGGAGCGTCTAGCGAGACAGATGTACCTCATTGATCCTGAGATCCTACAGGCGATGTCCGAGCCGAGGAAGGGGGAGAATGTGAGACCGAAGGAAGCCCAGCATAGATTGGGGAGGGACCACGCCGAGTGAGAGAGAGGATGGCTGAGACTCAGCCAGTGCAGCCGGACCAGCCAGTGCCCCACAATACCAGTTTCCTAGTTACCCTTCTTTCGATAGCCCAGAGATGCATGAGAGCTACCTTACAAGGAGAGTGTCTTCTACCTTGATACTCCGAAACCTGTACGAGATGGCCTACGTACAGGGCATTGGGACCACGGGACCTCAGCCGGTTTGGTGGAGAGGTGTCGGGGACGACAGTGGGGTCTTTCACTCTTATGGTGTGGATAGGTCTACTTGGGGAGAACCTCAGTCGTACCCTTATAGTTGTTTGACCCCTTGGCTTGTGGGAGCAGGAGCTGGAGTAGGTGGTGATGCGGGTCATGACACGGCGGAGCAGGCACTTCTGTTGGTGGCGGTGATGATGAGGTCATGGAGGAGCAGCAGGAGGAGTGATGTACTCCATTTTCTTTCTTCTTTGTTTCATGGTTGTAGTGGATATTACTTTGGTTTTCGGTAGGTACTTTTATGGATCTTTGGTTGTATGGTTGGCCAGAAGGCCGTACTTGATAGTTTTAGACATGTTATGCAGGATTTTAGGGTCGGGAGAGTAACCCGACTCATGTTTATATGTTCGTTTGGTTTAACTTGGCATTTAGAGGACTTTTGGACCTGTGGCAACTCGATCGAGTGGCCCTCACTCGATCGAGTAGCTGCAGGTGTGACCCTAGAAGGAGTAATCTGATCTCGGCTTACTCGATCGAGAAGCTGCTGAGCTCGATCGAGTAAGGCCAGCTCGATCGAGTGCTTGACCAACTCGATCGAGTGTCACTGTTACAGGAACTTTTCGAGTTAAGACTTGTTTGAATGATCTTATTTTTGAATGTTGTTAGGTTAATCTTTGTTGTGGGTATGTAGTAACATTGTTTGGCTTCACCGTTGATTATATAATTGCATGTGGCCGTGTTAAGGATGTAGTTTTCAATGCGATGCATGTGAGTCGGAACGATAAAACGAATTGTTGCAGGAACATAACGTGCGGTGGTATTGTTCAAAGTTGATAAACGTATATATATATATATATATATATATATATATATATATATATATATATATATATATATATATATATATATATATATATATATATATATATATATATATATATATATATATATATATATATATATCTATTGATGTGGTGCGATGTCGTCGGGTCACATCCAATCAAACACATTTATAATACTCAACATACAACTAGTTAGTGGTAAGTCGAGGTCGATCCATGGGACGGTGTGCTTTGGGTTCTAAGTATATCTATCTCAATTTATGCTAGTGTCACAATTTGTTTGAGTTTGTAGTTGTGTTCTAAACTAATGCAAGCAATAAAGTAAAGCAAACAATACACTAAGAAATGTAAGCAAATGACTTAAAAGCACCAGGATGTCATGGGGTCATAGGGGATTCATGGTGTTGATCATACAAACATGTTCACAAAGTTTCAAGCAATTAATGTTATGGAGGAACCGAGTTGGTTTATGTCTTACAGTTCATAGGAAGAGTTGGGTCCCGAAGCCGAATCGATTAGATTGTACAACACCTACAAGTCGACTTACTTTCCTCCTATTCAACTTCTATGCATGGTCTAATAAGACTCGAGTTGGTTTATATCTTACAAGTCAAGTTGAGTAGATAAGAGATGGTTGTAAATGCAAGGATTCATAGGCTTAGCATTTCATCAAACATAACATGTGCATAAAGTTGACATCACAACAAGCAAGCAATTTGATTATGAAAACATATTAGATTAAGCATTAATCAATCCCATGTTTATTTCCCCTAATTACCCAATAATCCTAGTTTAGTAACTACTCACTCATTATCATGGAGAACATGTCATTAATGGTGTCAAACATAACAACAAGTGTAAATATGATAAGGGAATGAGGAAATAAACAATAAAGAGTAAAGAGTAAAGGAATTATACCAACTTAAGATGATCCAAATAATAAAGCAAAGAATAATAGAAGAACTTGATGATTGATGGAAGGTTGTCAATCTCCCAAATAAACCCAATAATCTTCAATTAACCAATAATAAACTTGAATAATAAACTTGAACAATAATTAAGGAGAGATTAATGTGAGATTTGTGGAAAGATTAAGGAGTAATCTATTCTAATCTACTCCTAATCTAATCTAAGGAAGGATTTGTTCTAGCTCCTAGAGATCTCCCTTTCCTCTCCTCCTTCCCTTTCTTTTGATTATTACAAATGGGGTATTTATAGTAGGGATTCATTAGGTTAACTAAGGCTAAATTAGTAATTACACTTTTGAGTTTAGAGCAGGGAAACGCTAGCCTTTTTTGGAAGGATGGGCATCTTTCACGGAGGAAGAAGAAACGAAATTTGCTGTAAGGGAATCCGGGCGTCCGAGGAAGAAGACGGGCGGATTGTTGAGGTGGAGCCCGGGCGTCTTCGTGGGAATCCGCTCGGATTCTTTGGAGGAATCCGGGCGTCTTTGTTGATGGGACGCACGGGTTGTCACTGCGGGACGGGCGTCTTGTGGGTAAGCCGCTCGGATTCTGTGGCAGCATCCCATTTCTTCACTTCCCTTTTATTCTTGCGGGATTGGACTTTAGTTCTTGCTTCCTCTTCATACTAGTCCATCAAACATCGTCAAATAACTTCCAAATAGGCACGAAAGACGGGAATTTCCGCCTTATTATCTTCTTTCCTACAAAACATATGAAATGCGATAGAAAAGCGAATAGGAAGGTTTTGACGGATAAAATGCCCATGAAATGCTATAATAGTATGTAAAATAGGCTCAATTAGGGGACTAAATGTGCGCAAATAATGATCACATCAAATATCCCCAAACCGAACCTTTACTCATCCCGAGTAAAGAGGTGACAAAAACTAGGCCTTTATTTAAACTAACCAAATAACATAGCCGATATGAGATAATTAGCGGGTCTCACTCCGCCCCTTCAACTCACAACAAGACAACCATGAGGTAGGATGCCTTCTTGCAAGGCAAGGTGGGGCTTGCCAAAATGGCGACACATCCAAGCATTAAAGCACACAAAATCAAGTAATGGATGCATCTACAAAAGAATAGCCACTTTCCTCATCTAAGTGGCGGAAATTATCTACAAGAGAAGCAATTCAAGGGTACACACTCCTTCATAGATGCAATTTATTCAAACTACTAAGCCTAGAAGGATACCAATAAATCACCTCCACATTGTGTCAAGCTAGGTACCTTTGTCCTCAATCGTTAAATGCTTTTATCAAGAGTAGACTCCCTATGGTGTTAGAAACACTGGAGGATCGCGGAATTCCCCCTCTTGCCTAGACAAGAAGAAGGGTCGTCCCCTCTCTACCATGCACAAAAATGGATACGATGGTTAAAGGGATCGATAGATATTTGGGTTTCACTTTGGGAGTTTGCTTTTGTTTTTGTTTCCCCCCCCAACTTCTTGTGGCATTTGACTTTTGAGAACACATTCTTTTTGCCATTTCTTTGATGTTTGACATTTCAATACTTGACAACTTTTCAACTTTTTGCATTTTCTTTTTGAACATTTTCAAAGTCACCCCATATGTAGGGAGGGTGCCTTATATTTGAAGCTTTAGGAGTCTATTTTTGCTTCTCTTTTCTTTTTGATGCAATTTTGCAAACTTTTTCAACTTTTCATTTCATTTCTTGAACTCAAATTTGAACAATTTTTGTGCCCATTCCCTTTTTGACGACAAAATGTGGTAGAACATGGATGAATGATGGTTGCATGGTTTCAAGGGTCACCTTGGAATAAACGGTAGCCAAGGAGTTATCACACCACAAGGTACTCTTGACTAGGCCTTAATCCATGGATCAAAGGATACTAGCATGACACATCCTAGGGTGGTTTACAAGTATTCTAACAAGCAAAGTCTTTAGAAGAAAAAGCATCTACTAGGGTCTATATATACTTGTCAAGCTTCCCAAATAGACAGTTTCTCAAAAATTTTCTAACATGCAACTACATGCCATGATGCAACTATCATATATACATCTCAATGCATATGATTTTACCAACTAATATGTCATATAAACTAAATGCAACTCCTAACAACATATAGATACACAAACCGCAACAACAAAATACACCACATCCTCCTTGACATATAAGCCCATACTCCTCATATAATGAAAAAGAAATGGAAGGGAAATAGAGATTAGAACGATCATACCAAGCGGTCTTCATTTTCCCTTGCTAATGCCTCAAATGTAGTGTTGTATCTATGTGAGAAGAGAACAAAAGCACAAGTATATACAATTCTACACTACTAAATTAAAGAACATGTTTTTGATTTTTCAAATTTTCAATTTTTTTATGGATTTTTGTTTTATGAAATTAAAAGATATATTTTTGTGATTTTTCGAAATTCTTCAATTTTTATGCATTTTGGAATATAAATTCCCATCCCCCACTTTATTTTGGACATTGTCCTCAATGTACATGTAGGAGTAGGAATGAAAAAGAACAACATGTTTTTGGATTTTTGATTTTTTTTGAAGTAAAGTACAAATGCAATGATATGATATGAATGAATGCATGCTCTAACTAAATGCAATTCTATATGACATATATAACAAATGAATGCAATCTAATCTATACTAAATGATGCATGATTTCTAGTAAACTATGGTCACTTATGAACAAACCTCCCCAAACCGATTTAAACACTATTTCTAGTGTAGAAATGAATAGGTTTGGCCATTAGTAACTATGCATGAATTCTAATCTATATGCTATTATCTACATGAATCATGTGGGATAAATACAATGTAAACTAATCTAATCATGTGAGATATATTACAATGCAACTATACTATATGAACTAGCTAATGCAAATGAAATATGATACAATTGCATGCGAAAACTACACTAAATGCAATGTATATACAAAAGAGAGAGGGAGATATGGTTATCATACAAATGGAGGTGGTGAGGTAGGCCTCTTTCACTCGTCATCCTCCTCATCTTGGTAGCCATATTGGTGAGAGCTCCCGGCTTGGTCATACCCTCTTGGTTGGCCCCAATACCCTCCTTGGTCAAATTCTCCTCCTTGACCCGAGTACCCTCCACCTTGGCTAGAATGCTCGCCACCTTGGCGATCCCAAGCTTGGTTCCCTTGATTGGGGAACAAGTGTTGCGGTTGGGCCTAAGAGGGCTTAGGACCATTGGGGTCAACATACCCTTGTTGAGCCATATTATAATATTGGAGATAAAGGGCCAAGTAGTTGTCGACCCTCCCTTCATATACCACGAGGTCCACTCTATTCATGAGCGCCATCAAATCATTAATGCTCGGGGTATTGGGGATTGCCGGTTCAAATTCGGTATATGGGGTAGGGTATGTTGGGATGGGTACATAGGAGGGAGGGTGGGCGAATAGGCCTTCCCGGCGCTCCACGAGGTACTTGGCGGGGTGGCTCTTCCCTTTGAGGGGGATTGTCAAGAATTTGGATATCAAGGAGGTAGCTTGGTGGAGGCGAATATGGGCTCAATCTTGGGTCAATGCCCGGTATCCTCCAACCCTCAAGGATGATTGAGGTGCATCCTTTGGTGTACCATTCTACACTCCCATCTTGAGTGTAGTTGCACCACCGGTGATGGTTGAAGACGGTGTGCTCATCAATCAAAGTCCTTCCCTCAAGAGGAGTATAGGTCCTTTGGGCATTGAACCCGGGACAAAGGTTGTTGGCCAAAATAGTAATTAGACCTCCCATTACGAAGGTCTTGAGTTGGGTGGTCCCTTGAGCAAAATCATTGAACCTAGTAAGTATCTCAAGGGGTGTGTTGAAGTTATAGCGCCTCGTCCCTCAAACATTCAAATAGGACTCAAGAAAAGTTAAATCGATAAGAGTACACCTATCTTGTTCGTACCTCCCATTGATGGTACAGGCCACAAAGCGCTCGGTGAGTCGAATCACCGGATGTTGGATGGCGAAGGTGTAGCATTTCTTTAAACCGGTGAAATTCCTCCCGGAAATAGCCCTCCAAAGATGGTCCACATCGAAATTATCGGGTTTATCGGTATAGTTGTTGGGCACTTCAAGACCGAAAATGTAGGCAAATTGATCAAGGGAAAGACTACGGTCTAGGTTGCACAACCTAAACTCCATGCCCACAGTTGTAATTAATACATTTTTCTATAATATATCCTAAAATTACGATGGAATAAGTTTTGACACAAATTCACTACTGATATATGATTCATTTGCACCAATTTCCCTTCTTCTTTCATGAATTCTGACTCCTATCGAGTTAGTTTTGTGCGCCTTACCTTGCATTTTGTGCCCGATACCCGTATCTATGATTTTGTGCCCCTCCTACAGGATTTGAGGCAGTTATAGAGGAATCGGGGCAAGAGAGGCGGTTCGAGGATCGAGCATGAAGAAAAGGGAAGTGAAAAGCTGAAGCAGTACTCTCTGCCGACAGCCGGTCCACCAGTAGGGAACACTGCCAGGTGAGAAGATGAAAGAAAAAAGCTGAGAAAGAGTTCTCTGCCGGTAGGCCGGCAGCCGGCCCACCGTCAGGGAACACACGCCATACTTAGCCAAAATCTGAGGAAACTTTTGGAGCTAAATTTAGAAGAGCTCGCTGCCGGCAGAGGTAGCCGACGGCCGGTCAACCGGCACAGGCTTCTCCTTTTGAAGATATGAAGAAGAAATCCAAGAATGAGTACTCCCTGCCGGCAGGCCGACAGCTGGTCCACCGGCAGAGAGATCCCAAAGCCACAATTTTGCCAGAAATTGGAGATGTCGCTGCCGGCTGAGGCAGCCGGTGTGCCGGCACAGGACGTCAGCTGCGAGATTTGGGCTTTATTTCCTCATTTCCTCTAATCCAATGAAATAGTATAAATACCCCTTCCCTAATCAATTGTAAACACAAACCCTAGATCTGATTACTACTTTAATCTTATGCAAACCCTTAGTCAAAACTTTAATCTTTCCCTAATTAATCATTAATTACTTGTTATTTTAGCTTAGAAATAGTATTGTTGGATTATTTACATTTAGTATTGGGTTGTAAATTGGAGATTGGTGAAGATTATTCTTCTATTTAATCAAAGGTTGCAACTTTGTCTTCAATATTGGTATAATCTCTTCTCTATTGCTGTTCATCTTTCATTTGTTTACCTATTGAATTGTTTAGTTAGTATAATTTGCAAACATGTTTCTCCTTGGTTGTTTTATGCTAAATTCTCCATCTTTTGTGTTTGTTATTATAGCTCTGTGTGAGTAGTGCCTTACTAGGAGGTAGGGGAATCCCTTGTAGTATTAAGGAGAGGGATTTGGCTTGGATTAATGGTAATTCTTGGGTTGTTTACATTTACTACTTGTTATGCACTTAAGGTGTTTGATGAATTGTCCAAATGAGTAAGTTGAGTAATTCTTCTAACAATCTATCTACTATTTGAGTGAGTAAATTGAGTAGTATCTGTGACACCCCCATACTCCAAGTGTCTTACCAGGACCACTCAGGTATAAAGATGTCACCATCTTTGTAACACCCCCTCATACCAAGGTACCTTACCAAGACTACCCAAGCATGAAGTGCTGTTACCATCTCGGTTGCCCGAGGTTAGTATATACCAAAAGCGTCCGTCCTAAACACATTTATTAGAAGTACTGTAATGTATTAATGTTTACAACAATCCAAATCCAAACCAAAACCAGTAAAGTGAATACAACTGAGGACAACTACAAAATCATAGGTAAGACTCGTTACTATGACACTACAACTGGTGATGACGACTTCCCCATGACCGCCCAAGCTCACCAAATGCAATACCTGTCAAGTCTGCTCACCATCCCCGAATGGATCACCGCAGGTTTTACAAAACAACAACAACGGGGTCAGTACCATTCAATCAATGTAAG
The DNA here is from genome assembly GCF_048544455.1 of Silene latifolia. Taxonomy (NCBI): domain Eukaryota; kingdom Viridiplantae; phylum Streptophyta; class Magnoliopsida; order Caryophyllales; family Caryophyllaceae; genus Silene; species Silene latifolia. Next base: position 54,603,343 of record NC_133527.1, on the reverse strand, counting down.
ACAAACAAACAATGTAACCGACTGATCATCCTCCATAGTAACCGACTACACACCAAAGTGTGTAGCCCTGCCAGATTACCCATTGCAATAGGTAATCCACTCCGCCAGTGGGTGACCGCAGCCCATCCCCACCAAGTCCAGCTCATCAACGAGCGACTAACAATCCCTGTCCCTTAATGTGCACATCCCCTCCCGTGACGGGTTCCACGGAGGGCGAACTAGGGTGTGAAGCCACTCCCGCAAGTGACTCCACCACAATCACACAACACCACGGCATCACAGCTGTCACAACACCACAACCGTCACAACACAACCACATCACCACCGTCATCACGACACCCATACTCCGATGATCAACAAATAACAACAATTACAACACAAGCACAGTCTTAAATCAATTAACAGTAACTGAGTAGGGAAACCCTACCTTTTCGCAATCCGATATGCTCTAATCAATCATACAATATGCATACCAATTACCACATCGTCACCTACAACAATTATAATCAACAATCAACACACATATAATGACCAAACCCTAAACCCCCAAATTAACCCAAAACAATAATTAGGGCAAAACCCTAAAGGACAACTTAATGAGACTCATGAAATCAGAGACTTACCGACATAATCGACGCAAGGCAAGATTTGTTAGACTCACGAATAATCCACGCAAATGAGAGGGAGATTTGGAGAGGATTAGAGTTACGTTGTGTAGTTTAGGTTTTGTAAAATGTTTAGAAACTGTAAAATGCGTCTCGATATAACTCTAATCCTTTATAAATCAACCGCGGAAAATATTACCCGTCAGACCGGATACTCGGTCGAGTATAGAGTATACTCGGCCGAGTATCCTCTACTCGGTCGAGTATTACCCATACTCGGCCGAGTATTCCTGGGCAGTAGCCAAACAGAATACTCAACACACTTTACTCGACCGAGTAGGCCATACTCGGTCGAGTACCAGCCTATAAAATCCGTAGTATTACAGTCTTCCCCCCTTAAAAAGAACTTCGTCCCCGAAGTTCCAACCCAACCTATAAAACATGGACACCTAACATTAACTCCACCAACCACTCTTACTAGATAACATATCCTCTCGATATTGACTCCATAATATTATCGAATAACCACAATATAACGTTGCCAACCTTGTCTCACTTATATAACACTCACTAGCAACTCAATACCAAGACAATCCACAAAACAAGATCAACCATCGAAACGGAATGTTACATTCTACCACCCTTAAAAAGAACTTCGTCCTCGAAGTTTACTTACACTCATAACATCCTCATCCAACTGTCAACACTATTGAAATATTCTCCCATTCCTAAACATCAAACTACTACAAGCACGGTCATGACCTTTAATAAAATCAATCAAAACAAATATCCGTCCTTTATGCTACACCAACACTCTACTTCCAATTATACTACCATATGCACAACCATCAAAAACTCTTTTATCGCATCCTACTCCTCTTAAGATAAATGTTACGTCCTCGTAACTCACTAATACTAAATCCTAGCTATATCGTCTCATTATCCTCATCACCACCGCATGTCAAAGATAACCACCTATAATCTAAACACTCGTCATGTATATATCCAAGGCTCTCTTACTTCAACATTTCTCATACCTCAACTCATTCGGCACAACACCTGATCTATACCATAAAAATCGTAGCAAAATCACCATACTAACTCTCTATTATTACTGCAAAACAACATACCTCTTTATATAAAGCACCTATCTCCCAAAAGCATAACTCACGATCCACACTCGTTACGTACACTCACACTAGATCCTCAAGTTCTTTCCTTCATTACCGCAAAACTCATACATAACTTAACATGACACTAATTTCCCAACACCATACACTCACTATCTCAACAAAGGATTATGAATCACCTGCATCTTTCAGGTCATTACCACACATGTTTTACGAATCACTTGCCATTACCATGTCTACTAAAGCCTTATCTAGAACAAGATCAAAATTACTGTAACAACCTTTCACCACCGTGTCCCATCAACAGAATATCACTATACCATGACAACAACGAAAACATATACAACTCTATTTCATATCATACTCTACCCTCATTCCCAAACTTAACCTGGTAAAGAAAACATCAATAAAAAAGACAACTGTCTATCTGCACAAATTGAAACTCGCAGGGAGCAACATCAAACAAAACAACAATCTATGTATAACTGATATGTACTGTCGAAACTCGAATCATAATCATCCCGCCTACTCCACCACAACCGGTGACGGCATCACAACACCGCCACCAACAGCCGCACCACAGTGCGAAAATGCCCGCATCACAACATGGAGTACCATGCCCGGATCACCACTCGAGGCACAACAACCACATCGATAAACATCACAATCACATATAATTCCCATAAACACTGACTCAGTATGACATTTCGAACAAGAAAACTCATTCAAAACCGTTTTACTAGATTATAACACAACATATTATACGGAATAAACTGGCAAGAATCTCATGAATATCATCCTTACCATTCCACGGAATAAACATGTATCATCAATACACATACAATTTTAACTATCCATGCCAGATCAATCAAATTATTACCTTTTGAACCTCATTTCATTAGTATACCGTACCCAACATAAATTACAAAACATTCATATAACAACTTTATAATTATCACACCATACCACTTCTTGTGAGGTCAGAACCTCACACAAACATTTACACATATCATAAACCCGTAATCACATCCAACTAGCCAATCCTGATCACGTAAGTTACCCCCGATAAAGGTTACCTATCGCTTGAGTTTAACTCGTATGCCCCTCATAAAACATTCTCCCATTCGCATACCCATCACCCCCTGCCAAATGTAACCATACCATTTATACTCAACTACTAACAACCGCCTCATATAACCACATCTTATTCTCTCTCACAACCATACATATCAACCTGGTCTCTATAAAATCAACCTCTTTAGAATTGCTACCTTTCTAATATACCATTACCCTTAACCACTAGTCACAAACGATAACACTACCATTGTCCGGACATCAACCTCTTACACTCATCTCTAAACCTCACGATTTCTTTCCTAACTTTGGTTAACATCCCTAATAACGAACATCAAATCCATCAACAAAATTACCTCAACGTTCTTCCCAATAATATTCTTAATTGTATTATTACCCGACTCACCACCAAGATTTCATATCGTGCAAATTCTCTACCCAACTTTTACTTTACTTAATTCCTCGAAACTCCTGACTAATCATGTTGTTCTGAAACTCCTATATAACCATTAACTCAAATCCTCATGATAGTATCATACATCTCGACGATTCCTTACTTTATATCACATAACTCCGGTGAACATTTTTCTTAGTTTTACTCCCCTCATTCTTTTCTTTTTACACTCGACAAAAGCAATTAACCACTCAACTCCTTATTACCTCTTACCTAACTCTTTAATGCTCCGGTTACCTTCTCATTGCTCCAAAACTCACATCTCATTATTTCATATCGATATCATCTAACTCTTTCTTACCATAAATATTCTCTTATTATACTATCACTCACCCTTGTCACCAATCCATCCATAGAATCAACGTTTATTTGTTCAAACAATTGCATCTCCCTTTTTACATCTCCAGAAATCAAAATTCATTTTATACCGTTAATTGCCCAAGGAAATCACACGTTAGTTTCACCTCTTGATAACACCAATTCCCAAATTCGACCACTATCTACCCATCGCGGCATAACTCGATCTCACTATACACCATTTGTTTTCATCCCTCTATAACGGCCTTTTCCCACATATATCCTTAACCAACACAATCCTAACCGTCTCCCCTCCATAAATCCTTACACATACCACTATATCACTATTCATATCCCTCATCTCAATGTTTTCTTTCTCACGTTTCTTTACACCCACATCACCCTTGCTCATATATATTTACTTTTATATTACTCAACACACGACTATATCACTCATCATATCTCACAAAACATGCTCTTTGCCTCAATTAGCTCACATTCTTCCTTTTTCTTTTTCCACTATCTCTCACATGTCTTCCTTACCCAACACATGTCCCTCATAAGCCGTCATTCTCCATGTCATAACTTCCGGTAACTTACGTATCAAGACCGTCTCACATATAAAATAATGCGTTAAGACTCAAAACATACATGTGTATATACCCTACGACTCAAAACTATGTAAAAACATAGCCACCGACTCAAAACAAAAGTAAGAACATAGCCACCGACTCAAAGTGGCCGCCCAATGAGGTACTCGGTCGAGTACATAACATATTAGGTCGAGTACAAGGTACTCGGTCGAGTAACTATATTATTCGGTCGAGTTTTCGACTCCAGAAGCAAACTCAATTGTCGCAGAAGGATTACTCGGTCGAGTATTGGGAATACTCGGCCGAGTAGACCTTACTCGGTCGAGTATGAGACTACTCGGCCGAGTTCACGACTCCGCACGCTAAACAAGTATTATCACGGAGAGATTACTCGGCCGAATATGGAATACTCGGTCCAGATATAAAAGATACTCGGCCGAGTAGGGACTACTCGGTTGAGTATCGGCGCGATTCTCAAAGACCGTCCGTTTTTAAAAACAGTCATATCTCACTCGTTACTTGGTCATTTTGAGCGTGTGACCTATCGTTAGAATCGTAAGAGGATTACCCAAGCATGAAAGGCTGTTACCATCTCGGTTGCCCGAGGTTAGTATATACCAAAAGCATCCGTCCTAAACACATTTATTAGAAGTACTGTAATGTATTAATGTTTACAACAATCCAAATCCAAACCAAAACCAGTAAAGTGAATACAATCGAGGACAACTAAAAAATCATAGCTAAGACTCGTGATCGTGACACTACAACGGTGATGACGACTTCCCCATGACCGCCCAAGCTCACCAAATGCAATACGTCAAGTCCGCTCACCATCCCCTAATGGATCACCGCAGTTTTACAAAACAACAACAACGGGTCGTACCATTCAATCAATGTAAGACAAACAAACAATGTAACGATCGATCATCCTCCATAGTAACCGACTACACACCAAAGTGTGTAGCCCCGCATTACCCATCGCGGGTAATCCACTCCGCCAGTGGGTGACCGCAGCCCATCCCCACCAAGTCCAGCTCATCAACGAGCGACTAACAATCCCTGTCCCTTAATGTGCACATCCCCTCCCGTGACAGGTTCCACGGAGGGCGAACTAGGGTGTGAAGCTACTCCCGCAAGTGACTCCACCACAATCACACAACACCACGGCATCACAGCTATCACAACACCACAACCGTCACAACACAACCACATCACCACCGTCATCACGACACCCATACTCCGATGATCAACAGATAACAACAATTACAATTTCCCTAATCAATTAACAGTAACTGAGTAGGGAAACCCTACCTTTTCGCAATCCGATATGCTCTAATCAATCATACAATATGCATAGCAATTACCACATCGTCACCTACAACAATTATAATCAACAATCAACACACATATAATGACCAAACCCTAAACCCCCAAATTAACCCAAAACAATAATTAGGGCAAAACCCTAAAGGACAACTTAATGAGACTCATGAAATCAGAGACTTACCGACATAATCGACGCAAGGCAAGATTTGTTAGACTCACGAACAATACACGCAAATGAGAGGGAGATTTGGAGAGGATTAGAGTTACGTTGTGTAGTTTAGGTTTTGTAAAATGTTTAGAAACTGTAAAATGCGTCTCGATATAACTCTAATCCTTTCTAAATCAACCGCGGAAAATATTACCCGTCAGACCGGATACTCGGTCGAGTATAGAGTATACTCGGCCGAGTATCGTCTACTCGGTCGAGTATTACCCATACTCGGCCGAGTATTCCTGGGCAGTAGCCAAACAGAATACCCAACACACTTTACTCGACCGAGTAGGCCATACTCGGTCGAGTACCAGCCTATAAAATCCGTAGTATTACAATCTTGGTTTCCTGAGGCAATGATAATCATAAGACAATAACGAAACAATATTTAAATAGTATAAGTTTAATGAATAAATACAATCAAAAACCAAATACCCAAAATACGGGTTACAAGTACCCAAAACAAAAGTCTGATAAACTACTCAAGCTATAGCGGAAGACTCTATCATCTGAAGGTGACACATCCCAGCTAGCCCATATGTCTCAACTCATACCTGCTCAACAACTGCTCACCATCCCCGAATGGATCACCACAGTTTTTAAAACAATAAACGGGGTCAGTACTAATCACACAATTTATATAACTCAACAATACAACAAACAGCACAGCTCAATCGTCACAGATATACTCCGAACTCCATCATCAACTCCACAACAAAACAAAGACATACTACTACATTCCCGACACAACAACCAAAACAAAACTCAACATAAAAGCATGCTACTAACCAAACTCAACCCAACTCAACCACAACAAAACATACTGACACAACACAAAAAGGGTGTAAAAACTCTTAAAAACTCTTTGCGATCATCTCCTTTGTAACACCCCCATACTCCAAGTGCCTTAGTAGGACCACTTAAGGCATGAGAATGCTACCATCTCGGTTACCCGAGGCAATGATAATCAAATAGACAATAACGAAACATACTTTAATAAAAATAAAGTTTAAAGTGATACAACCAAAACCGAAACTGGTAAAAGAAAATACAAAGGCCCTCAAATGTTAAACCAACTAGCTAAGAACAAAGTTCGACACAGCGGAAGACTTCTAAGCAGCTCGTGATGAGTCAACCCAACTATCCCATGCGCATCAATCATACCTGCTCAATAACTGCTCACCATCCCCGAATGGATCACCACAATTTTTAAAACATTTAAGCGGGGTCAGTACTAATTACACAAGAACAACTCACAATAAATCAAATGCCAAAACAGCTCAACACACAACAAACCCCAGTCTCCATAATCAATCTCCACACTACTGACTACACACTAAAGTGTGTAGTCCTACCAGAGTACCCATCGCAACAGATACTCCACACCGCCAGTGGGGGACCGCGGCCGTTCCCACCTAGGCCCCGCTTATTTCCATCGAGCGATAAACCCATGTTCATTAATGTGCATATCCCTTCTGGGGCGGGTTCCACAGAAGGCGAATCAAGGGCGTGAAGCCACACCCGCAAGTGACTCCACTCAACCAGGGACGCACCCCGAAGATCACAGACAGATAAACAGTAAACACAATACAACATCATCAACCGTCTGAAACAATCAACAATATGAAATCACAACTGTCTGAATCAATCAACAATCTGAAATCACAACCGTCTGAATCAATCAACAACCACTAACTACAGCACAATCACCACACACATCATATAACTAATACTGAGTAGGGAAACCCTACCTGGAAAGCAATCACAGAATCAGACGATCTAGCAGTTATCTCAAAATCTCTCATCTACGAACCCTCTTCCTATACATACATGCATACAATTACTACCTTAACCACATAATCATAAAAACCCCCAAATTACCCAATTAGGGTTTCAACCAACTTTAACAAAACAGTATAAAAATTATATGTAAAGCTTACCCTCGACACAAGGACCACAACGGTGTAAAGAACAATGAAATCTGACATCTCTAGCTCCGGGATTTTCTAATGATGCAATGACAAACAAAGTACGTAACTCCTTTTCTCCTCACTTAGGTTTTAGAATAGATAAAAGAAACTAAGAAGAGTGACGGACAACCTTTTATACTTTTCTCGTATCATTAACAAAACCCGTCAAACTCAGCCCGTAAAACCCACTTACTCGATCGAGTAAGGCACTTACTCGATCGAGTGCCCCTTACTCGATCGAGTACCCAACCTACTCATAAAACCCTAGTATTACAGTATTTCCTCCTTAAAAAGAACTTCATCCCCGAAGTTCAACCCATACTCAAAACAAACATACAAACTCGACCAAACCACAACAACGCAACTAAGAACTCAAAACAAAACCCTAACTTATATACATAAACTCTTAACACCAACTCCACAAACTATTCCTACCTCCACAACATGGCTCACGATAACGTATCCACCACCTTATAGCCTCTCTCGACACTAACTTCATACACTACCAACTACCATCCACAAACGTCGCTAGCTCCGTTTCACTAACATATTATCCACTAGAAAATCAAATATCAGGACGCTCATAAACATCAAACGGAATGTTACTTTCTACCACCCTTAAAAGGAACTTCGTCCTCGAAATTTACTCACACTCATAAACATCATCATCCAACTGCCAAAACTATCGAACTCATAATCATCATCATCCAACTGTCAACACTATCGAAATATTCTCGCACTCCTAGACATCACACTACTACAAGCACGGTCATGACCTTTAACAAAATCAACCACAACAGAAAACCATCCTTTATTCTCCATTAAGACTCAAACTTCCAAATATACTACAACATCTACAACCATCAAACTCTCGTTGCCGCATCCTACTGCTCTTAAGATAAATGTTACGCCCTCGTAACTCACTAATACTAAATCCTAGCTATATCTTCTCATTATCTTCATCACCACCGCATGTCAAAGATAACCACCTATAATCTAAACACTCACCATGCATATATCTAAGACTCTCTTACTTAAACAATTCTCATACTTCAATTCACTCGTCACACTACCTAACCTATACCTCAAAATCTTTAGCTTAACCAAAACTTCAATTGTTCCTTATTACTGCCAAAACGACATAATCCTCTATACCTGCACCTATCTCCATACTCATAACTCACGATTCACAATTATTACATACACTCACACTAGATCCTCAAGTTCTTTTCTTTCATTACACAAAACTCATACATAACTTAACATGACACTAATTCCCAACACCCTACACTCACTGTCCCAAAATCTGATTATGAACCACCTGGAGCGTCCATATCAGTACAATACATGTTCCATAAATCACTTGCTATGACTATGTCTACTGATTCCTCATCTTAAAACAAGATCAAAATTACTATAACAACTTCTCACAACTGTGTCCCATCAACAGAAAATTACTATGCCATGACAACAATGAAAACATACCCAACTCTCTTTTATATCATACTGTACCCTCATTCTCAAACTGAAACTGGTAAGAAACATCAATAAACAAAACAACTGTCTATCTGTACAAAGTGAAACTCTCATGAAGTAGCAGTAAACAAAACAACAATCTATGTATGACTGGTATGTACTTTTGATAACTCGTATCATAATCATCCCACCTACTCCACCACAACCGGTGACGGCATCGCAACACCGCCACCAACAGCCACACCGCAGTGCGAAAATACCCGCATCACAACACTAAGTACCGTGCCCGGATCACCACCCGAGGCACAACAACCACATCGATACCCTTTTCTTTTTTATCAGGTATGTATGGTTACGGGGACGTAACCTTGTTTCTTTTAGGGGGTTAGGAGATGATCGTAAAGAGTTTTTAAGAGTTTTTACACCCTTTTTGTGTTGTGTCGGTATGTTTTGTTGTGGTTGAGTCGGGTTGAATTTGGTTAGTAGCATGCTTTTATGTTGAGTTTTGTTTTGGTTGTTGTGTCGGGAGTGTAGTAGTATGTCTTTGTTTTGTTGTGGAGTTGATGATGGAGTTCGGAGTATATCTGTGACGATTGAGATGTGTTGTTTGTTGTATTATTGAGTTATATAAATTGTGTGATTAGTACTGACCCCGTTTATTGTTTTAAAAATTGTGGTGATCCATTCGGGGATGGTGAGCAGTTGTTGAGCAGGTATGAGTTGAGACATATGGGCTAGCTAGGATGTGTCACCTTCAGATGATAAAGTCTTCCGCTGTAGCTTGAGTAGTTTATCAGACTTTTGTTTAGTTGATTAGACAAGTGTTTTGGGTACTTGTAACACGTATTTTGGGTATTTGGTTATGGATTGTATTTATTCACTAAACTTATACTATTTAAATATTATTTCGTTATTGTCTTATGATTATCATTGACTCGGGAAACCGAGATGGTGACATCTTTATACCCGAGTGGTCCTGGTAAGGCACTTGGAGTATGGGGGTGTCACAGTATCTAGGATTTGATAACAAGTTTTGAGTTAGATTAATTGAATGAGTAAATTGATTGATATTGGCTCAAGTGTAGAATTTACATTGAAAGATTAAAGCCTACATGTTGTGACAACCTAGATAATCATTAGTCTGCCTATTTCCCTTCTCCATGCTATTTGGGTGAACCCGACCATCCTAGTCTTTATTAATCATCGTTTTAAACCATCTTAAGTGTTGTCTAATTCCTACTTGCTTTAGTTTGCATTTTAGTCATTAGTTTAGTACTCAAACCACCCTTTTTTAGATTGAACTAAAGTAGTCTATAAACGAGTAATCCTAGTGCCTTAATTTCCGTCCTTTGGGTTCGACCCTTTTGCATATTACAACAAATCTTCGTTCACTTGCGAGAGGAGTAAATATAAAACTCACATCAAGTTTTTGGCGTCGTTGCCGGGGACGACAATATTGGATAGGATTAGTTGTTTTCATCTAGGCTTAGTTCTTTTATTTGTGTTTGCTTGTTTGTTTTCTCCCCTTGTCCTAGTGCAACTCTTGCATTAAAACCATTTGATATTTTGTTGAGTGCATGAATAGGTGCTACATCGAACCTCTTTATCCACTTGATCACGAGATCGAGAAGACATTCCAGGGCAAGAAGAAGTTTAAGAAGATTAGCTCTTTCCACTACAAGAGAAGAGTGAATTAGCTACTAATTTAGCTACTAGTGATTAGGTAGTAGCTAATTATATAATTTAGCTACTAATTTAGAGACTAACGATTTAAACGGTCTCTAATTTGGATACAAAAGTAAACCAGTAGCTAACGTTGTCTCTAACTTAGCTACTACCTATACGCTCGTAGCTAATTATATGATTTTGCGACTAAACTAGAGACTTGTGTCCATTTCAATATCTAAAGCGGCTACCAAAGTAATTCTGTAGCAAAATATGTCACTATTTTAGCTACCTCTGATAATGCGGTAGCTAATTTTATAATATTGCAACTAATATAGACTTACTTAATATACTTAATAATATAATAATAGTATATAATAGTGGTAAATAACCTAGACTAAACCCGTGTTCCCCACCCTAATTGCGTATAAACAAACTGCCGCATCTCCATTTCTTCAATTCGACCGAATCACGCTCCTTCCCTTCATTCAATCTTGCTTCCCTCTAACTGCCATAGTTGTACTTGCCTCCGCCTTCATCCTCGTATGTAATCAAGTACATTCCCGCAAGTTATTTCTATTACAAAATCGCCATCATCCTCCGTCGTCACCGGCCTTATTCTTGCACTTCGGTTTCGCCTGCCTTTCGTTCGAATTACAACACCATTGGGTGATTATTGGCTTGATTTTCATAAAGTCTTTATGCTTATGTTTTTTCTGAAATGAATGTTGCAATATTTATGAATGTTTCGTAAATATGTCGGAGGTTTTCTTGCTTCTTGTGTTTTTAACCTTTTCTCTTTGCTTACAATGTCATGTTTATGGTCTTAATGATCTTGTTACAGCCTCATCTCGTGGAATATGCTCGAGTTGGACGGGCCTGTGAAATAATAGTACTTGCTTGCACTCAGGTCGTCTACACCATTTCAATCTCCGGGGACGTTGGAGTGGGTGCGACAATGGTGATGGGTGAGTTGCTTCACATTTTAAATAAGTAGTTCTTACGCTTTTAGTCCATTTAATTGCTGAACGACATTTTAAATATAGTTTGTATGGACGGTGTTTGTTGAAATGTCTATGTGAGAACTTGTTAGATGATGTATATAAGTTGTTTTCCTAATGCTATGTTTTAAGCTATAAAAACACATTGTAGAATAGACAACCTTGTAGATTTAAGATCATGTGTATGTGTATATAATGAATGGTATGGCTAATTTGGTGTACCTCTTGCTGGACATTTTAATACATTTAGAAGAGCACAAGACTCAGCTCAAGGCAACACTACAAGAATTGAAGAGTACAAGAGGAGGAGGAATGAATAGATCAGAACTTTAAATTAAAGAATGATGCGGAATTATAGAGAATGGAAGATAAGAGTAGACATTGTAATACGTTATAGAGAATTACCGACATTGTAATACGTTTTCATTCACATTATGTACTTCCTTATGTTGTTTAGATATTACACAGAAAATTTGTAAATTAACCACACATTTATGAAATATTTTCTTTTTATTTAGCATATTATCTTGGTCTATATAGTAGAAACCGAATAGTTTGGTCAATGTTCCACATGATTTTGCAATAGGTAAAACAGTATCTAATTTCTTGATCACGTTTATTTGACTACTGAACCTTTTAACACTTATTTAGCTACTAAAAAACAGTATCTAATGTGAAAGCATTTAGCTACTAAGTAGTTTGACTCTAATTTAGCTACTAAGTTGTCCGACTCTAATCTAGCTACCAACATATTAGTCGCTATAAGTGTAGCTATTTTAGCAACCATATCTAGTGAGTCTCTAATATATCTACTACAATATCAGTAGCTAAATGTGTAGCTATTATAGCTACTGTCAATTTCGTCGCTATGTCAGTCGCTATTGTTGGTTGCTAAGTTAGTCTCTAAATTAGCGACAAGGAGTTTAGCTACCAACCAAAATTTGTCTCCAATTCTGTCGCTAACCTAATTAGCTACCGAAAAGAGACGGTTTGCTACGGAATATTCAGTAGCTATATAGATTTTCCCTTGTAGTGTTCGGGAATTCGAGGATCTCCAGCCTTTCTTAACCCACCTATTACCCAAAATTCCACAATTGATAATTTAGACCAACCTCTGTAACACCCCGTAATTTCGGACCGTTATTTATTGCGAAAGTAATTTATTAATCAAGTTGAATTTAATATTAATGTATTTGAAGTAATAATAATTCAATGAAATATAATTCTATTATATTTTGAAGTAAGGTATTTATTTTGATAGTTTCGAAATGTTTAAAAATAGTTTAAACCATGTAAAAACCTTTTATTTCGAAATAAGGGCATATCGGGAAAAATGGCAATTCTTTTGAAAATTGGGCAAACGATTTTGGAAATGGGTCATATGAGTACTCAATCTTCTTGTAATCTCGTGTTTAAGAACTTTGGCATTGTCGGAATTTGTATTTGACAAACGGTTCTAATTATCGTCGAAACGAGCCAAAACCGACTAATGAAATTCCGCCAAATCCCGCTCCTCTTTCTCCTTTCTCGGCACACCTCCTCTTCCTCCTTCCCATTTCTTCCTAAAACTTCTTTTGTTCTTCTTTTGGTGCTCTTGACCGAATTCCTCAAAAAAAAAAAAAATAATAATCTTACAATCGTAATTTCATCATAATTTCTTCGTTTCTAGTCCGATTTTCGCAAAATTTATATTTTCGGAATCCTCTTTTCAAGATCTACATCCTAGTATGTTTTAATTTCAGTTTTAATTATGTCGATTTTGGCTGATTTTGGGCATAATTTCGGTTTTTGTACTTATAATTGTGTTTTTATTGTTTGTTTAGGTGAAGATTTGGAAGATGAGTTTGGAGACTCATATATAGTTGAAGATAGTGGCTAGTTGTATATTAGGGTTTGGTGTTCAAGGTGCTAGTTGCTCATTTTGTTGTTAAAGGTAACATATTTCGGGTTACGCGACGAATAAATGTCACATTCTTTGCTTGTTGTATGATTTTTGTGAAGGTTATTTGAGTAGTTTATTTCACATGAAAATATAGGTTAAATTCATGTCTTTTGTATGTTAAGTTCACTTTTTAGTATGGAAATGAAATGGGAATGATTAATTGATGCTTCAGACGATGTTAAACTGAACAAAAATGGAAAAAAATGGAGGGTTTGGGGTGGCGGCGGCGAGGTCAGGCAGGCCACGGCAGCCCAGGTTGGCCCGGGTTGGCCCGTTGCTTGTTTCGCGGTTTTTCATGCATTATTTGTCGTTTCGGGTTTATTAATGTTATATTTAGTATAAGTAACAAATGGGTAATCTTTTTAAATGAATCATATTAGTAGTAAATATAATGTTGATGGTAAAATTATGTTTATATTGGTAGTTTCACATGTTAGGATAGGTTATGATATGAAATTGTAAAGAATAGGCTTAAAATGAATTTTATAACGATAATTGCAATGTTTGGTGATTAAGCCGAAAACTGAGCCTTGGTCCCTTTGATCAATCGATGTCGATCAACGTGTGATTGGTCACCGCGATTTAACCCGCACTGTCGCGGGCAGATGGGGTTGCGGGTAAAAATTCGGTTGGATGTAAATTATTGTGAAAAATGGATAATTGGCCTTATTCTTGTTTTAGGCCATTTATTATGTTTTTATTTCACATATGTTGTTGGTTGATTTGAATGGTTTCTTATGTTGTAGAAACGGCCCTAGATTCCTGGAACCTTTAATATTGTCAAGTTTGGACTCTTTGCCTCTCTTTTGGTTAATTGGGTGTCCTACTTGTCTTGTGTGGTGTGGGCTAAAGTATTCAAGCTGGGACCTAGATTGGTTTTATTTAGGTCCTAGGTGAGTGTTTCGGCCTTCATCATAGATAGGCCATTATAGTCTTTGACGAGTGTATGTTCACTGCTTGATAGCCTCTGTGTTCCTGACTTGGTGGGATTATATCCAAGTTGGGGCATGACCTCGTTACTTATTTTGATAGTAAGTGGCCAGCTTAAGTACTAGCCAACCCTTTGGTGGACTCCTTAGGGTACTCACTTTGTTTTAGAAAAATTGTGAGTCTTGGGTGCGGTGGTGTGTATCCGCATGTCTAGGTCTGCGCAGATTTTAGGCTAGGGTTGTGTTGTGTCTTGGCCATGTTTTGATAGAACCTCTGAGCCATGATACCGGTTCGATTACCTTCCCTGCCTCGTGGTATAGACTCGAGTTACAGAGTGACTATTGACCGTACTAAGAACTTATGCCTGTCTTTGATATATTGTCCTTTCTTGTATGGTGATTTTATGAATTGTAATAGGTGAGATGCAAGCCGGTTACAATTGATAAAGTTTGATTATCGCTTGTTATATGTTTCACATGATAGTTTAATTTGGTCAGTTTAGAGTTCACTTGTTAGAATATTTGATATCTAGATTGTTTATGATGTTGTTTACATGTTACATTACATGTTACATTAAATATGACATTTCGTGGCTGGGAGGACTCGAAGTTACTCCCCACTGAATTGTGGCTTTCGTGTTTGTATAAAATGCGATTGACAGGTTGATGATGATTAGATGGGGTCACAGATGAGCTAGTGAGCAAAAGAACCTTGGACTTAGTTTGGTTATTTTGTAGTAAACCTTTAAACATTTGGTTGTGTTTATATTTTGAAGGGCCATATGTCTCCCTCTCTTACTTTGGTTTGTATCACATTATTCTCGTGACATTAGTTATGTTATGTAAATTAGTGTGTTAGTATTTGCAGGTTTTGGCACTCTTCCTTTGGAAGTGTTTGTGATTGGTTTAGAAAAGTTTTTGAAATTACAGGTTTTATCTAGTTGAACCAATTACAAACATATCCTGTCGATTTTTCAGAGAATTTACGTGTTTATTTATCGCTAAAAATGAGGGTGTCACAGTTGGTATCAGAGCTTGTTGCTCCCGACGCACGTTTGTGCACCCCAATATAAATCACTTGACCTTTAAATAATAAACTTGAGAGATGGGTAGGATGGGTAGATTTAGGATTTTATGTGGTAGTCTGTTTGTGATTGCTATTTGTTAGGTTCTAACCAATGTTCTCTTTTGCAAGATGGCTCTCCAAGAAATGTAGATAATGCAATCTTACAAGCTAGGTTTGTTGATTGTTAGTTATTAATTTTGGTCTTTGTTAAAGATTGGTTATGCCAAATGAAGAATGCTTCCACTTTCTCGATATTTCTTTCCGTATTCAGTGTATCTTACCTTAATCTTCCAAACTCGTTGTTTATTCGTCTTTCAAATTCCTCTTCTCTCGCCTTGGTAACTACTCTTCAATTCTTTCTCCCGATTCATCCTTGGTTCGTTTTCTTCTTATAATAAGAGTCCTTGTGGACACCTTCCTTTTATTCCGCGGGATAGTCCCCTTGTTCCAGAGAACCCGGTTTTGAGGGAATGTATCATTAGAGGGCGTGAACGAGTTGAGAAATTGATTGTTTAAGGTTTGAGTTGTATATGAGAAGATAACTTGGGATCCTTTGGTTAGTCTTGTTAGTTGTGCTTGATGTGAGAGCCTAGTGAGTTGAGAAACACCTTGGGATTTATGTCTATTGAGAGCTTGTTCGTTATAGATGATTGAGCATGGGTACTACCTTAGCACATAAGATGGAATGAACCTAAGCTACTTCATTTGAGAGTCTCGATGTTTCTTGTGGAGAATTAAAGGAATGATAGTTAGCCCTAATCCCTGTAGGCCTTGAAAGGAATACAATAGGACGTTGACGTTGCTTAATGGATTGGTATCGTACTTTGGAATTAGTTAGTTTGTTAAACCTTTCGAGTTGACCAAATCTAGTATATGTTGACCTTTTGAAATTTGAGAACACGTGGTTGACCTTATTAATCATATCTGAATTTGGGAATTTTGGTGGAATGTTGTTCGATGTAGTTCGTTAGTTCAAAGATGTGATTCTAATTTATGGTATCGGAGACTAGAAGTATTAAGTGGTGAGATGATGGAGTAAACCAGCTATGGTATTTGGGGATGACATAGTAAGTGAAGTTCAATGACGAGAATTGTAAAGAAGATACTTTGGGACATGGATGGTAACAAATGAATTTGTGTGGTGAATTGATTTTGGCTCTTGGAACCAATTGAGTTGAGGAATACCTACCATTGTGGAGTCCTTGTTAGTCCTATGATTTGGTAGACTTTTGGGGCTTTGTTGAGCACCTTAGTGATGTAACCTTATCATATCGATCATAAGCTTTGATGAGTGTTTGGTAAGCGGTAACCCTTTCTTTATGCCGCTTCTGTTCTCCTTTCCTTCTCTTTAACGTTCGTTGAACCCTGTTCTTATGCCAAAGTTTACGTATCTTCTTCTTGCCCGAGATATCTTCTTAACCCGAATACCTCTTATTTTTGTCAACCGTTATCTTTACGGTCCGGCTCCTTATTTCCTAACATGTCATTTGTTCCTTGCTTATCCTTCCTTAACGCCTTTTTATAATACTATCTCTTTTGAGAAATGTTGGCCTTGGTTGGACATCATGACCTTTGAAGGGATTGTTGTGTTTGACCCTTTCCTGGTTTTGAGAGGATTTGATATTGGAGAGACTTAGGTAGTGTGATGAGACATACTTGATGGTTCTTATACCTATAGATCCTTGATAAAGTGAGTACGTTGGATTGGTGGATTTTGTGTGTCAAATGTGAGTTGCATTGGTTACTAAGGTTATGGAACATGGCATTGTTGTTTATGTTTGGGTACTAGTGCCTAGTACTTGACTTAAAATGGATGAAACTGAATGGTGGATTTGAGGATATAGGATTGACTAAGTAGACGAGTTTTTGATTGGCTTCCATAATCACTTTGGATATGAGGGTTTGATAATGTATATGTTACCGTGTGAGAAATGTTAAATGTGGGATTATTAGTTGGTTTTAGTGAGTGATATTGATTACTACTTGAGCTATGGTATGAGAGTGAGAGTAAGCTACATTATTGGGAAGTTTTAGCACTTGTTTTAATAACTAGAAAGGGTAATGGTATGGTTGACACCAATTGCTAGGTTAAAGAACATAGTTTCAATTTATGGTTTTAGGAACTCTGAGGTGATAAAGTGTTGTTACAATTAAGACCTTGTTTCTTGGGAATTTGATGGTAAGTAAGTTTTAGGATGTCAAATTTGAAAGAATACTCCTTGGGATGATGTTGTAGCTGAGTGTAAATCCGCTTTTGGAAATCCTTAATAAGTAAAAGGATAGAGAAACTTGAGATCCTATTGATTTTTCAGATTTTGGGGTTGGTATGTTGCTACCTTGTTTTGAAATGAGAATCTTGTGGTATATTTGAGGAACTTTCTCTTGGAGTTTATAGCTTGGTATTGGGATTCTTGATTAAAGGTTTATTTGTTTTGAGGAACCCATAGTTGACACTAGTTGGATACGAATATAGCTTTGTTGGAAGCCTTGACCTTAGACTTGTGAAAGTTGTTTCTGGATGTTTGAGGATTTGGAGCGATGAGATCACACTTATAGTGGAGTACCTTGTTTCAGGGAACAGATTAGGATGAGGTAACATAAGCGATTGAGGAAACCCTTGGGAGCGATGTGGTTATGAGTTTTGTTGTTAGGAAGTTTTTGGAACCGTTTTGAGTGTTTTTGTTTGTGATAAAGGTGTCTGGCGTTTCCTTGTTGACTAATTTCCCTTCTTCCTTGATCATGAGCGTTATCGTTCATACCTCTCTTCCTTACTTCATCATACTCCTCTCATAAGTTTGATGTTGGTAACCTATGAAACTCCATCTTTGACACCCTTTTAGGTTCGACTTCAATTCTTACCCCATGATATTCATACAGCTCTTTTGATTAGTTAAGCTTGAATCCGCTTAGCATACTTGCTCCTATGATGTCTAAGTTACTTTTCACTTCGAGGAATTTCTAAACATTTCAAACTACCAGTTTCGTTTCATTCTTGAAAGTTTATGTCACTTCTGCAAACCTAACCTATTTTTGAAGACTTGAAAATGAAAATTTGATTTAGTTCCCTATTCCTTTTTTGAATATAAACTCATTTATCGTAATTTTAATTTCTAAACCCGAGTTTTCGTTAAGATTTGTCCAATTTCTGTTAATTTTGATCCATTTATGACTTCTTTGTCAAGGTTTAATGTTACATTTTTAGGGATTTGACCCCAATTGGGTTTAAAAGTGAAACCTTCATTTCTATTTTGGCTTTTTGCAAAAGAAAATTTGAGTGGACTACCTTTCTCTTACTTTGATTTTAGCGTTGATCGGATGTTAGAACTAGTTATTGGAGACATTTGATAACTTGTCCTACCGCTTATCGGCGAATAGTTTTTGTTTAAAATTTGTCTCTGATTTGGAAAGATAGCGTTCTTGTGTGCACGACAAGATCAATTCCATTCCATGAATGAGACTTACATTCTTGGAAAACTCTTCATTAATGTTTTGAAGGTATTTTGGTTTTCGAATTTTACAAATGATTTGCCTTTTTACCTTATCTTTGATATGAAATGTGGATGTTCCTGCCTTATCAACAAGAGTATCACCGTTTCATTGAAAAGATACCTATATTTTTCTTATGATTATATTATTAAGATGTTGTTTACTATAATTTCTCTTTCTAAGTTTCGAGGACGAAACTTTTTAAAAGGAGGGGTGATTGTAACACCCCGTAATTTCGGACCGTTATTTTATTGCGAAAGTAATTTATTAATCAAGTTGAATTTAATATTAATGTATTTGAAGTAATAATAATTCAATGAAATATAATTCTATTATATTTTGAAGTAAGGTATTTATTTTGATAGTTTCGAAATGTTTAAAAATAGTTTAAACCATGTAAAAACCTTTTATTTCGAAATAAGGGCATATCGGGAAAAATGGCAATTCTTTTGAAAATTGGGCAAACGATTTTGGAAATGGGTCATATGAGTACTCAATCTTCTTGTAATCTCGTGTTTAAGAACTTTGGCATTGTCGGAATTTGTATTTGACAAACGGTTCTAATTATCGTCGAAACGAGCCAAAACCGACTAATGAAATTCCGCCAAATCCCGCTCCTCTTTCTCCTTTCTCGGCACACCTCCTCTTCCTCCTTCCCATTTCTTCCTAAAACTTCTTTTGTTCTTCTTTTGGTGCTCTTGACCGAATTCCTCAAAAAAAAAAAAAATAATAATCTTACAATCGTAATTTCATCATAATTTCTTCGTTTCTAGTCCGATTTTCGCAAAATTTATATTTTCGGAATCCTCTTTTCAAGATCTACATCCTAGTATGTTTTAATTTCAGTTTTAATTATGTCGATTTTGGCTGATTTTGGGCATAATTTCGGTTTTTGTACTTATAATTGTGTTTTTATTGTTTGTTTAGGTGAAGATTTGGAAGATGAGTTTGGAGACTCATATATAGTTGAAGATAGTGGCTAGTTGTATATTAGGGTTTGGTGTTCAAGGTGCTAGTTGCTCATTTTGTTGTTAAAGGTAACATATTTCAGGTTACTCGACGAATAAATGTCACATTCTTTGCTTCTTGTATGATTTTTGTGAAGGTTATTTGAGTAGTTTATTTCACATGAAAATATAGGTTAAATTCATGTCTTTTGTATGTTAAGTTCACTTTTTAGTATGGAAATGAAATGGGAATGATTAATTGATGCTTCAGACGATGTTAAACTAAACAAAAATGGAAAAAAATGGAGGGTTTGGGGTGGCGGCCAGCAGGCCCAGGCAGGCCCACGGCAGGCCCTGGGTTGGCCCGGGTTGGCCCGTTGCTTGTTTCGCGGTTTTTCATGCATTATTTGTCGTTTCGGGTTTATTAATGTTATATTTAGTATAAGTAACAAATGGGTAATCTTTTGAAATGAATCATATTAGTAGTAAATATAATGTTGATGGTAAAATTATGTTTATATTGGTAGTTGCATATGTTAGGATGATATGAAATTGTAAAGAATAGGCTTAAAATGAATTTTATAACGATAATTGCAATGTTTGGTGATTAAGCCGAAAACTGAGCCTTGGTCCCTTTGACTGAATCGATGTCGATGTTTGTGTGATTGGTCACCACGATTTAACCGCACTGTCGCGCAGACCGGGGTTGCGGGTAAAAATTCGGTTGGATGTAAATTATTGTGGAAAATGGATAATTGGCCTTATTCTTGTTTTAGGCCATTTATTATGTTTTTATTTCACATATGTTGTTGGTTGATTTGAATGGTTTCTTATGTTGTAGAAACGGCCCTAGATTCCCTGGAACCTTTAATATTGTCAAGTTTGGACTCTTTGCCTCTCTTTTGGTTAATTGGGTGTCCTACTTGTCTTGTGTGGTGTGGGCTAAAGTATTCAAGCTGGGACCTAGATTGGTTTTATTTAGGTCCTAGGTGAGTGTTTCTGCCTTCATCATAGATAGGCCATTATAGTCTTTGACGAGTGTATGTTCACTGCTTGATAGCCTCTGTGTTCCTGACTTGGTGGGATTATATCCAAGTTGGGGCATGACCTCGTTACTTATTTTGATAGTAAGTGGCCAGCTTAAGTACTAGCCAACCCTTTGGTGGACTCCTTAGGGTACTCACTTTGTTTTAGAAAAATTGTGAGTCTTGGGTGCGGTGGTGTGTATCCGCATGTCTAGGTCTGCGCAGATTTTAGGCTAGGGTTGTGTTGTGTCTTGGCCATGTTTTGATAGAACCTCTGAGCCATGATACCGGTTCGATTACCTTCCCTACCTCGTGGTATAGACTCGAGATTCTGAGTGACTATTGACCGTACTAAGAACTTATGCCTGTCTTTGATATATTGTCCTTTCTTGTATGGTGATTTTATGAATTGTAATAGGTGAGATGCAAGCCGGTTACAATTGATAAAGTTTGGATTACTGCTTGTTATATGTTTCACATGATAGTTTAATTTGGTCAGTTTAGAGTTCACTTGTTAGAATATTTGATATCTAGATTGTTTATGATGTTGTTTACATGTTACATTACATGTTACATTAAATATGACATTTCGTGGCTGGGAGGACTCGAAGTTACTCCCCACTGAATTGTGGCTTTCGTGTTTGTATAAAATGCGATTGACAGGTTGATGATGATTAGATGGGGTCACAGACGAGCTAGTGAGCAAAAGAAACTTGGACTTAGTTTGGTTATTTTGTAGTAAACCTTTAAAAATTTGGTTGTGTTTATATTTTGAAGGGACATATGTCTCCCTCTCTTACTTTGGTTTGTATCACATTATTCTCGTGACTTTAGTTATGTTATGTAAATTAGTGTGTTAGTATTTGCAGGTTTTGGCACTCTTCCTTTGGAAGTGTTTGTGATTGGTTTAGAAAAGTTTTTGAAATTACAGGTTTTATCTAGTTGAACCAATTACAAACATATCCTGTCAGTTTTTCTGTAGAATTTACGTGTTTATTTATCGCTAAAAATGAGGGTGTCACAACCTCCCTCTTCTTCCACCCTATCACCCCTTCACATTCCACATAACTCTCCACCTCAAAACGCTCCCATTGATTCACCACAAAATTCACCAACTCACTCACAACATTCCAACCACACAAACGAAACCGAATATCCACGAAACAATCTCATAAACGAAGACATGGCGGACCAACCTATGGGCTATTACAATAGACCGGACCCCAACCGTGCATGTTCGGCTATCAACTATGGAGCCCTTGCTCCCAATACATTTGAACTCCGGCATCATGTAATCAACTACATCCAACAAGACACTTTCCATGGTATGAAGAATGAAGATGCACACCAACATCTTACCTCCTTCAAAGAAAAAGCGGGTTCCATTAAGCATAACGATGTGACGGAGGAGCAAATTCTCTTGATACTCTTCCTCATTACATTGAAGGACAATGCTAAGAAATGGTTGAACTCCCATGAGCCAGGCACGTTCACTACTTGGGAAGCTCTATCCAAGGCCTTCATCAACAAGTTCTACCCACCTTCTAAGACCGCAAGGATTGGTCATGAGATTCAAACTTTTAAACAAAGACCAATGGAGACTCTAAGTGAAGCTTGGGAGCATTTTAGAGACCTTATAACATCTTGTCCACACCATGGCATCCTGAATGGATGACCACCCAAACCTTTTTCCAAACGCTTGAGCAAAGGTTTCGGGACATGATCGTGGCGGCATCGGGTGGAAATTTTGATGGAATGAATGGCGCTCAAATCATGGAAATGATTCAAAACATTTCCGAGATGGAGAGTAGTTATGCTAGAGATGTTGACTATAAAAGTGAAGGACCTTCCAAGATAGAGTTGGAGTACAAGACAAAATTGGATAATTTGACAAAGGAATTTGAAGAGTTCAAATTGGCAAAGAAGCATGGAGACTCGAAGCATGCCAATGAAGGAGGACCTAGACACTCCAAGGTTTATTACGTAAAAGAACCTAAGTCTCCACCTATGCACTATCCTCCTCAAATGATTTGCGATTATTGTGGCGGTGTGGGGAACACTATTGAGTATTGTTCATCTATTCCTCAAGAAGATCAACAAGAGTGCTTTTTTCTTCAAGAGCAAGGTGCACCAAGGGTCTCCTATCAACGTTATGAGACCCTTTACCGTGCCTTCCCTAATCAAGACCCTAAGCTTTCATACGCGGGGCAACCATTGGACCCCAAATATAAAAAACCTCAATATATGCCTCAACCCAAACCCGGTCACTCTAGGCAATACCATCAAAACCAAGGCCAAGGCTCCAACTACCGAGGCCAAAGACAATATGACAATCCAAACTAAATCCCACCTCATCAAAGAGACAACTACCGCAACGAAAACCAAAACCCTTCATACCAACAACAAGGCTACCAATCAAATCAACAATCTCATCAACCATTCAACCAAAAACAAGGATACCAACAACAAGGGTATCAACAATAACAAAATTTCAACCAACCTCCACAAAACCAACAATACATAGAACCACTTAATCCTAACTCTTCCATTGAGAAATTGCTAAGAGACATGGATGCCAAAGTGGATAATTAATTCAAGGCCTTAAGACCGAATTGTCAAATGTCCAAGCACATCAAAGGACATTTGATTCATATATGGCAAACCAAAACCCTTCTTCTTCTCAAAGGGCTCCTCACTCATTGCCTCCTCAAGGCTCCCATCCTAGGGATGGAACACCACCGCACCAACAAGCCCATGTGGTGACTTTGAGGAGTGGGAAAGACTTGGAGGATCCCTACAAGGACTATGAAGCTAAGAGAAATAGAGTTGTTATGAGAGATGGTGAGGAGAGTCCACCTCCCTCACCATCAAGTTGGGTTGACCACACCAAGAAAGGGAAATTGGGTGACTATATTAAGAATGATGACAATTTTGTGTTGGAAGAGATAGTGGTTGAAAGAGACCAAGAGAGAGTGGTTGAAAGAAACCAAGAGAAAGGTGAAGAAGCAAGTGAAGTGGCTAACACCAAGCAAGCCTCATCTCCTAAAAAGACCATTAACCCTCCAATCCCATTTCCTAATAGAAGTAGAGCCATGAGGAGAGGAAATTCTCCAAATTCTTGGACATGTTGAAGAAGCTTGAAGTTTCATTGCCTTTCACCGAGGTAGTGACACAAATGCCGCTCTACACAAAATTCTTGAAGGATGTGTTGACCAAGAAGAGAAGCATTGAAGGAGATGGTCTTGTCTCTCTTAGAGGAGAATGTAGTGCAATCTTACTCAATCCCATGCCGGAGAAATTACAAGATCCGGGTAGTTTTTCCATCCCATGCACGATGGGTAATGTGAGCATAAAAAGGGCCCTTTGTGATCTTGGTGCTAGTGTTAGCATTCTACCTCTTCCCATTGCAAAGAAATTTGGGTTACATGACATGATTCCCACATCCATGACATTACAACTTGCGGATAGATCGGTACAAAGACTGATGGGTGTGATTGAGGATGTGCCGGTCAAGGTTGGCAACTTCTATATCCCGGCGGATTTCGTTGTACTTGATATTCCGGAGGATCAACAAACACCAATAATTCTAGGAAGGCCTTTCCTAGCAACCGGGGATGTTAATATTAGTGTCAAGGAGGGGAAACTCACCTTCAAGGTAGGAGGGAATGTTGTTGAATTCTCTTTGACCGGGGCCATGTCACAACCTATGTCTGAAAGTGTCTACTCCATCGACATGTTGGAAGAAGCTATTGAAGAAGCTAAAGACAAGTGCTCGGGGGAGCATTTGGAGGAAGACTATGAAGTTCTACCACCTATCTTGGATGAAGTTGAGGGTCGGAGCCCTCCCAAGGTAGATCTCAAACCTTTGCCCCCTTCCCTTGAATATGCCTATCTTGATGAGGCACACTCCTTCCTCGTTATCATTAATGCGGATCTAACGGCTTCCCAAAAATAAAAACTCTTGAAATTTCTTAAGGAAAACAAGAAAGCCATTGGGTATAGCCTTGATGACTTCACGGGAATCGATCCCCGAGTGTGCATGCACCGCATCACACTTGAGAATAGATTCACACCTTCCGCTCAACCTATGAGAAGGTTAAATGAGAAATTGAAGGAGGTGGTAAGGAAGGAAGTTGATAAGTTGCTTGAGGCCGGAATTATATACTCCATCTCCGGGAGCGAATGGGTTGGCCTGGTTCAAATCGTCCCCAAAAAGGGCGGTATGACCGTGGTTGAGAATAAGGATGGTGAACTCATCTCCACCGGACCGGTCACGGGATGGAGAATGTGTATCGACTATAGGAAGCTTAATTCCGCCTCAATCAAAGATCACTTTCCCTTACCATTTATTGATCAAATGCTAGAGAGACTTGCAAAACATGAGTATTTTTGCTTTCTTGACGGTTATTCCGGGTTTTTCCAAATACCCATCCACCCGGATGACTAAGAAAATACTACTTTTACTTGGCCTTACGGTGTCTTCGTATATCGAAAAATGCCATTTGGCTTGTGCAACGCTCCCGGGACATTTCAACGGGCCATGATGTCTATCTTTTCCGAGTTCATAGAGAAGTCTATGGAGGTGTTCATGGATGATTTTAGTGTCCATGGCACCTTCTTTGAGGATTGCATAAAGAATCTCTCCCTTGTTCTCCAAACATGCATCCGATATAATTTGAAATTGAATTGGGAGAAGTGCCATTTTATGGTATAAAAGGGTGTAGTTCTAGGACATGTAATTTCTAAAGAGGGGATCCAAGTGGATAAAGCAAAAGTGGAGGTGATTGAGAAACTTCCCCCACCCACAAATGTCAAGGGTGTGAGGAGTTTCTTAGGCCACGCGGGGTTTTATCAACGTTTCATCAAAGACTTTGCGAAAATCGGTAAACCCCCCACCTCACTTTTGGCTAAAGACACTCCCTTCATATTTGATCATGCTTGTCTTGAAAGTTTTTGTAGGCTTAAGAAAGCTTTGGTGTCAGCTCCGATAGTTCAACCACCTAATTAGGATCTCCCATTTGAACTAATGTGTGATGCGAGTGATTTCGCCTTAGGTGCGGTTTTGGGCCAAAGACATGATAAGAAGCTCCATGTGATAGCATATATAAGAAAGACCCTAGACAATGCACAATGCAACTACACCACCACAGAAAAAGAAATGTTGGCGGTGGTGTATGCCTTTGAGAAGTTCCGGCCTTACCTCTTATGTTCCAAGGTCATTGTCTACACGGATCATACCGCCATCAAGCAACTCATGGTCAAGAAATATGCTAAACCAAGGTTGATTCGTTGGGTTTTGTTTTTTTTCTTTTTTGGTGAAATGTCAGTTCTCATTAAGATCAAAGTAGTCTATTACAAACTACCAACACCTATTAACTTAACCACAGCTACATTACAAAAGATCTTAAGTTATACTATTGAACAAGAGTTTATCAGACTGCCCTATGCAATGCTGTTGCATTCTGTTTTTAACTAACTTCATAATCTGCTCAATGATGACTTCAGGACTACACAATAATGCATTCAATCTAGCAGAATTCCTCTGCTGCCAAATATAGTAATAGAATGCCATTATAGCTAACAAGCAGGTCTTCCTCTTCAAATTGGACCACTTCCTCCTGCCAATCCAGATGATAGCATTACCTGCAGGCTCAGAGATATGGAGTCTCTGACATACACCCTTGAGAATAAGTTGTCCATAATGACAATGCTGCAATAAATGAACCACAGTCTCTTGAGCAACATGACAAACACAGCATATATCATCAGTTGTAATCCCATGGCGAAACAACTTGTCTTTAACATTTAGGGCATTCTTAAACAGCAGCCAACAGTAGAAGCTATGCTTTGGCAGCATCCACTTGTGCCAGATCAACTTTGCCCATCCAACCTTTTGTTCTTTATGTCTCAACCACTCATACCCTGAACACACAATATAACCACTCCCATTAGCAAGCCACTTTCCAGACGAGTACCCAGCTTGGAAAATGTCACGAACCTTACAAATGGCTTTCTAGTTGCCACTCATATGATTCTTAGGAGAGTAAGAACCCCAATCAGTCCCTTTCATATATATTTGATGGATCTATTTAACCCAAAGATTATCTGGCTTAATATATATTCACCAAACAAGTTTACCCATTGTGGCAATGTTCCAGTCCTGGCTATAACGTATGCCCAACCCACCTTCAGTCTTAGGAAGGCAGACCTGTTGCCATGCTACCACAGGGGACCTCATATAATCACTAGTCCCATCCAAAATATAGTTTCGACAAATATTATCAATTTTCTTCAAAACACACTTAGGAATTAAGAAAATGTTAGACCAATAAGTATAAAGGGACACTAACACTGACTTAACAATCACCAACCTACCAGCATATGTTAACTTTCTAGCACCAATGGCTCTGATCTTCTCCACTATCTTCTCAACCAAAATATTGCAGTCTTTACTTGCTGGCCTACCAGTAGTTATAGAAACCCCCAAGTACTTAAAAGGGAGTGTCCCTTCCACACACCCAGAGAGAGCAATGATTTGATCCTTTGCATCCCATTAAAGTACACATTGGATTTCTGCTTGTTCATTTTTAAGCCAGAAGAGCAAGAAAACGTAGCAAACGATCTGAGCAAGACCATAACAGAATCAATATCTCCTCGTGAGAATAATAATAAATCATCAGCGAATATTAGGTGGCTAAGTCTCAATTTTCCACATAAGGAATGAAATTTAAAGTCCAACACTTCAGTAGAGAAATGTAAAATTCTGGACAAATATTCCATAGCTATGGTGAATAAGAGTGGAGACAATGGATCCCCCTGTCTCAATCCTTTTTGTCCCTTAAAGAAACCAAATGGCTTTCAAAGCTATAGAGTATGAAGCAGTGGACACACATTCCATTACTAGCTTAATGAAATGAGGAGGAAAGTTGAGAGCCTGCATCATTTGCTCCAGAAACCATCAATTAACAGAATCATAGGCTTTCATCAAGTCTACCTTGATTAGACATCTAGGAGAGACAGCTGCCCTATTATAAAGCCTAATTATATCCTGACAAACCAGAATATTCTCAACAATATTTCTGCCTTTGATGAAGCCCCCCTGATTTGGACTGATAATAGTAGGAAGAATCATGGCCAATCTAGTACACAGCAACTTTGAGATAACCTTGTACACCACATTGCAACAGGAAATTGGCCTAAATTGTGTAACATTTCCAAGAATAGCCACTTTAGGAATCAAAGTCACCATTGTGTGATTAACTTGTTTGAGTAATTTACCAGTCCTGAAGAAATCATGGACAGCAGAACACAGGTCAGGTCCCACAATACTCCATGCATCTTTAAAGAAAGCACTAAAGTACCCGTCAGGGTCGGGTGCTTTATGGCTAGGAATGGAAAACACAGCTTCTTTGATCTCCTGGGAAGTGATAGGAGAAAGAAGAAGAGTCCACTGGTCAAGACTACAAACCCTGCCTCTCTGTACCACCTGGAAATTGATAGGTCTAACATCAACAGTCCTCCCCAGTAACTTCTGGTAAAAGTTCAAGAAGGCTTGCTGAATTTGCCCTGTAGCAGTAACCCAATTCCCTTGTTCATCAGCAATTCTAAGCACTTTATTTCTGACCTGCCTACCTTTAATATAATTGTGAAACATTTTAGAATTGCAATCACCTTCACACAACCAAGAAGCTTTGGAATTCTGTAATAGAAAACTATCACTAGCTTCCTGTAACTCTCTATACTCCTTGGCGGCATGAATTTCCATGTTAATAAGATCATGATTACAAGGATCAGTACTCAATTGTTGTTGAATGGACTCCAGATTTTGCCAGGCTCGAATAGCATTATTTTCTATGTCAGCAATGAGGGATTGATTAAGTTCTTTCAGTGGCCTCTTAAGTAACTTCGGCCTTCTTACAACCTTAAACATTAGGGTACCCTGGATATCAGAACTCCAAGTTGCATGTATACAAGGTAAGAACTGATCCACTTTACTCTACAAATTAAAATATTTGAAGTTTCTTTTTCTCACAGGATTGGAATTATGACTCTGAAGGATGCAAGGGGTATGGTCAAAATAACCCTCAACAAGGACCTTGGATAATCTGTGGTGACTTCAATACTGTACTTAAGCCTGCAGAGAGACTGAGGGATCAGAGTACTGAAGAGGAGATGACTGACTTTCAGGATTGTATTGATATGTGTGGTGTTCTTGATATAGCTGCCATGGCATAAGTATCCTCCCTCTACACTAACCAATCATGATTGACTAAAACCCTATCCAATCTACTATAAACCCTTGTGCTGGGTTCTTGCTTGTTATTCCAAGTAAAATAGGATCCCATGGCAGCTATATCAAGAACACCACACATATCAATACAATCCTGAAAGTCAGTCATCTCCTCTTCAGTACTCTGATCCCCCAGTCTCTCTGCATGCTTAAGTACAGTATTGAAGTCACCACAGATTATCCAAGGTCCCTGAATCAAGCTTGCAAAACTACACAACTTACTCCATAACACTTTCCTTTCCTGAACATCATTGAACGCATAAACCATAGTAAAATAAAAGGAAAAACCACTACCAATTTCATCCACATACATGTGAATAAATTGAGCATTATACTCAATAAAATGGATTTTATAAAGGTTAGGTTTCCACAGAATCCAAACCCTTCCCCCAGAATGCCATTGAGTATTAGTGGATATACACCAACCAGCACACACATCACTTCTTATTCTATTTAGAGACGAAGGTTTCACCTTCATCTTAAGGAGGCCAAATAATCCAATACTATGATGATGTAGAAACCATTTGATGTATTTCTGCTTGGAAGGACTATTTAACCCCCTAACATTCCAAAATCCTATCATGATGCCCCCCCCCTATCAGGGGGTAAGACCTGAATCTCAATACCAAATCTTGGTGTTGCATTATTCAAAGCTTCTAGAAAGGATTGGTTCCCAAATTTAACAGAACTAAACCCCTTATCAAGAAGCTCCTGTCTACTCAGTCTAATAACAGGTCTTGTAGGAGTAGCCATACGAGAAGTCCCATTACTATTTTCAGACACCTGCAAATTATATTGCTGCTCAACAGGAGTACAGGCTGGTGAAGGATTAGGATTAGGAATAGGAGCAGCTGAAGGATGCCTAGGAGTACCCTGAACAGTAGGTTGGGTCCTAGGAGGAACCTGAGGTTTAGGTTGCCACCTCTGAACTACCTTCTGCTTTAGCTTCTGCTTACTCTTAACTTTGACACATGTTTTCCCCTCATGTCCAATACCTTTACAGACATGGCAAAGTATAGGATTCCATTCAGCTTCAACCTTAATCACTACCAATTGTCCTTCTTCATCCAAAAACCTCACCTCACCAGGTACAGGGCTCCCAAATGGAACATCAATCATAACACATGTAAACCCCAACCTTGTTCTATCACTAGTAGCTCCATCACACTTCACAAAGTCCCTCATTAGACCAGCAATTCTGGGTATACAGTTGCCCCAAAATTTTAAAGGGAGATTCAGCAACTTAATCCATACAGGCACAACTTTTACCTCCGCCTTAGTCAGTGGTTCCTGCTCAGACCATGGGCGAACAATCAATGGCTTGTTATCAAACAGGAAATGACCTTGTTGTAACACAGCCTCCTGGTCCGCTTTTTTCCCAAACCTGACCAGAAACACGCCACTAGGGAAGAAAAAAATTCTATCAAACTTATGTGCTTCCCAGAGACGGTAAATGAAATCCTCCACCACATCCCAGGGAGGGTTCGCCCCAAGAATAAAGCAGATGACAGAATTTTTTCAAAAATCAAGTTCAGGCTTAACATCAGCTGCAGTAAATTGGAGCATACCTGTAGGTTCCTCCTCAATTATTTCAAGCGGTTTCTTATTCTTCCCCTTATTCTGCACAATCCATTCTTCAGTTTCCTCGTCCATAATAAGATCATCCAATTCCAGCGGCTCAATATCAACTGGGTTTGAAACAATCTTAATACCAGACGAAGATGGCCTTGCCAGAGTGAAATCAAGAGGAGAAAATCTATTTTTGTTAAAACTTTTATGATTTTTAGACAACGAAGATGAATTTTTTGCGATCGTCATTACTAACCCTAACTTCGATGAAGATTCTATCGCCTTTTTTTTCCTTTTCTTTCTCTTTCTATCTCTAAGGCATTTTTTTCACCACAACGTTTGTTGCTTATCTTCCGTACTCAGATCAAGTCATAATTTTGGGTTTTGTTGTTACAAGAGTTCGATGTCATAATCAAGGATAAGCCGGGATTCGAGAATCTTGTTGCGGATCATTTGTCAAGGTTGACTAGAGAATCCCGAGGGGATGATGATGATAGAATCCCCATTGATAAGTGGTTTCCCGATGACTCTATCTTAGCTATCACGCACTCCGACCCTTGGTATGCGGATATAGCTAACTACTTGAGCTCTAACTTTATCCCGGAAGAACTTGACAACCAAGCTAGGAAGAAGTTGAGATATGAGTCTAGGAGATATGTATGGGAATATCCTTTCCTATATAGAATATGCAATGATGGGATTTATCGAAGATGTGTTACTCAAGAAGAAGGTCAAGCAATTCTTAAAGCTTGCCATGCTACTAGTTATGGAAGGTATTTGTCCACCTCTAGGACCCAAGCTTGGGTTCTTCATTATGGGTTCTATTGGCCCTCCCTATTCAAAGATGCATATGCCATGATTCACTCTTATAATTCATGTCAAAGAAGAGGTAATATAGGAAGAAGAGATGAAATGCCTTTGAACAACATTTTGGAGGTGGAGCTCTTCGATGTATGGGGCGTGGATTTCATGGGACCGTTTCCATCATCATTTGGCAACCAATACATATTGGTTGCGGTGGATTATGTGTCCAAATGGATTGAAGCAATCGCCGCCCCTACCAATGATTCGAAGGTAGTGACCAAGTTATTTAAAGACTACATTTTCCCCCGCTTTGGAGTGCCCCGAGCCGTTATAAGTGATGGTGGATCACATTTCATTAATCGCACCATCTACTCTCTTCTTAAAAAGTATGGCGTCCGGCACAAATTAGCTCTTGCATACCACCCCCAAACCAACGTGCAAGTGGAAGTGTCGAATCGACAAATCAAGGCTATTTTGGAGCGGGTTGTGAACAAGTCTAGGAAGGATTGGAGTGCTAAGCTCAATGATGTGTTATGGGCTCTAAGAACCGCTTACAAGACCCCAATTGGCACTACTCCTTACCATTTGGTCTATGGCAAGTCTTGCCATTTACCTCTTGAGCTAGAGCAACCCAACACTTAGGAGAAAAAGGAGAAAAAGCAAGGAGAGGAAGTCCATGCCGGCAGCCCGCCCACTAGCAGGGGATTACACTGAAGATCAAAATTTAAGAATTGGGGGTGCTCTCTGCCGGTGGACCGGCGGCAGCCAGTGCCCTCCACCGACAGCGAGTTGAAATTTTCTAAAGGAAAAATCGAATTTTTTTTAAAAAGGCATGTGTTCTCTGCCGGCAGACCGGCTGCCGGTTAGCTCACCGGCAGAGACGCACAATTACAGCCTTAATCTACCCGTGAGACACCCTTCCTTTACTCATTCTTTCTCAATTCCTCTTCTCTCTAACCCTCCTTTCTCCTCTCCATCACCATCCAAACACCTCAAACCTTCTTCAAACCTCCATCAAATCACCACCAACCACCATCAAACCTTCACCCACCATCAATCCATCACTCCGCCTTCCTTTTTCAACCTCCATTCAACCAAAATTATGGCTAACAAGAGGACTAGAGCGGAAATGGCATTGGCTCAATAAAGGCTAGTTGAGGAGGCGGCTTCGGACACCAACCCGGATCCCGAATTTCCGGATGTGGTGTTTGCAACTCAAGCACAGAAAGGTAAATTTATCTTATTCAAGAATCACTCCCTTACCCCAACTAGATTTATTTGTCGCCCTGCAATGCGAAGTTTGGGACTGGATACGGAGAGCTATGAGCTGTTTAAAGGTGTTGGGATAAAAGGGATATATGACTTATATGAGGAAACCTATCCCCGTCTCACTTGGGAGTTCCTTAGTAGTTTTTGCCTTGACAAACACCGGCAAACACCAAATACATTTCCGATTAATGAACCGACACCACTCCATGTCTCTTGGTAGACTATGCCGAATTTTTGGTTTAAAAAATTCCCCAAACCACAAGCCACCCGAGAACATGCACTTTTCTATTGTTTGGAAGGCCATCTCGGGGTTAGAGGACCGAAATGGATTAAAACGACCGGAAATTGCTTGCTATAATGCCCCTATGAGAATATGGCACCGATTCATGGGGTATACGGTTTTTGCAACTAATGAACCGTGGGTGTTCCGTGTTTTGAGCTCCAAATTTTGGGCTCTTACTTCCTCACGGCCCCAACCCCTTACCTGATAAATGTGGATCATCATTTGGCCCTTCACTTGAGCAAACTTTCAAAATCTCTGGGGCAAAGAGTTCCCCTTCATGTGGATGGCCTCATCACCCGAATTGCCAAATGTCTTGACAACCCGGTGGATTTGTCCACCTTGCGTTGGATTCGTGGTGAGACTTA
This sequence comes from Silene latifolia, assembly GCF_048544455.1. NCBI lineage: Eukaryota > Viridiplantae > Streptophyta > Magnoliopsida > Caryophyllales > Caryophyllaceae > Silene > Silene latifolia. The sequence continues at coordinate 54,569,566 of NC_133527.1, read as the reverse complement.
TATCACGAAGGATTGGTTGACGAAGAAACTTGAGTGGATTAAAACCAATCCTTTCAATGGGATTGACTATTGGCAAATTCAAAAGAAGAATTCGGTCCCGATTCCTAGTGCATCCAAATTTAAAATTACACCCGGTCAAGACTCTTACCTCCTTGAATTTGAGGTAGAGGCCGACGAGTCCCAACCTCCCCCGACTCACACAATTGTCTACCGGAGGGACAACCGGACGGAGACCCCATCTAGTCTTCAATACTCCATGCCCAACCCACCCTTCTAACCACCACCCTTCCAATCTCAAGCATAGGGTGGCAACTTTGGTGAGGGCTCCTCTAGCCAACCTCCTCCTCCACTGGCCCCACTCCACGCCGACTTGATTACCTTCATGAATGATATGCGGTTGGGTATGCAAACCGTCGCTAGTGAGACGCACGGTATAGAGCAACGGTTGGACCGGATTTACTATGACCAATCGGTGGGTCAATTTCTGGTCTACGATGACTATAGAAGGAGGAACTACGACCACCCATCCAGACTCTACCCTTCCTATTACCTCGAGCCGGATGGTGGGTACCACAATAAGGGGAGGTTTGTTTATGCCGATATCAATCTTCGGCCGGATTACTTCGCCTCCCCGGTTTTCCCCCCTCCCGCTTCTCAAGGGGAGGGGCATGATGCGCAATGGTATGGAGGCTCACCCTCCATTTTTGGGCGACTCGAGGTTGGGGGTGGTTCGGGAGGGGGCACGGAAGTCTTCATCGACTCTACCACGGGATTTGGCGACCCCTCCATCCCAATGAGCACCGATGACTTCCTTAGGGAAACCGAGTTCGGAACCGGGGAAGAGGATGATGATGAGGAGGAGGAGGACAACGAGTCCTAGGAGGCCTAGTCATTCGGCCTACCTTTGCTTCCTTTCCAATCTAAAGACATGTATGATTCCCTAAATCCAAACCTTTTCATCCATATTTTCATTTTGTATGCATTTAGTTAGTTGTATGATATGTATCATAGAATCATGTAGTTTCATTCATTTAAGCTTGCATTAGATTTCAATTTTGTAAAATATTGTCACATATAGGAATTGCATTCATTTAGCATAGTTTGCATTGTTATTTCCATATTGCATGTAGCCTAGTTCATGCATTGCATCCCCATTTAAAAACACAAAAAAAAAAATTGAAAAATTGAAAATTTCACAAAAACACACATTTTAATTTCCGAATCTCCTCCATACACTATGTACATAGATAAGTGTGGGGAGGAGATTCCATATATTCAAAAAAATCAAAAACATACTTAACACTAATGAGATTCCATATATTCAAAAAGTCAAGTTCTTATGAGTCCACCTAAATATTTGAGTCCATAAGTTATCTCTACATCCCTTAGATCTTCCACTAAGGATGGTTGAGATTGAAAGCAAAAAAACATACTTAACACTAATGAGTTTTCTATACACTAATTAATCCCACTTTCTCTCTCTAGCTTTAATTATGCATTCACTAATTCATTATCATACACTTAACAAAAAAAAAGTTTTCTTATGCTTCAAAGTTTATACAAATTTTACGAATGTAATTCTAACGGGAAAAAGTGTAACTTTAACAAAAAAAAGCGGTTTTGACGTAATTTATTTTGTTTTTTGTAATTTTGAGACGAGTTTACGACATTTTAATATTTTTAGAGTGTAACTTTAACAGAAAAAAGTGTAATTTTAAACTACAAAGCGGTTTTGACGTATATTATTTTGAAACTTGTAAGTTTATACAAATTTTTTTTTGTAGAGAAAAAGTTTATACAAATTTTATGACACTTTTACTCTTTTAAAAGTGTAATTTTAACAAAAAAAAAGTGTAACTTTAACAAAAAGAAAGCGGTTTTGACGGAATTTTCAAATTTTACGACAAATTTTGAGAATTTTTTTTTAAAATTTTTTAAAATTTTAACACAACTCATTGTAAACTGAGTGATTTATAAGTGTAACTTTAATCTTTTAGAAGTGTAACTTTAGTCCATTAAAGTGTAATTTTAGTCCATTAAATTGTAATTTTAGTCCAGAAGTCTAACTTTATTCCATTAAAGTGTAATTTTAGTCCATTAAATTAAAATTTTAGTCCATTGAGAGTGTATCGTTAGTCCATATTAAAAGTGTAACTTTAATGCATTGAGAGTGTAACTTTAGTCCTTTGAGAGTATAATTTTAGTCCATTGAGAGTATAACTTTAGTCATTTGAGATGGTAACCTTAATAGAGATAAATGTAACTTTAATGGAGATAAGTGTAATTTTAATAGATAAAAGTGTAATTTTAATGGAGAAAAGTGTAACTTTAACAGAAAAAGTATAATTTTAAGAGATAAAAGTGTAATTTTAATAATAGAGAAAAATGTAACTTTAACAGAAAAAATGTAACTTTAATAGAAAAATGTGTAACTTTAATATAAAAAAAGTGTAATTTTAATGGATAAAAGTGTAACTTTAATAATAGAGAAAAATGTAACTTTAACAGAAAAAGTGTAACTTTAATAATAAAAAGTGCAATTTTAAGAGATAAAAGTGCAATTTTAATAATAGTGAAAAATGTAACCTTTAACAAAAAAATGTAATTTTAATAGAAAAAAGTGTAACTTTAATAAAAAAAAGTGTAATTTTAATGGATAAAAGTATAACTTTAATAAAGATGAATATAAGTGTAACATTACTATAGATCTAGGTTTAATTTTCAAAGTGTAATAGATCTAGGTTTAATTTTCAAAACTAGATCTAACTTTTTCATAATTTCACCGACAATAAAAACAACACACAAAATACGAAGAAAAAAATAGTACAAGAAACCGAAAAAATAAATGTGATTACAAGAAATAGAAACACCACCACCAACAATTACAAGAAATCGAAAAAAATAAATGTGACCACAAGAAAAAAAATATGACTACAAAAAATAAACCAAAAAAAAATAAATATAACCAATACCACCACCAACAACTACAAGAAACCGAAAAATAAATGTGACTAAAATAATATAAGATCTATTTAGTAGATCTAAGACTAAAATAAAAAGGAGAGATATGAAGGAGGAAAAAAACACAAAAAAAAAAAAACGTAGATTGGCGGTGCAAATGGTGGCCGGCGGTGGTGGCTAGTGGTGGTGGCCGGCGGTGGTGGCTGGCGGTGGTGGCTGGTGATGGTGGCCGGTGAGGAAGAGAGGGGTCTTTTAGTTTTAGGGATTTTTTGGGTTTTAATTTTTGGGATTTTTTGGGTTTTTGAGAGATTTGGGTTTTAGAGAGGGAGAGAAAGATTGAAATTGTGTGAGATGAGAGAGAAGTTGTTGGGTGGAAAAGTATATATGTTAAGATTAGTGATTAATTCGGATGTTGAGATTAATTAGGAAGAGTAGAGAGAGGGGGGGTTTAATTTAGCCTATTAAACCTTTTTTTTTTTTTTTGATCTTAGCCATCCATCTCCCTCATCCAAAGGCCCTAAAAAGAACTTATGGACTCACACTTAGGAGGTGGACTTACTTGATCTTCACTCTCACACTCTCTCTCTCTCTCTCTCTCTCTCTCTATATATATATATATATATATATATATATATATATATATATATAGATTAAGGATCCTATGAGAACCCTCTTCTCATGAGAACCATGAGAACTCCAGGTTCAAAACCTTTGTATCAAACATACAATAATATTATATTAATGGTTCAGAACTTTTGTACTAAAAATACATGGACATCTGCTAAAAAAAGACCAAACAATGAGTAGTATAAAAATCGATGTGTCATGAATCATATCATAATGTAATGTAGAAGAGTGTGGAGCAACAATAACAAGAGATATTATTTTTACATGCGTTTTGTATACATACACATTCGTTGCACATTACAATTGGATAACCAAATAATACCAACCACTTATCATAAGTTTAGTACTTATACCCTTTCAATTTGGTGAAACATTACTCGAAACCAAGATATATTTCGATCAAAGTAGATGGTTTGGTCAATGGAGTTTCGCCCACATACTTCTACTAATTTATTGCTCCAAATTCATCTGATATATAGTCTTTATACTTGCCATTAGATTTTCCTGTTTGTTCCTTTCCAATCAATGAATTACGTCATGCTACTCCCTATTAATAAAAATATTCGATTTGAGAGTATTTTTCGTAATTAAGTAAAAGAATCTACAAATAATAAGAGGAATGATTCATATTGTTTTATCTGATTCTACCCGTACCTTTGGTACAAAGGTTATGAACCTTTGGTATACTGGTTCTGGATCTTTGGAACAAATGTTCTGAACCTGAGGTTCTCATGGTTCTCATGGGAAAAAGGTTCTCATAGGATCTCAACCATATATATATATATATATATATATATATATAGTGTCAAGTTCTTATAAGTCATTTATATCTTTTGAGTCCATAAGTCACTCTCATATCCCTTAGATCATGCTTGGTGGATGCTTGAGATTGAAAGTAAGAAACACACTTAACACTAATTAATTCACTTCTCTCTCTAGTTTTAATAATACATTTACTAATTCATTATCATACACAATTAACACCATCATTTATCTTATACTTCAAAGTTTATGAAAATTTTGTTAACACTTTTCCAATTTCATTTTTTTTTCGTTTTTTTTAGACAAGTTTTCGACATTTTAGGATTTTACGAGTGTAATTCTAACAGCAAAAAGTGTAACTTTAATCTACGAAGCGGTTTTGACGGATATTATTTTGAAATTTGTAATTTTAAGGAATGTTTACGAGAATTTTGCGTCTTACGAGTTTAACTTCAGTCTTTTTTGACTGATTTTGACGAATAATATTTTAAATTTTTGTAATTTTATCACAACTTATTGTAATTTTAGCATTTTACGAGTATTATTTTAATGAAAAAAAGTGTTATTTTAGTCAAGGAAAGTGTAATTTCAGTCCAATGAGTGTTATTTTAGTCCAGGCAAATGTAATTTCAGTCCAATGAGAGTGTTATTTTAGTCCAGAAAAGTGTAATTTTAGTCCAGAAAAGTATAATTTCAGTCCACTGAAAATGTAATTTTAGTCCATTGAGAGTGTAACATTAGTCCAATGAGAATATGACCAAGTCCATGGAGAGTGTAACATTAGTCCAATAGTAGTAAGTGTAATTTTAGCAGAAAAAGTGTTATTTTAGCAGAAAAAAGTATAATTTTAACAGAAAAAAGTATAATTTTAATGAAGAAAAGTGTAATTTTAACAGAAAAAAGTGTAATTCTAACAGAAAAAAGTGTAATTCTAACAACAAAAAGTGTAATTTTAGCCGAAAAAAGTGTTATTCTAGCAGAAAAAAGTATAATTTTAACAGAAAAAAGTGTAATTTTAACGGAGAAAAGTGTAATTTTAACAGAAAAAAAGTGTAATTCTAACAGAAAAAAGTGTAATTCTAACAACAAAAAGTGTAATTTTAGCCGAAAAAAGTGTTATTCTAGCAGAAAAAAATATAATTTTAACAGAAAAGTGTAATTTTAATGGAGAAAAGTGTAATTTTAACAGAAAAAAGTGTCATTCTAACAGAAAAAAGTGTAATTCTAACAACAAAAAGTGTAATTTTAGCCGAAAAAAGTTTTATTTTAGCAGAAAAAAGTATTATTTTAACAGAAAAAGTGTAATTTTAATGGAGAAAAGTGTAATTTTAACAGAAAAAAGTGTAATTCTAACAACAACAAAAAGTGAAATTTTAACAGAAAAAAGTGCAATTTTAATGGAGAAAAGTGTAATTTTAAAAGAAAAAGGTGTAAGGAACACCCATCTCTACACATAAAAAACCAAAACAAAATGAAAGGAGAGGAGGCATGCGTATTTCATCTTCATTTGTTGAAGATCTACACATAAACATCAATATACTTAGATTTTAGTATTTATCTTCATTTGTTGAAGATCTATAAACAAAAATAACCAAAAAAAATAAAAAAAAATTAAAAACATTGAGGAACACCGATCTCTAGCACCCCCGACTACAACACATTCCGTCGCCACCAAAACAATGAGATTTAAGATATGAGGGGTGTGTGGTAGTCGTTTTTTTTATTTAGAAACAATGAGATTTATATGATAGATCTAAGAGTAGAATAAAAAGATGTCATAAAATATAAATAAGATCTAAAAAACTTCAAAAAATAAAAAAGAATGACCAAAAGCAGATCTGAAACCAAGACTCATGTGGAATCGTTTTTGTTATTTTTTATTTAAAAACCAACAGCATCGGGTGTAACACAACAAACACCATCATCGACATTAAGAAACTTAGCATCATCAATGTCAAATATTATAAGCCAATTAAAAAAAAAGTTACATATTGGTGGGTGAGGAGGGGTATTTAGATACGGAGTACATATATTGCATAGGAAGTATTTTCGAGTTTGTTTCGATGACTCGTATAATTCATGAACTCTATCTTCTAGACACAAAACAAAAACCCATCCCACTACCACCACCTCTACCACGACAGCCACAACACCACCAAACACCTCCAGATCTGGAAAAAAAATAGAAGAAAAGGAGAAGAGGAAATGCGTGGTGTCAGCAGCAGCCGCGCGGCAGAGGAGGAGGGAGGAGGGAGACGACAGCATGAGGAGGGAGCGACAGGGGAAGGGTCAGACCATGGAGGTAAGGAGGACGGCAGGTCGTGTGTGGCGGAGGGAGGACGGCAGGTCGTGTGTGGCGGTAGTGGGGGCAGGTGGTGTGGATGGCGGCAGATCTGGGCGAGGGGGAGAGATGAAGAGGGACAAGTTGGTGGGGTGAGGTGGCAGCGGTGGTTGTTGTGGTTAGGCGGGGGTATGGGGATGGGTGGTGGTGATCGTGGGGTAGGTGGTGGTGGTCGTGGGGTAGGTGGTGGTGGCCGTGGGGGATGGGGGTAATTTTTTTTATTTTTTTTTGGTTTTGAATTATAGGGATTTTGAGAGTGAAAGGATTTTAGAGGGAGTGTGTGAAGTAAATTGTGTGGATGAGAGATAATTAGGTTGGAGGAAAATGTATATATATTGAATTAGTGATTAATTAGAATTAATTAGTATGGGTAGTGAGAGAGTGGTTTAATTAGCTTTAATCTCCTTTTTTCTTGTGTAAATCTCAGCCTTCCTTTTCCCTCATCCAAGGGCTCTAAGGAGAACTTATGGACTTACATGTCAGAGGTGGACTCATATGATCCTAATACTATATATATATATATATATATATATATATATATATATATATATATATATATCGTGTTTCTATCTTGTTGCACTTAGTTTGTATATAATGTTGTGCTTGAAATGTGGTCAAGGGAGGGAAGCATATATCCCAAGGATGAGTCAAGTCCCAATCGTGCCTTCCCCCTCCCCGTGGCGTGCACCCGTGTCCATAGGTTAGCCGTGGCAAATTTGGGACCCGACTAACGAGTCTAGGCCGTCCTGTGAGACCATTGGCCGTAGGCTAGACCTAAGTCTCGACCTAGCCACTCATATGTGAGGATTAGAGCCTCATAGGGTTGGTACATTCATACCCAACCCTCATTTAGGATTATGAGTAGGTCTCCTCGCGGGTCGTGTTATGTTTAGACGCATAAGTGTGTCATTCCGTCCTTAGACCATGATTTGCATTTCATTTTTTTTTGTGCACAAGTTATGAAATAAAATTTGTTTTCACATGCAGATGAACCTCACATAACCAAATTGCCTTGTTTTGTCCCTTCCATTATCTCCCTTTTTGATTCACCCCCTTTGAGCCTTAGCCTTTCCATTTGGCAAACCCACCAAAATAGTTACAATCCATATCCCCCTTCCTTGATCAAGAATTGGTCGGTTTTGTAGTAGTGTTTTAGGAGGTGATTTGGGTCATAGTGGTGGATAGTGTACATATCCACTTGGGTCGAAATTCGATGTGTGCTTGGCATTGTATATAAATAAGAGGTATTAATGTTGAAATGAAAAACAAAATAGAAAAGTGAAAAAGTTTTGAAAAATCCAAAAAGAGCTAGTTGTGTTGTATATATATATATATATATATATATATATATATATATATATATATATATATATATATATATATATATATATATATATATATATATATATATATATATATATGTGTGTGTGTGTGTGTGTGTGTGTTAGGAAAATAAAAAGGCAAGCAACACCCCTCCTCATCATAAAAAGGGGTACCAAAAGTCGTTGCTAAATAAAGGGGCAATTTGATGTTTTTCCAAAGTGAGTCGGGTTTACATAATTTTTGCATAATTTGGGAAACCGAGTTTTTGTTAGGGTGTAGACGTTGCTCATTTGTTGAAACAAGAGGAGTATTTTCAAATTTTTCCAATTTGAGTTGGGTTTATGCAATTTTTGCATAGTGTTGGTTTTCAATTATATGTTAGGGCATAGACGTGTCTCATGTGTTGCAATAAGAAGTGGGATGTGATGTGTCGGCAATTCTTGATTTGAACTCTACATGTCCAAACGGTGCTTGCACCAATCCCGTTTCGCTCTACTTGATAAGTGCATATTTTATATATTTTCACCCCTTATATTAGCTCCATTTTACATGACATTTAGCACTTATCATAGTGTTTTGAGCTAATATTTGTTATTCTAGTTGCATTTGCTACTTTCCACATGTTTTGTAAGATACTTAAGCTTTTTGGAACTAAAATGCTACAAGATGAGCTACTAGAGTGCAATGGCTAAACAAGACCAAGTATTGGACTAGCACGAAGTATTGACATGGGTTTTGCATGAAGAAATTGATGGACTAATGTGTGTAATGCAAATATTGCCAACAATCAAAGTCAAGCCCAAGTTCAAGTCCAAGTCAAGGTGGAAAGCATTATATACCAAGAAGCTTAGGATGCTATGAATTTAGAGCATTACCGGGTGATTAAGGAGCATTAAACATAAACATAGAGATTCCTCGAGCAATTAATTGAGGAATTAAGGAAAATAATCAGGAATCACACGTCCCCAATCGGGGCCCCCAACCCCGATCGGGGTTGGCTGTCTCTAGCTCGTTTACGTTTCACTCCCCTCCCCTATATAAAGGGGAGCCACTTCATAGTTTAGGCATCAAATTTTTACGTCTCATATACTTACAATAGCCTTAAGCATTATAATTCTCTCAAGAGTTTTAATGTTAGATTTCAATATAAGTTAAGCTTGTAGCTATCAACATTTGGTTCTTAATACATTTCAAGCATTTGGTTCTATTTGTTTCTTCCATACAAGTTCTTTTCTATTAAGGTATTTCTATTTCTAGTTCACAATTTTACATTTCTATTTAGTTCACGCATAGTTTATTATTAATACTTTATTTACATTTCATTAGCATTATTTATATTACATATTATATCATTTAGTTTATATAAATCACACAATCATGTTTAGCATATCTTACAATATAGTTTATAATTTACACTTTAATATGAGTAGCTAAATTTCCTAGTCCAAGGGCTAGGGGAGCAATGCAAAATCAAGTATATAACATGTTAAAATAGGTTGATAATAATATTGTTCAATTGTTTCTATCACATGTTTGCACCGTAATGTCTAATCTTTGTTTAAGGACTTATCCATTGGTTAAGTTTGTTCATTCTTTCTAAAAGTCGAGAGGCACGGAATCGAATTAGACAAAGCATGTGTAGTAGGACGACCTAGTCATGGACGAAAGTTTCTCTAGGACCCGGTCTATGGTTTATACTAATGCTGTAAGGTGGGTGTCTCTAAGCCTAAGCAATTGACAATGTTTTTTAATACCGAGTTTCACATAATTATATATTTACCTTTGCATGTGTGACCCGACCCCCTTAGACTCCTTTTTATTATATAATTCACATCATAGTTTTTGTTAGTCATCAAACAACCAAACCCAAAAACGAAATCGATCTTGATAGAAATCTTCCCATAGCATTTCACAACTTAATTCCCGTTTTCTTGTGTTCGACCCCTATTGCTACATTCATTTGTTGTTTAGGGTAATTATCTTTTCATAGGTACACGATAAGCCTATCAAATTTTGGCGCCTTGCCGGGGACACGGTTTTATTACGTTTTAAATTGTCGATTTTTATCTTGTTTTCTTTTGTCTTGAGGAACACTTGTTCCTTGAGACCGTTGCTTATCATTTTCCTAGAAATTATTGTCTTATGCCCAGGTCCTCTCGTAGTGGGGAATTGCTTTCACCGGATTCCGACCCCGAGAAAACCTTTAGGAGAAGATGACGTTTTTGGAAGGAAGTGAAAGAAGCCACTTCTCCCGTACAAGTTGAAAGTGCTAGAAAGTCTTACTTAGACGATATAGAAGTTCTTGAAGAGGAGGAGGTTTCTAGCTCATCATCTCCACCACCACCACCATCATCTACTAAAAAGATGGTGAAACTTTCCGATCACTCAAAGCCCACCGCGGCCATACTTCCGGCCGGTATCACAACTACTCAAATTACCGCGCCGGAATTCGAGATCAAACCGGCCTTCATTAGCCTTGTGGAGAGGAAGCAATTTGGGGGAAGTCCTTTGGAGGATCCCAATTTGCGTGTGCAAAATTTCTATGATTATTGCTCTATGATCCGTCAAACGGGCGTCACTCAAGCCCAAATAAGGGAAATACTTTTCCCTTTCTCTTTGAAGGACAAGGCCAAGCTTTGGATAAATAGCCTTGACCGCACCGCCATGGGAATCACCAATTGGGAGACATTGGCTCTTGCTTTCTATCAAAAGTTTTTTCCACCGGAGAAAACTCAAACTTTGAGGAGCCAAATCACCGGATTCCGTCAACAAGCTCTTGAGAGCTTATATGAAGCTTGGGAGAGGTACAAGGAGCTACAAAGACAATGCCCACATCATGGGCTAGACGATTGGTTTCTAGCTATAACATTCTACAATGGATGTTGTGCCGAATCCTGAAGGATTCTTGATTCCGCCAACAATGGGCGGTTTGATCAAATTGACACCGACCTTGCTCATGCCACGATCGAATATATGGCGGTCCATGATGTACAATATGTCAATTCCCGCATTGTGCCACTCAAAGGTAAAGAAGAGTCCTCCAACAACTCCGTCTTGCTAGCTCAAATTGCCTTATTCCAACAACAATTGGCGGATAAAGATGCTAGAGATTCCCTACAACAACTCAATGTCGTGTCTTCAACAAGTCAAATCAATGTTTGTGACGGTTGCGGAGGTACGTGTCATTACACCGCTCATTGCCAAGCTCCTATTGAAGAGGTAAATGCCTTTCTAGCTTAAAGACAAAATGCTTATCCATCGGGTACATTCTCAAACACATATAATCCAAATACAAGATTTCACCCGAATATGTCTTATAAAAGCAACAATGTGCTCAATCCTCAACCACAACCCCCACCACAACAAAATGCCTATGTCCCTCAAAAACAAAAGTATAACCCTCCACTGGGTTATCAAAATCAACAAAGGCCCCCATAAAACAATTACCAACAAAATCAACCCCCACACAAAATGGCCAACAAAACAACCAAGGAGGAGGTAAGCTAGAGGGCTTGATATTCCAAATGCAAAAGGAATTATTGGCTCAAATCCAAAAGAATGGGCAAGCTTAAAATGCCGTGATCAAGATGTTGGAACAACAAATGGCTCAACTTGCCTCATCTAGCTCTTCAAGGAAAACGGGTCTACTACCCTCTCAAGGTGAGCAACCACATGCTACCCTTAATGCTATCTCCTTAAGAAGTAGTACGAAATATGATGGGCCATCCATGCCCTAATAAGATGAGGAGATACTTGTTGAGTTGGAGATTTCTCCAAATGATAAGGAAAGTGAAGATGTTCCAAAGAAGGTGGATGATCCACTTGTTGATAAGAAAGTCAATGATGTGGAGGATGCTCCTCCAAAGAAATATGTTGAAGGAAAGGTGCCGGAAAAAGTCAAAGTGCCATTCCCTTATAGATTGGCAAAGCATCAAAAGAATTCTCAATTCGGTAAGTTCATGGAAGTTGTGAAGAATCTCCAGGTAACCGTCCCCTTTACCGAATTAATCACTCAAATTTTATCTTATACTAAGTTCATGAAAGATATTTTAACTAAGAAGAGGACTTTTAATGAAGTTGAAACGATAGCTCTCACCGCCGAGGTGAGTGCTCTTTTTCAAAACAAGTCCCCTCCTAAGTTAAAAGATCCCGGTAACTTTTCTATTCCATGCACAATTGGCACCTATCAAATTGATAAAGCTTTATGCGATTTAGGTGCTAGTGTGAGTGTAATACCTCACTCTATTTGTGCTAAGCTTAATATGGGAGTCTTAAAATGCACTAGTGTCACATTGCAAGTAGCGGACCGTTTTATAAAACGCCTTTGGGAGTTTTGGAGGATGTTCCCGTCAAAGTTGGCAAGTTTTTCATACCCGTTGACTTCCTCATACTCGATATGGCCGAGGACTCACAAACCCCAATTATATTGGGTAGGCCATTTTTACGCACCGTGGGTGCGCTAATTGATGTGAAAAATGGGAGGTTGACGTTAGAACTTGGTGATGACCGGGTTTCCTTTAGCAAAAACAATACCATTAGAAGCCCAATGTTACAAGAGTCTTGTTATTTACTTAGCACTGTTGACTCTACTAATGCCTCTACTACGCTTTGATCTTTACTAATGGATCCGTTGGAGGACGATGTTGGTGTTGTTTGTTTTATAGGTGATGATGCTAAGGGCACTATTGCTAAGAGTGCCAAAAAGAAAGGGAAATTTTATTTGAAAAATTTCAAATGGTTGCGGAACGCAAAAGGAGCTATGAAATGGAGCTTGGTTGGTAGCAAGCTCAATGACAAAACTTTATCAAATAGCTTCTTACGTCGTCCAGGACGTTAAACCAGCGCTTCTTGGGAGGCAACCCAAGCTTTTTATTTGCTTTTATTTATTTTTGTTTTTAATTTTCTGCAATTTAATGTTTTTCGTAGATTAGTAATAAAATACTCGACTTGACGATGTTTCTTTTTGTGATTTTTAGGTTAAAATGAAGAAAGGAGACTTAGAAGAGAATCTGGCACGCTTCTCCATGCAAGAACCCCGTTCGGGGATGTGGTTTTCAAGAAACGGAACGGAATTGAAAAGTACTACGGAAGCAAGTCAAAAAGCCGAAGAACAGGTCAACCCCGATCGGGGTCGTGGTTTCGTAATTTCTTGGCAGCTGCTTTATACGGGTAATTAAAAAAAAAAAAAAAAACAAATTTTCCTATCACTTTCCAAACCCGACGGTACCTTCTCCTCTCTATCTCTATCATTTTTTCTTCATTTCTTCACCTACAATCACAAGGAATATCATTTTCTTCATCAATTTTGCAAGAATCAATCAACCATTAACATCAATTGGTAAGTTTTCTTCCCTTTTCTCTTTAATTTCATCCATTTCAGTCAATTAAATCGAATTATGCAAACCCTAACACAATTTGGGTAAATTTGATTTTGTGCTTTTTAGTACTAGAAATTGATTGTACAATGCTTTATTCATGTTTGTAGTATGAATTAGTCCACTAATTCGTTATATTATGTCTATTTGGATGGATTTTGGTTTGCCTTAAGATGAATTTTTGTCTTAAATTTCAGAAAAAAGGCACCAAGAAAACCACCTACCTAAGGTGCTTCTAAGAGGAGAAGAGGTGAGGCGGAACCCTCCCATGCTGCGGAGGAGGTGCAAATAGAAGAGGTTCCGGAGTGGCAAGACTCGGATTTTCCCGGAGTGATCTTCAATTCACAAAAGCAATATAACAATTGGGTCATCCTAAAGAGCAAATGTATAAAACCAACTAAATTTATCAACCAAGCTTCTTTAAACAACATTGGAATTGAGAAAAATGTTAAGACTTTGTTTAAAAATCTTGGCATGAAGCATTGTTATACAATGAATTATAAGACCTTTTCCGAACTTACCCTTGAGTTCTTAAGCTCTTTTGAGTTTCATAGGTCTAGGAAACCCGGTTTTGTGCTTTTTGTGACCTTTCGATTGTTTAATGAAGACCATAGGATGGACCTAGCGGATTTCGCTAACATCTTCCAATTGCCCCATAAAGACTTACCTGCCGAATCACCCGGCTCATATAACCCCGTTTTGACATGGAATGCCATTTCTCACTTCCCCTTTCAAAGTTGGGACCATTGCCCTCATCAATTTATACATTACCCCGATATAAGGGTTTGGCAAAGGTTTATGGGATGGACCTTTTTTTGGAGAAATGAGCCTCACTCGGTGAGGAAAATTGAGGTAGAGATTTTGGGTGCTTTCTTGAATGTTAATGGTGATGATGAATGGGGAATAAATATCCCCTACCACTTTGCGGTCTACTTGACCAAACAATGTAACCCTAAGAATAGTTGTATTGTCTTAGGAGGGTTGGTTACAAAAATTGCTTACCATTTGTGTAGGTTCAACCAAGAGAACACCAACTTGAGACCATTGCTTGTGTCTAGGGAAAAAGGGTTTGGGCTAGATTATGAGTATTTTCTTTCTTGTAATTGGTTTAGGGATTCTTACCCTAACATGGTTTGGAAGATAGGTAGGCAAGACTCCATTAGTCTACCCGGAGAAAAGAAAGAACTTAAGGCTTTAATCCACACTTAGCCTTATCATGGGAGTGCCCCTTTTACTAGACCTACTTACCATTTGGACCTAAGAGGTGAGCCAAACACCACCGTTGAGCAGCGTGAGAGAGGTCAACTCTCTCAATCATGTCATTCCACCTCTAGTGTTCATTCACCTTCTAGCATGGAAATGATGGAAATGATGCGGGAATTGAACTTAGGTGTTTATACAATTCGTGATGACCAACGACTTGCTTTGCATCCAATTTATGATCATTTTGCTAGACAAGGAGTAATCCAACCCGAGGGGCCACACCCTTCATTTTATACTTATATATTTTAAGAAAATGATAAGAAGGAATCACAAATGGGTGCAAGGGAAACATTTCAAAAGAAAGGAACAAGGGATTGATGAAGAACGGCACAAGACGCTTGTCCCGACAACAAGACGCTCGTCTTGAGCCATGCTACGAGCAAAAATCAGCACTGTTTAAAAATCTGCCCGGATTGTTAAGAAGCCGCGCTTCTCCAGCACAAGACGCTCGGATTAGCACTGAGACGCTCATCCTGGCTAGTATCCTAAGAAAATTCTTGCACTGGATGAGAATCCGCGCGGATTCCCCAGAATCCGCTCGTCCCATCAGAGACGCCCGTCTCCCCAGGAATCTGCTCGTCTTCAGCCGGGTGTAATTTTACACAGCTCCTTGACTATGCATCCGCGCGTCTCCAGCACAAGACGCTCAGATTACTACCTCAAGACGCTCGTCTCTCACACGGGACGCTCGGATTGGCACGGCTTTTTTCTAGATCCTCGATCTGTCCGCCCGAACCCGACCCTGGTCTACTCGTCTCCCACCCCGTCTCCCTTATAAACACCCCCACCATCCCTCTTTTTCCTTATCTTATCTACTAAAAATATCATATCATCATCTCTCAACAAACCCCATCACAAAAACCAACCTAAAACCCTAACTTTCAATAAAAAATGATGAACTAAAGAGGCAAGGGCAAGAAATCCACTGAGGCCGCACCTAAGAAGCACAAGGGTACTTCTTCATCCACTCCAAGAGAGGCAAGGGGCCATCACAATATGGTGATACAAGGTGTTGAACAACTCGAATAATTCCCCGAGGTAATCTTCACTTGCGATGAACATCGCCAAAAATTCGTTCATTTGCTAGGTAAGCATTACGAGCCCACTCAATTTATTGATACCGCTGTTTTAGAAGTTCTCGGTATAAGGTATCAGACCGGATGTTATTCGATGGTTTGGGTCTCGGGAAGCTATTCTATGCTCATGAGGATACCCACCTAAGCCTTACCCTCGAGTTTTGTGTAACCTCCGAATCGTCACTAATACACTGAGAAGTGTTTGTTTGGAGTTCCGACTTTATAATCAAGACCATAGGTTAACCTTGGACCAATTTGCAAACATTTTTGGTCTTGTAGTGCCAACTGACAACACCGATAAGCCCTCCGACTTCAATGTTAACCACATTTGGAGAGCCATTTTGGGGAGGGAACTCTTTGTCTTAAAACAATGCTATACCTTTGCCATCCAACATCTGGTGATTCGGATCGCCGAGCGCTTTATATCCGGAACCATCAATGGGAGGATAGAACAAGATAGGTTCACCCTTCTTGACTTGACCTTCTTAGAGTCCTACTTAAATGTTCAAGGGACAAGGGCTTAAAATTTCAACACACCCCTTGAGATGCTTGCATGGCTCTTTGATTATGCTCAAGGGAACTCTAACATTAAGTCCTTTGTGATGGGAGGCCTAATCACAATGTTGGCAAATGATCTTTGCCCCGGGTTTAACCTTCATGGGGCCTATGAGAAGCTCTAAGGGGGCACTTTAATTGACGAAGATGATATCTTCAAGCACCACCGGTGGTACACCTACACTCAAACCAGAAGTGTGGAGTGGTTTACAAAGGGATGTTCTTCAATTGTCCTCATGGGGTGGAACGTACCACCAACCGAGCCATGGTTGAGTCGGTACTCACCTACACCGAGCTACCTCCTCGATATCGAGATTCACCCCAACCCATCACAAAGAGAAGAAGCACCTCGTCAACCTCGTGAGTTGCCGGAACGGGGTAATGCACCACCATCCTATGTACCCATTCCGCCCTACCCGACATAACATGTGCCTTTCGTTCCCCAAGATCCAAGGGCTCCAAACATGAATGATCTAATGGAGCTCATGCAATGTGTCGATCTTGGAGTTTACGATGGGAGAGTTGACAACTACTTGGCGCAATACCACTCCTATTACAACATGGCTCAACAAGGGTATATCAACCCTAGAGGACCTCACCCATCTTGGGGCCAACCGCACCTTTTATTCCCTAATCAAGGGAACCAAGACGGGAACTTTGGCAACCAAGGTGGAGGATTCTTTGGCCATGGAGGGGGATATGACCAAGGCGGTTCTAACGGCCGCGGATACCGCAATGATGATGATGATGACGAATGAGATGGCAAGAGGTGTCTACCACACCACCTCTAATTGTGAGATATTCTTTCTTTTCCCTTTCTCTCATGTTTAACTGCATTGCACTTTCAATTACCTTAGTTGCATTTGTATTATATTGCATTTACATTAGTTAGTTCATATAAGTATAGTTGCATTGTAATATATCTCACATGATTCATATAGTTACTTGCATGTAGACTAGAATACATGCATAGTCACTAATGACCAATCCTATTCTTTTCTACACTAGTAATAGTGTTTAAATCGGTTTGGGGAGGTTTGATCATAGGTGCCCATAGCTCAATAGAAAACATGCATCATCTAGTGTAGTTTAGATTGCATTCATTTATTATATATGTCATATAGAATTGCATTTAGTTAGAGCATGCATTCATTCATATCATTGCATTTTTTTCCCATAAATTCAAAAATCCAAAAGCATTCTTTTTCGTTCCTACTCCTACATGTACATTGACGACAATGTCCAAAATAAAGTGGGGGATGGGAATTTATATTCCAAAAATACAAAAAAATTAATTAAAAATTTTGAAAAATACAAAAACATGTCTTTTTATTTCATAAAATCAAAAACCATAAAAATTTAAAAAATTGAAAAAACCAAAAACATGTTCATTCCTTTATAGTGTAGTATTGTATATATTGTATATACTTGTTTGTTTGTTTGTCTATCCTTTTTCACATTGATCGACTACGCCACATCCGAGACATGAGGATCATGAAGATCGCATGGTATGATCTTTCCAATCTCCTTTTTCCTCTTTATGTTAATGACTATGTGGCTTTATTTTGATTGATGCGGTATAAAACAATGTGATTATAGGATTGCATTTAGATTATTTGGCATACTAGTTGGTAGAAGCATATGCATTAGGTTGTATAAATGATAGTTGCATCATGGCATATAGTTGCATTATAGGAAAATTTTTGTGAAAGCATCTATTTGGGAAGCTTGACAAGTGTATATAAGGCCCTTGTAGATACTTTTTCTTCTTGAGACTCTGCTTATTAGAATACTTGTAAAACACCCTAGGATGTGTCATGCTAGTATACTTTGACCCATGGATTAAGGCCTAGTCAAGAGTACCTTGTGGTGTGATAACTCCTTGGGTACCGTTTATTCCAAGGTGACCCTTGAAACCATGCAACCATCTTCCATATTCTACCACATTTTGTCATCAAAAAGGGAACGGGCACAAATTTTTTTTTTTATCAAATTTGAGTTCAAGCATTGAAATGATAAGAAATCAAAAGGTTTGCAAAATTGCATCAAAGAAAAGAGTAGTACAAAATAAGAACTCATATGCTTCAAATATAAGCACCCTCGTTACTAATTGGGGTGACTTTGAAAATGTTCAAAAGAAAATGCAAAAAGTCGAAATTGTTAAGCATCAAATGCCAAACATCAAAGAAACGGAAAAAAGAAATTGTTCTCAAAAATGTCAAATGCCACAAGAAATTGGGGCGGGGGGGGGGGGGGGGGGATAAAAACAACAACAAAAGCAAACTCCCACATGAAACTCAAAAATCTATTGATCCCTTTTCCATCGAATCCACTTTTGTGCATGGTAGATAGGGGACGACCCTTCTTCTTGTCTAGGCAAGGAGGGGAATTCCGCGATCCTCCAGTGTTCCTAACACCATAGGGAGTGTACTCTTGACAAAAACATGTAACAATTGAGGACAAAGGTACCCTAGCTTGACACAACTTGGAGGTGATTTATTGGTATCCTCTTAGGCTTAGTAGCTTGAAGAAACCGTATCTATGATGGAGTGTGTACCCTTAGATTGCTTCCCTATTAGATAATTTCCGCCACTTATATGAGGAAAGTGGCTATTCATTTTTGTAGATGCATCCATTACTTGTTTTGTGTGCTTAATTCTTGGATGTATCGCCATTTTGGCAAGTCCCACCTTGCCTTACAAGGAGGCATCTTACCTCATGGATGTCTTGTTGTGAGTTGAAGGGGCGGAGTGAGACCCGCTAATTATCTCACGTCGGTTATATTATTAGGATAGTTTAAATAAAGGTCTAGTTCTAGTCACCTCTTTACTCGGGACGAATAAAGGTTCGGTTTGGGGATTTTTAATGTGACTCTTAATTGCGCATATTTAGTCCCCTAATTGAACCTATTTTTCATACTAATATAGCATTTCATGGCCATTTTATCCGTCAATTCCTTCCTATTTTGCCTTCCTAGTGCATTTCATATGTCTTATAGGAAAGGAGAAGAGGAGGCGGAATTCTCGTCTCCCGTGCATATTTGAAAGCTTGTTGACAATCCTAGATGGACTAGTCTGAAGAGGAGGCAAGAGCAATGACCAGTGAAGCAAGAATAAAGAGTATACGTAGATCATAGGCCCTAAAGAAATTCGGTGGCGAACTGCTGCAGGATCCGTGCATCTTATGCATAAGACGGGCGGATTGCCCTATCAAGATCCGAGCGGCCCGAGCATTGAGACGAGCGGATCATTGACTCTTGATCCGAGCGTCTCCCTAGAAAGACGAGTGGACCCCTTCACGTAATATGCGCATCTCCCTCGAGACTTGCAGTTCCCTAGTTACAACTTAGCATTGTTATTTACTAACCCACCCTTGCTTAACCTAATGATGTACTACTATATATACTCCATTTATAATAATTAAAGGAGAGAGCCTTCTTAGTGGAGGCAAACCTTACTTAGGCTAGATTAGGAGTAGATTAGAATAGATAAATCTCAACCATTCCATATTAATCTTTCCTTAAATCATTGTTCAAAGTTTATTTGGTAATTGAAGATTATTGGGTTATTATTGGAGAATTGACAACTCTTCATCAATCAATCAAGTTCTCATCTATTATTCTTTCCTTTCCATTTATTCATCTTAAGTTTGGTATAATCTCTTTACTCTCTACTATTTATTGTTTATTTCCTCATTCTCTTATCATGTTTATACTTGTTGTGATGATTGAAACCATTAATGACATGTTTCCTATGACAATGAGTGAGTAGTTTCTTAACTAGGATTAGTGGAGAATTAGGGAAAACAAACATGAGGATTAATCTATGCTTAATCTAATATGTTTTCTTGATTTATTTGCTTGCTTGTTGTGATTTCAACTTATGCAAATGTTATGTTTGATGAAATGTGAGCCTATGAATCCTTGCATTTTCTACCCATGACCTATCATTTCAATGAGTCTTGTAAGCATATAAACCAACTCGAGCCTCATTAGACCATGCTTAGAGTTGAATAGGCAGGATTAAGTCGACTTTTAGGTGTTGTACAATCTAATCGATTCGGCTCCAGGACCCAAACCTTCTTAGGGATTGTAAGCTTATACACCAACTCGATCCCATCACAACAATAAGTGCTTGCTATATAATTGAGAATATGTTTGTATGATCAACTCCTATGAATCCCCTATGATCCCATGACATCCTAGTATCCTTTATTAATTGTCTACATCTTTATTCGCTTTATTGCTTATTTTACTTTGTTGCTTGCATTAGTTTAGAACCAATTCCAAACCGAATCAATTGTGACACTAGCATAAATTGGGATAGATAGACTCAGAACCCAAAGCACACCGTCCCATGGATCGACCTCGACTTAACCACTAACTAGTTGTTTGTTGAGAATATAAATGTGTTTGATGGAGTGACCAACGACTCGCTTCTTACATCAGCAACTTTGTTTAATTCATTGTTTTACCATGTTTACCATTGCTTATTTTACCGTTGTTAGTTTCATCATGAATATGCGTAGCTAAATCCCTTAATGCTAGGATTAGGGGAGCCATGATAGATAAACAATAATGTTATAATTAGATTAGGAGGTTTAATGTGAGAATTATTTTATAGCAATTTAATTGTAATTGTTTAGTTGAGTGCACGCTTCAAAACTAGTTAACCCAGTTAAATTCAGGCCTAGATCGGGAGATTGGAATGAATAGACCTGTTATGAGCAATAGACTACCCTAAATTAGAGCGAAAGCTATTTAGGAAGAACCTAGGGTTGATAATGGACCGGAAGGACCTTTCCTCTACCCTTCTCACATCAGACCGACTGACCTTATCTTAACCGAATTGTCTAATATCATGGTGAACCGACATCCTGGCATCTCTCTCTCTCTCTATTTGATCACATTTTCTCTCTCTTTCTTGATGGTTTTATTGTTATCTCTCTCACTGCTTTTAATTCAGTTGTTAGTTTAGATAAAACAAATCAAATCAAACCCCCAATTGTGACATTGAACGGACTAGTTAATGAGTAGATAGTGATCACCTCCATGTGGAGTACGATACCCAACTTACCTCTGCTATATTAGTTATGTTGGAGCCGGTTGGTTTATTTTTGATAGGGTTGCGTCAGCCTCATCAAATTTTGGCGCCGTTGCCGGGGAGGCAACTATTTTATTTGCTTGTTTAATTTAGTTTGTTTTTAGTCTCAAGGGATTTTTAATTCCTTGAGGCAGTTCTTATTCTTTTTCTTTCTTAGTTTTGTGTATGTCCAGGTCCAACAGGTCGGAATTAGTACCAGCTGATCCTGAACCGAAGCGGACTTTTCGCCGTAGATAAAACTTGTTGAGAAAGATTCATCAAGAGGAAGTCTTGAGTACTCTTGAACCTGTTCTAAAAAACTTTACATTTGCGGAAGATCAGTCTTTAGAGGAAGACACTTCTATTTCTGCAACCAAATCTGCGAAGAAGCCTAACATTGCTAGTTATTCTGAGCCGACAACTGATTCTATTCCAAAAGGTTTCAAGCTTTCGACTGATGATGAGGGGAATACCTTTGATATTCGACCCTCCTATATTAATGTGGTGGAAAGAAACCTGTACATAGGAGTAGCTGGTGAGGATCTGAGGAAGCATATGAAGGTCTTCACAGATTATTGTTCCACCATTCCCGCTACTAAGGGAGTGACACAAGACAAGATAAAGGAAGTCCCGTTTCCTTTTTCTCTTGCTGATGGAGCCTGAGAGTGGTTAACTGATTTGGATAGGACTGCAGCTGGGATTACTGATTGGGAGACTTTGGCTCTTGCTTTCTACAAAAGATACTTCCCTCCGCAGACAACTAACGCATTGAGAGGGCAGATTACAAGTTTTAAGCAAACTCTGACTGAGAATTTGTATGAAGCATGGGGTATATTTAAAAAGTTGGTTTGGTCTGTCCCACATCACGGGTTTAGCCAGTGGTTTTTGTGCAACCAGTTCTACAATGGGTTGTATGATGACCACCACGCTATTTTAGATGCTGCAGCCAGTGGTAGATTTCAGAAGAACATTGATGATGATAAGGGCTGGGGTATTATAGAAGAGATGGATACCCATTGTGCTGAATATGGGAATCCTAGAAATTGTACTAGAACATTCTCTACAGATAATAGTGCACTTGTGGCTTAACTGGAAGCCATGAATGCAAGATTTGATAAGTTCGAGTTGCAGAGAAACCTATATTAATCTGGTGGAGAGAAACCTGTACAGAGGAGTAGCTGGTGAGGATCCGAGGAAGCATATGGAGGTCTTCACAGATTATTGTTCAACCATTCCCGCTACTAAGGGAGTGACACAAGACAAGCACTACTACAGATACAACCTATAACAACGGTCAAAAACCGTTGTTATATAAAAAAGCGGACGTTGTTAAAGCGTCCGTTGTAAAAGGTTTTAACAACGGTTGGTTTTCTTAAGGAAACCGTTGTGAAAAATATTAACAACGGTTTTAAGTATAAAAACCCGTTGTGGAAAGTGTAACTCAATTTTGGGGGGAAAGTTATAACAACGGGTTGTTTGTAAATAACCGTTGTTGTTTGTTCTTAAAAAATAAAAAAAATTAAATTAAATATTACTAGCTATAAATATTAAAGCATCCTTTACTAACATATTAAAGCATCCTTTACTAACATTCATTAATTGAAACAACATGGCAATGAACCCTAATTTTATCAACAACGAAGAATGGCTTACACAAACGATTGAAGATGATGGGAAGGTTTCTCAAGGGCTTCCGCCGATCAACACCCATTAATCAAAGCATCCCTTGAACATCAACGGAATTATTGGATTAAGAGGCGTGAAGCGGTCCGGCTTGTCAACAAAGCCTCATCATCATCATCATCATCATCTTCATACCCTCGTCAGCCTGTTACTCGCAACTTGGTGCAGCCCAGAGATATGTTGAGTTGTACTCTTCCAACCTTATCTCCACATGCAAGTCGTGTCCTTGCATATATTCAATCTGTTATTGCAAAATATGAAGCCAATGACCCGGAAGTTAGCGGTATACCAGAGTGGCGTGATTGGTGGCAGGTTGAGAAGCGCTTTTTACGCTTAACCGGGGTTGTTCCGGCTTATTATACATCTTTTGATTTCGATAATTCTTTGTAATGTATTTGGTTTAAAATTAAATAAAATGATCATTTTGAAAGTGTTGAGTTATGCTTGTTTGATTTGCTTCCATTTTTTCAACTCCATAGATCTATCTGTCATCATCAAGATCCGATTATGGCACAACTTCCTAACATATATGGCACAACTTCCTAACATATATATTAATTAAAAAACAACTCAACCCACACATTAGTATAAATACATTGCATTATCTCAACTAACATGCATTTCCATTATCTCAATATATTCTCCAAACCCTAATCGCTAAAACATGCTCGATCCGTACTGAAGGACGCCAAAGAAGATGGAAATGAAATAATTAGAAACACATACATGGAAATGAAATAATTAGCAGATGCTGAACGGAACCTAATGGTCGATAAAAACACATACATTGAAATGAAATAATTAGAACAATAAAATAATGACGATGAAACAAACACGATAATTACGAACGTACGTAAAGAGACGATGAAATCAACAAAGTGACGGCGAGAAGATAAAGCGACGATGAGAAAGAGAGAAAGAGACGATGAGAAAGTGTGTGTTTTGTGTTTGTGTTTGGTTTCTTCTTTGGGTTTGTGTTTGTGTATTAAGGTTTGTGTTTTGTGGCTGCAGCAGACTTGAGTTTGTGTGGTTTATAGTATGGAAGGTATTGACAACGGTTATTAAACAACAACCGTTGTGAAATATGTTTTAACAACGGTTGTAGAAAACACCCGTTGTTAAATAAGTTTTAACAACGGGTTTCAAAAATAACCGTTGTGATTACTTTTCACTAACTTTGCGCCAATTTTGCGCCAAATTATTAACAACGGTTGTTCATGTGTGACCCGTTGTTAAAACGAATAACAACGGTTTTTATAACCATACCCGTTGTAATTGATTTTAGTAAAATTCGCGCCATACATTCTACAACGTCTATTGTGATTTTCGTGAATATTCGTTGTTAAAGGGGCGTTGTAGTTGCCTGGATTTGTAGTAGTGAAGATAAAGGAAGTCTTGTTTCCTTTTTCTCTTACTTTTGTAATTTCTTTACTCTCTTTAACTCAATTTAATTTCTTTTGCTCCTTTAATTCTCTTGTCTTTTTGATCGGTCCGTTTCGTGTTCACAATTAAATAGATGTGGTCATTGGGTCATGTCCGAATCAAAACACAATTTATAGCTTCACAAACAACTCTACAATTAGTAAAGAGGCAAGTAAAGGTCGGATCCCAAGGGACGGGAATTGAAATGAGATTTCTATTGAAACTAGTGGTGTCTTAGGGGTGTCACAATTTGGGTTGATGTAGAAGGTCACTAAACTAAATAGCAATGGAAATAAACAAGCAAGATGAATTAAAATGGTTGTAAACAATTGATAAAAAGCACTAGGGTTTCATGGGGTCATAGGGGATTCATGGGAATTGATCATACAAACATGTTCTCAAATTATAAGCAAGCAATTATTGTTGTGATGGATTGAGTTGGGTTATATCTTACAATCCTAGGGAAGTTTGGGTCCCGGAGCCGAATCGATTAGATTGTACAACACCTACAAGTCGACTTAGTCTTCCCTACTCAACAACATGCATGGTCTAATGAGACTCGAGTTGGGTTATGTCTTACAAGTCTCATTGAAAAGATAGGAGATGGTGGTAAATGCAAGGATTCATAGGCTTAGCATTTCATCAAACATAACATGTGCATTAGTTGAGATCAAAACAAGCAAGCAAATAAACCATGAAAGCATATTAATTTAAGCATGAATCATACCCCATGTTGGTTTCCCCTAATCACCCATTAACCCTAGCTAAGAGACTACTCACTCATTATCATGTTGATCATGCTAGCAAGGTTGTCAATCATACCAACAAAATGAAACATGATGAATAAATGAAAGTAATTAACAATAATTAAAGAGGGATTAAGAGAATTATACCTACTAATGATTCCAATAATAAAGCAAAGATAAAAGAAGTACTTGATGCTTGATTGAGAGGTTGTCAATCTCCCAATAATAACCCAAACAATCTTCAATTACCCAAAATAAAGGATGAACAAAAGAGAGATTAAGGAAATAAAACTTGTATTAGAACTTGATTAATTGTTGATTACAATACTAAAGAGATATTTGATTGATATTAACTACTCTAATTATTGATAAGAAGAACATCCTCTTCTAATTAGACTAATGGGGTATTTATAGTGGAAATTAGGGGGATGCATTAGGGTTAACTAAGGGCTAAACTAGTAATTACACTTTTTAGATTGAGCAGGGAGGAGCCGGTATTTTTCGAAGGAAGGGCTTCTTCCTTTGTAGCTTGGAGAAGACGAAATTGCTGCATGTACAGAATCCGTGCGTTTTGGAGTCGGGACGGGCGGATTCTGGCGGTGGAACACGGGCGGCTTCAGGTGAATCCGGGCGGATTCTGGTGGCTGCAAACCCGAGCGTCTTGGGATGAAACCGCACGGATTGTGGATGTGGAGGACGGCCGGATTGTAGACAATCCGCACGGATTGTGCCTCAGCAACATTTCTTCTTCTTTTCTTCCCTTTTCTTCATAAATTCCTTGGGGATTTCCTCGGGGACTCAAGGATCCTTTCTCAACATTGCTCATCTACTATAATATGTACAAAGGCCTTCTAATCTTGTCTTTCCTTGATTCTTGGTCATTGAATTCGATCAATTTAGTCTCGTTTTGCCATGAAAATGCAAGATTTGCACTCCTTTCCTACCAAGGGATCAAAATCTCAAAGAATATGCAAAACAAAGAACTAAAGACAATAAATGACCCAAATATGCACTAAAAAGCATGGGAACAAGGCTAATTCGGGGGCTAAATATGCGCTAATTATGGTCACATCAAATATCCCCAAACCGAACCTTTGCTCGTCCCGAGTAAAGAGGTGACAAAGACTAGAACCATTATTTAAACTAACCTAATAACATAGCCGATATGAGACAATTAGCGGGTCTCACTCCGCCCCTTCAACTCACAATAAGACAACCATGAGGTAGGATGCCTTCTTGCAAGGCAAGGTGGGTCTTGCCAAAATGGCGACACATCCAAACATTAAGCACACAAAATCAAATAATGGATGCATCTACAAAAGGAATAGCCACTTCCTCATCAAGTGGCGGAGGAAACTAAGAGAGAACAAATTTAAGAGCATGTAATCCTTCACAAATACTAGTTCAACAAATTACTAAGGCTAAGAGGATAGCACTAAATCACCTCCAAATGGTGTTAAACTAGACTACTTTTGTCCTTAATTTCCAAATGCTTTCGTCAAGAGCGATCGGATGGTGGTGGAATGATGATCCCTATGATGCTAGTAGCATATGACATGACAAGTCTCGAATTCTCTACAAAAGTAAAGGTCATGGATCGTCCCAAGCTCGACAAAGTGGTTTGACAAAAGGCTTTTTGGGAATGAAATGCTCAAATCTTTATACACAACGGTGGATATGACTAGTATTCAAAATTGTCCTCATTTCACTTTCACATTTCAAAAATTTAAGATGGGGTTTGTCCCTTCCGGGCTAGTGTCCTTTGCTTTCGCCAATCGCTTATTAGGGAACCGGTTAACCTCTAGACAATAGCTTTTCGGGGTGATAGTCACTCTGTCTCTGGGCGGCCGAATTCACAACCGTGTGGGGGCCCAATTCAATGGATCCCGCTCCAAAGCACATCGAAGTGGTACGCCTCCATCAAAACAATTAAATTTCTCAATATTTCAGCATTTCATAATATTTGAGGTTTCTTTGGCATTAAATTACTTCCACATGACAAAATTCTTTGAAATGAGCACTTCAAGCTTATTGATAGAAAATATTTTTGGGTTGCCTTACCACAAGGTCAATCAAGGTCACCTAGACAAGTTAACCAAGTTCACATCGCATCACGGGGTTGGATAGGTGACTCACATGCAAACCCTTGACTAGGCTTTGGGTCATGGGTCAAAAGACACTAGTATGACACTATCTAGGGTGTTTTACAACCATTCTAGTAGGCAAAGTCTTAAGTTTAAAAAGTATTTGTAATGGCTTAGTTGCTCTTGTCAAAGTTCTCAATTAGGCACTTTTCAAAACTTTTTTTCTAAATGCAACTACATGCAATGATGCAACTAATATAAACATCATAATGCAAGTGATTTTATCAACTAATATGACATATAAACTAAATGCAAGTCCTAAATTCACATTGTTATACCGCATCAATCAAAATAAAGCCACATAGTCATTACCATAAAGAGGAAAAAGGAGATTGGAAAGATCATACCATGCGGTCTTCATGATCCTCATATCTCGGATGTGGCGTAGTCAATCAATGTGAACAAGGATAGAACAAACACAATACATACAATATATACAATATAACTATGCAACAAAAGGAAAAAACATGTTTTTGGGTTTTTCAATTTTTCAAATTTTTATGGTTTTTCGAAATTTTTCAATTTTTTTTGGATTTTTGAATAAGAGTTACAATTTTTTTGGATTTTGAATAAGAGTTAAGTTAGAATTCCCCATCCCCACACTAATATGGGCATTGTCCTCAATGGCCAAAATGATGGGAAATTATGCAAACATGATGCATGATTCTACACTAGATGCAATCTACACTAGTCTACACTACATGATGCATGGTTTTTGTTTATGACGGAGAGGATAATTTAGATTACCTCCCGTTGTGTATGCATTAATTTCCCCAAACCGAGTTAGACACTATTGCTAATGTCCAAGGATGGGTGTAGTTCATGCACACACTATGCAATGCATGAAACTAATTTGTCATTTTGGATTTTGAAAGTGGGAACATTAAAATGAGAACACCTCAAAAAGTACCGAGGTGTGAGTCCTTAATGGTGCTAGGACTACTCCAACAATGATCAAGAAAAATAAATAAATAGAACAAAGAAAGAAATAGACAAACCTTGAGAGGGTAGGAGCCTCCAAAGCTTGCTAATCTTCCGTCATATCATCACTATCATCATTATCCTCATTAGAAGTGGTCTCATTGCCACTTCCCTCTTCACTTGCTTCTTCACCTTCTTCTTAATTTTGCTCATCATCCTCTTCTCCTTCTTCACTAGCTTCTTCATAAATGATATCATCAACTTTTTCATTACCAACAACCTCATTGTCACCCGGAACTACCCTAGATGCACTCGGAAATAGGACTTCCTTATCCGCCCAACTAGGCAAAGGACATGATGGGTCAAGTAGTCCTTGCCTAGCTAAGTGTAAGAGGGGTGGATATTGAGCTAAGTAAGCATTTTTCCGATCCTCAAAGGCTTGCTTATGCATTGCTTGCATTAGAAGAGTCAAATAATCATTTCTTGCTTCAACTCCTTCCGGCTTGAACTCTTGATACTCAAAAGGGTAAGGTGGTGTGACAATGGAAGAGGAGGGTATTTCAAGTTCACCCTTTTATTGTTGGATAATATACTCGGCCTCTTTTGAAAGGGGAAGTAGATAATTGGTCCGGTGGACACTCAATCGACAAATCTTTGAAGGCAAAGTGAAAGAACTAGCCTCACTAGTGAGCCATCCATACTTGGTGTCAAGAGGGTTATGGGCAACCTACTTGTACTTGTGTATCATAGTATGCAAATCAACGAGATGACCACCTTCTTTCGCCTAATACTTGTTATCTTTGTTGAAGTTAGGATCAAAGTATTTAGCTAGGATAGTGACTAGGCCTCCATTTACAATAACGGTAGTGCCTTTCTTCCCACAATCAATGTTGAGCCATCTATCCACCAATAGCCTTAGAAAGTTGAAAGGCTTGGTGTGTACTCTT
Source organism: Silene latifolia (assembly GCF_048544455.1). Classification (NCBI taxonomy): domain Eukaryota; kingdom Viridiplantae; phylum Streptophyta; class Magnoliopsida; order Caryophyllales; family Caryophyllaceae; genus Silene; species Silene latifolia. The sequence continues at coordinate 54,540,339 of NC_133527.1, read as the reverse complement.
CCAATGTTCAAAACCGACTCAAGGAGAACAAAATCGAGTTTGGTGAAATGATTGGTGTCTTTTCTTGCATTGATGGTGCTCCCTACGACCTTGTGCCATACTCTTATGCCCGGATGGTGGACTAAAAGAGCATGACTCGCATGAAAGTCTTCAAATTTCCTTCCGGAAATTGCCTCGCAAAGAGGGTCGGGGTCATATTTGCCAACATTCTTAATATAACTCGGTTCATCACTAAGACCCAAAGCTTTACCCAATCCCCTAAAGGGGATACGTCTACTAACATTAGCTAGACGAAACTCGAGGTTCTCCATAGTCTCAACCATGTTAACTTTCAAAGAACTCAAAAATTCTAAGGTAAGGGAGGGGTATATCAATTCTTTTGATTCAAACAATTTCTCCAACCCCATGGCTTTGAAAAAGGCTCTAGTTTGCTCAAGGACACCCAATTTTTCTAAGGTATCTTCACATATAAACTTGGTGGATTGAAATGATTTTCTAGCAAACTTACCAAAAGTGTCCCTATGGGTTTTGGAAATGAAAGTTACCTCCGGATAGTTTGCAAGTTGATCAATTTCCGGAGTAGTGGATGTTGTTGCACCCATGGGAGGTTGTTGTTGTTGTTGTTGCACTTCCAAGTTTGGGTTTGCTACCACCATAGCCAATGCTTTCTTCGCTTGAAGAGTCTTTTGCCTTTGTGAAAGTGTCTTTGCCTTTGGTGCCTTTGCCTTTGTTGCCTTTGTTGCTCCCTTAGTCCTTGTCATTGATGAATTAACTAAGAAAGAGTGAAAAATCTTCAATTTCTAGTGCACCCAAATCGATTTAAAGATGAAAGGCTTTGCCTTTATGAATTCAAAAATCGACTCAAAGGTTGAAGATTTTGTGCTTGGTTTTGATTTTTATTGAAAAAGGACTGATTGATTTGTTATTAAAAGGATGTTTTGATTTGATTTTGGTGAATGTAGTTGAGGAAGTTTGTTTTTGTGATGGAGAGGATGAGGGTTTTGAGGGTTTTGAGTAGTGTTATGAATGAAGGAATGAAAAAATTAATGTGGGAGGGGTTTTATAAAGCCCGAAAAATTCGAACTGCAGGGGCAATCCGTGCGGTTTCTGCTCAAGACGGGCGGATTCTGCCTTTTCTGGGTTGGGAAAAAATCGCCTAAAGACGGGCGTCTTTTAGTGAAGACGCTCGGATTCGCAGACACGGGACGGGCGGATTCTCCTGAAGACGGGCGGATTTCAGTCCAGGAATTTTTCTTGTTTTCCTCAGCTAAGAAGACGGGCGTCTTCTTTTCAAGACGGGCGATTTTCAAAGACAGGCGGATTAGGATGTAGGACGCTCGGATTTGCTGACAGTCAAAAATTTGAAAACTTCAGCTCAATTCAGGACGTGCGTCTTCTACCCAACACGCTCGGATTTCTTGAAAACGGGCGGATTCTCCTGAATCCGCTCGGATTCGACCCCTTTGTAGCCGGATTCAGTTCCATCCGTGTACAATGCATATCCCTTGCCATTCTTCCATTCTTCTTCATATCTTGTGTTCTTCATTGTGGGGGGGCACTACTAAGGCATGGATAGCCTAGGTAATTGTCATCCCCACACTAAGCTAAAGCACTACACATTAATTGAAATTATTAATCCCTCCCTCACTTCTCTCAAACATGACAATTAACTTGATCAAAGTATAAAAATCCAAAAATAACAAAAATGCAATACAAGAATTGAAATGCAAGTTAGGGAGTTAGAAATATTTATAAATGGTGGTTTAGGGAGGACTCCACCAAACTCTCATTCTTGATGAGATGTCAAGGGGGCATGTCCAAGTTGTTGTTGATGTTGCTCAACACCTTGAAAAAGTAATCAAAAGCTTGTTCATTGTCATGGTAGAGGTCTTCAATAGACCTTGGCCCTTGTTGTCGGTCTTGATCGATGGCATTACCAATGTAGGGATTAAAAATCCCTTCAAATTCGTCGTCCCAAAGACCACAAACTTCATTAAGTTGATCATTGAAAATCTCTTGATTTGATGGTGACAACTTTCCCATTTCCTTTTCTTGGCCAATGAGGCCATCTTCTTCTTCTTTGTTTGATTTTGGTGAGCTTTGCAAGCTCTCCTTGTCACAATTAACTTGCTCTTTGAATGGAGCATCTTCAATTTTCTTCTTCCATTGGAGTTCCGACTTCTTCCTTTCATCCTTCCGACTATAATGATCGATTATAAAACACGGTTCATGTAAACGGGGAGCTCTCATAGTCTTGTCAAGATTAAAAGTTATACTCTCATCTCCCACTTCTAGAGTGAGCTCACCATGTTTTACATCAATCACCGCACCCGCGGTGTGTAAGAAGGGTCTTCCAAGAATGATTGGAATGTTGGAGTCTTCCTCCATATCAACAATGACAAAGTCCACCGGGATGAAAAACTTCCCAATTCGCACGGGGACATCTTCCCATATCCCTAATGGTGTCTTCGTCGATCTATCGGCCATTTGGAGTGTGATATTGGTGCATTTAAGCTCTCCCATTCCCAACCTTTTACTTACCGAGTACGGCATAACACTCACACTAGCCCCTAGATCACATAAGGCTTTGTTGATCGTGGTGTCGCCAATGGTACACGGTATTGAGAAGCTTCCCGGATCCTTTAGTTTTGGAGGTGAACTCCCTTGAAGTATTGCACTACTCACCTTAGTGAAGGCGATAGTCTCAAGTTTCCAGATCGACTTCTTCTTTGTGAGGATGTCTTTCATGTATTTCGCATAGGCCGGCACGTGATTGATTAATTCCGTGAAGGGAATTGAGACTTCCAAATTCTTCACAATTTCCATAAACTTTCCAAGTTGGTCATCAAATTTGGGCTTGGCTTGATGACTTGGAAAAGGAAGTCTAATCACAATGGGCTCCTTCTCCTTGACCTTGTCTTCATTTCTCTTTGAAATTTCTTCTTTTGATGATTCTCCATCTTTGGAGTTTTGCACAATTTCTTCCTTATCACTAGCCTCCACAACTTCATCCTCAACTTGCTTCTTCGGTGCTTCATACCTTGTACCACTTCTCAAGTGAATGGCACTAACCGTTTCATGTCTTGGGGGATTACTTTGAGCTGGTAATTGCCCCTTTTGTCTTTGTGAGCTTGAAGATGCTAGTTGAGTCAATTGTGTTTCCAACATCTTGGTGTGAGCTAGAATGTTGTTGATGGTGGTTTCCTTTGCTTGACTATCTTTTTGCATTTGAGTGAAAAACTCTTGTTGATTCTTTTGCATTTGGAGGACCGCTTTTTGAACATCAAAACCTTGGTCATTTTGGTGATTGTATGGATTTTGATTTTGGTAACCTTGGTTTTGGTTGTAAAAGGGTCTTTGATTTTGGTTTCTCATGGGAGGTGGAGTGTAAGTTGTTTGAGGATTTTGAACATTTTGGCTTTTGTATGAGAGATTTGGGTGAAACTTGGTGTTTTCATTGTAATAATTGGAATAAGGGGTACCACTCTTGTATGCTTGGAAAACATTCACTTGTTCATTTGTTCCCCTACATTCACTTTGGTCATGTCCCAAAGTTCCACAATTCTCACATATCCCACTTGGGATTGATGAGGATGCCGTCATGGCATTAACATGATGCTTTGGTGATTTTGAGGCTTCTTCAAGTTTAGCCATAGCTTGTTCAAACTTCAAATTGATTGTGTCAATGTGAGCACTAAGTTGAGCACCCAATTGAGTAACGGAGTCCACTTCATGCCTTCCTCCTCTAGTAGCCTTGCGAGGTCTACTATATTGTGAGTTTTGGACCGCCATTTCCTCAATCTTGTTCCATGTTTGATTGTCATCAACTTCGGTGAACATTCCATTTGATCCCATGTTGAGAATGTTCCTTGAATCTTCATATAAATCGTTCCAAAATTGTTGTACCAAGAACCATTCGCTAAGTCCATGGTGAGGACATGAGCGACAAATTCCCTTAAACCGCTCCCAAGCTTCTTACAAAGATTCTTCATCCCTTTGCTTAAAACCCGTAATTTGAGCTCTTAGCATGTTAGTCTTTTCCGGTGGGTAGAACTTTTTGTAGAAAGCTAGAGCCAACTTCTTCCAAGAATCTATTCCGAGAGTGGCCTTGTCAAGGCCCTTCAACCATTGTTTCGCGGTGCCGATTAGAGAAAAAGGAAATAAGACCCATCGAATTTGGTCTTGAGTCACACCGATTTGAGAAATCGCATCACAATAGTCACAAAAGGTTTCCATATGAGAATGAGGGTCTTCACTAGGCATCCCCCCAAATTGGCTCCTTTCGACTAATTGGATAAAGGCGGATTTGGCAATAAAATTTCCGGTTAGATGTTGTGGTGTGGGAGTACCATTGGGTAGGTTCTCCTCGGTGGGTACGGAATGTGACGAAAATTTAGGCATTGTAGGTTGATTTTGTGGGGTATTTTGTAATGGATTCTCCTCTCCTTCTCTTGCAAAAGGGTTGATGAACTCAATAGTTGGTTGAACAACCTCACTAATACCTCTCAAATTCCTCCTAGCAAATCTCCTATTGTTCGTCAAGGTTCTTTCAATTTCATGGTCAAAAGGTAACAAATCACCTTGTGACCTTCTAGACATGCAAAATATCAAACAACTCGAAAACAATTAGAACAAACCTTGAGGAGTTTTACTTCCCCAAGGCGAAGAAAGACACAACTAATAACATTAAAAGAAAATCTAAATCAAGTAAACACCGTCCCCGGCAATGGCGCCATTTTTGATCGGTCCGTTTCGTGTTCACAATTAAATAGATGTGGTCGTTGGGTCACGTCCGAATCAAAACACAATTTATAGCTTCACAAACAACTCTACAATTAGTAAAAAGGCAAGTAAAGGTCGGATCCCAAGGGACGGGGATTGAAATGAGATTTCTATTGAAACTAGTGGTGTCTTAGGGGTGTCACAATTTGGGTTGATGTAGAAGGTCACTAAACTAAATAGCAATGGAAATAAACAAGCAAGATGAATTAAAAAGGTTGTAAACAATTGATAAAAAGCACTAGGGTGTCATGGGGTCATAGGGGATTCATGGGAATTGATCATACAAACATGTTCTCAAATTATAAGCAAGCAATTATTGTTGTGATGGATTGAGTTGGGTTATATCTTACAATCCTAGGAAAGTTTGGGTCCCAGAGCCGAATCGATTAGATTGTACAACACCTACAAGTCGACTTAGTCTTCCCTACTCAACAACATGCATGGTCTAATGAGACTCGAGTTGGGTTATATCTTACAAGTCTCATTGAAAAGATAGGAGATGGTGGTAAATGCAAGGATTCATAGGCTTAGCATTTCATCAAACATAACATGTGCATGAGTTGAGATCAAAACAAGCAAGCAAATAAACCATGAAAGCATATTAATTTAAGCATGAATCATTCCCCATGTTGGTTTCCCCTAATCACCCATTTGAAAGAAAAGTAGATTCATATACATACTAACATACTCATATATGTTAAAATTAATTTGTCATAAAATTAAATACGGATTTTATGCATGCAAACAATATAATAAAAGAGAAGAAATCATATTCTTACATTGGATATTTCGATTTAATGGGCACAAGAGAGATCACCTTTCTCTCTTGTTCTTGAGCTTTCCAATAATGGATGAACAAGATCTAAGTATAAGATCTCTCCCTAAGCTTTATACCCAAGGCTTCTCTTAATTAAATCAATATTACAAGATCTAGTATAATATTAATTTTGTAGAAAAATTGAACCAAAAATTGTTTGGTTTTCACTCCTAAAACCGGGTAGGAGAAGGGAGATTATGGAGGATTTTCTCTTACTAAAATTCTTATTTTAGATGAATGAATAATGAATAAATCTTACACTATCATGCATGTAGTGTATACTAAAAATATAAGACAAAACACTTTGCCTTTTTATTTTTGTCAAACCGTGTAAGTGGGAAGAGGAGGAAGAAAAAGGCCCAATACATGCTCTTGTTTGCCTTCACAAGGTAAACTAGGGTTGCATGGCTACTAAAGTAAGTCATCATGATGTTTACCACTAATTTAAACAAACACAATATTTGCTTAAATCTCCCCTTAATTTCGGCACTTTTGATAATATGGATTCCATATTATTTTTTGTCAATTGTCAATATGTCACATGTCATATGTAACATAAATTTGTTATGTATTCTTAACATATTAAAAATCAACGTATTAATAAAAATACGTCATATACAAAAATCGACTTAGTAATTTCATAATTACTTGTACCAAAATTTTTACCAATTATAAATCGTATTTATAATCATTCATTCAAATTTAATTGTTTCTGTAAACAATAATTTCATCCGAGTAATGATACAATTCAATTACTCAGACCGTATCTCATTTAATCACATTTCAATTTGATACGTAAATTTTACTTCCAAAATCGTCCGTCAATTTTTCAAGTAATTTAATTAACTCGTAACATTATACGATTAATTAAATGATCAATTAAGAGTATTGCCCTATAGGTATGACCTAGGGGTCAATCGATCACCACCGTCACACGACAAGTAATGTCAAACTCTAGTCACCAATCATTACCGATATATGTTGACCAGTTGACAGTAACAAAATTACTTCCCAATTGTATTCTTTAAAATGAGATTTAATAATGATATTTAAATCACATGATCGCACTATTGTTGAGGACACATTTCCCAACAATCTCCCACTTGTCCTCGACAAGTGTGCGTCACCAATTCTCTTGTCCTATTACTATCTCCCACTCAATGCAAGGTGTCTTTCAGGTCGTACTTGCAAGTGATCATATCAAGAATGGTTTCCTCGATCTGGAGAATAACTGATTGACCGGATTTATCCACTCTGGATACCTTCCGAGCGTGGCCACGCATTTCCAGTTCATTACTCCTCGAGTGGCCCTGAGATATTGTTTTAACCCTGACAAGGGGATGGACAATTCCTATCGCACTCATTCCCTTCGACTAGCCACAGCCATCATAACCCAAAATATGCCCATTTGACCCCATTTACGAAGGTCGTAGTAACACAAATCAAAGTTAATCGAAACCGAGCCATCTTAGGTGAATAGTCTTTAGTCAAAAGAATCGACTCATTAGAATACTATAGCAGCTCTCGCCACGACCAGGCTATATAAATTTGCCAGAACTCTATAAGCGGTCATAAGGCCCGACAAGGTGTTCCTAACATCTGCCTATGTGATCGACTAGTCATCTCACATGACTGTATGGCACTTGAACTTGCCATCAATCGCATCACACTTTAGTCACTTCGAGACGTCACCTCATACAAGTGACTATGGGCGAATACAATGTTAATCCGTGTTCACTTTAACGGGGTTCAATTGTCTCCACAACCCGTTTGGATGTAACAAAGTATAATAAAAGAGTTTTAAAATAAAACTCGAACGACAAATGCGATTATCACACATGAATAGTCAATGCTCGATTACTATTTCATGTTCTATAATCTAATTTGATCTTGTACGTAGTTGTTCATTTCAATTCAATTGAAATGACATGACTCATCATGTTTAGCCTTTGAGAAGGCTTCGGTTAGTAGGTTTTATCAACTTCTTGTACCTTACTCAACCTTACTACATATTCATTTTCCTTTGTAATGTATACATTTGCATCACAAAACTTTCTGAGTACGTGTCGAGATCCAATCAAGACATAGGCCCTCTTAGCCTAAGAATAGCTCCCACTGTTTTCTCAGTGTGCGGGACTCATCCTCTTGCACATCTCATGACTGCAAGTGTACTCAATTTCCGTTATAAATATCTCTCATTGTTCTTTATTGCCTAGAACGATTCTAGAAAATCTACTTCTTAATTAATATTGCCACAATGGTATCTTAACCATCCTGATGTGTTTTGATTATGGTTTTGTCGGAAACCATGCGCAATCTCAATTGTCAATTGTCACTTGTGTAACACCCTTACACAAAATTGCATCATAAACACTTTGCTTTACTTCCTTAATGCTTCTGCAAGCACTTAAGGGTAATCTTTACATACCAGGTAAAGATTACTTAAATTCGATTTTGAAAACAATTCATCATACTCAAAGTATATGAAGTGTTATACATCATTACTCATTTAATTGATCTGGCAGCGGAAGCAAATGAAATCAATCAAATATGTTCAATTTAATTGAACTAGTCATGAATCTTATCAACATAAGACTTCTTACTGACGCTAATATCATGTGGATTTATCTTCATAGATCCGGATATTAAAGATGTATTATAATACTCCAAAAGTCTTAAATCATTCTCAATGATCAATATGTCATCCACATATCGGACTAATTAAAATTTCCGTAACTCCCACTAAAACCCATGTATAAACACAACTTCTTGACTTATCGAGAAATGTTTTATCACATGAATAAAATGTTGATTACAACTCATTGATGTCCTACTTAAGACCCTCTCTTAAGTTTCACATTGTCTTGGGATTGCAAGAATCTACAAAACTCAAGACATGTATTGAATACATCACTTCTAATTGAAGAAGTGGGTTTTAGATTCACTCACTATGTATTTCATAATAATGAAACACAATCCCTAAGAAGATCCAAATAGACTTAAGCATTTCAATTGGTGTAAAAACCCTTTGCAACCAATCAACCTTGAAATCTCACTTTATTAGTGCAAAACCCTTTGCAACTAATCAAGCCTTGAAATCTCTCTTTATTACTGCAAAACCCTTTGCAACTAATCAAGCCTTTTTATTTCGGATTTTCATGGCTCTAAGCCTTAGTATTGAGTTGTGACTTAAACACTCTTATGTAAGTCATTTGTTGATTACCTTCTAGAAGTAATCAACTTGAATCAAACAATTTCTTTTGTAAGTTATAAGCTCTTTACTTTCTTAAAAGTAACATGAATTCATCATTTTTAACAAGTGACGAATTTTAACCTCCTAGGTTTTGAAGAAACAATGTCTTACACAAAACGTCTCATGTAGCCAAGAAAGACCAGTTTCTTGCGACAACGTTTTACACAAAACTTCTCACGTAGCCAAGAAAGACCAGTTTCTTGCGACATAATATCTTTGTGGCTCTTTGAATAATTTCTCCCACTCTGTCTTCTAAAAATAAACTTGTATTTTAGAAAGACAGCTTCATGAGCCGCAAACCCGTCGTACTCGTGAAAATAGAAAGGGAAAAATGAGCATTTGTTTCTTGTGAAAGCTTACAAACATGGTACCCTTACCATTTCATATCTCATATGATTTGATTTAGTGGAAAAATAATTTAGACAAAAATGATAAAATCCCCAAAAGGATCAAGTAACTCAAAGTAACTTGATTGAAGTCCAAACCATATCGAATAGCGTTTGATTTCTTATCCATCCACACATTATTTCATAATGCGTGCTAAGAGAGATTAACTTGTGATACTATATCACATTTCCTTTGGCTTATATCAAAGTCTTCACTTTGATAATCCCATCACGACTAAATCGTGATTCCTTGAACTCTTTGAAATTCTTCAAAGATTTCTCTATTTACCTTATTAAGTGAACATATTATCGTCAACTTAAATCGTTGGTAAAAGAAAATGATCAACCTATTTTGGATCGATGATTTACAAACTCGATCTCCTTTTCAACCAAAAGGCACGAGACATCTTGCTTTGAATACAAGATACGCATACACCATTAACAATCTAATGGTTTCAAGAGTACTCGATAACTCTTTGCGTTCATTATTCCAAAATTTAAGGTTTAATCTTGGGTTACCAATTTGAGTCTTACATCATCTTCATGATATATCATTCTAGTTTGGTTTAGAATATAATCACCTTGATGATGGGCTAGCCATACATCAAATCATGGTGTAAAGGGTCACAAAAGTGAAACCTCTTTTGTATCTTAACAAATTTGTATTCTTATTTAGAGTTTATGTACTTAATAGTCACAATTAAGTACAACTCCAAATCCAAAAACTAGATTGAGTACACAATTACTCTATCTCTCGCCATTATTGATGCTAGTCGTCATATTCTAATCATCTTATGTGTCAAACATAATGATGAAAACCTCCATTGGTTTCTAATATAGACGAAGTAGTACTAGCAAAATTTTATGTTTAATCAAATAAACATCTTTAAAGAAGAAGGTCCCATTAGATGTCCCACAACTAATTTGTTGATTCTTCAATAATTTGGGGTAGTTTCCTTTCTCGTGTCCAACATTTTAAGACAATGGAAACTTTATCGGTCGGGATTGATAGGTTTAGTATTGTTATTCTCAACAACTTTACCTTTAACATTACCTTGTATCAATTCCATTATAATCTTTACTTCTTGAACCTCGTCCTCATCTTAACGGTTTAAGAGAATGCTCCCACTCATTTCAATGAGTCTTTGCTTTGAGAAGCAAAATTGAATTCATGAAGAACACTCTTCATTTGTTCGTTTTAGTCTTAAAAACTTTCATTGAAGTGGTTGCGTTATTTTGGTCAATTACGAGTTCTTGACAAAACTAATTACCAAAACAATTTTATCGCTTCGATGTACTTAATGCATTTAAGTACATGAAAAACAATCCATTGCAAGTAGATGTGTTAGTCAAGAATCAAAAACCTGTTTGATAATGAATAACTTTAATCTATACTCTTTACAGGAGATCCTTAGCAATGGTTCATTTGAGGTTTTAGAAGCAAACTCATATTTGTCTTTAGTTACGATATTTTAATGGAGATTTGAATCAAAAATCGAAATGATATCGTATATGAATTGTGGTAAAGAAATAGAACAATAATAACAACGGAATAGTGGAAAACTTAACATTTATCGTTTTATTAATACTTGTAAACAAGTATAGCATTTACATAGTGACCTCTACCCAACTATGATAAATGATTCCAAGACCCAAATTCATATCGACTTAGGCACGGTATGGCCGATGAAACCCTTATCAATATAACTCGGTGGATTAACGCTTTAATCGATTCTACTTTTAGAACTCTTGGTCGATAAAATTACTTTAATAATTATCTATAGCCCGGAACACATGCAACTACGGTCGCGAATACTTCCGTTGAGCTCAATCCAAATTTCGAATAAATGTGTCCATGATCCAAATCCACATCAACTTGGGCACGGTATGGCCGATCAAACCCTCATCAACATGAACTCGGTGGATTGACATTTATCACCCACTTCCCCTACGTAACAAGGTTTGTACCCCGGTAGGGCCGAGTGCACTCCCTCACGAAATAGGTTTTCATGGTTTCTACTATTTGGTAAGGCTATGTCTCAATTAATTGTTTTAGCGAGAGGTCATGTCAATTTATTATCTATCACGTTTTAAGTGAACTAAAGCGGTGAACTACGATAATTCTAATTGACACGGTCGATAAACTCGATAAAATGACAATGCATGTTTTAGTTATGGCGATTTAGCGATGCATGTGACATAAAATAAAATGCAAGCATAAAGATAAATAAATCCTAGTATGGCCTTCCTAAAATAGAAAAACTATTTAACTATTACATATTCGGAAACCAACTCCATTGGTCCCTTGAACTTCGGTTGTGACACGCATCTCGAGGTAACACCGTCTTTATGAATCACCATTCTTGAAGTAATCCGTCTTTTGGAACTCCGGAATGAATAAAATTACATAATAAATTACATAATTTCCTATTATACATTTGTAACTAAAATAAAATAAATCTATTAAATTACAAAACGGTGATACGAGATCACAATAAAATTACAACCGAATCGATATTCCCATACATTTCGGGAAATACCAATTAAAAAACTAAGGCCATACTAAGTAAAATTACATAATTTCAAAATTACATAAATTAAGATTATGACAATCATAAAGAAAAATGCAGCATTATAATATGTATGAACATGCTCAATTTATGCTAAATCGCCTTTTAATTAGCCAATATCGTATATTACTCGGTTTTTACGGATTTGCGTGATTTCAACATTTTATAATCACAAAAATACATAAACTCATATTTATGCATAAGTTAATTACCCTAACTTCTTAGGACTCAAAATATAGTCTCCACTAGTAATTTGACCATAATTAACTTTTACTTACAAAATTGTTCATAATTGGACCAAAAATACAAAATAAGCTATTAAACTTCAAATAAATCTAAAAATTTCAAATAAATTCAAAATTTGAAATTTAAATTCATGAACATTCTGGAAAAATTCCATGACTCTCATAATGTTCAAAATCTTAGGTTAAAAATTTCGAAAATTTTCCGGAAAAACAATGTTGCGGTTTATCGATATTTAATAAAATAATCATAAAAACATGGAAAAATTATTTTCATTAACTTTTCAATTTTAGATCTGAAAAATATAATAAAATGCAACATTAGACGTTTTTCCTAAGTCATAGATTATATTTTATTAATTTTCATTAATAATGTCACTATTTATGCCATTTTTCTTCAAAAATTCATAAATCATGCTAAAAGACTTCTTTATAGCCAATTATTTTACACACATCTTGTAAAATTGCATGTGACAACATATAAATTTTCTATGACCAGATTCGAAATTTAACTCATATTAACCTATTTTTCTCTTAAATCCGAATTTAATAATGAAAAATTCATTTTTCGAGCATAACAAGTGCAAAAATTATGAAAATTTACAGGTTATCTCAAAATAAAATATGTAACAACATATCCAAAAACCAAGTGAAAATTCGAAGTATAGCCAATTTTCGACCAAAAATGACATTTTTACTCATAAAATCACATTTAAATGTCATTATTATTAAATATGAACAATAAAAATCCGAAAAATTAACCAAAAAATCCTAAAACACTTTAGGACCAGAAATATTAACATGCATGTAATTATTTCGTGATATATCATAATAACACAAATTTTACAAGTTTTATTTTGTTATTCATATAACTCGGAAAAACTTTTAACCAATTTGCATGCAAACAACCGTGGCTCATGATACCGATTGAAAGAAAAGTAGATTCATATACATACTAACATACTCATATATGTTAAAATTAATTTGTCATAAAATTAAATACGGATTTTATGCATGCAAACAATATAATAAAAGAGAAGAAATCATATTCTTACATTGGATATTTCGATTTAATGGGCACAAGAGAGATCACCTTTCTCTCTTGTTCTTGAGCTTTCCAATAATGGATGAACAAGATCTAAGTATAAGATCTCTCCCTAAGCTTTATACCCAAGGCTTCTCTTAATTAAATCAATATTACAAGATCTAGTATAATATTAATTTTGTAGAAAAATTGAACCAAAAATTGTTTGGTTTTCACTCCTAAAACCGGGTAGGAGAAGGGAGATTATGGAGGATTTTCTCTTACTAAAATTCTTATTTTAGATGAATGAATAATGAATAAATCTTACACTATCATGCATGTAGTGTATACTAAAAATATAAGACAAAACACTTTGCCTTTTTATTTTTGTCAAACCGTGTAAGTGGGAAGAGGAGGAAGAAAAAGGCCCAATACATGCTCTTGTTTGCCTTCACAAGGTAAACTAGGGTTGCATGGCTACTAAAGTAAGTCATCATGATGTTTACCACTAATTTAAACAAACACAATATTTGCTTAAATCTCCCCTTAATTTCGGCACTTTTGATAATATGGATTCCATATTATTTTTTGTCAATTGTCAATATGTCACATGTCATATGTAACATAAATTTGTTATGTATTCTTAACATATTAAAAATCAACGTATTAATAAAAATACGTCATATACAAAAATCGACTTAGTAATTTCATAATTACTTGTACCAAAATTTTTACCAATTATAAATCGTATTTATAATCATTCATTCAAATTTAATTGTTTCTGTAAACAATAATTTCATCCGAGTAATGATACAATTCAATTACTCAGACCGTATCTCATTTAATCACATTTCAATTTGATACGTAAATTTTACTTCCAAAATCGTCCGTCAATTTTTCAAGTAATTTAATTAACTCGTAACATTATACGATTAATTAAATGATCAATTAAGAGTATTGCCCTATAGGTATGACCTAGGGGGTCAACTGATCACCACCGTCACACGACAGTAATGTCAAACTCTAGTCAGCCAATCATTACCGATATATGTTGACCAGTTGACAGTAACAAAATTACTTCCCAATTGTATTCTTTAAAATGAGATTTAATAATGATATTTAAATCACATGATCGCACTATTGTTGAGGACACATTTCCCAACACCATTAACCCCGGCTAAGAGACTACTCACTCATTATCATGTTGATCATGCTAGCAAGGTTGTCAATCATACCAACAAAAGGAAACATGATGAATAAATGAAAGTAATTAACAATAATTAAAGAGGGATTAAGAGAATTATACCTACTAATGATTCCAATAATAAAGCAAAGATAAAAGAAGTACTTGATGCTTGATTGAGAGGTTGTCAATCTCCCAATAATAACCCAAATAATCTTCAATTATCCAAAATAAAGGATGAACAAAAGAGAGATTAAGGAAATAAAACTTGTATTAGAACTTGATTAATTGTTGATTACAATACTAAAGAGAGATTTGATTGATATTAACTACTCTAATTATTGATAAGAAGAACATCCTCTTCTAATTAGACTAATGGGGTATTTATAGTGGAAATTAGGGGGATGCATTAGGGTTAACTAAGGGCTAAACTAGTAATTACACTTTTTAGATTGAGCATGGAGGAGCCGGTATTTTTCGAAGGAAGGGCTTCTTTCTTTGTAGCTTGGAGAAGACGAAATTGCGCTGTACAGGAATCCGTGCGCTTTGGAGTCGGGACGGGCGGATTCTGGCGGTGGAACACGAGCGGCTTCAGGTGAATCCGGGCGGATTCTGGTGGCTGCAAACCCGAGCGTCTTGGGATGAAACCGCACGGATTGTGCATGTGGAGGACGGCCGGATTGTAGACAATCCGCACAGATTGTGCCTCAGCAACATTTCTTCTTCTTTTCTTCCCTTTTCTTCATAAATTCCTTGGGGATTTCCTCGGGGACTCAAGGATCCTTTCTCAATATTGCTCATCTACTATAATATGTACAAAGGCCTTCTAATCTTGTCTCTCCTTGATGCTTGGTCATTGAATTCGATCAATTTAGTCTCGTTTTGCCATGAAAATGCAAGATTTGCACTCCTTTCCTACCAAGGGATCAAAATCTCAAAGAATATGCAAAACAAAGAACTAAAGACAATAAATGACCCAAATATGCACTAAAAAGCATGGGAACAAGGCTAATTCGGGGGCTAAATATGCGCTAATTATGGTCACATCACTTTTATTACTGTTAGTTTGTTAGAATCGTTATTCAGTTTATACAACTTTGTTTAATTCACTGTTTTACCATGTTTACCATTATTTATTCTACCGTTATTAGTTTCATCATGAATATGCATAGCTAAATCCCTTAATGCTAGGATTAGGGGAGCCATGATAGTAAAACAATAATGTTATAATTAGATTAGGAGGTTTAATGTGAGAATTATTTTATAGCAATTTAATTGTAATCGTTTAGTTGAGTGCACGCTTCTAAACTAGTTAACCCGGTTAAATTTAGGCCTAGATCGGAAGATTGGAACGAATAGACCTGTTATGAGCAATAGACTACCCTAAATTAGAGCGAAAGCTATTTAGGAAGAACCTAGGGCGGATAGCGGACCGGAAGGACCTCTCCTCTACCCTTCTCACATCAGACCGACTGACCTTATCTTAACCGAATCGTCTAATATCATGGTGAACCGATATCCTGGCATCTCTCTCTCTATTTGATCACATTTTTTATCTCTTTCCTGCTGGTTTTATTGTTATCTCTCTCATTGCTTTTAATTCAGTTTTTAGTTTAGATAAAACAAATCAAATCAAACCCCCAATTGTGACCGTGAACAGACTAGTTAATGAGTAGATAGTGACAGCCTCCCTGTGGAGTACGATACCCAACTTACCTTTGCTATATTAGTTGGAGCCGATTGGTTTATTTTTGATAGGTTTGCGACAGCCTCATCACTCAGGTCATGCTTGAAGGTATGGATTCTGAGTCCCGTGATTTGGCTCTTTACATGAGTTGTGGGAGTATTTACTATAAGAGTGGGGATGAGCTGTGGGTTTTCCTAAAGTTTATGGCTGCCTAGTTTCGAGAGGTAGCTTGCCAACAAGCTTTATGGCGCATCGGAGAGGAGCTCAAAGTGGTTCAGGCTCGTTTGGAATAAATTTCTCAAAAGAAAGCTAGAGTACGCGTGTAATACTACATAAATCTTGAATTATTGTTTTGATGAGATTGATTTAGTTGATAATCGAAGTTGCTTAGTAATGTTGAATGGTGTGATGTTGTGAATGTTGTGGTTGTAGTTATGGCGAACTTCGGGACGAAGTTCATTTTAAGGGGGGAAGACTGTAATACCCCGTATTTTAATGATAAGTTATGAGAATAGTTTATGTAATTTAATAATTAATTAAAGGCATTTCTAATAATGAATTACAAATAAGACGATAATTAAATAATAAAATAAGTAAAACAAGTCGGGAATTGGGCTTAGCTCATAATTGAGTATTGGACCATGTGACATTAAGTAATTGGATTGAAATTTAGTATAAAAAGTTTAGAGTATAATCGGGATTTGCATCGGAAAATAATTATAATATAATATGGAAAGGTAGTAATTATATTATTACTAATAATAATTTATGACAATAATAGATTAGTAAAGATAAAATAAGGGAATCTTACCTATGATATATGTAATAATAATAATATAATTGTGATAATAATAATATAATGATAATTATAATAATAGTAATTCCTATATTAATTGGAATAAGGTAAATTATATAGTTTCCTACTCGCATTCTCTATAATCCTACCCTATAAATACCCTATTAAATCTGAGAAATAAATCACAAATTAAGAGGAGGAGCTTTTGGAGACGGGATTAGCAAGCGATAATTAATAGGTAACAATTTCTAATCTTGTTTTATTTTCTTAAACAGCTGAATGTCAGACGATCTTAAGACACTTAGAAACTGACCCAAACCTTGACGAAATGAGACCAAACTTTGGGAGGTGGTTCGTGGGGTTTCAAGGGTTGGAATGGGTGTAGTGGTGGTGTCAGGGATGGCCTAGGGTGGCGGTGGCAGGCGGCTAAAGGTGGCTGGTCAGGGGGTGTTGCGGGTTAGGTCGTGGGTAATTGTAGTGGGTAATTGAACCCTTAATTGGCCGAGTCTTGACCTGGGCATTGTAGGGTTGTGATGGGGGGAGGTAGTCGACCATGTTGTTGGTGTTGGCGTGGCGGCAGGTGGTGGTTTTTGCGGGTGGTGGCCGGAAAACGCGAAAATAGAGGATTTGACGCGGCTGTTTTTAGACGCGCACTATAGCCGTGTTTCTGACTGTGAGTGGGCATGGAGGGTACCATTAGAACCATAATAGACCAGGGATGACAATAGTGGTGGCCGTTCGGTGTGGGAGTGGCTGTAGTGGTCGTGGTGATGGTGTAAGATGGTGAGTGAGGGAGTGGTGTTGGTTGAGACGGTTTGAAGAGGGTTGTTAGAGCAGGGTGTTTGTGGGCTGTTGGTAGGGGGTTGGCTGGTGGTTTTGGTCGTGGGTGCTCGTCGTGGTGTGGGCTAGGAGGTGGCAGAACTAGGTGGTGGTCGTGGTGGCTTGTGGTGGCGTTTTTGGGCGTCTTTATGGGGGGGTGTTGAACACGGTTTCGACGGGTTGTGTGTGGTTTTTGTCGTGGGTTTTTTTCACGGGGATACTTGGGTGTTTGTGGAGTTTTGTTTATGGGTATTAGTTATGGGTTGACTTATTTGTTTGTGACGGGTTTTGACTTGGGTGACTCGGGTTTATTTTGTAAGCGGGTTTTTAATATCGTAACCTTTAATAATTAATAATAATAATAAGTAATCAATTTGAATAATGAATATAATTTATAATTAAAAATGAAAAGTAATAATAAATAAATAATTGAATTATAATATTTTATGTTAGATGACGATTGTGAAGAATTATAATCGGATCGGATTACTTTAATTATTTGGATTTGCTCGCCAGGTAGGAAACTACTTAATCTTGTCTTATTTCTGTTATTGCTAAAGATGGATTAAATGTATGAGGCGGTGGATAGGTGAAGGTTGTATTTAACTGTTTACGGCGATCTTTTGTTATCTTTCTGGATTTTCTGCCTTATGTCAATATTATTGATTGTTCTTGGAGTTGGGAGTTGAGTTTGTGTGTATCCAGACTGTGTGTCTGAGGCGGGACTGTGTGTCCAGTATATCCAGACTGTGTGTCTGAGGCGGGACTGTGTGTCCATTGGACTGTGTGTCTTGGAGTATGACTGTGTGTCTTGAAGAGGAGTATGACTGTGTGTCTAGAAGTGGAGTATGACTGTGTGTCTAGAAGTGGAGTATGACTGTGTGTCTAGAAGTGGCTGTGTGCGGTGGTGTGGAGTGAACGGGATTGTGGTGGTAGAGTTTATTTGTGTACCAGTGATATTGCAGGTTGTTTTATTCTCGTTCATTGTTTAGTTTCCTACTCAACCATTGGTTGACGTGTTTGCTTCTGTGTCAAAACAAAATTGATGCCTGCTTTAATTGATGGCATCCTGTGGTGAACCATTTAATATTTCCGGTTAAATGGGGAGCAGATTTAAATAGCAGGTTTTGAGTTAGCTGACATGGGAGCATTGGGAAGAGAGCTCGACTTGGACCATAGTTGAAGTCTAGATCACATAGAACAATTTATATCACTTTATTTATTTCCGCTGCGAGTTGTAAATATTATATATTAAGTTTTAGTTGATTAAATTTGTAATAAACATGTAATCGTTAAAGTTTTAATTTAAAGTACTTTGATTTGTTGTACTTTGTTATTCACTACCTCGGGAAACCGAGATGGTAACAGTCCTATTTATTTGGTAATGTCTAGCTAAAGGCTCCTGAATAAATAGGGGTGTTACAACGCGAGCCTATTATCTCTCCTTTTACTATTTCGCCTTTCCAATGTGAGTCTATTGCCCCTAATGATTTTGAATTATTGGATGACGATGATGGTGGTCCGACTTTTTCTTTTAAAAGTCCCCCTACTGTGCTTCCAATTAACCATTTAGAGACTCATGTTTAAAGGCAACCACCTTGTAGTAGATGACACAGTAGCCATGGATGATCTTGAGCCCGATCGTAGTGAAAAGGATGAGGTTTTGTCCGAGTCTTTAGACACCTTTGAAAATCCTTCCACATAGGGTGTAGTTAATCCATTTGAGGTTGATGGAGGACTTAGTGATACTAATTTAGAGGTTAAGTGGGATGAACCCCCCATTTTTGATGAGTCCCACCTCTTTGAGTTTTCATGCCACCAATTTGAGACTATTCATGATGATATTTTGAGCACTAACGGTTAGTTTCATGGTCTTAAGCTTGTTGCTCAATATCTTGCTGACGAGTGGAGTAGTACGGTGGTTCTCTTGGAAGTCTCTCATGCGCACCTTGATAAGATATATCATTCCCTACTTTGATATTTCATGCTTTAACCTTATCAATTGCTTACATTTGCTTTTGTATTGCTCATGCGCAGGTATATGATAGACTCTTACGGGCCTTGACTTGCTTTTTAAAGATGAAAATGGCCATGTCACTTAAGGAAAAACAAGTCCAAGAAGACTTTTAAATTGCGCTTCTCGGGAGGTAACCCGTGTTTAGTTGGTTTTGATACAATTTAGTGTTTTTGGACAATTTATTTATGTTGGTTTTTGGACAATTTCAATTTGGTTGTAATAGTTAAGACAATAAGACAATTAGCTTGCTTTAGTATGTCGTAGCTTGTCTTTCGCAAGTACTTTGCTACTTGGATTGGACTTTGCCCCCGTTTTCAAGCTAGTTTGGGGGAGCTTCTACGCGGTTGTATGCTTTCTTTCCCTTCTTTATTTCCATATGTGTCATCCCCATCTCCCCTTGTTGGCTTTATTTGTCCTTCTATGTGGGTTTTGCGCTTCAACCCGTTTTACACATTGAGGACAATGTGTTGTTCTAGTTTGAGGGAGGAATTTAGTGGTCTTGTTTATTGCTTTTATGATTTAGTGGTCTTGTTTATTGCTTTCATATATTTGAAAAATCCAAAAAAAATTGAAAAAATTGAAAATTTCATAAAAAGTTCCATGTTGTATCCACCCATTTATCCTTTGCATAATGTCATTCCTCTTTGTATTTCCTTTATTGTAGCTTTCTAAGCTAATGAATCAAGCTTTTGAAGGATTTTGCATACTTGGGGATGTCTTGACATAGTGGGTGATAGATGGATTTTGGACAAAATAGACTTGATCTTGACATTGGTAAGCTACATTTTTGGTTAGGTAGAGCCTCCAATGGCTAGTGCATCTATACCCGGTGTCATCTAGGTGTGTGTAGTTTCTCCTCTTGGTGTGCGTTACATCTATACGCACAAGTATGGTTTTTGTTCCATTTTGTATGAGCTTTGCTATCATGATTGCATTTAGAAGCCATTCACTTGTTTGCTTACATATATTGCCCAAAAATTACCCTCTTTCTTAGCTACTTATAACTTTGCCTACGTTTGTTGAGCTAGTGACTTACTATTTGTGTTAGGGTGCTCTCTTATTTGGATATGGTTATTATTGTAAGCATTGTTGTTATGGGATTTCTGATTCCCGTATCTTGGTGAATGTCGGATGAAAATTGAAAAATAAAGGAAAGAAAAGAAATTGGAAAAGAGTTGAAAAAAAAAGATGAAAGGAATGAAATGAAAGAAAAAGAAATGAAAGGTTGGTTACGATTGGTGTTTGGTTTGATTAGTAAAACAATGAATATAATGAAAGAACTCAATAATAACAAAGAGCCTAGGAGAATTGGGTCATACATGCAAATATGTAAATGCTCATGTCAAACTAGGAATTCTCAATAACGATAATTGTTTAGGTCTAACGACAACCACCTCTCGGCCTTATTGTCAACCACAGAACGGGTTATAGCGAGCTCTTGCTATTACTAGATCGATCTACTAAGACACACTTAGTCTAATTAAATTTCATGCCTCTCGATTTTTAGAAACGAATTAACAAATTTAATCTAGGATTGTGATCAATAATCAAAGACTAACAAAACAATACAAGCATGTGATAGAAACGTTTAATCGATATTATAGCGTCCTATTTCAATAACTACAAATACTATTTATGCATGGCTCCCATAATCCCTAGACTAATGAACTACTCACACATAATAAAAACTAAGCTAATAACATATGATAGAATAAACATGATGATAATGACAATAACGGAATAATGCAATAGGAGGAATAACGATTAGCAAATGATGAATTAACGAACTAACTAACAACGAAAATGACAAATGAATTAACGAATCAATACTAGAAATTAAATTACCGTAACAAATTGTAATACCCGACATTTTTTAGACCCGTACTTAGACCTAGGGACCTGTGAGAGAACCCACACGTACTCGGATAAGACCAAGTAAACCTAAACTAGACCTAGTAGACTTCCAGTGGATCGAGTAAAACCCCAAGTGGACCAAGTGAGTTGGCACTCGGTCGAGTGAGGGCACACTCGACCGAGTGAGGGCACACTCGACCGAGTGAGAGCCACTCGGTCGAGTGAGAGCCACTCGGTCGAGTGAACCGGTCACTCGGTCGAGTGTGCTGAGCTGTACCTGAGAAATGATATTTCGGGATATTATTTTATCCCAACCCTATCCCATTCATTCTTCTCCTTCTTCCTTCTTACACTAAAACCCTCTCCCTTCTCTCTAAAATACCCCCAAATGCTTTCCCTTGGCCTTCAAGCTTGGATTAATGGTGGAACATGTCTCCTATGCCCTAATCTACCTTTGTAAGTAGAAATCTCACCCTTTCCTCTTTGTCTTATGAGTAAATTCGAGTTAGGGTTTATTAAGAAAGATTAGTTAGCATTTAGTTATGTAAAATGAATAGTTAGTAACTAATAATGAGGGATTTTATGTTGTAAATTAGTATAGAGTGAATTGTAATAGTTATTACATGATTTATGTAGGATGAGACGGTTTTATGAGATGGATACTTGGTGATTTCGATTAGCTTGAGGATTATGCTTAAAGGTAGGTTACCCTACTCGGTTTCAATGTTGTATAAGCATGTTTGTATGCCTTTCTTTGTCATATGCATCCATGAATTGGTTAATATGTCATGTGGGTATTGGAAGGGTAGTTATTCATAACATGTGGGATAAAATTCATGAATTGGTCATATGCTTAATGTGGCTCTTCCATTTTCTATGTATAATTGTGAATGGATTGTGTTGGAGATCTTTGATGGTGGTATTAGATTGTTAAGGAGACGTAATACGGTTGGGAAACCGTCTTGCGCTCGGGTCGCCCCTTGGAGCTTCCCACTCCAAGGGGAATGTGCAAATCAATGGCTTGAGTATGGAGGGACGCGTGTGGTTGAGACACGACGTCTGGGAGGGGATCCGGTTGGCTTTCGGACCCGGTACACCTGGGCGTGTCCCGGTACCTAGTGTGATGATCGGTATGACTGGGCGTGTCCCGGTACCGGTGTAGAGGTTGGGGGTATGTCTGGGCGTGTCCCGGCACTGGTAGGATGTTGATTTATCCGTGTCTCATTCATGTAATCAACATGTTGAATATTTCCTTATTTCATGTCTTGCATTTTGTGGACATGGGCCACAAGCCGGCCTGCCGGTCCGTAGTCACGGGCCACCTGCACGCCAAGCCAAATTGTGGACATGCAACGGTCTGAAAGCCACGCTCGGTGACGTAAAAATGCTTTCGACCGGATCGCTTTAGATCGGACGGTTTCGTCTCGGTAAAGGTCTCGAAACGATGCAGAGATATTCGGAGTCGCCACCAAGCATTTGTGGGATGCTTGGAACCCGTTCGAATACACTTTATACCTAGGTCAATCAAGGCAAAAAGCGGTGTTTGACATAGGTACTAAAGATAAGGAGTCGTCCCCCTATTAACATTCTATGCCTAAAATGACTCTCGTACGCCCTGGATAAGGCCATCCACTATCCATAGGTTCTGAGTAAGGGGTGAGGGTACGTATTGGGAAGCCCTTTAGTCGGACACCCAATCCCGCCCGCGTTAGTGGCCTCTACTGATCGATCATGGTTGTTTAAGTGCAAAAGTTGATAAAACGGTGTAAATGCATGAATGCACATCCAAAAGCTTAACCTAACATGTGAGAATTTGCTAAGTCGGTTTGTTTATCCACATAGTATGAAATTGATGTCGAAGTTGGATTTAGATTGATATGCATGTGAAAATGGAAATTAAACATCCATTTACCAAATTCGGGTCATGATGCTTAACACGATCCATTTATTTGAAAAAGTGTGTT
The DNA here is from genome assembly GCF_048544455.1 of Silene latifolia. Lineage (NCBI taxonomy): Eukaryota > Viridiplantae > Streptophyta > Magnoliopsida > Caryophyllales > Caryophyllaceae > Silene > Silene latifolia. Next base: position 54,516,945 of record NC_133527.1, on the reverse strand, counting down.
TCAAATGACAAAGTGTAAAAACGTAAGCTTGTCAATCTGATCCGTCACGTATTCGGATTAACCGTAACCGGGATCGTCTTAGACAAATATCAAAATGAGACAGAACAGTGCCAGGCAGCCCCATTGGGGCGCGAGCCTATTGGCGAGGGAAGGGTTCTGCCCAGGTTTTTAAATAAGAAAGCAGACGACCTCTTGGGGCGCGAGTCAGACGACGACCCAAGAGGCGTCTCCTGGCTGTTAATAAGGTTATGAAAAACCGTTCTAAAAGGTCGTTTAAGACCGCTTTTGTGTTCTTATTTGAAAGTATTATTTGTATGACTCGGAATAATTACTATGATATTAGTAATATCCGTCGTCGGATTTGCAAGTTTAAAAAGTATAGTTTTCAAATAAAAATGTAAAATGTTTGATATGAACTAATTATGTTAAGTTCATTTATTTGTAATTAGTCGATATTTATCACCGTATTCGGATTAAACCGTCATGGTATAAAGAACCAAGGGTGATTATGAATTATGACTAATATATTTACAAATGTAAACAAATGAGAAAATGGTAAATAAAATAAAAGGGGTTAAAATACCCTTTAATTTGTAATTAACCAATCACATCATCGAGTTACGGAATAAACCGTCATGGTATAAGGAACCAAGGATGATTTTTATAATGGTCAAAATATGTTTATCATAAAAATGAATTAAAATAATAAATAAAAGGAAAGAATTTCCTTTAAAATGTAATTAACCAATTAATATCACCGAGTCACGGATTAAACCGTCATGGTATATGGAACCAAGGGTGATTATAATTTAAAGCTAAAAAGTTTGTCATAAAAATGAATTGAAACATTTGAAATGGTAAAAACCGATTGCAAATAAGAAATAAAATAAAGAGGAAAGACGAGAACAAACACGTTTGAGTCTGACCCGAGAACCCACAAGAGGGGCGAACCTCCATGCATAGCAAGGAGCTTCTGTCTTAGGCAAAAACCCGGTTTTGGCTCGTCTAACCTATGTTTGAATCGTGTTATGCATTGTTCATGCATATAAACTCATAAAAATAGTAAGGACATGAAATAAATGAGATTTTTACACCCTCAAACTTACGTGTATTGATGTTTGTGACGTAGACGACTTTAGAGACGGTTTTCTCGTAGCGACCACTCACGATCAAGAAGTTTAGAAGAGTGCCTTAAAAAAGGATTTTGTTTTGAAAATGAGTTGAAAGTATGATAATTAAAACATGTTGATTGATGAATTGAGTTGGTCAAATGGGTCGGTCGAATGCACAGCAACGGTACCAAACAAAATGTGTAAGGCTTGTGTTTACGATCGGTAGGTCGTAAACACATGTCGATTTTGTGACTTAGGAAGTCGAGTCTGGAAGTTTAAGAGAGAGGTGAGGGGGGCGGACGCTCACGTAAGGGTTGTAGTGTGTGATGGTGGGTATTAATAGAGAAATGATAGTGGTAGCAAGTCGGTTAAGTTTGCTTGCTGGCCAAGGGCATGCCTAAAGAGGCGCGAGCTACCTGGTGACTGAAAGGGGTGTACTGTCCCTTTCAGAAATTTGGATTTTGCATTTGTTCTAACCAATGTTTTGTTGGTTGTGATTTGTGATCTTTGATGGTTGCTTAGCCGTGGAAGCTTACTTTTGGGTGTTATTTGGGGTAGGTATTTTGTGTCCTTGACTCGGGTTTGACCCGTGTTAGTCGGGATTTGAATTTCGAGTCGGTTTTTGGCCCGGTGTCGGTTTTGACTCTAATTAGGGTCATTTTATTAGAAATGATATGATAAAGACATTCATGGCATTATTTTTGACATTCAAGATTTGGGTTGACTCGGGTTGGCTCAGGTTGACTCGAGTTGCGGGTTTCTGAGTCGGTTTTGGGTCCGAAGACGGTTTTAACTCTAAATAGTGTTATTTTAATGCAAATGAAGTTAGAAAACCATTTATGAAATCATTTTTCATATCCGAGTAGTGCATTAAACCATCTCATGTATAGCTAATCCACGCACGCATATCAAAAACACGTTATAGTCCGATCATCATCGGGTGGTTTTTGGAAGGTGCAGATACTGGGTATCTACAGAGCCCCCACTTTAACTGAGGCTTGGACGAGGCGAAAGAAAAAGTATGGCCTCCAGGTCAATCGAAGATTACAACCTGAAGACCATTGCGACGTCGAGGCGACTAAAAAGGGTTTGAGCCAAGGACCTGCCGTCGGGAAGGGCGACGTCGAGGCGACTCGGGGATTCGAGTCAAGGACCTGCCATCGAGAACGGTTTAGAGTCTGTCGACTTTCGATGCGGGTCATTTAAAGTCCGTTAGACTACGTATAAAGGCTCGCCAGCCATAAGAAGGAGTTATAGCTGAGGCATCTTCGGGATATGTCCTTGAGTTGTTTCTTGTTTGCGCGCAAAGGCTCACCAGCCGTGTTGAAGGTGTGTTTCGAGGCTCGCTAGCCATAGGAAGGAGTCATACCTGAGGTATCTTCGGGATATGTCCTTGAATGGCTTCTTGTGTGCGTGCAAAGGCTTGCCAGCTATGTTGAAGGTACGTTTTGAGGCTCGCCAGCCACGTTGAAGGTGCGTCTTGAGGCTCGCCAGCCATCGATGGTCGGATGATCGACTGTGGGAAATAGCCTGAAACATCGGGCTTATTCCAAGATATTGTCTGGTAATGACTTCCAAATAGGTTGACGTTGATAGGTTTGGCTAGGGAGCGACGAACTCTAACTTGCTGGGGGTCCTAAATGAACTATGTGGGGATAAATCATATAAGTAAAGCTCTACGGAAAACTATTTAGGGAGAGCGCTGCGTCGGGATCATGAATGATGTTGTGAGGATATTTGAAAGACCTATCTGACTTTCATTCGAAAATCGGCACTCGCTGGGGAGTTAGAAACTTCTCAGGACTCGTCGGAGATTTGAGTTGCTGCTTGTTCGGAGGTAGCGTATGCCATGTAATTGATGGAGTTAAAGCCCTTAGACTTGACGAGTCGGCGTTTGATGGGAAGAACCCAGTACTCAGTTAGAGTGTGTTTTTCTTTTCAAGATTATCTGTATGGTTAGTGATCACACAAATCCGCATTCGCATAGACAAGCACGTAGGCATGTAAGCATATAACCACGTAAGCATGTAAGCAATTAGCACGTAATATCTCGCGTGAGGGATGATAAGAGTTATGAAAGTTCTGGAGCTTAATATTGAGTCTTATTGCTTGTAGATCTGTGATTTGATAGATTGGAGACACGTGACCATTGGGATACTGACTCACACAGACGCACACTGACAGATTGACAAATGGGCAGTTGTGAACGTGACACAAAGTCAATGTCGACACAACACGGGGGTGACTCTAACAGACTTTGCACATGTAAGTGCAACTCCTAGCGAAGAAAAAGTGACAACGCGTATCAGATCCCTGAGGTAGAAGGTCCGCTCGGCTGGGGAACACGAATTGATTATCTTCTCCAGACATCTTTGTCTCCATTTGCTTGTTTGAGATCCCTTCTCGAGGTATGATGATTCGGAGAGCGGAACCAAGACCTTGTCATCGTCCAAACCGAGCACTAGACTATGGGCGGTTTTATTTTATACTGTAGTTGAGACTCAAATGATGTTTGAGGATAAAGGACGGGCGGCGTCTTGAAAGGGAAGCCCCCAGAGTGAGAAGGTGGGAATTTGAAAAAGCAAGGTGATACGGTCGTTTTGTACCAAAAATAAATACCTAAGTTACTACTAACAGAAGTCAGCGGTAAGTAGGGTCGATCTCCACAGGGAGGCTGAGTTGCTATCTATCTGTTTAATTCGGTCTGTCAGGGTGTCACAAAAATGGGGGTTGAATTGATTGTGAACTAACTAAACTACTGAAACTAGAGGCAAGAGAAGGGAATAAAGGAAATTAAAAATAAGAGAAAGGAAGTATGCTAGGAGTCGGTCTACCGTGGCAGCTATCAGATCTTATACTATCGGGAATACTGAGGCGATTAGACTATTGATAAGAAGAGCTATGGTCGTCACCTTTCGGTCCTTAAACCGCCCTAGAGCGTAAATAGCTTAACTTTCGTCCTCACTACAATACCCTATTGTAACTAAGCAAGCCTTCCCTTCCAATCTTTCGATCCAGGTCGGGGTTAACTAAATTTATTGGTCTCCTGCATGCATTCATTCGACCTGATAACAATTAAATTGCCTAATACAATTCCTATCGCAAGACTAATCTATATAAGTCAATTAAAACATCGCTACCACGGCTTCCCTAATCCTAACATACTAGGGGAATTAGCTATGCATAGTTAAGGGAGAACAAGAAATAAAGAAAGAACAAATAATAAACATTAAATTAAATTAAAGAGAGAAAAGGGAAGAAAGGATTACTGAAATAAATGATCCGGAAATGAAAGAACAAAAGTAACAGTAGCAGTGACTGAAGAAAAGGTAATTAGAGAGGTGAAGAGGGGAAGGGAGAAGAGAAGAGAGTACATATGTCGACCAACTTTCCTATTTATAAGAAAATAGGATTTATTAACCTAATTGCGGAAAATAAAGCTAAAAAACCCAAGCCCGTCAAAGATTGTTGCTCGATCGAGTGATATTCCTTAGCATTCCTCTCGATTGAGAACAATTCCTCTTGATCGAAGACTTCTTTCCCTTTAATCACTCGATCGAGAAGAAGTATCTCTCGATCGAGCAAATGGGCTCTCGATCGAATAGAAATAGTTCTCGATCGAGCACTTCTCAGCGCGTAATTCCTGCTTCGCGCACCAAACTTCAAATGGCTGCCATTTCTTCGTTACTTTGTCAAACAGGGTGATTCCGGTGGCATTGGAAAGCTAAAAAGACAAAATTTCATCTCCAATTAGAATCACCTGAATATCTGTTGTAGAACTCGAGATATAGCTCTTCAAAGTAGGAACTAGCAATTTGAAGTTCTTCCTTTGCTCGCCTAGCTATCTTTCTTCTTTGCGCATCTCAAAATAGCTACATTCCCGCTCCAAGTTCACTCTTCCTCCAAATGCATGCTAAAAGGACGGTAAAAGGCTTGATTTCACTACTTTTGGGTTCATTCCGGCAAATAAGACAAAACAAACCAAAGTAGCATATTCGGGGCATTTCGTAGCATAAAACCACGATAAGAGCATATAAATACGTGCATAAAATAGGCTAATAAGACTATATAAAATGCACGTATCAAATCTCCCCAAACCAAACCTTTACTCGTCCTCGAGTAAACTAAAATGCAACTGATGGAACGGAAAAAGATAACTCAGAGCTAGCTACAAATGCCCACTTAAGCCAATTTAATGCAAGCAAACTAACACTTATAGCTAAACAGTCAAATGCAAACGAGTTATAGGATGTTTATAATAAAGCTGAACCGTCGACCTTGCAAGACCTTTAAAATCGGACTCTCACGGGTCACTCTTCTCTCATGAAGCAAAGGGTGAACAAATATATGTAAGAGAGAAAGAAAAAATAGCCGCTCACCTAAACTACGACCCACATAAACATGCATGCAACTAATATGATAGACAATTCTAGCTACCAAACATACATTCCAACCAAACAAGGTCCTGTCACAGCCGAGGGCTTACAAAAATATGGTAAAGTGAGGCAATGGGTAAGAAAAGGCAAAACATTTATGGGAATGTGAAGGTATAGGTGATCAAGCTAGTACCTAAACAAAACCATATATCGACATCCGATTCCAACTCAATTATGAAATAAGCACCATGCCCTTCATTTGGCATAAAATCTCACCAAACCGAACTAGAAATACTCCTCAAATGATATAAATAAAGCATAGGAGCGAAACCGTCAACAAACGACATCTTTTTTTTTTCTTTCTTTTTCTATTTCTATTTTTTCGGTTTCTCTTTCCTTTTTTTTTTCGTTCTCTTTTTTCGTTTCATATATTTTTTTTCATTAATTCTTTTTTTTTCTTTTTCATTCCCTTCGATTCTTCCACCATCCTCTGAAATCAGGTAAAATAACCATATTGCAATAACACATTCCAACAGCTACTCGTCACTAGCTCGGCTAGGGTAGGAAGTATTATAGATAGTAGCTAATAGGACAAAAGGGCAATTTAGCTATGTGAGGCTCATGGGTGAAATGAAATAAAGGGAACTGCCTCTCCTAACATGTGTCACCATCCACAGACCGAATGCATACAGGTATTAAGAAGACTAGACTCATGCTTATGAAAATTAATGTTACATGCCTTAAAGAGAGCACTACTCACATCCTAAATGAAACCGGTCATGAATGTCACCAGTTTATAAAGCTCTAACCTCATAATGTAATATAGCTTGCTGACACAATGAATCAAGTCTATTCGGTCAGATAAGAGAGAAACAAAAACTCGTAGATTATGCACATAATCATGCCAACTAAATGTCAAGAATATGCAGGGCTCAAGTAAGGGTTCAAAGTAGCGTCAATGTTCAAACGTTCCGACTCAATTTAAACATGAAATTTTTGAAATTTTATGAATTTTATGATTTTTGAAATTAATTAAAACAACAATGCATGCGAGAATAAATAAACGTGCAAGCAAAAATGCAAGAAACATGCAGACACAGATATGGATACATACCTCCCCAAACCAAACCGTACAATGCCCTCATTGTACCAAAAATAGGGAAAGAAATGCAAATTGAAGAGAAGAGGATAAATGGAGTCGGAAAACTTACAAAACGTCATATAGAGGGACCTCCCCAAACCGACCATGAACATGGGAGGTCAAAGAAAGTCAAACAGTAGCTCCATAGACAGAAAACAGCAGCTGGGAGTCAAAACTACTCGATCGAGCACTTGGAACAGCTCGATCGAGTAAACTGGCGCATTGGAAGGACTCGATCGAGTAGAAAACCACTCGATCGAGTAAGCATGGTTTTGGTTTTGGTCGATCGAGGACAATATCACTCGATCGAGTGAAAACTTCCTCAAAAAGTGCTCGATCGAGCTGAAAATCACTCGATCGAGTACTTAGACCTGCAAAACACGCAATTAAAGCAAGGAAAAACATGGGAAGTTCGTAAAACAGCGTCTAAAGTTCAACGTAAAGCTAAAGAAAAATAAATAGTTCAACAAAAGTACAATAAAACAGTCCGGGCTGCCTTCCGGAGAGCGCTGGTTTATGAGGTCCCGCACGACCCTTTTTCAGATTATCCAACAAAGACAAATCATCGGCCTACTACTAGGCCTCGATCGGACGCGGTAGCTTCAAAGAATCGTCGATCGGACATCCGGCCCTCTGACTTGGCAATGTAAGAACAACGACTTCCCACAAAGATCAGGGTCCCAATCTATCATCTCATCACGCAGACTTCTTCCTAGACGGTGTAGCCTTATCAACACCTCCTCCCGGGTCGTCTATCCAGCGGTTCCGCACTTCATGCTAAGAGCACCCATCTCACCTCCCGGGTCTTTGAACTTGTCAAGACCTGTAGAAAGAGAAACAAAGACACGTTCCTCCAATTCGCTCCCAGAATGGGGCGGAGGTGTCATAAAAGCAGCAATAATATGTGACTTAAAAGACGGCTCAGACGGAATATCAACGGAGTCTACAAGGGGAATATCAATGCGAGGTATGATAGGTATGGATTCCCTAGGGTCATCGGACTTAGTAAAAACCAAGTCCTCTCCTCCGACCTGAAAGGTAAGTGTCCCAACCCCGACATCAACAATTGCGCCAGCAGTGCACAAAAATGGTCGTCCTAAAATAACGGGAATGTTACGGTCCTCGGGTATATTTAAGACAATAAAATCTACGGGAATAAAGAAATTCCCGATCCTAACAGGTACATCATGTAGAGCTCCTTTGACCCGAACATAAGAATGGTCAGCTAGCTGAACAGTCGTTTTAGCGCGTGTGAACTTAGTCAACCCAAATTTCAAGGCAAGAGACAAAGGTAAAACGCTAATACTAGCTCCTAGGTCACATAAAGCACTATCAATTGAATGGGTCCCTATTGAACATAGTATAGAAAAACGACCTGGGTCAGACATTTTGGGCGGGGTCCCATTTCGAAGAAGTGCACTACACTCTTCAGTCATAGCAACATTCATTACCGCCTTAACATCACTAATATCATTCTTAGACCAATTAATTTGACCAATAAATTCAGAATAAGAGGGTACCTGGGCAATCATTGCTTTGTAGTGATCAGCGACATTGAGATCTCGGATACGGTCCAGGAATGCACGGTGTGGTTGCAATTGTTGTGGATAAGGAACTTGAACAGAATAGGAGTTGACTATATGTTCCTTTTTATCGTCATTAGAAATAGACATTATTGACGTATCGTCTTTGTCCATAGCAAGGCAATTCGATCGAGGTATCACAGTACTCAATCGAGAGCTTTCTTCACTCATATTGCTCGATCGAACAGTCACAGAGACTGTTCGATCCAGATCTTGTTCTTCAGCCGTGCTCGATCGAACAGACTTGGTGACTGTTCGATCGAGGTTCTCCTTCCCAGCAGTGATCGATCGAAAAGTATCTGAGTCTGTTCGATCGTGGTGATCCTTTCCAGCTTCGTTCGATCGAGTGATGGGATGAAGAAGTTCACTCGATCGAGTTGATTTTTCACTCGATCGAGTGTCTGCATTGCACGCAGCAAGTATTAATTCCAAAAACTCTTCTAAATCATCCTCCGGGGTATCTTCATGAAACGGAATGGTGTCGGTGTTGATAGCATGCACCGTCTCACATTGCTCTTGCTCGGTAATTAATTGATCATACCGAGCCTCTAGCTTCTTCATACGGCTATCAAATTCCGCACTAGAATTATGACACTGTAGTGCAAGTGCCAATATTGTTGACTTCAGTTCTTCCACCTCATCATTCCTAGCAAGTGAAGGGGTTGGTTGCGGTGCAAACAAATAACAAGGCTGTTGATAGCCTTGTTGCATCAACGGTTGTGGTCGAGGAGCGACATCATAGTAATTACCACAACCCCAAGAATCTTTCCTCTCCCAATTGGCAGATTTTTCAGTTTGAGCTTCAAACTGAGCAATAAGTCGGGAAACGGACGTCATCTTGGCAAAGAATCGAAGGTACTCAAGCCTTCCCTTCGATAATCTTTCTCTAAAAACTGACTAATAGACCTGTAGACCTATCAAAACAGCGCTGAAGAAAAAGATAAGACGGCCTCAAGGTACTTAGTCTTCCCTTGAGGCAAAAGGACAAACAAAATAAAACAGATAAAAAGCGTCGCCTCCCCGGCAACGGCGCCAAAATTTGATACGGTCGTTTTGTACAAAAAATAAATACCTAAGTTACTACTAACAGAAGTCAGCGGTAAGTAGGGTCGATCTTCACAGGGAGGCTAAGTTGCTATCTATCTGTTTAATTCGGTCTGTCAGGGTGTCACAAAAATGGGGGTTGAATTGATTGTGAACTAACTAAACTACTGAAACTAGAGGCAAGAGAAGGGAATAAAGGAAATTAAAAATAAGAGAAAGGAAGTATGCTAGGAGTCGGTCTACCGTGGCAGCTATCAGATCTTATACTATCGGGAATACTGAGGCGATTAGACTATTGATAAGAAGAGCTATGGTCGTCACCTTTCGGTCCTTAAACCGCCCTAGAGCGTAAATAGCTTAACTTTCGTCCTCACTACAATACCCTATTGTAACTAAGCAAGCCTTCCCTTCCAATCTTTCGATCCAGGTCGGGGTTAACTAAATTTATTGGTCTCCTGCATGCATTCATTCGACCTGATAACAATTAAATTGCCTAATACAATTCCTATCGCAAGACTAATCTATATAAGTCAATTAAAACATCGCTACCACGGCTTCCCTAATCCTAACATACTAGGGGAATTAGCTATGCATAGTTAAGGGAGAACAAGAAATAAAGAAAGAACAAATAATAAACATTAAATTAAATTAAAGAGAGAAAAGGGAAGAAAGGATTACTGAAATAAATGATCCGGAAATGAAAGAACAAAAGTAACAGTAGCAGTGACCGAAGAAAAGGTAATTAGAGAGGTGAAGAGGGGAAGGGAGAAGAGAAGAGAGTACAAATGTCGACCAACTTTCCTATTTATAAGAAAATAGGATTTATTAACCTAATTGCGGAAAATAAAGCTAAAAAACCCAAGCCCGTCAAAGATTGTTGCTCGATCGAGTGATATTCCTTAGCATTCCTCTCGATCGAGAACAATTCCTCTCGATCGAAGACTTCTTTCCCTTTAATCACTCGATCGAGAAGAAGTAGCTCTCGATCGAGCAAATGGGCTCTCGATCAAATAGAAATAGTTCTCGATCGAGCACTTCTCAGCGCTTAATTCGTGCTTCGCGCACCAAACTTCAAATGGCTGCCATTTCTTCGTTACTTGGTCAAACAGGGTGATTCCGGTGGCATTGGAAAGCTAAAAAGACAAACTTTCATCTCCAATTAGAATCACCTGAATATCTGTTGTAGAACTATAGATATAGCTCTTCAAAGTAGGCACTAGCAATTTGAAGTTCTTCCTTTGCTCGCCTAGCTATCTTTCTTCTTTGCGCATCTCAAAATAGCTACATTCCCGCTCCAAGTTCACTCTTCCTCCAAATGCATGCTAAAAGGACGGTAAAAGGCTTGATTTCACTACTTTTGGGTTCATTCCTGCAAATAAGACAAAACAAACCAAAGTAGCATATTCGGGGCATTTCGTAGCATAAAACCACGATAAGAGCATATAAATATGTGGATAAAATAGGCTAATAAGACTATATAAAATGCACGTATCACAAGGAATGGGCGACGTCTTAAGGAAGAAGCCCCCAGTAAAGAGGTATAAGATTAATTTTTGCGGCTGGGTGGGCTGCTTTGGAGGATTGATGTTGATGGTTGAGATTGAAAGGGGTATGTTGTTGTGTCCTTGTTGGGGGACTGCCTACGTATACGCGTGTTTGCGAAATCAAATGAGATCGTAGTTCTGAGCTATTTTTAAGGATTGAAATTGTTTTGAAAGGGGTGTGCGGTTGTGTCCTTGTAATAGGACTGCCTATGTATTCGCGTGTTTGCGAAATCAAACCAGATCGTAGTCCTGAGTGTGTGCAATGGTTTCCAAATTGAAGGTGTGAAAATTGAATGTGTGTGGGGGTGTGGTTGTGCCTTCTTAATAAGACTGCCTACGTATTCGCGTGTTTTTGAAATCAAACCAGATCGTAGTTCCGAGTGTGTGTTGATAATTGAAATTGAGGTGTATGGTTGTGTCCTTGAAGGACTGCCTACGTATTCACGTGAAGTGAAATCAAACCAGATCGTAGTTTTGAGAGTGTGCCTGAGCGAGTTGTTAGGACCTTAAAGTATGAGGGTCACGACGATAAATTCCGTTTGGTGACTTGTCTGAATGTGTGCCTAAGCGAGTTGTTAGGACCTTAAAGTGTGAGGGTCACGACGGTAAACTCCGTTTGGTGACTCGAGAAATTGATTTGAGATAATTCCTCCTTGATCATGAATCGAAGAGGTGTAATTTGTGAAAATGTTCCTTATCATGTGAGCACACTAAAAAGTGGACCCTAAGGGTAGACTAGGTATGTCCCATTTTAGGTAGCAAAGCATTCGAGGACTCCGTATCTAGGTCAGGGTGAAAATGGCTTTGACATTATGGAATGTGGAGCTTGGTAATAATAGGTTTTTTTGACAGATCAAATATCTGGAGTTGAGGGTCACGACGGTAAATTCCGTTTGGTGACTCGAAAGTTGATTGGAGAGTAATACCTCTTGATCATGAATCGAAGAGGCGTAGTTTGTGAAAATGTTTCTTGTTACGTGAGCACAATAAAAAGTGGACTCTAAGAATAAAATGGGCATGTCCCGTTCCGGGGAGCAATGGCTTTGACATTATGGAATGTGGAGCCTGGTGATGATATGTTAGTTACTGATAAAAATCTGGAGTTGAGGGTCACGACGGTGAATTTAGTTTGGTGACTTGAAGGTTGATTGGAGAGAAATCCCTCTTAATGATGAATCGAAGAGGCATAGTTTGAAAAGAGTTTCTTGTTATGTGAGCACACTAAAAAGTGGACTCTAAGAATGAAATGTGCATGTCCCGTTCCAGGGAGCAATGTTTTTTAAAGACTGTGTATCTGGGTCAAGGTGGAAATGGCTTTGACATTATGAAATATGGAGCCTTGTAATAAAAGGTTTGTTTGACAGATAAAAATATGGAGCTTGTATTTTGTGGTGTTTAGGCCGATGGGTTACGGCTTGTAATGTTGTGCAGAATGGGGTTCAAGCTTGATGTGGCCTGAGCACCAAATGGTTGGTAAATAATTTGGGATAAGAATCCCATGCCTGGACCTTAAAGGTTAAGGTGTATTACGAGCTTGAGGGGAATCCTCAGAAGCCTAGATAAGTCTCCCTGTAGTAGTCTCTAAAAGGACTTAGGGGTGAAGCGATGTTTCTTGAGGTTTTGGTGTTTGGTGTTTTGGACCCGTCGGTCCGAGATTTGGGGTGTTGGACTTATTGGTCCCGGGCTTTGGACTTGTTGGTCCTGAACTTTGTATTTTGGACTTATTGGCCCTGGGCTTTGGACTTGTTGGTCCTGGAATTTGTATTTTGGTGTTGGACTTGTTGGTCCGAAGTTTGAAAAGTGATGGTTTAATTCCGTTATTTGAAATTGTGGGAAAATAACCAATTTGAATTTCGCTATTTCATTTTTGTTTGAAAAAGGACGGTTTTAAATTCCGTCGTTTGGAATTGAGAGAAAATAAAGAATTTGAATTTTGCTATTTCGTTATTTCGTTATTTGCTTGAAAAGGACGGTTTTTAAATCCGTCGTTAGGAATTGTGGGAAAATAACGAATTTGAATTTCGCTATTTCATTTTTGTTTTAAAAGGACGGTTTTAATTCCGTCGTGTGGAACTGTGAGAAAATAACGAACTTGAATTTCGTTATTTCGTTTTTATTTGAAGAGGACGGTATTTAAATCCGTCATTTAAAATTGTGGGAAAATAACGAATTTGAATTTCGCTATTTCGTTTTTGTGTTTTGGCTGTAGCCTTGGCCCTGGCTTTGGCTTTGTTTTGGCTTGGATGTATTAGTTCTTTGTCGTCCGTCGTTTGGCGAAGGTAAAGGTGCAGACGGGGATGTATCCGTTGGTGAGAGGTCGATTCTTTGTGATGGGATGTTTTGTGGGAAATAGGCTTGCCTTCCGTCATTGATCATGAACAAGGAGATGTTCTGGTTTGTTATCTAGGTTCGTCGTAGAATCCCTTTAATAAAAGCTCGTTCTAAATCGGGTGCTAATAAAAGGTTTCTATTGCCAGACATGGAATAGGTAAAGAGATGGACATGGGGTTTCGGGTCCTCTGTTTACTGGGTACAGAACATCACTCGAGTGTACTCACATTGAATTGGAACATGTTGTTTGTTTTAAATTAATTATCGAATCAATTCTCGTTGTCAACGGGAAATGGTAAAGGGGAGAATATATGATAGATGGAAATCGTGCTTTTATTTAGATAAATAAGATGTTAGCACAGACTCGATGAATACGTGTGACTCATGGGGACAGCCCCCAGTTTGTCACTTATGAATAAAAGGACAGACACTAGGATAGATATGAGAAAGCCTAAGACTCGGACTCGGACTCAGACTCAATCGTAGATACGGACTCCTAATCATCATTTTCCTCCTTGAAGGTATCCTTCGCAGCATCCGGCTGCTTGAATGTCTGGTCGTGAGCATTGACCCACTTGAGCACTTCACTCTTATTGTCGGGAATGATATGAGGATAAAAGTCAATGAGGCTTTCATCTCCTTGCAGAAAGAGATGTTCATTAGGGTTGTTTTCATCACTTGGTTGGCCTAGGGATGAAGCTATCAGTTGATGGATGTCGATCATATCTTGAATAATATGTTTCAGTTTGAAGCATGTTTCAGTATCATGACCCTTTCCTTGATGATATTGGCAATAGGCACTGCCGTCCTAGAAACGGGTTTTCCTCTGTTCAGACGGGTCCGAGTGGGCCCGATTGGTTGTAGTTTCCCTTCAGTCACGAGTTTTTGAAGAGCTGCAGCATAGGTTGTGTTGAGGTTGGTGAATGTCCTTTGAGAACGTTCAACCTTGCTGTTTGACTTCAGACATTCGAGAGGATTGTCTTGACTGAGAGGTGCAATTATGATTTTGCCAGCTTCAATCATATCTTGAATGGCATGCTTGAGTTTGAAACAGACTTCAGTGTCAGTGCCCTTGCCTTGATGGTATTGGCAATAAGCATTACCATTCCAGAATCAGGCTCTTTTGTGTTCAGGTGGGTCCGGAGTCCGACCAATGGGTTACAACATTCCTTCTGAAGCAAGTATCCCTAGAGCGGTGCCATATGTTATTCCCAGATCTATGAATTCCCTTTGATGTTTTCCCATGGTTCCAACATTGGTATTTTTGGGGATGTTTTTGTGAGTTTTGTTTTTGTTTTTGTCGACCCTGGGTGGAAACAGGATGTGGTCGTTGTCAATGGAAAGTATTGGGGATGTTGCTTGATATTTTGAATGGGATTTTGGTGAGGTGATTTCTTTGTTGGTAGGTTCGTGGATGTGGGAACCATCGGATGACTCCTCATTTTCAACAGCTGTTGGTTTCCTTGATGGTCAGGTTCATTTTCAGTATTACCTAACCTTTTCTCCAAATTAGCTACTCGAGTGTTCAAGTCATCGATAACAACTTGCAGCTTTGAGAATATGTCGTTGATAGAGACGGAGAGCATCATTATAGCGCTTTGTATGCCATCTTCGTCAATTGCATGAATTTTCTCATCGTCGGGAGAGATGAGATGAGAGCAGTCTAAGGAAGATTCCTGACTGTGTCCAGTAGGGTTTTCTGGAGGGTTGTTTTTGTTGTTGGCAAGTAGTCGGATTTCAAGGAGCTTAACCCTATGCTCAATATCAGAAGAGGGAAAATTCCCGTTTATCATTTTGTCCTCAACTTGGGAGAGACGAGTGCTCAAGTTTTCCACGGTAGCTAGGTGTCGAAGGACCATGTTGTTGGTTTCAGCAGAAGTCATGGCGGATGAAGGTTGATCAGCTTCTTGAGTTCCTGGTTGACGATTCATGGCACCCAAGGGATTCCTATTTGACATAACGATAGGCGTTATAACTTGTCTTGGCCAGGTATTGCACAAACATAGGCAAGTGCGACACATATGTACAAAAGGCAGTTTCGTCGTGAAGACGCGACGGTGTGACTAGATTATGAGTTCATTAAAGATCGTGGATGACCTCTTGTGTTTGAACTCTTGGTGCATGACTTTGAACATAGACTCGAGTATCGACTTTGGCATAGTGATGCCTAGACAGACGACTTCTGACGAGATTTGGAAGTTTGTCGATGGCGTGACGCCGTTGTACAAGACATGTAGACAAACTTGACCTTTGACCCATAATGTAAGGGAAATTCAGGTTTAAAACCCGACAGGTTTCGACTCTGCTAACGCCATTGGAGATGTCTCGATAATTAGGCGACACGACCTAGACCAGAAGGTAGGTACTAACTTCGGCAGAGACTCGACGTTATCTAGACGACTTGACTTGAAATCGACTGGACTCTAATCGACTCGAGGCTGAATCGGAAAGGTGGACTAAAATTTTCAAAAATAGAAATTTTCAAAAAGATTCATTTGTCGTTCTATGGACAGCTTCCGGAGAGTATGGATCTTCAAAAGGTCGGCCAGTTGAAAGGGTTGTCTTAGGTTTTTTTTCAAAAGATGGTTTGAGTTGAAATTGCGGCGGCTCTGAAAACAATGTGTTGTTTCCGAAGACGGTTTTTGAAATTCCGAATCACGTTTTGAAAATCGTATTGAAGAATTTGGAATCGTCATCACAATGGCCATGAAAACGGTTAAATTCGTTTTCGAAGAATTTAAAATTGGGTTGAAATTTTGAAAACGGTTAAATTTGTCTTCAAAGATTGAGTTTTAATTTGAAATCTGAAAACGGTTAAATTTGTTTTCAAATGATTTGGTTTTGAATTGAAATTTGAAAACGGTTAAATATGTTTTCAAATGATTTGAAATTGGATTTGAAATCTGAAAACGGTTAAGTTTGTTTTCAAATTTTGATTTTGAATTGAAATTTGAAAACGGTTAAATTAGTTTTCAAATGATTTAAAATTGGATTTCAAATTTCAAAACGGTTAAATTGGTTTTCAAATGATTTGATTTTGAATTTTAAATTTGAAAACAGTTAACTTTGTTTTTCAAGCGATTTGAGTTTTGATTGGAAATTTGAAAACGGTTAATTTTGTTTTCAAAAACTGGAAATTATGAGGATTGAATTCGTCATTACGACGGGTTAGAAAACCGTTTCAACCTTTGAAAGACGGCATGCAAATCGAAAAGTGTGAGAATTAAAATCGTTATTACGACGGCTTAGAAAAGCCAAATTTAATTTTGAAAACGAGATTTGAAATTTGGAAAGTTGCATGGGTTGAAAACGTCATTACGACGGTTTGAAAAACGTTTTTGTTTGAAAATTGATTTTGAACATTTGAAAATTCGAGTGTTGAATTTATCTTTACGATTGCGTAAAAGGGCGCTTTGAGAATGCAACGGTCGGCGGTTTGAAACAGCCATTATGACGACGTAAAAGGGTATTTTGAAATGGTTTGTGAAAACCGGGTTTGAAAATCATCATTACAACGGCATATATAGGTGTATTTGAAATGGTTATAAAAACCGGGTTTGAAATGGCCATTATAACGGCATAAAAAGGTGTATTTGAAATGGTTATAAAAACCGGGTTTGAAAAATCGTCATTACGACGATCTAAAAAGGTGTGTTTTTTTTAAATGGTTGTAGAAAACCTGGTTTGAAAATCGTCATTACGACGGTATAAAATGGGTTTGCAACGGTCGGCGAAAGACCGAGATTTGAAACGGCCATTATAACGGCGCAAAAAGATGTTTTTGAAAATTTGAAAATGACACGGAAGGACTTATGATCACAAAACACATAAGCACTCACAGTTCATTATATTATGCACAATGCTGACACGGGTTTTGGCTTAAAGGGTGGGTTACACACCAAGCAATCAAACCCCGATTTTCGAGAGGGATACCAGTCCAAAAAAAATGTGTAAGGAGGGTGCCTTAGCCTCGTGCTCGAAACTGATAAAAGCTCTTTGACGAAACAGAAATGTGTAACGTCAAAGGTATGCTTGACTCAATCGAGATTCAAAACGCGGGGATGAGAAAACTCACGCCGACGAGACGAGCCAATTGGTCGAAAAGGGTTAGATTGTGGGCCCGGACAAGGAACCCGACTTATGACCGTAATATCAATTAATGCACTTTAACCACGACCTCGTTCGAGTTTCACCTCTAAGTATCACAAAGACACAAGTGTCCTAGTTTCCCCAGCGGAGTCGCCAATCTTTGGACATGGGCCACAAGCCGGCCTGCGGGCACGATGCCGTCTGCCGACTTGTAGTCACAGGCCACCTGCACGCCAAGCCAAATTGTGGACATGCAGCGGTCTGAAAGCCACGCTCGGTTACGTAAAAACGCTTTCGACCGGATTGATCGGGTCCGTTTCGTGTTCACAATTAAAGATGTGGTCGTTGGGTCACGGTCGAATCAAAACACAATTAATAACTTCACAAACAACTCTACAATTAGTAAAGAGGCAAGTAAAGGTCGGATCCCAAGGGACGGGAGTTGAAATGAGATTTCTATTGCAACTAGTGGTGTCTAAGGGGTGTCACAAATTGGGTTGATGTAGAAGGTCACTAAACTAAAATAGCAATGAAAATAAACAAGCAAGATGAATTAAAGGGGTGTAAATAATTGATTAAAAGCACTAGGGTGTCATGGGATCATAGGGGAATCAGGGGAATTGATCATACAAACATGTTCTCAAATTATAAGCAAGCAATTAATGTTGTGATGGATTGAGTTGGGTTATATCTTACAATCCTAGGAAAGTTTGGGTCCCGGAGCCGAATCGATTAGATTGTACAACACCTACAAGTCGACTTAATCTTCCCTACTCAACAACATGCATGGTCTAATGAGACTCGAGTTGGGTTATTTCTTACAAGTCTCATTGAAAAGATAGAAGATGATAGTAAATGCAAGGATTCATAGGCTTAGCATTTCATCAAATATAACATGTGCATGAGTTGAGATCAAAACAAGCAAGCAAATAAAACATGAAAGCATATTAATTTAAGCATGAATCATTCCCCATGTTGGTTTCCCCTAATCACCCATTAACCCTAGCTAAGAGACTACTCACTCATTATCATGTTGATCATGCTAGCAAGGTTGTCAATCATACCAACAATATGAAACATGATGAATAAATGAAAGTAATTAACAATAATTAAAAAGGGATTAAGAGAATTATACCTACTAATGATTCCAATAATAAAGCAAAAAAAAATAGAAGTACTTGATGCTTGATTAAGAGGTTGTCAATCTCCCAACAATAACCCAAATAATCTTCAATTACCCAAAATAAAGGATGAACAAAAGAGAGATTAAGGAAATAAAACTTGTATTAGAACTTGATTAATTGTTGATTACAATACTAAATAGAGATTTGATTGATATTAACTACTCTAATTATTGATAAGAAGAACATGCTCCTCTAATTAGACTAATGGGGTATTTATAGTGGAAATTAGGGAGGATGCATTAGGGTTAACTAAGGGCTAAACTAGTAATTACACTTTTTAGATTGAGCAAAGAGGAGCCGGTATTTTTCGAAGGAAGGGCTTCTTTCTTCGTAGCTTGGAGAAGAGCAAATCCGTGTCTTTGGAATCCGGGCGGAATAAGGTCGGGACGGGCGAATTCTGGTGATGGGGTCCGAGCGGATTCGAGGGAATCCGGGCGGATTGTGCAGGTGGAATCCGAGCGGATTAGAGCAAAGTCGCACGGATTGTGCAGCTGTGGGACGGCCGGATTGGGGACAATCCGCACGGATTGTCACTCAGCAAGACATCTTCTTCTTTTCTTCCCTTTTCTTCATAAATTCCTTGGGGATTTCCTTGGGGACTCAAGGATCCTTTCTCAACATTGCTCTTCTACTATAATATGTACAAAGGCCTTCTAATCTTGTCTCTCCTTGATGCTTGGTCATTGAATTCGATCAATTTAGTCTCGTTTTGCCATGAAAATGCAAGATTCTTACTCCTTTCCGACAAAGGGATCAAAATCTCAAAGAATATGCAAAACAAAGAACTAAAGATAAGAAATGACCCAAATATGCACTAAAAAGCATGGGAACAAGGCTAATTCGGGGGCTAAATATGCGCTAATTATGGTCACATCAAATATCCCCAAATCGAACCTTTGCTCGTCCCGAGTAAAGAGGTGACAAAGACTAGGACCAATACTAACCTATCCTAATAATATAGCCGATATGAGACAATTAGCGGGTCTCACTCCGCCCCTTCAACTCACAACAAGACAACCATGAGGTAGGATGCCTTCTTGCAAGGCAAGGTGGGTCTTGCCAAAAATGGTGACACATCCAAACATTAAGCACACAAAATCACATAATGGATGCATCTACAAAAGGAATAGCCACTTCCTCATCAAGTGGCGGAGGCACTAAAGAGGAACAAATTTAAGAGCATGTAATCCTTCACAAATACTAGTTCAACAAATTACTAAGGCTAAGAGGATGGCACTAAATCACCTCCAAATGGTGTTAAACTAGACTACTTTCGTCCTCAATTTCCAAATGCTTTCGTCAAGAGCGATCGGATGATGGTGGAATGATGATCCATATGATGCTAGTAGCATATGACATGACAAGTCTCGAATTCTCTACAAAAGTAAAGGTCATGGATCGTCCCAAGCTCGACCAAGTGGCTTGACAAAAAGGCTTTTTGGGAATGAAATGCTCAAATCTTTATTCACAACGGTTGGATATGACTAGCATTCAAAATTGTCGTCATTTCACTTTCACATTTCAAAAATTTAATATGGGGTTTGTCCCTTCCGGGCTAGTGTCCTTTGCTTTCGCCAATCGCTTATTAGGCAACCGGTTAACCTCTAGACAATAGCTTTTCGGGGTGATAGTCACTCTGTCTCTGGGCGGCCGAATTCACAACCGTATGGGGGCCCAATTCAATGGATCCCGCACCAAAGCACATCGAAGTGGTACGCCTCCATCAAAACAACTTAAATTTCTCAACTTTCAACAATTCATAACATTTGAGGTTCCTTGGCATTAGATTACTTCCACATGACAAAATTTCTTTGAAATGAGCACTTCAAGCTTATTGATAGAAAATATTTTTGGGGTGCCTTACCACAGGGTCAATCAAGGTCACCTAGACAAGTTAACCAAGTCCACATCGCATCACGGGGTTGGATAGGTGACTCACATGCAAACCCTTGACTAGGCTTTGGGTCATGAGTCAAAAGACACTAGTATGACACTATCTAGGGTGTTTTACAACCATTCTAGTAGGCAAAGTCGTAAGTTGAACAAGTATTTGTAATGGCTTAGTTGCTCTTGTCAAAGTTCCTAATTAGGCATTTTTCAAAACATTTCTAACATGCAACTACATGCCATGATGCAACTAATATAAAAATCCTAATGCAAGTGATTCTATCAACTAATATGACATATAAACTAAATGCAAGTCCTAAGTTCACATTGTTATACCGCATCAATCAAAATAAAGCCACATAGTCATTAACATAAAGAGGAAAAAGGAGATTGGAAAGATCATACCATGCGGTCTTCATGATCCTCATGTCTCGGATGTGGTGTAGTCAATCAATGTGAACAAGGATAGAACAAACACAATATATACAAGACAATATATACAAGACTACAAAAGGAAATAAACATGTTTTTGGGTTTTCAATTTTCAAATTTTTATGATTTTTGAAATTTTTCAATTTTTTTGGATTTTTGAATAAGAGTTAAATGTTAGAATTCCCATCCCCACACTAATATGGGCATTGTCCTCAATGGCCAAAATGATGGAAATTATGCAAAGATGATGCATGATTTCTACACTAAATGCAATTTACACTAAGCTACACTACATGATGCATGGTTTTTGTTATGACGGAGAGGATAATTTAGATTACCTCCCGTTGTGTATGCATTAACTTCCCCAAACCGAGTGAGACACTATTGCTAATGTCCAGGGATGGGTGTAGTTCATGCACACACTATGCAATGCATGAAACTAATTTGTCATTTTGGATTTTGAAATTGGGAACAATAAAATGAGAACACCTCAATGGTACCGAGGTGTGAGTCCTCTATGGTTCTAGGACTACTCCAACAATGATCAAAATTAATGAAAATACAAGGTAACAAGACACAAACTTCTTTTCATGAAACATTGAAAAATAAAGAGGAGAGATGAGAAAACTTCACTTGAACTTAGGTGGGTGCCTCTCGCCCGCTCCACCTAGTGATAAAGTAGTCTTCCAGACATCGGCATCATCTCCCTCTATATCGCTATACCAAATATCCTTTGAAGCATCACTCAAACTTGGGTCCATGAATTCGTCTTCCTCACTCTCAAGCTTCACCGTGTCACCTCCACAAGAATTGCCACTCTACTCCTCTTGGCGACCATTCGCCCCTTCATTAGCTTTCTCCGAGTTGGGGAAGAGCAAATCCATTTGAGCCCATAAGGGGAAAGCCCCTTCCTCATTAATCCGTCCTTTTTGAACTATCTCATGGTATTGGGGGTAAAGAGCATAGTAAGTGTCCACGGAGGTCTCGTATTGACGGTAGTGTAGATCTTGTAAGATTCCCGTGACAAAGTCGTCACAGGGGAGGATGAAGGGATTTAGATGGTTATACGGTTGGTAGGGAAAGGGGTAGGGAGGCACTTTTATCTTCTCATTTTGGGTTTGTTGTTCTTGTTGTTGTGGTGGTGGATTTTTGGGGTGGTGGTGCTTGCTTTGTTTGACTTGGGATGAGGTAGGAGGGCATTGGGGACAAGTTTCCTCTTCTTGGGGAGATCCGTGGTAGATCGGTCATTAGGAGATAGATCGGATCGCTTCCTTTTGTCAACCACTTTATCCGCTTATCGACCCCCTCAAGGGTTATCCAATGGTGTTGGACGAGAAGGAGATCTTCATTAATTCTCGTGCTCCCCGTAAGTGGAGTGTACTCATTGTTCTCATTGAACCTTGGGTTGAAGTGCTTTGCAAGTCTAGTTATGAGTCCTCCATTCACTATGTGCTTCATTCCATCATCGTCCCCATTTCTAAACTTTGCCCATTTCTCTAGCAACACTAGAGGTGCATTGAAGTGATACCCATCTCTCCCTTGAATGTTGAGGTATGATTCCATAAACACAAGGTCTAATTGGTTCACGATTGCCGGATCTCGGCGGGCAAAGAGAGTGCCCGAAATAAATCGATATGTAAGCCTCAAGATCGGGTTTTGGATATGAAAAGCAAGACATTCCTTGGTAAGAATGAAATCCCGGCCCGTCATGGCCCTCCACAAAGGTACAACACTATACTTTTTGGGTTTCGATGTTCGGGTAGGCGAAACATCAAGTCCAAACACATTTGCGAATTCTACAAGGGTCATCATCCTAGAAACATTCTCCAACCTAAACTCTATGCATATCACTTTGTTCAAGGTTGTAATCTTCAAAAAGCTCAAGAATTCAAGCACAAGGGACCGATAGGTTGGTTCATACATGCGAAAAAGGGTTGAAAGACCAAAAACCTCAAAGAGAGCTTCCACTTGGTGATAAATCCCAAGTTTTCTCAAGGTAGCATGACATAAAAATTTAGTGGGAAGAATATTCTTACTTAGAAGCCGGTGGAAGACTAATCTCTGCACATCATTGAGGAATTCCACATTTGAGAAATCATCAAGCCTTGTGAGATCTACAATCTCTTCATGTTCCCTTCTAATGGTGTTGAGGTGGGAGGTAGAAGAACTTCCCATCATCCTTGGTCTTCTTGCACTCCTAAAAGAGGATCTCCTTGGTGCCATTCTTGATTCTTTTGTTGGATTCTTTTGATTTGTGAAAGGGTAAGGATGTTCCTTGTTGATTGAGTGTTGGAAACCCTAGGAAATTGGGGCTTTTTGATTTTGTGGGTAAAGAGAGTGATTTGGATATGTATGGGAGTCATAAGAAGGTGGGTTTTATAGTGCAATTGGAAGGAGTAGTGATGTGTCACTGTATGTGTGGTGGGGTGTATTTTAATTAGGGAAAAGTCGGGTCAAAACACCGTGAGAAGATGAGCGGATTCGAGCTGAAGACGCTCGGATTCGTGCTCCTCGGGACGGGCGGATTCTGGGCAATACGCCCGGATTCTGTCACAGCGAGAATTTCCAAAATTTGACGCCTTAGAGACGGGCGTCCCGAGCACAAGACGCTCGGATTCTTTTACGATGGGACGGGCGTCTTCTTCTGAAGACGGACGGATTCTTCTACAGAGATTTTCTTTGAAATGCACAGGTAGAAAGACGGGCGTCTTTCTTCAAATCCGGTCGGATTCTTCAAGACAGGCGTTTTCCCTCTTTGGACGCTCGGATTCAACCTCAGTCCAAAAATCTTCAATTTTTCAGCGTAGCTGGACGGACGGTTTCTCCTCTGAACGCCCGGATTCCAGCAAGACGGCCGGATTCCAGGGGATCCGCACGGATTCAGGCTGCGAGTTTTGACTTCTTCTCCTCTCTTAGATGCGTCCCCACACTTGAGAATTCGTTCCTTCCTTCATTCAAAATTCGTTAGTAACCCTCCCTTACTTACGCTCATGAAAAGAGTTCATGCTTTTATTAAAACAAAGGCCATAAATACAAGTTAGAGGGTTAGTATATTTACAAGTGGTGGTTTAGGGAGGACTCCACCAAACTCTCCCTTAGATGGTCCTTTCAAGGGGGAGGAGGCCCGAGGTAGGTAGCCTCGACCTCTCCAACAAACGCTCCTTCATAGTATGGCTTCAACCTTTGACCATTTACCTTGAACTTGCTTCCATCTTCCGCCTTGAGTTCGAAATCTCCATATTTTCCAACTTCGGTTATCACATAGGGACCCATCCATCTAGAGTTCAATTTTCCCGGAAAGAGTCGGTAGCGGGAATTGAATAGAAGGACTTTGTCTCCCTTGTGCAAGGCCTTTTGTCTAATTCTTTTATCATGAAGCAATTTTGTTCTTTCTTTGTAAATCTTTGCATTCTCATAGGATTGTAGTCGGAATTCCTCCAACTCTTGGATTTGAATCATCCTCTTTGACCGCTCAATTTAAGATCAAGATTAAGTGCTCGGATTGCCCAATAAGCTTTGTACTCCAATTCGATTGGCAAATGACATGCTTTTCCATAGACAAGCTTGTAGGGGGAGGCTCCTATGGGAGTCTTATAGGCCGTCCTATAAGCCCAAAGAGCATCATCAAGCTTCGTGCTCCAATCTTTCCGAGTCTTGTTCACAACTTTTTCAAGGATTTGCTTGATCTCTCTATTTGAAATTTCCACTTGACCGCTTGTTTGAGGATGATATCCCAAGCCGGTTCGATGTTGAACACCATATTTGGTCAAAAGGGATGCAAGCTTCTTCTCGTGGAAATGCGTTCCTCCATCACTAATGATTGCTCTAGGAACTCCAAATCTTGGGAAAATTATCTTCTTGAAAAGCTTGGTGACCGTTTTTGCATCATCATTTG
Organism: Silene latifolia; assembly: GCF_048544455.1. Taxonomy (NCBI): domain Eukaryota; kingdom Viridiplantae; phylum Streptophyta; class Magnoliopsida; order Caryophyllales; family Caryophyllaceae; genus Silene; species Silene latifolia. Next base: position 54,492,327 of record NC_133527.1, on the reverse strand, counting down.
GGGTGGCAATTGCCTCCACCCACTTTGAGACATAATCTACGGCCACAAGGATGTACTTATTCCCATTGGATGTCACAAAGGGCCCTTGGTAGTCGATTCCCCAAACATCGAAGATCTCTACCTCTAGAATGCCCCTTTGTGGCATTTCGTTCCTCCACGATATATTCCCCGTTCTTTGACAAGCATCGCAATGAATGATGAATTCTCTTGTATCTTGAAACATTGTAGGCCAATAGAAGCCCGATTGGAGAATTTTTGCAACGGTTCTCCTTGCTCCATGGTGCCCACCGTAGGGTGATGAATGACATCCTTCCAAGATTCCTTGGATTTCCCATTGAGGGATGCATCTCCGGTAGAGCCCATCACTACACTCCTTGTAGAGGTTTGGGTCATCCCAAAAGTACCTCTTTACTTCGAATAGGAATCTCTTCCTTTGGTTGTGGTTCAAATTTGGAGGGAGCACTTTTCCAACAATATAGTTAGCATAATCGGCAAACCATGGGGTGATGTGCCTTTCAAGTTGTGTTTGAATAGCCATCAAAATATCATCAGGAAATGAGTCATTGATCGGGGTTTCTCCATTTTCATCATGAAACCGGATCCTTGACAAGTGATCCGCCACTACATTCTCGGGTCCTTTCTTGTCTCTTATTTCCATGTCAAATTCTTGAAGAAGCAAAATCCATCTCAACAATCTTGGTTTTGCCTCCTTCTTTATCAAGAGATGTCGGAGAGCACGGTGATCCGAAAATACAATCACCTTGGATCCAAGCAAGTAGGAACGGAATTTATCCAAAGCATAAACAATGGCAAGAAGCTCCTTTTCGGTTGTATCATAATTCACTTGGGAGGGGTCGAGGGTCTTGCTTATGTAATAGATGGCGTGAAGAGCTCTCCCTACCCGTTGGCCAAGAACCGCTCCAACGGCGTAGTTGCTAGCGTCACACATAATCTCGAAAGGTAACTCCCAATTCGGGTGTTGAATGATTGGTGCCGAGATTAATGCTTCTTTGATTCTATTAAAAGCTTCAACACACTCGTCAGTAAATTGGAATTGGGCATCTTTAAGCAAAAGTTGAGTGAGGGGTTTTGCTATTTTCGAAAAATCTTTTATGAAACGACGATAAAAACCCGTGTGACCGAGAAAACTTCTCACCCCTCTAACATTCACGGGAGGTGGGAGTTTCTCTATCACCTCAACTTTAGCTTTATCGACCTCGATACCCTTTTCCGAAATTAAATGACCCAAAACAATTCCTTCATTGACCATGAAGTGACACTTTTCCCAATTTAAAACAAGACTAACATCTTCACACTTTTGCAACACAAGAGAAAGATTATGAAAACATGAGTCAAAGTCCTTTCCATAAACACTAAAATCATCCATAAAAACTTCCATTATGGTCTCTAAGTAATCGGAGAAGACACTCATCATGCATCTTTGGAAAGTGGCGGGGGCATTACATAAGCCAAAAGGCATCCTCCTATATGCAAAAGTGCCATAAGGGCATGTGAAGGTGGTGTTATGTTGGTCATCCGAGTGTATAGGGATTTGGAAGAATCCCGAGTACCCGTCAAGGTAACAAAAGAATTTGTTGGAGGCTAACCTCTCAAGCATTTGGTCAATGAATGGTAAGGGGAAGTGATCTTTTCTTGTTGTGGAGTTTAATTTCGGATAGTCAATGCACATACGCCAACCGGTGATCATTCTTGTTGGTATTAATTCATTTTTTTTCATTTGTCACTACCGTAGTACCTCCTTTCTTACGTACCACTTGGACGGGGCTAACCCACAAAGAATCCGATATGGGATATATGATTCCCGCATCAAGTAATTTCATGACTTCTCCCTTGACAACTTCTTGCATGTGGGGGTTCAATCTTCTTTGGCGTTGAATGGTAGGTCTATGGTCTTCCTCTAAATGAATTCTATGCATGCAAAAGTTGGGACTTATCCCCTTAAGGTCATCTAGACTATAACCTATAGCCTTCTCATGTTGTTTCAACACATCAAGCAATTTTCCCAATTGGTCATCATCAAGTCTATCATTAACAATCACGGGTTTGGTCTTTGATTCATCAAGGTAAGCATATTTCAAATTTGGGGGAAGGGGTTTCAAAGTAGGAGTTGGTACCTTACTTTCCTCCTTTGGAGTTTCATTGAGAATTTGCTCCATCTCCATTAGACATTCCATTCTCATAGCATACTCAACTTCACTTTCATCAACCTCATCATATTCAAATCCCATGATGGGTTCCTCTTGCTCTTGAGCTTGTAAAATATCCTCTAGGATGGATTGCTCATCCTCTATGGGTTGACATGCTTCCACTAGAATATTATGCACCAATTCGAATTGTGCATGAGTAAGTTCCTTGTTAGCTAGAGCGGCCTCAAAGAGATCCACCTCCAACTCCCAATACATGCTCTTAGCCTCACTTGCTTCCAAGGCTTCCAATGCTTGCATGGGATCCTTGAAGTAAGGTATACTCAAGTGGTCCTCTACAAAACAATCTATGAAATCCATCTCGCAAAATATCAAACAACTCGAAAACAATTAGAGCAAACCTTGAGGAGTTTTACTTCCCCAAGGCGAAGAAAGACACAACTAATAAAAATAGAAAGAAATCTAAATCAAACAAACACCGTCCCCGGCAACGGCGCCATTTTTGATCGGGTCCGTTTCGTGTTCACAATTAAAGATGTGGTCGTTGGGTCACGGTCGAATCAAAACACAATTTATAACTTCACAAACAACTCTACAATTAGTAAAGAGGCAAGTATAGGTCGGATCCCAAGGGACGGGAGTTGAAATGAGATTTCTATTGCAACTAGTGGTGTCTAAGGGGTGTCACAAATTGGGTTGATGTAGAAGGTCACTAAACTAAAATAGCAATGAAAATAAACAAGCAAGATGAATTAAAGGGGTGTAAATAATTGATTAAAAGCACTAGGGTGTCATGGGATCATAGGGGAATCAGGGGAATTGATCATACAAACATGTTCTCAAATTATAAGCAAGCAATTATTGTTGTGATGGATTGAGTTGGGTTATATCTTACAATCCTAGGAAAGTTTGGGTCCCGGAGCCGAATCGATTAGATTGTACAACACCTACAAGTCGACTTAATCTTCCCTACTCAACAACATGCATGGTCTAATGAGACTCGAGTTGGGTTATTTCTAACAAGTCTCATTGAAAAGATAGAAGATGATAGTAAATGCAAGGATTCATAGGCTTAGCATTTCATCAAATATAACATGTGCATGAGTTGAGATCAAAACAAGCAAGCAAATAAAACATGAAAGCATATTAATTTAAGCATGAATCATTCCCCATGTTGGTTTCCCCTAATCACCCATTAACCCTAGCTAAGAGACTACTCACTCATTATCATGTTGATCATGCTAGCAAGGTTGTCAATCATACCAACAATATGAAACATGATGAATAAATGAAAGTAATTAACAATAATTAAAAAAGGATTAAGAGAATTATACCTACTAATGATTCCAATAATAAAGCAAAAATAAAAGAAGTACTTGAATGCTTGATTAAGAGGTTGTCAATCTCCCAACAATAACCCAAATAATCTTCAATTACCCAAAATAAAGGATGAACAAAAGAGAGATTAAGGAAATAAAACTTGTATTAGAACTTGATTAATTGTTGATTACAATACTAAAGAGAGATTTGATTGATATTAACTACTCTAATTATTGATAAGAAGAACATGCTCCTCTAATTAGACTAATGGGGTATTTATAGTGGAAATTAGGGAGGATGCATTAGGGTTAACTAAGGACTAAACTAGTAATTACACTTTTTAGATTGAGCAAGGAGGAGCCGGTATTTTTCGAAGAAAGGGCTTCTTTCTTCGTAGCTTGGAGAAGAGGAAATCACGATGTGCTGGAATCCGGGCGGAATAAGGTCGGGACGGGCGGATTCTGGTGATGGGGTCCGAGCGGATTCGAGGGAATCCGGACGGATTGTGCAGGTGGAATCCGAGCGGATTAGAGCAAAGCCGCACGGATTGTGCAGCTGTGGGACGGCCGGATTGGGGACAATCCGCACGGATTGTCACTCAGCAAGACATCTTCTTCTTTTCTTCCCTTTTCTTCATAAATTCCTTGGGGATTTCCTTGGGGACTCAAGGATCCTTCCTCAACATTGCTCTTCTATTATAATATGTACAAAGGCCTTCTAATCTTGTCTCTCCTTGATGCTTGGTCATTGAATTCGATCAATTTAGTCTCGTTTTGACATGAAAATGCAAGATTCTTACTCCTTTCCTACCAAGGGATCAAAATCTCAAAGAATATGCAAAACAAAGAACTAAAGATAAGAAATGACCCAAATATGCACTAAAAAGTATGGGAACAAGGCTAATTCGGGGGCTAAATATGCGCTAATTATGGTCACATCACGGATCGCTTTAGATCGGTCGGTTTCGTCTCGGTAAAGGTCTCGAAACGATGCAGAGATGTTCGGAGTCGCCACCAAGCATTTGTGGGATGCTTGGAACCCGTTCTAATCCACTTTATACCTAGGTCAATCAAAGCAAAAAGCGGTGTTTGACATAGGTACTAAAGATAAGGACTCGTCCCCCCTTTTAGCATTCTATGCCTAAAATGACTCTCGTACGCCCTAGATAAGGCCATCCACTATCCAAAGGTTCTGAGTAAGGGGTGAAGGTACGTATTGGGAAACCCTTTAATCGGACACCCAATCTCGCCCGCGTTAGCGGCCTCTACTGATCGATCATGGTTGTTTAAGTGCAAAAGTTGATAAAACGGTGTAAATGCATGAATGCACATCCAAAAGCTTAAACTAACATGTGAGAATTTGCTAAGTCGGTTTGTTTATCCACATAGTATGAAATTGATGTCGAACTTTGATTTAGATTGATTTGTATGTGAAAAAGGAAATTAAACATCCATTTACCAAATTCGGGTCATGATGCTTAACATGATCCATTTATTTGAAAAAGTGTGTTTCAAATGACAAAGTGTAAAAACGTAAGCTTGTGAATCTGATCCATCATGTATTCGGATTAACCGTAATCGGGATCGTCCTAGACAATTATCAAAATGAAGCATAACAGTGCCAGGGAGCCCCATTGGGGCGCGAGCCTATTGGCGAGGGAAGGGTTCTGCCCAGGTTTTTAAATAAGAAAGCAGACGGCCTCTTGGGGCGCGAGTCAGACGACGACCCAAGGGGCGTCTCCTGGCTGTTAATAAGGTTATGAAAAAACGTTCTAAAAGGTCGTTAAAGACCGCTTTTGTGTTCTTATTTGAAAGTATTGTTTGTATGACTCAGAATAATTACTATTATATTAGTTATATCCGTCGTCGGATTTGCAAGTTTGAAAAGTATAGTTTACAAATAAAAATGTAAAATATTTGATATGAACTAATTATGTTAAGTTCATTTATTTGTAATTAGTCGATATTTATCACCGTACTCGGATTAAACCGACATGGTATAAAGAACAAAGGATAAAGCGAAATCCTCGAGAAAATGAAAAAGTCGCTTGATTATGAATTATGACTGATATATTTACAAATGTAAACAAATGAGAAAATGGTAAATAAAATAAAAGGGGTTAAAATTGTTGGAATAAGTGTCCTCCGACAATAATGCGATCACAACTGTCGATCATGATGATCACATGTTTAAATCTCATATTTAAGAATACATGTGGGAAGTAATATTTTACAGTCAACTGGTCCACACATATCGGTAATGATTGGCTGACTAGAGTTTGACATTACTGTCGTGCGACGGTGGTGATCAGTTGAGCCCCTTAGGTCATACCTAAAGAGTGACGCTCTTAATTGATTATTTAATTAATCGTATGTAGATACGGATTGATTAAGTTGCTTGAAATTGACGGATGATTTTGTGAGTATAATTGACGTGTCTTATTGTAATTCGATTAAATAAGACACGGACTAAGTAATCAAATTGTTTTATTACTTAGATAAAATTATTGTTTACGAAACAATTGAAATTGAATGAATAATTTATTATAAATACAAGACGTTGTAATCTATAATACGAGAAACCGTTTTGGTACAAGTAATTACGAATTACTAGTCGATTTTGTATATGACATATTTTATGAGTATGTTGATTTTTAATATGTTAAAAATACATTACAATTTCACATGACAAGTAACATGTGACATTTGACAAATTGACAAAATAATGTGTAAAATGGACTTTCCATTTTACATGATATGTACCGAAAAATAGGGTGGTTTTAGGGTTTGAAGTGTGCTTTATATTTTATTTAAAATAGCAATCATCAAACTAAAAACCTAGTCTTACATACCTATAATTTATGGGTAAAAGGAAAGGCCGTGCATTGGCTCTAAAAACCCACCCCACCCGGTTTTAGAGAAAGGAGAAAGCCAAGGGGTTTTGCTCTATAATTACACTACACTACAACACTTTTCACTAGTGTAATTTTTCATTTTTTTTCATTCACTACAAAACTTAAGAGAAGTTAAAGAAAGAAAATACTCCAATTTCTCTCCTCTCTTGGCCGAATAACAAGAGACCAAAAATAATATTTAGGGTCAAATTTTTAAGCTAGATTAATAATATTACTAGTTCATAATATTATTAATTATTAAGAGTAACACCTTGGGTATAAGCTTTTGGGAGAGGTTCTAATTTGAACCTTTGTTTATCCATTATAAGGAAGCTCAAGAACTAACAAATAGGTGAATTTGTTGGTCCCCTTTTGATCCGAAATTCCAAAGTAAGATTGACGATTTCTTCTCTAATCTTGTTTTTAGTTTGCATGTATAAAATCTATTTATTATTTTATGACTAAATAATCACATTTGTATGAAATGTATAGAAATGGAATTAATGAATCCTAACAAGTGGTATCATGAGCCTTAGGTTGTTTGCATGCAAATCGGTTTATTGTTTTTCCGAGTTAATCTTATTAACAAACAAAACTTGTAATTTTGTGTTTATTATGATATATCACGAAATCACTTTGCATGTTAAAGTTTCTGGTCCTAAAATGTATTTGGGATATTTTGGTTCATTTATGGATTATATTGTTCATTTTGTTAATTTATGACATAAAAATATGATTTTTTTTGGGGAAAGGTAAGTTTATATATTAATAAAATCCCATCATACAAGAGTTAACAAGAGGTAATCATCCCTCAAGTTAGATACAATTCGGGCACACACAATTTATCCACTCCCTAGTTGCATTTGCACCTATTACAAGTTTTCTACCTCTCAAATTAATCAACAAAGTCTCCTTCACCTGTTTAAACAGACTAGCAGGGGAAGGAAGAACATACTCTAATCTGCACCTATTCCTAGCATGCCAAATTAGATACATGAGCTGTGCTATTGCTGTAGCCACCACCTGTTTCTTCAGAAGGGAGCGTTCCCTGAGGTGCAGCCACCAATCAATAATTCCTTGCAAAGGTAGACAAATCTGCAGCCAATCCTCTATCAATCTCACACACTGCTGACTGTATGAGCACTGGAAAAACAAATGGTCAATGTTCTCTTCTCCATCATCACAGAGCAGGCATCTGTTGCAGGTAGCAATCTGCATCCTTACTAATCTGTCCTGGCTAAGGAGTCTATTGTGAGCCACCAAACAGATAAAGAAATTATGTTTAGGTAGAAGCAATCTGTTCTTTATCCAAGGGTACCAAGTGACATCAATGCCATCATCAACAATCCAATTATAACCCACCTTGACAGTGTAATCACAATTGGTTTGTCTCCACTGATCCTCAAACATCCAAGGTTTAAGTTGATTTTTAACTGCACAAATACTCCGCCATGACCAGCTTGTAGTGAGGGTAGGTTCATAATCAATCCAGGTAGAATGCTTTATATAAATGGAGTTCACCCATTTAACCCACAAGTGATCAGTCTTCTTCGATTCTCAACCCACCAAACATATTCGCCAATCAAGGCAACATTCCAATGATGCAAGTTCTTTAAACCCAACCCACCTTTCCTCCTGGGTTTACAAATCTGTTTCCAAGACACCAGTGCAGGGGTCTCTTTTGTTTCCTGACCATGCCATAAAAATGTGATTTTGTATATATAAATGTCATTTTTGAACGAAAATTACTTAAACTTCGAATTTTCCAGTTGTTTTTGGGTAGGTTTTCACATGTAATACATACTGATGGCCTGTAAATTTTCATGTTAAAATAAGTTGTTTTGCTCGAAATATGAATTTTATAAGTTAAAATCGTATTTAAATGGGTAAATAGGTTAATATGAGTTATATTTCGAATTTAATCATGAAATTTTAGTCTGTTGTCATATGCAATTATATAAGATGTGTGTAAAATTTTTGGCTATAGTGAAATCCTTTTGCATGATTTATGAATTTTTGATGAAAAATCACATAAATAGTGACTATAATTAGTTATAATGCTAAAACATACTTCATGACTAAAGAAAAATGTCACATATTGCATTTTAGCATATATTTCAGATCTAAAAGTGAAAAGTTTATGAAAATAAATTTTCTCATATTTTAATGGTCATATTTGTTAAAACCGATAAACCGCAACATTGTTTTTCTCGATAATTTTTCGAAATATTTAACCTAAGTATTAAACATTATGAGAGTCATGGTATTTTTCTAGAATGTTCATAAGTTTTAATTTCAAAATTTTAAATTATTTGAAATTATTTTGATTTAATTTTAAGTTTATGTTATAAAATTGTAATTTTAAGTCCATAATGAACAATGTTGTCAAATCAAGTTGAATTATTGTCAAAGTGTTAGTGAAGACTAAATTTTGAGTCCTAAGTGAGTTAGGATAATTAACTTGAAAATAAATATGAGTTTATGTAACATATTGTGATTTAATAAGTTAAATCACGCAAATCCGTAAAAACCGATTTATATACGATATTAGCTCTTTAAAGGCAATTTAGCTTAAAATTTGGCATGTTCATACATATTATAAATGCTGTATTTTAATTATGATTGTCATAATTTTGGTTTATATAATTTTGATTTATGTAATTTTACTTAGTATGGCCTTAGTTTTTAGTCGATATTACCCGAAATGTATGGGAATACCGATTCGGTTGTAATTTTGTGATCTCGTATCACCAATTTGTAATTTAATAGTTATTAAATTTTTCTTACAAATATATAATAGGAAATTATGTGATTTATTTTGTAATTTCCCGGAGTTCCCGAAGAAGACGGTGTTGCCTCGTTTTGCGTGCCAAGACCGAAGTTCAAGAGACCAAAGAAGTTGGTTTCCGCATTTGTAATAGTTTATTATATTTACTATTTTAGGAAGGCCATACTAGGATTTTATTTATATGTTGCATGCATCGCTAAATAGCAATAACTATACATGCATTTTAAATCGAGTTTATCGACCGTGTCAATTACAATTATCGTAGTTCACCGCTTTCGTTCACTTAAAATGTGATAAATAATAAATTGACATGACCTCTCGCTAAATAAACAATTGAGATTTAGCCTTACCAAAAATTAGAAACCATGAAAACCTATTTCGTGAGGGAGTGCGCTCGGCCAAACCGGGGTACAAACCTTGTTACGTAGGGGAAGTGGGTGATAAATGTCTATCCACCGAATTCATGTTGATGAGGGTTGTATCGCCAAAGCGTGCCCAAGTTAATGTGAATTTGGATCATGGACACATTTATTCGAAATTTGGGTTGTACTCAACAAAAGTTTTCTCGACCATAGCCGGATGTGTTTTGGGCTAAAGATAAAAATTAATGTAATTTTATCGACCAAGAGTTCTAAAAGTAGAATCGATTAAAGGGTTAATCCACCGAGTTATATTGATAAGGGATGTATCGCTAAAGCGTGCCCAAGTTGATATGAATTTGGGTCTTGGAATCATTTATCAAAGTTGGGTAGAGGTCACTAGATAAATGCAATAATACTTGTTTAAATTAAAATTTACGAGTATTATTATTATTTTAAAAACGACAAGTGTTTTGTTTCTTCTATTTTTGTTTTGTAGACCACTTTTATTTCTCATAACAAATGGCCGCACCAAACAACAACGCTCACGCTCTCACAAATGTTTCATGGCTCTGATCCTTCATGGATCGTTGTAAACATGAAAAGAATGGGTCAAACTTTTCCGATTGGGATGCCCAACTCAAGCTAGCCGCCCAAGGTGACGATAAGGTTCATTACCTTATGGAGGCCTCTCCACCCGAACCTAATGCTAGGTCGAGTGTTGCAAGAAGGGAAGCCTATGAAGCTTACCATAAGGAATCCGCCGCAATTAAAAATGTGTTAATTTTTGCGATGGAGGCGGATCTCCAAAGGAGAGCTTTCAAAATGGGCACCGCTTATGAAATTTATTCTAAACTTGTGACAATGTTCTCACAAACACCGAGGATCATCCAATATGAGGCGGCCTCGGCATTCTTTGATCTCGATTTCAAGGAGGACGAAAAGGTTTGCCCTCATGTGCTCAAATTGTTGGAGCTAGTCGAGACATTGAAAATTCAAAAGGTTGAAATCCCCAAGGAGCTCATTGTTGATAGGATTCTTCACTCCTTATCCAAATTCAAAGCATATGTGCAATTCCGGGTGAATTTCAATATGCAAGACAAGGATGTGTCTCTTGAGGAGTTGCACAAGTTACTTGTGCAAGCCGAAAGAGACATGGGGCTAAATGTTAGCCCACCTAAGGATGTGCTAAATATAAGCACTAAGAGCAAGGGGAAGTTCAAGAATAATGGGAAAAAAAAGTAAGAGGCAAGCTCCCATGAACACCAAGGCCAAGACTTTTGAAGCTAGCACTTCCAAACCCAAGAAGGGTCCTCTTGATAAATGCCATTATTGTAATGGTGTTGGACATTGGAAGAGGAATTGTTCCAAGTATCTTGGTGATATCAAAGCTGGAAAGATCACTCCAGTAGGTAAATGACTATCCTTTCTTTTATGTTTCTAATTCAACTATGGTATTTTGATACAAGTTGTGATAATGTATCCCCTTTTTATTGTAAATAGGGCCTCCTCCAAGCAAAGACAAGGGAAAAGAGAAGCAAGCTTAAAAAATCACGAAGGAGCTAGGACTAGCTACCAATGAAACTTGGCTTTTATTATTGTCTTTATTTTAATGTTATGGATTTTAGAACTATTTTTATTTTCGTGTTCGACATGGAAATGTGTGATCCTTTTAAACAATGGTTGTATTTTGGATTTTGGTGGCTTGGCTTGCAACCCAAGTCACCCGTTTTAACTTATTTGTTTGTTCTAAAAATCCGTCTTTATATGCTTGCACATAGAAACATATGAACATCAACTTAAAGTGAACCAATATACAATTATAATGATAGGATTCATTATATGTCCACAAGCTTGAAACTTGTGTATGTTCAATTATAAAGTGATGTTAAGTTGATGAACTCTCCTAAAGGAATGTCAATTACCAAGTACACTCATCAAATCTAAAGTCTATTAGTCAATCTATGAGATAGTCCTCCTTCTACTTCAAAATCATTATTTGTGTCTCATAAGCTATCTTTGAATATCTAGTGTATTTATTCTAAAGAAAGAGTGGGAGAAAAATGAAGACACAAAGAATACAAAGAATAATTTGTATGCTTGAGTAAATGAGATCTACGAAAGAAAGAATGATTTGTATACGAAAATTAATAGTATACATGAATAGATGAGATCTACATAACAAAAGAGACCAAGTGAAGTAATCGAAAGAATATGTTCTTAAGACAACTACACGAGGAGACCAAAAGAAAGTTCTTGAAAGAAAATGACTAAAGAAAAGTCTCAACAAGAGATTTTGCTAGTTTATGACCTAGATATAAATAGAGTTTCAAAATTGATATTTAATTAAGAGCCTAAATGAAACAAAGTTGCATCCTTGAATATAAATGAGATTTATGATTAAAAGTTGCAAAGAAAGATATGCCGATGTCTACAAGAGCTAAGTTAATTGTTAACCACGCTAGTGTCGTTACTTAACCTCATTATGAAAATGAAATGGTTAATGTTAGAAATCTATATTTCATTACTTTACATATTCATATATGTTACATTTAATTTAGTCATAAAATTAAATACAAATCTTATGCATGCAAACATAAGTAAATATAGAGAAGAAATCGTTATCTCACCATATGATTTTCGGATTAAAAGGGCACCAACAAGATCTCCTTCTTGTTAGTTCTTGAGCATTCCAAATAATGGATGAACAAAGACTCAAGTATAGAATCTCTCCCAAAAATGAATACCCAAGGAATACTTCTTAAAGACTAAAATAATATGATCTAGTATTAGGATTAGTCTTACTTAAAATTTGACACAAAATATTTATTTGTACTCTTGAAAAATTTCAGTCCAAGAGGAGGAGATTTTGTAGTTTTTATTTCTCTAAAAGTTTCAAAAGATGTAGAGAAATCATAGCAATTTCTTACACTAGAAATTCTATGTAAAAATGAATGAAAAAAAATCCTAGAGAAAACACCTTCTCTCTTTCTTTTGTTTTGGCCGAAAAAGAGGCCTTGGGTAGGTTGCCCAATGCCTTTTAATTTTGCTCTTCTCTAAAGCTTAGGATGGCATGGCTAGTAGTTAGCTTTCATGATTGTGTTTTCCACTTAAAACAATTAACACAATTTTCCACTAACTCCCTCCAAAAATCGGTACATATCTATAAAATGGGAGGTCCATTTTATTTTGTCATTTGTCAATTGTGACATATGTGACATGTTACTTGACATGTGAATTTGTAATGTATTTTTATCATATTAAAAATCAACATACTCATAAAATATGTCATTTACAAAATCGACTAGTAATTCGTAATTACTTGTACCAAAACGGTTTATCAAATTATAAATTACAGCGTCTTGTATTTATAATAAATTATTCATTCAATTTCAATTCCAAATTGTTTCGTAAACAATAATTTTATCTAAGTAATAAAATAATTCAATTACTTAGACCGTATCTAATATAATCGAATTACAATAAGACAAGTTAATTTTACTCACAAAATCATCCGTCAATTTTTAAGCAATTTAATTAACTCGTATCGGCATACGATTAATTAAATAATCAATTAAGAGTATTTCCCTATAGGTATGACCTAAGGGGATCAACTGATCACCACCGTCGCACGACAGTAATGTCAAACTCTAGTCAGCCAATCATTACCGATATGTGTGGACCAGTTGATTGTAAAATATTACATCCCACATGTATTCTTAAAATGAGATTTAGACATGTGATCATTATGATCGACAATTGCGATCGCATTATTGTCGGAGGACACATATTCCAACAATCTTCCAGTTGTCCTCGACAAGTGTGCGTCACCAATTATCTTGTCCTATTACTATCTCCCACTCAATGCAAGGTGTCTTTCAGGTCGTACTTTCAAGTTATCATATCAAGAGTGGTTTCCTCGATCTGGAGAATAACTGATTGACCGGAATTATCCACCATGGATACCTTCCGAGCGTGGCCACGCATTTCCAGTTCATTACTCCTCGAGTTGCTCTGAGATATTGTTATAACCCTGACAAGGGGTGGACAATTCCTATTGCACTTATTCCCTTCGACTAGCCACAGCCATCATAACCCAAAATATGCCCAGTTGACCCCATTTACGAAGGTCGTAGTAACACAAATCAAAGTTAATCTGAAACTGTGCCACCTTAGGCGAACAGTCTTTAGTCAAAAGAATCGACTCATTAGAATACTATAGTAGCTCTCGCCACGACCAGGCTATATAAATTTGACAGAACTCTATAAGCGGTCATAAGGCCCGACAAAGTGTTCCTAACAGTCTGCCTATGTGATCGACTAGTCATCACACATGACTCAATGGCACTTGAACTTGCCATCAATCGCATCACACTCTAGTCACTTCGAGACGTCACCTCATACAAGTGACTATGGGCGAATACCATGTTAATCCGGGTTCACTTTAACGAGGTTCAATATTGTCTCCACAACCCGTTTGAATGTAACAAAGTATAAAAGGAGTTTTTAGATTTAAAAACTCGAACGACAAATGTGATTATAATATGAGTAGTCAATACTTGATTACTACTTCATATTATATACTCCAATTTAGATCTTGTATGTAGTTGTTCATCTCAATTCAATTGAAATCACATGACTCATCATGTTAAGCCTATGAATAGGCATTGTAAGTAGGTCTTAGCAACTCCCTGCTCAACCTTGCTACATACTTGTTTTACTTTCGTAATGTATACATTTGCATTAGAAAACTTTCTGAGTACGTGTCTAGATCCAATCTAGACATAGGCTTTCTTGCCTTAAAATAGGTCCCACTGTTTTCACAGTGTGCGGGACTCATCCCTCTTGCACATCCTATGATTGCAAGTGTACTCAATTTCCGTTGTAAATATTTCTCATTGTTCTTTATTGCCTAGAACGATTCTAGAAAATCTATTTCTTAAATAACATAGCCACAATGGTATCTTAACCATCCTGATGTCTTTTGATTATGTTTTTGTCGGAAACCATGCGCAATCTCAATTGTCAATTGTCATTTGTGTAACACCCTTACACAAAATTGCATCAAAAACACTTTGCTTTCCATCCTTAATGCTTCTTCAAGCACTTAAGATTAATTTATATGGCTACTTGGTAACTATTACTTAAATTCGATTTGAAACAATTCATCATACTCAAAGTATATGAAGTGTTATACATCATTTCCTATTTAATTGATTTGGCAGCGGAAGCAAATGGAATCAATCAAATATGTTCAACTTGATTGAACTAGTCATGAATCTCATCAACATAAGACTTCTTATTTGACGCTAATATCATGTGGATTTATCTCCATAAATCTGGATATTAAAGATGTATTATATATCTCCAAGTCTTAAATCATTCCCAATGATCAATATGTCATCCACATATTAGACTAATTAAAATTTTCGTAACTCCCACTAAACTTCATGTATAAACATAACTTCTCGACTTATCGGGAAAAATTTATACCATGGTCCAATCATTGATTCCAACTCATTGATGTCCTACTCAAGACCCTCTCTTAAGTTTCACATTATCTTAGGATTGCAAGAATCTACAAAACTCATAACATGTATCGAATACATTCCTTCTATGAAGAAGTGGGTTTTAGATTCACTCGCTATATATATATCTCATAATGAAACGCAGTTCCTAAGAAAATCCAAATAGACTTAAGCATTTCAACTAGTACAAAACCCTTTGCAACCAATCAAGATTTGAAATCTCTCTTTATTAGTGCAAAACCCTTTGTCACTAATCAAGCCTTTTATTTCGGATTTTCATGGCTCTAAGCCTTGTATTGAGTTGTGACTTAAACACTCTCATGTAAGTCATATGTTCATTACTTTCCAGAAGTAATCAACTTGAATCAAACAATTTCATTGTAAGTTGTAAGCTCTTTAGTTTCTTAAAAGTAACATGAATTCATCATCTTCAACAAGTGACGACTTTAACCTCCTAGGTTTTGAAGAAACAACGTTTTACACAAAACGTCTCATGTATCCAAGAAAGACCAGTTTCTCGCGACATAACATTTTTTTGTGGCTAATAATTTCTCCCACTCTGTCTTCAAGAAATAAACTTGTATTTTTGAAAGACAGCTTCACGAGCCACAAACCCGTTGTACTCGTGATTATAGTAAAGAAAAATGAGCATTTATTTCTTTTGTAAACTTACAAACACGGTACCCTACCATTTCATATCTCATATGATTCGTTTTAGATTTAGTGGAAAAATAATTTAGACAAAATGATAAAATCCCCAAAAGGATCAAGTAACTCAAAGTAACTTGATTGAAGTCCAAACCATATCGAATAGCGTTTGAATTCTTTATCCAACCACACATTATCCCATAATGCATGCTAAGAGAGATTAATTTGTGATACCATATCACATTTCCTTTGGCTTATATCAAAGTCTTCACATTGATAATCCCATCGCGACTAAATCTTGATTCTATGAACTCTTTGAACTTCTTCAAAGATTTCTCTATTTACCTTATTAAGTGAACATATTAGTGTCAACTTAAATTGTTGGTAAAAGAAAATGATCAACCTATTTTGGATCAATGATTTACAACCTCGATCTCCTTTTCAACCAAAAGGCACGAGACATCTTGTTTTGAATACAAGATACGCATATACCATAAGATTAACAATCTAATGGTTTCAAGAGTACTCGATAACTCTTTGCGTTCATCATTCCAAAATTTAAGGTTTAATCCCGGGTTACCAATTTGAGTTCTTACATCATCTTCATGATATATCATTCTAGTTTGGTTTAGAATATAATCACCTTGATAATGGGCTAGCCATACATCAAATCATGGTGTATAGGGTCACAAAACTGAAACCTCTTTTGTATCTTAACAAGTTTATATTCTTATTTAGAGTTTATGCACTTAATAGTCATAATTAAGTACAACTATAAACCCTAAACTAGATTGATTACACAATGACTCTATCTCTCGACATTATTTGATGCTAGTCGTCATATTATAATCATCTTATGTGTCGAATACAATGATAAAAACCTCCACTGGTTTCTAATATTGACGAAGTAGTACTAGCAAAATTTATGTTAATCAAATAAACATTTAAAGAAGAAGGTCCCATTAGATGTCCCACAACTAACTTGTTGATTCTTCAATAATTTGGGGTAGTTTCCTTTCTAGCGTC
This sequence comes from Silene latifolia, assembly GCF_048544455.1. Classification (NCBI taxonomy): domain Eukaryota; kingdom Viridiplantae; phylum Streptophyta; class Magnoliopsida; order Caryophyllales; family Caryophyllaceae; genus Silene; species Silene latifolia. The sequence goes on along the minus strand of NC_133527.1, from coordinate 54,475,600 downwards.
CAACAATTAAGACAATGGAAACTTTATCGGTCGGGATTAATAGGTTTAGTATCGTTATTCTCAATAACTTCACTTTTAACATTACCTTGTATCAATTCCATTAATTTTACTTCTTTGAACTTCGTCTTTTTCTTAACGGTTTAAGAGAATGCTCCCACTCATTTCAATGAATCTTTACTTAGAGAAGCAAAGTTGAATCTTATGAAGACTACTCTTCAATTCAATCGTTTAGTCTTAAAAATTTCATTGAAGTGGTTGCGCTATTTTGGTCAATTATGATTTCTAACAAATCTAATTACCAAAACAATTTATCGTTTCAAGATACTTAACTCAATTAAGCACATGAGAAACAATTCATTGTAAGTAGATATGTTAGTCGAAAATCAAAAACCCTTTTGATCACGAATAACTTTCATCTATACTCTTCACAAGAGATCCTTACAATGGATAATGTGAGGTTTTTAGAAGAAAAAATCAAATTTTGTCTTTAGTTACGATGTTTTAATGGAGATTTAAACTAAAAATCGAAATGATATCGTATAATTTGAGGAAGGCCATACTAGGATTTAAACTAAAATTACATAATTCAAATATGTAATAGTTAAATCGAAATGATACCGTCTTCAAGGAACTCCGAAATAAATAAATTACATAACAAATTACATAATTTCCTATTATACACTTGTAACTAAAATAAAATAAATCTATTAAATTACAAAACGGTGATACGAGATCACAATAAATTACAACCGAATCGATATTCCCATACATTTCGGGTAATACCAATTAAAAACTAAGGCCATACTAAGTAAAATTACATAATTCAAAAATTACATAAAATAAAATTATGACAATCATAAATAAAATGCAGCATTATAATATGTATGAACATGCCAATTTTATGCTAAATCGCCTTTAAGGAGCCAATATCGTATATTAGACAGTTTTTACGGATTTGCGTGATTCAACCTTTTAAAATCACAATTAAATTACATAAAATCATATTTTTGCATAAGTTAATTACCCTAACCAACTTAGGACTCAAAATTAGTCTCCACCAACTTATGACAATAATTAACTTATATTTCTTAAAATTGTTCATTAATGGACTCAAAATTACAATAAAATGCCATAAACTCCAAATAAATAATAAAAATTTCAAATAAATTTGAAATTTGAAATTTAAACTCATGAACATTCTGGAAAGATACCATGACACTCATAATGTCCAAAAACTTAGGTTAAAAATTTTTGAAATTTATCGAGAAAAACAATGTTGCGGTTTATCGGATTTATCAATTATAATCATAAAAACATGAGAAAAATATATTTATTAACTTTTCAATTTTAGATCTGAAATAGGTAATAAAATGCAACATGTGACGTTTTTCCTTAGTCATGAAGTATGTTTTAGCAATTATTCACTAATTAAAGTCACTATTTATGCTATTTTTAATCAAAAAATCATAAATCATGCATAAAGACTTCATTATAGCCTATTATTTTACACACATCTTGTAAAATTTCATGTGACAACATACTAAATTTATATGACCGGATTCGAAATATTTCTCATATTAACCTATTTTTCATTTAAATTTGATTTTTATCATGAAAAATCCATATTTCGAGGATAAGAACTCCAAAAATTATGAAAATTTACAGGTCATCTAAAATTAATATATGTGAAAACATATCCTATAACCACTAGAAAATTCGAAGTTTAGCTAATTTTAGTCCGAAAATGACATTTTTGTCATAAAATCACATTTTTAATGCCATTATTATATAAAATGAACAATAAAAATCCATAAATTAACCAAAATATCCTAAATACATTTTAGGATCAGAAACTTTAACATGCAAAATTGATTTCATGATATATCATAATAAACACAAATTTATAAGTTTTATTTGTTAATCGTATAACTCGGAAAAACTATAACCGATTTGCATGCAAACAACCTAAAGCTCATGATACCGCTTGTTAGTAATATATATTTCATTACTTTACATATTCATATATGTTATCTTTAATTTAATCATAAAATTAAATACAAATCTTATGCATGCAAACATAAGTGAATATAGAGAAGAAATCGTTTTCTCACCATATGATTTTCGGATTAAAAGGGCACCAACAAGATCTTCTTCTTGTTAGTTCTTGAGCATTCCAAATAATGGATGAACAAAGACTCAAGTATAGAATCTCTCCCAAAAGTGAATACCCAAGGAATACTTCTTAAAGACTAAAATAATATGATCTAGTATTAGGATTAGTCTTACTTAAAATTTGACACAAAATATTTATTTGTACTCTCGAAAAATTTCGGTCCAAGAGGAGGAGATTTTGTAGTTTTTATTTCTCTAAAATTTTCAAAAGATGTAGAGAAATCATAGCAATTTCTTACACTAGAAATTCTATGTAAAAATGAATGAAAAAAAATCCTAGAGAAAACACCTTCTCTCTTTCTTTTGTTTTGGCCGAAAAAGAGGCCTTGGGTAGGTTGCCCAATGCCTTTTAATTTTGCTCTTCTCAAAAGCTTAGGGTGTCATGGGTAGTAGTTAGCTTTCATGATTGTGTTTTCCACTTAAAACAATTAACACAATTTTTCCACTAACTCCCTCCAAAAATCGGTACATATCTATAAAATGGGAGGTCCATTTTATTTTGTCATCTGTCAATTGTGACATATGTGACATGTTACTTGACATGTGAATTTGTAATGTATTTTTATCATATTAAAAATAAACATACTCATAAAATATGTCATTTACAAAATCGACTAGTAATTCATAATTACTTGTACCAAAACGGTTTATCAAATTATAAATTACAACGTCTTGTATTTATAATAAATTATTCATTCAATTTTAATTCCAAATTGTTTCTTAAACAATAATTTTATCTAAGTAATAAAACAATTCAATTACTTAGACGGTATCTAATATAATCGAATTACAATAAGACACGTTAATTTTACTCACAAAATCATCCGTCAATTTTTAAGCAATTTAATTAACTCGTATCGGCATACGATTAATTAAATAATCAATTAAGAGTATTTCCCTATAGATATGACCTAAGGGGATCAACTGATCACCATTGTCGCACGACAGTAATGTCAAACTCTAGTCAGCCAATCATTACTGATATGTGTGGACCAGTTGACTGTAAAATATTACATCCCACATGTATTCTTAAAATGAGATTTAGACATGTGATCATTATGATCGACAATTGCGATCGCATTATTGTCGGAGGACACATATTCCAACAGTTAAACCTCCTTCCGAAAAGGGTATTTTGAGAAGGACGTGTATTAAATGGGATTTCACATTTAAGTAATGACATTGCTACGCATCATTATAAAAATGAATGAGTTAGAGATTAAAATCTCTTTCCATAAGTTTAAGATTGAAACCTTTTCAAAATAGGTATTTTGAAAAGATATGTTGGAAACATATATGGTTTTATCTTAATAACTTGGCAAAGCAAAATTGATTTCAATTCTTGAAATGTTTCGATTGAGTAGTCAAATACGAAACATGTGGAATTGAGTGGGAGTTTGAAATTATCATGTGAAGACATGAAATTTAGTGGGAGCAATCATCTTGTAAAATTTATAACTCATTACTCATTGAGAATGACGAGCTAGTACTGTCTTTCACAAAGAAGTATTTGAGTTTTCAATTCTGGATGAAAATGGACTAAGATGAATCAATCACAACATGGGATTTTGGATAGGCATTGAGATATGCACATTAAATCAACGAGAAACGTAGGTTATTCATATCGATGAAAATGGAATTGCCATAAGCAGTCACAGTCATTCATTGAACCTAACAATGGTTGATTACATGATTAAAGATTACTAATGTTTTCGCCATTAGAATAATCATGCACATGTCCTATAATGAATCATATGCTTAAGAGCGTGACGAGTCATTGGTAAGACATATAAGTATCGTCATGAATTCTCGAGGAGAACAAATGAGCTGTTCTAGTGTTTGATAGAACACTCTGTTATGTGACAAGAATTGCATATATTGAAGTTTCGAAAACGCGTAAGGATTTATGAAAATCCTAAGCTAATTAAGCTAAAAGGAGAAATAAGAAGTTTGAAAAGATACTTGGTTATAGTAAGAAGTTACTCAAAACTAGTATTTTAAAATTTGGTAGGACTTATGAGAAGTGCTAGGCTAATCATCTTGACAATTGTTGCAAGATCCTACAAAACATATACCTGGTACATTATGAGTTGGAAGAACACTTGACTAGTGCAAGTTATGTCGTCCACCATAATTCGTTTGTTATGTGATAAACAACAAGAAAGTTCTCTCAAAATAAAGAACCTAAACCTAGTTTGGGAAACTAGATATGTACTTGGTGAGATTCATGCTATGTAAGACAAACATGAAAATAAAGGAAAATGCAATTCAAGAGTTTGAACCCATGTACACATGGTGTGTTAAACTCATGTTGCAAAATGACTAGTGTTTACACACTTACAATATACATCACAAGGTGGTAATATGGTATTGACTACCCGAATGTGATGTCCACATTTGTCGTTTGAGTTATTATTAACTCACATTATACTTTGTTACATTCAAACGGGTTGTAGAGACAATTGAACCCCGTTAAAGTGAACACGGATTAGCATTGTATTCGCCCATAGTCACTTACATGAGGTGACGTCTCGAAGTGACTAGAGTGTGATGCGATTGATGGAAAGTTCAAGTGCCATGGAGTTATGTGAGATGACTAGTCGATCACATAGGCAGACTGTTAGGAACACTTTGTCGGGCTAATGACCGCTTATAGAGTTCTGGCAAATTTATATAGCCTGGACGTGGCAAGAGCTACTATAGTATTCTAATGAGTCAATTCTTTGACTAAAGACTGTTCGCCTAAGGTGGCACAGTTTCAGATTAACTTTGATTTATGTTACTACGACCTTCGTAAATGGGGTCAAATGGGCATATTTTGGGTTATGATGGCTGCGGCTAATCGAAGGGAATAGTGCGATAGGAATTGTCCACCCCTTGTCAGGGTTAAAACAATGTCTCAGGGCCACTCGAGGAGTAATGAACTGGAAATGCGTGGCCACGCTCGGAAGGTATCTATAGTAGATAATTCCGGTCAATCAGTTATTCTCCAGATCAAGGAAATCACTCTCGATACGATCACTTGCAAGTACGACCCGAAAGACACCTTGCATTGAGTGGGAGATAGTAATAGGACAAGAGAATTGGTGACGCACACTTGTCGAGGACAAGTGGGAGATTGTTGGAATAAGTGTCCTCCGACAATAATGCGATCACAACTGTCGATCATGATGATCACATGTTTAAATCTCATATTTAAGAATACATGTGGGAAGTAATATTTTACAGCCAACTGGTCCACACATATCGGTAATGATTGGCTGACTAGAGTTTGACATTACTGTCGTGCGACGGTGATGATCAGTTGATCCCCTTAGGTCATACCTAAAGGGTGACACTCTTAATTGATTATTTAATTAATCGTATATAGATACGGGTTGATTAAGTTGCTTGAAATTGACGGATGATTTTGTGAGTATAATTGACGTGTCTTATTGTCATTCGATTAAATAAGATACGAACTAAGTAATCAAATTGTTTTATTACTTAGATAAAATTATTGTTTACGAAACAATTCAAATTGAATGAATAATTTATAATAAATACAAGACATTGTAATCTATAATACGAGAAACCGTTTTGGTACAAGTAATTACGAATTACTAGTCGATTTTGTATATGACATATTTTATGAGTATGTTGTAATTACGAACTACAACACTTTTCACTAGTGTAATTTTTCATTTTTTTTTTCATTCACTACAAAACTTAGAGAAGTTAAAGATAGAAAATACTCCAATTTCTCTCATCTCTTGGCCGAATAACAAGAGACCAAAAATAATATTTTGGGTCAAATTTTTAAGCTAGATTAATAATATTATTAGTTCATAATATTATTAATTATTAAGAGTAACACCTTGGGTATAAGCTTTTGGGAGAGGTTCTAATTTGAACCTTTGTTCATCCATTATAAGGAAGCTCAAGAACTAACAATTAGGTGAATTTGTTGGTGCCCTTTTGATCCAAAATCCCAAAGTAAGATTGACGATTTCTTCTCTAATCTTGTTTTTAGTTTGCATGCATAACATCTAGTTATTATTTTATGACTAATTATTTGTATGAAATGTGTAGAAATGGAATTAATGAATCCTAACAAAAATACCCTTTAATTTGTAATTAACCAATAACATCATCGAGTCACGGAATAAACCGTCATGGTATATGGAACCAAGGGTGATTATAATTTATGGCTAAAAAGTTTGTCATAAAACTGAATTGAAACATTTGAAATGGTAAAAACCGATTGCAAATAAGAAATGAAATAAAGAGGAAAGACGAGAACACACACGTTTGAGTCTCATCCCGGTTGTCCAAGTGAGGATTAGGACCTCGGCTACCACCTCTTTATTGGCATTTGGTGGATCATTTTGAAAGAACTTGACCAAATTTTGATCCTTGTTAGGGAATGTTTCTTCTTGCTCTTCGGACATGTTTTCGGCAAGGAGGATGTAGATACCCATATCTGTCGATATTGGAATTTATAGAAAACCCGACAAATACCCGATGATGATAGGACGCATGTATTTATTAGTTGTCATTGTCATTATTTGGGTTCGTTTTACGATGTGGAATGAGCGTTGTCGACAGAGTATTTTAAATGATATTTAAATTAAAGCTTTTTTAAGTGAATTCATTTTATTATTTTAATTTGAATTTATTTTCTTAAATTTATTTTATTGAAAATAAAATATATTTTTTTGATTTGAAAAATCATTCATTTTAAATGTGCTAATTGATTTGAAAAATCGAATTTGAAAATTTAAAACTCGTTTCAACCACGCGTTTTGGAGCTCAATTTTAGCTCGGTTTTTAAGCCCGTTTTCTTTACGAGTTGGCACGAATCTCGAGTACACTAACCAACCTAGGCCTATACCCATTCAACCCCAGTTCGAACCCCCATACCCACATCCCAAATCTCGTCCTAAACACTCCCCAACACAGCCCAATTCCTTCCTTTACCCGTGTTTGTATAGCCCATCGAAAGCCCTTCTAAACCGACTCAAACTTGGTCCAAACCTGTAACCCATCACCACCAACTCGTGCTCCACATTACCCACAACAACCCAGCACCTAGAACACCACAAAACCCATCCAATTCCCGTCCCAAATACTCCACAAACAGCCCGCAACACAAGCAGCACCCCCTGTTTTGCGTGCTCAATCCCGAGCCCAAAACCCGCTCCAAACAGCTACCAAACCCGTGCCCATTAACCCTACATCATACCCTTGTATCCTACTCATATTACCTTAGCTTAACCACCAAGAAAACCCCCCATACAAACCGTAAAAACCTCACGAATTAGCTGATGGACAGCAGCTATGCGAAACAGGCCCGACTGCTTGTTGCCCTACTTCTACCCTTCGAAACTCCTTATAAATACCCCCCCCCTTCACCATACATTCATTCCTCTAAGTTCTCCCCACAACATACTGCAAATAACAACCATCAATCGTCCAAAAAAACCCTAAACTAAAGCCGTGACAGCCGCTCGAAAACAGGGACACAAATCGTGTTTTTGAGTTTCTGTCGTGGTCTTTGGCCTTGATTCTCGTGCACAAGTCCTATTAAAACTTCTGGTTTGTTTCCATATTCACAAAATTCAGTCTTTCTAGTTTCCAAAACATCTTTCGGTTTGAAAAATCGTTGAGAAACGAAGTCGTGGTGAGCGATTGAAAATCGCTGCTCAAGTCTGCCTTTTGAACGTGTTTGTTTCGTGATTTCAAAATTCAATTTCAATTGTCTTCGTCGACGACGGCCCCTCGAGATAAAATCTGCGATCGATTATGATCCAAGACGGTGTCAACGATACATGTAGGTTGAGGGTGCATTAAAACTCCCTTCTCTCCTTTTTATTTCGTTTTTTTATTGTTTATTTACTAACCATTGTCTAACATCGTCTAACTAATATCGAAACTAGAATAGTTTGAGTATGAGTTAAAGTACCATTCTGGCACCCGCGTTGACTTGAGATGGGAAAGAATTCCGCCATATCGGTCGGTCGTACACCCCGTCTCATTTACATATCCTCGTGTTGGAATAGGGCAATTTAATAAATCGAGTTTATTTAATTTATGTGTATTTATTTTTTAACCATATAAAAATTGATTTTTTTATGATTTTTCAGACCTATAATTTGTAATTTTAATTTAGGTAGATTTTCGTAATTTATTGCATTGATTTAGTATTTATTTTGTAATTAGCAATGTATTAATTCAAAACCCGCGCATTGCACGGGTCAATTCTGACGTATTTCGAAAATTTCAGATCCGTGCAGTGCACGGGTTTGTCCAGGTTTTGTGTTTTAATTTGCTTCCTTGTTTGACTTTGTTTGATTAATCCTTAGTTTAATTAGTTTATGTTTTAGATTTCAATTTACTTTATTTATAATTTATATTGTATGTATGAGCTAACCACTAATGTTTGTTAATACATCTTATGCTAAGCGTAAGCCTTCCTATCCCCCTCTTTGGATGTGTTTTCTAGTTTAATCAATGAACCTCACATGCTAAACCACTTCGACGAAGTTAAATGCATTTTAAACGACTTAGAATGAAATTCGCATGATAGGATTTAAATTCAATGGTTGCATACGCATGTGATATCTTTCCGAAATAGCCATCTTTCACCTAGTAGAGACCGTTATTGCAATGGGCGGGGTTGGGTGTTGTTTTAATGAAATTAAATTAACTTCCTAACACGTAAAGTCACACGAATTCAAATCTCTAAAATTGGTTTCTAAATTCCATTTAAAAATTTAGTGGCGACTCTTTTAAAATTAAAAATGTTTTGAAAAAGCATTTGAGTGGAGCGTTTTTCCATGGTCCACAATTTGGCGACTCACTGGGGGACAAGTGAAACTTGAAAAGTGTAAGATGGCTATTAGGATTGTTGTCACATTTTTTTTTATGTTAATCATGCATAAACCCCCGAGACTTTAGGCGGGCCAAAGAATCTCTTGGGTTAATTCCAAGGGAGGATATTGATGTTCACTATGTCCGATTTAAGTATCAAGGTGATTCCGTGGAGGTAGGCAGCTGCATACGAGGCATATTGCTACGGGCATATGACGGTATGTGGACTCCCCGACAAAGCGGTTTCACTGGCATAGACCCATTTTAGAGGACTGACTGAGACTTAGAAGAGTCTAGTTCATGCATTGCATCCCTAAAATGCGAATGATTACATGCTATGTGAATCCCGGGTCATGTTTTCAAAATAGCATTTTCAAATCCATCTTCTTTTTCTTTCGAAAATTTGATTCTTTTTTCAAGTCCATTTCTTTTCGAAAATTTCGGCCCTCTATTTCGAAATTTTGAACCTTCTTTCAAGCCGAAGTGCTGCCCATTTTAAAAATCAATTCAATCCTTCTCGATTTCAAATTTCGATGAACTGTATCCCAGGTCCAACCCAAACCTAGAATAGAGTTTGAGTCAGTGGGGTCGGGTTAGTCGAGTTGGGCTTTTGCTTGCTCGATATAGGCGAGCTAGTCCACCCTTAGGCTCGAGTGAGCCTTTGTTTGGTTAGAACACTTGTCAAGTGAGTCAACTAAACCGATCTTTGGGTCTGAGTCATGAAAGTCGACCATTTGGTCCAAGTCAGCCCACCAAAACGTCCCCACTAGGCCACCTAGGGCGTTTGTCACAAAGCCCAAGAGCCATATCTGGTTTGAACACGGGTTTGTCATGTCGGATTTATGATCACGTTGAGTCTAAAACCCAAGCTACGTGTGTATCACGGTTAGGACCCGTTCCAACGAGCCAGAATAGTTCGTTCGTAGGATCCATGTCAAGTTATAGCCAGTTTTTAGGTTTGAAAAACCGTCCCTAGTCGTGTATGACCCAAACCGAGGGGGCCCAATTGCTCGCTCTCCGGGTCTAAGCCCAATATCGAGTCGCATGGAGTCCGTCATGTTGTTATGAGTCGAGTCCTGTTTGTGCAGGGGATTTTGATTCGATAACTGATACTCGCTCGGGATTTTATTGTAGAAAGGCCGCTACAAACAAGAAGTATGACTACCGCAGAGGCACTGAAGCAGATTAACGACACTTTGGTCGCAATGATGGAACTCTTGACGGCTGTGGAAGCCAAGATCGCGGTGGAAGCTCCCATACCACCGCCTCCGGAAACTGAATTCGAAAAGAGGTTCCGACTAATAGAGGAACAGTTGAAGCTATCCTTAGGGGAAAATGTGCATTATGAGAATGCCAGAGGGTACATGCCGGTCCAGGACAAGCTACCAACCAATTTTGTCCTAACGCATATCCCAAAGTTCAAAGGGACGGAAGATCCATTGCAACATATCCGTTCCTACAAGGAGTACCTTGCGCTGAAAGGGGTACCTGCTGAGATGTTGCCCCACATTTTTGCTCAATCCCTAGGAGAACATCCGAAGGCGTGGTTCTACTGACCTTAAGCTTAAGAATTTCCCCACTTTCGAAGATATAGCGGTGGAGTTCTCGCAAACACTTTGCCGATAATGCTTTGAGATTCGACTCACGTGCGCACACTCGAGGTGATGACACAGAAGGATAAGGAGGGATTTACTGAATTCCTCAACCGCTGGCGCGCTGAAAGCGTGAAGTTGGCCAAAAGGTCAGAGGAGACTGAAATGGTAGATAAGTTCATCAAAAACCTTCGACCTGTCTACCGTGACGTTATTAAATATCAACATTTCGGCTCATTCAAGGACCTTATTCGAGTCAGAAGAAAAATTGAGGACGACGTTCGTTCTGCTGAGGCTAAAAAGCCAAAAGGGTATCAGGGTGCCTCCTCTTCCAAAGCTAAGGCATCCAGTTCTGCCAATCATATCCAAGCCATCGGTCTTTTGGGAGGAGCTCCTAAGGGATCGCAATGCCATGGGCCAAGAGCGTTCATTGACATCGGGTGTACCTATGCATACACCCTCCAAAGGCTCTCGGCCCAAAGGAAACTGAACCCAATTGGTCCAACTCCGGACCCGCCTGCGGATCGATAGGGTAAATGGTATAAGCCCAACGCCTACTGTGCTTATCATCAAGGAAAAAGTCATGATACCGAAAATTGTTACCGTCTTAAACATGAAATCCAAGACATGATCGAGAATGGGTCGCTCCCCATCCCCACCGTCCGACCTAACAACCTGAACAATCCTTTTGGCGACCATGCCAATGCAGTATTCGTCGAAGACAATACCGATGTATCTCACTTAATCCAACCCATCTGCCGTCTCACTGGGTTTTTCGTGGGGAAGGTCTATGTAAGCTGCTCTGAGTATATCCCTCAAGCTAAGAACGAAGTTCGAATTGGGGATTTTGCTATCGATTGCACACCATACATTCTCCGAAGCGAGAATGAAATTAATGGGGTCTGGGCTGACGATGAAGACGATATCTATCTCACCGAAGGTGCGATTATTCCCCGAACTCAGGAAGAAATTTCTAAATTGAGGAAAGATGTCCTCGAATCTAATTATTTGACTCGATCGGGACGTCCCTATCGTGTCGAGAAGGCAAACCATGTCTCTATCTTTGGAGACAGTCTAAGTAAGACACCCTACAAGGAGGCCACCTCAGTCCGGGCTCTTGGTGAAGGGTCGACCTCAGAGGCCTCCTTCATCAAGCAGTTACAAAAGACTAAGGCAGATGTCTCCATCTGGGAATTAATGTTGAGCTCGTTTGAACACCGACAAGCTCTGCTTCAAGCCTTAATGAATATGACCGTGTCACCGCACACTACTCCAGATTACGTGGTCTCATTTGTTGCTCAAAACCAACCTCGGCTCACTAATGCCGTAACTTTTTCTGATGAAGACCTGCCCTCATTTGGGCCACAACATTGTCTCGCTATGTACATCACGGTAGAATGCCGTCATAAGCGACTCCCAATAACCCTTGTCGATGACGGGTCTGCAGTTAATGTTCTCCCACTACGGACCGCTTTCATTTTGGGACTCGAGAAAAGCGACGTCGCACCCACTACGCAAACGGTTCGGGCTTTCGATGGCACAGTGCGTCGAGTGTCCGGACTTGTCACTTTAAGCGTGAATGTGGGAAAGGTGGAGCGCAGGGTCAATTTCCAAGTGATAGATGTTGCCTCATCTTTCAACATTTTGCTCGGGAGACCATGGATTCACACAGCTGGAGCCGTGTCTTCTACCCTCCATCGCAAGATTAAAATCCCTCTCAAGGGAGAGGTAGTGACCATCGATGCTACTCCTCTAATTGTGACGGGAGGAGATGTTACTTCCGAAGTGCAAACTGATAATACCGCCTTGGAGTCTTGTGGTTTCGAGGTAGTAAACGCAATTGAGTCCACTTTCGAGGCACCGAATATGGACTTATATACGGGAAGCCGTGTTTGTAAAACAATCTTCAAGACCGGAAAGTACTTCGGGTACTCCATGTACCCCCGAAGGGAAAACGCATTTCAATTGAAGTCGCCAGTGCCTAAGGGGACAAGATACGGGCTTGGGTATGAGCCAACTGAAGAAGACTCCCTGAGAAAGAGAGTCTCGATCGAAGACCGAGACATTAAGATGGGGCCGTACTTGCTAACTCTAAACGGCCACTTTGTGAAAGCCGGGGAGGAAATGCCGAGTTTAGACTTCCACGAACCACTGTTCAACTCAAAAGCCAACAAGCTGGTCCCCGGAATCGAAGTATTCCGTGATTGTTTCTATATTCCCGAAGACATTATGGCAGTAGCTATAATAAAGAAGGAGTCTGTTCCGATCGAAGATGGGAAAGCTATGGGTCTCCTCTTTGGAGAGGAAAAGAAGCCGGAAATACCAAACGAAGTCTTGGTGAACATGATCGTAAGGAGTGATCGTTTCGATCCATCTACCCTCATTACTGATGTAGATCCTCAGAGGAATACATCTGGATGGCGGAAAACCATGAAATGGACCAACAACAAGGGTTCGCTTTTCAAGATGACCATTGGAGAAGGGCAAATGTTCAAACCTGATGACGATTCTGAGTCTGAGTCTGAGTCCGAGTCTGAGTCTGACATAAGTCCTAAGGCTAAGTCTAGGGTTTTAGGTGTCGAAGATACCCCTTCCCTGATCTTTCCTTTTCCGTACCTCCCTCTAGTGTCTTTGGTATTCCGGGCCTGTCCCGAAATCGCTCCTATCTCGCCACCGACCTCGATCGGTTGGCCCAAATGTTAACGCAATTTATGAGTTTCAAATCAATAATAAGATGAATCGGTTTGCTTACGACTTGTCTCATTTATATTGTGATTCAATTGATTGTTTTAATAACGTTGAGAATGAGGTCCGGGATAGACGGTGGAAGAAGAAGAGGAGGAGGTGGAACCGCCTCCCGATTAGTAAAAGGGTTGGAAGAATACGACCAAAGAAGCTCGTAATCGAAGATACCAAAGTTGTTAATGTGGGGACTACCTTAGAGCCTCAGGAGCTTAAGATAGGAACAACCTTAGATCCCGCAGAAAAGAAGGGGTTTGTTGAATTGTTGAATGAATTCAAAGATGTATTTGCTTGGTCCTACAAATATATGCCGGGTATTGATAGGGAAATTGCAGAGCACAAGATTCCGATCAAGCCAGTGGTTCAAACCGAGAAAGCGAAGCCACGTAGAATGCGTACCGAGTGGTCTTTGAAAGTCAAAGAAGAGATTGATAAACAGTTCAAGGCCGGGTTCATCAAAGTATCGGAATACTCAGATTGGATAGCTAATGTGGTGCCGGTCCCAAAGAAAGACGGAAAGGTTTGGGTCTGTGTTGATTTTCGTGATCTAAATAAGGCTAGTCCAAAGGACGACTTTCCGTTACCTCACATTGACATCTTGGTTGACAATACCGCTAACCATGCATTATTATCCTTTATGGATGGGTACGCCGATTACAACTTGATAAAAAATGGTCGAGGAAGATATGCACAAGATCGCTTTCACAACACCATGGGGCACTTATTGCTACACGGTGATGCCGTTTGGATTAATAAATGCAGGTGCGACTTACGAAAAACAAAGAACGACGTTCTTTGCATGACATGATTCATAAGGAAGTAGAGGTCTACGTCGATGACATGATCGTAAAATCGAAGGAACGTAATAACCATTTGATGGCATTACGAAAATTCTTCGAGAGGTTGAGAAAGTATAATATGAGATTAAACCCCGAAGTGCGCGTTCGGGGTCACCTCGGCAAGCTTTTGGGTCATATCGTTAGCCACCGTGGCATCGAAATCGACCCATCAAAGATTAAAGCCATTATGGAAATGCCCCATCCTAAAACCGAGAAAGAAATTCGAGGTTTCTTGGGCCGAGTGCAATACATAAGCCGTTTCGTCTCAAAATTAACTATGATCTGCGAACCAATTTTTAAGAAATTGAAACTTGGGGAGCATATTATATGGGATGACCAATGCCAAGCCGCGTTTGATAAGATAAAGGAAGTGTTATCTTCTCCGAGTTCTCGATCCACTTTGAGCCGGCTTGCCTCTATCATCGTATTTAACGATTCTGAGATACCGCGATGGGAGCAATGCTGGCACAAACCGTTGACAAAGAAGAAAGAGCAATTTACTACCTTAGTAAAAAGTTCTTGGAGTATGAATCAAAGTATACAGCATTAGAAAAGACATGCCTAGCTTTAGTCTGGGCAACGAAGAAGCTACGTCACTATATGCTCAGCTACAGTGTGAGTATATATTCCAGAATGGACCCCATCAAGTACTTGTTTGAAAAGCCGGTGCTAAACGGCAGAATGTCAAGATGGACCCTCATGCTATCGGAATTCGATCTCAAATACGTGCCGCTGAAAGCGATAAAAGGAAAGGTCGTTGCCGATTTCCTGGCCGATAATCCAGTCGAAGAAACTGACATTGTTGACACTTGGTCATTCCCAGATGAGGATATTGTCCATGTCGAAGATGATGTATGGGATCTATATTTCGATGGGGCTTCGAATAACATGGGATGCGGAATAGGTGTCCTTATCATTTCACCGAGAGGAGAGCACGTACGATTTCGATCAAATTGGACTTCGCCGTCACAAATAACGCCGCGGAATACGAAGCATGCCTACTTGGTTTGCAGAGCGCTAACAAGTTAGGAGTCATGAAGTTGACAGTACACGGGGATTCCTCCTTGGTCATCAATCAAGTGACGGGGTCATGGAAGATCAAAAGTAGCAGCCTGGCACCCTACCAGGCTAAGATAGAAGAGCTAGAAAAACTCTTCGAAGAGGTGCGATACGTGTACCTCCCAAGGGAGGAAAATCGATTCGCCGACGCATCTTTATCAAAACCGGCAGCGATGATAAACATCCCCGATCATATGGATAGCATGCCATTGTGTGTTGAACGAAGGTCTTCACCAGCTTATATAAACGCTGTCGATGATGCCGGGAAAGCGGCCGAACCTTGGTATGCATCCATTGTGAGATTCAAAGAAGCAGGAGAATACCCCGGACCTCGATACACGTGGAAAGCGTGCATTGCGAATGTTATCCGCCCAATTCGTTAAAACTAACGATGGACAATTGTATAAGAAGACAAAGACACGGGGTGTCTGTTGCGATGCGTCGACAAGACAACGTCAAAAAAGGTCATGGAAGAAGTCCACGACGGGGAATGTGGGCCGCATATGAACTCTCACATGCTAGTTCGGAAGATCATGAGGTTAGGATACCATTGGACAACAATGGAAACAGATTGTCGCAGATATGTCCGGCATTGTCACAATTGCCAAATATTTGCGAATATTCAACATGTACCACCTTCTATGCTATATACCATGACGTCACCTTGGCCTTTCTCAACCTGGGGAATCGACATCATCGGAAAAGTAAACCCTTCTGGAACAGGAGGGCATTGTTATATCCTAGTCGCTATTGATTACTTTACCAAGTGGGTAGAGGCCAAGTCTTACAAAGTGCTAAATGCGAAGCAAGTAGCCAAGTTTATTCGAGAATGACATCATCGTCGGTGCGGAGTGCCGCACGAGTTCATCGCTGATCATGGAACTCACTTTCAAGTCGAGATGACCTCTATACTTGAAAAGTATAGAATCAAGCATCATAAGTCATCCCCATATCGACCTCAGACAAATGGAGCAGTGGAGGCCGCTAACAAAACGGTGGCTACTATATTGAGAAAGATGTCTGACAATTACAAGGAGTGGCCGGAGAAGATACCCTTCGCGTTGTGGGGATATAGAACATCCATCGAAACGACCCACAGGGGCAACCCCGTACTATCTAGTTTACGGGATGGAAGCGGTACAACCAGTCGAACTGGAAGTACCCTCCCTGCGCATCTTGCTCGAAAGCCAGGTCCCGGAAGCGGATTGGGTCCAAGCCAGATATGATTCGTTGGTGTTACTTGATGAGCGTCGTTTGAATGCGTTGTATCATGTTCAGCTCTATCAGAAAAGGATAGAGCGGGCTTTTAACAAGAAGGTGAAGCCTAGGGGAATTAATGAAGGCGACTTAGTTCTCAAATCAGTAAGGGCTCTATTACCGGTCGATCCAAGAGGGAAGTTTAAGCCTAATTGGGCCGGTCCTTATCTCGTGAAGAAGATACAAACAGGAGGCGCGGTACATTTGACAGATTTGGAGGGAAATGATTTCTCGAATCCAACGAATCTGGATCAGTTGAAGAAGTACTATCCTTAAGACCTCACTCTCAACGTTATGAAATAACACTTGAATTGTGATGTATTTGAATAAGTTTTAAGTTTGGCATTTGTTGCCACTGCCTGAAATGTTTTATGAGAGAACTACGACCTCGGTTTGATTCTGTTGAAAAGCAGATACGTAGGCAACCCTTGAAAAGGGTACAACCACAATAAAAATGAAATATTCAATGCAGAAACTGAGGATTTCTAATAAATAATACGTGTCTTTTATTTTGATAAATCCGGGCGACGCCCATTACAAATCAAACTAACAGGAAAGCAAATAAAAGCATAATAGTAATACTAAATAATAGAGCCGTAACTATCACCTATCTTTAATTAGGTCGCGTGTCCCGTCACTACGAGACGATGTCTCACCCATCATCATTCTTGCCCGTTTCTTCGGGGGGACCACGCTGTCTTCTCGCGGGCCCAATCTCTCTTTTACACTTGGTCGAGGGCCAAGTCTCTCTGCAAGTGTCGGAACGTCACCACTTGTAGTACCCAGTCGGTCCCACACGCTAGGAGCACCAGGTTTAGCCCTAGGGTTCTCGTCAGGCCTAGTCTCGGTCTCAGTCGGGCCCGGAATTGACCCAGTAAAGAATTGTCGATTTTTTAACCCTCTGTCATGCTTCTCCCGATCAATGGCATCATCTTTCTGTAGTTTCTTCCTTGCATTAAGGCCCGGTTCTGTAGTCCATTTGAGATATGAAGGAGAAACCCAAGTAGACTCGTGTGGCTCGGGAATGCGCCACACGGTCCTTCGGCGCCACGCATGGAGCCAAGTATGACATCTACCCTGAGAAATAACAAAAGCAGGACCTCGCGAAGCCTCCGTCGCAGGGACAATTTGTTGACGACCGAATTGGCGAAGCACTCGGTCCCGGAAAAAATAGACAGGGTGATCCAAGCCCAACAAAGTGACATACCGTGTATGATCAGTATCTGCGAGCCCGGTAAGTGAGCTCAAATGAAGCCATGGTAAGGACCCGCGAATGTGAGACCTGTTCGTTAATCGGCATATTTCGCCAAGAATCGGATCCTTGCTCGAATCGTAGCGCGTCGCCGATTAGTGAGACTTTTGACATGATAATCTTTCGGTTTCAACGGCGGATCAATCAAACCAAGACGCTCGCCGAGCCATACATTAGACGACGAGAAAAAGGCAAAAAAAAAAAAAAAACGAAAAAAAAAAAAAAAAAAACGAAAAAAAAAAAAAAAAAAAAAAAAAAAAAAAAAAAAAAAAAAAAAAAAAAAAAAAAAAAAAAGACGAAAAAAGAGAAAAAGAGGAAAAAAGAGAAGAAAGACAAACTTGCGTGAGGCGGGTTGATCCCATGAATACAAAGATCCGGATTGGTTTTTTGTGCATCCAAGCTTTTAATAGTATCAGCTAGTATAATCCATGCAGGATTAGCACCATTCTCCATTTGCTCCACGACTCGGATTAGTCTAGCTTGGCCGCGATAAGATGGAATTTCTATCGCCCCCTCGAAACAATAAAGATGCAATAGAATGAGGCCAAAGGCGCGGCGTCCATAAATGATCGGTATATCTGGGTCACTCGCATGCCGGAATCTATGCACTAGCGCAAGCAGGTCCACCTTTCCACCATCGACGATGGTACGGGCTTCATCACGCGACAAGTTTAGATATTCGCGGTATTTTCGGGTCCGATTGGACACAAAGTCGGGAACCACAGGCTCTTGCGTGGTCCTCCATCCTCCTAAGACGGTAAATTCTTCAGAAGGGGATGATTTCTCCCTCCGGAAAAGCAAAGACATGATGCTCGGGATCCCACACTCTCGGGCACTCTTTAAGAAATGCGGGTTGAATCATGACTTGCCTCAGGAAAATAATTTGTTGAATTCCCCGCATTCGATTTTGGATTTCTAAACCCCGAATTCTCGTCGCCCATCCCTTCATGGTCCCAAACAAGGAATTCATGACTAGTTTTTTTTTCTAAGAAAGATATTCTTTTAAGCGAGAGAGATTTTGTTTGAGAAATTGTGGGAAATCTCAACCCTTAGCCCTTCCTTATATATGAAAAGAGATGAGGAATTTTGGAAGTATAATTCCTTTAGGTTTTGGAAACCTAAATCTTCTAGGAAATTTGGAAACTTGGAAGCCTACTAGCTTTAGGAAGTTTGGTAGCTTTTTGAAATAAGAAAGCAAGTCCCATACCTCCTCTATTTCGGCCGTGTAGGGCCTGTGTGGCGCGCCAAGTGGGCCCCATCCGTCCCGGGTTTGGTTCGCTCATTTCTCTTGCGGAATTTGTCATAGTTCGTGCACCGAAGTGACTAATTTACAATTTCATCCCCTGCGCGTCCCATGTTGAATTAACATCCCGTACACACTTATGGATTTTATTAGGTTACGCCCACATTGGTTACGGGTCAGAAAGTCCGAGTCTTTTCGTCAAAAGGTCGTGTCTACCCATCGCTTTCACTCTAGAAATTTGAAATAAACTTCTGCGATTAATTTTATTGAAAATAAAATTATGTTTTGATTTGAAAAATCATTTAACTCCAGAAATTTGAAATAATTTTTCGCAATTAATTTTATTGAAAATAAAATTATGTGTTAATTCGAAAAATCATTTGGATCCAGAAAACTGAAATAAATTCTCGCCTCGAAGAGGCCAATCATTTTCGAGATATTCAAAGTTCGGGTCAATGACCCACCTTTTCTAAGCAATGTTCATGTCTGCGGGTCGATAACCCATTTTCCTTTTCTTTCAACCGAGGGCTCTGTCGCCGTCGGCTCCAGAGACCCATCAAAATTCGGTCGATGACCTTTTCAAGTATCAAAATGTCGCTACGTGAATCGCGTGCTATATATTATGATTAAATTTGCAGAATATGCTCCAACTGAGGGCTCTGTCGCCGTCGGCTCCAGAGACCACCACAAAACAGACAAGATGGCATCCTCCTAACAAAGATCGACAGCAGAATGCTACGGAAATGACATTTCCCCAACAGAAACGTCAGTTTCAGTGAATCGTTCTCCCTAGCAGAACAGCGAAATTGATAAGCAAAGCGCATGTTTTGTCTTTACTCACATGAACAATGGGATGTTGGCATCCGAGCCGAAGCAGCAGAAAGCTACAGGCCATCGAGCCGAACTACGACGCGGGTTTGATTCCGTCAGAAACGGATACGTAGGCGCCTGAGGATAAGGCTCAACCCACCATATATGCAATTTATGGGTCGATGACTAACGATGATACTTCGACGCAACAGAAGCAAGAGTTGATCCCCGACGAAGTTTCAGGTATGATCTCTTCTTATGGCTGGCGAGCTTACATACGCAAGTCTAATGGACTATAAACGACCCGCAGAATCCTCAGGTCGAGAGGGACCTGGGGTATACTTTGACTTTCGCCTTGTCCAAGCCTCAGTCAAAGTGGGGGCTCTGTAGATACCCATATCTGTCGATATTGGAATTTATAGAAAACCCGACAAACACCCGATGATGATAGGACGCATGTATTTATTAGTTGTCATTGTCATTATTTGGGTTCGTTTTAAGATGTGGAATGAGCGTTGTCGACGGACTATTTTAAATGATATTTAAATTAAAGCTTTTTTAAGTGAATTCGTTTTATTATTTTAATTTGAATTTATTTTCTTAAATTTATTTTATTGAAAATAAAATATATTTTTTTGATTTGAAAAATCATTCATTTTAAATGTGCTAATTGATTTGAAAAATCGAATTTGAAAATTTAAAACTCGTTTCAACCACGCGTTTTGGAGCTCGATTTTAGCTCGGTTTTTAAGCCCGTTTTCTTTACGAGTTGGCACGAATCTCGAGTACACTAACCAACCTAGGCCTCTACCCATTCAACCCAGTTCGAACCCCCATACCCACATCCCAAATCTCGTCCTAAACACTCCCCAACACAGCCCAATTCCTTCCTTTACTCGTGTTTGTATAGCCCATCGAAAGCCCTTCTAAACCAACTCAAACTTGGTCCAAACCTGCAACCCATCACCACCAACCCGTGCTCCACATTACCCACAACAACCCAGCACCTAGAACACCACAAAACCTATCCAATTCCCGTCCCAAATACTCCACAAACAGCCCGCAACACAAGCAGCCCCCCTGTTTTGCGTGCTCAATCCCGAGCCCAAAACCCGCTCCAAACAGCTACCAAACCCGTGCCCATTAACCCTACACCATACCCTAGTATCCTACCCATATTACCTTAGCTTAACCACCAAGAAAACCCCCCATACAAACCCTAAAAACCTCACGAATTAGCTGATGGACGGCAGTTATGCGAAACAGGCCCGACTGCTTGTTGCCCTACTTCTACCCTTCGAAACTCCTTATAAATACCCCCCCCCCTCACCATACATTCATTCCTCTAAGTTCTCCCCACAACATACTGCAAATAACAACCATCAATCGTCCAAAAAAAACCCTAAACTAAAGCCGTGATAGCCGCTCGAAAACAGGGACACAAATCGTGTTTTTGAGTTTCTGTCGTGGTCTTTGGCCTTGATTCTCGTGCACAAGTCCTATTAAAACTTCTGGTTTGTTTCCATATTCAAAAAATTCAGTCTTTCTAATTTCCAAAACATCTTTCGGTTTGAAAAATCGTTGAGAAACGAAGTCGTGGTGAACGATTGAAAATCGCTGCTCAAGTCGGCCTTTTGAACGTGTTTGTTTCGTGATTTCAAAATTCAATTTCAATTGTCTTCGTCGACGACGGCCCCTCAAGATAAAATCTACGATCGATTACGACCCAAGACGGTGTCAACGATACATGTAGGTTGAGGGTGCATTAAAACTCCCTTCTCTCCTTTTTATTTCGTTTTTTTATTGTTTATTTACTAACCATTGTCTAACATCGTCTAACTAATATCGAAACTAGAATAGTTTGAGTATGAGTTAAAGTACCATTCCGGCACCCGCGTTAACTTGAGATGGGAAAGAAATCCGCCATATCGGTCGGTCGTACACCCCGTCTCATTTACATATCCTCGTGTTGGAATAGGGCAATTTAATAAATCGAGTTTATTTAATTTATGTGTATCTATTTTTTAACCATATAAAAATTGATTTTTTATGATTTTCCAGACCTATAATTTGTAATTTTAATTTAGGTAGATTTTCGTAATTTATTGCATTGATTTAGTATTTATTTTGTAATTAGCAATGTATTAATTCAAAACCCGCGCAGTGCACGGGTCAATTCTGACGTATTCGAAAATTTCAGATCCGTGCAGTGCACGGGTTTGTCCAGGTTTTGTGTTTTAATTTGCTTCCTTGTTTGACTTTGTTTGATTAATCCTTAGTTTAATTAGTTTATGTTTTAGATTTCAATTTACTTTATTTATAATTTATATTGTATGTATGAGCTAACCACTAATGTTTGTTAATACATCTTATGCTAAGCGTAAGCCTTCCTATCCCCCTCTTTGGATGTGTATTTTAGTTTAATCAATGAACCTCACATGCTAAACCACTTCCACGAAGTTAAATGCATTTTAAACGACTTAGAATGAAATTCGCATGATAGGATTTAAATTCAATGGTTGCATACGCATGTGATATCTTTCCGAAATAGCCATCTTTCACCTAGTAGAGACCGTTATTGCAACGGGCGGGGTTGGGTGTTGTTTTAATGAAATTAAATTAACTTCCTAACACGTAAAGTCACACGAATTCAAATCTCTAAAATTGGTTTCTAAATTCCATTTAAAAATTTAGTGGCGACTCTTTTAAAATTAAAAATGTTTTGAAAAAGCATTTGAGTGGAGCATTTTTCCATGGTCCACAGAGGATATGGACACCTCCCACATCATTCTTTTCTTGGATCATTTCGGCCTCCTTGATTAACATCACTTATTTAGAAGGCTCAAGCATGGCAGATGGTGGAAGAGGTGCTAGAGTGATTTTCCTCTTGTCAAGTTCAAAGGTGTATGTGTTATCCTTTCCATGATGCACCGCACTCTTATCAAACTCCCAAGGCCTACCAAGTAGAAGATGGAAAGCATCCATAGGTAGGACATCACAAAGAACCTTGTCAACACAGTTCTTGCCAATGGAGAAGGACACAAAGCATTGTTTGTCAACCCTCAATTCGGCCCCCTTGTCAAGCCACTTCAATTTGTAAGGACAAGGATGGTTTTGGGGGGTTAAGGAAAGCTTCTCAACAAGAAAACTAGAGGCCACATTAGTACAACTACCTCCATCAATGATTAGGTTGCAAACTCTTCCCCCAATGGTACACCTAGACCTAAAAAGTTGTTGTGTTTGATCCATTTCCAATGGTTGAGCACTCAACACTCTCCAAGTGACTAGACTCATTCCGGAATCCGGCAACACTAGCTCCTCATCCTTAGTCTCCTCGGTTTCCTCACCCTCATCACACATAAGAATCTCACCCTCTCCCCAATGAACCACTTCAAAGCTACTAAGGGCTCTCTTGGTTGGACATTCTTTGGAAAAGTGACCATAACCTTGACATTGGAAATATTTTTTAAGGGGTAAGGTCTTTTTTATGAGGTTTCAATGCCCTTTCCTTTGTCACGTGTGGGTGTCACGGTCGGAGTGTTGGTTTTTTTGGGTTTGGTCTCGGCATAGGTGGTCTTGGTGGTTGTTTTGGTCGGCAATTTTGAGTTGGAGGTCTTCCCCTTGCCCAAAGTTTCCACCCTTAAATCCAAGTTCACGGCTTCATCAAAGGACCACAACGGTTGCATTCAGACCCTATTGGCAATTTTATCATCCAACCCTCCCACAAACCTAGCAATTTTTTGCTCGGGTTTCTCATTGATGTCACATTGTAAAGTGAGTTGTTCAAAATCCCTAATGTAAGACTCAAGTGGTTGTTGATCTTGTTTTAGTTGAGTAAGTTTAATGAACATATCTTGAGTATACTCTTTGGGAATAAACTTGTCACTAAGCTTCTTTTTCAGCTTTGACCAAGACTTTATGGGTTCTTTACCATCCCTCTTACTTTGATTTTTCATGTTTTCATACCAAAGAGATGCGTAACCCTTAAACTTTAAAATGGCAACCTTGAAAGACTTAGCATCCGAGTATGATTTAAATTCAAAGACTCTTTCAATTGACCTAAACCAATCTAGTAAGTCACCGGGATTTAAACTACCATGGAAGTCCGAAATATCTACCTTTAGATCTTTAGGATGTTCTTCATGCTCGGCTTCAATAAAAGAACCCTCTTCATCCGAGTGTAAGTCCTCCTCTTCATGGTCAGCCTCTTGGTTTCTTGCTCCAAGCCCTCGACCACGCCATCTACCACGGTGAGGTGGTGGTCTTCCCCGGTTCCTTGGTGGTGTTGGAATGTTAGCCATGATAGCATTGAAGGAGTCTATCATTAGGTCGCATTTCTCCGAGAGTTGTGTTACTTGAGTCTCAATACCATGTAGTCTTTGTTCACTCATGGTTGTTTTTGTGTTCTTGGATGTGGTTAAGGTTTATATTGAACTCACAAGAAAGGCTTCTTCCCAAGACTAACACGACAATGGAATTGTGTTAAACCTTGCTCTCATAACCAATTTGAAGTGAAACACTCAAGACTCAGATTTTTTATTAAGTATGACTCAAATTGGACAGTGAATGGGACTATTTAAATGTGATAAAAACTACTAAAAACCGAACGGAAACTCTGAGGACTGCAATCGAACAGTCGATATGACTGTTTGGAACCACGGTATTCTGAACTCTACAATCGAATAGAGTTGCAAGCGTGATTGGTATATGACTTAATCCAAGCACTAAGCCACTAGATTAAGCCTAAGGGAAATTTCAAGCACTAAGCAAAGAAATTACCTAGCTCTAAGCACTAAGCAATAGAGGGTTTTCCAGCACTAAGCAAAGAAGATTAGTAGAAATCAAGGTTTCTAACTTGTGTTTTTCATTCATCAAATCAGAAAAATGCATGAGGAAAGCCTCGTTTTTATAGGCCAAGCCAAGTAATCCTCACCATCCATCTAACCTATCATCTAACGGTCCAAAATACCTTAGAAAACCGGTACAAAAAGTGGCCGAAGGCCTTACACAAAGCTCTTACACAAGTTGAAAAACAAATACAAAAAACAAGGGAAGTAAACTAATAAGACAATGATTATTTAATCAAGCTTGGAAGCTTCACATGGGTCAGCCAAAGGAGTGCGTAAGAGCTAGAGCATGTAAAAAGGAGGCAAAAAGTTGTCTTGGACAATTTGGGAAGCTTGAAAGTGACCCTTCTACTTGCCAATGCAAACCGTGTAACCATAGGGCCACCGGTTTTGTTCCTTACCATTCTCTATGATTATCACCTTCCCAAGACATAAGCTCCTAGAAAAAAGTACCCTCAACTCATCACAGAAGATTTCTAGGCCATAAAATACCCCATGTTCCTAAACGGATTTTGAATTGGACCCTATTTCGGCCAAAGGACTAAAACCGGGTACAAGCATGCTTAAGGTGGCTTGTTTTGCTTCAGTTACTAATTGTTGTTTTGAACGCATGCGTCTAGGATTTCTAAGGAAAAAAGGGAAAGGTATGAGAACTTCAAAAGGATTTATGGGTTTATGAACCTACAGACATTTGGTATGAGAGCTTTCAGGTTTACGAACCTAAGGAAGGAGGCTCTGGTTTGGGAACTTCTGGAGAACGACACCTTTGCTGAACTCTGTGAGGAAACAATATTATTGAGGGTAGCAGAACGTCGGTAGAAACTGCTAGGGAATCTGTTTGCGTCGGTCTCAAGCGAACTCTGGCAAAAACTCGAGGTTAAATATGCTTTCATCGGTCTCAAGCGAATCGTTCTTCCGATAAATACGTGGGCTGTAAGCGGCAAAAAAATCTCGCTGGGGAGCACATCGACGATTAGGAACATCTTGATCGTCATGGGAGAAACCTTGTGCATCACTACTGCAAAATACCGCTGCGGAGAACATATGTATTGACGACTAGGAACATCTTGATCGTCATGGGAGAAATCTTGAGTGAGCAATACTGCAAAATACTGCTACGCTGGATATAACGAATTGAGCAATACTGCAAAATACTGCAGCTGCGTTGTGGAGAATGAAGACTCGAGCGAAGCCCCTAGTTGGAGCGAGCACTGCTTCTGATACTTACATGCATAGTTAGTAGCCACACAAGAATGTAATAGGAAAAAATAGCACATAAACACATATGCACGTAAGCAATTATCACATGGACCTCGAATGAGGAAACAAATAGGTTTTGTAAAAGTTGTTTCTTTATAAAAATTTTTTAAAGCTTGCTCAAAGAAATTTGTCATTTGTAATGCAATATGCATATTCAAATGGGCTTTAAACACATGACTGATGCGGACGCAGACCTACTAGGACGCGACACCGGGATGACTCTGACAGACTTTGCCTAAGTATGCGCAACCCCTAGCCAAGTATGGGTGACAACGCGTATTAGTTCCCAAGGTAGAAGAATTGCAAGAATGATGGGGATATATAAAGGCAAGGCATGAGCCGTGGATCAACTGTCTACTTGGATACGCCTTTGCCGCCGCTTGCTGTAAAAAAGACTCCTCTTGAGGCACGATAACTTGGAGAATCGATCTAAGACCTTTGTCATTGTCCAGACCGAGCACTAGATCGACTCAAATGAGAATCGAAGACCCAAAAGGAGGATGAAGGAAGGCTGGCATCTCGGAAGAGAAGCCCCCAGGACGAGAAGATGACTCAAGACTTTGGCAAAAAGGAGACTTGGCGACAAGAAGGAGCCCCCAATAAAGAGGTAGAAATGGAAATTGTGGTTGTAAGGTTGAAATTGAGGTTGAAAGTTGATGTTTGAGGTGGTTGATAATTGAGGTTAAAAGTTAAAAGTTGGGACGGTTGTGTCCATGAGGACTGCCTACGTATTCATGTGGACTGAAATCAAACCAGATCGTAGTTCTGAGGTTTGGTTAATTTTGTTTGGGTGTTGCGGTTGTATCCTTCTTGTGTAAGAAAGGACTGCCTACGTATCCACCTGAAGAGGTGAAATCAAACCGGATCGTAGTTCAGGTGTGTGCCTAAGCATATGTTATCAGGACCTTAAAGTACATGGGTCAGGAGAGTATATTCCTTTGGTGACTCGAAGGACTGATTTGAGATAACTCTCTCTAATCATCGACCAAAGAGGTATAATTAAGTTTGTAAAAAAATTTCCTTGCCGTGTGAGCACACCTAAAAGTGGACCCTAAGGATGAATTGGGTATGTCCTATCCCGGGTAGCAAAGTATTTGAAGACTTCGTGCCTGGGTTAAGTTGAAACTGGATTGGATATTTGGAATGTGGAGCTCGGAAATAAGAGGCTTTGATGAACAAATCTCTGGAGCTTGATTTTGTGGAGTTGAGGCTTGATGGGATTATGGCTTGTAATGTGGCTTGGAAATGGAGTCTCTTGACTTGATATAGCCTGAGCACATGGAGGTAGGTTAATTCATGCGGGATCAAGTTTCTATGTCTTGGCCCTAAGGGATGGGTATACTTGACGAGCTTGAGAGGATTCTCAAAATTTCTAACTGTCTCCCTGTAACGGTCTCGAGAAGGACCTAGGGTGTGTGATGGGCTAATTGAGGGTGCTAGCTGAACCTCTTCATCGATCTCTTGATTATATATAGACTTCAGCAGTATTTCGTTTAGTATTTGATTTCATACTTGTTCTTGATTCAGACTCAGATTCTTGGTCTAAAATATATCTCGGCTTTTAGCTCAGATACTTGATTCAGGTTTTTGAAGATAACCTTGACTTTGGATATTGACATTGACTTGCTTGATTAAGCCTTCTTCTTTTGACTCTTTTGTCTTGGATTGTGGTCATAACCGCGGCCTTGGATATTGACCTAATATTCTCTTGAATGAGCCTTTGTCTTTGATCACGGCTCGTATCGTCTTGGATTTGCTTGCTACCATGGATTTGGGTCAGACTAGCACCTTTGGGTGTGAAATGGGTTGGTGTTTAGTAACACGGGTTGTTTATTGTGGGGAATGGGCTTGCCTTCCGTCATAGATTGTTAACAAGGGAGATGGTCTGCATTCGTCCTAGAATCTCTTGAGATATGCTCGTACTAAACTAGGGTTATAGCAAGGTTTCTATTTCCAGACATGGAATAGGTAAGAAAAGAACACGGAGTTTCAGGTCCTCTACAACTAGGAGTGGAACATCATTTAAGTGTACTCACATCGACTGACATGTGTTGTTCATTTTAAAATGTCTCAAATCAATTCTCATTGTCACAGGAAATGGTAAAGGAAAAGAAGAATAAGTGGATTGAAAGTTGTACTTTTATTGAAATGAGTAATGAATGTATTTAACATAGACTCGAGAAGACATGTGACTCATGGGACAGCCCCCAGGTTGTCACTAGGAATGGAAATGGACATAATGAAAGACACTAGAAAAATTATGGGATAGAAAGCCTAGGACTCGAACTCGGACTCGGACTTTGACCTTGATCTCATATCTAGTCTCCTAATCATAATTGTTATCTTCGGGGAATCCTCTTTCAGCATCTGCTAGCTTGAACGTCCGATCTTGATTGTTGAACGATTTGAGCACCCTGTCTTGGTTGTTTGTGGTACTAGAAGGGTAAAGGCCCAGGAGACCTTCCTGTCTTTGAAGAGTAAGACACCCATGAGGGTCGTTCTTTTCTCTTAAAGGACTGAGGTTCGATAACGATATCTTGCCGCGATTAGCATATAGTGGATGATATATTTGAGTTTGGAACATGCTTCAGTGTTGTGTCCATTACCCCTATGGAATAAGCAATATTGAAAACCGTCCCAGAAGCGACCTCTCGTCTCGTACTTAGGGTCTGGGGTTGGACCGATCGGTTGGATCAGTCCTTTGGCAAAGAGTCTTTTAAAGGCGACCGTATAAGGCACGCCTAAATTGGAGAATGACCTTGGATGCTGAGTTCCTCTTTCTGGTGAAGGTTCTATAACCTTTACGTCAGTAATGTAGATTATTTGATTGTTGGGTGTAGATGGTGAACCTCCTTGGATGACTTCATTTATACGAACAATCTCTGCTGATAATTTTTCGACGGTTTTGATGCCACCTTTCAAATGAGAGGTGTAAACTGTGTGTAGACAGTCAATAACGTCCTCAACCAATGTTGCCTCTTTCGACTGGTCGGGGATTTGTGAATTTGTTTTCCTTCTTTTCACCAAATGATTGGTGGATCGTTCATCTTTTTTATCATCCGCGATGTTGAACTCCCTATAAGGTCGCTTAGTTTCTGTATTCGAACTAGTTAGGATCGAGACAGAAATCCTACCATCCTCAATCCCATCTTGTGTGACATGCTTGAGTTTATAGCAATCTACGGTATCATGCCCCCTACCCCCATGGTATTGACAATACGAGTTGCCATCCCAAAATTTAGATTTCTTTTCTGGATCTAATGTAGGCCCTATTGGTTGAAGAAGACCTAGAGAGGATAATTTGTTTAAGGCTAGGGCATAAGGTATACCTAGACATGTGAATGAAGGACTGTCAAGTTGAGCGTTTGTCTGGACACTTTTCATCTCAAGCTTCTTACCCATTTCAGCAAACTGATTCTCTATGTTGGAGAGCCGAGAGTTTAGGCTATCAATGGCTCCCTCTAACTTGGAAAATTTATTATTGATGGCAATGGAAAATCATGAGCATTCCACTTTGGATATCGTCTTCCTCAAGCACATTGATTTCTCCATCGTCATGAGGATCGAGGAGGTGAGAATAGTCCAGGGATGATTCTTCATCATGTTTAGTGATATTAGACCCAAGAGGGTCGATCTTCGTGGATTGCTTGACGGAAGGTGGCACAGGAAGCTTGCCCTCTTCGATCATATATTGGATGGTGTGTTTCAAGAGAAAACACTATTCAATATCATAGCCTCTACCTTAGTGATATAGGAAGTATTTATTGCCCTTCCAGAGGTTCACCTGCTTCTCTAAAGGTGGATCCGGAGTCGGACCTATTGGATGTAGCTTACCTTGGGCAGAGAGTCTCTTCAAATCATCGGCATAAAACATGCCTAAATTAGAAAGCACCCTTTGATGCCTCCCAGGTTTCCTTCGGTTGTCTTCGGCTTTCTAGGACGAAAGTTATTGCAAGAGGTAAGCTTTGGACGACCTAGACTAGAGGTTTCTCTAGGTGGCGTGTTCTTTTCCACCATCCCATTTTCAAGGGTGAGGACGCGAATGCTCAAATTTTCCACTGTAACTTGAACTCGTAGGACCATGGCATAAACGTCTTGCAGAGACACGGTGATTGTGGCTTGAGCTGCTTCGTGACTTTGCTGACTGCCGGAACTTGCTGGATTCCTACTCGACAGAAATGACGCGCATTACAACTCGATTCGACGTGGGATCACGCATACTAAGGCAATAAACAACCAACACATAAAGGGACAAGTAACTACGAGGATAAGATAACAAATCTAGACGTCGACTTGTGAATTCGCGAAATGTCAAGAGCGACTTCTTGTGTTTGAATTCAAGGTGCTTGACTTTAATTTAGACTCGAGTGTTGACTTTGACGGAGTGACCCTTATATGGCTTACCTTATTGACGGGATTGATGACACATGTTGATTCTAGACTCGAGGTTTGGGTATGTGTGTCCTAAATGTGTCATCAGGAGAATTCGGTGTGTTGACTCGAATGTGTGGGTCGAGGTATCAGTAATTTCTAGATCCTAACTGAATTGGGGTAGGGGGTCCAAAATGACGGCGTGACACTTAGGACTTGACTTGAATTTCAAAAGACCCAAAATGTAAAGGAAGACGGGTTCATGACTGGACAGAGTTCTAACAAGGACATAGTCGGTTTGAACTTTGATTCTAACTTAGCCCAATTGAATTTACATATTTGCATTTACATGGTTTGAAAATATTTTGATTTAAAATGTCTTTTGGTTATTTGTTTTTCGATTTTTTTTACGTTTTTTTTTCATGGGTTTGAGGTCCGAGGTTTGACTCGACATTTGGACAGAGTTTCGGCTTTGTTTTGCGCTGTTTTGAAAATGTTTACATTTTGAAAAGGATTTTATTTTACAAAATTTTCGTTATGGTTTTGTTTAAAAAAGGTGATCACGTATACGATACATACATATGGGTATTATAACGGTATGCTGAGTGTATTTAAAGGGTTTTGGCTTTAAAAGGTGGGTTGCCATACCAAGCAATCAAACCCTGGTATGTGGAGAGGTCCGTGCTAAACAAGAGTAAAGTCGGTTCCTAATCCATTTTCTCGAGTAGTGAAAGCCCTTGATACAAACAAGAGTATGTACCACGGTATGGGCGACGTCAATCGATAAGAATTTGAACCGTCCAGACGGGACGATTGGTCGAATGGGTTAGGTTGGGCCTAGGAAGGCCGAATAAAACGACCTAAGAAGGTCGAGTAATTAAAACCGACAACTGTGTCATATAAACTATTCCCTAACCTTGTTCAAGTTTCACCCTGGGTAACACGTAAGTGTATCATCCCCAGCAGAGTCGCCAAACTGTGGACATGGGCCACCCGCGCCGCGCGCGAAAGCGCTTGAATAAGTGTGCATTTGTGGAGTCGTCACCAATTTTTATGGAAAATTGGAACCGTTCGAATACCTCGTGCCATGTCAAGACACAAAGTAGTGACATTAACACTAAGAACTCGTTGCCCTTAGCATTCTATGTCTAGAATGACTCTCGTGGATGCCAATGAACACGGATGTTCACAGAGATCTGGAGTAAGGGGTGAGGGTACGTATTAGGAAGTCGTTTTACTGAACGCCTAATCCCGCCCGCCTCGATAGCGGCCTCTACTAATGATTAGGGAAATCGTTCATATTTGATATGTCGTCGATTATATGCATGCAATACAACATCCAACGTTTTAGTCCTAGCATGTGAGATTTGACTATGTCAGTGAACAAAGAATTTAGTAATTAATTATGTCGAAGTTGGAATTTAGATTAATTTACATGTGAAAACCAAGTAAATAAATCATACAAAATATATATGAAATAAAGAAATAAATTACAACTGATAAACTTGAATTTATGTCATAAACATGCTTAAAAAGGATTTGGAAAGAAAAGAATAAAGAGATAAAAGAAAATAGTAGATATAAGGAAATTAAAAGAAATAGGAAATTAGAAAAAATAAAGAACTTGGAAAAATAAGGAAATTGGAAGAATAAGGAAATAAAGAGAAATTAGGAAATAAAATAAATTAGGAAGATAAAAAAAAGGAAATAAAAATAAGGAAATAAAAATAAGGAATAAAAATAAAGTAGAAAATATGGAAAATATTAATTATATGGAAAATATGTCGAATTATGGTGGTAATAAGAATAATAGTCGATTAAAACTTATATAGAATGCCTACGTCAAAACAAGACGAGTTCAGAGGCATAAACCACCTTAGAACAGGCGCAACATCTGCTGCGTCCCTTAGAAGAGGCGCATCAGTATGTGCGGCTGTTCTTGAATTGGTTTTTGACTACGAAGGTCATTCTTGTTAATTGTTATCGTTGGTTGTTTGATTAGGATAGATTATTGATATATAACTCGAATGAAAGTGATTTAGTCAGATTATATGCATCATGAACCGTCATAAAATGGTAAAAACGGATTGAAATGAATTATTACAAGTTAGATATTATTTACGATGTCGAAAACGGGTTTATATACAAACTTGAAGTTAGTGGCGGAAATTAAAGACTAAGAATTATTGAAGAAAACAGAATTAAAACATATATCACAGACGAAATCAAGGGACTTGATATGATTGAATCGAGCCTCTTAAATCTGGGTTTGAATAAGATGATGAAAACCCGCAAATATTAATTATAAGGGATTTAAGTCGAGATTAAACGTTATAATTTGAAAAGGAATTATTAAGATGTGATTACATATTATAACGAACAAAAGAAACAAGAAATAAGAAAAATAGAAAAGTTGCAGAAGATCGAGGAAGAAGAAGAAGAAGAAGAGCAGGAGCAACGGCACCCTCTGGAAGAGGCGCAGCAGATGCTGCGATCCTTCGAAGGAGCGCAGCTGCTGTTGCATTTCTTCTCGACGTCAGATTTCCACTATTTCACAAAAACAGTTTATAAAAGGGGTTTTAAAATTGGTTTCGCGCATGATTTTGACGTAAATTTATATCAATAACTACAAAATAAAAGTACAATAAATAAAATTGGGATTTTACACCCTCAGACTTACATGTTAGCGTCGCGAGATTTAACTAAATCGGTTTTTAGTGGTAACTCTACTCGATCTATGCAAATATGAAAGTGCCCTTGAAAAAAGAATTAAAAAAGATTGAATTACTGATTAATTATGGTGTAGTGGTCAATTGGTCGGTCATGCAAACGTGACTGGTACTCAGAATGATCTGAGCTTACGTGGTCGATTGATCAAGCATGTAGGCGTCGAAAGCTTAGAGCAAGGTCTAGAATGCAAAGGGAGAAGAGAAGGGCGGACACTCGCGTGAAAAATATGTGGAACGAAGGTCCTTATTTATACTAATCACACAAAGGAATTATGGTAAGGGTAGAATTTGAAAAGGAATAGGAAAGAAAGATCCGGAAACAACCGACTTAGTTGAAACACGGAAACTTGGACGAATAGAAAGCCTTGAGAGAAGGCGGAGCAGGTGCTGCGCTCCTTAGAAGAGGCGCAGTACTTACTGCGTCCTTTCTCGGGTAGGATTCTTCTGCGCGATAAAACGCGTTTGACAGCCTGTCGTATTTTAGGCATAACTTTTTCCAGAAGACTCGGATTAATGTGATTTAGGTGGCGTTGGAAAGCTAAGAAAAAGATATAAAACTTTCTATGATATAGGCCAGACCCAAAAAAGTCGTCATCACCTCGTAAAATGGGCCTAAAGGTCGGGTTATCATTTTTGCTAAATGAAATGCACATTTCGCAATGTAAAATTTAAGTTTAGCCCAAAGAAGTGACATGAGAATAAAAATGAGATATAATCCTAATATTATGTGACATCCTAACCATAGGTAGACAACCACATTGCTCTTTAACTTGGGATTTGACGGTTTTAGGAAATAAAGACGGTTTTTGACCCGGACTCCAAATGTACTCTAATTACTGCCAAAACGACCGTAATGACACCTAGAAGACAACCATGAGGTATACATAAGTGCATGTGTTACCTTTTATTAACTGATTTACAAAACGTCATAAAATCGCGACATTTGCTAAACATGCGGCCCAATCATCACTGGATGTTTGGCGGGAGGTGCAGAAATGAGGTATCTACAACAAGCACTCGACCGAGTGGACCCTTGACTCGACCGTGTGGTCCTGGTTCCAGGGGGGTTATACATTCTGGAAAACTCGTAACTCGACCGACTGGGACATCCACTCGACCGAGTGGGTTTACACGGGTTGAGTTACTCGGCTTAAAGCCCTTGTTTTCCCCAATTCCCCATTCTTATCTTCATCCTTTCCATCACCAAAATTTTCCCAAAAATCTCCATTGTTGCTCTAATTTGCTTGGAATTCATCCTATTTCTCCACCTTTCTCATCTAATCTCACTAATTTGGTCAAGGTGGCTTATTCATCTTCTTCCATCTTTTTCCCCAAATTTGAATTTCTTAGATCTACTTCTAAATCCTGCAATTTTTGTTAATTAGTTTTTCCTTTTGCTTAATTCATGATACTAGTAAGCTTTTAATACTATTGTTGTGGATAAAAATCAAATTTTTGTAGGAAATTTTCGTTCATCATTGTAGAACCCGAATTGGGTGTTCTTAGGTCAATGGTTGGATTTTTGGTGATTGTTGTTGTGTGTAGTTGGACAACAAAGGCTTAACTTTTGTTGTCATGGATGGATCTTGCGTAATATGTGTAAATTTCGTCTTAAAACTTCGTCTTAAATTTTCGAATTTTAGAAAAGTCATGCCCAAATTTTGATTTTTCATGAACAAAACATAGTTTAATTACCTTGTAATACTACTATCTTGGTTGATAATGTATTATGTAAACCAAAAATGAAATCAATTTTGTCTTAAAACTTGGGTGAAAACTCTCCCAACTTCTAAAATTTCCTTGAGGAATACATTTTGTGCCTTAATGATGAATTTCTTATGTGGTGATATTAAGGATTTCGTGGTTACTACCACTTTAGAAGAGGGATTAAAAAGAAATTTTATCTTGAATTCTTGAAAATTCGACACTAACTATAGCAACGTTTAATTTATACTCACTTATTCAACTTACAAATTTTCTTACGACATTTTACTCACCCGAGTTCCTTTTTAAATTTTGACAAGCTAAATTTTATTTCCACCAACTTTAATGAAATTGTTGTTTGATGGTAATGTCATGTGATCACTTAAGTGAAACTTTAAAGTGTAGTGTGTTATGGGTGAGTCGAAATTTGACAAGTCGGGTGATGAGTTGGGATAATCCATGTAATTAAGGTCATGCTTAAACTCGTGTTATGTCACAAGGATCATTAAATTCCGGAAAAGAATTTTTGTAACATAAGAAAATTTTGGAGAGGTCAATTAAATTACAAGAAAACTACAATAGAAATCCTCTTTTATTTGGTGTCTATAAAATTGAGAAGTTGAGAAAATTCTATCCATATTCAAAATTTGCTCCAAATTCTTACCTTTCTCGTTCCATATCCTGTGTGATCTCCTCTTGTAGCATGGCAAGGAACGCTAGAACCATTCGTGGAAGGAATTCTCGCCAACCTCGACAAGAAGCACCGCCCGCTATCACCGTCCCGGACTACCCGTCCATAGCTTTTGGGAGTGAGGAACACCAGGACACGTTTGAGGTCTTCGCCACTAGGAGGATGGCCCCGACGAAGTGCATGTCGATAAGTAACTTGGAAGCCCTAGGAATAGAAAAGGAGGTGCATAACATCTTCACGGTTCTTGGATTGGAGGGTTTGTACACCTTGGAAGAGATAAGTTACCACAACCTCACCCTCGAGTTTTTGAGCTCCTTCACCTATGACAAGGGGACCCATAAGGTGAGTTTTAGGCTCAAGAATAACCCTTTCAACTTAGGTAGTGATGCTTTTGCCGACGATCTAGGTGTTGGAGCTTGTGTCCTCCACAGTTAGTGTGATAACATATATAAATCTCTTATAGGTTCACAAGGGTATACTTCGTATTTTATCAGTTGATTAACGTTTACTTAATAACGGTTGGCTTTCTAGAAGTTTGACGTTATTATCATACTGATGGCGGTGATCAACTGGTCCCTAAAAGTCACACCTAAAGGATGTGTTTGAGAGATGTGATTGTATGAAAATATAATCACATTGATGCCTTATATGATTAAAAGGTTAGTCCATGTATTTGACTAAACAGTTAGTCAATGTGATGATGAGACGATTATTTAATTCAATTAAATAATATTAGCTGAGACGAATTAACTATTAATTCGTAAATTGAATATAAACTGTTATATTTAATTATTGTATATAATGTTAGCTTAAACGAATTAAGATGTTAATTCGTAATTAAACATAAACGGTTATATTTAATAAGCAAATTATAAATATGCGATATTTATAGTTAATGTATATATTATACAATATTGTCATAATAAATGTTGACAGACTGGTATTGATAAATCGACTGCAAACTGTTATAAGTGGAATTATTAATACATGTCGATATATATGACAATTGATAAATACACATAATATACAATTAGACAACAACCAAAAATAAGAAGATTATATCCTTATTTGGTTGTTGGAGTCACTCGGTCAAACCGAGAAAAAGGAAGAAAAATCTTCCCTTATTCTCCTCTCATTTTTACGGTTTAAAGGGGAATAGGGAGATCATTTTTTCCACTTAATTTTTTGACCTAATTCTCTCATCATCAAAACAAAAACCCTAAAAATTAATCATCAATTTATGGAGATCTCATTCTAGCAAATTGAGGGGCATTTCTCATAGCATCTTGGGGTGCAACAATTAGGAGAATATCAATTCGATATTTGTTCTTAGGCCATATTTGCTAGGACTAAAGGTTAATTCTTAATCTCCATTCTTTTTGTTTATGTAAATTCGTTTATGACTAGTTTTTCATAATTATAATTTCGTTATAATCCGAAATTTTTAGAGGAAGTTTACCGATATTTCCCACAAGTGGTATCAGAGCATAGGCCACGAAATTATTTTGTATGATTTTCATAAATGGATTTAAACAAAAAAATTGAAGAATCGAAAAAAAAAAATTTCGGCCGTGAAGTTTTTTTTTTATTTTGCCGAAATGTTTTTTTTTATCTTGATGTTTTGTTTCCATTTGATTTATTCATATTGTTGTTTTAATTTGTTAAGATGATAATATGAAAAATTTGTAGATGTTTTGATTTAATTAGAATTAAATTAAAATGTAAATGGAAATTGTTTTGATATATGATGTTCATTTGTTTTTGCTATTTAGTTTTGGCATACATGAGATTAAATTGTTGTTTAAGAATCATGATTCATTAATTTAAATGTTGATGATTATGTCAATCTTGTTCTAGTAGCAACTTTAAACAAATTGTTCATATATATATGGGGTTATTTTTCTCGAAAAAGAAAGATAGAAAAAAAAATGTTTTTTTTAGGTCAAAATGCCGAGGGCAATTTTATTAAAAAAAATATGTTTTTTTGTTTTTGGAATTGCCGAGAGAAAAGAAAAAGAAATCTGTTTTTTTCCCATTTTTGCACAATGCCGTGAGCATTGAAAAAAGAAAAAAAATTCTGTTTTTTTATTTGCCGAGAGCATTAATAAAAAAAAATTGTTTTTTTTTGCCAATAATCTTTATACATTATTTATAATGTATAATTGTTTGTTGTGAAAAGGTTCACAAATTTGAGATACCCAAATTATTTTAAAGAAGTTTAAAATAATGTTAGATTAATTCATATTATAGGTTAATGTGAATTAAGATTAAAATTATTGTGAGTAATTGAGGAATTGTCACATAATTTGATCATTTAAATAGGTGGTTTGGATAAATTACTCTACATAATTAAGGAATTATGTCTTGCATGATTAATTTATAGTTGATGCATTTTATTTAGTTGAATGTTTCGTTGAATGGTTTTATTTACGTATTTTTGCAATCGGTTGTAATTTGTAATACCTAGTGTGGCCTTAGTTAATTATGTTTTCGTAATGAAGGAAACATAATTTTAATGTAATTTTGAGATCTCGTATCTCTTTTGGTTTTCTTTTATATTATGATTTTGAAATTAGAATGTAAATAGGTTTATTATGTAATTTTTAATTGTAATTTTGAGAAGACTAAAGATGGAGATTGGATTGCTCACTCCCGCTACATGGACCAAGATGGAACATCAAGACAAGCTTCTCGGGTCCTAGGAAGGATTCCAAAGTTGTATTTATGTTCATTTTGGTAGATAGGTCACACTAGGACTTTGTTTTTGTTTTACGTTTTTCCATTCTTATTGCTTTTTTTCACATGATAATTAGTGCATCATATTCCGCCTAAACCAAACCACCTACTACAAAAATGCATGAAAATTGACTCATATAGTTTGGATGTTAGTTTTCATAGACATACAAATGTCACACAATTTTAAGTCATCATCTTAGTTTATTCATTCTCGCATGCTAGATATTAGTTCACTTAAAATGAATTAAAATAAAGTTGATGGGATCTTCCTCTAAAACTGAAATTGAGACTAGTCTTTATAGGCCAAACATCTATGAATCCCTTCTTCGTCGGTAGGCATATAGGACCTTACTCTCCATATGACCCCTTCTACGTTGGGTAAGTAGTTTGTGTTGACTTAGTTTACCTCAACATTATAATCCGAAGAGTTTCTCGAGATTATGATGGACTATAGATAGAATTTACAGAAATTTATCGACCAAGAATTCTAATAGTAGAATTAGCCAAGAGGTTGGCTTATCAATTTACAGATAATTGAGTCTTGAGATCATTTATATAATTCTTGAGGGAGGTCAATTGTATAAATGCTTGAGTGTTCGCGTTATAACAGTATTGCTTTAGACTTAAATCATAACGATGAGTATGCTTATTATATCT
This sequence comes from Silene latifolia, assembly GCF_048544455.1. Classification (NCBI taxonomy): domain Eukaryota; kingdom Viridiplantae; phylum Streptophyta; class Magnoliopsida; order Caryophyllales; family Caryophyllaceae; genus Silene; species Silene latifolia. Next base: position 54,436,787 of record NC_133527.1, on the reverse strand, counting down.
TTTTCCTTTCCGCAGTGTAGAATTCGTTTATATTGATAATACTGTTACAACAAATGGCTGGAAATAACGAAATCCCTATGCCAAGTGCCACACTTGGACGCGAGTCTTGGCTAAAAGCTTTCATGGACCACATGAATCAGTTCACACGACTGAAGAATGACGGGTCCAACTTTGTGGACTGGGAGGCATCATTACGGAATGCTGCCATTGCGACGATAAGCTCAAGTACTTAATCGAGCCAATACCGCCAAACCAGGCCCCAATGCAAGAGCTAACGAGTCAATTGCTTATAGTGACTTCGTTATGGAAGCGGGTGCGATAAAGAACGTACTCATTTTTGCAATGGAAACCAATTTGCAAAGACGCTTCATTGCCCAAGGTGCAAACAAGATTTTCACCATGCTCACTAATGAGTTCTCAAAAGCACCGAGAATCGTTACTTATGAGCATACCTGTCGCTTCTTTGATGCGAAACTCCAGAAGGGACAACCGGTTAGCCCACACATTCTTAACATGATTGAGAATGTCGAGAAACTGGAGGCACTTGATTGCAAAATCAGTGAGAGCATAGTCATTGACCGTATGCTTCATTCACTTCATGATGGTTTTGCCCTCTTCAGGGCAAATTACTACATGAATGACATGAAGAAAAGTCCTCATGAGCTACACTCACTTCGCGTACAGACCGAGAAGGATATGAAATTGAGTGGGAGCATGAAGCAAGATGTTCTCATGATTTCCAACAAGAATAAGGGTAAGGGCAAAGCTCACGGCGACCTAACTGTAGGAAAGCCAAAGTTTAAAAAGTCAGGAAACGGTAAGAGTGGGCCTGGTGAGACTAGTGGCTCACAAGGCAAGGCAAAGAGCAAAGGCGGTGACATTGAGTGCCACCATTGTCATAAGACTGGACATTGGAGGAGGAACTGTCCCGTGTACCGTGAGGACATAAAAGCAGGCCGCATCACTCTTGTTGGTATGTCATCTTATATTCATATGATTGAGATTAACCATGCAAGTTTCGGAACTTGGGTACTTGATACTGGTTGTGGTTCTCATCTGTGTAATCATTTGCAGGGCCTAAAAAACATCACACCTCTCGCAAAGGGTGATGTGGACCTGCGAGTCGGGAATGGAGCTAGAGTTGCTGCAGTCTCAAAGGGAACATACGTAATACAACTCCCAAGTGGTTTTGAGTTATATTTATATAACTGTTACTATGCACCCAGTTTATCTAAGAACATTATTTCTGTTTCCGTACTTGATAAAGACGGCTTTTTATTTTCAATAAAGGATAATAGCTGTATTTTCTCTTTCAATGAAATGGTTTATGGCAAAGCAGTTTCCATAAATGGAATTTATATCTTAGATCAAACCACAGATATATTACATGTGAATAATAAGAAATTAAAGGTTGGTGACAAAGATCAAACTTATCTATGGCATTGTCGAATGGGACACATAAATGAAAAACGTGTAAAGAAACTCATTGAGAATGGGACTATTCCCGCATTCGATTTTTCTACATTTGGCACGTGTGAATGTCTTATCGGCAAAAAATGACTCGAATTTCCTTCAAAGGTGTTGGAATGCGCGCTAGTGACTTATTAGGACTCATACATACTGGTGTATGTGGACCTATGTCAATTACCACTAGAGATGGCTATAGATATTTTATCACTTTCACGGACGATTTGAGTAGATACGGATATGTCTACTTAATGAAGCATAAAAGTGAGTCCTTTGAGAAATTCAAGGAATACCAGAATAAGGTTGAGAACCAACTGGGTAGAAAGGTTAAAGCACTCCGTTCAGATCGGGGTGGCGAATATCTTTCAAATGAGTTTGATCAACACCTTAAAAGACTGTGGAATAGTTTTACAGTTAACTCCACCTGGAACACCTCAATTAAATAGTGTGTCCGAACGGAGAAATCGAACACTACTTGATATGGTTCGATCCATGATGAGTCACACGGTAGTACCTGATTCATTATGGGGTTTTGCTCTTTTGTCAGCTGCTCTTATACTTAACCGAAGTCCATCTAAAGCTGTCGACAAGAATCCATATGAAATGTGGAAGGGAACGGTCCCTAACTTGTCCTATATTCAGGTTTGGGGCTCCGAGGCTTATGTCAAGTGGAGACACGAGGATAAGCTCGGCCCGCGATCGGTCAAGACATGCTTTATTGGTTATCCAAAAGAAATGTTTGGTCATTACTTCTATTCGCCTACCGAACATCGAGTTTTTGTTGCGGCTAGTGCAAAGTTCTTAGAGAAAGAATTTCTCGAGAACAAGTCAAGTAATATAAACTTCGAGCTGTCGGAGATTCAAGACCCAACAACCGAGGAACAGATGGAGGAAGTTGTTCCTTCAACTGATGATACGGTTAACATTCCTCAGGAACCTAGGAGGTCGGGTAGAGTCTCTAATCCTCCAGACAGATACATTGGTATGGTCGAGGAGAATGACGTTTTGCTCCTTGAGAGTAATGAACCCGCTACCTATAAAGGTGCCATGACCTGTTCCGACTCAAATCTATGGCTTGAAGCCATGAAATTCGAGATGGACTCCATGTATGAGAATGACGTATGGGATCTTGTTGATTTACTTAATAAGGTAAAACCTCTACAGTGCAAATGGCTTTACAAAATAAAGCATTCTGTAGACGGGCAACCAGATACCTATAAGGCACGTCTAGTGGCAAAAGGTTTCACTCAAGTGCACGGATTGCAGTATGATGAAATTTTTGCACCCGTAGTTATGCTACGTTCCATTCGGATAATCTTATTGATTGCCGCTTTTCATGACTATGAGATTTGGCAAATGGATGTGAAAACCGCCTTCTTAAACGGTTATTTGAAGGAGGAGTTGTACATGGTACAACCCGAAGGTTTCATAGATCCTGAAAATCCTAAGAAAGTGTACAAGCTTAAGCGTTCCATTTATGGACTTATGCAAGCTTCTCGGAGTTAGAATCATCGTTTCGACCAGGTGATAAAAGAGTATGGTTTCACTCGATCGGTCGAGGAACCATGCTTATATATCAAGTCGAGTGGGAGCAATATTGTATTCTTAATATTGTATGTCGATGACATACTCTTGATTGGGAATGACATTCCTCTCTTATCTTTGGTAAAAGGATGGTTGAAGAACCATTTCCAGATGAAAGATCTGGATGAGGCGCAACGCATATTGGGAATCCGTATCTATCGAGATAGATCACGACGGATGTTATCACTGAGTCAGGAGTCTTATTTAGATAAGATTCATTAAAGGTTCAACATGACCAACTCCAAGAAGGGGAACCTTCCAATGACGTCTGGGATGCATTTGAGCAAGTCTCAGTCACCCACGATGCCTGAAAGGCAATCCAGGTGAAACACACTGGATAGCTATTAAAAACATCCTCAAGTACCTACGGAGGACTAAGGATTGGGTATTGACTTATGGAGGAGATACTAAGCTATGTGCAATTGGTTACGCAGATGCTAGCTTCCAAACAGATCGAGATGATTCGAAATCTCAGTCTGGATTCGTCTTTACTCTTAATGTTGTTGCGGTCAGCTGGAAGAGTTTCAAACAGAATGTTGTAGCAGATTCTACTACTGAATCCGAGTACTATGCCGCTTCAGAAGCAGCAAAGGAAGCTATATGGATGCGTCAATTCTTATAAGGACTATCCGTAGTTCCTAGTCACTATAACATACTCTATCTTTAGCGGTGTTTAATTTCACTTCTGGCGGCATATGTAAATGCCGCGACAAATAATAGCAGCATTTGCTTAAATGCCGCGAGATTCAATGTCGCTAAAAGTCCTAATGGCATTTCCTGTGTATGCTGGTAAATGGTTGTATAAATGTCGTCTAAGACCCTTTCATAAATTTTGAGATCCACCATTTTTTTTCCATTTAATAATATTATTAATTCATTAATAAACGTGACATTTGTTTTTTTTTTTTTAGAGCTTTTTGTTTATTTGTTTTTGTTTAAAATAAAAGTAACTACATAGAAATGAGAAAACATATAAAATAATAGCATATATAATATTGAGAATAAAATTTGTCATTACAAAAGGCTTATATGAGTATCAACTTAATTAATTAACACTTAATTAAAATATAATGTAAGCCTAACTTGATATCATCCAAAAATCAAAATACATTTTAGACCAAGTTATCCAACTAACATATATCATTCAATCAGGCGCCTATACCCTTGTTCAGGAGCAATAACATGAGGTTGGTATCGATCAGCTTCACTAATGAGTTTCCGCACATTGTCCGTGGAAAGAAGCTTGTCAAATTGCAACCTTTTTAGAGCAGCTGGAAGCTCCATAAATTTTGTCATCACCTGGCCGACTGTAGAGGCAGAAATATTAGCATAAAGATTAGAAGCAATTTAGAAAAGCTCTTTCTGCCAAAGTAAAACGGTAGTTTAGCAATGTTATAGCTATAAATTAAACATCAACATACACTCCATCGAGATGCTCTTTAAAGATCTAGTCGAACCCACGACAAATTTTTCATGATCATATACAACTTTCCCTGCATCAATAAAGAACAATATAAAATACATGGGTAATTTACAAAGGGCACAGCAAAACGTTGAAATACTGCTAGACAAGAAGACAAGTATCAATGCTCGTGCTTCTACTCTACTGTGTCCATCCTTTACCTCTCTTGTTTTCCTCCGTTGAAAGGTAACTAGTATAAAATACATGGGTAATTTACAAAGGGCACAGCAAAACGTGGACTCAAGAAGTTGAGTATTTAGTCTCAAATGTAACCAATTAAGTAATATTCAAATGATAACTCAGTCCACATTTAGGAGTTAACTAGCGCTACCACATCGATACTTGAAACTACAATCTATGCTAAAGAATGCAACTAAGACTTTGGTCTCAGTTTACAGTCTGGCTACACTACAAGCTTTATGAAGTACTTCGTATATTTCTAAAGTAACTAAGACAAGCTTTTAAGATTTTCAGGAGAGTCCTAAGCATGGCCCTTGAAATTCTCATATATTCTACACAAGGTTGTCAGATGATACTGACCTTGTAGACCTCAAACAAACACTTAGATACACGAAATGTTGAAGTAGAAAAATAGGAAATGGCAAATATATCGACCATTGGACTCGATTTATAGGGTTCTCAGGTGATACTGAGACAATTAGGAAATTGGACACATCCTAAACAAATCCATACATCTCTCGCCATTACTAATACTACCAAACTAGCATTAGGAAAACAGGAAAAATTAAATAATCATCACCTGTCGTCCTTTCCCTCTTTCTTGCAACTTTGCAACTTCCTGATGTAGCCAAACATCATCAAAATGAAAACAAGGTCAAACTATGGTGTAAATTCAAGACTAAGAAAAACTAACAAGTATAAAACAAATTAAACCATTCCAAAAAAACGAATAAATTAATTAGGAGTGAAATGAAATCTAATAAATTGACAAAACATCACAAAAATGTTAAAATCAGTTAGATCTAAAAATAGATGGCATATGATTGATGATTAAAAAAGAGGAAGATAAGAAAAGAAGAACAAACCTGTGGATGAAAGATCCGATCATCTGAATTCTGAAGTTAGGGTTTATGATGCATTTCAATATTTGGGAGGAATAAGGTTATTTTAGAGTTTTATGTTTTTTTGAAAGGGGTGAGCATTGTGAATGAAATAAATTAGATGAAAATAATGGGCGGTAAATAGTTTGTATGCGCGCACGGAACCAATTATAGGGTAGGGCGACGTTTACATCATTTGTCAAATTAAATGCAACTTAAGTACAACAAAGGTGGCATTTGTATTTTTTGCCACTAAAATAAATGCCATTAAAAATATGTATTGTTGTTGTGAGTTAGAATGACCCTATCACTATCTATTGTGACAATAGAGGTGCCATCTTCCAGGCCAAGAAGCCTAAGTCTTGCAACAAGTCTAGACATATACATCGGAAGGCTCGCCTAATCCGTGATTACGTGGAGCAAGAGGAGATAGTGATTGACAAGATAGCTTCGGATGATAACATCGCGGATCCTCTCACTAAACCATTGTCATATGATAAGCATGAAGGGCACGTTATTTCCATGGGAATTAAACGTGTTCCTAAGTTGTACTAGTTGATTATGGATTCGATACATTATCCTTTTCATATGCTATTTATAACTTCATCGTTTTATTTCATATTTTGTTTTTCATGTGGATTGTACGACAACTTTGAACGCCACAAAGTGAACTGAATTACATTATATTTGTTTTGGTCCGTAATCGCCTACATGAGCTGATAACTCTGGCTATTATTTTGTGAAGTTGATTGATGGTGGGTTCAACGAGCCATAAGTCAAACAGTTGGCTGATCGATCACAGATGCGAGTTATCACGATACCTCATAGGACAAATTGTGACAACGTAATGGAGTCCTAAATGTTAAAAACATTCGGTGCCAGGTCGTGGATTGGATGTACATTATGTTCCTAGAGTCGATTCTTTTGACTATCGACTGTCGCTTGAGATTAAGGCAGTTTTTGGGTGACTTTGGTTTCTTTCTCATGGTCGACCGTAACTGGAGGCTAAGCAGATTTTCACTGGGTCATTTCATACTGTGCTTACATCTGCAGGATTCGAGTTGAAGAAAATATCCAACCTTTATCAGGTTTAGTTATTTCTCACGGCCACTCGAGGAGTTGTAACTGAAATGCATGGCCATGCTCAAATGATGATTCGTTTATCAGTTAAGTTACTCTCTAGTCGGGAAAACCACTCTTGATATTGATCACTTGTAAAATACGACCTTTGTGAATACGGATTTTGCAAATTGTTTTACATTAAGTGGGAGAAATTTTAGGATATGAGAATCGGTTATCGCACATACACTTGTGAGGACAAGTGGGAGTTTGTTGGAGCTTGTGTCCTCCACGGCTAGTGTGATAACATATATAAATCTCTTATAGGTTCACAAGGGTATACTTCGTATTTTATCAGTTGATTAACGTTTACTTAATAACGGCTGGCTTGCTAGAAATTTGACGTTATTATCATACTGATTGCGGTGATCAACTGGTCCCTAAAAGTCACACTTAAAGGATGTGTTTGAGAGATGTGATTGTATGAAAATATAATCACATTGATGCCTTATATGACTAAAAGGTTAGTCCATGTATTTGACTAAACAGTTAGTCAATGTGATGATGAGACGATTATTTAATTCAATTAAATAATATTAGCTGAGACGAATTAACTGTTAATTCGTAAATTGAATATAAACTGTTATATTTAATTATTGTATATAATGTTAGCTTAAACGAATTAAGATGTTAATTCGTAATTAAACATAAACGGTTATATTTAATAAGCAAATTATAAATATGATGTTAGGCCTGGAAATCCGCAGACTTTCCTGATCAGTATCTCACCTGGACCTGACTAACAGGCAGTCAGGGTGTCAGGCTATCAGGGCACATGAAGATAGGCGTCAGGCCATGGAGAGGACAACGGTCAAAATATCAGGACGATATTAGACCATATCCGCGTATAATAAAGGAATTATATACGCAGCATTAAGTGTGAAGATTACGCAGTAAATGCAGTAATTAAGGGAGGAATAATTAGCAATTATTACTGGCAATTATGGAGAATATTTTGCCTTTAATGCCGGATCAAGCAGCTGTTCAGGGAAGAAGACTATATAAGGAACACTTTGAAGATACTAGAGGGGAGATCATTCATACGCAAGAAGCAGCATATACAATACTTAGAGAAATGCAAAGATTGTTATAATCATATAATTATTCTCCCGAATAACATAGTGAAATCCTATCCTGGCTTGGTGCCCGTGGTTTTTTCCCATTCACGGGTTTTCCACGTACAAAATTGCCTGTCTTATTGTTATTGTTGTTATTTCATTTACAGCTTATTATTGTACCCTGAAGACCTGACCAACAGACTACCTAGAGCTAGTTAACCTTACACAACTCTACCCTGACCTGATTTCACCTTGCGCAAAATCCACACAAAACAATTGGCGCCCACCGTGGGGCATCTAGCTCTTTATATCCTTTTTTCCTATCTTACAAAAACTCAATAACCTACAAAAATGGCCCAACCCACCGTTGAAGAATAATTGAATGAAGCTCTCCAAAAAAAACGCTGAGTTGGAAAGCCTGAAAGAAAAAGTGGCCCAAACTGAAGCAGAAATCCTGCAATTGAAGGAATCTGAGTCGGCCCTGAAGCAAAAATTGGAAAAAACACAAGGGGCAGGCTCTAGATTTCAACCAGGAACCCCGTTTTCATCAATCATTAAGAACATTGATTTTTCCAGTTTTGGGAGCCCAAGTATTCCTAAAGTCATTAACGTAGATGGTGATGATAAACCAAAAGATGATGATAAAGAGAAACCTGTTGAATCTACAGCAGCCATCATGATGGCAGTAGTTCAGGAGATCAAGAAACTCAACGAAAAATTCGACAAGATACTAGGAGTACCTGCCAGCATGGAAGAAGCGCCCGATAGCTATCGATTCGCCTTTCATAGACGAAATAGCAAAAGTAGACCTACCAAAAAAGTTCACAATTCCATCCATGAGAGTCTATGATGGAACCACGGATCCACAAAATCACGTGGCTCTTTAGAAGCAAAAATGCTTTGGCTCGCATCTATTCCCGCCGAGTTCGAGACAAGTATGCATGTGCAAGGGATTTGGGACGACCCCGACCGGCCCGCCCCGCAATGGTACATCAACCCGCCAACCGGCAAAGATCCATTCCTTTGCCAACCCGATCAATAGTTTCAACCAGCGGTTTGCAAGCAAGCGCAGGAGTTGGAGAAACGATCCAGTGACCTTTACCGAGTTACACAGAAGCCTGATGAAACTCTCAGGACATTTCTTGCAAGATTCAACAAAGAGAAAGTGTCTATACCCAGGTGTGACGTTGGAACAGCAGTGGAGGCATTTAGACAGGGGTTACTACCATACAGTGACTTATACAGCGAACTCACTAAGTATCCATGCCACACTTTCGAAGATGTTCAGGCCAAGACTCTTGCTTTCATCAGGCTGGAATAAGATAAAAGCTACAAACTCGGATCACCCAGTAGACTAAAGGATCATGAAAGAAGCAATAGGAAAAGCAACAAGGGGAATAATTATAGACCTTCCCCATATTCCAGGCCAGATCAGTCAGAAGTTAACCTGGCCCATGAGTATCAAGGTAAGGTTAAAGTTTATCCACCTATCTCTGAACATAACTTCAGTGTTGATATTTCAGGATTAATCCAGAGACTCGACAACATGGGATCAGCTGTTAGATGGCCCAGGAAGTCAGAAAATCCAAATCCCAGGAGAAGCAATTCAAAATGGTGCGAATTTCACATGGATATTGGACACACCACGGATGATTGTTTCACCCTGAGGAAGAAGATAGCCTACCTGTTAAAATCAGGGTACTTAAAAGACCTGATCAAGACGAAGGGCAGGAAGGCAAACCAGGATAAGGAAAACCAGGAGCACAAGCAGGATCGTAGTCTCCCTCCAGCACCACCAATCTATGAAGTAAAATTCATATCTGGCGGTTCGGAGATTTGCGGCCTGACAAGTTCAGCAACAAAGAAGATAGCCAGGACACCAAAGACTGTGTCACCCTGCAAGCCGGTTCTTGTCCCAACAATCACTTTCAATGATTGTGACCTGGTGGGCATTCCTGATGTTCATCATGATGGCCTGGTCATTTTTATGCAGATTGGAACAGCCACTGTAAGAAGGATCCTGGTAGATGGAGGCAGCTCAGTGAACCTGATCATGCTTGACGTACTGAAAGTCATGAAGATAAACGAGGATCAAATCATCAGGAAATCCAGCGTCCTAGTAGGATTCAGCGGTGAAACCAGGAGCACCTTAGGAGAAATCCACCTCCCAACCTACGTGGAAGGAGTCTCATCCTATGAGAAATTTGGAGTCCTTGACTGTCTGTCATCCTACAATGCTATCCTGGGCAGACCCTGGATTCACAATGTCAAGGCCGTACCATCAACCTATCACCAGTGTATCAAGATACCAACTAACTGGGGCATAGCCACAATCAAAGGGGATCACAAGACAGCCCAGGAATGCTACACAGCAGCCTTGAAACCTTCCAAGACAGGTAAATCCCTGGCATAGCAATTACAGTACCCTATCAGAAGCACTTATGTGGCACCGCCCAGAATGGAAACAGATCAGGTAATCCTAGACCCTGAGTACCCTGACAGGTATATTTTGATAGGATCTGACGCGCCAGATAGTGTCAGACCTGAACTGGTAAAATTCCTTAAAAATAAATCATCTTGGTTTGCTTGGTCACATTTTGATATGACTGGAATTAGTTCTGATATAATTACTCATAAGCTCAATGTTGACCCATCTTTTAAGCCTGTACAGCAGAAAAGGCGCAAGTTTGCAGCTGAAAGAAACACCATAATAAATGAGGAAGTAGAAAAACTCTTGGATATGGGGATGATCAGGGAGTAATGTACCCTGAATGGCTGGCTAACGCAGTTGTTGTGCAGAAAAAGAACGGAAAGTGGAGAGTCTGTGTAGACTACACTGACCTGAACAAAGCCTATCCTAAAGATCCATTCCCCCTGCCTCATATTGATGCCATGGTAGACGCCACAATAGGCCACGAAATGCTAACATTCATGGATGCTTCCAGCGGATTCAATCAGATAAAGATGCACCCGCCGACCAGGAGAGTATCGCATTCATTACGCATCGAGGCATATCTTTGTTACACTGCCATGCCTTTCGGCCTGAAGAATGCACGGGCAACGTACTAGCGCCTGGTCAACATGATGTTTAAAGACCAGATAGGTGACATCATGGAAGTATACATAGATGAGATGGTGGTGAAATCCAAGAATGCAGAAGATCATGTGAAACATCTAGAAATAGCATTTGAGATATTAGAAAAATATAACATGAAGCTAAACCCTGCAAAGTGCCACTTTGGAGTCTCTGCAGGCAAATTTATTGGATATATGGTCACAAAGAGAGGCATAGAGGCTAGCCCTGAACAGATAAAGGCTATCCTGGAACTACAGTCACCCAAGTCTGTCAAGGATATCCAAAAATTGACAGGCCGGGTAGCTGCCCTGAATCGCTTCATATCGAGATCCTCTGAGAGATGCAAAACATTTTATAACCTCCTCAGGAAAAATAAACAATTCCAGTGGACGGATGAGCATGAGGCAGCTTTTCATGATCTAAAATACTATTTCTCATCTCCACCCTTACTGGCTAAGCCAAAAAAGGGAGAACGTCTGTCAGTATACCTATCTGTCACTGACACAGCAGTCAGCGTAGTCCTGGTGAAAGAACAGGACGGACAGCAACATCCAGTCTACTATGTAAGTAAAAGCCTGCTAGATGCTGAGTTGAGGTATGGACTACTTAAAAAATACGTTCTAGCTTTAATTATGTCATGTACCAAGTTGAGACCCTATTTTGAAAGTCACCCCATTATAGTCAGGACCAACCTACCCATAAAATTGCATCTGCGTAAGCTCGAACCTTCAGCGGGATGGCCAAATGGTCAAGTACATATTAGCACATATGACATCTCTTTTGAACCCAGGGCAGCGATCAAATCGCAGGCCCTAGCAGACTTTGTGGCTGATTTTAGCCCTAACCTGGAACCAGACCTAATAAAAGAGGTCAACCAACTAGAAAATAAAACCCTAGACCAAGAATGGACCCTATTCATAGATGGGGCATCCAACGCCAGGGGGACAGGGTTAGGACTAGTACTTAAATCACCACAGGGAGACGTGATAGCTCAGGTTGTAAGCTGTGAGTTCAAAGCTACCAACAATGAAGCAGAATATGAAGCCCTGATAGCAGGCTTAAAGGTATGTCTAGACCTCGATGTTCAAAACCTAAAGGTAAAAACTAATTCACTCTTAATTGCCAATCAAATAAACGGAATTTATGTTGGAATATGTCCTCCGACAATAATGCGATCACGACTGTTGATCATGATGATCACATGTTTAAGTCTCATCATATAGAATACAATTGGGAAGTAATATTGTTACTGTCAACTGGTCAACATATATCGGTAATGATTGGCTGACTAGAGTTTGACATTACTGTCGTGTGACGGTGGTGATCAGTTGACCCCCTAGGTCATACCTATAGGGCAACACTCTTAATTGATTATTTAATCAATCGTATAACGTTACGAGTTAATTAAATTACTTGAAAATTGACGGACGATTTTGGAAGTAAAATTTACGTATCATATTGAAATGCGATTAAATGAGATACGGTCTGAGTAATCGAATTGTTTCATTACTCGGATGAAATTATTGTTTAAAGAAACAATCGAAATTGAATGAATTTTTATAAATACAATCTGTTGTGATTTATAAATGGTAAAATATTTTGGTACAAGTAATTATGAAATTACTAAGTCGATTTTTGTATATGACGTATTTTAATAATACGTTGATTTTTAAAATGTTAAAAATACATAACAAATTTATGTGACATATGACATGTGACATATTGACAATTGACAAAAATAATATGGAATCCATATTAAGTAAAGTGCCGAAAATTGGAGGAGTATTTAGCTACATATTGTGTTTATATTATAATTAGAAAACACAATGATTACTAACAAGAGTAGGCATGCAACCCTAGTTTGCATTGTGAAGGCAAACAAGGGCATGCATTGGGTGAGTTTTCTTCCCTCCTCTTCCCTCCTACCCGGTTTTACCAAGGGAAAGGCAAGGGTTTTGCCTTAGATTTTTGATTAACACATTACTTCAAGTGTGTGCATCATTATTCATTCTAACCCATCATCCAAAATACAATTTCTAGAGAGAATAAAAATCCTCCTCTTCTTCTCTCTATAAACCGAAATATTTAAGTGTTCTATAAATATTTTTGGTTCAATTTTCTACTAGATTAATATTATACTAGTACTTATAATATTAATTTGAATTAAGAGAAAGCTTTGGGTATTAATCCTAAGGAGAGATCCTATACTTGGATCTTGTTCTTCCATCTTAGGAAAGCTCAAGAACAAAAGAAAAGGAGATTTCTTTTGTGCCCAATAAATCCGAAATCACCAATGTAAGGACATGATTTCTCCTCTATTTTTCATATTGTTTGCATGCATAAAATCCGTATTTAATTTTATGACAAATTAATTAAGACATATATGAGTATGTTAATATGTATATGAATCTACATTTCCTTCAATTTATACGGCTAAGGATACAAAAATGATTTCGTATTTAGAATATGCAAAAAAACATTACCGCTAAATTTGCTTTATTTGACATAGATCAAATATCAAGAGACCCGAATACCCAGGCTGATGCTCTGGCCAGCCTAGGTTCAAATTTCACCCCCACTGTTTTTGACAAAATACCAATTGTGCACTTATTAGAGCCAACCATCAGCAAACCTGAACAGGTCAATCCTGTCAATCAGGACAGTAACTCTTAGACTAAACCCTATTATGATTGGTTTCTCCGAGGAATACTACCTCAGGGAAGATATGAGGCAAGGGCTTTTAAAATTAGAGCTTCAACTTAATGCTATCATCAATAACACCCTGTTCTAGAGATCGCAGGCTGGACCCTACCTGAGATGCTTGGAGCCTGACGAAGCCAAACTAGTACTTCAAGAAATACATGAAGGACATTGTGGAAACCACAAAGGAGGAAAGAGCTTGGCAAGCAAAGTTCTCGGTGACAAGGCTACTCTTGGCCACACCGAGGGCCGACGCCGGAATACTCTTCAAAATGCGAAGCCTGCCAAATTCACGCACCAATCATACATCAGCCATCTGAACTCCTTCATTCAATTTACGCACCTGGCCATTCATAAAATGGGGCATGGACATTGTGGGAAAACTGCCTGTAGCTCCAGGACAAAAAGTCTTCATGTTAGCTATGACTGATTACTTCTCCAAATGGATTGAGGCTGACTCTTTCAGGCAAGTAACCGAAAAAGAAGTAATATCTTTTATCAGGACGAACATTATTTGCAGATATGGAGTCCCATCAGAAATAGTATGTGATAACGGAACTCAGTTCGTGGGGAAAAGGACCCAAGCATTTTGCCAAGAATGGAATATCACCCTGGTAACATCAACCCCTGGATATCCAAAAGCTAATGGCCAGGCGGAGTCAAGCAACAAGGTAGTCATAAGCTGCCTAAAAAAGAAGCTGGAAAGAAGACGAGGCAGATGGGCTGAAGAACTTCCATTAGTACTATGGGCAGACAGGACAACTCCAAAAACTGCAACAGGCCAAACACCTTATTCCCTGGTGTATGGCTGTGAAGCTGTCATTCCTGCGGAAGTAGGAGTACCAACATCCAGATGCAGCCTGAACAACGTTGAAGCAAACAAAGACCTGATGCAAGATAACTTGGTCCTGACAGAAGAATTAAGAGACGCTGCCAAAATCAAGATGGCATCATATCAACAAGAAGTCGCCAGGTCTTACAATAAAAACGTCAGGGTCAGGGTCTTTAAAGAAGGAGACCTTGTCTTACGCAAAGTATTTCCAAATAAAAAAGAAAAATCAGCAGGCAAATTGGCTCCCACATGGGAAGGCCCTTACTTAATTGATTCAATTGTTGGACAAGGAGCATACAGGCTCCAAACGCTAGAAGGGGAAATGATCCCAAGATCCTGGAATGTAACTCATTTAAAATTATTCCATATGTAAAGATCAGGCTACAATCAGGTACAAATCCAATCACTACTCAACCTAACATGCTATGTGATGAACTACATATTTTACATGCCCTGTCTATATTTTATATCTGTTCAAACTAACCTATCTATTTACTTTTTGAATCCTGGACAATTACACATGATAAAAGATTATATGTATAAATATTCAGGATTGAGGGCTACTCTACTATACATTCCTAAAACAAAAATTTTGCACTTAACTGTGCCTGACGAGTTGGTAACCACCACCAGATACAGTAACATGTCAGGACCAATCAGGCATGAAATAATTGTCTGACCTGACTAGGTTTACTGCCACGGATTACAACCTGCTGGACGCAGCAAGACAGGTGTAAGGGTGTTCTCTCCCAAACACTTAGTCTAAAATGCCCTCTTGACAAGCCGAATACCAAGCCCTCCAGCTAGGCAGGGGACATAAGCCCTCCTGATAGGCCGGTTTTCCCACCCCTTCAACCACTATAGCAAAAAACTATACTTGGTTGAATTACTCATGAATAACAAAATAAAACGAAAATAATGTGCAGGTTATTCAAACAGAATGTTTGACAGGCCCAACAGGATGAAACTCACAAAGGAATATCAAAAGCAGAATAAACCAAAAGAAGGCCATCATGCCTATATTAATAAAAACCTTTACCCCCTGGGGCAAAGGTGCCAAAATATTCATAAAGGCCAGGGATAGTCTCCCTGACCCAGGACAGGAAAATAAAAATATTGTTTGTCCAGGGACCACCATCTCAGGCAAGGACGGAGTCGAGCTAGTGGAGGGCATAGAGCTAGAATCCATCATAAACAAATAGGGCAGGGGAATTTGATAAGAAAAACAGCGTGAAAATTCCCAAGGACAGTCGAAAAATTCGACTAACAGCCCAAAAATTCCCAAATTTTCCTCAAAAAATTCGAATGATAGCAGGTAAACAGCGATAGGGGAAGGGTAGCAGATGACAGAAGCAGCAAATTAAGCAACTATTGAGGCAAATGGCAGCAGCAAAAAAAACCAGTTTATAGTCGAAAATTTCGACTGAAATTAGCCCTAATCGCAAATTTCCCATAAAATTTCGAATTAATCATGTAAAAATCAATGAGGCGAGGGAATTAATCATTAAGTAGGGTAAATTAAGCATAAGTACACAATAATAGTCGAAAAATTCGACCCAAGATGAATACCGAACCCTAATTCCTAATTCACTTCATAAAAGGCAAAATTAATGAAACTAAAATGCAAAGAAGTGTAGGAATTACTTACTTGATGATAAGGAGCCTACAAATAGCAATTAATCGATAATCAACAAGCAACAAGGGCGATTTTTGATCGAAAAACCGCGAAACCCTAAAACCCTTCATTGACCGTGTAAAATAGCGTAAATCAAAGGGGAAGTAGAGGGCAAATGACGATTAATTTGCAATAAACAAAATGTAGGTGGTGGATTTGGCAAATGGGCAAGAAAATGGAGGATTTGGGGTTTTTTTTATCGCAAATAATGGGGTAGGACAAAATAATGAAATAAGAAATGAAGTAATAAGAAAAAGAAGGAAGTTAAATAGACTACCCTCTCGTCATTTCCAAAATCACTCGATCGAGTGGTTGAAAACTACTCGATCGAGAACTTCTTGTATGCATCCACTCGATCGAGTAAAAGTTACTCGATCGAGTACTCCCCTCTTCATCTTTTGTCGATCGAGCAGTAAGAGACCATTCGATCGAACAAAATTCACTCGATCGAGTAAAAATATCACTCGATCGAGCACTTTACCTCGTGTAAGCCTTTGAATTTGCGTGTAATTCCCCAAACCTGCATAAAAACACTCGCAAAAATATCCCAAAATACCAAATACAAAAAGTAACAGTCTATAGTCTTCTAATCTATGCTAAAAATGTCTAAACTCTAATTGTCCTAATTAAAAGCAATAAACAAATCCGACGGAAATTAAAAATTGTTTATACAATTTGTTACACGGGGCATTTCCCCGCTCACTTCTCAAAGCAATTCAATAGCCCCTCGGAGGGCTTCTGACTGGAGGACGTCACCTCAGCAACATTGATCGTCCTCTTCATTTTCCATGAGCTTGAACTTGAATCGTTAGGAGGAGAATAGTTGACGTCCACATACGCGCGAACTTTTCTCGTCCTTACTCCTTTCTCACCAGATTTAACATCATCGCTCCCACTTCGACTGACATTAATTGCACAATACTTATTGACAGCTCCTGCATTATCTTCGTTTGTACCTGCAGCAAGGAAAATAGATGAACTTTTCTCCTTTTTGCTCTCAATTTGAGGCAGAGGGGTCACGATAGCAGCACAATATTCCAAATTTTCATTTGGAGTGTCAATAGGAGGGTCAGTAGAAGAGAGGGCATTGCATGGCTGAGCTTGTATGGGAGCCCTTCGGGACTTAGACTGATGGAATATCAATTCCTCGTCCCCAACCTGGAAAGTCAATGTCTTGCCCCAACGTCTATCACTGCACGGGCAGTAAATAAAAATGGTCTCCCTAAAATAATAGGGGTATGGGTATCTTCGGGGATGTCAAGTACAACGAAGTCAACGGGAATAAAGAACCTCCTGATCTTAACAGGTATGTCTTCTATGACACCTAGTGGCCGTGATATACTACGGTCGGCCATCTGAACAGTCATATTTGTGCAATTAAACTTGGTCAAATCAAGTCTCTTAGCGAGAGACAACGGTAAGACACTCACGCTAGCGCCAAGATCGCATAACGCGTTATCAATTAAGTGGGTACCAATATGACACGGAATCGAGAAACTACCCGGGTCTGACTGTTTGGGAGGTAACTTATTCTGAACTAGGGCTGTCCCTACCTCGCTCAAAGCTACCGTCTCATGGTCATTAATGTGCCTCTTACGTGACAAAATTTCTTTCATAAATTTAAGGTAAGAGGGTACCTGTGTTAGCAATTCGGCGAATGGCAGAGTGACTTGCAAGCTTTTCAGGAGTTCGGCAAATTTGCCGAATTGTTGATTAGCCTTACTACTCTGCAAACGCCACGGGAAGGGCACCGTGATGGGTATCTCGAGCCCTTTGTTCCTCTCTTCCAATGTATCAGCCGGATCAAGCTCTAAATCCTTCGATCGAGACTTCTTTCCTCTCGAACGTGGTCTTTCAAGCGATATTTCACTCGATTGAGCACTAGCAGGCTCTCGATCGAGGTCTTCTTTATCAGCATCACTCGATCGAGCAAAAATATCACTCGATCGAGTAGAATATTTAGCAAAATCATTCGATCGAGCAGTTCTATTTACTCGATCGAACTCTTCTTTTTCCTGTTCACTCGATCGAGCAGAAATTCCACTCGATCGAGTCCTTTCTTCAGCATTTTTACTCGATCGACCCCCAGAAATTAGTCGATCGAGTACTTTCTTTGTCGTCAGCTCTTTTTCTTCGACGATAATCGTTCATCGCAGTAATTATATTCCCCGGGTCTGATTTCGGTCCTTCATATGAATAACCGCTCCTCAAATTAGTTAAATTCACCGTCTCATGTAGATTCTTATCGGCTTGTGACGGTAAATGTCCCGGTTTCCTTGTGGACTGGTTCGTGGCTAACTGGGCAACTTGAGTTTCAAGTGCCTTGATAGATGCATCTTTTTGTTGGTCACTTAATTGCCACTGCTTTGTCAAAGACTGCAACATCATCTTCAACTCACCTATCTCACTTACCCCACCAGAAGATTATGCACCTTGATTAGGTGTAGGAAAGGAAGGAGGCTTCTGAAAGCCTTGTTGAGCCTTATGAGGAGGGACATATGGCTGCTGCTGCTACTGAGGAGGGGTAGGATTGAGCACACTTTGACTTGTCCACCTCAAATTGGGATGGACTGCCCCTTGGTTATTATAATAGGAACCCCCCCCCCCCCCTCTTGCCTGTATTGTTGAAAAGCAAGGACCTGTTCCTTCTCTGTAAGACAGCCAACAGCAGTGTGACCGTTGTTGCTCCCACACCTCTCACATGTGACAGTCTCCCCTCTAGTAAGCAAATGGACCGTCTGAGGCTCCCCAGCAGAATGCATCTCCAACTTATCAAACCTAGCATTCATGGCTTCCAGCTGAGCCACAACTTGCTTATCGACTGCATGAACTGTTCTAATACCATCCCTCGAGTTCCCATACTTAGCACAGTGGGTCGCCATCTCTTCAATAAGAGCCCATCCCTTATCATCGTCAGTGTTCTTTTGGAATCTTCCGTTGGATGATGCATCAAGTATGGCTCTGTGATCATCGTACATCCCATTGTAGAACTGATTGGACAGAAACCACGGATCAAAACCATGGTGAGGAAGAGACCTCACGAACCTGTTGAAACGGCACCATGCTTCATAGAAAGTTTCACCAGGTGCCTGCTTGAAACTATTGATTTTTGCCCTCAGCTGATTAGTGCACTGCGGAGGGAAATATCTCTTATAAAAATCAAGAGCAAGGGTCTCCCAATCTGTGACCCCTGCGGCCGTACGGTCCAAGTCAGTCAGCCACTCCTTAGCTGAGTAAGTCAAAGAAAAAGGAAACATCACCTCCTTAATCTTGTCTTGAGTTACCCTCTTTGTGGCGGGGATAGTAGAATAATAGTCCGTAAAGACCTGCATATGCTTCCTCGGGTCTTCACCTGCCACACCTCTAAAGAGATTTCTCTCCACCAGATTGATATAGGATGGACGGATGTCAAAAGTATTCCCATCCTCAGTCTGGAGATTGAAACCTTTAGGAATAGATGATGCTTTAGGCTCCGAATGACTAGCAATATTTGGCATCTTTACTGGTTCGTTTACAGAACTGAAAGTGTCTTCTTCAAAAGATGGATTTTCTGTAAATGGGAAATGCTGAAGTTCGGGTTCGAAAGTACTCAAGGCTCCCTTTCGTGATTCTCTTTGCAGACGGAGTTTATGCCTGAACAGTCTCTCTGGCTTAGAATCAGCTGGAACTAACTCCAACCTATGTGACCTAGGCATACACAATACTGAAAGAAAATGAATAAGAACTGCCTCAAGGAATAAAAAATTTCCTGAGACGGATAAAATAAACGAAACAAAGACATATAGGGCAATTGCCTCCCCGGTAACGGCGCCAAAATTTGATAGGGCTGTCGTATACCTATCAAAAATAACTAACTAAACTAACTATATAGCTAGGGAAGTCAGGTCGATCTCCTTAGGGAGGCAAGATATCTGTAAGTCCGTCTATTTGGTCACAAATGGGGGGGGGGGTGTTGTAATTGGCTTTCTAAACTAAAAGATTTAAAGGAAGAGAAGCCAGGAAAGAGCAATAAAGACAGAAAATGAGAATAAACTATCAAAAGAGAGGGGACATGTTAGGATTTCGGTTCACTACGGTAGTCAAATGACTCAACTGTAAACAACTTAGATAAATTCCTGCGAGACGGATAAGGAAAGGTCCTTCCAGTCCACTTTCTATCCTAAATTACCACTAACTTAACTTCCGTCCTCGTCAGGGTAGTCTACTATTCATAGCAGGCCTATTTAGTCCAATCTTCAGATCCAGGATTAAATTTAACCAGATTAAAAGGGTGACTCAGAAGCGTGCACTGAACTAAGTCGGTAAATACAGTTACATTGCTATGGGGACATAGTCTCACAATTAATTCATCTAACCTATTTACTATATCGTCACATTTCTACCGTAGATCCCCTAATCCTAACATGAAACAGATTAGCTACTCATGCTATTAATATTATCAAAACTAATAACAAAGAATAAACTAACATTAAGCATGATGAAATAATAATTAAAATGCATAAACAATGATTAGGGCTGAAATTAAGGAAGAACAAAACAAGTAATTAAGATGAATAAATGAAAGATTAAGAATAAAAGAGAGTAAGGGTTTACAATCGCAAGAATCCGGCGTAAAGAACAACTAAATCCGAGCGAGAAAATCCGAAAGCAAAGGTTACAGTGAAAGAGAGAAAGCAACGTAATGTTTACAGTGAAAGATGAAATGATAAGATCCAAAACTGAATTCTAATGACCTAGTTATTATGCGTTTAAATAGAAAAAATACTAAGTCCATAAGCTAAAACACGTTCACGGACTAATTAAAGCCCATGAAAGTCAAAACCACTCGATCGAGCAGTCTGAAACAGCTCAATCGAGTAACTCTCCAAGTAATCTACTCGATCGAGTAGAATTGTTACTCGATCGAGTAACTCCTAATTCCACCTCTATTGGATCGAGTAATATACTACTCGATCGACCATTTCCAGCCACAGAAACCACTCGATCGAGTAACAAAACAGCTCGATCGAGTGTTCTTCCTCCAAAACAGCTCAAACTCGTGACCGACTACTCCGTAGACCGTTCTTTCACGCATCCCAATGCAAGATCTCACTCTGAACAATCCCGTCTCCTCAAAATGCATGCAATAAGGGACGAAAATGGTACGATTTTACTACTTCCACGTTCATTTCTACAAAATGGACAAAACGAACCAAAGTAGCCAATTCGGGGCATAATACTATATAAACAGTACAAAAGTATATGAAAATACGTGCTGAAATAGGCTAAAAAGACTATACAAAATGCACGTATCAACATGTCTCCTATGCTCCGATCTACCTTTGTAAGTAGAAATCTCACCCTTTCCTCTTTGTCTTATGGGTAAATTCGAGTTAGGGTTTATTAAGAAAGATTAATTAGTATTTAGTTATGTAAAATGAATAGTTAGTAACTAATAATGAGGGATTTTATATTGTAAATTAGAATAGAGTGAATTATAATAGTTATTACATGATTCATGTTGGATGAGATGGTTTTATGAGATGGATATGATGTGTTCAGTTTATATATACTTTTACCCCTCATTTTAGCTCCGTTTTTATTGTATATCATACTTTAATTAGTATATTTGTGAGCTAATCTTGTGTTCTAGGCGTATTGTTTGTATTTGTTACATTTTGCAGGAATCTAAGCATATAGAGGCTTTTTCCTATCACATTAGCAAGCACCAAAGGATCACTAAGCTAACTGGAAGCAAGTGATAATCATACAAGGGCATTTCGGGAAGAAATTAATCCCGAGTCATCAAGAAAACAAGTTAGGTTAATGGATTTGCTAAATGAAGCTCCAAATATTAATCAAGATCATTGGATGCAAAAATTGGATTCCACAAAGGCATTTAATCAAGGCATTAACCGGAGAATTATGGGACATTTAACATGAAAATTGGATCCCTCGAGCATTAAAACAAGAATTGAAGCCAAAATAGCCGGAAACCCCACGCCCCCGATCGGGGCTGGCAACCGCGATCCTTACGCATTTCAAACACTATTTCACTCTCTAGCCTTAAGCAAAATTCTCTCTTAGTTTTCATCTTTAGTTTTAATATTGATAAGATTTTAGTTGATGTTAAACATTTGGTTCTAATTTTATTCAAGCATTTGGTTCTCCTTTGTTCTTCTTTGCAATTGAAGTTCTAATTCCTTATTTCGTTAATTCTAATTCTTATTTATTTAGTTTAAATTTCTATTTAGTTGTCACATCGTTTTATCATTAGTATTTACTTTATATCACATAGCTTATTATTACATTATATGCTCTACCATTTAGTTTATATCATTTCCATTAGCATGTCTATCATTTCTTATATCAAAGTTTATAGTTTACATTTTAATATGAGTAACTAAATTCTTTAGTCTAGGGACTAGGGAAGCCATGCAAAATAAAATATGTAAAATGATAAATTAGGTTGATATAATATTGTCTAATTGTTTCTATCACATGTTTGCGCTACAACGTTTAATCTTTGGTTATTGGCGGTAATCGTAGATTAAGTTTGTTAATTCGTTCTATAAGTCAAGAGGCACAAAATCGGATTAGACTAAGCATGTGTAGTAGGACGGCCTAGTCATATACGAGAGTTTCTCTAGGACCCGGTCTATGGTTGACACTAATATCATGAGGTGGGTGTCTTTAAGCCTAAACAATTGACAATGTTATTATTACCGAGTTTAACATGAATCTATATTTATATTTGCATGTGTGACCCGACTCCCCTAGACTCCTTTTATCATATAGTTTACATATTTATATTTGTTAATCATCAAACCAACCAACAAACCAAACCAAACCAAATGTAATCGACCTTGATAGAAATCTTTCCATAGCATTTCATAACGCAATTCCCGTCTCCTTGTGTTTGACCACTATTACTACATTAATTTGTGTCTAGCGTAATTATCTTTACATAGATGGGCGATAGCCTATCAAATTTTGGCGCCGTTGCCGAAGAGCACGGTTTTATTGCGTATTGATTTGTCGATTTTTATCCTGTTTTCTTTTGTCTTCAGGAACACTTATTCCTTGAGACCGTTACATATCATTTTCTAGAGATTGTTGTCTTATGCCCAGGTCTTCTCATAGTGGAGATTTGCTTTCACCGGATTTCAAACCCGAGAAAACCTTTAGGAGAAGATTACGTTTTTCGAAAGAAGTGAAAGAAGCCGCTTCTCCCATACAAGTTGAAAGTGCTAGAAAGTCTTACCTAGACGATCTAATGGCTCTTGAAGAAGAGGAGGTTTCTAGTTCATCATCTCCACCACCACCACCATCTGCAACTAAAAAGATGGTGAAACTTTCCGATCACTCAAAGCCTACCGCGGCTATGCTTTCGGCCGGTATCACAACTACTCAAATTACCGCGCCGGAATTCGATATCAAGCCGGCTTTCTTTAGCCTTGTTGAGAGGAAGCAAGTTCGGGGAAGTCCTTTGAAGGATCCCAATTTTCATGTGCAAAATTTTTGCGATTATTGCTCCATGATCCGATAAACGGGCGTCACTCAAGCCCAAATAAGGGAAATACTTTTCCCTTTCCATTTGAAGGACAAGGCAAAGTTATGGATTAATTGCTTTGATCGTACCGCTATGGGAATCACAAATTGGGAGACATTGGCTCTTGCATTCTATCAAAAGTTTTTCCATTGGAGAAAACTCAAAACTTAAGGAGCCAAATCACCGGATTCCGTCAACAAGCTCTTGAGAGCTTATATGAGGCTTGGGAAAGGTACAAAGAGTTGAAATGACGATGCCCACATCATGGGTTGGATGATTTGTTCCTAGCTATAACATTCTACAATCGATGTTGTGCCGAGTCCCGAAGGATTCTTGATTCCGCCAACAATGGGCGGTTTGATAAAATTGACACCGATATTGCTCATGACACGTCGAATCTATGGTGATCCATGACGCACAATATGTATAATCCCGAAGTGTGCCACTCAAAGGTAAAGAAGAATCACCCGATAATCCCGTCTTATTAGCTCAAATTGCCTTACTCCAACAACAATTGGCGGAATGAGATGCTAGAGATTCTCTTCAACAACTCAATGTCGTGTCCTCTACGAGTCAAATCATTGTTTGTGACGGTTGCGGAGGTGCGGGTCATTACAACACTCATTGCCAAGCTACTATTGAGGAGGTAAATGCTTTTCAAGCTATTAGACAAATTTCTTATCCACCGGGTACATTTTCAAATACATATAACCCGAATTCAAGATTCCACCCGAATATGTCTTATAGAAGTAATAATGTGCTTAACCCTCAACCTCAACCCCCACCACAACAAAATGCCTATGTCCCTCAACAACAAAATTATAATACCCCACCGGGTTATCAAAACCAACAAAGACCACCACAATGAAACTACCAACAAAATCAAGGGCCACCACCTCAAAATGGCCAACAAAATAACCAAGGAGGAGGTAAACTTTAGGCATTAGTAATGCAAATGGCTAAGACCCAATCAGAAATGTTGGCTCAACTACAAAAGAGTGACCAATCTCAGAATGCCGCAATCAAGATGCTAGAGCAACAAGTGGCTCACCTAGCCTCATCTAGCTCTTCAAGGAAGACTGGCTAACTACCACCCCAAGGTATGCAACCACATGAGACCGTTAATTATATTTCCTTGAGAAGTGGTACAAGCTATGATGGGCCATCCATGACTTTGGATGGCGAAGCGGTTGTTAAAAAGCCCAAGCTTGGGGGAAATGACAAAAAGAAGGCTAGTGAAGAGCTCCTTGTTAGGGATCGTGTGCCATTTCCTCATCGATTGTTGATGCTTAAGAGAAAGAGCAAACTTGATTCCAAGGATGTTGAGCCCCCTATGCCCAAAGAAAGTGATGAGGTGATTATTGAGGAAGTCTCTCCTAATGCTAAGGAGGGTGATACCATTTCAAAGAAGGTGGATGCTCCTAATGGAGTAGAGAAAGAGAAAGAGAAAGAAATGGAGGATGCTCCTCCAAAGAAAGTTATTCAAGTACCATTTCCCCATCGTCTAGCAAAGCACAAGGAGGAAGGTAAGTTCGGTAAGTTTTTGGAAGTTGTTAAAAATTTACAAGTCACCGTCCCATTTATTGAATTACTTACCCAAGTCCCTTCCTATTCAAAGTTTATGAAGGAAATCCTCTCAAAGAAGCGATCCTTCAATGAGGTTGAGACCATTGCTTTCATCAAAGAGTGTAGCGAACTCTTACAAAACAAGTCTCCCCTGAAACTTAAGGACCCCGGTAGCTATTCTATTCCTTGCACTATAGGCACGTATACCATTGATAAGGCCCTTTGAGACCTAGGTGCTAGTGTAAGTGTCATGCCCTATTCTATATGTGAAAAACTTAACATGGGTGCTTTAAAATGCACGAGTATCAGTTTGCAAATGGCGGACCGTTCTTTAAAGCGGCCTTTAGGTGTCTTAGAAGATGTGCCCGTCAAAGTTGGTAAGTTTTTCATACCGGTTTACTTCCTCATACTTGATATGGCCGAGGACTCACAAACCCCAATTATATTGGGTAGGCCATTCTTGCACACCGCGGCTGCGTTAATTAATGTGAAAAATGGGAAGTTGACATTAGAAGTGGGTGATGACCAGGTTACCTTTAGCAAGAACAACACCATTAGAAGCCCAACTTTACAAGAGTCTTGTTATTTACTTAGCACCGTGGACTCTTCTAATGCCTCTTCTACACTTGGATCCTTACTGATGGATCCATTGGAGGAAGATATTGGTGTTGTTTGTTTTTAGGCGACGATGCTAAGAGTGATAAGGTTATTTTCAGTCGTTTGCCTTAATCAAAATAAATCCTATACTACTACTAACAAGATAGCTAGTGGTAAGTCACGGTCAAATCCACAGGGAGGCGGATTATCTAGTTTGTTTATATTTAAGTTCGTCTTAAAGGTAACAGTTTTATGGCGTTTGATTGGTTTGAATTCTAAACTAATTGCGATGTAAATAAAGACAAATTCAATAATAATAATAAAGGAGTCTAGGGATCAAGTTCACTAGGTAGTCATCCGGGGGTCAGATTTAATTCATTAACAGAGCTAATTACGTTATTTAAGGTTATATAATCGGTCGATTCAATATTCCTTTAAGTCTAATTTAACATGCTATCGCTATTATTACATTATCTCTATTCAGTTATCGCAGCCTATATTGATTCTAACCCAGTCGGTGAAAGTCTCAATTCGCTATACTAGTTAATTAACCTTGGCTAGTAATTAACTAACTAGATGAAGAACAATAAACTGAACAACAATGAATAAGCAATTTTAACTATCAATTCATTAATTAATCCCCTTATAACAACCTAGATCTCCATTCACCCTAGATTAATAAATTATCTACTCATAAATCGAAGTAAACAAATACAAATAATAATTGAATGCATAACTAAAATAAAGATAAGAGAAGAAAAACTTAGTCTTGAAATAGAATTGAAAGGGAGAAAATAGAGTACGGAGGGTCCGAGGCTATCTGTCCCAAAATATGTACTAGAAGAATAAGGAACAAATAAAACCAAACCTAAAACTCATCGTTTCCTACGTACAAATTGTGCTCCTCTTATATACGAAAGAGAAGTCCAAACCCAACTCCTCTAGTCTATGTACTAATAATCTCCTATTATTGTTACGAAAGACAAAGGCCACGGCCCATTTAAGAGACAACAAATCCATTGCTCAGTGGATCATTTGGTGTACTTGTTTAGACTTTGATTTATGTGGCCGTAAAGTGTTGGCAATGCTAGCATATTTCATGTCTGCATTGTACTTGATCTGACTTCGGCATCCTCGAATTTCACCAATTTCTCGACCAATGGCACTTGTCAATATTCTTACCATAAAATATAATTTTCTACATATAAATACACAAGTAGTAGTAAACCGCAAAGGAAAGAAATATCGTATAAAATACACTAGAAATGTCGGAAACTAATACAATATTACGAGGAATAATTATGTAAAATATAGATAAAATATGCGCTTATCAAGGAGCACTATTACTTAGAGTGCCAAAAAGAAGGGGAAATTTATTTAAAAAATTTCAAATGGTTGCGGAATGCAAAGGTAGCTATGAAATGGAGCTCGGTTAGTGGCAAGCACAATGATGAAACTTGATCAAATAGCTTCTTAAGTCGTACGGGACAATAAACCAGCGCTTCTTGGGATGCAACCCAAGCTTTTTATTTGCTTTTATTTATTTTTGTTTTCAATTTTCCGCAATTTACTGTTTTTGGTAGAGTTAGAAATAAAATACTAGACATGACGATGTTTGTTTTTGTGATTTATAGGTAAAAATGAAGAAAAGGAGGCCTAAGGGAGAAATAGTACGCTTCCCCATGCAAAAACCCCGTTCGGGGAGATAAGTTTCAAAAAACGGGACGGATAAATCAAATAGGGAGGAAGCGAAAAAGTCAGCATAGGATCGGTCAACCCTGATCGGGGTTGCCAGCCACGATCGGGGACGTGGTTTCGTGTTTTGCTGGCTGCTCTTTTAGACGGGTTAAAAAAAAGAACATTTGTTCTATCATTCCTAGCAAACGGCGGTACTACTACTCTCCTATCTCTCTCATTTCTTCAGTTTTTCTTCACTAAAATCGCAAGGAAACATCAATTTCTTCATCATTTTGCAAGATTCATTCATCTTTTAACATCATTAAGTAAGTTTTTTTCCATTCTCTCTTTAATTTCATCCATTCTAATCAATTCAATCAAGTTTATCAAACCTTAACTCATATTAGGGGAAATTGATTTTGTGCTTATTAGTACTAGAAATTGATTGTATTATGCTCTATTCATGTTTATAGTATGAATTAGGTAACTAATTTATTCTATTATGTCTATTTGGATGGATTTTGGTTTGCCTTAAGATGAATTTTTGTCTTAAATTTCAGAAAAATGGCACCAAGAAGACCTCCTACCCAAGGTGCTTCTAAAAGGAGAAGAGGTGATGCGGAATCCTCCCGGGCTGTGGAGGATGTGCAAATGGAAGAGGCCTCGGAATGGCAAGATCTGGAATTTCCCGGAGTAATTTTTAATTGTCAAAAGCAATATGACAATTGGGTCATCCTATGAAGTAAAGGTATGAAACCGACTAAGTTCATTAACCAAGTTTCTTTGAACAATATTGGAATAGAGAAGAATGTTAAGACATTATTTAAGAACCTTGGTATGAAACATTGTTATACAATGGATTATAAGACCTTTCCCGAACTCACCCTTGAGTTCTTGAGCTCTTTTGAATTTCATAGGTCGAAGAAACCCGGTTTTGTGCTTTTTGTGACTTTCCGATTGTTTAATGATGACAATAGAATGGACCTAGCGGACTTTGCTAATATTTTCTAATTGCCCCATACCTATTGAATCACCCGAGTCTTATAACCCGGTTTTGACATGGAATGCCATTTCTCACTTCTCTTTTCAAAGTTGGGACCAGGTCCCCCACCAATACATTCACTACCCTGACATTCGTGTTTGGCAAAGGTTTATGGGGTGGACTTTCTTTGGGAGAAATGAGCCTCACTCGGTGAGGAAATTTGAGGTTGAGATTTTGGGTGCCTTCCTTAATGTTAATGGTGATGATAATTGGGGGATTAATATCCCCTACCACTTCCTGGTACACTTGACCAAGCAATGTAACCCGAAGAATAGTTATATTGTCTTAGGAGGTTTGGTTACGAAAATTGCTCAACACTTGTGTCGCTTCAACTAAGAAAACACCAACTTGAGACCATCGCTAATCTCTAGGGAAAAGGGGGTTGGGCTAGATAATGAATACTTCTTATCTTGCAATTGGTTTAGGGATTCTCACCCTAACATGGTTTGGAAAATTAGTAGGCAAGACTCCATTAGTCTACCGGAAGAGAAGAAAGAAATTAAGGCCTTAGTCCATACCAAGCCCTATCATGGGAGTGCCCCTTTTACAAGACCTATTTACCACTTGGCCCTAAGGGGTGAGACACGAACCACCGTGGAGCGGCGTGAGGGAGGTCAATCCTCTCAAGCACGCCATTCCACCTCTAGTATTCATTCACCCTCTAGTCTAGAAATAATGGATATGATGCGAGACTTAAGCTTAAGTGTTAATGCGATTTGTGATGACCAAAGACTTGCATTACATCCCATATATGATCATTTTGCTAGGCAAGGAGTAATCCAACCCGCGGGGCCACACCCTTCATTTTATACTTATCCCCCGGGTGGATTTCCTCCTCCTTCTCCCCCTCCTAACAATGATGCAAGTACTTTTACTACATATGCTTCCGGTCCGGATTTTTGTGGTTCGGATTATGGAGTTGAGGCATTACATGGAGGATATGGAGGGTATGGTGGCTATGGTGGTTATAGTAGCTATGGTGATGGTCTTGGTAGTGGCTAAAACATTGGTGAGTATGTCACTCCTCTCCAAGAGGATGATTCTAGTGGAAATGGTGAACAAGGCGAAGCATCCGGAAGTGGAAGTGGTAAGAAGAAGAAAGGAAGGAAAGGGTTCAACTTTTGGCCCTTTTCTTAGATGAATGATGAAAGAAGAGTCCCCCATATATATACTAAATTGGGGGGAGGCTAGCAAGTCTAGTAAGTTTACTTTGCTTTGCACTTTAGTTTATTTTCTTGCAATCCATTAAATATGACCTCTAGTCCTTCTTGTTTTTGTGCTTTGAGCCATTTTTATGGTTTACTTGGGTAATTTAATTGTTGGCACATTGAGGACAATGTTATGTTTAGCTTGGGAGGAGATTGCATTTGCATGTAGTGTAGTTTGCATGTAGAAAATTTGAAAATTTTGAGAGAAATTTGTGTGTTTTTGCTTGCTTTTGGCCTATTTTCCCTCTTGCTTATCCTAATGATAGCTTATAGCTAATGATTTACTCTTTTATGATGGGATAATTGCTACATGGGGATGTCTTGACATAGTAGGTGGGAGATGGTAAATGAACCGAATAGGCTTGATCTTGACTATTGGCAAGGTACAAAATTGGTAAGGTAGAACCTCCTTAGACCGACGCATCCATATCCGGTCTCTCTTAGGTGAGTGTAGGTGTCTCCTTATGATGCGTGTTTCATCAAAACGCACAAGTATGGTTCTCATTTCATCTCTTTATAAGCATGCATTCATTTGTTATAGCATTTTGGAGCCATTCACATGATTATAATTGCCTTTTTGACCCTTTCACAAACATTTATCCCTAGCTACATTATAATTTGCCTACCTTGTTGAGCTAGTAGCTTTCTTTAGTTTTGTTTGGGTGCTCATTTGGGATTTAGTTCAAAGTTTGGAATATCATGTGAGCTTGGTCTTAATGCTCAAGAGAGAAAAGAAAAAGAAAAAAATGAAGAATTGAAATGAAAAAAAATGAGAAAGAAAATAATGAAAAAAGAAATGGAAAAGCATGAAAGAAAATGAAAAAAAAAAAAATGTATGATTTGAAAAGAAAAGAGAAGAAGAAGTTGATGTGAGAAACTCTCATGCATTATTCACATATTTTAGAGAGTTTACTTATGATTTGTATTGTAATTTGGGATTAGAATTGAGATTGAGCATCCTTACATTTGGTTGTTATAGCTTGACTTTATCTTCACAATCCATAATTCATTTTTTCCCCTTTCTTACCCATTACATATTATCTTCTTCTTACCCATTTGGCTTCTTTCTCATGCTTGCATATGATTGCTTTTGGCTTGTAGTTTTGAAATGTTTACCATATTAGATTGCGGGCACATTCTTATAAGTCGAGGATAGTCGAGTGTTTATTCACAAAAATGTCCTTTCACATAAAAAAGAGTTTGAGTGCACCGCGAGAATCCATAAGTCAAAATATCATGCAAGAGCTTAAAGGTTCATTCAAAGTCTTTCGTGCTACGCTGTCATGTAAATTTCATCCATGTTTTGCATTATTCCTTATGCCCATGTTGTCTCGGGTTTTGAATCATTATGCTTAGCTTGTTTTTGGATATTGCAATTGATGGGATACGGTTTCTTGCTTGGGGACAAGCAAGAGTTTAGCTTGGGGGAGTTTGATGTGTTCGTTTTATATATACTTTTACCCCTCGTTTTAGCTCCGTTTTTATTCTATATCATATTTTAATTAGTATATTTGTGAGCTAATCTTGTGTTCAAGGTGTATTGTTTGTATTTGTTACATTTTGTAGGAATCGAAGCATTTATAGGCTTTTTCCTATCACATTAGCAAGCACCAAAGGATCACAAACCTAAATGGAAGCAAGTGATAATCATACAAGGGCATTTTGGGAAGAAATTAATCCCGAGTCATCAAGAAAACAAGTTGGGTTAATGGATTGGCTAAATGAAGCTCCAAATATTAATCAAGATCATTGGATGCCAAAATTGGATTCCATAAAGGCATTTAATCAAGGCATTAACCGGAGAATTAAGGGACATTTAACATGAACATTGGATCCCTCGAGCATTAAAACAAGAATTGAAGCCAAAATAGCCGGAAACCCACGCCCCCGATCGGGGTTGACCCGCTCTTGGATTCTTACGTTATGCCCCTATTTTCTTTTAAATAGGGGCCTTAATCCGTCATTAGGGATATCTTCCTTACGCACTTCATACACTATTTCACTCTCTAGCCTTAAGCAAAATTCTCTCTTAGTTTTCATCTTTAGTTTTAGTATTGTTAAGCTTTTAGTTGATGTTAAATATTTGGTTCTAATTTTATTCAAGAATTTGGTTCTCCTTTGTTCTTCTTTGCAATTCAAGTTCTAATTCCTTATTTTGGTAATTCTAATTCTTGTTTATTTAGTTTACATTTCCATTTAGTTGTCACATCGTTTTATTATTAGTATTTATGGTGTGTCGTAAAACTCGTCGTCAAAAGTTACTCAACCAAAACAATATTTATAAATTTACCAACTACTCTTAGTAAAGAGGCAAGCAAAGGTCGGATCCCAAGGGACGGGTATTGATGTAGGATTTTCAATTGTAAATGGTCGTGTCTAAGGGTGTCACAATTTGGGTTGAGATAGGAGATCAACTAAACTAATCAACAATATAAAAGTAAAGTAATAAAAACAAGCAAGATGATTAGAATGAGATGTAAACAATTAATTAAAAGCAGTAGGGTGTCATGGGTTCATAGGGGATTCATAGGAGTTGATCATACAAACATTTTCTCTACTAGATGCAAGCACTTATTATTGCGATGGGATCGAGTTAGTGTATATCTTACAATCCCTAGAAAGGTTTGGGTCCCGAAGCCGAATCGATTAGATTGTACAATACCTACAAGTCGACTTAGTCCTTCCAATCCAACTATATGAATGCTCTAATGAGACTCGAGTTGGTTTTGTTAGGATTCAATAATTCCATTTCTATACATTTCATACAAATGTGATTATTTAGTCATAAAATAATAACTAGATCTTATGCATGCAAACTAAAAGACAAGATTAGAGAAGAAATTATCCATCGTATTTTGGGATTTCGGATCAAAAGGGCACCAACAAATTCACCTATTTGTTAGTTCTTGAGCTTCCTTATAATGGATGAACAAAGGTTCAAATTAGAACCTCTCCTAAAAGCTTATACCCAAGGTGTTACTCTTAATAATTAATAATATTATGAACTAGTAATATTATTAATCTAACTTAAAAATTTGACCCAAAATATTATTTTTGGTCTCTCGTTATTCGGCCAAGAGAGGAGAGAAATTGGAGTATTTTCTTTCTTTAACTTCTCTAAGTTTTTGTAGTGAATGAAAAAAATGAAAAAATTACACACTAGTGAAAAGTGTTGTAGTGTAGTGTAATTATAGAGCAAAACCCCTTGGCTTTCTCCTTTCTCTAAAACCGGGTGGGGTGGGATTTTAGGGCCAATGCATGGCCTTTCCATCTACCTATAAATTATAGGTATGTAAGACTAGGTTTTTAGTGTGATGATTGCTATTTTAAATAAAATATAAATCACACTTCAAACCCTAAAACCACCCTATTTTTCGGTACATATCATGTAAAATGGAAAGTCCATTTTACACATTATTTTGTTAATTTGTCAAATGTCACATGTTACTTGTCATGTGAAATTGTAATGTATTTTTAACATATTAAAAATCAATATACTCATAAAATATGTCATATACAAAATCGACTAGTAATTCGTAATTACTTGTACGAAAACGGTTTATCAATTATAAATCACAATGTCTTGTATTTATATTTCAATTGTTTCGTAAACAATAATTTAGTCTAAGTAATGAAACAATTTGATTACTTAGACCGTATCTTATTTAATCGAATTACAATAAGACACGTCAGTTATACTCACAAAATCGTCCGTCAATTTTAAGCAATTTAATCAACCCGTATCGACATACGATTAATTAAATAATCAATTAAGAGCGTCACCCTTTAGGTATGACCTAAGGGGATCAACTGATCACCACCGTCGCACGACAGTAATGTCAAACTCTAGTCAGCCAATCATTACCGATATGTGTGGACCAGTTGACTGTAAAATATTACTTCCCACATGTATTCTTAAATATGAGATTTAAACATGTGATCATTATGATCGACAGTTAGGATCGCATTATTGTTGGAGGACACTTATTCCAACAATCTCCCACTTGTCCTCGACAAGTGTGCGTCACCAATTCTCTTGTCCTATTACTATCTCCCACTCAATGCAAGGTGTCTTTCGGGTCGTACTTGCAAGTGATCATATCGAGAGTGGTTTCCTCGATCGGGAGAATAACTGATTGACCGGAATTATCTACCATAGATACCTTCCGAGCGTGGCCACGCATTTCCAGTTCATTACTCCTCAAGTGGCCCTGAGATATTGTTTTAACCCTGACAAGGGGTGGACAATTCCTATCGCACTATTCCCTTCGATTAGCCACAGCCATCATAACCCAAAATATGCCCATTTGACTCCATTTACGAAGGTCGTAGTAACATAAATCAAAGTTAATCTGAAACTGTGCCACCTTAGGCGAACAGTCTTTAGTCAAAGAATTGACTCATTAGAATACTATAGTAGCTCTCGCCACGACCAGGATATTTAAATTTGCCAAAACTCTATAAGCGGTCATTAGCCCGACAAAGTGTTCCTAACAGTCTGCCTATGTGATCGACTAGTCATCTCACATGACTCCATGGCACTTGAACTTGCCATCAATCGCATCATACTCTAGTCACTTCGAGAAATCACCTCATGTAAGTGACTATGGGCGAATACAATGTTAATCCGTGTTCACTTTAACGGGGTTCAATTGTCTCTACAAGCCGTTTGGATGTAACAAAGTATAAGGTGAGTTAATAATAACTCAAAACGACAAATGTGGACATCACATTCGGGTAGTCAATACCATATTACCACCTTGTGATGTATATTGTAAGTGTGTAAACACTAGTCATTTGCAACATGAGTTTAACACACCATGTGTCCATGTGTTCAAACTCTTGAATTTCATTTTCCTTTATTTTCATGTTTGTCTTACATAGCATGAATCTCACCAAGTACATATCTAGTTTCCCAAACTAGGTTTAGGTGCTTTATTTTGAGAGAACTTTCTTGTTGTTTATCACATAACAAACGAATTATGGTGGACGACACAACTTGCACTAGTCAAGTGTTCTTCCAACTCATAATGTACCATGTATATGTTTTGTAGGATCTTGCAACAATTGTCAAGATGATTAGCCTAGCAGTTCTCATAAGTCCTAGCAAATTTGAAAATACTAGTTTTGAGTAACTTCTTACTATAACCAAGTATCTTTTCAAACTTCTTATTTCTCCTTTTAGCTTAATTAGCTTAGGATTTTCATAAATCCTTACGCGTTTTCGAAACTTCAATATGTGCAACTTCTTGTCACATAACAGAGTGTTCTATCAAACACTAGAATAGCTCATTAGTTCTCCTCGAGAATTCATGACGATTCTTATATGGCTTACCAATGACTCATCATGCTCTTAAGCATATGATTCATTATAGGACATGTGCATGATTATTCTAATGGCAGAAACATTATTAATCTTTAATCATGTAATCAACCATTCTTAGGTTCAATGAATGACCGTGACTGCTTATGGTAATTCAATTTTCATCGATATGAATAACCTACGTTTCTCATTGATTTGATGTGCATATCTCAATGCCTATCCAACATCCCATGTTGTGATTGGATTCATCTTAGTCCATTTTCATCCAGAATTGAAAACTCAAATACTTCTTTGTGAAAGACAGTACTAGCTCGTCATTCTCAATGAGTAATGAGTTATAAATTTTACAAGATGATTGCTCCCACTAAATTTCATGTCTTCACATGATAATTTCAAACTCCCACTCAATTCCACATGTTTCGTATTTGACTACTCAATCGAAACATTTCAAGAATTGAAATCAATTTTGCTTTGCCAAGTTATTAAGATAAAACCATATATGTTTCCAACATATCTTTTCAAAATACCTATTTTGAAAAGGTTTCAATCTTAAACTTATGGAAAGAAATTTTAAGCTCTAACTCATTCATTTTTATAATGATGCGTAGCAATGTCATTACTTAAATGTGAAATCCCATTTAATACACGTCCTTCTCAAAATACCCTTTTCGGAAGGAGGCTTAACCATTTCATTTTGATAATGAGGTTAAGTAACGACACTAGCGTGGTTAACAATTAACTTAGCTCTTGTAGACATCGGCATATCTTTCTTTGCAACTTTTAATCATAAATCTCATTTATATTCAAGGATGCAACTTTGTTTCATTTAGGCTCTTAAGTAAATATCAATTTTGAAACTCTATTTATATCTAGGTCATAAACTAGCAAAATCTCTTGTTTAGACTTTTCTTTAGTCATTTTCTTTCAAGAACTTTCTTTTGGTCTCCTCGTGTAGTTATCTTAAAAACATATTCTTTCGATTACTTCACTTTGTCTCTTTTGTTATGTAGATCTCACATATTCATGTATGCTATATATTTTGGTATACAAATCATTCTTTCTTTCGTAGATCTCATTTACTCAAGCATACAAATTATTCTTTGTATTCTTTGTGTCTTCATTTTTCTCCCACTCTTTCTTTAGAATAAATACACTAGATATTCAAAGATAGCTTATGAGACACAAATAATGATTTTGAAGTAGAAGGAGGACTATCTCATAGATTGACTAATAGATTTTAGATTTGATGAGTGTACTTGGTAATTGACATTCCTTTAGGAGAGTTCATCAACTCAACATCACTTTATAATTGATCATACACAAGTTTCAAGCTTGTGGACATATAATAAATCCTATCATTATAATTGTCTATTGGTTCACTTTAAGTAGATGTTCATATGTTTCTATGTGCAACCATATAAAGACGAATTTTTAGAACAAACAAATACGATAAAAGGGTGACTTGGGTTGCAAGCCATGCCACCAAAATCCAAAATACAACCATTGTTTAAAAGGATTACACATTTCCATGTCGAACACGGAAATCAAAATAGTTCTAAAATCCATAACATTAAAATAATGACAATAATAAAAGTCAAGCTTCATTGGTAGCTACTCCTAGCTCCTTCATGATTTCTTAAGCTTGCTTCTCTTTTTTCATGTCTTTGCTTGGAGGAGGCCCTATTTACAATAAAAAAAGGGATACATTATCACAAGTTGTATCAAAATACCATAGTTGAATTAGAAATATAAAAGAAAGGATAGTTATTTAATTACTGGAGTGATCTTTCCAACTTTGATGTCAGCAAGATACTTGGAACAATTCCTCTTCCAATGTCCAACACCATTATAATAATGGCATTTATCAAGAGTACCCTTCTTGGGTTTGGAAGTGCTAGCTTCAAAAGTCCTAGCCTTGGTGTTCATGGGAGCTTGCCTCTTACTCTTTTTCTCATTCTTCTTGAACTCCCCCTTGCTCTTAGTGCTTATATTTAGCACATCCTTAGGTGGGCTAATATTTAGCCCCATGTCTCTTTCGGCTTGCACAAGTAACTTGTGCAACTCCTCAAGAGACACGTCCTTGTCTTGCATATTGAAATTCACCCGGAATTACACATATGCTTTGACTTTGGATAAGGAGTGAAGAATCCTATCAACAATGAGCTCCTTGGGGATTTCAACCTTTTGAATTTTCAATGTCTCGACTAGCTCCAACAATTTGAGCATGTGAGGGCTCACCTTTTAGCCCTCCTTGAAATCGAGATCAAAGAATGTCGAGGCCGCCTCATATTGGACGATCCTCGGTGTTTGTGAGAACATTGTCACAAGTTTGGAATAAATTTCATAAGCGGTGCCCATTTTGAAAGCTCTCCTTTGGAGATCCGCCTCCATCGCAAAAATTAACACATTTTTAATTGTGGTGGATTCCTTATGGTAAGCTTCATAGGCTTCCCTTGTTGCGGCACTCGATCTAGCATTAGGTTCGGGTGGAGAGGCCTCCATAAGGTAACGAACCTTATCGGGACCTTGGGCGGCTAGCTTGAGTTGGGCATCCCAATCGGAAAAGTTTGACCCATTCTTTTCAAGTTTACAATGATCCATGAAGGATCGGAGCCAAGAAACATTAGTGAGAGCGTGAGCGTTGTTGTTTGGGGCGGCCATTTGTTATGAGAAATAAAAGTGGTCTACAAAACAAAAATAGAAGGAATAAAACAAAAGTCATTTTTAAAATAATAATAATACTCGTAAATTTTAATTTAACAAGTTTTATTGCATTTATCTAGTGACCTCTACCCAACTTTGATAAATGATTCCAAGACCCAAATTCATATCAACTTGGGCACGCTTTGGCGATACATCCCTTATCAATATAACTCGATGGATTAACCCTTTAATTGATTCTACTTTTAGAACTCTTGGTTGATAAAATTACATTAATTTTTATCTTTAGCCCAAAACACATCCGGCTATGGTTGAGAATACTTTTGTTGAGTACAACCCAAATTTCGAATAAATGTGTCCATGATCCAAATTCACATTAACTTGGGCACGCTTTGGCGATACAACCCTCATCAACATGAATTCGGTGGATAGACATTTATCACCCACTTCCCCTACGTAACAAGGTTTGTACCCCGGTTTGGCCGAGCGCACTCCCTCACGAAATAGGTTTTCATGATTTCTAATTTTTGGTAAGGCTAAGTCTCAATTGTTTATTTAGCGAGAGGTCATGTCAATTTATTATCTATCACGTTTTAAGTGAACTAAAGCAGTGAACTACGATAATTGTAATTGACACGG
This sequence comes from Silene latifolia, assembly GCF_048544455.1. NCBI lineage: Eukaryota > Viridiplantae > Streptophyta > Magnoliopsida > Caryophyllales > Caryophyllaceae > Silene > Silene latifolia. Next base: position 54,398,509 of record NC_133527.1, on the reverse strand, counting down.
TCGATAAACTCGATTTAAAAATGCATGTTTAGTTATGGCGATTTAGCGATGCATGCAACATATAAATAAAATGCAAAGCATAAAAATAAAATCTTAGTATGGCCTTCCTAAAATAGTAAATCTAATAAACTATTACAAATGCGGAAACCAACTCCTTTGGTCCCTTGAACTTCGGTCTTGTCACGCAAAACGAGGCAACACCGTCTTCTTCGGGAACTCTAGGAAATTACAAAATAAATTACATAATTTCCTATTATACATTTGTAATAAAAATTAAATAACTATTAAATTACAAATTAGTGATACGAGATCACAAAATTACAACCGAATCGATATTCCCATACATTTCGGGTAATATCGACTAAAAACTAAGGCCATACTAAGTAAAATTACATAATTCAAAATTATATAAACCAAAATTATGACAATCATAAATAAAATGCAGCATTTATAATATGTATGAACATGCCAAATTTTAAGCTAAATCGCCTTTAAAGAGCCAATATCGTATATTAATCGGTTTTTATGCATTTGCGTGATTTAACTTATTAAATCACAATATCTTACATAAACTCATATTTATGTTCAAGTTAATTATCCTAACTCACTTAGGACTCAAAATTTAGTCTTCACTAACACTTTGACAATAATTCAACATGATTTGATAATATTGTTCATTATGGACTTAAAATTACAATTTTATAACATAAACTTCAAATTAAATCAAAATAATTTCAAATAATTTCAAAATTTGAAATTCAAAATTAAGAAAATTCTGGAAAAATACCATGACTCTCATAATGTTCAATGCTTAGGTTAAATATTTCGAAAAATTATCGAGAAAAATAATGTTGCGGTTTATCGGTTTTAACAAATATGACCATTAAAATATGAGAAAATTTATTTTCATCAGCTTTTCACTTTTACATCTGAAATATATGATAAAATGCAACATATGACGTTTTTCTTTAGTCATGAAGTATGTTTTAGTATTATAACTAATTATAGTCACTATTTATGTGATTTTTCATCAAAAATTCATAAATCATGCAAAAGGACTTCACTATAGCCAAACATTTTACACATATCTTGTAAAATTGCATGTGACAACATACTAAAATTTCATGATTAAATTCGAAATATAACTCATATTAACCTATTTACCCATTTAAATACGATTTTAACTTATAAAATTCATATTTCGAGCAAAACAATTTATTTTAACATGAAAATTTACAGGCCATCAGTATGTATTACATGTGAAAACATATCCAAAAAACACTAGAAAATTCGAAGTTTAAGTAATTTTCGTCCAAAAATGACATTTATATATACAAAATCACAGTTTTATGTCATAAATTAACAAAATGAACAATATATTCCATAAATGAACCAAAATATCCCAAATACATTTTAGGACCAAAAACTTTAACATGCAAAGTGATTTCGTGATATATCATAATAAACACAAAATTACAAGTTTTGTTTGTTAATAAGATTAACTCGGAAAAACAATAAACCGATTTGCATGCAAACAACCTAAGGCTCTGATACCACTTGTTAGGATTCAATAATTCCATTTCTATACATTTCATACAAATGTGATTATTTAGTCATAAAATAATAACTAGATCTTATGCATGCAAACTAAAAGACAAGATTAGAGAGGAAATCGTCAATCTTACTTTGGGATTTCGGATACCAACAAATTCACCTATTTGTTAGTTCTTGAACTTCCTTATAATGGATGAACAAAGGTTCAAATTAGAACTTCTCCCAAAATCTTATACCCAAGGTGTTACTCTTAATAATTAATAATATTATGAACTAGTAATATTATTAATCTAGCTTAAAAATTTGACCCAAAATATTATTTTTGGTCTCTTGTTATTCGGCCAAGAGAGGAGAGAAATTGGAGTATTTTATTTCTTTAACTTCTCTAAGTTTTTGTAGTGAATGAAAAAAATGAAAAAATTACACACTAGTGAAAAGTGTTGTAGTGTAGTGTAATTATAGAGCAAAACCCCTTGGCTTTCTCCTTTCTCTAAAACCGGGTGGGGTGGGATTTTAGGGCCAATGCATGGCCTTTTCTTCTACCCATAAATTATAGGTATGTAAGACTTGGTTTTTAGTGTGATGATTGCTATTTTAAATAAAATATAAAGCACACTTCAAACCCTAAAATCACTCTATTTTTCGGTACATATCATGTAAAATGGAAAGTCCATTTTACACATTATTTTGTCAATTTGTCAAATGTCACATGTTACTTGTCATGTAAAATTGTAATGTATTTTTAAAATATTATAAATCAACATACTCATGAAATATGTCATATACAAAATCGACTAGTAATTCGTAATACTTGTACGAAAACGGTTTATCAATTATAAATCACGTCTTGTATTTATAATAAAATATTCATTCAGTTTCAATTGTTTCGTAAACAATAATTTAATCTAAGTAATGAAACAATTTGATTACTTAGACCGTATCTTATTTAATCGAATTACAATAAGACACGTCAGTTATACTCACAAAATCGTCCGTCAATTTTAAGCAATTTAATCAACCTGTATCGACATACGATTAATTAAATAATCAATTAAGAGCATCACCCTTTAGGTATGACCTAAGGGGATCAACTGATCACCACCGTCGCACGACAGTAATGTCAAACTCTAGTCAGCCAATCAGTACCAATATGTGTGGACCAGTTGACTGTAAAATATTACTTCCCACATGTATTCTTAAATATGAGATTTAAACATGTGATCATTATGATCGACAGTTGTGATCGCATTATTGTCGGAGGACACTTATTCCAACAGGTTTATGTCTTACAAGTCTCATGGAAAAGATAGGTGATGGGTAAAAAATGCAAGGATTCATAGGCTCGCATTTCATCAAACATAACATGTGCATAAGTTGGAATCACAACAAGCAAGCAAATTAATTATGAAAACATATTAGATTAAGCATGAATAAATCCCCATGTTGGTTTCCCCTAATTCCCCATTAACCCTAGTTAAGGAAACTACTCACTCATGATCAAGTTTAACATGCTAACAAGGTTGTCAATCATACTAGCAAGGCAAAACCTGATGAATAAATAAAAATGATTAACAATAATTAAAAAGGATTAAGAGAGAATTATACCTATGAAGATGATTCCAAATAATAAAGAAAAGAATAATAGAAGTACTTGATGATTGATGGAAGGTTGTCAATCGTCCAAATAAACCCAAATAATCTTCTAATTACCCAAAATAAATGATGAACAATGAAGAAATTAAGGAAAGATTAAGGAATGAGATTTGTATTAAAACTAGATTAATAGTTGATTACAAGATTAAGATGAGATTACTAATTGTTTACAATTTGATTAAGAGAGCATGATAATCTAGGTAGTACAAAGGGGTATTTATACTAAAGATTAGGTACATAAATTAGGGTTACTAAGTGCTTAAATGACTATTAAGACCCTTAAGAAAAGTTGAGGAAATGCTCCTCTCCAAGGAGATGAGCATCTCCGTTTTGCTAGTCCCGTATGGATATGCTCGTCCCGAGCGGCTTGGAAGCTAGCACGGTGGGTTCTGTCATGAGATTTGAGCGGATCATAGAGGAGACGCTCGGATCCTAGGGCTTCAAGACGAGCGTCTTATGCTCGGGACGCTCGGATTGTGGTGCAAGGAGACGCCCAGATTGCTGGCAATCCGCTCGGATCCTGGGTCAGACACTTCTTTTCTCTTCAATCCTCAACAATCTGCGGCGATCTTGTTGAGGATGCAAGGATCCTTTCATCATTGCCCAATCTACTTTATTATATACATAGGCCTTCTAGTATCGTCTTCTCTTTGATGCTTGGTCATTGGATGTGATCAATTTAGCTCCATTTTGCCATGTAAATGCAAGGTTTGCACTCCTCTCCTACCAAGGAAATAAAACCTCAAAGAATATGCAAAATAGGAAACTAAAGATAGTAAATAACCCAATTATGCACTATAAAGCATAGGACCGAGGCTAATTCGGGGACTAAATGTGCTCAAATATGAGTCACATCAAACATCCCCAAACCGAACCTTTGCTCGTCCCGAGTAAAGAGGTGACTAAAACTAGGACCCTTATTCAAACTAACCTACTAATATAGCCGATGTGAGACAATTAGCGGGTCTCACTCCACCCCTTCAACTCACAACAAGACAACCATGAGGTAGGATGCCTTCTTGCAAGGCAAGGTGGGGCTTGCCAAAATGGCGATACATCCAATCATTATATCACACAAATCAAGTAATGGATGCATCTACAAAAATGAATTGCCACTTTCCCCATCTAAGTGGCGGAAATTATCTACAAGGGAAGCAATCTAAGGGTACGCATTCCATCATAGATATGGTTTCTTCAAACTACTAAGCCTAGAAGGATACCAATAAATCACCTCCAAGTTGTGTCAAGATAGGGTACCTTTGTCCTCAATAGTTAAATGCTTTCGTCAAGAGTAGACTCCCTATGGTGTTAGAAACACTGGAGGATCGCGGAATTCCCCTTCTTGCCTAGACAAGAAGAAGGGTCGTCCCCTCTCTACCATGCACAAAGTGAATACGATGGAAAAGAGATCAATAGAACTTGAGTTTCATAGGAGTTTGCTTTTTGTTGTTGTTTTTCCCCCCAATTTGTGGCATTTGACATTTTGAGAACATTTCATTTTGCCATTTCTTTTGATGTTTGGCATTTCAACACTTGACAATTTCAACTTTTTCTTGCATTTCTTTTTGAACATTTTCAAAGCTACCCCATTTTTAGTGAGGGTGCTTATATTTGAAGCATAGAAATCCTTATTTTTGTACTCCTCTTTTCTTTTGATGCATTTTGCAAACTTTTTCATTTTCATTTCAATTCTTGAACTCAAATTTGAACAATTTTTGTGCCCATTCCCTTTGATGACAAAATGTGGTAGAACATGGATGATGGTTGCATGGTTTCAAGGGTCACCTTAGAATAAATGGTAGCCAAAGAGTTATCACACCACAAAGTACTCTTGACTAGGCCTTAATCCATGGGTCAAAGGATACTAGAATGACACATCCTAGGGTGTTTTACAAGTATTCTAACAAGCAAAGTCTTAAGAAGAAAAAGTATCTACAAGGGCCTTATATACACTTGTCAACTTCCCAAGTAGACGCTTTCACAAAAATTTTCCTAAATGAAACTATATGCCATGATGCAACTAACATTTATACAGCCTAATGCATATGCTTCTACCAACTAATATGCCAAATAATCTAAATGCAATCCTATAATCACATTGTTTATACCGCATCAATCAAAATAAAGCCACATAACATTATTAACAGAAAGAGGAAAAAGGAGATTGGAAAAATCATACCATGCGGTCTTCAATATCCTCATGTCTCGGATGTGGCGTAGTCGATCAATGTGAAAAAGGGTAGACAAACACAATATATGCAAGATTATACTATGAAGGAAATGAACATGTTTTTGGGTTTTTAAAATTTTCAAATTTTTATGGTTTTTATGTTTTTATGAAATAAAAAGGACATGTTTTTGTATTTTTCAAAAATTTTCAATTTTTATCATTTTGTTTTATAAGTCATGTTAGAATTTCTCATCCCCACACTAGTATGGGCATTGTCCTCAATGGCCAATACGATAGGAAATTATGCAAACTATATGAAAATGCATGATTCCTAAGCTAAATGCAAACTATATGATATATAAACAAGAGTGAATGCAAACTAAGCTATGCTATATGATACATGAAGTTTTGTTTGGTTGGAGAGCACAATTTGAATTAACTCCCAATGCGTATGCATGGACTTCCCCAAACCAAGTGAGACACTATTTCTAATGTCAAAAATGGGGGAGTTCATTCATAAAAATGCTATGCATGCAACTAAAATTGTAATTTTGGATTTTTCATGGTGGGAACAATAAAAGACACCTCAATAGGACCGAGGTGGGAGTCCTATAAATGTTGCTAGAACTCAAACTCATGATCAAGAATAAATGAAAACAAGAGAAATGAACAAAGCTAAAGGAGGTGTAGGAAACTCACAATGCATTGTGGCATCCTCCAAAAAGCTTGCTAATCCTCAATTGTCGCCCATGGCGACATCACTACCATCTCCATCATCATCATCATCATCCTCATCATCCTCACTAGCATCATTGTCATCATCTACCTCCATAGGACTCGGAGGCTTCACCACTATCTTCACTACTTGGGCTTTCTTCTTCTTCCTCACTTCCCTTTTCTTCTTCACCTCCTTCTTCTTCATCACCACTCTCAACAACAACCTCATCATCACCCATGCTAGCATCCCTAGGAGCATTAGGAAATAAAACTTCCCTATCTGCCCAACTAGGCAAAGGACATGATGGGTCAAGAATTCCTTGCCTAGCTAGGTGTAAGAGGGGCGGATATTGAGCTCTATATGCATTGACTAGGTCTTCATGGGCTTGCTTATGCATTTCATGCATCAAAAGAGTCAAGTAATCGTTCCCCACCGTAACATTTTTGGGTCGAAACTCATGGAAGGTGAACGGGTAGGGTGGAGTGCTAATAGAGGAGGAGGGCTCAGCAATGGCCTCCCTATGGTGTTGCATTATGGACTCGGCTTCCTCGGAGAGTGGGAGAAGATAGTGCGGGCTTCGGACATTTAGTCGGCAAATCTTGTTCGGTAGAGTGAAGGACTTGACATCTTTTGTAAGCCACTCAAATTTGTTGTCAAGATTGTTATTCTTGACCCAATGGAATTTGTGAACCATAGTGGCTAGATCAATGAGGTGGCCTCCCTTAACCGGCTTATAAGTGTCATATTTGTTGAAGTTCCGGTTGAAGTGCTTTGCCAACCATGTTACCAATCCCCCGTTTACTATAAAGGCCGCACCTTCCTTGCCATGATCGATATTAAGCAACCTTTCGATCAAAAGTTGAAGAATATTGTACTTCTTGGTGAACTTTCTATCAACATTCAAGGTCGACTCGAGATAGATAAAATCAAGTTCGGTGAAGTGGTTTGTTCCCTTCCTAGCAATAAGAGTGTTCCCAACAACCTTGTGCCATACCCTTATACTCGGATGGTGGACATAAAGGGCACGACAATCATGGTAAGACGTAAACTTTCTTCCGGTAATAGCCTTCCACAAAGGGGCGGGATCATATTTTGTTGAAGGTTTCTTCACATAAGTCGAGTCATTATCAAGACCGAAAACTTTGCCAAACTCATTAAAGGACATCTTCCTATCCACATTCTCAAGGCGGAATTCAATGTTCGTTCGAGTCTCCACCTTTGTAACTTTCAATGAGCTTAGAAATTCCAAGGTGACTGAGGGGTAGGTAAATTCTTGCATATCAAACAATGTAAGCAACCCCATAAACTCAAAGAAGTTCTTGGTCCTTTCAAGGACACCCAATTTGGTCAAGGCATCTTGCAAATAAACTTGGTGGATAAAATTGATTTCTTAGCAAGAGACACAAAATTTTTCCTATGAGAATCGAATGTGAAAGTTACCTCCGGATATTTTTCTAGTTGCTCAATAACCGGGATAGAAGTAGTAGCTTCCACTATAAGAATAGGAGTTTCTTGAATTTTCATTCTTGCTTGTTGAACCACCAAAGCCTTTGAAGCTTGAAGTGCTTGTTGCCTTTTGGAAAGGTTTGGTTTTGTAGGTGCCTTGCTTCCACCTTTAGTCCTAGCCATTGTTCTTCTCCTTGTATGTATCAACAACCAAAGATTTGCTTGAATTCTTCTAGTATCCTCAAGCTTCAATAAATCCCAAATCGATTTAGGACTTTCGAAATTTGCCTTTAACCCTTGAAAATGGATTCAATTTTTGAGGATTTGGATGTTTAAATGGCTTTTTGTTGATAGAGGAGTGATTTGGTTGAGTTTTGAGGGAGTTTGGAATTGATTTGGGTGAATTTTGTTGAGGAAATTAATTTTTGTGGATGGAGGGATTGAGGGTTTTGAGGGTTTTGGAGGTGTGTTTATGTTTTGAATGAAGGAAATGAAATGGGGAAAGGGGGTTTTAATCCCGTGTTTTTGTATTGCAGTAGGGGAGACGAGCGTCCGAAGCACAGGACGCTCGGATTCTTTGTCAGCCAGTTTCAGAAAATGTAACCCGTGCTGAGACAAGCGTCTTTAGTAGGAGACGACCGTCTTGTTTTAAGGAGAGGAGCGGATTCTGTTGAGGACGCTCGGATTCTTGGTCAGGGAGAAATCCCATATTTTAATAGAAGCAAGACGAGCGGATCTTCACTATGACGAGCGTCTTTGGGTCGAGACGAGCGGATTCCTGAGGAGACGCTCGGATTCATAACCAGTGTAAATTTTTCCTTTTCAGCTCTGTCAGGACGAGCGTTTTTCTCTCAGGACGCTCGGATATTTAGCCAAGACGAGCGGATTCTTCCTTAGACGCTCGGATTGCCCCTGTACCTCACGGATTTAGTTCCACCCGTGGGTATTCCGTAACCCGAGTCATTTCCTCTTCGTTCCTTTGATCTTCATTGTGGGGGCCCTACGAAGGCTTGGATAGCCTAGGGAATTGCTATCCCCACACTATATCAAAACACTACACATCAATAAACATATAAGTCCCTCCCTCACTTTCTCTCAAAATGATAATCTTGATCAAAGCATAAAAATATACATCCAAAATTGACAAAAATGCAATACAATAAGTAAAGTGCAAGTTAAGGGATTAGGATATTTACAAGTGGTGGTTTCGGGAGGACTCCACCAAACTCTCATTCATGTATGAGATGTTATGGGGGTATAGCCAATGTGTTGTTGATGTTGCTCAACACCTTGAAGAAGTAATCGAAGGCCTGTTCATTGTCATTATAAAGATCTTCAATAGACCTTTGCATATGTTGTTCTTCATTGTGGTGACTTGAGTTAACATGGTTACCAAAGCCTCGGTCTTGGGTTATAGCATTACCAATATAAGGATTGAATAACCCTTCAAACTCATCATCCCATATACCACATACTTCATTAGCTTGATTCCCAATAGTATCATGAGTTGATGAGAACAACTCCTCTTTCTTCTTGTCATTATGGCCAATAAGGCCTTCTTCTTCTCTTGTCATGAGTGGTGGTGAGCTATTCAAGCTCTCATTCTTGTTGAAACTTTCTTGCTCTTTGGATGAAGCATCTTGGAGATTATCCGTTTTCTTCTCCCATATGGGTGGTGATTCTTTACCCATATCTTGTTCTTTGCATTGAGATGCTAACTTCTTCCTATCACTTTCTCGGTTATAATGATCAACCATGAAACATGGCTCATGTAAGCGGGAGCTCTCATTGTCTTGTCAAGGTTGAAAGTGATTGTTTCATCTCCTACTTCAAGTGTGAGCTCTCCAAGTTTCACATCAATCACCGCTCCCGCGGTGTGTAAGAAAGGTCTTCCTAAAATGATAGGAATGTTGCAGTCTTCCTCCATGTCAACAATAACAAAGTCCACCGGAATAAAGAACTTGCCAATTCTTACCGGCACATCCTCCCATACCCCTAAAGGTGTCTTCGTTGACCGATCCGCCATTTGAAGTGTGATATTAGTGCACTTAAGTTCTCCAATTTTTAGCTTTTGCACACCGAGTATGGCATGACACTCACACTTGCCCCAAGGTCACATAGAGCTTTGGTTATTGTAGTGTCGCCAATGGTGCATGGAATAGAGAAACTTCTCGAATCCTTGAGTTTTAGAGGTGAACTTCCTTGTAGGATGGCACTACTCACCTTAGTGAATGCAATAGTCTCTAGCTTCCAGATGAATTTCTTCTTTGTAAGAATATCTTTCATGTATTTCTCATAGGCCGGAACATGGTTAATCAATTCGGTGAATGGGATTGAGACTTCCAAGTTCTTCACAATCTCCATAAACTTTCCAAGTTGTTCATCAAACTTAGGCTTAGCTTGACGACTTGGAAATGGAAGTCTAATCACAATAGGCTCTTTCTCCTTAGCCTTCTCTTCATTCTTCTTTTTTGAAACTTCTTGAATGGTGGTGGGTTCTTCTTCTTTCTTAGATTTTTCAACTCTTTCCTTGTCACTAGCATTCACAACATCTTCATCAATGGGCCTCTTCGGCCCTTCATACCTTGTACCACTCCTCAAATGGATGGCACACACCAACTCATGTCTTGGGGGATTACCTTGAGGTGGTAATTGCCCCTTTTGTCTTTGAGAACTAGAAGATGCTAATTGAGACATTTGGGTTTCCAACATCTTCGTGTGAGCTAGTATGTTGTTAATGGTGATGTCTTTTGCTTGACTATCCTTTGCATTTGAGTGAAAAATTCTTGTTGGTTCTTTTGCATTTGGAGGACCGCTTTTTTAACATCAAAACCTTGGTCATTTGTTTGATTGTATGGATGTTGATTTTGATAACTTTGGTTTTGATTGTAAAAGGGTCTTTGAGCTTGGTTTCTCATTGGTGGTGGGGTGTATGTTTGAGGGTTTTGAATATTTTGACTTTTGTATGAAAGATTGGGGTGGAATTTGGTGTTCTCATTGTAATAGTTGGAATAAGGGGTGCCACTTTTGTATGCTTGGAAAGCATTCACTTGTTCACTTGTTCCCCTACATTCACTTTGGTCATGTCCCAAAGTTCCACAACTCTCACATACTCCACTTGGAATTGATGATGATGCCACCATAGCATTAACATGTTGCTTGGGTGATTTGGAGGCCTCTTCAAGTTTAGCCATGACCTTTTCAAACTTCAAATTAATGGTATCAATATGAGCACTAAGTAGAGCACCCATTTGAGTAATGGAATCCACCTCATGCCGTCCTCCTCTAGTAGCCTTCCGAGGTCTACTATATTGCGAGTTATGGACCGCCATTTCTTCAATTTTGTTCCATGTTTGATTGTCATCAACTTCGGTTAACATACCATTTGATCCCATATTGAGAATGTTTCGGGAGTCTTCATATAGACCATTCCAAAATTGTTGTACAAGCAACCACTCGCTAAGTCCATGGTGTGGACAAGATCGACAAGTGTCCTTGAATCTCTCCCATGCTTCATACAAAGATTCCTCATCCCTTTGTTTGAACCCGGTGATTTGGGCTCTCAACATGTTAGTCTTCTCCGGAGGATATAATTTCTTGTAGAAAGCAAGTGCCAATTTCTTCCAAGAATCAATACCAAGAGTAGCCTTATCTAGGCTCTTCAACCATTGTTTCGCGGAACCAATCAAAGAAAAAGGAAATAAGACCCATCGAATTTGGTCTTGAGTAACTCCTGTTTGAGAAATCGCATCACAATAGTCACAAAAAGTCTCCATATGAGAATGAGGGTCTTCACTAGGCATCCCTCCGAATTAACTTCTCTCAACCAATTGTATAAATGCGGATTTGGCAATGAAATTACCGGTTAAATGTTGTGGTGTAGGAGTACCATTTGGTAGGTTCTCCTCGGTTGGTACGGAATGTGATGAAAATTTAGGCATTATGGGTTGATTTTGTGGTGGGTTTTGTATTGGGTTATCCTCTCCTTCTCTTGCAAAAGGGTTGATGAACTCAATATTATTTGGTTGAATGTCCACAATCTCACCAATACCTCTCAAAGTATTTCTAGCAAGTCTTCTATTGTTGGTCAAAGTTCTTTCGATTTCAAGATCAATGGGTAACAAGTTACCTTGTGATCTCCTAGACATGCAAAATATCAAACAACTTGAAAATAATTAGAGCAACCTTGAGGAGATTGACTTCCCCAAGGTAAAGAAAGACACAAATAAAAACAATTAATGAAAATCAAATCAACTTAACATCGTCCCCGGCAACGGCGCCTTTTTTGGTGTGTCGTAAAACTCGTCGTCAAAAGTTACTCAACGAAAACAATATTTATAACTTTACCAACTACTCTTAGCAAATAGGCAAGCAAAGGTCGGATCCCAAGGGACGGGTATTGATGTAGGATTTTCAATTGTAAATGGTCGTGTCTAAGGGTGTCACAATTTGGGTTGAGATAAGAGATCAACTAAACTAAATAACAATTAAAGTAAACAAGCAAGATGACTAAAATGAGATGTAAACAATTGATTAAAAGCACTAGGGTGTCATGGGGTCATAGGGGATTCATGGGAATTGATCATACAAACATATTCTCAAATTATAAGCAAGCAATTATTGTTGTGATAGGATCGAGTTGGTTTATATCTTACAATCCTAGGAAGGTTTGGGTCCCGGAGCCGAATCGATTAGATTGTACAACACCTACAAGTCGACTTAGTCCTTCCTATCCAACTATATGCATGGTCTAATGAGACTCGAGTTGGTTAATGTCTTACAAATCTCATTGAAAAGATAGGTGATGGGTAAAAAATGCAAGGATTCATAGGCTCCCATTTCATCAAACATAACATGTGCATAAGTTGGAATCACAACAAGCAAGCAAATTAATTATGAAAACATATTAGATTAAGCATGAATCAATCCCCATGTTGGTTTCCCCAAATTCCCCATTAACCCTAGTTAAGGAAACTACTCACTCATTATCAAGTTTAACATGCTAACAAGGTTGTCAATCATACTAGCAAGGCAAAACATGATGAATAAATGAAAAAGATTAACAATAATGAAAAAGGATTAAGAGAGAATTATATCTATGAAGATGATTCCAAATAATAAAGCAAAGAATAATATAAGTACTTGATGATTGATGGAAGGTTGTCAATCCTCCAAATAAACCCAAATAATCTTCTAATTACCCAAAATAAATGATGAACATTGAAGAAATTAAGGAAAGATTAAGGAATGAGTTTTGTATTAAAACTAGATTAAGAGTTGATTACAAGATTAAGATGAGATTACTAATTGATTACAACTTGATTAAGAGAGCATGCTAATCTAGGTAGTACAAAGGGGTATTTATACTAAAGATTAGGTACATAAATTAGGGTTACTAAGGGCTTAAATGACTATTAAGACCCTTAAGAAAAGTTGAGGAAATGCTCCTCTCCAAGGAGATGAGCATCTCCGTTTTGCTAGTCCCGTATGGATATGCTCGTCCCGAGCGGCTTGGAAGCTAGCACGGTGGGTTCTGTCAGGAGTTCCGAGCGGATCATAGAGGAGACGCTCGGATCCTAGGGCTTCAAGACGAGCGTCTTATGCTCGGGACGCTCGTATTGTGGTGCAGGGAGACGCCCAGATTGCTGGCAATCCGCTCGGATCCTGGGTCAGACACTTCTTTTCTCTTCAATCCTCAACAATCCGCGGGGATCTTGTTGAGGATGCAAGGATCCTTTCATCATTGCCCAATCTACTTTATTATCTACATAAGCCTTCTAGTATCGTCTTCCCTTTGATGCTTGGTCATTAGATGCGATCAATTTAGGTCCATTTTGCCATGTAAATGCAAGGTTTGCACTCCTCTCCTACCAAGGAAACAAAACCTCAAAGAATATGCAAAACGGGAAACTAAAGATAGTAAATGACCCAATTATGCACTATAAAGCATAGGAACGAGGCTAATTCGGTAACTAAATGTGCTTAAATATGAGTCACATCAATTTACTTTATATCACATAGGTTATTATTACATTATATGCTCTACCATTTAGTTTATATCATTTCCATTAGCATGTCTAATATTTCTTTTATCAAAGTTTATCCTTTACATTTTAATATGAGTAGCTAAATTCCTTAGTCTAGGGACTAGGGAAGCCATGCAAAATCAAATATGTAAAATGATAAATTAAGTTGATATAATATTGTCTAATTGTTTCTATCACATGTTTGCGCCACAACGTTTAATCTTTGGTTATTGGCCGTTGACACGTCTGTCGCGTACCTGTCAAAAATAAACCAACTGGTTCCAACTAACTAATATAGCTAGGGAAGTCGGGTCGAATCCACAGAGAGGTAGGAACTTTTCTGCTAAACTAAGTTCGTCAAGGTAACCAAAATGGGGGTTTAATAATTGTGATTTCTAAACTAACAGAGTAAAAGGGAAGAGGAGTAAGGGTAGGAGTTTTGAGATAAGAGAGAATAGCTAAGACAAGCGGTTCACCATAATTATCGGGTCGAGTAATCTAGGTCCTAGGACAATGTAGTACAGTCTAAGGGGTAGCGAACGTCGCCTTTCGGTCCCTAGTTCACCCTAAAGCGTAAGCAGTTTAACTTTCGCCCCATTTGCGATACTCTATTATTGTTCGCCATTGGTCTCCCTCTTCCAACCTTTCGGTCCAGGTCAAGGTCCACTGAGAATAAGGGTCTAATTGCGTCGACTCAATTAGGCAATTACAATTATATGTAGCATTTTAACAACATGAACGATACTAGCATTAACCCAGTAATTCGATTACTCTCCCTTCAAATCATGGATCCCCTATAGTCTTAGCATAGGGAATTAGCTACTCATAATTACTAAATTAACAAAGGCAATAACTAAACAATCTGAATTAAGCATGATGAGAAATCTAATTAATTGAACAAGTATGAAATAAAGAGAGAAAAGGAATTAATTAGATAGATAATACCGAAATTGGGTAACAAAGTAGAGAATCCAAATCCAAGAACAGTGACAAAGTAACCAGAGGAATTTACGTAGTAAAGAAGATAGGAGTAACGTCGTGTTCTCCTCGGTCTTATCTTTGTAAAATGTCTTAAACCTAATCCATAGTCCGATTAGCAAAGCCCACGAAAGATTAGGCGGAAAAATAAACTAAAAAAAGACGAAATCCTCTCGATCGAGTAGAGATGTTACTCGATCGAGCTCCAAGTTATTCGATCGAGCCAGGACAGCCGCTCGATCGAGCACCTTCTTGTATGAACTCCCTCGATCGACTCCTCCAATCAGTCGATCGAGCATCATGGATGGATAAAGCATTCGATCGAGCAATGAAACCACTCGATCGAGCTATATAAGTGCGTCGGGACTGCGTTTCTCCCTTGCTCGGCTCATGCGTACTCTAAGTGTGAAATTCCTAAGCTCTCGGCTCCAAGTTTCCCATAAATGCATACAAATGGGACAATTAAGGCTCGTTTTAGCTCCTCTTGGTAAATTCTGTAAAATACAATAAACGGACCAAAGTAGAATATTCGGGGGTATTTGTAGCCGGATGCTACATAAAAAGCACATAAATGCGTGTAAAAATGAGGTAAAAACCTTATATAAAAGACACGCATCAAATCTCCCCAAACCAAACCTTTGCTTGTCCCCAAGCAAATATGAATGCAACTAAGGGTGAACAAAAGAACGGGACCAACGCATCAGCTACAAATCATCCACTAGAACCAATTTAATGCAATAAAATGACAAAGTGGCAACTGAAAAGTGCAAACGAGTTAAATTAATGTTTCAATCTTCTTGAACCGTCGACCTTGCAAGATTCAAAGATGTCGGACTCTCACGGGTCGCTCGTCACTCAAAGTCGTCAGGTGGGGTGAGTATATATGTGAAAGATAGGAAGAAGCAAGACACTCACCTAACTCGACCTATAAGAACATGCATGCAGTTAACATGAATAAAGTCTCTACAACCGTACATATGCATTCCAACCATACTAGTGACCAAGACATGCGCCGAGGACTTACAATTGGGTTAGTGAGGTAATGGGTAGAAGGGGCTAAAATGAATTTGGATATGTGGGGTTAAAAGCTAGGCTAGTAACAACG
Organism: Silene latifolia; assembly: GCF_048544455.1. Taxonomy (NCBI): domain Eukaryota; kingdom Viridiplantae; phylum Streptophyta; class Magnoliopsida; order Caryophyllales; family Caryophyllaceae; genus Silene; species Silene latifolia. Next base: position 54,382,859 of record NC_133527.1, on the reverse strand, counting down.
GATCCAAAAAAAGACTGCATCCCAACTTCGTACTCATAACAGCAAGATGAAACGGTGCATAATTGTGCACTAAACTCACCAAATACCAAAAATCGTCAACTCCCCATAAAATATAAATAAGGCATGGGAGTGCGGAAACAATGTGCAATTTACTTCTTTTTCATTCCCTTTTTTTTCATTTGAATTTTTTCTGTTTTTTTTTTTTTTTTTTTTTTTTTCGCACTTTTTTTCTTTCGTCTATTCAATCCAACACATTTTTTCTTTCCCTTCAATTCTTCCACCATATTCTGAAATCAGATGAAATAACCATATTGCAATAACATATTCCAAGAACTACTCGTTACTAGCTCAGCTAGGGTAGGAAAAATTATAGAAAGTAGTTGATGGGCAAAAAGGCAATTTGGCTATGTGAGGCTCATGGGTAGAATGAAATAAGGGGAACTGCCTCTCCTAACACGTGTCACCATCCACAGACCGAATGCATACAGGTATTAAGAAGACTAGACTCATGCTTATGCAACTTAATGTTACATGTCTTAAAGAGAGTACCACTCACATCCTAAATGAAACCGGTCATGAATGTCACCAGTTTAATAAGCTCTAACCTCAGAATGTTATTGTAGCTTGCCGACATAAAGAATCAAGTCTATTCGTTCAGACAAAAGAGAAACAAAAACTCGTGGATTATGCACATAGTCATGCCAACTAAAAGTCAAGAATATGCAAGGCTCAAAATGATGATTCAATGTAGCGTCAATGTTCAAACGTTCCGACTCAATTTAAACATGAAAATTATGAAAATTTTTTGAATTTTGGGATTTTTTTTGAATTAATTAAACAACAATGCATGCGGAAATAAATAAACGTGCAAGCAGAAATGCAAGAAACATGCAGGCATAGAAATGGATGCATACCTCCCCAAACCAAACCGTACAATGCCCTCATTGTACCAAAGATAGGGAAAGAAATGCAAACTGAAGGAAGACGAGAAGTGGAGTCGGGAACTTACAAAACGTCATTAGCGGGACCTCCCCAAACCGACCATGAACATGGGAGGTCAAAGAAAGTCAACAGCAGCTTTGCAGACGGAAAAACAGCGGCTGGAAGTCATAATTGCTCGATCGTCCTCCTGGAACAGCTCGATCGAGTGAGCCTAAGCCGTAGAAGAGCTCGATCGACTACCAACCCACTCGATCGAGCGGGCACGAGTAAGGATCTGGTCGATCGAGGACATCACCCCTCGATCGAGTGGCAGCCGCGCCAGAAAGTGCTCGATCGAGCACAAAATCCTTCGATCGAGTGCTTTTAATCTGCCAGAAACGCATAAAAGCAAGGAAAAACACAAAAATTGTTCCAAAGCAGCGTCTAAATGTTAACTTAAGGTGAAAGAAGAGCAAATAAATAAAGCAAAAAAAAAAACAAAAAGTTCAACAAAAGCACAAATAAAATCGTCCGGATCGCCTCCGGAGAGCGCTGGTTTAATAGGTCCCGCACGACCTTTCGGTATCAAGTTCTTGGTGCGTCGAGCTCGTCGAAGTGCAAGACTTCAACGGGGTTGTCCGCTTCACTTGCCTCATAGTAATGCTTCACGTATTGGCCATTTACCTTGAATCTATGGCCCTCGGAGTCTTCAAGTTCTACGGATCCAAACTTAGTGACTGCTGTCACCGTATATGGACCAGTCCATCCGGACTTGACTTTGCCAGAAACAGTCTCAACCGGGCATTAAACAAAGAACACCTTTCGCCCACATGGAACTCCCGAGGTATGATCCTCTTGTCATGCCATCTCTTCGTCTTCTCCTTGTAAATGCGTGAGCTATCATAAGCATTGAGCCTAAACTCCTCTAACTCATCAAGCTGCAAAAGACGATTCGACCACACGGTTTAGGATCATAATTAAGCTCACGAATTGCCCACCAGGCCTTACATTCCAGCTCAACGGGTAAGTGACACGATTTCCCATAAACTAACCTATAAGGTGATGCACCAATTGGTGTCTTAAAGGCGATTCTATAGGCCCACAGTGTGTCATCTAGCTTAAGACTCGTCTTTCCGTGATTTAGAAACTACTTTGGACAAGATCTCTTTCAACTCGCGATTAGAGACCTCTACCAGACCACTAGTTTGGGGATGATACCCCAAACCACGCCGGTGTTGGACACCAACTCTAGACAATATGGAAGTGAGTTTCTTTTCCTTAAAATGCATCCCCCATCACTAATGACGACCCTAGGGACACCAAAACGGGGGAATATGATCTTTTTGAACATTTTTATCACGGTCTTACCGTCACAATGGGGTGAAGCAATTGCCTCAACCCACTTTGACACATAGTCTACTGACTACTAAAATGTACTGTTACCTTTTTGGATGGGAACGGTCCTTGGAAATCGATGCCCCGGACATCGAAAACCTCAACCTCTAGGATGCCGTTTTGTGGCATCTCATGTCTCTTCGAAATGTTCCCCGACCGTGGCATGCATCACAAGTGAAACAAAAGACTTGGCGTCGCAAACAAAGAAGGCCAAGTAAAACCGACAGTGAAGTACCTTAGCCACGGTGCGCGATGGACCGTGGTGACCACCATATGAAGAGAAGTGACAGCCTTCCAGGACTATTTTGGTCTCCCACTGCGGAATACACCGTCTGTAGAGACCGCTCGCACATTCCTTAAACGGTAAGGATCATCCTGAAATCTTGTTTAGCGTTATAGAGGAAACGCTTCTTCTCACGAGAAGAAAGATCGGCGGCAGACTTGCCACCGACAACGAAGTTAGCTATATCTCGCATACCAGGGTTCTGGTCAACAATAGACGATATAGCAAAGCAATTAAAGTATCGTCGGGAAAGAATCATCAATAGGAGAGAATCTTCCCCTTCTTGTCGCATCGCCCGCGACAAGTGATCGCTCTACAACGTTCTCGGCCCCTTTCTTGTCTTTGATCGCAAATCAAACTCCTGAAGAAGGAGTATCCATCTCGATAGCCGCGGTTTGGCCTCCTTCTTAGCAAGGAGATGCCTCGTAGCTGCATGGTCAGTAAAAAAAGTGACTTCGACCCAACTAGATAAGTACGAAACTTCTCTAAGGCATAAACTACAGCTAACAACTCCTTCTCAGTGGTAGTGTACTTCACTTGAGCCTCATCCGGAGTTCGGCTCGCATAGTAAATAGCATTCAAGGCTTTGTCTTTCCTCCGGCCAAGCACCGCTCCTAGTGCATAGTCACTCGCGTCGCACATGATCTCGAACAGCAAGTCCCGGTTGGGAGGTGTATGATCGGCGCGGAGACTAAGGCCTCGCTTTAACCTGTTAAAAGCAGAAAGACAAGCATCGATAAACATAAAAGGGGCATCTTTAAGCAACATTTGTGTAAGTGGTTTAGCAATTTTGGAGAAATCCTTGATAAACCGGCGATAAAAGCCAGCGTGACCAAGGAAGCTCCTCACCCCCTTAACATTAACGGGAGGTGGTAATTCTTTGAATCACTTCCACCTTTGCTTTGTCAACTTCTATTCCCCTATCGAAACCAAGTGCCCCAAGACAACTCCCTCGTTGACCATAAAGTGGCACTTTTCCCGATTCAAAGACAAGGTTAACCTCAATACAAATACCGCAACACTTTCTCAAGGTTAGACAGACAATCAGAAAAATCACTTCCATAAACACTGAAGTCATCCATAAAAACTTCCATGATAGACTCAATATACTCTGAAAATATCCCCATCATACACCTTTGGAAGGTGGCAGGGGCGTTGCACAAACCAAAAGGCACGTGCAGACGCAAAAACGCCCTTGGGACGGGTAAATGTAGTCTTGGCACGATCGTCCGGGTGGATAGGGATCGAAAGAACCCCGAATACCCGTCTAAATAGCGAGAAAAATTTGTGGGAAGCTAACCTTTCTACCATTTGATCAATAAAAGGAAGGGGGAAGTGGTCTTTCTTAGTGGCGGCATTCAGCTGTCTGTAGTCTATGCACATCCGCCAACCAGTCACTACTCGGGTAGGTATTAATTCATCTTTATCATTCCTAACTACAGTTGTCCCTCCTTTCTTCGGGACTACCTGTACCGGGCTTACCCATCTAGAATTACCTACCGAATAGATAATACCTGCATCCAGCAGCTTCATTACCTCAGCCATCACAACATCCTGCATCTTCTGGTTCAACCGACGCTGACCCTGCCTGCAAGGTTTGTGATCCTCCTCCGCTCTATCCCGTGCATACAAATATCGGGACTAATCCCCGTGATATCATCCAGTGAATAGCCCATCGCCTTCCTGTTTTTCTTAAGTGACTAACAAAGAAGTGTTGTTCATCACTAAGCTTAGCACTAACAATGACAGATATCGCTCTCGTGTCGTCAAGAAAAGCATATTTAAGGTGAGATGGGAGAGGCTTACGGTCCGGTACCTTTACCTCAATGGAGCAAAGAGTGCTGATCATTTGTTCCACCTGCTCTCCCTCGTGCTCATCTAGATCATCAACTAGCAAATCCAATGCAGCGTCATCGTTCTCTGGGCTATCTGCACACTCATCAAAAAGCATGAGAGCTTCCAGTGGGTCCTTCATAAAAGAACCCGACCAGAAGTCATAAATAGACTCATCAATGATATCGACCGAATAACAAGTGTCCTCTATCATTGGGTGGGCTAAAGTCCTGGGCAAACTGAATGTGATAGCGTCATCCCCCTCGCAAGAGTCGACGCCCTTGTCGACATCAATAACGGCCCCACTGTACAAAGGAACAGTCTTCCTAAAATAACTGGGTCCGGTGTCCTCGGCCTATGTCCAAAACAATGAAATCTTTGGGATGTAAAGCTTGCCTATTTTCACGGGCACATCCTCCAAGACACCTAAGGGTCTCCTAACTAGATCTATCACCATCCGTAGGGTAATGTTAGTCACTTTGAAGTGACTCGGTTTCAATTTCCTGCAAACGGGAAGGGGCATGACACTAACACGGCACCTAAATCGCAAAGGGCCTTATTAATAATCAAATCACCTATGACATGAGGTAATAGAAAAGCTGCCCGGGTCTTTCATTTTTGGAGGGGCCTTATTTAACAACAGGTTACTAGACTCTTCCATAAATGAAATCGTCTCAAATTCACTCAAGTTCCTCTGACGCGTCACGATATCTTTCATAAACTTAGCGTAAGTGGGCACTTGAGTGACAAGTTCGGAGAAGGGAACAGTTACCTGGAGGTTCTTCACGATGTCCACGAACTTACCGCATCTTGTTGCTCGATCCTCGCATCCTTGACGACTCGGAAAAGGTACCCTGGTAGCTATGAGTGGTCCTGCGACCTTTCCTTTACCCTTGTCAATTCGTGACGTCTCCACAGCAGGGGGAGATGACACGGTGGCGGTATTAATTAACAAATTGGGATTCACGCCACTTACAGCACTGGATCGAACGTCTTCACTGGTCGATCGACCGGTTTCTTCCTCGGCTTCACTCGATCGACCTATTCTGGCACTCGATCGAGTGCTTCCTTCAGCCTCTTTACTCGATCGACCAACCTGGGTCTCTTTACTTCTCGATCGACTGTCAATGTCACTCGATCGAGTGACTGGGTAATTAGAACTGCTCGATCGAGTGGTTGAGTTGCTCGATCGAGTGGTGACTTCACACGCAGCAAGCATTTCCTGCAGGAACTCATCTAAGTCGTCTTCTTCATCAGCTGTCAACACCTCGTTACCTTCGTGAAGAAGGTCATCATGAAATTCATCCCACGACGGGATCACAATTTGGAGAAGTCTTGGCTTGATCTGCCGCGAGTGTTAGCTGCGCGACTTGCTCTCTTAACTCCGATATACGAGAATCCGATTGTAACATGATGGATTTCGGTTCGGCAATTGCTTCTCTTGAAGAAGGAGAACCCATTTGTGATATTGGCGTAGAAGGGGTCGAAACGCTCTTTATCTCCTCATACAATCGGGAGAAGGGAACTCCCGCTTGAACTTCTTGTATGCAATGGCACGCTCTACACACCGTGCACTCATAAAGGTCATGCCCTTCCTCGCCGCATCTACCACATGGCTCTGTATGCTCTGTAATCGTAGGCATCTTGACAAATAGACTGTTATCCTGCAAAACTAATCAAGCTTCGCGAAAATGAGATCAGTCTCAAGGAATGAATCCCTTGAGACGAAAGACAAACTTAATTAAAGCAACAAAGATTGCGCCACCTCCCCAAGAACGGCGCCAAAATTTGACACGTCCGTCGCGTACTGTCAAAAATAAACCAACTGGTTCCAACTAACTAATATAGCTAGGGAAGTCGGGTCGAATCCACGAGAGAGGTAGGAACTTTTCTCGCTAAACTAAGTTCGTCAAGGTAACCAAAATGGGGTTTAATAATTGTGATTTCTAAACTAACGAGTAAAAGGGAAGAGGAGTAAGGGTAGGAGTTTAATGAGATAAGAGAGAATAGCTAAGACAAGCGGTTCACCATAATTATCGGGTCGAGTAATCTAGGTCCTAGGACAATGTAGTACGATCTAAGGGGTAGCGAACGTCGCCTTTCGGTCCCTAGTTCACCCTAAAGCGTAAGCGATTTAACTTTCGCCCTCATTTTGCGATACTCTATTGTTCGCCTCATTGGTCTCCCTCTTCCAACCCTTCGGTCCAGGTCAAGGTCCACCGAGAATAAGGGTCTAATTGCGTCGACTCAATTAGGCAATTACAATTATATGTAGCATTTTAACAACATGAACGATACTAGCATTAACTTGATGAATTCGATTACTCTCCCTTCAAATCATGGATCCCCTATAGTCTTAGCATAGGGAATTAGCTACTCGTAATTACTAAATTAACAAAGGCAATAACTAAACAATCTGAATTAAGCATGATGAGAAATCTAATTAATTGAACAAGTATGAAATAAAGAGAGAAAAGGAATTAATTAGATAGATAATACCGAAATTGGGTAACAAAGTAGAGAATCCAAATCCAAGAACAGTGACAAAGTAACCAGAGGAATTTACGTAGTAAAGAAGATAGGAGTAACGTCGTGTTCTCCTCGTCTTATCTTTGTAAAATGTCTTAAACCTAATCCATAGTCTGATTAGCAAAGCCCACGAAAGATTAGGCGGAAAAATAAACTAAAAGCAGACGAAATCCTCTCGATCGAGTAGAGATGTTACTCGATCGAGCTCCAAGTTATTCGATCGAGCCAGGACAGCCGCTCGATCGAGCACTGCTGTATGAACTCCCTCGATCGACTCCTCCAATCAGTCGATCGAGCATCATGGATGGATAAAGCATTCGATCGAGCAATGAAACCACTCGATCGAGCTATATAAGTGCGTCAGGACCTGCGTTTCTCCCTTGCTCAGCTCATGCGTACTCTAAGTGTGAAATTCCTAAGCTCCGGCTCCAAGTTTCCCATAAATGCATACAAATGGGACAATTAAGGCTCGTTTTAGCTCCTCTTCGGTAAATTCCTGTAAAATACAATAAACGGACCAAAGTAGAATATTCGGGGGTATTTGTAGCCAGATGCTACATAAAAAGCACAGAAATGCGTGTAAAAATGAGGTAAAAACCTTATATAAAAGACACGCATCAGCCGTAATCGTATATTAAGTTTGTTAATTCGTTCTATAAGTCGAGAGGCACGAAATCGGATTAGACTAAGCATGTGTAGTAGGACGACCTAGTCATAAACGAGAGTTTATCTAGGACCCGGTCTATGGTTGACACTAATATCGTGAGGTGGGTGTATTTAAGCCTAAACAATTGACAATATTATTATTACCGAGTTTAACATGAATCTATATTTATATTTGCATGTGTGACCCGACTCCCCTAGACTCCTTTTATCATATAGTTTACATCTTTATATTTTCTAATCATTAAACCAACCAACAAACAAAACCAAATGTAATCGACCTTGATAGAAATCTTTCCATAGCATTTCATAACGCAATTCCCGCCTCCTTATGTTCGACCCCTATTACTACATTAGTTTGTGTCTAGGGTAATTATCTTTGCATAAGTGTGCGATAACCTATCAGGATACTTGGTGATTTCGATTAGCTTGAGGATTATGCTTAAAGGTAGGTTATCCTACTCGGTTTCAATGTTGTATAAGCATGTTTGTATGCCTTTCTTTGTCATATGCATCCATGAATTGGTTAGTATGTCATGTGGGTATTGGAAGGGTTGTTATTCATAACATGTGGGATGAAATTCATGAATTGGTCATATGCTTAATGTGGCTCTTCCATTTTCTATGTATAGTTGTGAAGGGATTGTGTTGGAGATCTTTGATGGTGGTACTTGATTGTTGAGGAGACGTAAGACGGTTGGGAAACCGTCTTGCGCTCAGGTCGCCCCTTGGAGCTTCCCACTCCAAGGGGAATGTGCACATTAATGGCTTGAGTACGGAGTGACGCGTGTGGTTGAGACACGACGACTGGCAGAGGATCCGGTTGGCTTCCGGACCCGGTACGCCTGGGCGTGTCTCGGCACCTAGTGTGACGATCGGTATGCCTGGGCGTGTCCCGGTACCGGAGTAGAGGTTGGGGGTATGTCTGGGCGTGTACTGGTACTGGTAGGATGTTGATTTATCCGTGTCTCATTCATGTAATCAACATGTTGCATATTTTCTTATTATGTCATGTCTTGCATTTATCATTGAAAATGACGTTTGTTGTGTCCGTGTAAATGTCACCTATTTTCGGGGTGGCCTGTGTTGATCCATATTATATTTCCGATCATATGGGGAGCAGTTGTTTATAGGTTAGCTTTGATAGCATGCGGGAGGAGGGACGAGGCTTGATGATCTCCGTGTCGGACATGATCGATTAGATTAGCCTAGGAGTCGTGACTTGTAATCTTTCGTTATTCGTTTATTCATTGTAAACCATTAAACATTCTATTTATAAAATTGTTCTTGGATTGTATCTCCAATTTCACTACCTTGGGAAACCGAGATGGTAACGCTCCAATCATCTTGGCCGGATAGTTGGGGTGTTACACAAATGGAAATGGAACTTAAATAATAACTTCCAAAGAAACTTGTATTATAACTTGGAAATGCTAAATGAAAATTGTTTAGAACAACAAAGAAAGCTAAAGGAAATCTAAATTTTATTCTGAAAACTGAAATAAGGCGTATGAAGTGTAAGAAGTGTATAGAAGTGTGTCCTAAATGATGGATTCAACACCCCTTATATAGGACTTAGAGGTTGAAAGGTAAAAGACATAAATGAGGGTCACCCGATCAGGGACACCTAACCCCGATCGGGGTCGTGGAAATCCGACTATTCTCCTTAAAAGCTTGATTAATTAGAATAAGGAATCCAATTACCCGTCTTAAATGCCTATTAATTCCCTCGACTAATTGCACAAAGGGAATCCTAAGCTTGCTCTTTAATCTTCATTTTCGCTTCATTTCTTTACTTATCCACCAACCAAAGTTGGTTTGTTCATGCTCGGGATTTCCCAATTCTTCCCAAAACGCCCCTCCATGGCCAAGTCTTGTTTTCATTAGCCTCGTGAACTTTGGTGCTTGCTAACTTAATGGGAAAAAGCTAACGAATGCTTCATTTCCTACAAAATGCGATGAATACATGCAATACACCTAGAACATGGAATTAGCTCACAAATACACTAATAGAAGTGTAATAATCGAATAAATCGAGCTAAAATAGGGAGTAAAATCATATATAAATTAGACACATCAAACTCCCCCAAGCTAAACCCTTGATTGTCCTCATGCAAGCACATAAAACCAAGAAAAGGGCAATGACTCACTAAACCTCATCAATTGCAAATCCCAATATAAGCTAACAAGCACAATGCATCATAATCCCAAAACAACATAGGCCACCTCGGAAATAGGTTCCAATTACACGGACAGAAAAACGTTAGTTTCAATAAATAAATACAGTGTGACTCAACTCAAAGTATGTGAGTATGCAACACGACTTAAACATGAATGAGACGCTATCAAACAACAACCACTCTGGTACCGGGACACGCCCGAATGTACCCACAACCACCACGGTACTAGGACACGCCCAGACATACCTACAACCACACTGGTACCGGGATACGCCCAGACATACCAACAACCACAAAAAGGTATCGGGACACACCCAGACGTATCGGGTCCGGAAGCCAACCGGATCCCCTGCCAGACGTCGTGTCTCAACCACACGAGTCCCTCCATAACTCAAGCCATTAATGTGCACATCCCTCTTGGAGTGGGAAGCTCCAAGAGGTGACTTAAGCGTAAGACGGTCTCCCAACCGCCTTACATCTCCATAACAACAATTAACACCACCAATGATCTCCAACACAACATAACAATGACCATACATGGAAAATGCAACACAACACCAATTATATGACTCATCATGAACTCAATCCCAACATATCATGGATAAAACATCCTCAAATACCAACATGATATTCAAATTGACTCATACATAAAAATGTTGATGCAAGACATACAAATATGCACACAAAATATTGAAACCGAGTAGCATAAACCTACCTTTTCGCATTCTTCACGAGCAATCCAGTTAATAAGCAAGATCCGTCTGAAAGAGCGTCTCATCCTAAAATACCACATAATAACTATCACCAATAATCCTACACTAATACATAATACAAAACCCCTTATTATTACCCACTAATTACCCCTATTACACATACTAATTACTAATTAATTAACCCAAATAGAATCCCCCAAAAATTAGGGTTCATACTAGCAAGAAAAGATGGGTGTTACTTACAAAGTGGAATGGTGGGAGGGCAATGGTGGGAGATCTCCTAAAGAAAGCTTGAATCCTCATGGAGAAGGTGTTTATGGAGGTTTTAGAGTGAAGGGAGAGGATTTGGAGTGAGAAAGGATAAGATAGAAATGAATTAAGATAAGGTCCGAAATCGCATTTTACGGGTATTGTTCAGTGCCACTCCATCGATTGGCGAGTTCACTCGATCGAGTGTCGAGTCCACTCGGTCGAGTGAACCTCACTCGGTCGAGTGCGACAGATTTCTCAGCAATGACCAGTTTTTTTCGTAAAATAGTCATATCTCACTCGTTTCTTGGTCATTTTGGGCGTGTAACCTACTGTTGGAATCGTAAGAGAACAAGCTATCACCTTTATTTGGAATAACATCAATATATTATTTAGATCTCAAGTTATGACAATTTTAAGATGACCCTTCTATAGGCGGACATTATAACAACTCCACTAAGTCTAGTATAGGTTATACTCGGCCCACTTTATAGTCATACTTCACTCCCGAGTGATCTCTAGTCTAGTCTAAGGTTCTGTCACGCATCCCAAGGTTCTTTTTTTGGGTCCCACAATATCCGGGTATTACAATCTTCCCCCCTTAAAATGAACTTCGTCCCCGAAGTTCGCCTCACTCTCTCTTTTCACAATTATTCCTCAATCTTCTCTCAAGTCTCATTACCGGTTCTCATGTACTCTCTCGCTATTTTAATCTATGATAAAGTACTTCAAGGTTCTTATTGCCATTATCACTTTTATTAATCACACATGTTTATCGTACTTATACCAAGGTTCTTTGCTCAAATCTCATTACTAACTCACGCGTCGTACCCTTTCTTTCCTTAACTCCGAATTATTACATCAACTCCCCCTAAAAGAGAACTTCGTTCCGAAGTTCAACTATAAAACCTCATAATGTGCTCTCATATGCTCATTACCAATTCCACAAATGACCATGTTCCAGGTTCAATACTCTCTCTTACTTATTGCAATTCTGTAATCAAATCTCGTATAGTTATAATTCCATTGATCTAATCCCCCATCTACAAGCTTCCCAAAGGTCAAGTATTATGTCAAACCCACGGTTCTAATTTATAATCTCATAACTAATTCACATTCATGTTGTTTATGTATACATATCTGTCACGGATTATAACTCCATTATGATCACGTATCTATATCACGCCAAATCTCGTACATTAATATGTATGCACATTAATCACGAATATGCGGAGTCTAGGAAACAGTCAGTTAAGGCAAAAAAATTACTCGTTATGTGACTCAACCATATGCAACATTCCCATTTCCGAACATCATGCCACGTATGTACCGCGTCAAATCCACCACATGATCAAACATGTGTTTCCATATCCGTTCTCATCTATCATCAACACTTCCGCTCCAACGGAAGACCACAATCACAATCATGCAAACGACCATTTACTTTACTTTTACACGACAAAATAAAAAAAATCACGTCGATTAACACACATCAAACAAGATTATCACATCATTTATATCATCAATCCACTCGAATCAACAGTTTCCATTTACTTTGAAAAATGCCACACCATATAGTCAAACGTAAACAATTAACAAAGTATCACCTATGTAAGGTCAACATGTTCATCCAAACACCAGTCAAATAATATAAACCGTGAAACTAAGGGTATATACTCAATATTTGGTCGAATAACAGCAAAACAAGGGTCAAGGCAGACCATTTGGTCGAGTGTAGGCGGCCACTCAGCCGAGTAGGTGACCACTCGGTCGAGTGCATGGTTAACTCGGTTCCAAACTTCCCTATTTCAACACAAATGCTATTAGACTCCGATGGTGACTAATACATAATCAAATAACCTAATTAAAATAAACGCACGGCCTTATGGCCATTATTACAACCCAACTAAAAAAACATGATACAACATGGCATTAATACCACTTAAGACAATAATAACATTTCAACTCAACAAAATACTACAACAAGCTCACGATGTATACCACGGACGCTTTACTTGACGATTGGGAGGTAATTTTACAAACAACATCCAAACCACCTCTCATAGGGTCAAAGTCTCCCATAACTATTTTCACACTCATACTCATCTACTTAAATCAAACGGTCATACAATATAATTCAAGTGATCAAAATACCCTAACCACACAATTGGCCCACCTGCATCACATATCGCATTCTTAATTCACAACCATGGAGACCAATTTGGTAGTGCTACACCTACAACTCTATCTCGCAAAATAACATTCCCTGAAACCCAACTCTCAATGGACAACCTCATCTTTTATTTCACAAAGTAATGCTCCCTGAAAACCGACGTTGGTATAATAATATAACCATTAATTACCATATCACGCATGTACAATAACTTCCTAATAGTTTCACCATTCATTTCTTACTATGACTTTAACAGACATCTCTCACCGTCCAATCTCATTGATGACCTCAAGTTCCACCTAGCACTCTCCTATATCCTTGTTTCATAAACTCTTTTTGCCATCTTTCAATTCTCATCAATCCTTAAATTCCATTTACACATTCCTACAACTATGAACAACCCAAGTTATCATCCTATTTCACCCTTGGATACCTCTATTATTTTCTCATTATTCTGCCAAAATTTCCAAGTCATGTTCAACAATAATATTCCTTAATATGCAACCCAAACCTCATTCACTATCCATAAGTTCAAACACTCAACAAATACTCAACCTGGGTCACTCATCACTCATTATCCACAATTACCTCATACAATTATCTTACTCAATTCCAAAACACTCTACGCAAGCTAAAGTCACTTCCTACTACCCCTAGTTTCCAAACATGAATCATACACCTACCTACTTACACGGTCTGAATCCAACTCAAACGAAACTTACCTTAATCCCAATAAAACACATGTTTCACACTCATAACCCTCAAATACAACACCACTCATCACCAATTATTAGCATTTGTCCAACTACCCTCATCAAAACTATCACTCAATTACTCATCAAAACTATACGACCCAAAAGGTAAACAAAGCATTGATCCATATATAAGCAAAACAACACATTATTAACAAACATTGCAACACTACGAAACAATGAAACTACGTTTCAAATAAAAAAATTAAAACTTAATCTTATACACCATGGTATATAAAAAAAATTATTGGGCAAAATTTTAAGGTGAGATTCTCGATTTAAGACCATACACAGCATTATTAACAAAATTGTAAATTTGCGGTACAATAAAACCAAGTATTGAGCACAAAATCAAAATTTGAGCATCAACACTATAATTTTCCACACATATCAACATTGACAATGTTGGGGCACTATGAGAAAATTAAGCTATGTTTCAAATATAAAAATCAACATTTAGCAATGTACACATGAAATCTCAAAAAGAAATTGGTCCACTTTTAAAACGGAAATTTCGATTTAAACCATGTTATTACAGTGATACTCATAAGGTTATTGCCTTAAAGCACCGTTAAGTCAAGTTTAAGATAAAAGAAGGAATCAAAATTTGGTGAAAATTTTAAGGCAGAATTACTAACTTAAGACAATACATAGCATTACTAATAGAAATTGAAGTATTATTACTCAATTAATTAAAGAAGACTTTAAAACAAAAAATTTAAATTTTGGGACCATGCCTCACATCGTTAGACAATATTTAAATTTTTATGACATCATTAGACAAAGAAAGTGGAGTACAAAAAATCGAATTTGTCGGCATAACTAACTTACATGTCCAAAAGTTGAGGCAATTTGTAAAGCAAAACTGCTAGTTTAATGTGACATAATGCAACATCAATAAGAACTAACTAACAAGAAACAATTGGATCATGTTTTGAACGCAAAGATCAAAATCATTCATTTTAAAATATTTTGGGCAACATCTTAAGATGGAATTTCGATTCACGATTATACATACCGTTACCAACAAAGAAAAATCAAAACTTAAGTGTGACAAAGTTCTTGAGCCTCATTAATCAACTAAGCTAAGTTTTTAAATGCGAAAATCAAAACTTCCGCTTGAATATTAAGGTTTCAAAATTTTCGGTATAGAACTTGCAAGACAAGATTTCAAACATAAGAGAAGAATTAGCAATAACAACACAACTTTAGTCCTGGTTAAAAAATCAACCATGCAATAAACACCAAAATAATTATTGACTCGAGAATTTCATAAAATTTTCGGGCAAAATTCAATATGAAATTCTACACTTGACATCATTAATGGTATAAAAGGCGATTAATATCATGAATTAAACAAGGCATACAATTAATTGACCAAATTTGAAGGAATTAGCATAGATTTAAACAAAATCCAATTGGAACAAATTAAGAGCAATGAGAAAACCAAAGCTGAAGGTGGTTTGGGGATCAAGCACTACAAAAATTGGAGCAAGGCATTGCTTGGGAAGTATGTATGGTGGATTGCCTCAAAGAAAGATCATTTGTGGGTGAAGTGGATTTCTCATGTCTATTTGAAGGGCACTCATTGGACCAACTATAATCCCCCTCCTGATTGTAGTTGGTCTTGGAAAAAAATTGCACATATCATGAGCATCTTTAGGCCTGCTTACTTTGTTGATTGCTGGATGGGGAAGCAGGCTGCCTACACTGTGAAAGAGGGGTACAACTGGTTAAGGGGCTCTAATTCTGAAGTCAGTTGGTGGAGAGTTTGCTGGAACTCTATGAATGTCCCTAAAGCTTCCTTTATTTATTGGGCTACTGTTCTAGGCAGATTGCTTACTAAAGATCGTCTTGCTCGTATGGGAGGTGCCTCTGATCTTAGCTGCTTTCTTTGTTACAGTCATGATGAATCCCATGACCATCTCTTTTTTGACTGCGTATATACTACCAGATGCGTGCAGTTACTGCAACAAAAGCTTCAATTTTCTTTTGATCCTCGTGAACTTGTTAGCTGGTATAGAAGAGGGAGAAGGAATAGTCTTTTGGTGAGAAGGGTCACCAGTGCTTGTTATATTCAGTTGGTCTATCTTATATGGCAGGAACGTAACAAAGCAAGATTGTATTCCAAAGTCACCCATCCTGGCATTATTGTTACCCAGGGAATTCAGTCTGTGTGCACTCGGTTTAGAACTCGGAACAAATCTGTTGTTACTAGGGAAGATGACGCTTGGATCCAACATTTGACACAATAGATTGTTAGTAGGACAGTTTTGCTTATACTTGATAGATACTAGTTTGTAAGCAATCACTTATACGAACTTTTTGTACTCTTTTGTTGATGATTAATATACTTAACCTTTCCCAAAAAAAGAAAACCACACACATTGTTTAATTAGCAAGAATTAAGAGAACAAAATGGAGTACAAAATTTAAGTCTAAGCAATAAACATTAACAATGGAGCTTGGGAAATTTTTTCAAGATATCTTGGTATTTTTGTTACGTGAAACGATGAAGAATTGCAGGAAATAAGGTAATAATGCAAATTTTGCGAATTTCACAACCCAGAAAATGGCACTCGGTCGAGTGTTGAGTCCACTCGGTTGAGTGCCAGTTCACTCGGTCGAGTGCCCTCCTCACTCGGTCGAGTGGCCCTACTTCCAGAAAATTTCAATTTTCTGGAAAATTGTCCACTCGGTCAAGTGATAGGGTTCACTCGGTCGAGTGACTGATACTCGGTCAAGTACTAGCTCACAATCGGTTGGGTGCCTCTCTATGGTTTGCAATTTCCGACAAAGGAATACTTTTCTTATACAAGTGAGTATTTACTAACAACTATCACAAATCACAATCAAACTATAGTATTGGTGAAATCCGAATATAGATGCGGTATTAAATGCTAAAGGACGGGGCTAATACCCCTCACACACCAACACGCAACAACCATTCTCAAAACATGACATACGTATCATTACTTTCATCCAACTTCTACATGTTATCACATACCATATAAACAATTATATCATGTAAGAATCCTATCAACTATGCAAATTACGGCTTCAAAACCCATCATATTCATACATGCAACGCTCTTACAAATAAATGTATTTCATATGAAACAATCCTCTACTCACATCACATATATCCCACTCAAGTATGCATTTCCAATTCCATCATTTCAACTATCACATGTCATCATTTACCACACAACTTCTATATCACGTAAGATGTTCAACAAAAGTATAACACATGCATAATCATGCACCATTTCATTTCACGTTTCCTGACACGGCTGTCGCAACCCTATCAAGAATAAAACCAACCGGCTCTAACTAATGCAGCAGAGGTAAGTTGGGTATCGTATCCACGGGGAGGCAGTCACTATCTACTCGCTACTCAGTCTGTCTGTGGTCACACAATGGGGGGTTTGAGTTGTTTAAACTAAACTAATGAATTAAATTAAAAGCAAGGATTGAGAGAAAATAGAAAGAGAGATGCTAGGATGTCGGTTCACCATGATATTATACAAATTAGCTAAAGATAGGTCAGTCGGTCTGATGTGAGAAGGGTAGTGGAAATATCCTCTCGGTCCGCTATCCGCCCTAAAATACTACTAACTTAGATCTCGCCCTCATTAGTGTAGTTTATTGTCCATAACAGGTCTATTCATTCCAATTTCTCGATCTAGGTCTAAATTTAACCGGATTAATTGATTCAGTTGCATGCATTTAACCCAACAGTTACAATTAAATTGTCATCAAACAATTCTCACAACAAAACCTCCTAGCCAATTATCGCGTCGTCTATTTACTATCATGACTCCCCTAATCCTAGCATTAGAGAAATTAGCTATGCATAATGGTAAATAAAGCAAGAACGAAAGATAAAGAAATAATAAACAACGTGATAAAAAGAGTTGTGCAAAAGGGAAATAACATAAAAGAGAGAAAATAAATTACAAGAGTTCGGATCCGGAAAGGGAAGAGGAACGTCGGATAGAATAAGAAACAGAGGAAAAAGTTGTATGAAAGATCCTAAAACCTAATTAAGTCCCTCCTATTTATAGGAGAGATATGTATTTTCCTAAGATACGATGACAAGATATTAAAATCTTGCGTCAGATAGAAGACTACTCGATCGAGGACTTTAGAACTCCTAGATCGAGTAACTACTAGCAAAAACCTCTAAATCGAGGACATTAGGTACTCGATCGAACACTATCAAAAAGGCACCATTCGATCGAGCAATATAGTACTCGATCGAGTGGTTTCCATCGCATAATTCCTGCTTGACGCACTGAACTTCAAACGGCCGCCATTTCTTCGTTACTTGGGAAAACAGAGCGTTTTCGGTGGCGTTCGAAAGAAAAGAGAATAAGCTTTCATCTCCATTTCGAATCACTTGAGTATCAGTTGTAGAACTCGAGATATGGCTCTTCAAAATAGGCACTAGTAATTTGAAGCTCTTATTTTGCTCGCCTAGCTACCTTACTTCTATGCGCATCACAAAATAGTAGTTTCCAAGTTCCGACTGAAATCATCTCCTAAATGCATGCATAGGGACATTTATTAAGCTTGATTATGCTCCTCTCCGGTTCATACCTGCAAATAATATAAGATAAAGCAAAGTAGCCTATTCGGGGGGACATTTGTAGCTAAACACTACACAAAATGCATAGAAATGCGTGCAAATATGGTACAATAAGTCTGTATAAAATGCACGCATCAAACCTCCCCAAACCAAACATTTGCTTGTCCCCAAGCAAACTATATGCAAAACTAATGGAACAGAGAAGAAAACTCAGAGCTAGCTATAAGTTGTCCACTTAAACCGATTTAATGCAGCAAACTAACACTTATAGCAAAAACTGTCAAATGCAAACGAGTTGTAAGATGTTTATAATAAAGCGAACCATCGACCTTGCAAGACCTTTAATGATGGACTCTCACGGGTCACTTTTCTCTCATGAAGCAAAGGGTAAGCATATGAATTGTAAGAGAAGAAGAAAAATAGCCCTCACCTAAACTACGACCGACATAAACATGCATGCAGCTAATATGATAGAAAGTTCTAGCTGCCGTACACATACATCCCAACCAAACAAGGTCTGTCACAGCCGAGGGCTTACAATAATATGGAAAAGTGAGGTAATGGGTAAGAAAAGGGAAAACATTTCTGGAAATTTGAGGTTAACAGTCAAGCTACCTAACTTAACAAAACCAAATGAATCATATCCGATTCTTAATCATTAGAAATAAGCACAAGTGCCCCTTATTTCGGCACACAAACTCACTCAACCAAAACATACTCCTTATAAAATAAAAATAGTGCATAGGAGTGAAAACCGTCAACAATCAAACTTTTTCATCATTTTTTTCATTTTTTTTTTTCGTTTTTTTTTTTTCTGATTTTTTTTTCTTTTTTTTTCATCATTTCAACTCTCCTTCTTCTTCATAAATTACCAACTCCTATAATCAACTACAAACCAAACTCGGCTCAATAAATAATATACCACAAAAACATACACTAAACTAGCTTGACAAGGCAGGCTAAATTTGGATGTAGCTAAGGGTCAAAAGGCAAATTTGGATAAAATGGAGTTTATGGGTAAAAATTAAAGAAAATGAAATGTAAACACCTCCCTGCATGTGACACCAACCACTAACCCGAATGTATGCAGGCAATAAGCAATTGAATTTCATACTTGTGAAAATTAATGTTACATGTTATGCAAGGAGTAACTACTCACAATCCTACATGAACTGGTCATAAATGACATCAGTTATTAAGGCTCTGAAACTTAGAAATTATAAGTAGATTGCCAAAATTTCAGGTCAAGTCTATTCGTTCAGCTAAATTTTAACATGAACTCGTAGATTATGCAATAAGACAAAGCTAATAAGATATCAATTTTTGCAAGGCTTAAGTAAAAGGGACTAAAATAGTGTAATTTCATCATTGAAATCTACCGTTCCGACTCAACCTATTTGCAATAGTAAACGTGAAATATTTTTAAATTTTTCAAATTTTTTTTTATGAACTTGGACTTTTATAAAAATAAACAACAATGCATACAGAAATTAAACGTGACAACGGAAATGCGATAAAAACAACATGCAGACATAGATATGGATGCATATCCTCCCCAAACCAAACCGTACAATGCCCTCATTGTACTCAAAAATAGGGAAAGGAAATGCAAACTGAAGAGAAAGAGTCGAGCATCAAAAAACTTACAAAAGCATCGAAGTAGGGACCTCCTCAAACCAGCCAGCAACATGGGAGGTCACTAACAGCTTCATAAGCGTCACTGTAAGCGAATCCAAACAACTGAATCTTAATAGTACTCAATCGAGAGAGCAGTGTACTCGATCGAGCACATTGGCCTGCAAAAGTGGTCGATCGAGGAAAAAAGATTACTCGATCGAGATGTCAGTTTCTGTGGGTGCTCGATCGAGTAAGATAAGCGTTCGATCGAGGGAGTCAAACACTCGATCGAGCAGAAAATAGGTCGATCGAAGGCTCCCTAATGCGCGTACTCCTAGGCGTCAGTAAAGCACCTGCAAAGACGCAAATAGCAGCCATAAAAATGACGAAAAACCAAGTCTAAATTGTTCACAGCCTATGGTTGTAAAAACCAATTATTACACATAAAACAAAAACTAAAATGTTCGTAAATCAATTGAAAAGTTTTAAACTCCGGGTTGCCTCCCGGACAGAGCTAGTTTCATACAGGTCCCAGCTCGACCTCTTTTTGTCTACACCTCAGCTAATCCAGTGGTCACAATCAAAGCAACTCAAAGCTCTCAGCAACCGATCCTAAATCTGCGCATGTGCTACACAAAAGCATAAGTAGCATCATAATACAGGCGGAGCATATAAGAGCACTATGAGGTACCGTCTTAACTTAACAAACCTCCGACGAAAGGTTTGGTGAAACATTATTAAATGATTTTTCAGAACGGGAGAGGGCGGAGCATCGAAACATAAAGCAGAGGTCACATGAGTGAATTTACTATCCGCCATACCAATAATTATGAAGTTATCGTTAATTACCTCAGGTCGGTCGCTCCTAACGTTTGAATCATTGATAAAAGAGTAAATTACCTGTACCGTGCTAGGAACATTCACTGACTCAGCTACCTTCTCGTTCCCCTCCTTTTTCGGTTTTGTCCCATGTATTGCAGCCTCTAAAGCATCCAGCGCGGCTTTCCAAATGGGAGATTCACCATAACCATTGTCTTCTTTCGCATCGTCATCTGGAATAGGCGTAATTGACGAGTCAACACTGTTCACAACTAAATCACTCGATCGAGAATGAATAGTGCTCGATCGAGTGATTTCTTCCTCTGTAGTAATCGATCGAACAGTATGGGGTGTTCGATCGAGGTCTTCCTCATAGAAACTGTTCGATTGAATGGTGTAATATGCTCGATCGAACTCCTCCTCACATAATTTATTCGATCGAACATTGTAGCTAGTTCAATCGAACTTTTGATGCTGAATCATGGTGAAGTATTCGAGAAATGCTTCATCTTCATTAGCATCTTCAATATCCGAGTCATACATATCTTCATCATCAATAGACAACTCAGGTCCTTTATGGGAAAGACCGCTTTCGGTACAAACAGCATACATCGTCTCTGAGTGCCTACAGTCTAACTCGGCAGCTAATTGAGCTATTTGAGATTCAAATAGCTTGATGTGAGCCTCTCTAGATTTCTCAGTTTCTTGCGCTTGAAGTGCAAGTGCCTTCACCAAGGACTTCAACTCAGCAATTTCTTCATTCTTTTTAATGGGAGGAAGGGTTTCTTGTTGATGTGGCCAGATAAATTGAGGCTTTTGGTAGCCTTGTTCCTGAAACGGATGTGGCGGCACAAATGCATAAGATTGACTAGCTTGTCTATGCTGCCTAAACGCATAGACTTCGTCGTTCTCTGCCAAACAAATAACAGCATTGTACCCCGCAGCACCACACCTCTCACAGTAGACCACCTATTGTTCCATAGGATGGAACATAGGTTGAAGATCAAAAGTACTCAAGCCTTCCCTTTGATGAGATTTCTTCTAGAAACTTGTCTAGGTAGGACCTGTAGGGCCTATAAAAACAACACTAAAGGAAAAAGATAAGAACTGCCTCAAGGAATAAATTCCTTGAAGCTAAGGACAGACAAAAATAAAACAAGCAAATAAAATTGTGTTGGAGTATGTGTCCTCGACAATAATGCAATCACATGTTTAAATCTCATAAAAAGAATGCATGAGGGAAAGTAATATTTATTGTCAATTGATCCACATTAATCCGTAATGATTCGCTGACTAGAGTTTGACATTACTGTCGTATGACGGTGGTGATCAGTTGATTCCTTAAGGTCATACCTCTAGGGAAACATTCTTAATTGATTAATTAATTAATTCTATGATTGATACAAGTTAATTAATTCCTTAAAATTGACAAATTATTTTGTGAGTAATACTACGTATCTTATTGTAATTTGATTAAATAAGATTTGTATTAAGTAATTAAATTGTTTTATTACTTAAGGTTTATTTATTGTTTATGAAACAATTAAAATAAGAATGAATGGTTATTATAAATACAAGTAGTTGTTATTTATAATTCTATGACCCATTTTAAGTAATTGTAATTGTGAATTACTAGTTAAATTTTTTGTATGTGATTTATTTTGTTTATATAATGATTTTAATAAGTTAAAAATGTATTATTTACACTACTACAAAAAACGTAATAGACATCACTCAATAGACATCCGATTTTAAAAAAACAAAAAACTGATGTCCATTTATAGACATCAGAGTTTTGAAAAAAACGATGCCTATAAAATTCAATATGCATCGATTTTTTAAAAAGACTGATGCCTATGAAATTCAACTTTAATAGGCATGAGACAATTAAACACCCGATGCCTATCAATTTTCAGAAACTATTTAAAATTCCTCATCCTCCCTTATTCATATACTCTCTTTCTGATTTGCCCCAAGTCCCCAACCTACATAATCCTATTTTTTTGTTTTGAGATCTGTTGATCATTTTCACGCTCTCAACCCTAACACTATAGAATACTCATCATGGCCGACGAACACCACTTTTGCCTGGGTCAAACCTTCGCCGCCATTAGCTGTAGACCTTCGTCGTTCTCCATAGCTAACAACCGATCGAACACCTTCATTCGCCATTGGCCGGAAACTTTCGCTCTCACCTTTCGACCACCGCGTTTTGCCCGCCGCCAACCTCTCTTCCAGAATCCACCAAGGTATATTTTCAAATCTAATTACTTCAATCTTCTATATTTTTTGCTTGGTTCGATTTAGGGTTACGTTTCTTTGAAATTTAGGGTTTAGGTTCTTTAATTAGCAAATTGGGTTCTTTTATGTATTCTTTTGTGTATTCCAAAAGAGTAGTATACGTTTAACAAATATTGTGTTGTGTTGATGCCGAAGTAGTTGACATAAGCTACGATTTAATTTTCCTTTCAGTTTAATTGTGGTTGAAGCTAATAAGAATAACAAATTTCCAATTCTACTTGTTAATCAAAATGTTAGTGATGATAATCGAGTGCCTTGCTTCATTTCGTCTTCTATATGGTATTTTTGTTTTAATTTCTTGCTGTAGTGCTCTCCATGGGTTATTATATGAATACATCCAACTCTGCCTTGTAGTGCTCTCCCTTAGATCTGTTGTTGTAGATTATACTGGCCGTGAACATAATTTGCATATGATCTGCCTGATTATTCAGCTTAAGCTATAGATAGTTTTCTGAACTAGAAAACTCTTATAGGAAACTCTTGTGGCCTCAGTAATTGTAGGTGGAAAGCATCACAGGTGTAAGCGAGGCTATAAGAATGTAATCGGTGAAGCTATTTACCCGGTATGATTCATTTTCACTTTGCAGAGATACAAGTTTGCTTGAGTAAAATAATTGTATTATAGCCGGTGTCATATTTTAGTTTTAATTTCTCTCTGAACCGCTTCTATTAGGGTCACCTCAAACTGAAGTGACATATCTTCATAAGTAACTTTTTTGTTTGGGACCTTTTGAGTGGCATACTTGGTTAGTTAGTACTAAGTAGTTCAGTTCCTATACGCTTTGCTTAGTCAAGTATCATATAAGAGGATATTTTCATAAATCATCTAATGCTTTGCTTGGTTAGATGATTCCTTTATAAGAGACGATTCCTTTATAAGACCTATAAACAAGGGTTACGTTTCTTTGGTTTTCGATGAGTTTTGTGATTTGGGTATTTCTTGATTTTTGCTGGGCAATTGAGGAATTTTGTGGGTTTTGATTGATTTCTTTATTGGAAAGTTGTTAGCTTTTATTTGAATTAGAGGGTGTTTTAATTTTCACATCTCTTTGTGCCAAAAGGCAAGAGTGTTTAGGTGTTTGATTTTTTGGGTTGTCTTCAATTTTAGTTGTGATAGTTTGAATTTTGGATGCTTTTTTTATATCGATTTCTCATAGCTTTTGTGATTAATTCTTTGTGGAAGTAGACCTTTCTGATATCAGCTTACACGAATCGTATTAAATTTAATAAACCTTTTCTAATACTCTTAAGTTACATATTCTTACAATTTGAAATCCTGAATTTGCTTTATCCTTGAGACAATGTGCCCAACGCGTATCTCCTTTTCCCGTCGCGGTGTTATGTTTGTTTGTCGACGCTGTTCATTCTTTGCATTTCACAGTTCAACTATGGCTCAATAATAATTTATGTACAACTCATTTCAAATCCTTTGGCCTAGATCTTAACCATTTCCTGTTACATCTATGCAGGTGACCATCCAGAAGATGTCAAAGCAAGGCTGAAATATTAGGCGCAGGCGATGGCATGTCCTGTTAAACTGTGCAGTAGCCAGTAGCAAACTCAAATGACAGGGCCAATGCTTGAATTATGCTTGGCATGGATACTTGGTTAGTTAGTACTAAGTAGATCAGTTCTTATTTGCCCGGTGGCATACTTCATAAAGAGAGTATTTTCAAAAATCATCTAACGCTTTGCTTAGTTCTTTTAGTTATGCTTGTTTTGGCTTCACTCCACTTTGTTCTGTTTAATTTACTTATCATTATCCCAAATTTACATTTCAATAATTACATAATAATAAGTGAAATTATAGATGGTGTGCATATTGTCTGAGTTTTATGAAACTATTAAACTCAGCACATTTTTATGAAAATCAACAGCAATGCTTTATATCAGCAGCAGTTTTCCAGCAACTTTATAATGCATCAACTTTATAGTTCAACAGTAGCTCAGTTGAATTTGATCACCAGCAGTAGCAGATATCTGAATTTTGTTCAGTATTAATCCCTTCCTCCAGTTTACATATATTTGTGCGTTCATCTACTATGATGTCACTAGTAACACATTTTCTCATTAATGTTCCGTCTGATTTCAGGTGCCTCAAATTTTCCACGATTCTCTAATTTACTTACCATTGTGCCACTGTGTCCAATGCAGTTGTGCCCCAGATGGTCGCAGGTTAGTATATTTGATCTCTTGTACTTTGCACTTTCCTGAATTCTCCTTGAGGTTTTGTTTTTGTCGAAACTAGGAAGAGAAGTTGAACACTATGTTTTACTTCCAAACATTCCCATGTCGAAAGAGTGAAAGATATTTTTTTCTTTGTTGCTTGTGTATCGGCTTGTTTAACATCTAACCGACTAATTTTGCAGTTTGTATTGCACACCAGCAACACTGACAATATCTTGTTTGAGCATGTAATGAAATGCAGTCGTAGTTTTCAGATTTAACCTAGTTCAGTGTTGGGTTTTAATTTCACAGGAATCAATGGATGGTAAGAGGTGACAAGGGTAAAGTGAAGGTCATGGAGTACGAGTTGCTAAGGAGGAATTTTGTCAGTGGCTGCTTTGGATTAATTTATGAAGAAGATAATAAGGATAATCTTGCGACTAAGTAAGAATTTGAAAGTGGAGTCGCTGATGAAACACTAATTTTGTTGATAGGTTGGTTGGTTAAAGATCGTTTGGTAATTGACTTGGAATAATCGGTTAATTGTATAAAGATATTTGTTGTTAATTATCGATTAATATATTGGGCAACAATACCGTAATTTAATTTTTTTTTATTAAAAAAAATTATAGACATCGGTTTTTTGGATATCTGATGTCCATGGTCTTGAATAGACATCAGATTTTTGAAACATCTGATGTCTATATCTTATATAGGCATCAGATTTCCTAAAAATCTGATGTCTATTTTTGAATAGAAATCAGACTAAAGACTGATGTATAAGCAAAAAGAATACACATGTGTCAGCTGTGCATCAGTTGTAAATCTAATGTCTATTGATGAAAATGTCGGAGGTCTATGATGATTTTTGTAGTAGTGTTAAATTACATGTCTAGTAACATGTCCAATATGTCACACTACACAAATTAACATTTGACAAACTTAAAATGGACCCATTTTATATGGGTGTGCCGTGTAATGGAGGGTGCAAGGAGTTGGTTGTGCTTTATTCATTTAATTAGTGGAAGGCATAATAATGACCCAAAAATCATAGGCTTGCATGCCTAGTCTCTTGAGAAGAGAAAATAGAAAAAGAATTAGGCACTCTTCCCCTATGTAATTTCGGCCATCCATAAAGAACAAGGAGAGTTTTTCTCTTCTCATTTTCTATTATTCATTCTTATAAAATTATATTGATAATTTTGACATTCTCTCTAATTGTTGTTGGGAAAACTTAAGAAGAAAACTCACATAATCTCTAATATTATTCGAAAATTACTAGAAGTAATAATCTCATAATATTACTCCCTCTTATTCACTATATTCTTCCCCTTTCCTTTTTGCACAAGAAATAAGAAAGTGAATTTGGACCACACAAAACACGCTACCCCACATGCAATTTAATTTGGACCATACAAATCAACCCAAAAAAGGAAATAGGGAAGAAAACCCGAATAATCCGAATAAGGAAATAGGGAAGAATATAGTGAATAAGAGGGAGTAGTATTTTTAAGGACACCAATATTAATTTCTAGTAACTAAATTAATATTTGTATTAAGAGTGTTTCCTTGGTACAAATCCTTAAGGAGTAGATCCCATTATTGGAACAAGGATTTTTGGGGCATTTGGATTTTTCTTTAAGAAGACTAATTTGGTAAGAGACCAAATTAGTATAAACCACGCGGCCCTCTTTATAAGAATAACCGGTTTTCTTCTTACTTCGTATTTTTGTTATGCATGCATAAGTTCCTTTTACTTTATGATTTAACTAATAAACACTTAGTTATTAGAAGTGTCTAATAAGAGATTAATGAATCTAACAATTGGTGTTAAAGCAAGAGTTGTTGCATGCATAATCGGTTATTGTTTTTCCAAGTTAAAATGTTAACATATAAAACTAAAAATTTGTGATATATGATGATATAGGCCACGAAATTTTTGCATGTTAAACTTGCTGGTCCTAAATTGATTTTAGGTCATTTTGATGATTTATAGTAATTTATTGCTCTTCAAAATGATTTTTAGTATTTTTATTACATTTTATTGAATAAAATGACACTTCAAATGCTAAAATTAGTTAGACTATTATTCCGACCGTGAAATTTTTACACGACCTCACATGAATATTTTACACATTGTATGTAAAATTTCATATAAAATGGTTTTATATAGCATGATTTATGATTTTTACATGATAAAAGTCGATTAAATAGAGGTATTTTGGTTAAAAATGGTTAAACTTCGTTTAACCCCATAAAATTTTAGTATGTTGTCACATGCAATATTTACACACTGTATGTAAATTTTGAGATGAAATGGTTTCATTTTGCATGATTTATGATTTTTAGATGTAAAAATCGAATAAACAGAGACTATTTTAGCAAAAATAGCTAAAATGAATTTTATCGCATGAAAATTTTTCCCAATGTTGTGTTGGAGTTAGTGTCCTCCACAATAGTGCGTTAACATAATAAATCTCATTAATGGAATATCATCAGATATTTATTTATTTGATCCTCGTCAGTTGATTAACGTAAATCGATAACGGTTGGCTGACTAGAGTTTGACGTTATTGTCGTGAGACGGCGGTGATCAACTGACCCCTTTCGGTCACACCTAAAGGAACGAACTCCAATTGATAACTAATTAATTGTATGAGATACAATTTGTTTAGTCCCTTAATTTATAGACTAAGAGGTTAGTCGATTATTTTTAGAGAGATTTCGAGTTGCGAACTCGAGGAGCGGCAGTTATTATTTAATTATGCGATAATTTAATAGTAAGTTTTGGGAGACGGGTTTTAGTTAATTAACTGTTAATTTACTAAAATTGTACTAATTAATTAATGTGATTAATATTAGTACGTAAATAATATGTGTAGTGGTACACGTATATTTACGGAGTGAATTGGACGAATTAATTATGGAAGTATTTAAACATGATACGATGTTTAAAATAAAAATTACACGAATTTGTGCGACAAATATAAGAACCAACATGGACCCGTAAATGGTCAAGTGGACCGTGTAAAATAAGAGTAGTGGATGATTACTCACATAATCATTTCACCTTATTTTGTATACTACCATGATTTATCTTATACTAGATTTTGCATGTGATGTAAGATACAAATATAAGACAAAATTGTCCACTACCACACTCCATTCCACCCGCCACTTCCCTTCCCATACACTCCATATATTGTTCATTTATTCACTCTACCTTACTACTTCACTCAACACTTTTGCATGTGAATAATTCTACTACATCTCTCTAAAATAATAATCATCTCTACTAAGCTTGTTAGTAAGAACATAAATAATATTACTAAGACTAGTTAGTAATATTTCTAATAATAATCAAGGGTACAATATTAATAAGTTCTCGTTCAATACTTGTTAATATTTTTGGGTTAGTTCTTGGGTACAACAAGAAGGAGATCTTCTTATTGAATATTTTCAAGGAGGATCTTCCATTTGGTTTAAGCTCAAGAACAAGCTAGTAAGGTGAACTAGCTTGTGCCCTTTTTACCACAAATTCAATGTAAGGAAATTATTTTTCCTTATACTTTCTTTTTATGCTTTCATATTAGCATGCATGTTACATAGATCACCTAAATAATAATTTATGAGATAAATTAATTTTATTAGAGAGTCTAATATAGATCTATGATCTTTCAAGTGGTATCAGAGCTTAGGCTTGTAATTTGCATGTTGATTTTAAGCATTTTAATGAATTATGTGATAATTTATAAAAACTCAAAAATTGTGTTAGAAGAGGTTTTAGCACGAAATTTTTGGGACATGCATACCTACTGATCTAAAAAGGTTTGTGGAATTTTTTGGTGATTGTTGAAGTTATTTTGCTATTTTTAATGATTTTTGGTAGAAAACCGAGTCAAAATGTCGCATTTTAGTGAAAAATTGACTAAAACTAGTTAAAAGTTGATTCGGTGCATGGATTTTTTATGGTAATTCATGCATATTTTCTACTGATTGTATGCAAAAAGTTGAAGGTTGGTTCGAATTTTTTGCATGTTTATTGATTTTATGAGATAAAAATTGATAAAAGTCAAATTAATTAATCATAATTTCGAAACTTTTGATTCTGTCCATGATAAATTTATGTACATTTAAGAATATTATTTAAATATCAAAAGTTATTTTGCATGTGTGTTTTCACTTTGTTTTGATGTTTATTGGTTTTAGTGGTTAAAAACCGATAAATATCGATCTTATTCTTCACAAAATTTATCCGGAATTTTTGGGCAATTTTTATGACCTTTTGGTGTTCTTGGGAGTGTTTCAGAATACTAAAAATTTTTGTTTCAATTTTTTGGGTAATTTTTCAATTATTTTGGATTTTTACTTAAATATTATGATTTTATCGATTAAATTAGCAAATTATCACCAAATCAAACTAATAATTTATCATAAAATTATTGAGGACTAATTTTGAGGTTCAAAATAGTTTGGAAAATTAGTTTGGACTTAAATGAGATTTAAGAGTTAATTATTGATTTTTACATGTTAAAAATCGATTAAATCCACAAAAACCGAGATGGATACCAATGAATGATAGATAGGGCGATTTTGGCATCATTTTTACAGCATTTTAAGCATATTTATTTAAGTTGAATGAATGATTGTCATTTATTTAAAGTATTTATCTTGTTGTACCTAGTATGGCCTAGTTAATTTTAATCGTTATTACCCGAAATGAATGGTAATATCGATTTGTTTGTAATTAAATACGATCTTGTATCGTCGGTTTGTAATTAATTAATAGTTTTATTTATTTTATTAATTAATGTATAATAGGAATAGCTATGTAATTCATTTGTAATAGTTATTTTTACCGGCGTTTCCAAAAGACGGATTACAATAAGACGGAGTCTATTTTTGGAAGGTGTTCCAAATCCCACAAGAAAGAGCCACTTATGGAATGAAGAGGCAGGGGACCAAGGAGTTGGTTTCCAAAATGTAATAGACTAGTTTTTATTAACTAGGTGGCCATGCTAGGATTTATTCATATGCTTACATGTTTGCTTGTTTTATTTTCGCGCATGCCAAAATCGCCATTCACATGCATTTTATTTTCGCGGTTGTCAATTCACGTCATTTACATTCACCGAATTAATTCACTTATAAGGAATTTATGACTAAATTGACAAGATCTCTCACATAACTAAAATTGAGATTAGCCTTACCAATTAGTAACACCTATGAATCTCTTGTTCATTAGAGCCACGCTCGCCCAAGCGGGGTGTTCTCTTTTTACCTTGGGTAAGTAGGGTGGTAAACGGTTATCACACGCTAAAATTGGTTGGACTCAACGGGATATAAGACGGTCTTGTGTTCCGGGGCTAGTAGATGAATTTGAGGAAATTCGTCGACCAAGAGTTCTAGAGGTAGAATTAGTCAACGTGACTTACCGAATTTACGCAATTATGGGATGTTTTGCCCAAGCGATGCTCATTTTTGTTTAATATTTGGGTCTTGGAATCATTTATATAATTTAGTGGGAGGTCATTATATAAATGCTAAAACTTGCTAAACATGTTTTTACAAGTAATTTTTTAAAAACAATGAATGTTAATTTTTCCTTTTTGTTGTAGCATTTTAATTCGCAATGGCAACTTCATCAACTCCATCGACTACTTCACTAGGCAAAGATTCATGGCTAAGGTCCGTAATGGACAAATGTATTTTAAAAGATGACGGTAGTAACTTTCTTGAATGGGAATGCAACATCAAAAGTGTCGCGTTGTCCGACAATGTGCTCACTTACTTGACCGATGCTCCTCCAATCGAGCCCGGAGCAAGAGCTTCATCGGCGGTGCGGACCGCCTATGATGACTATGTGAGGATGTTGAATGATATCAAGAATGTTTTATATGGTCAATATCCCCGAAGCTCAAGCTATCATGCATTTCTTTAAATGCGTACGAGATTTTCACTCGTATGATCACTATGTTTTCACAAACACCAAAAGTCTGTCAATACGATGCGGCGGCACGCTTATTTGAAGCTAAGCTTGAGAGGGGCCAAAAGGTTGGTCCCCATGTACTCAAAATGGTCGAATATGTTGACATCCTAGAGCGTCTAGGGTGTAAGATTCCTAAGACTCTTGTGTGGATCGTATCCTCCACTCACTCCCCACCAAGTTTGCTCACTTTAGGGTAAACTACAACATGAATGACATGGATAAGAGTTGCCATGAAATTCATGCACTCCTCACCCAAGCGGAGAGGGACATGGAGGCTAGTGGGAGCGAAAAAGGGGATGTTTTAACCATGAAGTTAAAGAACATGTCCCTTGGAGTCAAGAAAGGAAAAGGGAAAGAAAAGTCCCAATTCAAGAAATCGTCAAAGAAAAATGACAAGGGAAAGGGGAAAGCCGTTGAGAATGGCAATCCTAAGGCAAAAAGTGTCAAGCTCTCAGAGGCCGAATGTTTCCATTGTAATGGGAAGGGGCATTATAGGAGGAGTTGTCCCAAATACTTGGAGGATCTCAAGGAAGGGCGTGTGACGCCTATTGGTATGATTTCCTCTCTCTATGTGATAGACGTTAATTATGCTTATACTTCCACTTGGGTACTTGATACCGGATGTGACTCTCACCTTTTTAACCATTTGCAGGGTTTAAGGGACGTGCAAGCACTAGCAAAAGGTGATGTGGATCTCCGCATGGGCAATGGAGCTAGAGTAGCCGCCGTTTCCATGAGGACCTATGTGCTCACTTTAGCTAGTGGTTTAGAGTTGTATTTAAATAAGTGTTATTTTGTACCAACTTTAACTAAGAACATCATCTCCATTTCCGCCTTAGACGCGGAAGGCTTTTGTTTTATGATTATGGACAAGTGTTGTACTTTTTCTTTTAATGATGTGGTTTATGGCAAGGCCATTTCAATTGGAGGCATTTATGTTTTAAATGATGTTAATGACGTTTATCATGTGGAAACTAAAAAGCTCAAAAAGGGTGATCCAAACGAATCCTACCTTTGGCATTGTCGTTTAGGCCACATAAACGAAAGACGCATTAAGAGACTTGCTTCATCAAAAGTGCTCAAACCATTTGGTTTTGAATCTTATGGTATATGCGAGTCTTGCCTTTTAGGCAAGATGACTCGTGCACCTTTTGCGGGAAAAGGGACACGAGCTAGTGAGGTTTTGGCTCTCATACATACGGATGTGTGTGGACCATTAACCATCACCGCTAGAGGAGGTTTTCACTACTTCATTACTTTTACTGATGACTTAAGTAGATATGGGTATGTCTACTTAATGAAGAACAAGAGTGAAGCCTTTGACAAGTTCAAAGAGTTCCAAAAAGAAGTAGAGAACCAATTGGATAAATAGATAAAGACCCTACGGTCCGACCGTGGTGGTGAGTATCTAAATATTGAATTTGATTCACACCTAAAATATTGTGGTATAGTATCACAATGGACTCCTCCTGGCACACCGCAATTAAATGGTGTGGCCGAAAGGAGAAACCGAACTTTACTTGATATGGTTCGGTCAATGATGAGTCTAACTGAGCTTCCTAGTTCATTTTGGGGTTTTGCCCTCTTGTCTGCAGTATTTTCACTAAATCGAAGACCGACTAAAGCGGCCGATAAGACTCCATATGAGATATGGACAGGGAAAGTCCCTCATTTGTCATTCATGCGTATTTGGGGTTGCGAAGCATACGTTAAGATCAAGTCTGACAATAAGCTTGCACCCAGGTCTGACAAATGTCTTTTTGTAGGATATCCAAGGGAAACACGTGGCCATTACTTCTACAATAAACACGAGAACAAAGTGTTTGTGGCTCGTGATGCTGTCTTCCTAGAAAAGGAGTTTATTTCTAGGAGACAGAGTGGGAGAAAATTTGAACTTGAAGAAGTTCGAGAGCCACAAACCGAGAATGAGGTAGAGGAGAACGTGGAGGATAGCATTCCCTCTTCCTCTGAAACGGATATTATTCCTAGAAAGTCAAGTAGGATTTCTAATCCACCTGACCGTTACCTTGGTAACATCGAAGAAGATGGTGTTTTGTTACTTTTTGAAAGTGATGAACCCACTACCTACAAATCGGCCATGTCTAGTCCTGACTCCTCGCTTTGGCTAGAAGCCATGCGATCCGAAATGGATTCCATGTACGAGAACCAAGTATGGGACTTGGTGAATTTACCTGAGGGAGTGCGACCCCTTCAGTGTAAATGGATATATAAAATTAAGCTCGGCATGGATAAACATGTGGATGTTTACAAAGCTAGATTGGTGGCAAAAGGTTTCATCCAAGTTCATGGTTTACACTATGACGAAACCTTCGCTCCAGTCGCTATGCTTAGGTTCATTAGGATAATCTTAGCAGTTGCCGCATTTCATGATTATGAGATTTGGCAAATGGATGTCAAAACCACCTTCTTGAATGGGATTCTAGAAGAAGAGGTGTACATGATACAACCTAAAGATTTTGTGGATACATCTAACCCTAAGAAGGTGTGTAAGCTCAAGAAGTCCATTTATGGTCTTAAGCAAGCATCTAGGAGTTGGAATCATCGCTTTGATCATGTTATTAAACAATATGGTTTCACTAGAGTGTGGAAGAACCGTGTTTATACATGAAGTTTAGTGGGAGTAAGGTTGCATTCCTTGTCCTATATGTGGATGACATATTGCTCATTGGGAATGATGTTCCATCACTCACTTTCGTTAAGGAGTGGCTAGGGAAACACTTCCAAATAAAGGACTTGGGAGAGGCACAACGAATCTTAGGTATCCGGATCTATAGGGATAGGTCCAAGAGGATACTATCATTGAGTGAAGAAGCTTATATTGACAAAGTTCTTGACCGGTTCAATATGAAAGACTCCAAAAGAGGATATCTACCTATGGGCCAAGGGATCACTTTGAGCAAGTCACAGTCTCCCTCCACCCCTAAGGAAATTGAACACATGAAGACCGTCCCTTATGCTTCCGTTGTTGGGTCTATCATGTATGCTATGATTTGCACTCGTCCCGACGTTGCGTATGCCTTGAGCATGGCAAGTCGGTATCAAGCTAAGCCTGGTGAGAGTCACTGGATAGCCGTAAAGAACATCCTTAAGTACTTGAGAAGGACTAAGGATTCGTTCTTAGTGTTTGGAGGAGAAACTGAGTTGGGTGTAAGAGGTTACACGGACGCAAGTTTTCAAACCGATCGGGATGACATGAAATCCCAATACGGCTATGTGTTTATGCTAAATGGAGGAGCTGTTTGCTGGAAGAGCTTCAAGCAAAGTGTT
This sequence comes from Silene latifolia, assembly GCF_048544455.1. Classification (NCBI taxonomy): domain Eukaryota; kingdom Viridiplantae; phylum Streptophyta; class Magnoliopsida; order Caryophyllales; family Caryophyllaceae; genus Silene; species Silene latifolia. The sequence goes on along the minus strand of NC_133527.1, from coordinate 54,348,397 downwards.
ACTATGGATTCTACAACAGAGGCTGAGTACCTTGCAGCGTCTGAGGCTGAGTACCTTGCAGCGTCTGAGGCTGCGAAGGAAGTTGTTTGGATTAGGCAATTCATGGAGGGGCTAGGAGTAGTCCATTTCGCCAAAGATCCTATCACTCTATATTGTGATAACAGTGGAGCTATTTTTCAAGCCAAAGAGCCTAAGTCTAGTAACAAATCTAGACACATTGAAAGGAAATACCATGTAATTAGAGATTATGTGGAAAGGAAGGAAATTGACATTTGTAAGGTTGGGACAGATGATAATATTGTTGATCCTTTAACCAAGCCTTTATCAAAGGCTAAGCATGATGGTCATGTCGTCGCTATGAGATTGAGACGAGTACCATATTTTCTTTAGATTATGGATATGTAATAATTGGATAGTGTATCTTTTATTATATATATGATAATCACATTCATTGTTTTCGCATTCATTTCTTTTATGAATGTTTTATTTAGTGTGACTAAATTTTAATACCTTGTTTATCTGAATACGTTGTGGAGACAATATTGAACACTATTCAAGTGAATAAGATGAACATTGTATTTTGTCCCTAGTCACTTAATGAGGTGACGTCTCGGAGTGACTAGTTTGTAAGTCGATTTATGGTTGTTCAACACCATAAGGTCATATGTGATGACTGGTCGATTACATAGGCAGAGTGTGTGACACTTTGTCGGACAGTGACCATTTAGAGAGTCCTTAAGTTCTATTATAGACGCCTGGTCGTGGCGGGGATCTCTAAGATGTTCTAATGAGTCGATTCTTTTGACTGGAGACGATTATCTGAGCAAGTGCAGTTTCCGAGTGACTTTGGTTTTTTTCCTAGGTCGTGCCGTGAAAGGAGGCCAAAAGGGCATTTACTAGGTCATGGTGAGCTGTATTGTGCAATAGGATAGATAGGGCATATAGGAATTGTCCACCCACGTTGGGTAACTATATCTCAAGGCCACTCGAGGAGTTAATGACTACAAATGTGTGGCCACGCTCGGAAGTAATCTGTGAGAGATTTTTCCGGTCATGTAGTCACACTCCCGATCGAGAAAACCACTCGCGATGTGTTCATGTGCAAGTGCGACCTGAAAGACACCTTGCATTTAGTGGGAGATTAAAACTGACAAGAGAATTGGTAGCGCACACCTTGTGTCGGACAAGTGGGAGATTGTTGGAGTTAGTGTCCTCCACAATAGTGCGTTAACATAATAAATCTCATTAATGGAATATCATCAGATATTTATTTATTTGATCCTCGTCAGTTGATTAACGTAAATCGATAACGGTTGGCTAACTAGAGTTTGACGTTATTGTCGTGAGACGGCGGTGATCAACTGACCCCTTTCGGTCACACCTAAAGGAACGAACCCCAATTGATAACTAATTAATTGTATGAGATACAATTTGTTTAGTCCCTCGATTTATAGACTAAGAGGTTAGTCGATTATTTTTAGGGAGATTTCGAGTTACGAACTCGAGGAGCGGCAGTTATTATTTAATTATGCGATAATTGAATAGTAAGTTTTGGGAGACGGGTTTTAGTTAATTAACTTTTAATTTACTAAAATTGTACTAATTGATTAATGTGATTAATATTAGTACGTAAATAATATGTGTAGTGGTACACGTATATTTACAGAGTGAATTGGACGAATTAATTATGGAAGTATTTAAACATGATACGATGTTTAAAATAAAAATTACACGGATTTGTGCGACAAATATAAGAACCAACATGGACCCGTAAATGGTCAAGTGGACCGTGTAAAATAAGAGTAGTGGATGATTACTCACATAATCATTTCACCTTATTTTGTATACTACCATAATTTATCTTATACTAGATTTTGCATGTGATGTAAGATAAAAATATAAGACAAAATTGTCCACTACCACACTCCATTCCACCCGCCACTTCCCTTCCTATACACTCCATATATTGTTCATTTATTCACTCTACCTTACTACTTCACTCAACACTTTTGCATGTGAATAATTCTACTAGATCTCTCTAAAATAATAATCATCTCTACTAAGCTTGTTAGTAAGAACATAAATAATATTACTAAGACTAGTTAGTAATATTTCTAATAATAATCAAGGGTACAATATTAATAAGTTCTAGTTCAACACTTGTTAATATTTTTGGGTTAGTTCTTGGGTGCAACAAGAAGGAGATCTTCTTATTGAAGATTTGCAAGGAGGATCTTCCATTTGGTTTAAGCTCAACAACAAGCTAGTAAGGTGAACTAGCTTGTGCCCTTTTTACCACAAATTCAATGTAAGGAAATTGTTTTTCCTTATACTTTCTTTTTATGCTTTCATATTAGCATGCATGTTACATAGATCACCTAAATAACAATTTATGAGATAAATTAATTTTATTAGAGAGTCTAATATGAATCTATGATCTTTCATATTGTATATATGATATGAACTTCAGATCTAAAGTTGCATGTTAAATTTCGTACGACTTTAACGGTTATTAATTTTATGGCATATAAATTGATAAATAGCAACTTTAATAGCCACTAATACAAAAATTCGACTTTTGGACTTAAAATTTGCCATTTACAGGTTCTAGAAACTTATATAAAATATTAATAATTTTGATTTATTGCATAATTTTATGATTAATTTGAAATTAATAGGTTAAAATTATGTTTTATACAATTTATTTCTGAAATAAATTAAAATGATATAAAGGCAAATTTTAATTAAAATTTTGGAATGTTCAGAATTTTCCAGAATATAAAAAATTATGATTTTGAAATTTTCGAATTTTTATGATTTATTGAGAATTATTTCCTTTTATTATGAATAAAAGTGTTTAAAGAGCAATAATAAATTATCAAGTTGAATTATTGTCAAATATTTAGTGAAGACTAAATTTTTGAGTCCTAAGAAGGTTGGGGTAATTAACTTGGACATAGATTTGATTTATGTAATGTTATGTGATTTTAATAAATTAATTGTCACAATTATCCATAAAACCGGACAAAATATACGATATTAGCTTAAATAGGGTGATTTGGCACATCACATGGCATGTTTCATACATATATTAATGCTGCATTATAAGTATGATTGTCATATTATATTTCATATAATTTTGAATTATGTAATTTGTACTTAGTATGGCCTTAGTTTTAATTGGTATTTCCCGAAATGAATGGGGATATCAGTTCCGTTGTAATTAATGGCATCTCGTATCACTTTTATTTTATTTTTGTTTTTGTTTTTATAATGTATAAAGTAGAAAAGTTATGTAATTTATTTATCCCGAAGATTCTTGAAGACGGTGCAATTCGAGAAGGTGTTCTGACAAAGACCGTGTTGCCTTAGAGTGCGTGCCATATGAAGTTCAAGGGACCAAAGGAGTTGGTTTCCGAATTTGTAAATAGTTTATTTAATTTTTTTTTTAGGAAGGCCATACTAGGATTTTATTATTTTTGCTTTGCATTTGTTTTATATGTTTGCATGCATAGCCAAATCGCCATAACTACACATGCATATTATTTTATCGTATCATCGACCGTGTCAATTATAATTATCGCTAGTTCACCGCTTTAGTTCACTTAAAACGAGATAGATAATAAAGTAACATGACCTCTCACAAAATAATAATTGAGGATTAGCCTTACCAAATAGTAGAACCATGAGCCCCAATTTCATAAGGAAGTAGGCTTGGCTCACCGGGGTGATAAACTTGTTACGTTGGGTAAGTGGGTGGTAAATTGTTACTACATCGAAATTTGGATTGAGCTCAACGGAAGTATTCGTGACCGTAGTCGCATGTGTTCCGGGCTAAAGATAAATATTAAAGTAATTTTATCGACCGAGAGTTCTAGAAGTAGAATCGATTAAAGAGTTAATCCACCGAGTTATATTGATTAGGGATGAATCCGCTCACCGTGCCCGAATTGATATGAATTTGGGTCTCGGGATCATTTATAATAGTTGGGTAGAGGTCGCTATATAAATGCTAAAACATTATTAAATGTTTTATATATATATAACGATGAATGTTTGATTTTCCCACTATTTCGTTGTTTTATGTTGTTCTTTATTATCCCTCCTACTCATATATGATATCAATTTGATTGTAACACGAGTCTCTACGAAACCACTATTACTTACGACAAATAGAATATCTTTCTAAAATGAACCGTATCATAGGTTGTGGACTAGATCCATAGGAATCGTTCTATTTCATAGAACTTGATAGGAATCGTCCTATGCAACAATAAGATTAACATCTTAAAATTCCTTACATACCTATATTCTCTTGTGAAGAATTTGAATAGAAGTAGTATTTGATCAAAATATGTTTTGATAATATCTTCTGTGCATCCATGGTTCAAAAGTCTTATTGCTCAAACTAAACACTTGTCATCAAAGCACTTAAGTTGTTAAGCACATGACAATGTAAAATTGGTAAATTAATTGGTGAGAAATTTTGATTGACCAAATACCACTATAAAGTTCATCCTTGTGAAGGATTAACTAGGAAATTCTTGAAGTGAGTGTGAGCAATAAGAAGTAAGTACCTATCTTAATTGTTAAGGATAGAACTAGACTCGAAAGAGAAGGTGTTAGACACTAAAATAGAGACAAATCCCTAATAAGTAAAGATCAAGGAAGTTGGTCGTGTGACACCAACATATTCCTTCTTAAATATGTATGACATTGTCATAGCCTTCTTGTGAATTATTACGTCATGAGTATTTGATACAAATTTGTGAGGAATGTTCGAAAATCCTACATTTCGTGATTATGAAATATGGCAAAAGATGTCAAAACCACCTTCTAAATGGGTATTTAGAGGAGGATGTGTTTATAACACAATCCGAGGGTTTTTAAATCCTTAGAATCCTAACATTGAATAATCGTACGACGACTAGCAAGAATTGAGTCAGAGATTTACATGAATGGAACTAGGGTAGTTGCCATTTCATCCATTGACATATAAGTGTTATAGTGTATTCATTGTATAAGACTCAAATTGGTGACCCTAATTATTTCTCGATTCTCGATTGAAATTGCTTATAGAGACTAGTTTTGGCTAGTGTCACAAACCATTTGATAGGGAATCTCTTGGTATGTGTGAATCTTGTATTCAAAGCAAGATTAATTCATGACTTCTTTCTATAAAAGAACTATGAATATAGCAAGATATTCGCCCTATTCACACTTTAATGTGTATGGTTGAATACAATTCAATCAGAAAGGGTTATTACTTCTTCATCTCTTTTACCAACGAACTAGGTAGATACGTGGTATCCACTTAATGAGGTAAGAAGAGAAATTCTTTGAATAAGTTCAATGAATGTTTAAAAGTATCAAAACCTAGAGATTATGACCAAAGTATAAGTACTTTGTTAATATTGGGAACAATAAAGTGAAGACTTTTATATGCACCAAAAGGAGAATGATATGGTATCACAAGTTCACCTTCATAATATTAAAAAGTGGCAAAGAATCCTATACGATATGATTGTATCTTTACTATAAAATTGGCAGTTGTTTCTATTCCACTAAAACAAAACATAGTTAAAGCAATCAAGTACAATTCATATATGATATGATTAGGCATGGTACCTAAGTTGTAGCTTGTTTCGAAAGAAAACATGTGGTCTCTCTTCCTACATGATCACAAGAACAAAGGGTTTGTGGTTCGTGATGCTGTCTATTAGAGAAAAGAGTATTATTTCTTATAGACAGAGTGGGAGAAAATGTTCAAGAGCCATAAACTGAGAATAAGACGTAGGAAGATGTTCCTTCTTGGTCAAAATCAGTAATTATTTCTTCGAATTCTAAGTGGACAGGAGTCATGTTATTTTTGAAAGTAACAAACCTGCAACTTATTAAGTTGCTTTATCTAGTTTCAACTCCGCAAATGTCCGAAGCAAGCATAAACATGAAAATGTTTATTTAGCTTGTTTGGTTGGTGGCAAGGGTTTTTGCACGCAACAACAATGCATTATTGTATTCGGATATGATTTGATATAGTTGCGATTTACAAAACTCATGCAAATCATATCCGAATACAATGATGCATTGTTGTTGCGTGCAAAAACCCTTTCCACCAACCAAACAAGCTAAATAAACATTTTCATGTTTATGCTTGCTTCGGACTTTTGCGGAGTTGAAACTAGATAAAGCAACTTAATAAGTTGCAGGTTTGTTACTTTCAAAAATAACATGACTCCTGTCCACTTAGAATTCGAAGAAATAATTACTGATTTTGACCAAGAAGGAACATCTTCCTACGTCTTATCCTAAAGTAGGATGCGAACTTAAGAGGAAGTCTTAAGTAGATGTCAAAGAGTTGAATTGTATGTTTTGATCATGTGATAAACATTTCTCGAATTGTCGAGTAGTTCTGTTTATACATGGAGTTTAGTGGGAGTAATGTGGTGTTATTAGTCTTAAATGAAAGGGACATATTGATCATTGTGAATGATGGAAGACTTAGGAGAAGAATAATACATCTCTAAGGTATCCAGACCTATAAAGATAGTTCTGAGAGGATATTAGCGTTAAAAGAATATTCTTATATTGATAAGAGTCTAGTCAAGTTCAAAGGTATTGAACATGTAGAAATTAAATCCACTTGCTTCCGCTGCGGGATTAATTCATTACGCTTAGATGTATCACCATTCTTAAATTTCGTACACTTGGGTATGACCAAAAGTTACAAATAGAATTTTTGAGAGAAGTCTCAATATAGCCATATAGTTCATTGGTTAGTTCTCTTGGAGCACTAAATAAATGAAGCTAAGTGATTAGAATTGATATGGATTTTTGTGCAAGGAATTACACGATAACCATATTCTAATCACACTATAATGGCTAGAGAACCATCTTGGCTATATTAATTAAGGAGGATATCTGCTAGATATGCTCTAGGCAGTAGAACAATGAGAGATTTACAAACAAAATTGAGTACACTTGTAATTATGAAAAATGCAAGTAGGAAGGGATGTTATTAGGATTCGGTTTCATGAATTGGAGGAACCATGGTAGTTCGTTCCAACATCCGAAGGTCCTATTCCTGCACACTGTGAGGACAGTGGGAGTGATTCCAAGGCTAAGGAACCTATCTCTAGATTGGATCTGGACATGTACTCAAACGGTTGTTATGATAAAGATTATACAAAGGGAAATGGTACAAGGTTAGGGAAAGTGCAAAGTGTTGCTAAAACATGCTAACCGAGGCCATTTCATAGACTAAGCATGATAAATCATGCCATTTCAATTGAGTTGAGATGTATATTTATATTCAATATTGAGTATGCATTATAGATTATGTAGTAATTGATATGGTATCAATTTTACATATGTGATAATGCATTCATCGTTTGAGTTTTATTAAAACTCTTTTATTACTTTGTTATATCCAAATAGGTTGTAAGGACAACGTTGAAACCTATTAAAGTGAACTAGATTAACATAGTATTGGCCCCTACTTGCTTATATCAGGTGACGTCTCGAAGTAACTAGAGTGTGATGCGATTGATGGCCAGTTCAAGTGTCATAGAGTTATGAGAGATGACTAGTCGATCACATAGGCAGATTGTATGGGACACTCTGTCGGGCAATGACCGCTTATAGAGTTCTGACAATTTTAAAGTTTGGTCGTGGCAAGAGTTGCTATAATATTCTTATGAGTCGATTATTTGACTAAAGACTGTTCGCCTAAGATGGCACAGTTTTAGAATGACTTTGATTTATGTTCTATGACCTTCGTAATTGGGGTTAAATGGGCATGTTTTGGGTCATGATGAGCTGTGGCTATTCGAAGGGAAGAGTGCAATAGGAATTGTCCATCCCTAGTCAGGGTTATCTTATATCTCAAGGCCACTCGAGGAGTAATGAACTGGAAATGCGTGGCTGTAACACCCCCATTTATTCAGGAGCCTTTAGCTAGACATTCCCAAATAAATAGGATTGTTACCATCTCGGTTTCCCGAGGTAGTGAATAACAAAGTCCAACTCACCAAAGTACTTTAAATTATAACCTAGCGATTACATGTTCATTACAACTTAACCAACTAAGACTTAATATAAAATAATTACAAACTCGCAGCGGAAATAAATAAAGTGATTAAATATTCTATGTGGTCTAGACTTCTAGGTAGATTGGCCAAGTCCTCATGCATTCCCATAAGCTCCCAAGTCAGCTAATCTTTAGTACCTGTCAAATATGCTCCCCATTATGGTTCACCACAAGTGTTCACGAATACACTGTCAACCACGAGGTTGAGTAGGAATGGCCAAACAACCACAATAAATGAATACAAGAACAATATTAAATGCAAATGCAATGTATGCTCATGATCAATCCTCTGACGCTCCCGTTCATCCCGCCAATCCCTGGCCGGGGTAGTCTCATCATCCCAACCGAAGTTTAGGTAGTCTCATCATCCCAGAACAAGTCCTGCAGAACCAGTTATGAGGTATCCAATGCAAGTGCTCATGATATGAAAATGCAAACAATTGAGCAACACAATTTCTTACCATCTCAGACACGACGCTGAGGAATCCAATAATTAATATAATCATCTCAGTCACGAGCTGAGGTAGTCAATAATTAAATCATCTCAGTCACGAGCTGAGGTAGTAAATAATCAAATCATCTCAGTCACGAGCTGAGGTAGTCAATAATCAAATCATCTCAAAGCAACCAACCAACAACCATCACTACTACAAAAACTGACAAAGAGAACGGTTCAAAACCGTCCTTACGTTGTAAACAAACCGTCCTTAATTCACCCGTCCTCGTTGCCTACGAGGACGGTTAACATAAAGTCAAACCGTCCTCTTAAGTTTTTAAAATCAGGACGGTTGTGTATATGAACCGTCTTCTTTGTGTTTTCTAAGAGGACGGGTGAGCGTAAGAACCGGCTTGTTTTGATTACATGGCGCGCGATTCATAACGCTTTTTCAAGGAACCGTTTTTACACATTTTTTTGAAATCAATTTCGCGCGAATTATTAATATAGCCTCCACTAATATTGGCAAACATCAATACCCTTTCACAACCAGATTTTTGAAAAGAAAATTATCTCATTCATACCTTATACGACAATAGTCGTATGGCTTAAATATTTTATCCGGCTACATTACAAAAAATCTATATTACGCTAAAATCCAACCAAACAAAAAAAAAATAAGTTTGGAGCGAGACTTGATTTATGAATACAAGCACCAACACAACTTTCTCCATCCACAAACCATCTCATATACTATCCGCGATCTAGGTAATATCCAAGCGTTTAGCCTAAATACTTTAGACGTTGCCATCAAATACTTGCGCCTTAAACTCCAATGCATATTTAGCCCAAATTTCCCGCACCTCATCAATTTGTTCATCCGAGCATGTCTCTGGAGTTTTAATCATGTTCTACATACAAAGTAACCAAAAAACAAAAATTACAATTATTTACATACCAACACGCGTAATTTATATAAAATGAAGTAAATATGGAAATAAAATAAACAAATGAAAGGACGGGGATTTTTCTTTGAATGCTTACTGAAGTCATGGGAAAGAAATAGAATGATCCTTTTCCTTGTGTCCAAATTTAAATCTTTCAAAAATAGAAAAGATAGAAGCAAAATCATGTAACCTTTAAATGCAAGAATATGGCTATGAAGTCATGTTAGAGTGATAGACGGTTAAGAGTTCGAAAGCTGTCAACCCCATTGCCAACAAATCAATGACCTAACACACACCTAAGTCAAAATTCCAACCTCCTCTTGCCTAACCTACCTCGTCAAAATTTCTACCTCTGATTGTACTACCTTCATGATCAGTCATCGGCCATAAAGCAATCATGAGTACTCACACTTAACTGTTACAGTTATAGGTTGCCGAATAGTTTACTACTAATAATAAACAAAATAGATTATGAACACTTTATTTCCTCGAATCATTGGACCTTTCTACAACCCATCATAGTTAACCTGGCCTATTAACAATTCATGTCGATGGTAGGCCCTCAGACAAGATAAAACAGCAGGCCAAACAGTAGACTAAGTCAACTTTTATAAGTATGTTTTTGACAAGTAACCAAGTCAATTAAAAAGTCGTTCAAGAAAATGACCAAACATTTTGAAAAAAACGATGATCATGTACCTATTTTTAATAGAACCAGTCATGGCCATAATAGCCTGTTCTACATTAGTAGCATCGTTAGCACTGGTCTCCATAAAAGGTATGCCTATCTCATTAGCAAAATCCTGAATAAACCACAAAGTTTAAAACAATCAGTTTTCATCCCTATACGTATTGTGTAAATTGAGCATGCAAAAGTTCCGTCAAGTACCTCAGCGGTTTCAAATGGCACAGCTCTATTGGCAGTAAGATCGCACTTGTTTCCAACTAGGAGTTTATTGACGTTGTCACTAGCATAACGATATGAGCTTAAATTACCTTGAAAAATTTCCAACTGAAAAGGGCTAAAATAAAAACATAGAGAAAACATAATCAGTAGCTGAATCACTCACAATAATTCCATGCACCCCACGATAATAGCTGCCTGTGATCCCCCTGAGACACTCTTGTCCAGCAGTGTCCCACTGAAGCGCAGTTACAGAAAGTACATTAGTTTAGAGTGAGATCAATATATACGCCATGTTAAGAAGCACTCGTTATGGAAAGTATTACAGAATACAGATGGAAGAGAATCTTACAATTTGAAGTTTGATAGTCTTTCCTTCTTGCTCTACAGTGCGTATTTTCTACAACAATTAATACAAGAATACGAGAATCAAGCTAAAACTTAAGCATAGGCTCTGGTTAAAATGGATCAGTGTCGTCTACTTAAAAAAGCAAAGCATAGATGACTACAGTCTTGGCCTGGTGTCGATGTCAGCCGAACTAGAAACGGATCTGCAAGGTTAAATTGAAGTTAGCACCTGGTTCCCACAATGGCCAGTCGATTGCAGAAGGAGGATATACCATTAAGAATGGATATGAATGGTATAAACAGAAGAATGCTACCTGCACAAAGTAGTATGGAGTGGATAGGCAGTCTCTAAGCATGTTGTAGTAACCCGGTAGAGAAAAGTTGTGCAGCTATTGTAAGCTAACAGACCCTAATCCTGTACAAGAAAGAGCTGCTAAGCATGGTACGAAGATGTAAATACTATTCTAGAATAAATGCTACTATAAGATTTGGATGCAACGCAGTAAGATCAAGCAGACTGGATTCTCAACTAGAAGAATTTAAATTTTAAGCCAACTTTTTTAATACAAGAAGAATTTAAATTTTAACTAAGCAAGACTAAAATCACAAAAGAGATGATGTATGCAATGATTCTCGAAGTTTTGAACCATTTGCTCATTCAATCCCTTGGCTCTACTTAATTTTCCACCCAAACACAATCTCTTCCAAAGCTATTTGTTAAAAACACACAGGTTCAAAAACTTAAAAATGTAAACTAGAAATAAAATCAAAAATACTTAATAAACAACCAATTTTACCTAATGAAGTTTGTGAAACGCCTCTTCTCTTATCACTGCAAATGAAGACAAACAATCAACTTAAATTGTAACACAGGATAATTAGACAATAATCTAATGACGATAATATGTGAGCTAAAAAAACGAGATGGAAAGCCTAAGTAACCCAAAAATCGATTGAACAAAAAACCCTAAAATTGATTGGACGAAAAACCCCTAAAATCGATTCAACGAAGAACCCTAACATGTAAGGACCGTCATCAATCAGATGCGCGAATCTTTCAAAACGAAACAAAATCGTGAGCAATATAAATAAAATTGTGAGCAATTAAAGCTTGAGTAACTTGGTACCTCGATAAAGAGATGAAAGAAGGCGATCGCTGGTGTTGATGAGGATCGGTGATCGTGGTAACGAGGCGCGGCGGCGACAGCGTCAAGAGAGGCGATGGTGGTAGCGTTTCGGTGATGGTGGCTATGCTTGGGTAGAATAGGGGTTGGTACTGTGTTTGAATAAGAGGGGAAGGAAAACAAGAGAGGGGTAGTGGGAATATCAATATTGATCTTCATTATTAAAAAATAAGAAGACGGTTTAAGGAAATAACCGTGTTGTTTATTTGTAAGAGGACGGTTATATTGACCAACCGTGATTGTTATTTTACAATAAGGACATGTTTATTTTTCAATCGTCTTATTTATGTGTTCATTAATAGCGCGAAATTAATTGACCGGTTTAAGACGGTTAAGTTCCCAACCGTACCCTAAAGGGCGTCCTCTTAGCCTAAAATTGTAGTAGTGATCCTCCGGGTGGATTTTTTCCTTCTTCTCCTATTCCCCCTCCTCCTCCTCCTAATAATGATGCAGGTACTTTTACTACATATGCACCCGGTCCGGATTTTTGTGGTTCGGACTATGGTGTTGAGGCATTACAAGGAGGCTATGGTGGCTATGGTGGTTTTGGAAGGTATGGTGGGTATAGTAGCTATGGTGATGGTCTTGGTAGCGGCCAAAACATTGGTGAGTATGTCACTCCTCTCCAAGAGGATGATTCAAGTGGAAGTGGCCAACAAGGTAAATTAAGTGGTAGTGGTAAGAATAACAAAGGAAGGAAGGGGTTCAATTTTTGGCCCTTTTCTTAGATGATTGATGAAGAAGTCCCCCGAATTCATGCTAGCTTGGAGGGAGGCTAGCAAGTCGAGTAAGTTTTTAATTGCTTTGCATTTTAGTATAGGTCTTGCAACCCATTAAACATAACCTCTAGTCCTTCGTGTTTTGTGTTTTGAGCCATTTTTATGGTTTGATTGGGTAATTTAAATTGTTGGCACATTGAGGACAGTGTTATGTTTAGCTTGGGGGGAGATTGCATTTGCATATAGTGTAGTTTGCATGTAGTGTAGAAAATTTGAAAAAAAAATTAGAGAAACTTTCCTCATTGCTTATCCTAATGATAGCTTTTGGCTAATGATTTGTTCTTATATGATGGGATAATAGCTACATGGGGATGTCTTGACATAGTAGGTGGAAGATGGAGAATGAACCGAATAGGCTTGATCTTGACTATTGGCAAGCTACAAAATGGTAAGGTAGAACCCCCTTAGACTGATGCATCCATATCCGGTCTCTATTAGGTGAGTGTAGGTGTCTCCTTATGATGTGTGTTTTATCAAAACGCACAAGTATGGTTTTCATTTCATCTCTTTATAAGCATGCATTCATATGTTGTTAGCATTTTGGAGTCATTCACATGATTAATTTTGCCTTTTTGAACCCTTCACAAAATTGATCCCTAACTACATATACACAATTGCCTACCTTGTTGAGCTAGTAACTTTGATTAGTTGTGTTTGGGTGCTCATTTGGGATTTATTTTATCTTTAAATATCATTGTTAGCTTGGTCTTAATGCTCAAGAAAGAAAAAAGAGGTGAAAAGAAATGATGGAAAATTGAGAAAAAAGTTGAGAAAATAAAGAAAAGAAAAAGAATGGAAAAAAAAAGCATGAAAATGAAAAAAGAAGTATGAATTGAAAAGAAGGAAAAGAGAAGAAAAAGTTGATGTGATAAACTCTCGTGCATTATTCATATATTTTGGAGAGTTTTCTTATGTTTTAAATTGCAAAATTGGGTTAGAATTAGGATTGAACATCCTTACATTTGATTGTTGCTAGCTTAACATTAGCTCCACAATCCATAGTTCATTTGTTCCCCCTTCTTACCCATTACATATGTTAGATTCATTAATCTCATTAATTTACATATTCATATATGAATTAATTTATTTAGTCATAAAATAAATACTAGATCTTATGCATGCAAACTTAAACAAGATAAGAGAAGAAATCGTCTATCTTACTTAGGGATTTCGGATTAAAGGGCACCAACAAATTCACCTATTTGTTAGTTCTTGAGCTTCCTTATTATGGATGAACAAAGGTCCAAATTAGAACCTCTCCCAAATGTATATACCCAAGGAAACCTCTTAATAACTAATATTGTTTTGTACTAGAAATAATACAAGTCTTACTTAAAAATTTGACACAAAATAAATTTTTGTTCTCTCTTGTATTTTTCGGCCAAGAGAGGAAAGATTTATGAGGATTTTATTTCTCTAAGTTTTCACAAGGTGTAGAGAGAATTATAATTTCTAACACTAGAAACTATATTATGTAAGGTAATGAATAATTATAGAGAAAACATTGGTATTTCTCTAGTGGGAAAACCGGTTGGGATATGGGTAATTAGGGAGCCAATGCATGCAAAATTGTTCTTCTCAAAAGCTAGGTATGCAAGGCTATATTAGGTTATAATCATTGTGTTTTCTCTTATTAAAATAATCAACACAATTTATCCACTAATACTCCCACAATTTTCGGCACTTTTAACATAAATGGAAGATCCATTTTATTTTGTCATTTGTCAATTGTGACATATGTGACATGTTACTTGACATGTGAAATTGTAATGTATTTTTAACATATTAAAAATCAACATACTCATAAAATATGTCATATACAAAATCGACTAGTAATTCGTAATTACTTGTACCAAAACGGTTTATCAATTATAAATTACAACGTCTTGTATTTATAATAAATTATTCATTCAATTTCAATTTCAATTTCAATTTCAATTTCAATTGTTTCGCAAACAATAATTTTATCTAAGTAATAAAACAATTCGATTACTTGACCGTATCTAATTTAATCGAATTACAATGAGATACGTTAATCTTACTCACAAATCATCCGTCAATTTTAAGCAATTTAATTAACTCGTATCGGTATACGATCAATTAAATAATCAATTAAGAGTATTTCCCTATAGGTATGACCTAAGGGAATCAACTGATCACCACCGTCGCACGACAGTAATGTCAAACTCTAGTCAGCCAATCATTAATTACCGATATGTGTGGACCAGTTGACTGTAAAATATTACATCCCACATGTATTCTTAAAATGAGATTTAAACATGTGATCATCATGATCGACAGTTGTGATCGCATTATTGTCGGAGGACACATATTCCAACAACATATTGCCTTCTTCCTACCCATTTGGCTTCTTTATCATGCTTGCATTTGATTGTTTTGGCTTACTAGTTTTGATTGATTACCATATTAGATTACGGGCACATTATTATAATTAAGTCGAGGATAGTTGAGTGTTTATTCACAAAATTTTCCTTTCACATATAAAAGAGTTTGAGTGCACCGTAAGAGTCCATAAGTAAAAAGATCATGCAAGAGCTTAAAGGTTCATTCAAAGTTTTCTATGCTACGCCGTCGTATAAATCTCATCCATGTTTTGCTTTATTCCTTGCCCATGTTGTTTCGGGTTTCTAAATCATTATGCTTAGCTTGTTTTGGGATATTGCAATTGTTGGGATATGGTTTCTTGCTTGAGGACAAGCAAGAATTTAGCTTGGGGAAGTTTGATAAGTGCATATTTTATATATTTTCACCCCCTATATTAGCTCCATTTTACATGACATTTAGCACTTATCATAGTGTTTTGAGCTAATATTTGTTATTCTAGTTACATTTGCTACTTTCCACATGTTTTGTAGGATACTTAAGCTTTTTGGAGCTAAAATACTACAAGATGAGCTACTAGAGTGCAATGGCTAAACAAGACCAAGTATTGAACTAGCATGGAGTATTGGCATAGGTTTTGCATGAAGAAATTGATGGACTAATGTGTGTAATGCAAATATTGCCAACAATCAAAGTCAAGCCCAAGTTCAAGTCCAAGTCAAGGTGGAAAGCATTGGATACCAAGAAGCTTAGGATGCTATGAATTTAGAGCATTACCGGGTGATTAAGGAGCATTAAACATAAACATAGAGATTCCTCGAGCAATTAATTGAGGAATTAAGGAAATTAATCAGAAATCACACGTCCCCGATCGGGGCCCCCAACCCCGATCGGGGTTGGCTGTCTCTAGCTCGTTTACGTTTCACTCCCCTCCCCTATATAAAGGGGAGCCACTTCATAGTTTAGGCATCAAATTTTTACGTCTCATATACTTTCAATAGCCTTAAGCATTATAATTCTCTCAAGAGTTTTCATGTTAGATTTCAATATAAGTTAAGCTTGTAGCTATCAACATTTGGTTCTTAATACATTTCAAGCATTTGATTCTATTTGTTTCTTCCATACAAGTTCTATTAAGGTATTTCTATTTCTAGTTCACAATTTTACATTTCTATTTAGTTCACGCATAGTTTATTATTAGTACTTTATTTACATTTCATTAGCATTATTTATATTACATATTATATCATTTAATTTATATAAATCACACAATCATGTATAGCATTTCTTACAATATAGTTTATAATTTACACTTTAATATGAGTAGCTAAATTTCCTAGTCTAAGGGCTAGGGGAGCCATGCAAAATCAAGTATATAACATGTTAAAATAGGTTGATAATAATATTGTTCAATTGTTTCTATCACATGTTTGCACCATAATGTTTAATCTTTGTTTAAGGCCTTATCCATTGGTTAAGTTTGTTCATTCTTTCTAAAAGTCAGGAGGCACGGAATCGAATTAGACAAAGCATGTGTAGTAGGACTACCTAGTCATGGACGAAAGTTTCTCTAGGACCCGGTCTATGGTTTATACTAATGCCGTAAGGTGGGTGTCTCTAAGCCTAAGCAATTGACAATGTTTTTTAATACCGAGTTTAACATAATTATATATTTACCTTTGCATGTGTGATCCGACCCCCTTAGACTCCTTTATATTATATAATTTACATCATAGTTTTTGTTAGTCATCAAACAACCAAACCCAAAAACGAAATCGATCTTGATAGAAATCTTCCCATAGCATTTCACAACTTAATTCCCTTTTCCTTGTGTTCGACCCCTATTGCTACATTCATTTGTTGTTTAGGGTAATTATCTTTGCATAGGTACACGATAAGCCTATCACTACTCCTTAGCCCCATTATAGCTCTTATTTCATGGCTTGTGCATTGTTACATTTTGTATCTCATTTGGACATAGGACGATCTTACACATTAGATTGCGGGCACGTTCTCACGAGTCGGAGTAGGAGAGTGTTTTGATTCCTTTTTGTACAAAAACACCCGGCATTCTAATGAGAGATGAGTGAAAACCGTGAGGATGTCGTTGACTTAGGTCCCCTTAGTCATGGGTCTTTTGGTTGAATCTTGTGTTGGCCTTATAATTCTTGGAGGTCTAGTCCTTCTTTCCCCTTTCCTGCTCTAAAATTCTTTTCTTGAGCTTTATTGGACACATTAGGGTTTCCTAGGCCATGCCTAGGGGGTTGGCACCTCCATTGAGACTCTGAGACGGTATTTCCCGACCGATACCATGTTTTTGAGCTGAAAATCCGGCCACTTAGATGAGGAAGTGGACCATTTTTGCTAGATGCATTCTATTACTTGCTTTTGTGCTTACATGTTGGATGCATCGCATTTTTCTTGCAAGACCTCACTTGCCTCGTGAGTCGTGCTTTACCTCATAAGCACAACTACGTGAGTTGAAAGGGCGTAGAGTGCGCTAATACTCGATCGGCTTATGTAGTAGAATAATTGAGTGATGCTTATATTGTGCACGCACTCTTGATACTTATTATAGTAGTGTCTTGCATATTGATTTTGGATTTACTCGAGGACGAGTAAAGTTCAACTACTCCCGCTATTAATGATTTACTCTTATTAATGAAATAATAGTAATATTTCACTACTTGCTCGTAATCATTGTTACTTTCACTACTCCCGTCGTAATTATTGTTGTTGTCACTACTGTCGCATTAATATTGATAATTTCACTACTCCCGTCGTAATTATTGTTACTTTCACTATTGCCGCATTAATATTGATTATTTCACTACTCTCGTTGTTGTTTTTACCACTTTCACTAATCTCGCTGATAATATTGTTACTTTTACTATTCAAATGATTGATTACTATCATATAACAAATATCCAATGTTACTACGATTCTTTTATTTACTGACGAAATTACTTTTACTACTTAGTCATGTAATTTTAAGAGGATTTTATATTTATATAAATATATATATTACATATATGCATTAAATCAAATCGAAAGAATTATGCAATATTATATATTATGGAATCTAACTTAAATTATTTATAACCTACTTATTATTTCGGAAAATTCACGTGGTACCCTCGAATTTTGTCATTTTGCACGTGGTACCCAACTTTTTAAGTTTATGTACATGATACCCTCCATGTTTGATTTTCATGTACAACATGCCCTTTTTGTCGCTGTAAAAAAACTCAATTGCGCATAACTCCTAGACCGGAATTCAGAATCGGACAATTTTTTTTCCTAAAATGATTATCTCCTCATAATCTACGATTTGAGAAAAAAAAATTGTCGACTGACATTTTATAGGGTTTTTTTTAAACGAAAATCTCAAATCAACCATATTTTCGATCTTAAATTTCTGAATGACCATTTTCGTTTGATCAATCTATAGATCGCGAAGAGATAATCAATTTGAAAAAAAAATTAGTCAATTCCGATTTCTGGTCTATGATTTATGCTCAATTGAAAATTTTAAAAACGATAAAAAGGGTACGTTGTGCTTCAAAATCAAATCTCAAGGATAACATGTGCACAAACTTAAAAAGTTGGGTACCACGTGAAAAATGGCGAAGTTTGAGGGTACCACGTGAATTTTCCGTTATATTTTTGTATGTTAAATAATTAACATCTCTATACATTTAATAAACTATAAAGTTTAATAAAATTGCATAGATTTTAAATTTAATATATAATTTTATGATGATAATAATTAATACCATAAGTGTGCATATTTATACTAATTAATTATTATTTTTTTAAGGAAATTGACCATCTTCTAGTCTTTTATAAATATTTAGGAAAATTACCAAGCATCTTCTTTCTCTTAGTTTCCTTAAAATTGACCTTCTTAATTAATTATTTTATTTTAAGAAAATTGATCATCTTAATTAATTATTTTATTTTAAGAAAATTGATCATCTTAATTAATTATTTTATTTGAAGGAAATTGATCATGATTAAGAAAATTACTAAGCTTCTCTGTAATTTAATTTTAACCCAAACTATATAATATTTGCATTGAGATCCCTTAATCGGTTCCATCACACAGTGTTATTGATTTAAAACTATATAGTATAATTAATTTGTACAACTCTTTTTAATTACATTGAAGTCACTTGTTGGTTTCTAGATTTAATATATAGTATTGAAGAGTATCTTTGAAACTTACATAATAAACCAAAAACTTTTCAGTGTTTAAGTTAATTACATGGTTACAACGCACGAACGTTTAACCTAGTCAAGTGGTTGACAAAGGTGGGGTGACACATGGTAAAAGTGGAGTTATAACAAAGTTAGGCTAATAGAGTGGATAATCCCATTTCATCAAATCTAAACACCAAGTGGTTCGCTCGACTCAACCATGTTGAACAACCGGAAACAGCGAGATCTCCAAGTAGCACTAACATATACTATTATCATCCTAACCCTGACAACAATAGTGTCAGTGTCAGTGTCAGTTCAGCATCCAACAGCAGCACCACTACCAGTCCTCCCAATCCCAACCGCACGGCATCTCCAATGGCACCAATCAGAACTAGCTATGTTCCTTCACTTTGGCACCAACACCTTCACCGACTCCGAATGGGGTGACGGTGCTGCTCCACCATCCACATTCTCCCCCGACTCCCTAGATGCCCGCCAATGGGCTACTGTCGCTCTTTCTGCCGGGTTTCGCCGTCTCCTTTTGACCGCTAAGCATCATGATGGCTTCTGTCTTTGGCCTTCCAACTACACCGACTACTCCGTTAAGGCTAGCCCCTGGCGAGGTGGCTCAGGTGATGTTGTCAGAGATTTGGCTATTGCGGTTAAGGAGCTTCGACTTGAACTTGGTTTGTATCTTTCTCCTTGGGATCGCCATCAGGATTGTTATGGTCAAACTTTGGAGTATAATCAGTTTTATTTGGCTCAGATGACTGAGCTACTTACTAGGTACCACTATTTTTTTTTTTATTCTTATTAATTATTATCGTCCCCGGTCATTTGTTTACCTCTTTCATTTACGTGTCTCATTCATTTGTTTACTTTTCTATATTAGACATATTTTTGAAAGGTTATTTGATCATCCACATTCCCTATTTTTTAACTCGTCACTCAATCACACCACCTACAAATGGTCTTTGTGCCAAAACCAGAGCTAAACAAATGACCGGGACGGAGGGAGTATGTGTTTTAGTCGTTGATCTTGTTTTGTTTCTATTTGTGCTAACAATTAGTCTCATTATAGGTGGATATATCCGTCTAAAGTGAAAGACGGGTCAAATATACTTAAAGTGATGACATTTTTGGGCCTCACCATGCAACTTGTTGCATGTCTTATGCTTAAAGTGAGTGGATATTTGGTCCGTCTATAATTATAGACATATCTCTTGTCTATGATGAGAATTTGTGTTGTGCTAATTGTTTTTGGGTTTGTAAATATGAACGAGTTGTTCAATGGCGAATTATCGGCATGGTTTCACTTGTGATTGATAGGAATGAACTAGGTGTCGTTAATAATGCTATTTACCCTATCAAATTAACTATTTATAACCTAACTAGACTCTTGTCAACTCTAAACTAGTTTAATGATAAGTTAGGGTTGAACCCAAGGAAAGGACTTTAAACTAAAGACTCGATTTTAAACTATTAATCAAGACTAATTAAGACTCTAATGACTAATTAAGACTCATTAATTACTAACGAGAGGCATCCCACATGGAGCAAGGAAGCCACCATCAACCCCATCACACTTATCCCCATGTTACTCCTGTGTCCGAAGTGGGAGGAGGGTACCATGATCCGAACAACACATGGCAAGACAAGATTTTGTCTTATTTTGGAGATTAAAGGGACTATAACAATGAGTCCCGAACCTACATGGACAACTCCACTTTATGGCAAGGCAAGAAGAGCAACGGGATAGCTTTGTTGTGAGGCAAGGCGATGTGAATGCAAGAATGACACAAAGGGATAACATGGAGAGTGGCCAAAGGGCCTTCCAACAAGTTTATGAAACAAGAGAGAAAGAAAGGGAGGCCTACCACCGACAACAAATGGCCGAGCATGAACGGTTAAAGGGTGAAATGAACCAACAAATCCTCCTCCACAAGGACACAACACTTATCTCCATGACTCCCTTGAAAATGCGATAGCTTATGAGGAGACCTATGACGACCTATGACTTCTGTAGTGCCATCTTTGTCATGCACATCCAAGCTCACCCCGACATCGTTCCCTCCATCACCGAAGAACAAGTATAACAAGGGCAACAACAAAGAAGATCTACCACCGGCTAGAGATGTCGACGGCTACACCATTGTGATGGTGAGGCCTGTAGCTCCCGCCACCAAGGATGAGCCCATTTGATGATGCTCTCCTTCACATTGAGGAAAATGTGTTGTTAAGTGTGGGGAGAGAGAAATGAATTGTAATATATGTAACTTCACTCTTTTGTTGATGCATTTCGTTAAAAAAAAAAGTGAGAAAAATGAAAATCTCTAGGTGAAAACCCACAAGGGTTGGCATCTAAGCAAATGTGTTGTTAAGGCCTGTAGCTCCCGCCACCAAGGATGAGCCCATTTGATGATGCTCTCCTTCACATTGAGGAAAATGTGTTGTTAAGTGTGGGGAGAGAGAAATGAATTGTAATATATGTAACTTCACTCTTTTGTTGATGCATTTCGTTAAAAAAAAAGTGAGAAAAATGAAAATCTCTAGGTGAAAACCCACAAGGGTTGGCATCTAAGCAAAATTGGGAAGGTGGCCGGAGACGGAATAAAAACCCAAAAGGACATTCCGGTCAAAATCAAAAATCGAGTTGCGAACCACCAATGAGAGAAAAGGAAAAGCTAAGGTGAAAACCCGAAAGAGCACCTTAGGCAAAATGAGGGAATTTCGAAAAAAATGGAAAAAGAGAAAAGAAAAGAGAAAATTGAAAAACATGGAGGGATAAGGAGGGTCTTGGAAGGAGGTTAGACTCGGATTTAATTTCTTTTTGAGTCACAAAAATATATCCCAAATTGGTGGATGGATTGCTAAGTTGTGAATCTTGTGGTGTTCTCCAACTTAGTAACCATGATTTGTATTGAATGGAGTGATAAGGGGGTGATATAAGTGGGAGTATGTGATGTTTGATAGGAGGTTGTATAGGTCACTTTGCTATTGCCTTGAGATAAGGCTAGGGTGACCATTTCTCATGCTATTTGGTGATATAAGGAGGGCGGTTGTGGGATGATGAGTCGGAGTTGGTGTTGTGTCTTGTTTAGAGGCTGATATAAGGAGGGGGAGCGAGTGAAGAGTGAGTCACAAAAACCTTGAGTCTAGAATTTTCGTTTTTTTGGTTTTAATAGGTGGTTGTCAAAGAGGGAGTTATAAGAAGGTTGTTGTGAGGGAAGAGTGGTTAAACTCTGCTACACTCACCGCATGGACTTGTATCCCATTTGCTTGTCTTGAGTTTTACCGGGACGAGTAAAATTCTAAGTGTGGGGGAGTTTGATAGTACAATATAGTGTCAAGTTAATTAGGTTGTTTTAGTGTCGTTTTTATGTTAATTACAGGTCATTAGTTAGCGTTTTGTAATAAGTACCTTTCACTTTGTTTGGTGGTAATCTTGTTGAGTTGGGCCAATTACGATATGGTACCATTAGGATTAAATAAGCCACGAGTCCAAGGAAGTCAAGGCGGGTTTTTAAGTCAACAAAAGTCAAGCAAGGGCGAATTTTGGAGCATAAGTTACAGGCAAAATGGCAGTATGCCACGGTAGTCTTTAGTCCTGAGTCTCTGTTCTGTGAGGGTCTGGTGAAAGTTGTAACCTGAATTAGCGACATCAGGGTATTTTTTTCAGAATGTGCTATGAACAGAATACAAAATTCGTGCTCGTTCTTGTTATTATAAGTTAAAAACTAGAATGTTCTATCAACACAATGTTCGTCATGGGTATTTTTCATCATAGGTAAGGTTGTGTCCATCCAACCCCCTTACCTCGCCATTAACGACATCCTTTGAAGCAACAAGCAAGTTTTTTACTCCAAGGATAGTAAATATAGAGGAAATCGAGGATGAAATAATAGAAAGCATTGAAGGTCAATGATTGTTATTTCTTGTTCATTAAGTGTGTCTTATAATATGACTGTTGATTGAAATATATACAATAGTACGCAAGTCATTACCACTCAGTGTACTCTAGTGTTGGGTTATTTTGTGTCCTCATATTGAGTGTTTATATGATTCTACTCGTGCGGTTGTGCACAAGAGCTTGAGATTGATATGTTCATATGCTGTCCTTCATCGGTAGCAGTTTTAATCTGGCCTCTAGTTTTAGAGTTCTCTATGGATAGTAACTTGATTTGTACTAGTTACATGAATTGGAGGTTTCACATGGAAGTTTTAGGGCAACTCCTCCAAAACCGGTTTTCTGGTATTTTCTGAAGCGTTTCTAAAACTAGCAGATATGGGGACATCAAGGAAATTTTCTTAGATGGTGCCAAAGGGGAGGGTGAGAAAGACATGGAATATTTCTTCGACGTCTGGTTTAATATGATACACCAACTGCAACCTGGAGCTTTAATCTTTTCTGATGCCGGACCTGACCTACGCTGGGTTGGAGATGAAGCTGGTGTTGCTGGATCTACTTGCTGGTCTCCTTTTAATACAAGTGCTGCAAAAATTGGAGACGTAGATACTCAGTAAGTTTTCTAATTCTGTAGTTAAAACTGAACTATTGCACATTCTCTAATTACTATGTACATGGCTGATATATGTAGCACGTTCTGGGAGAGACCAACAACAACAACATCAGAGCCTTAATCCCAAAATGATTTGGGGTCGGCTGACATGAATCATCTTTTCGAACCGTCCATGGGTGAACGCACGCCTCAAAATGCGAATAAAAAAAAGGAAAGATGAAAAACAAAAAGGAAGAACGAAAATGTAATGGAAAGTCAAGGTGAACTTAGGGGTTTTTAAAATCGAATTCCATCTTTCTTTTATAAAAACTTAAAATTTATATCGAGAGAAAAGATTAAAACGATTTTTAAAAACCGAAATAGAGTTAAAGATCCGGAATGAACCAGGTAAAATCTATAAGAAAGTGGTTGGTAAAAAAGTGTAATAAAGGGGAGAAAAATAAATAAATTAATTTCTTTAAATTAAATAAAAAAAACACTAAATCTGTCAAAAAACATCAAATACTAAAAATCCACATGTATCATTTCCCTCCATTGTGCCCTCACCGTCACCATACTCTCCTCAAGCCCCAGAGCTCTCATATCGTGCTCTATCACTCTCAACCATGTCTGTCTCGGTCTTCCTCTGCCTCTAGGGACCTTTTCTGTTCTCCAAGTCTCCAGCCTCCTAGCCTCCTAACCGGGTGCGTCCATAGGTCTCCTTCTCACATGGCCAAACCATCTTAGTCGGTTTTCCATCATCTTGTCCTCTATTGGCGCCACTTTTACCTTTTCCCTAATCACCTCATTCCTTAACCGATCTTTCCTTGTATGTCCGCACATCCACCTCAACATGCGCATCTCCGCCACACTCATCTTTTGAATGTGACAATGCTTCACGGCCCAACACTCGGAGCCGTAAAGTAGGGCGAGTGCCTAATTGTCGTGCGATAAAATTTTCCCTTTAATCTTTGGGGCATATCTTTATCGCATAGGAACCCTGAAGCACTCTTCCATTTCAACCATCCCGCTTTAATTCTGTGAGCCACATCTCTTTCTAACTCCCCATCTTTTTGAATAATAGATCCTAGATATCTGAAGAAATCTGAACCCTCAACAACATTCCCATCAAAAATAATACTCCCCGCCTCTGTCGATCTCAACCCCGCCACCTTAGTGAATTGACACCTCAAATACTCGGTCTTACTCTCTCGGCTGAACCCACGAGTCTCTAAAGTCCGCCTCCACAATTCCAACTTTCTCTCCACCCCTTCTTTTGTCTCATCAATCAACACAATATCATCAGCAAACATCATACACCAAGGGATGTCGTCCTGAATATCCCTTGTCAACTCATCCATAACTATAGCAAAGAGAAAAGGACTAAGTGCGGAACCTTGATGCACCCCGATGGTAATAGGAAATTCTTCCGTTCTCCCAACATTAGTGCGAACACTTGCACTATCCCCCTCATACATGTCCTTTATGAGGTCAATATATTTTCGCGACACGCCCTTTCTCGCCAAAGCCCACCAAAGTACTTCTCTTGGTACCCTATCATATGCCTTTTCCAAGTCAATAAAAACCATATGTAAGTCCTTCTTCTTGTCCCGATGGTATTCCATCAACTGTCTCATGATAAAAATCGCATCCATAGTCGATCTCCCGGGCATAAATCCAAATTGGTTTTCCGAGATGTCTACACGTTCTGGGAGAGACCATTGAAACAAATAGGGCCATCAAGAAGTATCCTGGCATTTTTTTTATATAGTTTAGCATAATTTCTATAAAAGCTAGTCGCGCTCATTTTTTGAAGAATGGAGTTGTAGCTACCTTACTTGTTCATACTTAAGTCCTCGTTAAGGAAGATTACAATACTTTAATCCTCTTCAATTATCAGGATTAAACACATACTTATAAAATCTTACATTCCTCATTTAATAAATGGTTCATTGATTCGTTTCACATGTAAAACCATATCATATACGATGGTACATTTTTGAAGTATATGGGAGGATGATTCGCATTTCACGTCATTTACAACACCTTATGTTTAAGTAGGAGAACTACCTATTCCCACAGTTTACAGAAATGGTCCTTTTTAGTTGTAAGTTTACTTCCGATTCCTACCTTTGAAGGCATATTATTTGTACACTGTAGACGGAAAGTACAACCTTAATTTTTCTGTGAAAACTGTAAGACTGCATTTCTTGCCTTCATTTCTAGTAGAGCTAAAGACTCCCTATTTATTTGGATGCCATCACTAAGATAGAATAAAGCAAAATGGATCATTAAAGAGATTGTTCGTCTTTTTATTATGAAGTGACAGTCATTTAATACATTTCTCGACATACTTTTTCACTATGAGTCATCTTGAAACGGCCTCTTTGTATCCAATTGTAGTCCCATCCCCTATTGTTCTTGTTACACTACGTTGCCCTCATTTACCATATTAGATTGAGCTCCTGCTCTCCTTCTTGTATCTTTCTTCGTCAATGAAGTATTAACCAAATGCTAAAATGTGTCTAATATGTTGAACTTGAAAGGTATGCACGCGAAGGAGATGAACTCGGGCAAGAATGGGTACCTGCTGAATGTGATGTCTCGATTAGACCGGGTTGGTTCTGGCATCCATCAGAAGCACCAAAGTCTGCTCACACACTTCTCGACATCTACTATAAGTCGGTGGGTCGGAACTGTCTATTACTTTTGAACGTGCCTCCGAACTCTTCTGGCCTAATATCACCAGAAGACATACAAGTGCTTCTAGAATTTTCTGAACTTCTTAGTTCGATATTCTCCAAAAATCTGGCTGAGCGTGCCATGATAACTGCCAGCAGTACTCGTGGAGGCGGAGATTCTCTGTTTGATGTTTCCAATGTCCTTGAGGAAACCATCTACACTTACTGGGCCCCGGCAGAGGGGCAATCTGACTGGATGTTACATGTAGATCTCAAGAAAAAGGTGAAATTCAATGTTTTGCAACTTCAAGAGCCTATTCAACTAGGGCAGAGGATCATAAGTTTTCATGTAGATTGTTTGAATGACAAGGGCGAATGGCATACAATGGTAGATGGAACTACAATTGGATATAAAAGACTCTTGCTATTTTCTGAAGTAGAAACTCGGCACCTGAGGCTTGTCATAGACCAGGCGAGAGCGGACCCTCTTATTTCATTTTTTGGAGTTCATCTGGATCCTTATTCAAAAATGACTAAGGACGATTCAATGTTGAAACGTACCAAAAATCCTCAACAAATTGAGAGATCTGATTCAATATCCTACTTTATTTGAGCACAAGTTTCTGAGATCCCAAATCTAGGCGATTGTTGCTTATTTCAGCTGTCTATGTCGTTGCGTGCTTAAACCAGAGTGCATTGCTTACTGCTCTCGCGAGTTCCCATCTCCTCTGAATAGTCAACATGCAGTCATTGTAAACCGTCCGTGTTTCTATACAGGCACGATATATTGGTTGAAGCTGGTTGTGCAACTTAGAATGCATAACTATAACTGATAGGATGCAAAAAAGTACATGATCAGCAAGGGATAAAAGGGTGCAGGAATTGTTGTCACTCTGAATTAGACACTAATAATGCCATTTGTTGTGAATTTGAGTACCTCTGAAATTTAAGACATTCATCTCTGTTGACTCTTGTTCATATTGGTCTATTTATTTGTAAGGAACGGAAGGGACTAAAAATAGTCAACTGCTAAACGGCGTCGACAAATTACTTTGCACCACCGACATTTCCATAGCTTTTTCCAACTCTACCCTTCTCCCTCTCTCTCTTCTTCAATTAAATCCCAGCTCCCTCGTTCATCTTCCAATCTCACTTCCTCTCTCTAATCTCAACTTCAATAACAACCAAACCGTCAACATCATGAGTTTACTACGAGTAATTTTTTTTTTAATTGGAATAAATTTACGCTTATGCTTAAGTTCAAATTTTGTAGATTTTACTAATTAGAAACAGTTTTATTATAATTAGCAAGAATTAGAGTAGGAATCGAGTCAGGTTGAAATTGGTGAGAAAATCTTTTGTAGATTTCGGCATCTTAGTTAAGGTATATGGTAGAAGGTTCGGTGGTGATCAGTATGTAAATTATGAGGGGGAACATAACGAGGTCTTGAAATGGAATGCACAAACTTTCCTTAGGTTGACAATAAACTATATTGGTACTCAATATAACCTCTTTCAGATAATGGAATATGCAGGAAGCATAAACTTTGGCATGACCAAATGTTATGATTTGAATACTATAGCCAATTTGAGAACACTAATCTCATGATGTGTAGTTACAATTACAAACAAGGCGCAAGTGATAGCTGATGATTCTAGTTGCAACACCTGAACAGTTACAAGAGGAACTTACAGTAATCCAAAAAAAATTCCCTAATTAATTTTGATATCACGCAGCAGCCGAGCGGCCATGGCTCCACATCTTCTCGCTTCCCAATCAGTAAGATCTCGATCTGGGAGAGCCGCAGATGGTGAGCAGTCTTTTTGAAGACCATCTTCATCCATTTGACTACTTTGTCCATCCTCTTTACTTTTTGTCTCCATACCCTCAGATGCCAGGTCTTCTCCTGGTGCAGCTCCACAAGTCTTGGCTCCCATTATGAAAAGCTGAATACTTTCATGCTGGTATTTGGAGTCCATCTGCAAAACAACATGAGCTGATTTTAAATTAACTGTAAATGATCAATCATCATTGCTTCTTAAGCTACCTGTGTTTCCCTCCCTGTCTGGTCTCTGGAAAACCCGTATTATGAAAATCACCAGATGGGGAAAAAAAATCATCCAAAATAATTCACTAACATTTAGGTTGATAGGTTGATAAACCGAATAATGAGCAATGTCCTAAATGTTCACACAACATTACCCCAGTGCCTCAATGGCTCACACCTGGGAGAGGTCGTGGTGAGGGGGAATGTACATAGGCTTAGCGAGTTAGAGAGAGATTACTCTTGGACGACAAATAAAAAGTAAAGGTTTAGGATTCAACAGAAATATCTGGCCGCAAAATTTTGTGAACATTAGGAAGACACCCTCCGCCTTTTCTTTAAACAGTTACCTGTACATTCAGAGCATTGTTGCATGGTGCACTATTCGTTTAGTTTGGGGGACAACTCCAAATTCACAAGTGACATCTACCTACTATGACTACTAGCACAAGCTAGAGATTTAAGAATATGGGGTTAGTTTTGACTCATTGTACTAAAGCGGAGTTGTTTAAGTTCAAATAATTTCAGATTAAGAATTAACATACCACATTTTATACACACTTGTGGGTTGGAAACCCCACTACCTTAGATGTGGCTCCGTCATTGTCTACCCCGAACAGGATTCAGATATGGTCAACCTAGTTTGTAATTGAACTCAATTCCAGCGAAGACTATTTGAGTATTTGGTTCAGGATCGGCTGGCTAAACCTAAAACCATGCAATCTCGTTCAAAAGTGTGCTGAAGAGCTTCCTGCTCTGCTGTTGTACTGTACTACAACTAGGGCAGAGCAAAAAATCCGATTATCCAAACTGATCCGATATCTGATCCGTATCCGATCCGAATTTTTGGATATCTGATCCGAAAGTTAAGTTTGGTTTGGATATCTGATCCGAAATCTTTGGTTTTGGTTTGGATATGGATATTAGAATTAAAACATTTGGATATCCGATTTGATCCGAAACTATAGCTTTCTAATATAATTTCGAGAAAATAAAATTTTATTTGATATACAACTTAATTAATGTTAAAATATTAGAGAAATATATAGGCGGTACTTAAATTTTATAGCGAGAATATTGGAATAAGAATATGAAAGAAAATCATCTTGTAAAACTATGAATATAATCGTGTTTCAAACTTAATTTTAAAATAATTTCAAAAGTATGGATATCCGATGGATATCCGCATCCGATCCGATTATTTTGGATACCCGAACATTGGATATCCGAGACATTTGGTTTGGATATTGGATATCTAACTTCAGGATTTCTAATATGGACATCCGATCCGAACTAGCACTTTGGATCAAATACCCGATCTGTACTCTGCCCTAACTACAACTAACAAAATACAAAGCCAGTTTATCTATTTTATGGAGGCGACTGCTCAAAATATCTATCAAATCTCAAGAGAAGCCTGAATTTATGGCGTTGGTTTGTTGAGACTTGAGACGTGAGTCCATGACCATAAGCTGGAAGAGGTACCAGCTATCTCAAAAACAACAATCAACAATGACAACATTACAGTGTGTCTAAAAGTTACCTGCTGCAGGCAGAGTAAGGGTGATCCGATGTAACCTTACCCTTGTGTTGGAAACACCAACGAGTTGTTCCCAAATGACTAGATAAGATTGTGTCGAGAATTGTGTCAACTAACGCAACTTCACAGTATAAGAACTAAGAAGCACATTTAAACACGTTCTCAATGAAAGGAATAATCCCTCTATCCACATTTAAACTTCCTACTTTCCCTTTTGGGTTGTTCATCTGTAAACTTCTTACTATAAAACATTTCTTTTTATGGTTATGATTTCTGACCCCACATTTTCTTTGCTTTCATTTTCTACCACTTAATTTTATAACCAAAGAAACATAAAGATTAAAATTGGGTGGAGGGAGTAATAAATAAACTAATAAAATGCTACTTACCTTTGCTCTTGGAACACTCTTTACATCAAAGTTGTCTTTCCACATTTGAAGCATCTTCTCATGAACACTTGTCGAGCGTATCTCATAACCTAGCTGTTTCAACGATTTCCAAAGGGTAACTATCATGTTCAGAAATACTCCGATGATTCATACACTACCTCAATTGTACAAGTTCAGTCAATATCTTACCACTATGGTTGTGCGCGGTCCAGACAAAGCACAAATTGTTTGCAACAGTGGGTCAAGGAGATGTTCTGCATAAACCTACATATCTTAAAATTAGAAATAACTGCCATCTTGAAAAACATGTCACAGACAACGTAAATACTCACGCATCAGCATACCTTGCATAGACAAAGTTGTGGTGACTGGTGAGACAGACAAGCAATATAACTACGCAAGCCACAAACATCTAGCAAAGATTAAAAAATAAGCTTGTATGAAGTTATCTAACTAAGAAACAAAAAGATCCACTATTCGCTTTTTTTTCCCATATTTATAATCGAGCCAAAGAGTCATTACTCTTTGGTTCTGGATTATGATGGAATAGAAAAAAAAAATGGCTCACTAAAGTGGTTGCGCTTCTTTCTCTGGTGAAGTAGCGATCATTCAGTGTCTCGACGCAATCTCACCTTGGGTCATTCGGAAACATCCTTTTTGTGTTGCTAACACAAGGGTAAGGCTGTGTATATCCAACCAACCCCCAACCCCACCGCACCCCACTCCGCGCAATTTGCTGGACCATTGAGGCACTAGAGGAGTAATGTTGTTGAAACATAGAAATACGGCATTTAGTTTCAAATCACCGCATTATGTGGGTAGACCTGTGCACCACGAGAGTGTGTGGACGCGGTGCAATTTTTACACCTACTGTCCAAATCATTCTCAAATCACGAAAAATACATGTAAACAACACATGAAGGTTTTAGGCTTTCATGAAGACAGCACAGTGAGAGCCCTTTCATCATTTGTCACCTCACTAGCTTATTATAATCAGATTTTTACAATAGAGTTATAAGTAAAGCTTGAGTCACTAGCCCTTTGTTTGGTTACAAGTTGAGGCGGGGAGGGACGATGTGAAGGGGAGGGCATTTTTTTTTCAAATATTTCCACTTTCCTTTTTCAGCTCATTCACTAGATTCTTACTATTTTCTAAAATCACAAAAATAAACCCACAAAATGACCAATTTAACCTCATAATAATACCAACCCACCGTATTCTTGCCTTCCTCACAGGCGCAACTCCCCGAGTCCACTATACAGCATCCCCATCACCACCAGCAGTCCAATACCCCATCACCACACCACCACTCGCCAGCCACAAGTTGCCGGCCACCATACCCCATCACTACCAGTCTACCACCACATTACACACTTACCACCACTCACCAGCCACCACACCCACCATCACCACAACTTTCCCAAAGCCAGCACCACTACCACCCATCACCCACCCACCAATACTCATTCCCAAGCTACAATTACACCACCGCCACCGCCATTAAACTACTGACCACAACATAAGAGAAATGGCCACCACAACCAGGAGGGTACATGGCCGGAGAACACACTTATGGTGACCATCTTTGAAATCTACTTGTATACCCTAGTAGATCTAGGATTTTATTTTGGGGTTGTGGAGAGAAGAAAAAGGGAAGAAGGGGAGTGAGAAGGAGGGTGGCAGTGGCACCGGAGGGGAACAAGAGAAATGACGAGGGTGGAGCCGAAGGAAGGCAGTGTTGGTGTCAGTTGGGACAGTGGAGAACAGTGGAGTGAGGAGCAGCCGGCACGTGAGGAACAATGGGAGTGTGGAGGAGCGCGGTGGTGCTGATGGTGGTCAGGGGGTTGGTGAATTCACGCAACGTCGGCGGTATGGGAAATTGGGAAGTGGTGGTAGAGGTGGTGGGCGATACTCGCGATACAGATGTTGTGGGGTAGGCTTTTGGATGGAGTAGGTGAAATAAAATAGGTTGTGGACCTTGTGGATCATGGGTAGGTGGGCGGAGGGGTATTTTGGTGAACATCTTCTATTCTACCATCATTCTTAATAGTTGCACCATTTGCAAATGGTATCTTCCCATAGAATAGGAGGGGGTATTAAATATTGACCGCTATGCGACTTAACAGTCACGTGAAGAATATTCAGCTCACCAAGACAACAGTTTCGAACTTTTTGAGGCATTTCAAAAATATCGGAAGTGTAATCAATATTTGGACATCCCATAACCCGGACTGATTTCTCCAATTTCCCTCCCCTTTATTTCACTCAACCCAACCTACTATAAGATAAAAAAATACCCCTCCCTTTCCCTCCCTCTCCGCCCTCGTCTCCTCCAAATCCCTCCCACCGAAACAACGCAATTGTAAATTCAAGAGGATACCTACCACATCAGTGCCAATCACATAGTCAAAAGGTGGATCAACAGCTTGAAGGTGATCTTTATTGCCCCAGTCCAGTTCAGCAACCTTGATGGAGCCAAAGGAACCTACAAGTAACAAACATAATATATAGTTAGTAATCTGAAGAATAAAAATACAAGCACCTTGAAGAAGTGAGGAATGATACGAAGTACTCTTCTAGAAATATGCTAAAATACTATGTGCTGGTTAAGGGAAAGGAAAAAAAAACGGAGAGAGAGAGAGAGAGAAGAGTATAGAAAAAACATAAAAGGAAACACAAACCTGGCACAACGGA
This sequence comes from Silene latifolia, assembly GCF_048544455.1. Taxonomy (NCBI): domain Eukaryota; kingdom Viridiplantae; phylum Streptophyta; class Magnoliopsida; order Caryophyllales; family Caryophyllaceae; genus Silene; species Silene latifolia. Next base: position 54,315,315 of record NC_133527.1, on the reverse strand, counting down.
ATAGAATGGAAAAAAGTCCAACATTACCACTCACCTAGATTCCCATTTGCCTGCATAATTGTAGAAGTATTACGTTTAACATTCCGCTGTAGCAGTGGAACAACTTCTTTTTGGTCAGTTGTGATCACATCACACCCTAGCATTGCCATTCCTGATAGGAGATTAACGAGGGGAGAAAATGAATAAAAAACTATTAATGGAAGTGTCAAAGAAAAATATGTAAGGGTCTTCAATCTTAAAGATAATCCAGTTGTTGAGATATTACAAACAGTTGAAACTTACCAAAGCCAGCAACTCCACAACCAGCCCCAAGTTCAATGACTCGTTTCCCATTGAGTTTAGATGGGCAAAATCTCCCTTTTCTACAATTCTTTTCCTGGAAAAATGTAATACAATCAGATATTCACTTGTTAAGCATATCTGATACTAGTCAAATGCTGCATAGAAATTTACTTGAAAAAAAATGAGGGAATGACCAGAACTGAGTAAATATAATGCTGCATTACAGTGATCAAAACAGTAAATTGTAAGAAATTGAGTTGTAAAAAAGCAGATAAGAAATCCAGCAATACTAGAATAATAGAGTAACACAAAAATCCATATTCTTCAACTATGATATGTGACCATATACTTTGAAATTAAAGTCCTAACATTTATAATCCCTTGTGTTTGGCGTGAAACTAGGAAAGTAGCATAGAGGGAGGGGGTTGGAAACTGACCATATACTTTGCAAAGACCATAGATGCATCCCATACAGTAGTTCCCAAATGTTTGGAATTAGGATCCTGTAGTAGGAAAAACAATTAATCAAAAATGAAAGACATGGAAACAAGTGATGATGTGTCTTGGTAGGGGTAGTGGGAGTACCTGAGAAAAGTGGAGTTGATGACCCAGTAAGTCTATTTTAACAACTGATGTGTCTGGTAAATTTAATCTGTGTGTGTACCATATTAAAACCTATGAATGAATGAAAACCCAGATTCAAAAGAGTAGACAATAAATAAATAAAATACTACCTGTCAGAGTCCATGGTTGAGTTCAACAATCAACATTTGAATCCAATAATGTCTACTGTCACAACAGAAACCCACAATATATAAGAAATCAGGAAACAACACAAGTAGCCACCGAATAACTACAAATCAAATTGATATCGACTTTAATGTATAATCAAGCAAAATCAAAACTCCAGGATTTTGTGTTTTATTATACGCATACCTCAAGGAAGGAAGGACTTCTTGTATTTTCTGTCAGATCGCCCAAACCGGAATTGGGAATCAACAACACTATTTCAATTTTAAAACAGAGGCTTTGTGTCACGGTCCGCTACTTTTGCCGGACCGTGGCGCGCACCCTTGCCCGTCTTAAGGCAAGATGCAAGCGACAAGGATCTTCGTACCAGTGAGGGATCGCCCACTAGCACGATACTCGGGTCACGGGGTGTGAGTCGGGATCCTAGTGTCGGTCCCGCAAACACGGCTTGTTAGAAAAGTGAAGGAAAAGAGTCGTTCACAACAAAAAGCAAACAAAGCGAATACGAAGGCACAAGATAGGAAGTAGATTTTCATTCACTAAGACTTTCCTAAAGAGGAAATATGATAGTTACATCCCCAGTAGCGAGGAAACATTGATTTTCTGAGTTTAGTTGGAATAGCGATATACCTATTTATGGAAACCTATTCTAAAACTACTAAGAAAATACTTACTACAAATGTACAAGGAAATGAAATTACATAAGCATAAATAAATCTAAGGGTTCAAGTGTGCGGATCGTCACACTCTCCCCCACCTAATCTGTTGCCGCCCTCGGCAACACAAAAATCTTGAATGGTGCTTTGGTGAGACATCCTCGGTGAGCTCGACGTCCATGCGGTGTTGGGGATTGGCTTGTACAACTCGGCTTGAATGTGCGCTTCGTCCCAAACAATGACCGGCCTCTTCGTCCCCTCAAGGATAGGCTGGAGTTCCTTGACATAGAAGCTGCCTAACATCATGTTCTCCAAGTTCACCACGTGCTCCTTGTCTCTCGGGAACGTCCACTTTTTGCTTGAAAAGTCCTCTCTCGGGATTCCTTCAAGTACGGCCCCAACGGACCTTCATCTTGTCTCTCGTCACTTCAAGACACCGCATTCAAGGGAATGTGAGATCTCCGGACGCCGAATCGGCATTTCGGCGCGGCCTCTGATGGTACGAGGCCTTCTTTCTTGGGTCGACCGACATGAGCAAAACCAGGACGTCGATTCAAGACATCGACGCGGCCCCCGATGGTACGAGGCCTTATCTCTTGGGTCGACCGACCCGCAAACCAGGACGTCGATTCAAGACATCGACGCGGCCCCCGATGGTACGAGGCCTACTTCTTTGGGCATCTCGGCCCTCATTGTCTACTCCTCGGTGAGGGGGTAGACTCTTCTTTCGTCCCCCAGGCCACTTAGCATCGTAGTTAGCCTGGGTCTTGTTCGCCCTCGGCTCCACCGAACCTTTAGGCATTCTCCAAGGTTGCATCCCTTGTTTCGGCGTCGGTATCACCCTCATAGCCGAAATTCGATGCTGCCCCTTGTCTTCGTCGCTGTCTACCGTCTTCACTACGATAGACCCCATTAGTAGCATCGATCCGTCACTCGGTTTCAATACCACCAATGCTTTCTGAAAGAACTGCATCCCGAGTACTAACTTGAAGTCATCCAACGGAACGGTGGTGAAGTCGAGCTCCCTTGCCCACTCACCCACTTGGACCGCGACCTTCTTAGCCACTCCTTGGACGCGTCTCATTTTCCCATTGACCGCTTCAGCGGTTTGTTAGCATCCCGAGAACTAGTCCCAACCGATCCGCTTCCTCTTTCGTAACAAAGTTATGGGAGGCGCCCGAGTCGATCAAGGCTCGTGCTTGCTTCCCATTCACCATCAAGTCCACGTACATGAGCCCGTTGGATTTCTTGGCGGAGGAATCTTCGTATTTCCCCATCGCGCTGATCCGTTGGAGTGAGCCCATCCGTGGTTGGTCTTCACCATCACTCGAGTCTTCGTTACACTCTTGGTGATAGTCGGCCAACGCCCCATCAAGACGTTCTTGAGCCCCTTTCGGCATCTCCTTGAACATGGCATTGAACTCCGCTTTGCTCAGACAATCGGCCATCTTGTGAGGACCCTTGCACACAAAACACGCGAACGGTCTCTTCGTCGTGGAAGCAGTAGAGTTTCCCACCTTCGAAGACGAGCTTGAGGGCGAGTTTGTAGTGCTCGCCGATTGGGCTTGACTTCCTTGTGAGCGGAACCGACTGTTCCCAACTGAAATGGCGTTGTTTTGTGGCCTTTGTCCATTGTACCCACTTTGTGACACACCAGTATTCCCCGTTGGTGCCACAACTCTTGGTGCCTCTCGCTCCCCGTGAAAGTCGAGCAGGCGCTCCGCAGCCGATATGGCCGAAGACAGAGTTTTGGGATTCTGCCTCATGACCTCCTGTTGAGCCCACCTCTTCAACCCATCAATGAATTCGAATGTCCTGTCCGTCTCGGACATTTCGGTAATCTCGAGCATGCATGCTGAGAATTCCCTCACATATTCTCAGATTGATTTGGTGTACTTGATTTCCTTCAACTTCTTCCGAGCAACAAACTCCGTGTTCTCGGGGTAGAAGTGGTCCTTCAAGATCTTCTTGAAGTCGGCCCACGATGTCACCGTAATCGTGCCCGCATCGATTTCCTTGTACCTAGCCCTCCACCACATCTTGGCATCGTCGACTAGATACATGCTTGCAGGGACAACTTCCGCGTCTTCGTCGAGCCCACTTACTCGGAAGTATTGCTCCATATCGAAGATAAAGTTATCGACCGCTTTCGAATCCCTCGCCCCATCGTAGGCACGAGGTGGAGGTGCCTTCACCTTATGGCCCCCCAAAGATTTCCCGTCGTTGGCTACCGCTTTCAAGAGTGTAGCACAAGTGTTCTCTAGCTCCTCGATCTTTCGATGGAGGTGAGCTATCTCTTCCGCCCGATCGTCGGGGATTGCATCAGTGATCACTAGGATCCGGACACCCATCTCGGTCATGGCCGACTCGTAGCCACTAACGGTCTTTTGCAACTCCTCGACGCTCTCCCCCATTCGCATCACGATTGTCTCAAGTAGGGGGAGTTTCTTATCGAGCGCTTCCTCTAAGGCGTCCACTCAGTCTTCTATACTTTCGCCCATTTTCTCGATCACGATGAACAAATGCGGCTTGCAGAAACCCGACCGAAGACCGGGCTCTGATACCAAATGTCACGGTCCGCTACTTTTGCCGGACCGTGGCGCGCACCCTTGCCCGTCTCAAGGCAAGATGCAAGCGACAAGGATCTTCGTACCAGTGAGGGATCGCCCACTAGCACGATACTCGGGTCACGGGGTGTGAGTCGGGATCCTAGTGTCGGTCCCGCAAACACGGCTTGTTAGAAAAGTGAAGGAAAAGAGTCGTTCACAACAAAGCAACAACAAGCAATACGAAGGCACAAGATAGGAAGTAGATTTTCATTCACTAGTACTCCCTAAAGAGGGAAATATGATAGTTACATCCTGGTAGCAGGAAACATTGATTTTACAAGTTTAGTTCAGAATAGCGATATACCTATTTATGGAAACCTATTCTAAAACTACTAAGAAAATACTTACTACAAATGTACAAGGGAAATGAAATTACATAAGCATAAATAAATCTAAGGGTTCAAGTGTGCGGATCGTCACACTTTGCTACCAACAGTCGACTTGCTAAACAGTAACTAATGACTTAAGGGCATGACCCTCTTTAGGAAAACTGTTTTTGCTTTTAAAAATGAATTTTTTAATAAGCTATTTCTCGATAAAATTTCTGGTGTTTGGCTTAACATTTTACAAAAAAAACGACTTCTCAACTACACTTTTTACGTAAACGGATGAAAAATGAAAATTTTTGTTGAAAAGTATATCAAGATGGGTCTCGATTTGTAGAGAATGAAAAAAATATGAATTAATAAGTATTTATTTTATTTTTTATGACATGTTTACAACATAGAAGTAGTCATTTATGCATTAAAAATCTACAAAATAAAATGAAAAGCTACAGGCACCAAATTGGTGCTTCTACTTTTGGCTCCCAAAATTGACTTTTGGGCTTAAAAGAAGTTGTTTTAACTTCTTCAAAATTCATTCTTTAGCCTAGCTTGTGCTTATTCAATGGAAAAGCACTTCTAAAAACCGGGCCAAACAGCACCTAAAAATGCTTGTAACGGAGACGGTGAAAATACACATCATTCTATGTATTCCTTCCAAGTAGACCCGCCAAACGTGTCAATCGGTCAATTCGGGCTAAGCTTGTTCGTATTTGCAAGAATTTCTTCTGATTGGGTCAGGTCAATTCGGGTTCGGGTCATTTTTGAGTGGGCTGTTTTCAAGTTATTTAGGGATAACAATCAGTTTCCGATAATAAACATCCAAGTCGAGTTTAATATATTCGGGTCAATTCTGATTTCAGGTCAGATCCGGGCCCTCATTTCGAGTGCGGGACGGGTCAGGGGTCTACCTCCAAGTCTCTCAATTCTTCTCTTTTCTTTGGTGCACAACCAATTAAGGAAATGAATTTGGACCACTCAAAACACACAACTCACGTGAAATTGAATTTGAACTACGCAAAACACACTTGACACATATTCAAAAAAGGGAAGAGATGAATACAAAAGGAAAGAGAAAATAAATGAGAGACTTGGAGAGTTGGAGGGTTGGAGGGTACCTATTATCTCATAAATAATAATTTGTGAATGATTTCCCTCAAAAAAGAATTTGTTAATGATTATTTTTTATCATTAAATAGTCACATTTTATCCTAACTTAATTGATAACTGTTAGGAAATAGGCTTGATATGGAAATATAAGTCTAGAGTTCTAGACAAAGTAGGATATTCGTTTCTGATATTTTGTTAGTTCTTAATTAATATTGTATATTATTTAGGAATATTTTCCTATTCGAAAAATAGAGATCAGATATTAGAAAGTTTATTTGTTTCCTAATAGAATTAGGAAGGTAGACTCTTTTTTGGCAAGGAGTATATTTGTACATTGTTGGGGTAGCATCCCAAGTCCCACATTGGAAAAGAAGAGAAGTCATGCGTAGTTTATAAGAGACCCACCACTCCATTAGTATGAGGCCTTTTGGGAAGGAGACCAAGAACAAATCCGTGAGGGCTTGTGTAACACCCCGACCCAAACCGGGTCGGGAGCGGTTACTTATGATAGCTCACCAAAAAAAGTGCACTTTGTTGATATGAGTAGTACTTCCAATCCCTTTAAGCACTAGTCATTTAAGCCTATCATTGGATCTCTTCAATTAACGTGGGTTGTTACAGCTTGGCCCAAAGCGGACAATGTCATACTAATGTGATGGAGTGGTGGAGGCGGCTGTTCCAACAAGTGGTATCAGAGCCGATGGTTCGACTGGGTCTAGTGTGTGGTGGAGCCCGAGGTAGTGGAGTGCCTTTGCCAATGTGGATGAGCGCCCTCGATGTGACCTCGCGATTGGAGATCTGTTGGTGCCTTGTGTCGAAAGTCTTCCTGATAATGTGATGATCGGGCGGCGGGTCCTGTTGGGTGATAACAACGGTGCAAGATGGACAGATAGTATCGTTTGAGGGAGGACAATTATGTGGTCCTTGATTTGAGGGGAGGATTGTTGGGGTATGTAGCATCCCATAGGCTTAATATGTTAGTCAACCTTGATTAATGACGAACAACTTCACCGTGACGAACTTGTCCTGACAAAGCCTCCCCTGAAACACAAACCTCTCCACAATGCTCAAGCTCATAGAGGTTTCTCTTGTTTCTTCTTCCTACTATAGCCACCGAGAACCCATTAGTGACTATAATCCTTCTGTCCCCTACATGAACGTTGTACCCAAGCGTATCTAATCTCCCTATTGAGATTAAGTTCTCGCTTAACTTAGACACATGTCTAATCTCAGCTAGATGGAGTATTTGATTGTAAGGAAGCTTTATCTTGACCTCTCCAACTCCTTCAATCTTCACCTTTTCTCCAGTAGGTAAAGTTATGAACTTCCCCTCACACTTTTCATAAGAAGATTGGAAAGCATGAACTTGCTCAATAGTACTCATACATTTGGCCGCAGTGTGGCCATCTATCCCACATATCTCGCAGGACACTTCTTGTTGAACCATATGAACCATCTCTTGCTTACCCAAAGACTGAGTAGTCTTCAATTCAGCTATTTGAGCCTGTATGGCTTCCAACTGTGCGGCAACCGCACTATCTGAGCCACTTCCTCTCTTACTTCCTCTGGGGTTACCATACTCAGATGTGTGAGTAGCTATCTGATCAATCAACTTCCAAGCATTGCCATCATTGGTGTTATCTTGGAATCTCCCATTGGCAGCAGAATCAAGTAAAGCTCTATGATCATCATACAACCCGTTGTAAAACTGGTTGCAAAGGAACCAAATCTCAAAACCATGGTGAGGGACGGACCGCACTAGTCTTTTGAACCGTATCCATGCTTCATTAAAATCCTCAGTAGGTGTAGACACCTCGTTTCTGCACCCCTCGCAAACCACCCGGTGATGATTGGGCCGCATGTTTGATTCGCGGAACGATTTGTGACAGTTCGTAAGATTATCGTCAAGTGATTGCTCAAATATAAATGTCAACCTCTTAAATATCATCTACGTGCCGATACGGTCGTTTTGGCGATAATTAGAGTACATTCGAGTCGGGTCAAAAACCGTCTCCATTTTTTTCGATAAATGTTAAATCCGAGTCGAATGTTCGAATGTTCCGGATATTTCTATTCCATATTCCTCAAATTTTATCTTTTGGCAAATAATATCCCGAAATATTCATGAGATAATCGAATTATTTCCGTCCTACCATAACTTAAACACGGAAATCTTTCTTAGCGGAGGAAACCTCACGGGAATAGACGCGCGGCCCAGTCTTGCGCCTCTTCCAAGAGACGATGGCTGCTGCGCCTCTTCGCAGCCCTTCTTTGCATGATTTACGTATCTTTTTTATATCTTTCCGAGATTCACTTCCAAAGAGTCTCCGAAACCCTATTTCTTCACGTGATTAGTATAAATAGGAGCTTTCGTTCCTCATATTTCTCACGCGAGTGTCCGCCCTTCTCTTCTCCCTTTGCATTCTAGACTTCGTTCTTACTAATTGGCGCCTACGTGCTTGGACTTCCGACCACGTAAGCTCGGATCTTTCCGGGTACCAGCCTCTCCGTTGCATGACCGACCAATTTGACCACTACACTCAATCAATCTAATTAATCAATCTTGTTAAATCGTTTTCCTCTTAAGAGGGCACTCTTTCCTTGCATTCGCGTCGAGCATCACTAATCGATCTTCTTAGTTCTTCTCGTTCCGTCAACATGTAAGTCTGAGGGTGTATTAATCTCTCTTTTATTTATTGTATTTTGATTATTGTATAACGATTGTAAGGTTTATGTCGAAAATACCATTAAAACCGATTTCTAAAACCGTCTTTAAAACCTTTTTTGCGGATTTCCAGTAGACAGACGTCGAGAAAAGACGCAGCAACCGCTGCGCCTCTTCGAAGGAGCGCAGCACCTGCTGCGCCTCTTCGTGAGGGGCCGCCGCAGATTCTCGCTTCTTTTCTTCTTCCCCCGTCCTCTGTAATTCGTCTTAAATTTATTTCTTTTGTTTTGTTCGTCTGTTAATTCGTTCACATGATAGTTTAATAATTCATATGTATATTAACCATCATCATTAACATGCTTAAATCGTCATAAATCCGACTCAAATCCCAAATAATCAATATTTGCGGGTTTTCGTCATTAAATTCAATTCGAGTTTTAGGGATTCAATTCGTTCATATTGGGTTTCTGGGATTCATTGTTGATATATTTTCACCTGTTTGTTCATTAATCCGTCGTCGTTCATCATGTTTAGTTTAATTCGTTTAGTTAGTTGGTTTAATTAATCATACATCGACCCTTCGCATAATTAATCCGTTTATTTCCGTCTCATCCATGTTTTACTGTTTTATGACCTCAATCATATGTAAATAATTCATTAACCACTTTCATCCGAGTCTAAAATCGTAATCAATCCATAAATTTACCAAATAACATTAACGATTTGCGAGTTAAACTCACGGCCAGAACTCACCCTTGGAAACAGAACACGCAAGAATGCTGCGCCTCTTCCAGGGCGATCTCTGCTGCGCTTTGTTCGAGATGAGTTCGCCTCTCGAACTCCTTTTTCGCCTTGACGTAATTAATTAGGCTACGTATTAATTAACTAATATCCGTAATATCACTAATTTCTGTCGTGTTTTATTTTCTTTTTTCTTTTCCTCAAATTATCCGTTTTAAAGGTATTTTCGACATAAATCGCCTATTCCAATGTAATTATTGTAGTTTATATTTCATATTATTATTATTTCGTATCGTTTGTATGTCTTCACATGTGAATGAACATTAATCCCAACTTCGACCCAATTGTTTGCTAAATTACATGTCAACCGACTTAGTCTAATTCTCACATGCTAGGATTAAAACTTGGATGTTGCATTGCATGCATATAGCCGACGATATATCAAGTACGAATAACTTCCCTAATCATTAGTAGAGGCCGCTATCGAGGCGGGCGGGATTAGGTGTTCGATCAAAAGAGCTTCCTAATACGTACCCTCACCCCTTACTCCAGATCTCCGTGAGCACCCATGTTCATTGGCATCCACGAGAGTCATTCTAGACATAGAATGCTAAGGGTAACGATTGCTTAGTGTTCATATCACTACTTTGTGTCTTGACATGACACGAGGTATTCGAACGGTTCCAATTTCCCATAAAAATTGGTGGCGACTCCATACAAAATGCAAACGCTTGTTTTCGAGCCCCTTCACCAAGCGCCCCCATGGGCGGCCCGCTGTCCACAGTTTGGCGACTCCGCTGGGAAAATACATTTACGTGTAGCTAAGGGTGAAACTTGAACAAGGTTAGGGAATAAGTTTGTACAAGACAATTGTCGGTTTTCATAACTCGGTCTTCCTAGACCGTTTAATTCGGCCTTCCTAGGCCCAACCCAACCCATTCGACCAATCGTCCCGTCTAAACGGTCCTAATTCTTATTTGGGCCTAAAGATGGATAGCGATTGACGTCATCCATACCATGATGCTTACTCTTGTTTGTATCAAGGGCCTTCACTACTTGAGGAAATGGACTAGGAATCGGCCTTACTCTTGTTTGGCACGAGCCTCTCCACAGACTTCGGGTTTGATGGTTCGGTATGGCAACCCACCCTTTAAACCAAAACCCTTCTAAATGCACTCAGCATCCCGTTATAATGCTTGTATAAATGTGTAAACCTTACGTGATCACCATTTCAAAACAAATCATGACGAATTTTCAAAAAAAATCAAAACCCGTTTTCAAACAAGAATTTCGAAATAGGGCCTTTAATTAGTACAAAATCCGGTCAAAACTCTGTCCGTTTGTCGTGTCAAAACTCGGGCCACAAGCCCATTTCAAACCTCACTTCGAGTCCACTCCTACAACTACACTACAGTTGACTAGGACACACATTTTTCAAAGACCTTGTCTTTCTTCAAAACTCACTCAACACAAGTGGCACACACCCACTTCACGAGTCAAAACTTTTCCTCTTTTAGCAAGTGTGATAGAATGGTCGATCGTGTTTTGATTCGTCGCCGATCTCTTATCCAGTTTCCAAGATGCCTGGGTCAAGTGATGATACGAACCTCCAGCAAATTCAAGAAAGTAATGATCGAATCCTAGCCGCGATAGCCCAAATGCAAATTACCCAAGAACAAACCTATGACCGCCTTGAGCTTATCGAAGGCCGTATCTTTGATGTAGAGGGAAAGCTACCTCCCCCTAAAGGTGGAGTGCTACAATTTTTCGATGACGAGTCTAAAGATGAGAATCCTGTCCTAGGAACAACCGGTGAGAAAAGACTCCAATACCTAGAGGAGCAATTGATGTACCTTAAGGGGGATGACATTTATAGGGAAAACAATCGCAAGTATGAAGCCGTCAATTCCAAATTGCCCACTAACTTTAGCATGACGGATATCCCTAAGTTTAAAGGACATGAGAACCCTTTGAACCACATCCGCGCCTTCAAGGACTACATGTCTATCAAAGGCATCAAACCCGAGATGTTCTTAAGGATCTTTCCTTCATCTCTTGACACCATCCCAAAGCAATGGTTCTACACTTTAGATCACAAAAAGGTCGCTACTTGGGAGGACGCCGCCATCGAGTTCTCAAAGCAATATGCGGATAATGCCGAAATCCAAGTCAATATGCGTACTCTAGAGGTTCTTACCCAAAATGACAAGGAAGGATTCACCGACTTCCTAAGTAGGTGGAGGAAGACTAGTACTCAACTAGTTGAACGCCCGGATGAGGCTACTCTTGTGGAAAAGTTTGTGGACAATCTCAAGCCCATATATGCCAACCATTTGAGATATCAAAACATCAAAACCTTCAAGGACTTAACTGTACTAGGGACACAAATTGAAGACGACATCCGTAAAGGACTCTTGTCCAAAACGGTAGGTCGAGGATATCAAGGGTCCACAAGTCGTTCATACGGCTCTACTAGCAAGACTGACGAAGTTAACCTTCTCGAGCCTTCCAAGAAAACTAGCCCACCAAGGAAGTTCACAAACGTTGGAGATACGTACTCCAACGCTCTAAAAAGACTAATGAAGCAAGGTAAACTCCAACCCATTGGGCCTACTCCCGAACCTGAAAGGAAGTCCAAATTCTGGAACGAAAATTCCTACTGTGAATACCATAGGGGCAAGGGGCATGACACAGAAAAATGCTACAAATTGAAACATGTGCTACAAGATATGATTGAGGATGGCCGACTTCCAATCCCGCCTGGAGGTAAGCCCAACAACACTCAGAATCCTCTTGGAGTTCTAGTGATTACAAGTGACGAATCTACCTTAGATTGCTCACATCTCATTTCTCCCACCGAAAATGAAATTCATGCAATTGAGAAAGAAAGACTCTACTCTACCATCTCCCCTACCACTTCCGACTTCATCGCATGGGCAAGGAGTGTAGATAGACAAGTATGGGAACTAGAAAACATGGTAATGATCTTGCGCAATCCCAATGCAACACCTAAAGAGCGCGTACCATTGACCTTCTCTCAAAATGCCACTATGCAAGAAGTAGTCGCCGTGGTCGACAAGCTAGTCGATCAAATCATACAACTAGAAAGTGATATCATGAGGATGAAGGAACTAGCTGCAATCAATGGGGTTTGGGCCGATGATGATGAAGACGAGTATCTCATTGAAAACTCCTTAGTCAAAGAAATAGTCTAAAATGGTGAAGACCAAGATGTGGATCACCTAACTCGCTCGGGTCGTCCATACCAAAGCACTACTCAAAACGGTCCAACCAACGTCATCACACCAAATGACAACGAAGATGACCCCACTGATCATTTGCTCAAGCAATTACAAAGAACCAAGGCTGATCTTTCGGTCTGGCAACTAGTGGCAAGCTCCTTTCCACACCGCCAAGCTTTACTGCAAGCTTTGGCCAAATTAAATGTAGCACATAACTCTACTCCTGAAGATGTAGTCAACTTGGTCTTCCAAGAATCACCCAAGCTAAGTAATCCTATTACTTTCTCAGACGAAGACTTGCCACCTTTCGGCGCCAGTCACAACCTTGCTCTATACATCACTGTCATCTGTCTAAAGAAAAATGTGCCAATGACCTTGGTAGATGATGGCTCCGCGGTCAACGTCATACCCCTCAAAATGGCATACAAACTAGGCATGAAAGAGTCGAACTGGACTCCTACAAATCAAGGTGTACGTGCATATGACGGTACACGGCGAAAAGTGGTAGGACTTGCTAACCTAACCATAGCAACGGGACCAATCGAACGAAAGGTTAACTTCCAAATAGTGGACATCGAAGCTTCATTCAACATACTTCTGGGAAGGCCTTGGATTCATGCTTCCAAAGCAGTAACATCCACCCTTCATCAAAAGATCAAGATCCCACTCAATGGCAAAGTTGTGACGATCACTTCGTCACCCATCAAGGCCATAATCGAGAAGCAATCAAATAATCAAGTCCTTGCGGATCCCGTATACGAACTTGGGGGCTTCCAAAGTGTAAATGTCATAGGAAGTGAGTTGGCACCCTTATACTATAATCCCTACTCTAACTTGGTGGTCAACCACATACTCAAAAATCAGGGATACTTCCCTGGAATGCCTTTGAACCTGATTCGGAAGAACACCTTCGCGCCATACAAGAAAGGCAACTCATCGAGAATACCACTTGGACTAGGGTACAAACCCACAACAGAAGAAGTTCTCGAAATGCTTGCCCAAGTCCAAAATCGCAAGTATGTAGGAGTCCAAATGAGGCCATATCTCCCTACCTTGAATGGATACTTCGTTCAAGAAGGAAGTTCGGAACTCTTTCATGGATTTCCCGAACCTTGGCATTACCTCGAGAGGAAGTTAGCCGGAATCGAGATCTTTCACGATTGCTACTTCATTCCTCCAGAAACGGTTCCTACCGTCAAAACCCGTCAAGCACCTTGCTTAGACGAGCAAGCTGTGAGCCTCCTGTTTGGAGAGGACCGATTTGTTAAGGCCGCGCAGGATGAGATCATTACTACGATACTTCAAGACGATCGCTTCAACCCCACCGCATTGATCACAGAAATCGACACAAAGCAGCAGAAAGGATGGAGAAAATCAATCAAATGGACCAACAATCAAGGAAGACTCTTCAAGCTCACCACTTGAGAAGGAGAGATGTTCAAAGAAGAACCGAGGAAGACGACGAGTTCGAATCAGAATCAGAGTCGGAGTCGGAGTCAGAGTCAAAGTCTAGAGAAGTCATTAGAGAGTCTACTCCTGTCGTCATCCCCACTCCCTTCGTTTCTCCTAGCTTATTTTCAAGTAGCCACAGTAGTTCGGGAAATGCCCCATTATCGTCCCTTTACCGCCACCGACCATGGATCGGTTGGCTTCTTTGTTTCAACTTTACTCGAATCTTAATATGAATAAATCGGGTTCTGCTTACTCTTTGCGTTATCTTGAGTGCAATTCTGTTTATGATGATACCGAGGATGACCAAGACCCCGACTTGACCGAAATACCTCCCTACGTAGCCAAAGAAATACTACAGGAAGGGGAAGGGGGACCCGAATGGTGAGGACACCGAACCCATCAATGTAGGAACTGAACTAGAACCCAAAGAACTTAGGATAGGGACTACCTTGAGCTCTACCGAACGGGCCGACCTCATAGACCTCCTAAATGAATTCAAAGACGTTTTCGCTTGGTCCTACAAAGACATGCCAGGGATCGACAGGGATATCGCCGAACATAGAATTCCGATTAAGCCAGGTTTCAAACCCGTGAAACAAAAGCTCCGACGAATGAGAACAGAGTGGGCTCTAAAGATTAAAGAAGAAGTTGACAAGCAATTCAAAGCCGGGTTCATCAAAGTTTCCGAGTATTCTGACTGGGTAGCTAACATAGTACCCGTACCCAAAAAGGATGGGAGAATCCGAGTTTGTGTTGACTTTAGGGATTTGAACAAAGCAAGCCCAAAAGATGACTTCCCTCTACCTCACATCGACATATTAGTGGACAATACTGCAGACCACGCATTACTATCCTTCATGGATGGATATGCGGGTTATAACCAAATCAAAATGGCCATGGAAGACATGCATAAGACCGCGTTCGTCACCCAATGGGGAACCTATTGCTATACAGTAATGTCGTTCGGATTGATCAACGCCGGAGCTACATACCAACGCACCGCAACTACACTCCTACATGACATGATGCACAAAGAAGTTGAGGTATATGTAGATGACATGATCGTCAAATCCAAGGAGAGAGAGGGACATATTGCGAACCTTCGCAAGTTCTTCGCAAGGCTACGGAAGTACAACATGAGACTCAATCCTCAGAAATGCACATTTGGGGTGACATCTGGCAAACTCCTAGGATACGTCGTTAGCCAACGAGGCATAGAAATAGATCCTTCCAAAATCAAAGCCCTGATCGAAATGCCACAACCTCAAACAGAAAAGGAAGTCAGGGGATTCCTGGGAAAAGTGCAATACATAAGTCGATTCATATCGAAACTTACGATGATTTGCGAGCCTATCTTCAAGAAACTCAAGAAAACAGATCACACCATGTGGGACGATGATTGTCAAAAGGCGTTCGACAGAATCAAGGAGATATTGGCTAAACCACCAGTGCTCATGCCACCACAACAAGATCAACCTCTTGGTTTGTATCTCACGGTAACCGAAACCGCCATGGGTGCCATGTTAGCTCAAACCGTAGGAAGTGAAGAAAGAGCTATTTACTACCTAAGTAAGAAGTTCTTGGAATACGAGTGCAAATACTCACAACTCGAAAAGACATGCCTCGCTCTTGTGTGGGCAACAAAGAAGCTACGTCACTACATGCTTAGCTACTCCGTCAAGATATTCTCCAAAATGGATCCAGTCAAATACCTCTTCGAGAAACCCGTCCTCAACGGACGCCTGGCAAGATGGACCATGATGCTCTCGGAATTTGACCTCAAATATGTGCCACTGAAAGTAATAAAGGGTCGCGCCGTCGCCGAATTCTTCGCAGAAAATCCCATTAACGACGCATAAACTATAGATACTTGGTCATTTCCCGACGAGGATATACTTCAAACAGATGTAGACTCCTGGGACCTATACTTTGATGGAGCATCAAACCTAAGAGGATTTGGGATAGGAGTGTTGCTCATTTCTCCTGAAAGTGAGCATACACCAATCGCTGTCAAACTCGACTTCGAGGTGACAAACAACGCCGC
This sequence comes from Silene latifolia, assembly GCF_048544455.1. Taxonomy (NCBI): domain Eukaryota; kingdom Viridiplantae; phylum Streptophyta; class Magnoliopsida; order Caryophyllales; family Caryophyllaceae; genus Silene; species Silene latifolia. The sequence continues at coordinate 54,299,441 of NC_133527.1, read as the reverse complement.
AGAGTATGAGGCTTGTCTAATTGGACTACAAGCGGCAGTAAGCTTAGGTATCAAAAACCTCCGAGTGCATGGAGATTCATCACTGATCATCAACCAAGTTACAGGATCCTGGAAAATCCGAAGTGAAAGCCTAGCACCCTATCAGGCTAGGATAGACCAAGTCGCTCAATTCTTTGATCACGTAACCTACTTACACCTACCTCGAGAAGAAAATCAATTTGCAGACGCTCTTGCGAAACTTGCATCTTTGATAAACATGCCAGATTACATGATGGAAATGCCTTTGTGTATCGAACGACGGTCGGAGCCGGCTTATGTCCATCAAATTACCGATGAAGAAGAAATCGCACAGGAACTCTGGTTCCAAGCAATCCTGAATTTCAAGCTCAATGGCACCTATCCACCAGATATGGACAAAAGGGGACAACGCGCTATACGCCTACTAGCTTCCCAATACATCCTAATGCAGGGAGAATTGTACAAAAGAACACCTCTTGGTGTAGTCCTACGTTGCCTTGATCATTCACAGGCACGAAAAGTAATGGAAGAAGTCCACGACGGAGAATGCGGTCCTCACATGAGTGGACCTATGATGGCAAAGAAAATCACACGTCTAGGGTACTATTGGACCACAATGGAATCCGATTGCATCAAATATGTGAGACATTGCCACAACTGTCAAATCTTCGGGAACGTGCAACATGTCCCTCCTTCGTTGCTCTATACGATGACATCTCCTTGGCCATTCTCCGCATGGGGAATTGACATAATTGGGAAAATAACCCCGGTTTAGGAACAGGGAGGTCACTGTTTCATCCTAGTAGCAATTGACTACTTTACCAAGTGGGTAGAAGCGGCTTCCTACACCGCTCTTACGGCCAAAAATGTGGCAAAATTCATACAAAACAACATCATCTGTCGATATGGTTGCCCACATGAAATCATTAGTGATAATGGGTCCCACTTCCAAGCCGAAACCGAACAATTGCTAGCCAAGTACAAGATCAAGCATCATCACTCCTCGCCCTATCGACCACAGACTAACGGCGCGGTAGAAGCGGCTAACAAAAATGTCGTCACGATCCTCAAGAAAATGACTGACAATTATAGAGATTGGCCAAGCAAAATACCCTTCGCTTTGTGGGGGTATCGAACATCCGTCAGGACGCCCACTGGGGCTACTCCTTTCTATTTGACTTACGGCATGGAAGCCGTACAACCAGTCGAGCTAGAAATACCATCCTTGCGCATTCTGCTAGAAAGTCAAATCCCGGAGGCCGATTGGAAAAGGGATAGATACGAAGAACTCATCCTCCTGGATGAACGTAGGCTTCGTGCCTTACATAATGTCCAAACATATCAAGCACGTATCAAACGAGCTTTCAACAAAAGGGTTAGGCCAAGAAACATCAAAGAAGGAGATTTAGTTCTCAAATCGGTTAGAGCTCTTTTACCTGTCGACCCGAGGGGAAAATTCAAACCTAATCGGGGTAGGACCATATCTAGTCAAATCAATACTCCCAGGGGGTGCGGTTAGAATCACAGACCTAGACGGGAATGAGTTCTCAAACCCCACAAATCTCGACCAACTGAAACGATACTATGCCTAGAATAGGATAAAAACGCGCCTCGCGTAAACCTAAGTGTCGCTCTTGTGGCACTAAATAAACCCCCGGCCCATTTGAATGTCACTATGCTCTTGCATCTTGGCAAACTTGTCATCCTCATATCGTCAAACAAACTAAATTCGCACCTCCCGAGTAAGCAAAAGCTCATGCTTATTTTCTATGTTCATTACAAGCTCTTGCTTCGAACAATTATTCTTTTACATTTACTCGAACTACGCGCAAGGGTTTGATTTCGCTTTCTCTAAGTGAATACGTAGGCAATCCTTCACGGGATTCAACCCACCATTATATTTAAAATGTAAATAGAAGGACATTTGCATTGCATATGAAATTCGATAAGAATAATTAAAGAAAATCGGAACGGTTTCATAACCATTTAACCTTTTTATTTCATTCAATTTCTAATAATAATAGTACGACAAATAATAAAAATAGATTAGGCTAGGATTCTAAAAATCCCTCCTTTCTTATTACAACAATAAATAATAATAATAATCAAATAATAAATAAGACTTGGGCTATTCCTCCATCTTTCCCTTGCCCTTGTCGTTCTTGTCATATTTCTTGTCACGACCTCGAGCCGGGCGCTCTTGCACCACTTCAGACCTAATCACCAACGGTCTTTCTCGAGGCCTGACTCTTCCATTCTTGCCAACCACAATCTCTGCGACAGGAGTAGTCTTCGATTTCTTCGAAGGATGAATGACTTGAAACCCGGCTTCTTCTTCTCCTTCGGTCAGATGCTTCTCTTTCTCTTTCTCTCCCTCGCGCACCTTGTAATCAACGGGCTCGCGCTTCCTCAGTTTTTCGCGCTCTTCCGAAGTTGCAGCCTTCCTCCACCTCAGATAAGAGTCCGACACCCACAAGGCATTGGCGGAGAAGCTCAAGAACCACATGTTTCTTTGGGCCCACTTCATAGCCCACTCTCTTCGGCTCTCTGTAGTAAGCGCCATAGCAGTTTGCGGAACGGTGTCAAGCCTAGGAATCATCTGCTTCAACCCAACTTGCCTCATCAATCTCTCAGGGAAGATGCATATCATAAACTCCAATCCAGGAATGCGCACGGACCTAGTGGGATCTAAAGAAGACACTCCGAATGAGACTTGAGGTGCCACCACGGAACGACCCACCCGATCGCGGGCCATCATCATTCTTGACTTGTTCTTCCAATAGTCGCAGACGGGTGAAGTCCACCATGTACACCGTGTCCTCATCGAAATCATACGGGCATGATAGGAAAGTGCATGAGCTGGGGCTCGAGCAAATGGGAGCCGTTCCATAAGCCAAACCTACCAAAAAACAGGTATTAGACACCCAAAAAAAAAAAAAAAAAAAAAAAAAAAAAAAAAAAAAAAGAGAAAAAAAGAAAGAAGGGTGTCTTTTACCTGTAGGATAACGGGACTTCCCAAGAACGGCAGATCGCGGTTGGATTTCCTATTATCCAAGCCCAAAATGATCTCCCCTAAGCATAGATAAGCTGGGCTCCTGCGCAGCTCCATTTGCTCAATAAGACCCAATAGACGGGGATCACCTCTCAAATCTTCATCAACATGTCCCTGAAAGACATACACATGCAGCAAACAGAAGCCAAATGCTCTCCTCCTAGCAACATAAGAAACAGTAGGGTCGGCCCTGTTGATGAATCGGTCTATAAAATCCAACATTCTCACGCCTTTCGGGGTAACTAAGCGATCCACCTCAAGTCTAGTAAGTCCAAGCAAATCTCTAAACTTACTCTTATACCCTTGAGCAGTAGAAGGGATGACAGGTAAGTGTTCGGGGTCCCACCCGCCAATAGCAGCAATTTCCTCCGGAAAAGGACAAATATCACCTCCTGGGAACGCAAAAACGTGATAATTTGGGTCCCAATAATCAAGGCAAGCATCCAAGAGCGGTTTTACCACCTTAATGAGTTTCAAACTCAATAAAGACCCAAGGTTATAAGGACCCATATCATGTTTCTCAATATTCGAAAACTCATTAGTCCATTCCTTCAAGCGAATCTCCAAAGTATTCATGAGGATAATTTTCTCTTGAAAATTTATTGGGAGTTTTTATGTGTGAATCGACGAAGAAGAGACGGAAGAATTATATGATTTAAAGCTTCGTCGACGCTTCTATTTATACTAATTCTTTGTTTCCAAAAATCCGTCGTAACCGACTGGCTTAGGAACAGGCGCAGCACCGGTGCGCCTCTTCAAAGGGACGCGACTCATGCTGCGCCTCTTCCCTGACCTCACTTCGTGATTTCGCGTTTGGATCTTTCCTAATTCTATAAACGAATAATTTCCTATTCCTACGGGATTTTATTTTGGTAAATCCGAGAAATTTACCATGCTTCAGGTTTCCTTAATCCGCGGACGCGCATTTCGAGGCGACATCGACATTTTCCGCCATTTTTCTCACACTTTTATATTTAGTTTCATTTTAATTCTTTTTTTATTTCAACATTTACTTAGTCATTTCATTTTCTTAATTTTTTTCCATTTTCTAACTTATAGATTTCTCCTTTTCTTTTTTTTCGGGGGTAACCCTCCCTACCGTCCGGTCATTTCCGGCAAAATTTTTGCATTTTCACGTCCTTTTGAGTCTCATTTTGCACTAATTAAAGGCTCTATGTGTATATAAAAATGTATGTGTCGCGTGATTTTCTATGTAGATTTCGGCAGCATGACGGCATAAACCGTTGTCTACCAAACTTGTTCAAAAGCTAACCTGCAGGTACAAACAACACCACCCAGCAGCAAAAGGCACTCAGGCCGTCGTATATACAACAAAAAAGCAAATATACAAGCAAACTGGGGGCTTCGCCCCAAACAAGTCCAAATGTACAACTGGGGGCTTCGCCCCAAACAAGTCCAAATCCAAGTAAACTGGGGGCTTGCGCCCCAAAACAAGTCCAAAAATGTTTCAAAAACGGATGTCCAAATGTACACAAAAGCTAGTGCTGGGCACCCTCCAGCTCGGCAACCCTAGCCGTAAGAGCGGCAATCTCGGCGTCCCGAAACTCGAGCTCCCTCGACAAACGAGCCGTCTCCTCCCGAGACTGGGTCAACTCTCGCTCCAGCTCACGATCGGCCTGTGGACAACAATAAATTGACTCATGTCAATCAATTCAAACAAAACTGAAAAACCAAAGATCAAGAAGTCAAGTGAGGTTCATACCGACGACCCGACCACCAGATGAGTGCCTCGATGGCGGTAGCTCGCAGCCGGTTGGCCACCCTCCATAATGCCACGAACCGAGATGGCGCGACCTGCATTTCAAAAAAATTCTCAGCAAAATTGAACAAATTCAATCAAATGTGTTCTTACACGAAAACTATGCAAAATGGGAACTCACCCTCCGAATCGATGATCGCCAATCATCTAGGCCAAGATCCGTCTCGCCCACGTCAAAGTCACGCGGCTCGGAGATCGTCGTCCTCCCGTAGCGTCGGTGTACTCAAGGGTCTCGGGGTACTACTGGGGCTCGATGCCCGCCGCCTCAACCTCCGAAAAGACAAATGGCTCTCGTTAATCGATGATATTTCGTCGTGATTCTCGAAAATCAAAATCCAACAAAAAACAAAAGATACTCACCACTACCGGCCAATACGCCAACCTCCCGTAAAGGAACGCCGAGTAATCCTCGTCGGGGAGAAGAAGGTCGTCGCCACTAGCACCGCCCAAGTCCGCCTCCCTCTCGGCCTCGAAGGCTCCTAAACATCGTCCTAGGAGGATCGACGGGAACCGTCAACGCCCCCAGCACCGACGAGCTAACCGCTCGCCCAGATACCACACAGGACCCATCGACGTCCACAACAACAGCCGACTCGAGCTCCTAGGTCGAAGGACCTCAGCGACAAAAGGAGGCGCTCCAGCGTACTCCGCCCAAGGTCTGGGCACCCACTGCGACAATATAAGGGCAAAGGTCATTCCTGTGATCAATTTAAAACAAAGTATAAGAAGGTGTACAAATGGGATACTCACGCTGCTCAGCTGAAGAGCGTTCACATCCCGCCGGTAGACATTGTGAGAAGAACGCTTGCTCTTCGTCCGGCACATGACCCAATCCCTCACCACGGGGTAGGCCCTCTCCAACGGCTCCGTCCTCTTGGGCGCGAGGCCCGGAAAGTAAGAGTACACCCACACCTGCAAAACAGAATAGTCAATGACGATCTTTCGATCTTTGATAAAAGAAAGGAATTTACTTTGGTCTAAAGGAAGGTTCATACCTCCAACAGGAGGCCGGGTCCGACGGCGCCGGGGAGAAGTCCCCTTCTCCATCAACTCCGGACGAACCATGGCCCTCATGAAGCGGATGAGGACCGCAAAACCAAGCAGATGACCCGGTCCCAACGCCCTAGGGAACTCAGTCGAAAGAAAGGGGAGAAGCTTCGTCGACAGCCTGACCTCTCACCCTTGTCTCCGAGGTAAATCGAAGACAAGAACCACCAAAGCCACGCAGACGAGCCCTCCGCTCACATTGCACAAGGAGGAGGAGCCGTCTCCCTCCCGTCGATCACCACCGATGCCGGGGTCTTCCCCGCAAAGTAATCTCGAACGTAGGTACTGGGTACCAAACCCGGCACCGCAACAGCCTTCGGCGACAGGTTCCAGCCGATCAACCTCCTCGCCTCGGCCGAATCCGCCCTCATGCCGTCTCCGCCACACCATCTCCTCGATCCCGCACGGCACAGAAATCATGCGTAGTCCTCCAAAGTGACTCCCACCTCACCAAAAGGCAGGTGAAACGTGGAAGTCGTATCCCAAAATCAATCCAAGAAAGCGCGGACCAGGCTAAGGTTGGCCCGCAACTTCCTCTTCACGATATCCCTCCAGACCTGAACCAGAGGACCAAACGCTCCACGCTCGATCATGGCCCTCTCCTCCTCCGACAGCCGCTCGTAATGCTCCATCGCTGTCGTGTACCCCGAGAACGACCGGATGTTCCCGACCTCCTATTATGATTCGAAATAAAGCTATCTTTAGTTTTGAGTGAATTTGAAAGAAATTTGACCAAAAATAGAAAAGGATAGGTAATGAGTTAGGGAATTCCTATTTACCAAGCTCTTCACCGTCCTGTAGGACAAGTGACCCTCTGCAGCCCACACAAGGTGCCTACTCTCCCCCGGTCTCGGCCACGCAGAGCACCTCTCGACGACCTCCTCGTCCGAGGTGGGCCCGTCTCGGAATCTCCTCCTCCTCGTGACTCCTCCTCCTCGGGAACCTCGTCTCAGCAGCCATCACCGCGGCGGTGAAGGCCTCGCTCTAGCACCTCCTCAACAACAGCGGCGGCGTCTATGTCCATGGGATCTCTCCTAAGTAGAAGCATCGTCACTGCAAACATTAAAGCAAATTTAGGCGCGTCCCATGACGACAAGCCTTTGTTAAGAAATTTTCGAGCCTTCAAGGCCCCGGAATTCCCCATTTCTGGCCATCCTTGGCCATATTCCCACCAATTCAATCACTCATGTGATGAATTGAGTCAAGTCAAGACAAAGTCAAAGCCTAGTCTCGGGTTCGAGTCGGAAATTCGGCAAACATTTCGCTATAATGGCGGTTATGCCCTAAAAAGTGTCCTGAAAAAGTTGTCACAAACCAAAATTCCAAGATGGTAGAAAGTTTACCCATTATCCAAGGGTCCCAAATATCAAGTTTCATCACAAATGGGCAATCCTAAGGCCATTTTCGAAGCACTTTACGATCTAGTCGTGAAACTAGTCTCAAAATTCGCTCAAGGGCTCAAAACTCGATGAAAATTCAAAGTAAATACATGGTTATGTTCCTAACATTACCTATTATCCATTTCTAGCATCAATTTGGCAAGACAAATCCATTTGGGGGAAAAGCCCCAAATTTTCGATCAAAAGGGTCGAAAACCCTAAATGTTCTACTCAAAATTCAACAAATGTGGAAGATTAATGCAAGATTAAAGCACATACCTCGATTAGTCATATTTTAAGCAAGCTTTTGAATCCAACCTTGGCGGAAATGGTGAAGATTTGAGAGAGAAATTGAAGGAATTGAGTTTCGAAATAATGAAACATAATCCTTCTGATTTCGCGTTTTTACGCGGAAGTAGCCAAATCGGGGAAAGGACGCAGCAGGCGCTGCGCCTCTTCCAAGAGACGCAGCTCTTGCTGCGCCTCTTCCTTTTGTTCCCTCCATATGGATTTTCAAAAATCCGTTATGAGTTCGTTATTCGTGGGCCCATCTTTGGTGCGCCTCTTCCTCGATGACATTTTATCATTTTGGTCCGTTTCGACGATTTCCTTTCGTTCCGGCCCGCGTTTTATCCAAAGCGACAAAGATTTTGCGAAGATCGTCCAAATTCATTTATGTCCAGCAGTAGTAGTATTTTTGCCGCATCGCTCATTCAAGACTTTCTTTCTACGACGATCAAGATGTTCCGGTAAATGTCCCCGATGCGATAGTATTTTGCAAGATCGCTTACTCAAGGTTTCCCCTACGACGATCAAGATGTTCCTAGTCGTCGACATATTCTCCAACCCAGAGTTCGCTTGAGACCAACGCAAGCAGATTCAACCCTCCAAATTTCGCCAGAGTTCGCTTGAGACCGACGCAGCGGATCCCCCCAGATTTCTACCGACGTCCTGCTGTTTTCAATATATCTCTTGTTTTCCGCGAAGTTCGACCAAAGTCTCAGGTATGTTCTCTTCTTATGGCTGGCGAGCCTCCTTACGTAGTCTAATGGACTTTAAACGACCCTCCCCGATAGTCGACAGACTCTAAAATGTTCCCGACGACAGGTCCTTGGCTCAGACCCCTTGAGCCGCCTCGCGTCGCCATAGTCGTCAGGTTGTAATCTTCGATTGACCTGATGGCTATACTTTGACTTTCGCCTTGTCCAAGCCGCAGTCAAAGTGGGGGCTCTGTAGACACCTCGTTTCTGCACCCCTCGCAAACCACCCGGTGATGATTGGGCCGCATGTTTGATTCGCGGAACGATTTGTGACAGTTCGTAAGATTATCGTCAAGTGATTGCTCAAATATAAATGTCAACCTCTTAAATGTCATCTACGTGCCGATACGGTCGTTTTGGCAGTAATTAGAGTACATTCGGAGTCCGGGTCAAAAACCGTCTCCATTTTCTGATAACTGTTAAATCCCGAGTCAGAATGTTCTGGAATGTTCTATTCCATATTCCTCAAATTTTATCTTTTGGCAAATAATATCCCGAAATATTCATGAGATAATCGAATTATTTCCGTCCTACCATAACTTAAACACGGAAATCTTTCTTAAGCAGGAGGAAACCTCCTGGGAATAGACGCAGCAGGTGCTGCGCCTCTTCCAAGAGACGCAGTGGCTGCTGCGCCTCTTCGCAGGCCCTTCTTTGCATGATTTACGTATCTTTTTTATATCTTTCCGAGATTCACTTCCAAAGAGTCTCCGAAACCCTATTTCTTCACGTGATTAGTATAAATAGGAGCTTTCGTTCCTCATATTTCTCACGCGAGTGTCCGCCCTTCTCTTCTCCCTTTGCATTCTAGACTTCGTTCTTACTAATTGGCGCCTACGTGCTTGGACTTCCGACCACGTAAGCTCGGATCTTTCCGGTACCCACCTCTCCGTTGCATGACCGACCAATTTGACCACTACACTCAATCAATCTAATTAATCAATCTTGTTAAATCGTTTTCCTCTTAAGAGGGCACTCTTTCCTTGCATTCGCGTCGAGCATCACTAATCGATCTTCTTAGTTCTTCTCGTTCCGTCAACATGTAAGTCTGAGGGTGTATTACTCTCTCTTTTATTTATTGTATTTTGATTATTGTATAACGATTGTAAGGTTTATGTCGAAAATACCATTAAAACCGATTTCTAAAACCGTCTTTAAAACCTTTTTTGCGGATTTCCGGTGAGAGACGTCGAGAAAAGACGCAGCAACGCTGCGCCTCTTGAAGGAGCGCAGCACTGCTGCGCCTCTTCGTGAGGCCGCGCAGATTCTCGCTTCTTTTCTTCTTCCCCGTCCTCTCGTAATTCGTCTTAAATTTATTTCTTTTGTTTTGTTCGTCTGTTAATTCGTTCACATGATAGTTTAATAATTCATATGTATATTAACCATCATCATTAACATGCTTAAATCGTCATAAATCCGACTCAAATCCCAAATAATCAATATTTGCGGGTTTTCGTCATTAAATTCAATTCGAGTTTTAGGGATTCAATTCGTTCATATTGGGTTTCTGGGATTCATTGTTGATATATTTTCACCTGTTTGTTCATTAATCCGTCGTCGTTCATCATGTTTAGTTTAATTCGTTTAGTTAGTTGGTTTAATTAATCATACATCGACCCTTCGCATAATTAATCCGTTTATTTCCGTCTCATCCATGTTTTACTGTTTTATGACCTCAATCATATGTAAATAATTCATTAACCACTTTCATCCGAGTCTAAAATCGTAATCAATCCATAAATTTACCAAATAACATTAACGATTTGCAGTTCCGGCTTCACAGCCAGAACTCACCCTTGGAACAGACGCAGCAACTGCTGCGCCTCTTCCAGAGGGCGCGATCTCTCTGCGCTGTTCGAGATGAGTTACGCCTCACGAACTCCTTTTCTGCCTTGACGTAATTAATTAGGCTACGTATTAATTAACTAATATCCGTAATATCACTAATTTCTGTCGTGTTTTATTTTCTTTTTTCTTTTCCTCAAATTATCCGTTTTAAAGGTATTTTCGACATAAATCGCCTATTCCAATGTAATTATTGTAGTTTATATTTCATATTATTATTATTTCGTATCGTTTGTATGTCTTCACATGTGAATGAACATTAATCCCAACTTCGACCCAATTGTTTGCTAAATTACATGTCAACCGACTTAGTCTAATTCTCACATGCTAGGATTAAAACTTGGATGTTGCATTGCATGCATATAGCCGATGATATATCAAGTACGAATAACTTCCCTAATCATTAGTAGAGGCCGCTATCGAGGCGGGCGGGATTAGGTGTTCGATCAAAAGAGCTTCCTAATACGTACCCTCACCCCTTACTCCAGATCTCCGTGAGCACCCGTGTTCATTGGCATCCACAAGAGTCATTCTAGACATAGAATGCTAAGGGTAACGATTGCTTAGTGTTCATGTCACTACTTTGTGTCTTGACATGACACGAGGTATTCGAACGGTTCCAATTTCCCATAAAAATTGGTGGCGACTCCATACAAAATGCAAACGCTTGTTTTCGAGCCCCTTCACCAAGCGCCCCCGTGGGCGGCCCGCTGTCCACAGTAGGACCTTGTTTAAAACTTGTAATCTGACTTCTCAATGCATTAGTTTTCTGTGGTGGAAAATACCTCTTGTAGAATGCAAGAGTTAGAGAAGTCCAGTTGGTAATTGCGTCGGTCTCCATGTCTAAGTCCCTTAACCACTCAGCTGCATCATCTCTCAAAGAGAAAGGGAAGAGAGTTTGCTTGACCTGATCTTGAGACACCCCAGCTGTCAAAGGAATAGAAAGTGAGAATAAGTAACGAATTTCTCCATATGCTTTGCGGGGTCCTCTCCTGATTTTCCTCCAAATAAATTCCTCTCTATCAAGCTTATGTAAGAAGGCTTGATCTCAAAAGTTCCCTTATCAGCGGTAGGGAGCTTGAAGCCTTTAGGAATAGAATCAACCGTGGGTTCGGAGTGACTTGCTAATGTAGGCATCTTTGGTGTTGTAGAACTCACAGCTACAGAAATAAGTGTGTCCTCTTCTAAGGACGAGTCTTCTGCGAAAGTATACCGCTCGTAGTCAAGTGTACTCAAGTCTTCCACTTGACTTACTTCTCTTTGAAATTTTCGTCTGTAGCGAAAAGTCTTTTCTGACTCGGGATCAAACGGTAGGAACTCTAACCTGTTAGACCTGGGCATACACGAAAACAACAAGAATAGATAAAACTGTCTCAAGGAACTGAAGTTCCCTGAAACAAAAGACAAAAATAAACAGAAACAAACATAACAATTGTTGCCTCCCCGGCAACGGCGCCAAATTTGATAAGGCTAAAGTCGTATCACCTTAATCAAAATAAACCTAAACTACTACTAACAAAATAGCTAGCGGTAAGTCAGGGTCGAATCCACAGGGAGGCGGTGATTATCTAGTTTGTTTATATTTAAATCTGTCTTAAAGGTAACAATTTTATGGGGTTTGATTGAGTTTGATTTCTAAACAACTAATAGCAATTTAAATAAAGATGATAAACAATAATATTAAAGAGTCTAGGGATTTGGGTTCACTAGGTAGTCATCAAAGGGTAGGATTTAATTCATTGATTGAGCAATTTATATTGTCGAAAGTCATATGATCGGTCGATTCTAATATGTCTTTTTAGATCTAACTTAACATGCGATCGCTATCATTAAGTTGGTCTAATTCAATTATCTTGGCCTATACTAGTCTTAACCCGGTCGATGATAATCCTAGTTTATGCAAGACTAATTAATCAATTCTGATCAATAATCAACTAATTAAAAGTAATACGATAATTGAACAACAATAGAAAGCAATTTAACAATCAATTCATAAGTAACCCCTTTTCTAACAACCTAGATCCCCTTTCACCCTAGATAAGAGATTTAGCTACGCATAATAGAAATAAGAACAACAATAACAATAATAAGAAACATGATTGCAAGCATAAAAGATGAACAATGAAATAGATGATTAATAATAAAGGAAAGATTAAGAACAATACCGTAAATAGCTAGATCCGGAAGTAAGAACAATAAATAAACTAAACTAAGTATTTGAGAGAGTTTTCTAAGGTATCTATATTAAACCTATGTAAAATAAAGCATAAAAATAACCTAGAGTACGAGTTTTGGTATTTATAGTAGTCATAACCGACTTAAGGAAATTTGCGGAATATTGCGGAAACTAGTGGTTCCTCGATCGAGCCAAGGTTGACTCGATCGAGGCACCAATTCCCAGATACCCCAACTCTCGACATTGCAAAGTTTATTGATTATGTTGGTTCCTCGATCGAGTCGAGAGTGACTCGATCGAGCATGAAGTTCCTCGATCGAGCCAAGGTTGACTCGATCGAGGCACCAATTTCCTGCTTCGCGCACTGAACTTCAAACGGCCGCTATTTCTTCGTTACTTGTCAGAAATAAGCGATTTTTACGGCGTTGGAAAGATAAGAAGATAAGCTTTCACCTCCAGTTAGAATCACTTGAAAATATGTTGTATAACTCGAGATATGGCTCTTCAAAGTAGGCACTTGTAATAAGAAGCTCTTTTCTTAGTGTTTTCTTCTTAACTTCTCTTCCTTCATTCTTATGGATTCTCGTGCCATGCTTCGTGTATCCCTTCATGCTCACTCCGCGATGCCCATTTCATTCCTTTGCTCCTCAAATGCATCATTCCTGTATTAAACATCAAAAGGTGGAAGTATCAACATTCTAACATAAAAGGCATGTAAATGATATAAATTAGCACGAAAACCGTATCAAAAGCAATTAAGGGGAGGCATAAATATGTATATAATTATGACTCATCAAACTCCCCCAAACCATCTTTTTGCTTGTCCTCAAGCAAAGCAACACACAATACAAAAGGCAATCATACAAATGGCAAATAAATAACTCAGAGCTAATGTTGATGCACATACAAATCCCAAGCTATCCATATCTTGTAACAAAGCAATGACTAAAGTGTACCAATAAAATAAATTCAAAGGTACGGGAAATAGAAAACGTAGCTCAAGTCTCAAGTCACCATACTAGATACAAATGCCAAATACCTTTCGATCTTGCAAGACAAATTAGTCGGATTCTCGCGGATTCACTCATGCACTCATAAGTATATAGGGTGAGTTATATGTGAAGATAGAAAGAAGTAGAAACACTCACTCAACTTATGAAACATGCATGTAATCTAATGTGATAGGGATTTCCCCAACTAATATGCAATCATCATATGTAGACAAAAGTACATGTATCAAGGACAATAAGGGTGACAAATGGGTTAAAGGAATAGAAGTGGTTTGTGCCAAAGCACGTTATGGATATGTGGAGCTAAGACGGTAGTCGCAGCGCTAACCCAAACCAAATCTAAATCTTAAAATAACAAATGAACCCAACTTAGAGAAATGATCTCAACTTTACAACATATGAGAGCTAACAAACTACTCTCCAATTATACATTAGACTCTAACAACCATCTTTTTTATCCTTGACAAAACCAAATGAAGCAATCTCTTTTCTTTTCTTTCCTCTTTTTCTATTTTTCGATTTTTTCTTTCTTCTTTTCTTTTTTTTCTTTTTCTTTTTTTTTTTCTTTTTCTTTCGCTTCATATTTTTCTTTTTCCAACACAAGGATACAACACAATCGCTAAAAGTATTTTGCTATACCCACATGACAACAATAAGTCCCAACCCAACCATAATAGCAAAATAAACATGATAAACAAGCAATCGCGATCGTGTCCGAAAAGGTAGGCAAATTCTTGGATTGTAGCTCATAGGATGTAATTAATATTGGCTACAAGGGTTCAAACGGGCTAACAAAAGGTAATGTAAGGCTTATTTGAACAATAAGAATCGTCTATCCACATGTACTTAGTCAAATGAAAGCAATAAAAGTATCAAGAAATCAATCACACTTATGCAATTTGATATTACACATTCCACAAGGAGAAACCACACTCAAGCCTAATTGACAATGAGACCAGTTTATTGATGTTCCTGGCCTTGGAAGCTCTATAGACCTCAGAATTTAAGTAGTTTACCAACGTAATTATGTCAAATCTAATCAATATAAGGCATGTTAATACGGTAAAGACTTGAATTATGAGCTTTGTTTTCATGGCTAACGAGTCAAAACAATGTACATGGACAACTATATGGGATACAAATGCAAAAACAATGCAATTTAACATCATTATTATTAAATTCACCAAGACTCGACCTAAAATAAATAAATAAAACATGTTTTTGTATTTTGAAATTTTTTAATTTTTATGTATTTTTGATATAAAAGCACACAACAGAAATAAATCACACAACATAAATAAACTCCTCCCCCAAACCTAAATGTCACAGTGTCCCCATTGTGACGCCTACAGCATAGCAATCACACACAAATCCAGCAACCTAAAGGACACAACTAACAAAAGGAGTGGAAAAGAAATAGATAATACAATTAAAGAAGGTACAAGGGAAGAGAATACCGGGTAAGAGCTTAGAATTTTCCCCAAACCAGCTGCAAAAATAAGGGAAAATAATCAACCGCGCAATTCCTATCATCGTCTGGCTATGAAATAAACCCAAAAGTGTGGTTACTCGATCGAGCCTCGTCTTACTCGATCAAGGAACCATCTGGACGAGCAACTTCCTGCATTTAAAATAAATCCGCACACGAATCATAATCAATACAAGTTAAAGCTCGTAACAGTAAATCAAAAAGTAGTGCATGTGCTACACACAAGCATAAGTAGCATCAATAAAAAGTCCAAGCAAAGAATAAAAACAATGAAAAATGTCCTGGCTCATCAAACTCAAAGTCTAATATAAAATATGAACAATGTTCATCATTCTTCATGTCATCTTCACTTGGTGAGAGATAAGGCACTTCTTCCATCATAGAAGCTTCATCAAAGGCTTTGATTGGCTTCTCTTTGAATATTTCTGCCTCTAAAGCATCCAACTCAGCTTCAATGTCAACATTCTCATCACAGCTGTAAACCACCTCAGGAGGAGGTTCATATCCATATATCAATCTCTCTATTTCATCCACTTCCTTGCTCCATAAATATAACGCATCAGCAGGAGCGTCAGGTGGATTCCTGTCAAAACAGAAAGCAAGGCAATCATCAAAAGTAGGATCAAGGACATTAATCATATGACAAGAAGCTTTTAAATTAGGAGGACGTGATGCTTTGTCAAGACCAAAAGTAATAGTATCCTCTCCAATGTTGAACGTAAGACTCCCATGTCTAACATCTATAATCGCCCCTGCAGTATGCAAGAATGGTCGTCCTAGAATAATAGGAACACGAGAATCTTCAGCTATATCTATCACTACAAAGTCGACTGGAATGAAAAAATTTCCTATCTTAACTGGCACATCCTCTAAAATACCCATAGGGTGCTTAATAGACCTGTCAGCCAGTTGAATAGTCATGATAGTACATTTAAGCTTAGTGATGCGTGTCTTTTATATGATGTTTTACATCCCATTTTACACGCATTTCAGAGCTCATTCGTGTAGTTTATGCTGCATTTCTCCCTATTTCCGTCTACTTCCGTGTTTTGTACATTATTGCAGAAATGTGAAGAATTCAACGGGAAAATCAAGCTAAATCCGTCCCCGAGTATCCTGCATTGCAAATGACGTAAAGGAATCACTTAAGGAACGAGCTTGGTGCGCAGTCCAATACCCAAAAGACAAATCCACGAGTTTATAAGAGGCAAGTAGCAGCTCATCCAGTCGATCGACCACCTCCTTTAGTCGATCGACCAACTATCGGGTTCCAGAAGCTACTGTTTGCTGAGGACTAGTCGATCGACCAGCCCTATCAGTCGATCGACCCAACTACTATTTCAGACGAGAATTAGAAGACTGAGGAAGCGCAAGCCCATGATGCTAGGTTTAGGAAATAAGGAGTTACGTTATTTGCTATATAACGTAACCTAGAATCAAGTCTATCATTAAGTTTTTACCTAAGTTTTATTCAATCAGTTTTGACATTAAGTTTACAATACGGTTTTAGGAAGAATTAGGGTTCGGAATATTGTAAGCATTGGAATTTTCGCTCTTGCTCTTAATCATTCTTCTGCTATTCCCGGTATTCTTCTGCCCTATTTCAATTCATCTGTTTCGTTATTAGATTAGAATTGCTAGTAGCTTCCCGAAACCGTCTTTATTGTTGCATGTTAATTGTTTGCCTTATCGCTTTAAATTATGAATTCAATTCTTTTACGCCCTAGTGTTATTATTGCTATCACTTTCAGCATGTGTAGCTAAATAGTTTGTGCTAGGATGTAGGCGAATTGTAGTATAGGCGGCATTAGATTATACACGGCCTGAACCCGCGTGTTGGTCGATCGACTGACCTCGTGAGGTTACCTTTCGTTTTAATTGATTTTAATGTTGTATTTAACGAATCGAATGCATGCGACCAGTTAGATACCCTTTCGTGACTGACCCAATATATCGAAAGATAGGGAAGTTTGTTAGACCATCAATTGAATCGACTAAACTGTGCTAAGATCGAAAGATAGGTATAGTTTAGACCATTAGTCACTTTTCAGGACGAGAGTCAGTTTTAGTGATATTAGGGACCTATAGCGAGATCGAAAGATGCTATTTGTTAAGAGTGGAGCGAGAGGACCTCTTTATTTCCCGCCTCACCTGTGTTGACTCAGACCGACTTAGTTTGCTGCCGCCGAAGCTATAATGAACCGATCATCCTAGTACCCCTTCTTTATCTGTTAAACCGTCTTTTTAGTTTATTATCTTTATTTGTTCTTAGCTATAGACCATCTCAACTCAACTCCCACAATTGTTACCTTAGACTGAATTTAAATCAACTGGAATTTACATCTGCCTCCTCGTGGTTCGACCCTGTTACCACTAGCCTAGGTTAGTCTTAATAGGAAATTATAAATCTTATTTTTGGTACTCAAAACGACGGGTATCAAATTTTGGCGCCGTTGCCGGGGAGGCAATAGTCCTAATTTTAGTTGTTTTTATTTTTAGTCTTTCTCAGTTTAAGAGACTTCTGTTCCTTAAACTTTTCTTATATTCTTTTTGTAGTTTCCTCTTATGCGCAGGTCACAGGGTGGTGAACTAGTGCCATTTGACCCTGAGATAGAGAAATCTTTGCGCGAGTTGAGACGAACACAAAGGGTACTACCGACAGAGGAAGAGCTGAGTACTCTGTCAAGCTATTACGAGAACGATCTGTTCAAGAAGACATGATCTTCACCCGTTTCCACTTCTTCACCGAGACATTTACTTCTCCAGAGATTCCAGTCATGGCCGAGGAAGCAAGTATAGCTAGTCATTCTGAGCCGACAGCTGAAAACTTATATAAGGGGTTCGAATTACCAGGAGATGCCAGGAAGTTCGAACCAAAGCCTTCATACATTAGCATGGTTGAGAAGAACCGGTTCGGGGAGCTGCAAATGAAGATGCGGCTAAGCATATGGAGACCTTTATTGACTACTGTTGTTCCATACCCCCACCACCAGTAGGCGTGACCCAAGACCAGATCAAGGAGACCATGTTCATCTTCTCCCTTCGTGATCTTTGCAAGGGAGTGGTATAGAGATTTGGACCGTACCGTTCAAGGGATCACCGATTGGAATTCATTGGCATTGGCATTCTACAAGAAGTACTTTTCTGCTTCAAGGACGATTGCTATTAGAGCTCAAATCACGGGCTTTAAACAAGGGCCAGATGAGAATTTCCACGAAGCATGGGTCCGATTTAAGAAGTTGGTGCGAACCATACCGCACCATGGGTTCGAAAAGTGGAGCTTGTGCAATCATTTCTACAATGGATTGTACGACGATCAGAGGGCCATTTTGGATGCTGCAGCCAATGGACGATTCGCTGAAAATTTGGGAGCAACCAAGGGGTGGAAGATCATTGACGATCTAGCTACCCACAAGGCCGAGTATGGGAATTCCAGAGGGAACCAGAGGAGAGCTGCTGAATCTTCCTCTGTTGCTGCGCTTGAGGCTCTTACTGCGAGATTTGACAAGTATGAACTAGGAGGAGCTTCTAAAGGTGGGATGTACCAAGTGAATCTTTGTGTCGACGGTCCTTTCGTCTCGTGAAAGGTGTGGAGCCGAGGGACATGTCTCGAAGAATCGCCTAGTCCCTTTGAGTCTTGTCGCCTTTCAACACTATAGGCGGACCAACACCTATTACGAGCCGAATACCCATCCAAACTTGAGTTGGAGGAGCCAAAATGTCCCGAACCCAACTCCGCCTCCGCAGCAAAGAAGAACCCTATGTGCCCCCTCATCAAAAGCAACAACAATATCGAAAACCCCTATGTGCCGCAAAGAAAGAACAATCGCAGTCTGAATTTTCCGAGCTTAAGAACTTGTCTGCTAAAGGAGTCCCAAGCAAGAGAGGCGGGATGAAGCTACTAGAGAGCCAAATTGCTCAATTGGCTAGCAAAAGCAACACTCGAGCTCCCGGACACTTGCCGACCCAAACTGACCAAAAGGAGACCTTAAATGCCATCACTTTGAGGAGCGGGTCAACCCTTGATGGTCCTGCCATGGTCGAGGACATTGTTGAAAAAGATGAGCCGGAAACAAGTCAAAAGAAAGCTTCAACGAATAAATCAAAGAAACAGTGTCTACGTTATATCGATCGATCGATCGATATACCTAGTCGATGGATCAAGCACGGTTACAAAAGCTTCGAATCGTACATCTCGCCGATCGATCAAGAAGGAGGTGGTCGATCGACCGAGATCGCTCGCGATCTTGAGGAATTTCGTCCTTTAATGCCAAGTAATCGAGACCACTTGTTTCGGGGTACCACGATCCGAAGGTGTTAGGACCGGACCGAGTGCTGATGGGTCACCCAGCTCAAGTTCGATCCAATGACGGTTAATGGTTCTCATTTGAGACGGTCCGAGGAAGGGTCAAGCTTCAACAAGGAGAAGGTGACGGACTTTCACCTATGTCCAAGGATGCGCGCGTGATTTGGAGGAGAGGGCTAAGGTACTTCTTTGACCCCTTACCCGGAGAGGCTAGTGCCGACCAAGAAACAGTATCTTTCAAAGCAAATTTGAAAAAGTTATCCGTAGTCCGAATGTACAGGTTCCTTTTCTCGAGTTAGTTAACCAAGTGCCCGCTTATACTAAATTTATGAAACAACTTTTATCTAAGAAGCGGTCACTTGAAACAGTGCACACTGTCGCACTTACTAAGGAGTCTTGCTCATATCTGTCTCACACTGCACCCCTTAAGTTAGAGGACCGGGCGTTTTTTCATTCCTTGCAACATAGGTACCTTCTCAATTGAGAGGGCATTGTGTGATTTAGGGGCTAGTATAAGCGTCATGCCCTTGAGTCTAGCTAGGAAGCTTAAGTTGACCAGGTTTGCTATCACGACATGATGATTCGGATGGCCGACCGATCGCGGTCGAGCCTATAGGAGTCCTAGAGGACATACCCGTCCAAATAGGGAAGTTTTTCTTCCCTGTTGACTTTGTTGTCCTTGACATGCCTGAGGATGCCCATATACCGATCATTCTAGGTAGGCCGTTTCTGCACACTGCTGGTGCAGTTATTGATGTGGGCTCTGGAACTTTGACCTTCAAAGTTGGGAAACATTCTATCATTTTTTGCCAAACCTGCTAAGAAGAAGGACCCCATGTGGCCTGTTACTTGTAATACGGTTTCTGAAAAGAAATCGTACTTTGTACTTCCTGAATTGTCTGTCTCTATTACTACTCCTGTGCTAACCCCTCCGCCCCAGATTGGGAGCAGAGAGGAGGAAGAATCTGTTGTTTTAGACATTGCAGGGGCTGGTTTGGGGAAGGATGAGCTGCAGGTCACTCTAGCTGCGACAAAGCCTATCATTCAAAGAGGAGGTCTTGGTTGCCTGAGCTATGGAATTGATGAGATAGTTGATGACGAGCCAGTCAAAGCCAGAGAGTCTGATTTGGACTTGGATGAGCCCAAAGAGACCCTTGACTGGGGAGATGATGAGAATGTCGATCCGTTGAGCCATACGGATGTGGAAGCTAAGAAGGGTGCAGCCGCTCAGATTAGCACCATTGAGGCTACCTCTAGTAGCCAGAAGCCGACGAAGTGGGCCATACCTTGGCCTTTCTTGATCAACTACTAGTTGATCAAAAGCTTTTCAAACATTTTATTGCTTTCGAACTAATTTTTATTGTTTTTGTGTGCGCGAAAACTTCGCATTTTATTTCGCTTGTTTAGGATTCTCAAGTACTTTAGATTTTATTCTGGGTTTTGCGCAATTTTGGGCGCGTATTATTATGCACTTGCAGGTATTTAGAGCTTGTTAGCTCAAATCATTGAGCAATTACGAGGAAATATGAGGTTGCAAAAAGCGGTGTTTTCGATCGATCGATCGGTTCCGGTGGTCGGTCGATCGACCGATCCGCAGTTCCAGGAGACACTGTTCATGTTTACCTGGTCGATCGATTGGGTTAAGTGGTCGATCGACCGCTCTCTTCTTTCTTGTACTTATTCACGACCTCTTCCCTGCTGTGTTTGGTCGATATGCAGACTTAAGGGAGTTTTCTACTCCACTTTACTTTCCGTCCCTTTCCCTATTTCTTCTATTTTCTCATTTGTGCACATATTTACCGCTTCAAAATTGTTTCTCTCAGTCTTATGCGTGGTATTTTCTGTCTTTCAGGTACTTTTTAGTAGCACTGCTGGCTACTTAAACCTCCTAGCTCACGCTGGTTTGGGGAGGTTTCCTTTGCTGCGCTTAAGTCTTGTGAGTTCCTGATTTCTTTACCTCATGTCATATTTTATTTCTTTTCTCGCAAATTCCCATTTCTCTTTTCTTCATTATATGATTTTGCACAATGAGGACATTGTGCGATTTGGTTTGGGGAAGAGTTTTGCGTCGCATATCATTTGCTTGCATTCACGTTTAATTCCGTTTTGCATTGTTTATTTCATTTCATCCATATATACAAATTCAAAAAAAAAATTGAAAAATTTCAAAAATTTCCAAAAAAATGCACGTTTATTTTAGCATATAGGTCGAGTCGGAACGGTAGTATTTCCATGATGATTTTGCATTTGCACCTGTTTTGCCTGAGCCTTGCTAGATTATCATGTTTTAGTAGAATCGTTTATGCATATCTACGAGTTTTCGTTGAATTACTTGCTGAACTTGAGACTTGACTTAGAAAATTGGCAAGCTACATCATATTTCTGAGTTTTAGAGCCTATAACTGGTAACATTCATGACCGGTTTATTTAGGAATGTGAGTAGTACTCCTTATGAGACATGTTTCCTTAATGTGCATAAATATGAACTTGATCTACTTAATACCTATATGCATTCGGTTTGTGGTTTGTTGACACATGTGGTAGAGGTTTCCCTTTATTCATTTTGCCCATAAACTCCACACTGCCAAAAATATCCTTTTTTGTCCCATTTACTACATCCTACATTTAGCCTGTCCTTTGTCAAGCTAGTAGTCTGTGTTCTTGGGGTTGTTACTCATTTTTGGTGGCATATGCTCTGTTGAGACGTTATTGGGAAGATGAAATAAAGGAGGGAAAGAAACAAAGTGAAAAGAAAAAAAAATGAGAAAAGATTCGAAAAAGAAAAAAGAAAAAAAGAGTTCTGTACTATTCAAAGCAGTCGATCGACTGCCAATTATAGTCGATCGACTGAAGATCCGAGTAAGAAATCAATTCGCATAATTTAATCCTTATCTTTTGGTGATTTTTGCTCCCATGTTCCATTTATATTTTATGGGGAGTTTATTGATTTAGTATTTTGGAGATTGTGAGTTTTGTGCTTGCTATAGCACCGTTTCGTTTGATCATGAGCAAGAAGTTGGATGTTGCCATTTGGTTCCGTTTTGGTACTAGCTTGATCACCTGTACCTCCACTTTACCATAAAACGTTTTGCCTCTTCTTACCCATACCTCACATTTCCATATTTATACCTCGGCATGTGTCATTGGTCATCTGTTTGGTTGGAATGCATATGTACGGTCATAGAGATTTCTTTCATATTTTATTGCTGGCATGTCTTCATAGGTCGTAGTTAGCTGAGAGTCACTACAAAATTAATTCTTTCTATCTTACATATATTCACCTGTACTTATTGAGTGATTTGTGCGACCCGTGAGAGTCCAATTTGATAAGTCTCCATAGTTAACGGTTCAGCATATCTTTAACGATTTGTATAATTCGTTTGCCTGATTCACGTTACTAATTGATTGTTGGTTATGCATTAAATTGGTTTAGGCTTAACAGGTTGCAATTCGCTCTGAGATTGAACTCGTTCCATTAGGTAATTAGATCGAGTCTAGTTCTTGCTTGGGGACAAGCAAGGGTTTGGTTTGGGGAAGTTTGATGCGTGTCTTTTATATGATGTTTTACATCCCATTTTACACGCATTTCAGAGCTCATTCATGTAGTTTATGCTGCATTTCTCCCTATTTTCGTCTACTTCCGTGTTTTGTACATTATTGCAGAAATGTGAAGAATTCAACGGAAAATCAAGCTAAATCCGCCCCCGAGTAGTATCTGCATTGCAAATGACGTAAAAGAATCACTTAAGGAACGAGCTTGGTGCGCAGTCCAAGACCCAAAAGACAAATCCACGAGTTTATAAGAGGCAAGTAGCAGCTCATCCAGTCGATCGACCACCTCCTTTAGTCGATCGACCAACTATCGGGTTCGAAGCTCTTGTTTCTTTGAGGACTAGTCGATCGACCAGCCCTATCGATCGATCGACCCAACTACTATTTCAGGACGAGAATTAGAAGACTGAGGAAGCGCAAGCCCATGATGCTAGGTTTAGGAAATAAGGAGTTACGTTATTTGCTATATAACGTAACCTAGAATCAAGTCTATCATTAAGTTTTTACCTAAGTTTTATTCAATCAGTTTTGACATTAAGTTTACAATACGGTTTTAGGAAGAATTAGGGTTTGAATATTGTAAGCATTGGAATTTTCGCTCTTGCTCTTAATCATTCTTCGGCTATTCTCGGTATTCTTCGCTTTCTATTTCAATTCATCTGTTTCGTTATTAGATTAGAATTGCTAGTAGCTTCCGAAAACCGTCTTTATTGTTGCATGTTAATTGTTTGCCTTATCGCTTTAAATTATGAATTCAATTCTTTTACGCCCTAGTGTTATTATTGCTATCACTTTCAGCATGTGTAGCTAAATAGTTTGTGCTAGGATGTAGGCGAATTGTAGCATAGGCGGCATTAGATTATACACGGCCTGAACCCGCGTGTTGGTCGATCGACCACCTTACCCGGTCGATCGACTGACCTCGTGAGGTTACCTTTCGTTTTAATTGATTTTAATGTTGTATTTAACGAATCGAATGCATGCGACCAGTTAGATACCCTTTCGTGACTGACCCAATATATCGAAAGATAGGGAAGTTTGTTAGACCATCAATTGAATCGACTAAACTGTGCTAAGATCGAAAGATAGGTATAGTTTAGACCATTAGTCACTTTTCAGGACGAGAGTCAGTTTTAGTGATATTAGGGACCTATAGCGAGATCGAAAGATGCTATTTGTTAAGAGTGGACCGAGAGGACCTCTTTATTTCCCGCCTCACTGTGTGTTGACTCGGATCGACTTAGTTTTTGCCGCACTTGAAGCTATAATGAACCGATCACCCTAGTACCCCTTCTTTATCTGTTAAACCGTCTTTTTAGTTTATTATCTTTATTTGTTCTTAGCTATAGACCATCTCAACTCAACTCCCACAATTGTTACCTTAGACTGAATTTAAATCAACTGGAATTTACATCTGCCTCCTCGTGGTTCGACCCTGTTACCACTAGCCTAGGTTAGTCTTAATAGGAAATTATAAATCTTATTTTTGGTACTCACAACGACGGGTATCACTTAGTCATGTTTAATTGCTTGCAAATTTTATACGGCATGACACTAACGCTCGCTCCTAAATCACATAAAGCATTGTCAATAGATAAAGGGCCTATAGTACAAGGAATAGAAAAACTCCCTGGATCCTTAAGCTTAGGTGGAGAATTGGCTTGCAACGCGGCGTAGCATTCATGAGTGAACGCGACAGTCTCCACTTCATCAAAAGACCGCTTCTTTGACAAAATTTCCTTTAAGAACTTAGCATAAGCCGGCACTTGAGTTACCAATTCAGTAAATGGCATAGTCACTTGAAGATTTTTCACTACCTCCATAAACCTTCCAAACTACTTGTCCAACTTAGACTTTTGCTGACGATGCGGAAAAGGTAGTGCTATGGTAATGGGCTTGGCTTGCTTGGCTTTATTATCAACTTTCGAAACACCGTCAGCTGTCAGGAAGGATCCTCGATCGAGCCTTGGTAGGACTCGATCGAGCACGGAAGTTCCTCGATCGAGCCTGGGGGGACTCGATCGAGGAACCTTAGCAGGTTCGTCCGTTTCGTCTTTTTCTTTATCTTCAGCTCGTGTTTCAACTTCGTCAGCTTCTTTTTCGTCATCACTGAGCTCTAAATTGCCCAATCCCTTAGTATGCATATAAGGAACCTCATCTTCATTAGTGGGTATATCCGGACTCTTATAAGTAGTACCGCTCCTCAAAGAAATAGCATTTACATGCTCATGAGCTTGTTTACCTTGAGGAGGAAGGACTGACTGTTTTGAAGGATTTTGAGCCGCCATTTGAGCAACTTGAGTATCCCTTGAAAATCTGTTGTAGAACTCGAGATATGGCTCTTCAAAGTAGGCACTTGTAATAAGAAGCTCTTTTCTTAGTGTTTTCTTCTTAACTTCTCTTCCTTCATTCTTATGGATTCTCGTGCCATACTTCGTGTATCCCTTCATACTCACTCCGCGATGCCCATCATTCCTTTGCTCCTCAAATGCATCATTCCTGCATTAAACATCAAAAGGCGGAAGTATCAACATTCTAACATAAAAGGCATGTAAATGATATAAACTAGCACGAAAACCGTATCAAAAGCAATTAAGGGGAGGCATAAATATGTATATAATTATGACTCATCACTTCACGCCCTAGTTTCGCCCTCCGTGGAACCCGCCACGGGAGGGGATGTGCACATTAATGGGACAGGATTATCGCTCGGTTTGATGAGCGGGGATTTGGTGGGTACGGCTGCGGTCCCCCACTAGCAGGGCTGGTCCAGTGGACAGTCGATGACGGAGATTGATTGGAGTGGGTTTGATTGTGTGTGTGACTGGTTATACTGTGTTGTGTTGATAGATCTTGTTGGTTTCGTCCTGCCTTATCTCAGTACTGACCTTGTGTGGTTGTCTTGTTTGTTTATGTGTCTGCCGTGATCCCTTATGGTGAGCAGTCAGTCTTAGCAGGTGTTGATGTCGTTGATAGCTGGAGTCATGGCGGGGATTAGTCCTCACGAGTTTTGATAGAGATAGTGTATAGCTGACGAGTTGTATCTTTATTTTGTTAAGTTGGTTGTAATGCTTGTAATATAACTATAATTGTTATTTTATCGACTTTTGATGATTACTTACCTCGGGCAACCAAGATGGTAACGCCCTTGTTTTTCCTCATTCTTCTTATTCTTTCTTCCTTATTCGAAACCCTAAGCCCTAAATCTCTCAAAAGCTCTCATATTCTTGTGGTTGTGGTGACTAATTTGGGTGATTCTCTTTGTTTAATTCCGTTCTTTTACCTCCCATCTAATCAAGGTATGAATTTCTTCTCTATTTACATGTTTTTATCACTTTGAACCTATTAGAATGATAGAATAGTCCGAAAATTTCGATTCACATGGACAAAAATTTCTTGTAATTGTTGTAATGTGATTCACATGCTTCCCTTTCATGATTGTTGATGTTAATTGCTCCAAAAATAGAATAGAAATTGCAAAATTGGGGACGAATTTTCTAGGGTTTGCAAAAATCAAAATTGATTTTTGGTTGTTTTCTACATGTTGGATGATGAAATTGAGTACTATATGTTACATGTTATGTTAGAAGTTGGATTTTGGTAATTTTCACCTTAAAACTTGCCTTAAAACTCCGTTTTAAAAGTGCTCCAAATTGAAATTCGTTTTCTATGACTAAGGTTTTGTGCTCGATATGAATGTATATGCAAGAGTTAAACTTCTAATTTAGTAGTGGTGATGTTAATTCTTGATGAATGTGTCAAAATCATTACGGCTGTAGAGACCGTCTGACTAGTCTAATTGAGTTGTTTGCTTCTAATGTTGAAGATTGATGATGACATGTTTTAAGTTGCCTTTCTATGAACATATATGAATATTTCACATGTTATCAAGTATTTACATGGGGTAGCAATTGAGCCATGCCATGATAGCCGAATTGGTCGAGTAGATTATGTTTATCATGTTAAAGTTTTCACAGCAATAGAGATCGTCTGAGTTACTATAAACAGAATTTATGTATTAATTGGGAATTTGTTGGTGAAAGTGTGTACCTAGATGATTATTCTATGTTCAATTGTGTAAATTGTGTGTTTTAAGTGCCCATGCAAGTTTGTTTAAACCGTATGCTGAAACAGATGCCGAGACTAAACATAGGGACCCGTCAGAGTAAGAGGGGGAGGGCTACACAGCCCGAAGTTGGAGAAGGTAGTGGACCCGTGATACCCGTTGTACCGAAATACCCTTCGGTGGTGTTTGTAGACTTTATACAATAAAAGAAAAGGAGAATAATATTGGGTCACACAAGTCACGCCTCACGCCACCTTCTCAAAAAAAAAAAGAAAAAAAAAAAATGTGTAACAACATCACCGCCATTAATTACCCTATTTCCATTGACGTTAATATCAGCGTGGCGTCGCAGACGATTAATCCGATTAACATGAACAAATAATAAAAGCAATTGTATTTGTATTGTATAATAAAGAGTGAAAGCAAGCGAGGCTGGGTCAGTGTTGCAGGTGTGTCGATTGGTTTCGCAAACTTTTCAGAATGGACATCGATTCTCCGCCTCCCTCTTCAGGTGGCTCTCCTTCCTCTTCTTCTTCTTCATCTTCATCTTCTGCCGCTTCCTTCTCCGCCTCTTCCGTCTCTTCTCATGATCGTATCTTACAGGTATAGGGTTTACTGATTTTACTCTACTTCCTCTTCATTCTATCTTTTTTTTTTTTTGATGATGTTGACTAATTCAATTGTAGATGATGAATTTGATTGTTTGTTTGTTGTTGTTGTTGTAAATGAATCCCACCATACTGAGTAGCCCCCCAATCTGTTATCTGTTCCTGGTATTGTTCGATATAATATGTTGATGTGGCAACTTTTTTTTTTTTTTTTTTTTTTTTTTTTTTTTATCTGATAGAGGCTAGCTGTATTTGGAGTTCCTGAGGATTACTTTGAAGACCTGCAGCCTGGTCTGGTTTGTTTTGTTAAAAGCAACAAGTCTCTCCTTCCAGAGATTGTTTCAACCATTTTACCAAATGATGCAGACATCGCCAGTGCGGTCAATGAAGGTACATCTGGATCAAGGAAAGCACTTGACTGTCTTAACTTGAGAGACCAGTATCGCGAAGGCGTGCTTTGGCTAAAGTGGTTGATGTTCGAGGCTGATCCAAGCACTGCTCTCAAGAATCTAGCTATCTCTAGTGCTGGCCAGCGTGGTGTTTGTGGTGCTGTTTGGGGAAAAAATGATTTGGCATTTCGCTGCCGAACTTGTGAGCATGACCCTACCTGTGCAATTTGTGTTCCTTGTTTCCAGAATGGAAATCACGAGAACCATGATTATTCTATCATTTACACCGGAGGGGGTTGCTGCGACTGTGGGGACGAGACTGCCTGGAAACTTGAGGGCTTCTGTTCTAAGCATAAAGGAGCGGAACAAATTGTACCTCTTTCAGATGACATTGCCAGTTCAGTTGGCCCCGTCTTGGATATTCTACTCAAATGCTGGAAAGGCAAATTAATGCATGCTGAAGCCATGTCAAGGGAAACTTTAGATGTCACCGATCATTCAATTGAGCCGAGGAAAGTTGCTAATGGGTTTTCTTATGCTGCCATCGAGATGCTGCTAGATTTCTGTTGTCATAGTGAAAGTTTGCTTAGTTTTGTGGCCAAAAGGCTTATTATAACAGCTGATCTTCTTAATTTGTTGGTAAGGGCTGAGAGGTTCTTGAGCACTGATGTCACAAAGAAGCTCCATGAGTTGCTTTTGAAGCTTCTTGCTGAGCCTATGTTTAAGTATGAGTTTGCCAAAGTATTCATAGATTATTACCCTGTCACTGTGGCTGAAGTTCTCAGGGCATCTACTGACATTATTTCCAGAAAATTTCCTCTTCTATCAACTTTTTCTGTACAAATTTTTACTGTGCCAACATTAACCCCACGTCTTGTTAAAGAAAGAAATCTCTTGGCTGTGCTTTTAGAATGCTTTGGGGACATTCTTCTTTGGTGTTGTGAAGAGGAGGGCCAATTTCAGGTAATTTACTTCCAACATCTATGCTAGAATGTACTGCAATAGTAGATACTCCCTCCATACCACACCAAAGGTAACATTTGCTTTTTGGCACTATTCATAGTCGTAGGAAATCTTTGATATTATTCTTAAATCGATAAGACAAAATATAGTCATGTGAGATCTTGTTTGATTCATCGTCATGAATGCACAAGAGTATCAAATTTTTATACTCCCTCCCAGTCTCTATTTTCTTCCCTTTGTTTGTGGGTACGGGTATTAAGGTGAGTAATAAAATAAGAGTAAAAGAATTGGGTGGGGTTTGGTGATAAGAGAGGTACGAATAATTAGTAGTTAAATAAAGAATTGTGGGGCTAAAACATTAAGAAAAGTAATAAAATATGGGTAAAAGAGTTGGGTGAGGTTTGGTGATAAGAGAGAGGAATGAATAAAATAAGAGTAAAAGTTTCCAAAATAAGAAATGGGAAGAAAACCTGAATAATCCGTTTAAGGATATAGGGAAGAAAATAGTGAATAAGAGGGAGTAATTTTTAATAATGTGTAACTAAAGATATTCACGTTGCAAAATATGCCTCGGCAAGTGTGATAAAGCAACCGTTACCTTTGGTGTGGTATGGAGGGAGTACATATATGTGTGACTTTGTTTAAGTGCAATATCATCTTGTGTAAAGTCCTGGAAATATTTTGTAACTTCGCTAGAGAGCAAAGGAAAAGCCAGTTAGGTTAGAGGAGAGAGGAGACCTTTTCTTGTGGCTTTTTGATGCTTTTGACATACTTAGCATGAGCCGAGCTTTGACCAAACCGATTTTGAGGGATCACTGAATGGTTTGAGTTCAGTTACATCCCTACTCACAATGGAGTGCTTTTGTATG
The DNA here is from genome assembly GCF_048544455.1 of Silene latifolia. NCBI lineage: Eukaryota > Viridiplantae > Streptophyta > Magnoliopsida > Caryophyllales > Caryophyllaceae > Silene > Silene latifolia. The sequence goes on along the minus strand of NC_133527.1, from coordinate 54,269,852 downwards.
TTTTTTCTTGCCTAAAATGAATATTTAGTGAATTGGTTTGACTCTCCCAAGAATAAAAATGTAGCGATAAAAAATGAATTGAGGGAATACTTTTTATGTTAATAATTGATGTGGAGGGAAACAATGAGATAGGGTCTTGCAAGTGGTCATTACCAAGCTCTAATTTTCATGACAAGGGTGTCTTAGCTATCGGTCCTCTCTCTTTGCTATCAGTCCTCTCTCTTTGCTATCGGTCCTCTCTCTTTATAGGCCAGCATCAACATATTCATTTGCTCCACTTGTGTTGTTATTATAGGATCAAATGACCAACACTATTTTGAAAACATGATTCACGACACTCTTAATTCATTTGTTTGCAAACTCCTTTTAAAACATACTTCGTTCAATATTCTGTTTTCTTCTCGAGTTCCTTAAATTTACTTTTTTTCTTTTGGTTTCTTTCTTTCCATTTTAGGCAAGCTTTTTATAACAAAACTACCTTGTTATCTTTCTATTACTCCATATAATTACAACATAAACCCTCAAAATCATATCTTTCCCTCCCTCAATTCTGGCCACCCAACTATCATCATTCATCAACCAAGCACAACACAATTATCATCAACCACATCCCTTCCACATCAACCATCTTCACCATCGACGACCACCATCGTAAGCATTGTCTTCAAACTTGTTCAAAACCACGAACTTCATTGACTTGTATCTCCAATAACTTCACTACCCGTCTCCACTTCACTGCTGACCATCTCAACCTAGTCTAAACCACCACTAACCCCACAAAATACCACCCCACTCTCCCGAACAATCTCTCTTCCACCCCAGAATCCCCATCCACCCCCAAAAATCCTATATCTCTAGTGTATTCGGGTTGTGGTGGATGGGGGGGGGGGGTGTTTGAGGTTTGTAATGGTGTTTCGTGGGGTTGGTGTGGTGGGTTCATGTGAAGGTAGTTGTTATAGGAATACTCGTTGGGAGTGAAGAGGTGTTGGGTGGGTGGTGCATTGGCTCGTGGGGTCAAGAAGTGGTGGATGACTGGATGGGTTTTCGCTTGTGGGCTCAAAGATTGGTGTTGCATAGGCTTGTGGTATGCGGTGGGTCGTTGTGGCTTAGAGGTGTTCAAATGCGGGCTTGGTCGGACATGGGCTGGGCTCACGTTTAATTTTTGGCCCACGGACAAGCGGGTTTGGGACGGGTTAGTGGGTTGGGCCTTTGTATTTTTCTTAAAATGCCTTGTCCGTACCCGCTTTTTTAACCGGCGGGATGGGTCGGGTTCAATGGACGGGACGACCCATGAACAGCTCTATTGTGGCTGTGATGCATTCCTTGTGTTGGTTGTAGGTAGCCGGCGGTGTTGTGGTGGTAGGTGTTGGGTTGGGGAAATTAGAAGAGATGGTAGTTGATGACTGGTTAATTTGGGTGTGGAGGAAGGTAAGTGAAGGGTATAATGGTTATTTTAACACTTTCTTAAATAGTGGGTGAGATGAAATGGGAAAAAAATTGGAGGGAGTAAATCATGTCTAACATACCACATCTGAACTCTTCAGCTAAATGTTATTTTTCTTTGCGCTAAACACAAGAGTGACTTGCAATCTTGTTCTTCTCAGTTCTCCCTATGGATTCTGGACAACCATTTTTGTTTCTCCTTTCACTTTCCTTCCTAATTTTGGTAAACAATTAAAGATTGAACTGTAAAGTGTCTTTTGATGACTTTCTCGACATTGCAAACTATGTGCTACTAAAAAAAAGTAGTTTGTAAAAAAAAGTCTTTTGGAGGTAATGTTAACTAAATTGTTCGGGGACTACAAAGTCAAGTATTTTCAGGTAGTCAATATCAGAATTTTTTTATTTTATTCTATCCTCAAGAAAGTGGGTTTGGGGAGTGTTCGCCATCACACGTTTTAAAATCGAGGAGTTTGCAAGAAATGAAATCACGTGTTTTAAAAGGAGTAGTGGTTGACTATTGATCTTTTCTTATATGTTGATCACACTTTCATGGTAGGCCCTTGGCTTCCAATTTATGATTTTTCTTTGACAGAATGTGTTACTTTTTCTAACCACCTATAAACTTCTATTTTTCTTTATGGTTGACCATCATTAAACTTCTACTTGAAATCTTCTGTTATTTGTCGTTGAGATTATACGGGAATGGAGGAAGTATTAGAGTGCTCCTTTGGTTTTATTACCCTCTCTGGCACATCATTTACTCTTATGTATCTATTTCATGCTGTGCAGTTTAACAAGTGGGCCAGTGTATTTGAAACATGTACCCGTGTGGTGGAAGACATAAGGTTTGTTCTGAGTCATGCAGATGTTGCCAAGTATGTGACACGTGAAAGACCTGACATACTGAAAGCATGGTTGCAAACTGTGTCTTTAATGCAAGGCATCAACCCTCTGAAACGAGAGACTGGAATCCATATTGAAGAAGATAACGAACATGTGCATCTGCCTTTCCTTATGTGTGACTCAGTTTCCAAGATTCATTTGCTTTTGGTGAAGGGTGCATTCTCTGTCTCCAGTATTGGTAATATTGATCCAAGTGATTTTCTTAAGGAAAAGAAAGAAGATATAGATGAGGGATTCAATCAAAGACATGCTAAAGTAGGAAGGCTCTCCGGGGAAAGTTCGGTCTGTAATTCAGCAGCTCATAACAGTTTATCGGACTTGGAAAGACGGAGATTTGATCACCGTCATGATTATATTCTTGAGCCTACTGTCTTAAAATTGACATTTGAATCATTAAGGGTGATTGATAGTTGGTTGGCAAGGAGTAATGTTTTCTCTTCTAGCGCTGATGGTGGCTCAAATATCCATTTATTAGCTCTTAAGGAAACACTGTCAGCCCTTAAGAAAGGAAAGTATCTTCCAGGACCTTGTGATGTCCCGTATGGCGTGGTTGGGAAACTTTATTCTTGTACTGATGCAGGTCAGACACTTGCCTGCTCCCCAATGGATACTGCAGATTTGCAATGCGATAGCATAATGGAAACAGAATCATCAATTGAAAAGGATGCCTTCTCATTGTTGAGTTTATCAGAATGGCCAGATATAGATTATGATGTCAGTTCACAGGAGATATCGTTACACATACCCTTGCACTGGTTACTGTCTTCTATTTTGAAGGCGGCCCTTCAAAGCCTTTTTGGCGAAGCTGTTGAGATGCATAAGCATGTATCTAGTTATTTGAATCCCATGTTGAATTGTCGTGATTTTTTTCAAAGTATGATGAAGGGATGTCACCCTTCCGCATTTTCTTCATTTATCATGGAACATCCTCTTCAGAACAGAGTATTTTGTTCTCAGATGCGTGCTGGTATGTGGAGGCGAAACGGTGACAATGCCGTTTCATGTTTTGATTGGTACCGTGCTATCCGCTGGTATGTAGAGCAGTTTACCGTCAAAACATGTTTTAATTCCTATTTTTTGCATGCTTATGCCTTGAGGTGTGGGTAAGGTGTCACCATGTCATGTGTAGATAAACATGCATCTTATTGATGCGATGTGTTCATTAAGTATGATCATTTGGCTTATGAAGTATCTCTGTTTCCAGGTCTGGCCATGAATTAGAGGAGGATCTTTTTTTACTCCAGTTATGTGCAGCATTTGCTCCAGCTGATTTGTATGTGAAAAGATTGCTACAACGCTTTCAATTGTCAAATTACCTTGCGCTGGATCTCAAGCGTTCTAGTGAGTATGTCATTTTCTCATCTGTTGTGAAGAGTTTATCTTTTCTATTTTTTTGGCCATTAGAAGTGTTCCACATGATGTGGCTGTGAAACTAGTTTATGCATTTTGCTATCTTTATTTTTTTTTTCTTTTTATACGAGTTTAAAGCGGCTTTATTGTGTGTTATCTTGAGCAAAGTACATGTATGGTAGTTGTGACTTGTGAGGCTATAATCTAATAACCCTGCTATTGTAGTAAGACGTTGCTACTTTCTGTATAACGAAACCATAACTACTACTAGCACCTGAGTCAGTTCTAATTGATTATACATATCTGTAAAAAAACAAAATTTCCATTTTCACACATTCCTAATACATTCAAATAATACATATTTCTCAGAATACCTTCCCATTTTTATTTACAAAGTTCACAGTTTTGTTGCAGCCTTCTTTTCAGCATTTTCAGCAATTGTCTTTTGCATCCAATGGTTAAATATCTGGACTTTAATGTTATAAACTTTCAAATGGGGTTCTTTTTGTATCTTTTCTTTCTTATAAAAGACTGCTCTTTGACTTAACGTTAAAGTTTCAAAACTTTGACCATAAATACACAAAATATAAACACCAATATCAACGTAATTACTTTCAGAAAGTTGTATTTTTAACCAAAAAATATACTACGTAACTCATAAATGGGAAAATACATGGTCAAAGTGTCTTCTAGAAGACCGCGTTAAGTCAAATGTGTGAGTCTTTTAGAATGAGAAGCTAGAAGGGTGATTTCTGTTTTTTAATTTGTTTTTAGTGTATGAAGGAAGGTCAGGGTGATTTCTGTTTTTTAATTCATATGATTCATTTATTTGCAGGTATGAACCTGTTTTGATTCAGGAATTGCTCACTTTGATTATACAAATAGTCCAAGAGAGACGATTTTGTGGACTAACGGCATTTGAAAATCTGCAAAGAGAGCTGATATGCAAGCTTGCTACGGGTGATGCTACGCATAGCCAATTGGTGAAGTCTCTGCCTAAGGATCTGTCGAAACTGGATATACTGCAAGAGGTCTTGGACAGAATTGCTGAATACTCTAATCCTTCAGGATTGAATCAGGTTTGGTTATTATTTATTGCTTGTTTCCTTTCTTCTTTTTAGTTATGTACAATATTAAATTTTTATTCTCGCATTGTTGCTAATCCAGGGAAAGTACTCCTTACGGTTGCCATATTGGAAACACCTTGATTTGTATCATCCGTGTTCGAATCTTAGGGAGTTACAGATTGCCGAAGAAAGATACTCACGTTTTTGTGGTGTTTCGGCTTTGAGCACTCAATTGCCCAGGTGGACCAACATCTATCAACCACTCATTGGATTAGCTAGAATAGCCACCTGTGAAACTGTTCTACATGTTATTAGGGCTGTTATCTTCTATGCCGTTTTTACTGATAGATCAACCGAGTCACGTGCTCCTGATGGGGTGCTTATAACGGCTTTGCACTTGCTGTCATTAGCATTAGATATCTGCACTTTGGAAAAGGAATCTGGTCTATCTACACAAGGTGATTTTATTTCACCGATGGTGGATGTTGCAACTGAGGAAATCGAAATGCTGAATGAATTTAGTCGACAGAGTCTGTTATCGCTGTTGGTTTTATTGATGAGGATGCACAAGAAAGAGTCTGCTGACAACCTAGTGGAAACTGGGAATTTTAGCCTCTCTTCTCTCGTAGAAAAACTACTGAAGAAGTTCGCTGAGGTAGACTCCAAGTGCCTGATGAAATTGCAACAGTTTGCCCCGGAAGTTGTTAGTTGCCAAGCAGCTGAAAAACTTAACTTGAGCTTAGTATCAGATACAGAGAAGCGGAAAATGAAAGCTAGAGAAAGACAAGCTGCCATTTTAGTAAGTGTATTGTTTTTTTTCGTTCTTTTTCTTTCCTCACTAGTCCCTTATTTAGGAGCACCTCCTGGGGTGATAACCATGAGATCCAGTTTTTGTACATTTCAAATGTACATGAGGTACATCTCTTATATGCATGATTTACATTTTGATTTTATGCGAGAACAAATTAATTGGGTACATTCCAAATATACAAGGTATTGGAAGTACTAGAGAGAGATGGAAAGTCGCAGGGAAACTTGGGAAGCAGAATTATGAATTGATAAGTTTTAATCATTGGTCTTGCTAAAAAAATATGCTCGATATTAAGTATTAACCCCCAATAATGTCCTTAATCTTGTGCATTTAGCTAAAACGTATAAATTGAAATGCGAGGGCTGCTACTTTTTACCGTTTGCAGGCTATCTCCTACAGGACTGTGAGATCATACGGTTGTGATTAGGCTTGTGACATTCTTCAATATTCATGGAATGTCTTGAATCAAGAGAGCAATTTATTGTAATTTTACTTCAGCTTGTGACACTTAGGTCACTCTTTTATCTTAAAATTAAAATATTACTTTACAATAACCTCAGTACCTTGCAGTTCTATCATAGCCACATAATGTCATAATCAGACAAACTTTTACAAGTTTCCGAGTTCCTTTTTTAGCGGTCAGTGCAAATGTTCATGCTTGAGCAGTTCTTAAATAATACTCCCCACTTGATCAGAAATTCATGAGCGTCTTTTGTGTTCTCTCTGAAATTTCAGCTGTTGTTGCTTTGCTGCTCTCTTTAGCTGGCCTCACTATTCAATTACATTTGGGTTGGAGTTTTGATATCCTATCATTTTGCCTTTTTTTTATAGGCGAAAATGAAAGATGAGCAATCGAAATTTTTAGCGACCTTGAAGTCCACTGAGTGCACTGTGTCTGATGATTCTCTTGTTGAAAAGGAGGAACGTGTCTCTGAAGATGTAGAAGAGACAGGCGAAACACATGTCTGCTGTCTCTGCCATGATCCAAATTCTAGTAATGCTGTATCTTTCCTTATCCTGCTTCAGGTATGTTATCTAGTTTTCCCTTAGGCGTATGCAAGTTATATTTCTTTTAAGTATATTCTGTAAAGAACTGCTACATAGGAAGTTTGCTTTTAGACTACCGAGGTGAGTCAAATGTTCTAATTTGATGTTGGTCTAGCCTTGAGTATAAGCTAATTATTCCTTTTATCGTTTTCAAAACAAAAGAAATCAAGGCTTATCAACTTTGTCAACAATGATCCTCCTTCATGGGACAAAGACTGGCAGTCTGATTTGTCGGAGAGCTCTCGAAGATCTGTGGCAAATCCCTTGGGTAAGTATAGTAATAAGATCTCTGTTGAGGCGTCGTCATCTTCCGAGTTGTTCCAGATAATTGAAGGCGCAGTCAATGAGTTTGCCCGGCAGGCCCATTCTGCAGAAGTTGATGCTTTTATAGATTACATTAAGCTTCAGTTTCCAGAGATGAGAAATCTTAATGTCCCTAGAAAGTCAAGTGACAAGAGGGACAAGAATGTTTACTCCCTTGAGACATTGGAGAAAGATATGTTTTTGTCAGTTCACAAGGAGCTAAGCAGTTCTGTTCATGATAGCGATCTTAGGACAGATGGTAGAGGTCTCTGTTCCGCAAAGGACGGAGTAACCTCAAGTGATGAAGACACTCTCTTGCTTGGAAAGTATATAGCCGCTCTCACAAAAGACTCAAATCCTTCAGATAATAACAATTCCCGCAGAGTGGAGTCTTCTGGGAAGTTCTTCTCTTATGATGGATATGGCCCATCTGACTGTGATGGGATCCACATTTCTTCTTGTGGCCATGCTGTTCATCAGGGATGTCTTGATCGTTATCTGTCATCATTGAAAGATAGGTGAGTTATGCTCTGTAACATATAAGTTTTTTTATTACTTCCTTTACTTTTATTTCCCTCACCCAAATTTTGCTGCAAGATTTATATCCTGATAAGTGATAAGAGCTAATTCTTTCTTTCTGAAAAGAGCTTCATATACATAGAAAATGAGTTCAGTTTACCTCTGTTAGGACACCCATACGGAGGATTATGGATGCCGCACTGCCACATGTCAGTATTGATAGAAGTTTAATAAACATTAAGGGGGCGTTTGGTTTGGGGGAATAAGGAAAGGGAAAGAGAATAAAAATGGTTGATTCCTTTTGTTGTTGTTTGTTTGACACAAAGAAAGGGTAACCCATACCCCCCCTTACCCCCAAAACCATTCTCATCCTTACCCCTCCCCAGGGTTTTAAATAGCGGTATCGGTCGCGATCGCGGTCGCGGTAACGGAGTCGCGGAATCGTCCACGACTCGGCCGTCGCGCTCCGAATCGCAATTATCGCAGTGATATTTATTTTACAAGCTTTTGTAGATATTTCATCATCTATTGACTATTTCATATAAAGTTAAGATTAATTCTACTTAGGATAATTAATTTGATCAATGCTATACAATTTCTAAGAGCTTTCCATTAAAAAACTTGGCCGGTACAAGTTATAACTCGTTCATATCGGGTTCATCGCGGGCTGTATCGGGCCGAGTTGGCCGATACACGTTATAAATCGGTCGTCTCGGCCGATACTTTCTTCTTTTCAATTTACCCGATACATCTCGGGATATCTCGTATCGGCGGCCTCCGATACCGATACATCTCGGGCGATACGATACGTCTCGGCCGAGATTTAAAACCCTGCCCCTCCCCCCCTTGGGTAAGCCCATAACCCCATAATCCATTTTTCCTCCTACTCCCTATTCCACCACTCCCACCAACACCCACCACACCCTCTCACACCGTCAACCACTGCCACCTACACCCTACACCCACCACACCGACACAACCACCAGGGACGCCGACACAACCACCACCAGCGACGCTGCCTGTCCACGCTACCCCATATCCTCAACCACTAAACACCACACCACACCAACACCTTCAGTAACTCTCCCACCCCACCAACCACCACCAACACCTTCCTCGGCCACACCACTGCAACCGCCCGACGCCGGCCACACCAGATCTGGTGTTTTAAGGGGTGGGGGAGGGGTTTTCGAAGGGTTGTGGTGGATTTTTTAGAATGAATAAGGTGTTTGGGGTCGGGATTGTGGTGTTTGTTGAGGGCGTGAGGCGCGGTGATTAGGTTCGCCGTGGGGTACCGTGAGGAAGATCGTCGGCGCCGCTACTTGTGGTGGTGTCGGTGTAGATAATGGTGGCAAATGGTGGGTAATGGTGGTGGAGGTGGTGGATGTTGGCTTTTAATTCCCTTTTCCTCTAATTGTCAACCAAACACCCAAGTATAATATGGGTGATCCTATTCATTTCCCTCTCTTACCCTTTCTTGATTTCATTCTCTTACCCTTTCCCGTACCAAACGCCCCCTAAGTTGCTAGATTTTTGTTTCCCAACCTTACCCCACCTTTGTTCGTCCTCATCCTACTCTGCTGAGGTTCTTATGTACTGCAATGTTAAGGGGGCATAGGATGTTAGGTGTATTTAACTTTCTTTGCAACTAAATGCTCTCCCTCTTTATACGGGTGGGGTGAAAAATTAATTACATTCCTGCTAATGTAATGCAAGTCTTTTCCAGAGGGTAGTTTAGAAACACTAGAATGCTTATACTTCTTTTTACCTTCATTATATATATTTTGTACCTACACCATCATGCATCCTAACCTATGCTAATATGGCCTCGTCCATAACACAATGGATTTGTGGAGGTATTTAAAGGCCATTTTATCTGTATTTTAACTTTTAAGATACTGTAGTGCAACCAATTTTGATGAGGCCACACTAAGATTCTAAAATCAAGACTAACACAATCTAATAAAGGGATAAGATTGAAACACAATTATGCCACACCTACCGTAACATCCTCTCTTCTTCTCTCTCGTCCCAACTTCCACCCACCATTACCTCTATCAGCCACCACCATGCACTAGCGGTCATCGTCCCTCGCCGGCTAACTGATCCGACCACCAATCAACGCTGGGTGTCGCTGGACACCTAGTTTGTCCCACCCTTGTCGGCGTTCTCTCTCATCCTCTTTTTCCTGTACTCTTTTCTCACCACTGCCGCTCACATCACATCGACGGCTCGTCGAGCGCCTCATTTCGGTCGCCCAGACCCTTGCTGTCCTCGCCCAACGTTTCTAGCGATGCTTTCGAACCACATTATACATCATACGCTCATTGATTGTGTGGACGAGCCACCCTTGCCGCTGTGAAGTCTGTCGCTGAACCCAATCCTGGCAAAGCTGACGCCCTAGCACCAGTTGATTTTTCTGTCATTCCCATAAAAAATAAAAATGTAATTTACAGATCTAGAAAAACTAAAAAAGAATCTCCAAAGGATAATAACACAATTGTCCTTATTGAGAAATTACTAGTGAGAAAGTGACTTTCATTCTATAATCAGGCTGTTCACGGATGTGGTAGTACTAGGGCGGCATTTGAAGTGGCGAGGAGGTGGCAATGGAGTTGATGATGTGGTCTGTGGTCAAATTTATGTACCTTCTATACTTGTTAGTGTACTTTATAAACCTATTATCATACCTAATAATGTTATTAATGTATTTATTAAACATTTTAGTCTATATAAGAGATAAATAAGTGTAACTTCAATTAATTTTATAGTTAGAATATGAATTAGTCTATGTATAATGTGAATCAGGGTACCTTGTCATGTAAAAAGTGTATTTTCGTTTGAACATTAGAAAGTGTATGTAACATGAAAGACAGTGTAGCCAATCTACTATATAGTATCTCGGAGATATTCGGTGTATTTGAAGTGGTTTTCACTGGAATCATGATGCTCCTAACATGTATTGCATGTGTCATGCCAATTGATGACAAATTCTGTACACATTTTTTTTCCCCTTATTTTCTTCACCTTATGAGCTGACTTATAATTTACAATTCAGCAATTTTATTGGTCGGATTGGTATATCATGTGTGTGTGTGGGTATTTCATTTTTTTGTTCCCCCCCCCCCCCCCCCCCCCCCCCCCGGTTGTCTATACTGCTATTTGAACATGATTTATTGTGCAGATATATCAGAAGAATGGTTTTCGAAGGTGGAGACATTGTTGATCCTGACCAGGTCAAGTTCATGAAGATGTGTTTTCTTTCTTTCTTTCTTTTTTATGTTTTCAATTGAGGAGAGTTTCATGTTTTACTTAAAATCGGTTTTATAGGGTGAGTTTCTGTGTCCAGTATGTCGCCGCCTTGCAAATTCTACGCTGCCAGCTTTTCTGGAAGATTCGTGTAAACTCTGGGAGCAGCCTCTAGATTCTATCATTTCTTCTTCTCGCCCTTTGATTGATACGGTGGAGGAACGTGGCTCATTCCGTTTATCGTATGCTTTGTCAATGCTGCAAAGTGCAGCTTCTGTTGTTTCTAAAGGTGAAACGCTGAAAGCATTACCTGTGCAGAGAAGTCGAAGAATAACGCCTAATCTTGTACCAGTATTTCAAGTACTTGGACAAATGTATTTTCCAGGAAAACAAGATGTTGTAACTGGATCAGCGAGAGTTAGCCCTTCAGCCCTTTTGTGGGACACTCTCAAGTATTCACTTGTGTCAACCGAAATAGCAGCTCGCTGTGGAAAGAGTTGCTTAGCTGCTAGAAGAGGCATCCCTTCTTTGTATAATGAGTTCAGGTCATCTGGTGGATTTATACTTCCATTGCTACTAAAAACAATTAAAAGTGCTAGAAGCAAAAACTTCCCCGACCTGTTTTTAAGATTTAGAGGCCTCCAACATTTTGCTGCTTCCATTTGCTTAGGGATTAGTTACGGCAAAGAACTTGGAGAAGCTTCAGGTCGAGAAGGTACGTTGTTTGTTGCATAAATTGATCCTTTCTTTTCATTCAGTGTTTTCATGGTTCATTTTATGAAAAATTTGTAGTTATAATTGTGTGCATCAAGTTCCTGTTATATTCTGTTCGCTCAAGGTGGAGGAATGTCTCCATTTGATACATATGATCAAATGGCTACAGAGCTTCTGTCTTTATTTTTTTTCCTTTTTCTGAAAATCAAAGCATTTTAAGTGCCAATTATCTTTAGCAACCACTTGGCCTTTGGATGTCTTTACATGTGGAGATGGAAAGGTGAATGGCTTGGTCAAGTAGATGATCTATGAAATTTTCTTGGTATTCAATCCTCTCTGGTCAGTCGCTGTTGGCAATCGTTTTGGTAATATTTCCTTGTAGGGGAATATTTGACACAGCTGAATCTACTGAAGCTGATAGAAAATTTTCTGCTCAATTAATGTACCTAAATTACATTTGGAGTTGGAAAGGAGGATAGCCTGGTTTAATGCATGATTCATGACACTTGTTCAATAATCATGCTTGGTAATCAACCCGTTTTTAGTCGGTCAGTTTTATTGATAATGTTTCTGTCAGGAGAAATTAAAAAAAGCCGAATCTTGATTGTGATATATAAAAAGATGCATGCTTCATTAATGTACATAGTTTAGATGGGACTGGGGGATTTATGCTCCTGGTATCTAATGGCATATAAAATGCATCTTGTGTGGTATAGTTTTGCATGAGGATCATTGTTTAATCTAATTCTTCGTACTTTGGCAGGCAAAATTTGGTCTATGTTAAAGCATTCAAATTCTGATATGTTTCCGGACATGCAATTTTGGGGCCAAGCTTCCGATCCTGTTCTTACTCGTGACCCTTTCTCGACATTGATGTGGATTCTGTTTTGCCTTCCGTTCCCATTTTTGTCTTGTAAAGAATCCTTGTTATCTCTTATCCATCTTTTTTATGGTGTAGCTGTCTCTCAGGTGATGATTGCTCTGTTGTTCTTATTGTAGCATATGCATTTCTCGATTGATACCCTCCTGTATCTAAATGTTTATGACTTCCATGCAGGCAATTATTACTTATTGTTCATACTCACAGTGCAATGTAAATGACTCTGGCACTCATGATGGTCTTATTTCTGATATTGCCAATTTGGCTGGAGAATCTGCAATCACGAAGCAGTTTTTCTTTTCCAATTATTTGGACCCTTCGTACTCTGTGAAGTATGTGATCAATAGTTTAAGCTTGCCATATTTACGAAGATGCTCCTTGTTATGGAAACTTCTATGTTCCCCTGGGGCTTCACCATTTCCCTCAGTCCGCGAGGACATTGGTAAATCATTAAATGCTTCAAATGGCAAGGAAGTTGGTGGTGGAGATATGGATGAAATATGTGAACTGCAAAACATGTTTAGCATTCCTTCCTTGGATATTGTTCTTAAAGATAAAAATCTACGTTCAATGGTGTTTAAATGGTTTCATCATTTTGCCAATGGTTTTGAGGATTCAACTGTCCAGGATGTCCTGTATTCCACACCATCTGCTCCTTTTCACTTGATGAATCTTCCTTTCGTCTACCAGGATCTTGTACAAAGGTCTGTCTCCTTCTTGCGCATTTTACCCCCCTTTTCCCCATTCATCTGTTTTACTTTTTTTTTTTTGTCAATACAATATGGCATTCATTCCAAGGATTTAAGGGAAGAAATAATGGCTCAGTTAAAATGTTAAACGACTCCCTTATTTTGCTTTCCTTAAACTAGCAGTGAAATTACCTTGAAAACTGTAAAAACCAACCGCTGAACTCTTTTAATGCTAGATTATAAACTTGAAAGACATTGAGAAATGGGATTAAACACATTTAACATTAACGGAGGATAGAAGTTAAGGAATTCGTGTGCTTTATCATTCTAGGCATGAATTCTGGTGACCTGGGGGACACAAGGATGCCTTTCATGCACAGTCTGATTCGTCCGAGCTGACTGAACCCCGGACGATTGAACCTCAGTTCCTTTTTTTTTTTATGCTTCATTCTTTAATTCTTTGGATTTCGTATATGAAGGGCAAAATCGCTCACTAAGTGTGTGCGTTCATATTGTGTAATTTTCGGTTAATGCAACTACTTCCATCTTAGGATCTCCGAGAACAGCCTTGATTAGATAGTACGGTTTCGTGCATCCATCCCTCCTTATCTACCAAAGGTGGATCTCTACATTTGTTAACATGTGTAATTTCACTTTAGGTATATTAAAGCTCAATGTCCTGATTGCAAAGCTGTTCAAGGTGAGCCTGCCCTATGCCTTTTGTGTGGTAGATTATGTTCTCCTGCCTGGAAGCCTTGCTGCAGGTCAGTATTGGTTTCCCGTTTTCTTTGCATCCAGTATCATGCCAAATTGCCAACTATATCCGTTTCTATCTTCTGTCAGCTGCTGTTTTGATATTTGTTTCCCATTTTTACTATTATTTTTGTAAATAGGGATAGTGGATGTCAGGCTCATTCATTAGCTTGTGGTGCTGGCACTGGGGTATTCCTTTTAGTACGGGTATGGCTTTGCCAGTTGCAGTGGCTGCTGCTTTATCTTTTGTTTGTCTTCTCTTAATTACTTGTATGTTTTTGCTCCATAATAGCCTAAACATTAACATAATGAAAACTCTTTTTCATTCCTTCAATAGAAAACCACAATCTTGCTTCAGCGAAATGCACGCCAGGCTCCTTGGCCCTCGCTTTATCTGGATGCATTTGGTGAAGAGGTAATGTTTTACTCCTTGCAATGGTGCGACTGAACAGCCAGAAATATTAGCCGCCTTGTGATTTTTTTCTCAAGTTTATTCTGCATCTTAGACATATTTGTTTTCTTGATATCATTTCTTTGGATTGAAGTATCTGTAAAATTGGAAAGGAAATTTGCTTAGCTGTTGGGAATTTCTTACGATATGTTTAGTTGGATAAACTTAATTTACACTGTAATGATTGGGGTTCGTTGTATCTAGTTCTTTATACTGGATGTAGGGGTGTTAGGGAGCCGAGTCGATCTCAAGCGTCAGTTTTCTTAAGTTGGTGTCTGGTTGAGTCTGGTCCCCAAGTCTTTATGTAGCTCACAAATTGGTTTTAGCACTATTGCCTTTTAAATACGTATGTGCATGTATTTATTTATTTTAGTTTCAGTGAAAAGTTTGTAATTTTAAATTTTAGACTGCTTTCCATTTAATACCCTATTTATTTTTCCATTTCCAATGGAACCGAATATTTTTTTTTCCTTTTTTTTGCCTGGGTTATGGTGGGATAAAGCAAAATGGCTTGCTAATTTGGATGCTAGTCTGTTTGTCGTGAAGCAATAGTAATTCGATGCAATTATTAGTGTAATTTTTATCTCGGGTCCTCCGTGTTGTTGCAATTGTATTTTCATTTACTTCTAGTGTTTATGATGTGCATATATATATGTCTACTTATTTGGGGTCACTTTTTTTAGCTGGACTGGAGCTGAGCTCTCTGTATTTTGGCCTGTGTAGCTCATGTGTTGTCTCAGTTCATTGGCAGTTTGGCACCACTAATTTGTTTTTCTATTGCAGGATATTGATATGCAGAGGGGCAAGCCACTGTTCCTTAATGAGGAACGTTATGCAGCATTGACTTACATGGTAAACAGCCAAGGCAGACTTCAGTTTTTCCTTTTTTACTGATACTTTCTTTTGATGATGTGATTTTCTCTGATTCACTCTCCCTCCGCCTCAAGTTTAATGTCATTTAAGAATATTGCAAGCGCAGCTACTGACTCTGCATTGACAGTTGTTAAAGTGCTCGTTGGATAGTGATTTTAGTATTGGATTACTAAAGTGACAGATCAGTTTTGGGCAACAGTCCAACATACCTTGTATTAAACAACAGTAATATATACTCCGTATATTTAAGGGGAGTACGTACTGGGTGTCTATAGATTGTCTATTTTAGTGTTTTGCTGTGGTATTATCTTAATGTCTTGCATTCTAGGTGGCTTCCCATGGTATAGATCGCAGTTCTAAAGTTCTTCGGCAAACGAGGATCGGTACATTGTTCCTTGTTTAGTCATTCGAAAAGGTATGTAGTAGTTTGAATGTTTTTATTAGGCTAGACATCGGTAACATGTTACATTCTTCCTCTTTTTGTTTAAATATTGAATAACACGGGTGAAGTGATATAATAGCAGTTGTTGATGTGTTTCAGATTGCAGTTGTGTTTGCTACTGTGAAACCAAAATAGTTACTGGCGAAGAAGAGGATGGATAAACAGCCATGTCATCATCTATATCTTGAACTCGATGCTTGTCCATTTTTTATCTCTTCACCTGTGATGGCGTCATGCAGTTCAACATGTAAGCCTATCTTTGCCAATTGCCATTGCTCTCAGTTGTCATGCCGGTGGGGTTTATGTTGGTCGGAACTTTAGTTCTTGTCTCATCACTATCTACTAGATTGTTTTTCAGCTTCTCCATCCTATTTCAACTAGCTATTGTGGTCCATCGGCAGTTTTGGCACGAGCTGCATTCAACTCCTGGTGACTGAAACTAACAATTTTGCTCACTCCTTTTTGCCTGAAACTTATGGAACAGACTGTCTAGATGAGACTGCAAAATATTAGTAAAATATTAAACATAGTCGTCAAACGAAAACAATTTCTTATTTCCAAAATGATTTGGAGCTAGCTAATATGAAACAGAAAATGTGAGTTAGGAAGTCAGTAAAAGCCGAGTAAAATGAAAATATGGTTGTGAAATGAAGACCAGGCAGAAGGGTGTATAAATACAAAGGAAAGCCATCAACAAGCTTGTGAGGGAGAGCTGAATAGCTGATTAGAGATTCAAGTGAGACACATACAGTTGAAGAAAATTACAAGGAAAACATATACTTCCTTGTTCCTCTGTTTCACTTGATCTATATTAGTTTCTTTTAGGGTCACTTCATTTGATTGTTTAGTTGTCTATCCCAGTAAATTTCTAAGTGCTATAGTTACACCATACTCTTCGGTACCTTTTCCCCACCTCTCCTCTACCTACCCAGCCGCCTAATTACATCATTGCCACCCACAAACCAGACCAAATCTACCACAAGCAGCACCTTCCTGACCGCTAGGAATTGTTGGCCCCAATACTCCGACAACAAGATATTGCCGACCCATTCCTAACCACTTGACTCACATAACTGCGACCCAACCTATGTAATCTCACCAATGATAATGTACCATTTATTTTGGCGATGAAGGGTCTAGTGTTCCCATGCTGGTGTTTCTAAGGGCATGGAGACTTGAATGAGCTTAAAACAATTTGCATGTGGACTGTGTTATGTTAGTTCTGTTAGTTCGATTTAACTTTGTTTGGGCCATTGCAATCAAAATATTGGGAATAACTAGAAGTGTAAACTATGAATTCCAGCTTTTAGTTACTCCCAAGGTTTGATGACGTGGGCTTTGTATTGAGTTAAGTCCGATATTGAATTCTGACTGTTTGTAACAGTTCTAAAAAGCACCAGGACCAAACTTTACCCAAGATTTGTGGGAAATGGGTTACATTTAGCAACATTCGATTGCGACCCGTGACTCAAACCTATATTTGATACATGCACTTGGGTGACCTTCGGTTTAATGAATTTTGTGTGAGCCCTCGGGGTTTTTGGGTAATGTTTCTATTGATAGAACTCACACGAGTTCAGTTTCTAAGTAAAATGTCTATGACGCGGTACTAATGTTATGGTCATTTTCCAAGTGTTCTGGGGCGGATGTTGTGAGCTTATCTTCTGTGTACTAATTTTTGTTTTGGAAATGCTGCAGATATCGATGGGGTTACTGGCACTCAGAACAAAAATCACTGCTCAACTCAACAGGGCGTTGCCTGTACATACATAATCTATGTTGAATGCGCAAAGCTTTTGGTTTCCATGTAAATGTTGTGCATAAAATCTTATCCCGTAGCTGCTTACCAGGGCTTCTGCTGATTATCGTCTTCTGGCCAATTACTGAAAAGCGGGGAGAGTTGTATGCTTTCTCAATGAGACGGGAAAGTTGAAATGATAAGAAAACCTTGTCAGTGGTGAATAGAATATTAGATGAATTGTCGCATGTTTAGTTGCATTTGTACCCTTGGTGTGGGTATATCGTCTCATTGTTTCCAAATTTGCGAGCTGGGTTCTAGACGAGCTTGGTTCAGGTTTTTATTATTTGCTTGGGTTATTTCGGATATGTTTTTATTTGGGTAGTGTGCGGCTCTAAAGTTGAAAAAAATAAATAATATTTTCGGATATTCTCTCGTGTACCCATTAACTTTTTCATTTTATAAGATTTACCCTTCTTTTCTTGCAAAAAACTTTTCACCGTCCATAACTTTTGGCTACAAGTTCAGAATACAATAATTTTTTTTTTTTCAAGTTGACAGTCTTTAAGAGGTTTTCAGTTTGAAATAGAATTCACCAAAGTCTCAACTCGTAGTCGGGAATTATGATCGGTCAAAGTTTGTTTTTTAAAAAAGCTTTGACTAACGTAACTATCGGCTACGAGTTCAAAAAACGGTGATTTTTTTTTTCAAATTAAAGACCTTGATGAGATAATTGGTTTGAAAAAAGAAAATTACCGTTTTCTGAACTCGTAACAGAATTATTGTCGGTCAAAAGTTTTTTGTGAAAAACGAGGGGTACACCTTAGAAAACGAAAAAGTTCAGAGGCACGCGAGAGAATAATCCCTAATATTTCTTTGTTGTACATTCAAATGCACCCATATATGTTCACCGATCTAATTTTACTAAATTCTAGCACTGAGAACAACCCACTAATTAAGTTTTTTTTTTTTTTTTTTTTTTTTTTTTTTTTTTTTTTTTGACAATTAGATAGATAAATTATCGTTCCTACAATAGTTTAGCCTTTTTGGCAAGTATTATGCACAAGAAAGGCATACATAATACTACATTACGAAATATAAAATTACAATTTATTTCTAAGGAACCACGAAGGAGGATATAATTGCTTCGGGTATCTTTAAAGTGTTGGCGGAGGACGTTAGAATGGTCACGAGCATCATTCTCAACAACTTTAACACTAATATGAACTCCAACAACCCCTTGAGACGATTGAACAGCGGAGAAGCAAAGCTAAGGTGCACTTACGCCACGAGGACGTAGAAATTTTATAGGGAAAGCAAAGCAAAGGAGCATGTAACCAATGGAGAATAATCTCATACACCTTGAAAAACGATCTCTACAGTTAAGAATCCAACGGATGAAAAAGCCAGACAAGTAAGCAAGTTGAAACAAATAAATCTCAACAACCAATCTCTTAACCATCTTCACCACAAAAAAACGATTTGGGGTGAAATCAACACAATACGAACGAGCAATCACCTTCACAGCTCTGCTAACACACATACTAATGCATAAACTTCTGAAAGAGGAGATTATTAAGAAAAGCAGTAAAGACAACAGACTGAATTCGAATGACATTAACTTATGGACGGAAACCATCACAACCAACCCCACCACGCCATCATCCAAACCTTAACCAGATAACCCAATCTGAAACATAACCTCTCATAAACACGACGGTATCAACCCACTAAAACTAAATAGTCTGAAACCCTAATCGTCATACTATTAGCTAGGACCTCTCATCTCCCCTTTTTCGTTTCACTACATATCCTGTAAACTTTTTTTCTACACTTTTTTCTTCTACCTTTTCGAAAACCTTTATATAAAAATCAAGACGTTTCATTCATCCACATTCATCAACCATAAGGTTCATATAAAAATAATCATCTATGAACTGTAAAAGACACTTCATTAATCCTCAATTATTTTTAATGAAGGTAGACTGAAAATACCTCTAAAGAACGATTAAATTAGGAGTGAACAACTTACCATTCTCAACAGCCTCATAAGCTACAATCTCCATATCAGCGATGACAAATAGTAAAACAACTGAATAAGCGAGGAAAACGGACGAAGATAAAAGTGGAGTTGGCATATGTTTTTTATAAACTATGAAGAATTGATTAATATGGAATAAAGTGAGGAAGAAGAAAGGGTTAGAGAGATTGTACGTGAAGGGAGATATTACAGTTGTGATTATGAATACGAAGTAATAAGTATTGGGAGAATAAAAAGTGCGTTCATTATGATTAATCAGTATTGGGAGAATAAAGTTGGCATGTTATACGGTATCTTGCATTTATTGTATTGTCTTGTATGTCGGAGGACTTGGTGGATTACTTGTTGTTATGGAGACGTGAGGTAGTTGGGAGACCGTCTCACGCTCGGGTCGCCTCTTGGAGCTTCCCACTCCAAGAAGGATGTGCACATTAATGACTTGAGTACGGAAGGACTCGTGTGGGTGAGACACGACATCTGGCAGGGGATCCGGTTGGCTTCCGGACCCGGTACGTCTGGGTGTGTCCCGGTACCTGTTTGTGGTTGTTGGTATGTCTGGGCGTGTCCCGGTACCAGTGTGGTTGTCGATATGTCTGGGCGTGTCCCGGTACCGTGGTGGTGGCCATTTGATAGTATGTCATCCATATCATAGTCATGTGCATATTCACACGCTCGAGTCGTGTCACACCTTATTTATTGAAACTGACGTTTATCTGTATGTGTAATAGTGATGACTGATGAGTCGTATTTTGGTTACATTTTTTGCCCCACATTTATACCTAATTCATACTCGATTTTGCGTGCTTTATTATTAAATAGCTTATTTTAAAACTAATTTATAATAATTAGCCGTATTAATTGGGATTTAATAATATTAATATTACTTTTGTTTTATTAATTATTAATTATAATTTATAGGCAAGGCGGAATAATAAAGAGGAGATTCGAGCTAGAGGAACAACGAGACGGAAATAAGACGGGTCAAAGAGGAAAGTGTGAATTAAATGAAAACCAAAACAATTGTCAAAGGTCGAGTTTGACAAACCAAATGCACACAGCATTCATCTACCATTAAGCACCTTCACCATCAACAACTCACCACAACAACTCCCCTGTTTCACCTCCATCATCATCACGCCCCCTGCTGCATCACCTACATCTCCAACCATCTGCTCACCTCGACGACCAACAGCAGCCACCAGTCCACCTTCGTCACCACCACGAATCCGCTTCATTCACTCTGCATCAACCCGACACTCTCATCTCGGTTCCGAAATCCGACACTGAAGTCACCATCATCGATCAGCGATTATCGTCACCATTATCAACAACCACCATCATCGTCACCTTTGGCTGCCCAAAACCGAATCAGACCACCACTCGAATTCGCAGCGGCTCAACAACCACCTCCTTCCTCCACATCAATCTTCATTCACCTGCTGCACCGTGTCATTCATCAACACCAACCACGATATCTCAAATATCAGCTCACTTTCCTCTGCCACCATTCAGCCACCCGTATCACCACGCCAACACTTCCCTACCACCGACCTCCAACACAAACAGCAGCACCAACGACCCACCATACTCCACCATCCCATCTTCAATTCAATCAAACCCAACATGTTCCTCTATGCCGGTACCCCCCACACACACCCTATTTTACTCCTTTTTGTGAAGAGCTCGCTGCCGGCATAGCCACCGGCAGCCGACTACCCGGCAATCACACACACCCATTCAATTTCTGCTCCATTTTTCAGATGTCTTGCTGCCGGTCCCTTCCCCGGCCGCCGCCTCACCGGCAGGCACTCCCTTGGCTGCACGATTGTCTTCTCCTTCCCTTTTTGTCCTTTTTGTTTTGATTGTTTTGTTTTAAAAGTCGTGTGTTATTGTTTTTGGCTTGTGTCGGTTGATTATTATTATTATTATTATTATTATTATTATTATTATTATTATTAGATTAATTAGTCAATAAAACTTGTAATTAGAGGAGACTAGATTTCATGCCCGTGCGTTGCACGGTATTTAAAAATATTCTATTTAAATGTAGCGCTATTTATTTTTATGCGTAAAATTGGTCATTTTAATGTTAAGTTGTGTATTAACATCAAAATTGAATATTGTCATCGGTAAGATTCTCATTTACTTATCAAGTATTGATTTTTATGCAAATGAAATTAGCAAACTTAGGATGAACATTTCATTAAGTTATCTTAATTATTAATGAAGGAGATTTATGCAGCTAGAGTTGAGCATGACATCAAATTTAAAAGTTGCATATTCTAAATTCACCTCAAACTATTAATATATGTATACTACCATGTTAATTTATTGTGTAGTTTATAAGGAGTCATATTAACAAATTTGGTGTTGAGGCTATATGAGCATGATTATGGAGATAAAACATACAGGCAACATCGACCTTTAATTAGTTTGATTTACTTATACGATGATAAAATTGAAATTACTCCTCTATGAATCTTATAGGCTTTATCTCGTATCTTTACCAAAAATTTCAAGAGAAATTAGATATCGAGTCAAACTTTTTCACACGGGATAATAATTATAATAATAAATAAGTAAACTATAGATAAATATCATGCTATATTAGGCTATATAATCCTCTTCTCATATATTATTTTCTTCGTCTCGATTATTTATTTACCTACTCCATTTTTTTTTTGTTTCATGGTCAATTGTTAAATTTTATATTTTAGGTCTGTCTTTGATGAGCAATTCTTCTTGGTTTAAACTCTAAACCAAAGATAAACAAATGAGCCGGACGAAGGGAGTATTATATTAAGTTATAGACAATTATCATATTACTATAAGACTAACCACAACATTAGTATTATACAAATCTGAATCCATAAGACTAACCACAACATTAGTATTATACAAATCTGAATCCGTTCTAACCTTTCATATATTATGCTAGTATATTTTTGGTGGTGTTGGCCTTCTATATTTAAACTTATTTTTTTATGTATTTGATTAATTTGAGTTCTTTTCATACTACCTCTCACATCTTCGGTATGTGTTCGACTCATAGTTAATTGTAAAATTATATCTCTAAGAATCCAATTTGAGCATACTTAATTATCTTTATTAGAAATTTTTGCTTCCTACTCGAATTCATCTATCTATCAAAAAAAGAAAATATTAAGGAGATGATAAAAAGCAAGTACGTAATGTTTAGTTGCATTGACATTCACAAGCAAAGAGAAATTACCTGTCCTCTGCTACATTGTTAAATAGGGTGAAGAGTATGCAAAAATTTAGGTACAAATTATGTTATTATCGTGTATCTAGGGTGAAGAGTACCATTTTTTATCAAGATAGTTGATCACTTGTGAAATTGGAATGAAATATGTTTCTTAGCAATCAGAATTGATTTCGATTATTATTCAGTTAATTTGATCATGTGTCACTTTTGGCACTTGAGAGATTTGACATCCTATATTCATATATAATAAAGTCCTCCTGCATACCCCACACAGGCCCAAACATTTTCTCTATCCCTCTCTCACAAACTCAATCTCCCTCTTTATTCTTCTTCTTCTTCTTCTTCTTCTTCTTCTTCTTCTTCTTCTTCTTCTGTAATATAAACAAAGTTTCTCTAAATGGAGAACCATCCTTAGTATTTCTCAAGTTTCCGACAATAGCCATCAAAGTTGACCGATTTTTATCAATTCCATATACTTAAAAGTTTTATAATACAATCAGTAATTATAATGACAATTGTAAGCCTATCTAATACAAATCATTTGTGTTGGTCATATTATTTCCATGATGAAGGGCCTGCTTGAATGAAATTTGTTTTGACATCATTCTCTTCCTCTTGTAATATGATGATATCAACAATAACTAATCAATTTGTTTTCTTGTTCGTCCCAAGCCTTCTGCGTCTCCCTCACCAATCCGGATTTTCGCTTCGCAACACCGAAATACAACGGCCGAAACTCGTCATTCGTCAAGTCAGCAAACTTATTAAGCCCTAAATCATACGACCTAGACTCATCATTATTATGCTTATCAACAAACCCTAAACTATCCTTAAAAATCAGAAACCGCTTTTCCTTCTCCCCCAAGGCATTGTAGTTTTTGGCTTTTTGCGGTGCGCTACTAACCATGTTTCGTAGAGTTTCATTACTTCGTCCTCGGGAAATGCTCCTGAAAAAAACATACAAAAATAAATATCAGTTCCAATATAAATGTATGATGAATACATTGTAAAACAATTACTATAGTCATATTGATAAAGATAATAGAGGGAAAAAAAAAGGCATGATTTAGAAGGCTAAATAGGGGAAAAAAAAGAATGATCTAGACGACTAAATAAAATCGCCATTTGGAAGTATTTATAATGCCAAGTTAGATTTATTGCACAATTCAAACTCTATCTATAAAGAAGCATACTACAAATACAATTTCGATAAAATATTAACTCAATTAAATTAGATTAGATAAGATAATTATTTAAAATAAAAATTATTAAAAAAAAGAAGAGTGTTTTAGCAAATTTGGAGTCTCTAGAATTGCCTGAAAAAAGCCTCTTTTATATATATATATTGATTATATAGATGGCCTCTCTCATTTTCATGGAGACTAGAAATTAGACTAGATTATGATTCTCTCTTAATATTGTACAATCCTAATATTTCCTCTCTCATTTTCATTCAATAAAAAGTTGTAATCTTTCTTTAGTTATTGGTTTAATTCTTCCTTTGTTTATGCAAGTTCTTCATTTTCTCAATAGTTTACATTTAATATTTGGGTTGTATTTGGAAGACAAGAAGAAATTCATCTTCCATTATTGTCCAAGCTATAATTCTTTGACTATTTGTCTCCCATTCCCCATATTTACCTTGTTTTATGCCCAAGTGAACCCGAAAGCTCTAGTCTTTCTCATATTGATCAATTACAATCTTATTTAGTCAAATTTTATATTTATTTGCACCTTAGTTTACCATTAATCAAACCTCATTCATTTATTAGGCTAAATTGGGACTTAAACGGACTAAGTATACACCCCAGCCATCTTTGTGTTCGACACCCTAATTATACTACTTAATTTGGGTTCTTTATAAATTGTTTTTGGTTGGGAAATGACGACAAAATCCCTACTATCAAATAGTCACCTATTTAATTTCCGGGGTGGCCTGTGTCGATCCATATGATATTTCCGATCATATGGGGAGCGGATTAAGTACAAGTTGTTTGGATAGCACGCTGGAGACGGGACGAGCTTGATGAGTCACGAGACGAGTATAGTTGGTTAGAAGAGTATAGTGGTCATGAGTTGTATTTTATTCATTAGTTTACGTTTGTAATAATTAAACTTGTTATTTATTAATGAAGTTTCTTAATTGTAATTCCGATTTCGTTGCCTTGTGATAAGTGCATATTTTATACATTTTAACCCCTTATATTAGTTTGATTTTACATATCATTTAGCACTTATCAAAGTGTTTTTAAGCTAATATTGTGTTTCTAGTGCAATTGTGTGTTCAAGTGTGTTTTGTAGGAAAATGAGCTAAAGTACTATAAAATGTGCTAACACTAGAAGCAAGGCTAAGTATGAGAGTAAGATTGGACTAAGTGTTGGAAGTGCATGGATTTTGCATGAAGAAAGTGTTGGATCAAAATGAAAATGCAAGCAAAGTGAAAATGCAAGTCAAGCCCAAATTCAAAGTCCAAATTATGGTGGAAAATATTGGATGCTAAGAAGAGCTTAGGATGCCAAAATACTTAAGATGCCCTCCTTAATGCTCTTAATCGCACTCATAAACAAGGCATTAAATCACCAACTTTGGATATCTTGAGCATTAAACCAAGAATTGAAGAGAAAATTAAGAGTGTGCTTAGGATGTCATTTTGGATTTCTCTACAAATTTCACTCTCTTATTTCCTATATAAGGGGTTTAATCACACACTTTTACACACCATCTTGCTACACATATTTTTCAATCTAAATTCTCTCTAAATTTTAGTAGTTAGTTTAGATTATCTTAGTTTAGTTTAGTTTGTTTACATTTCCTTTAGCAATTACATTACAATTCCATTTCAAGTTTAATTCCAAGTTACATTTCAAGTTTGTTCTAATTTCATTGTTCTTCTATTTTTATTTTCATTTCCATTCAAGGTAATTCTTATTCTATTTTCATTATGTTATTTATCACTTCATTTAGCATTAGTTTAGTTTACACTTTCAACATGTTAGAGTAGTCTACCTTGTCTAGGGAATGAAGAGAGCCATGCATAAAAAGTATTTGTAAAATGTTAAATTAGGTTGTTATAATATTGTTTAATTGTTGATATCACATGTTTGCACCTTAACGTTTAATCTATGTTTAAAGGCCTTATTCATTGATTAAGTTTGTTAATTCGTTCTAAACTCGAGAGGCATGGAATTGAATTAGACTAAGCATGTGTAGTAGGGCGACCTAGTCATGGACGAGAGTTTCTCTAGGACCCGGTCTATGGTTGACACTAATGCCGTAAGGTGGGTGTCTCTAAGCCTAAACAATTAACGTTTCATCAACTCCTATGTTTAATTTAAGCATTTACATAATTTGCATGTGTGACCCGACTTCTCTAGACTCCTTTTATCATATAGTTTATTATTTTCTAATCAACAAACCAATCAATCAAACGTAACCGACCTCTATAGAATTCAACCCATAACAACTAATTAACAACTCCCGTCTCTCTGTGGTTCGATCTCTACGTACTACATTCATTTGTTTTGCTAGGGTATAAATATTATTTTTGCATAGGTGTGCGATAGCCTATCACCTCGGGAAACCGAGACGGTAACATCTCCCAATTACCTTGGTCGGGTAAGAAGGGGAGAAAAAAGAACATACATCAGATGTACTATCTCAAATTTATTTGTTTTTGAGCATATGTGTATTTTTTCTGAGCTTATAACCTCAAACTTTACTTGTTTTTGAGTATTTGTGTCTTTTTTCTGAGTTTATCTATAAAACTTAATTAAAAGGCTCCTTGAAACATCTACTTAATGCCATGTCATTATATCAAAATGCTACATAAGCTTACTTAATACCATCTCATATCTATAAATAATCTAAAAAGGCTAACTTGAACAAGTGACATGAGAATTTCTTATAAACTTAAATCATATGTGCCATCCTCTAATCATCTAATAAATGATAAATTCAAACCAAGTTAATTGAGTAAAATCAATAGGATTTTCCCCATCACTACATGCCTCTTTATTTTTGCATTCATTCTTCAACATAAATAATGTCTCTTTAGCTACCTTTCTTTTGTTTTCCTCTTCAAATTAAAAAAAACTTTTAATACGGTTTATAAATGAAAATGTAGTAGTTCGATAAAGCCAAAACTTGGATGTGAAAGACTTCAAAATGTATTTCATATCAATCACCTTAAACATTACCAATCGAGGTAATTTTTAGATTATTGTTTGCTAACATTTTTTTGTTTTTGTTTATACTCTTGTGTATATAATTTCTATAATATATATTTTTATGATTCATTATTGATATTCACATGTGAAAATGCTTTAATGACTACTATCAATCACAGATTTACATATATTTTTAATCAAGAAATAATTTATGTTTGCCCAATATTCTATAAAGATATCTTAATATTTTTTTTTTGTTTCACAAATACTGTCTCACTTCAAAAAAAAAAAATATTAATGGATTTTCTTTATTTTTTGTAAGATTTGGGCGAAGCAATGGACATGACGTGATTATATGTATATATATGATTGTATATTTAATTTCATAGTATGCACAACAATAGTTTGCATCTTTGTTTTTATGATCTTAATATAAATTCAGTTTTTGATTAACTTTTCAACAAATAAGACAATCAACATCATTGGCTCATTGCTCTTCAAGGCCTCTTATTATGAATAAGTTGATTATGACAAAGAATTGCGGATCATATGTGTAATACTACGGTTTTCTATGTCTATGGGTACTCTATCGAGTGGGACTTACTCTGTCGAATAGGTAGCTTTTTACGTAAAACAGTAGTCTACCTGATGGGTACTCGATCGAGTAAGTGTGACACTCAATCGAGTAAGGGGCACTCGATCGAGTAAGTGACTTACTCGATCGAGTATGTGTGTTTTTCGGGTTTGATTAGCCGGGTTTTGTTAATAACGCGAGATTAATATAAAAGCTTCCGTCATTATTTCCTAAACACTTTTATCATTCTAAAACTTTTCAAGAGGAGATTAAAAGTTACGTTGTTTGCATCTCTCGCATTA
This sequence comes from Silene latifolia, assembly GCF_048544455.1. Lineage (NCBI taxonomy): Eukaryota > Viridiplantae > Streptophyta > Magnoliopsida > Caryophyllales > Caryophyllaceae > Silene > Silene latifolia. The sequence goes on along the minus strand of NC_133527.1, from coordinate 54,242,310 downwards.
TTAGCAAATACAAAGGCTAGGATCATCGGATTGTCTCGTTCGTTATATCGTTGTGATCGTTCCGTCAAGGGTAAGCTTCTTGTATAATTTTTATAGTATTTCGTTGGATTTGGTTAAACCCTAATTGGGTAGATTTGGGGGATTTGGGAGTATTATAATGTGTTGGTAGTAATTGTATGTATACATGTTATAGGAGGAGGATTCGTAGAGGAGAAGTTCTGATTAGCTGCTAGTCGGTCTCGTGTGATTGCTATTCCAGGTAGGGTTTCCCTACTCAGTATTGATTACATGGTTGTGTTGGTAATTGACTGTTGTTGTTGTATATCGTATTGGCTTTGGATTCTGATTTGGTGATTGTTGGTAGTGTAATGTGATTATCGTATAACTGTCTGTGGTTTGCGAGGTGCGTCCTCGGCTGAGTGGAGTCACTTGTGGGAGTGACTTCACACCCTTGATTCGCCCTCTGTGGAACCCGACACAGGAGGGGATGTGCACATTAAGGAACATGGGTTTATCGCTCGGATGAGATGAGCGGGGCTTAAGTGGGAACGGTTGCGGTCCCCCACTGGCGGTGTGGAATACTTGTTGCGATGAGTATTCTGGCAGGACTACACACTTCAGTGTGTAGTCAGGTGTGTGGTGATGTGACGGAGTTGGTGGTTTGTAATGTTGTTTTATTGCAGCTGTTTGTTTTGTGTAATCAGTACTGACCCCGTTTATTTGTTTTAAAAACTGTGGTGATCCATTCGGGGATGGTGAGTAGTTATTGAGCAAGTATGAGTTGATGCGCATGGGATATCTGGGTTGAGTCATCACGAGCTGTTTTAGAAGTCTTCCGCTGTGTCGAACACTCTTTCGTTTGTTTTGTTGGTTTAACATTTTGAGAACAGTTTTACCTTTTACATTATCTGTTTTGGTTGGACTTGTATCACGTTAAACTATTTAATAAAGTACGTTTCGTTATTGTCTATTTGATATACATTGCCTCGGGTAACCGAGATGGTAGCATTCTCGTACCTTAAGTGGTCCTGGTAAGGCACTTGGAGTATGGGGTGTTACAATATAGATTTTACGAGTTGTCTATTTTTAAATCATTTGATGTGATTGATATATGATGTATCACTTTTATATATACTTTTATAGCTCCCTTTATACCATTTTACATACCGTTTCGTGCCTATTATATCATTTATATGCCTTATTTCAATGAAATTGTCGATACTGCCGCTATTTTGTGTTTTGATGCAGAAATGACTCGTTATGAGTATGATCAAGCTAAGATTAGCATGGCGGAGACGGCATAATAGAATACACGAAGCATGGCACGAGGAACGAGGAAGCACGAAAAGGCTAGAAGTGAAAGAAAAGAAGAAACAGTCTGTGAAGCAAGATCCTCGATCGAGTCACCTCTGGCTCGATCGAGCAACTGTCCTCGATCGAGTCACCTCTGGCTCGATCGAGCAACTGTCCTCGATCGAGTCACCTCTGGCTCGATCGAGGAACCTCTCTGGCAGACTTATTTCCGGACTTTCCTAAAACGATTATCTTTTGTTATAAATTAGAAACTCGTGTTTTATTCTTAGACGACGTTTTATTTTACCTTTAGACTGCTGGATATTTTCTTAGAACCCTAATATTTCCTTGTAACGGTATTAATCTTTCCTCATTAATTAACCGTTCATCATTTTATGTTCATTGATTATTGTTTCATGCTTTTAATCATGTTTTCATTCTTAATCATTGTTGTTGTTGTTATCATTATGAGTAGCTAATCTCCTCATCTAGGATGAAGGGGATCTAGGTTAATTAAAAAGGAAAATTGATTAATTGCTATTGATATCGCATAAGTTGTTGTTTGATTATTGTTCTTCTTCTAGTTATTAACTTAAGGCCTGAGTTATTAATTAGTGTAGCGAATTGATCCTATCGCTGACCGGGTTAGAATTAATATAGGCCGCGATAATCAAATAGATTGTATCTAATTATAGCGACCGCATGTTAGAATCGATCTAAAGGGCATAATTGAGTCGACCGATCTTATGACCTTAAACAGCTTGATAGATTTAGCAATTGATTAACAATCCCCAAATAATTGACCTAGTGAACCGGAAATCTTAGACTTTTAATATTATTGTTTAAACCTCTTTTTAATTACTTGCAATTAGTTGATTAGATCAAAACAAAACAAACCCCCCCGGAAATTGGTTACCTTTAGACAACTTAAATAATTACAGACTTAGCTTTTACCGCCTCCCTGTGGATTCGATACCTGTCTTACTGCTAGCTATTCTTGTTAGTCCTGAGATAGATTTACTTTGGTTTGGTGATACGACTTTAGCCACATTAAATTTGGCGCCGTTGCCGGGGAGGCAATAATTGTTTAGTCTGTTTGTGTTTATTTTGTCTTTTTGTCTCAGGGAACCCAGTTCCTTGAGACCGTTCTCACACTTCTCTTGTTAGTTCCGTGTATGCCCAGGTCTAATAGGTCCGAGATTATTCCTTTTGATCCTGAACTAGAGAAGACTTTTCGCTACAGACGGAAATTTAATCAAGAAGTGGGTCAAGTAGAAGACTTGAGTATACTTGACGTCGAAACGGCGAGCTCAATAGAGTCAGCCGTCCGGTCCTACGAAGAGGAAGAGGACGCCATTCCTATTCCTGACATTCCAGTCACGACTGATATTCCCGAAACTACCATCATGCCTACTTTAGCCAGTCACTCCGAGCCGACCTTAGCTTCTATCCCACAAGGATTCAAGCTGCCCACCACTACCAATGGAACTTTTGAGATTCGGCCATCTTACATCAATTTGGTGGAATGAAATATGTTTGGATGGACATCTGCTGAGGATCCTACGACGCATATGGAGAAATTTGTCACGTACTGTTGTTCTATTCCATTAACAGCTGGAGTGACACAAGATCAGGTTAAGCATGTGCTCTTTCCTTTCTCTCTGAAAGATGGAGCTACTGAGTGGTTGAGATATATGGATATGGATAATGAGGGAGTTACAGACTAGAATTCCTTGGCTCTTGCTTTCTACAAGAGGTACTTCCCATCTCAAAAGACTAATGCTCTGAGAAATCAAATTACCAGTTTCAAGCAAGGAGCTACTGAAGACTTGAATGAAGCTTGGACTCGCTTCAAACGCTTAGTCCGATCAGTTCCCCATCACGGTTTCCCAAAGTGGTTTCTTTGCAACCAGTTTTATAACGGGTTGTATGACGATCATCGTGCCCTTTTGAATTCTTATGCTAATGGGAGGTTTCAGGATAACATCAATGATGGTGACGCGTGGAAGTTAATTGATCAGATTGTTACCCATACCGCCAGGTATGGAAATCATAGGGGAAGCACGCGAGGTACTGGTGTTGATAGTGCCCTGGCGCACACCGGTGGAGACTATTTTACGCCCAGATTGCTGAGATAAAGACTACCCAATCATTGGGTAGCAAGGAGAGAGTTCATGCTATGAGTCAGCAAGTAGAGGACACTTGTGCTAGATGTGGTTTAGACGGTCATGGTGCAGCTGATTGCATGAGTACATTGGAGCAGGTTAATGCTTTTCAGGCCTACAGACAGGGTGCACAAGGTACACCCTTCTCCAATTTTTACAATGAAAGAACGAAGGAACATCCATTCCTTCAATGGTCCAGTCAGAATGTACAAAACCCGCAGCAGCCACAGAAGAATGTTTATATCCCTCCCAACAATCGCGGTAATCAACCGCCAGGGGGATATCAGAGGCAAAATCAAGGAGGCCAGCAGTTTAACAATCAATATCAACAGCCTCCTCAGCAAACTCCTCAACAAATTCCTCAACAAGCTCCAAACAATGAGATGACAGAGTTGCGCAATCTTTTGCAACAAACTTTGTCGATGCAGCAGAAGCAAACGGCTCAAATTTCTGAGCTGATTGCCCATAATAATATGCTAGATAATCAAGTGGCTCAGATGACACTTCAAAACCCATCAAAACAGGCCGTAGGTCTTCCTCCTCAAGGTAAGCAAGCTCATGAGCAAGCTAATGTTATTCAGCTTAGGAGCGGTACTTCTTATGCGAATCCCGACCTGCAAAGCCTTGAGAATGTAGTGTCCATTACTGTTGATGAAGTCCCTTATATGCATCCCAAAGGATTGGGTAATTTGGAGCTTAGTGATGATGAAAAAGAACCTGATGAAGTTGAAATACGAGCTGACGATAAAAGTAAAAAAGATGAAGGAGCTGAACTTGCAGAGGTTCCTCAATCGAGTTAGAGGCGACTCGATCGAGGATCCAGCCAGCTCGATCGAGTCATCCCTCGACTCGATCGAGGCACCACTTCGACAGCTGACGGTGTTTCAAAAGTTGCTTCTAAGGTCAAGCAAGCCGAGCCCATAACTATTGCACTACCTTTTCCTCATCGACAACAAAAATCCAAGTGGATAAGCGATTCGATAAGTTTATGGAGGTCGTGAAGAATCTACAGGTAAGTGTCCCTTTCACTGAATTAATTACTCAAGTGCCGGCTTATGCGAAATTCATGAAGGAGATTTTGATAAGGAAGAGATCCTTTGACGCGGTGGAAACTATTGCTTACACTCAGAAGTGCAGTGCCATGTTGCCAATAAACTCACCACCTAAATTAAAGGATCCAGGAAGTTTTTCTATCCCTTGTCATATCGGTCATCTTTCTATTAGTAAAGCTCTTTATGATTTAGGAGCTAGCATCAGCGTTATGCCTTATTCTATTTGTAAGAAATTAAATATGGGTACGTTGACAGTTACTAATATGACACTGCAGATGGCCGATAGAACTGTTAAACACCCATTGGGGGTGTTAGAGGATGTTCCCGTTCGTATTGGGAAGTTTTTCATCCCCGTTGATTTTGTTGTCATGGACATGGCTGAAGACAACCAAATCCCTATCATCTTGGGCAGACCGTTCTTACATACTGCGGGGGCGGTTATAGATGTTAGGCAAGGGAGATTGACCTTTACTGTGGGGGATGATACGATTATATTTAACTTAGAAAAAGCATTAAAACATCCCATGATAGAAGAGACTTGTCATAGTATAGATGTTGTTGATTTTACTATTGATGAGTGTCTTCCTATGTGTTTGGACAGGGATCCTCTGGAGATTGCCCTGGTTTCAGATCCAGCTGATCAGACGGGTTCATGGAGTCCATAAGTTCATCGGATTGAGAGGCTTCTAACTGGAGAGGAATGCCCACATCAGAGGGTATATAGTTTGGGTGCTACGCCTAAGGTAACTGAGGTAAAGAAACTTGAATTAAAACCTCTTCCCTCTCATCTTAAGTATGAGTTTCTTGATGACTATGAAATGAACCCAGTGATTGTCAATGCTAGCCTAACTGAAGGTCAACTATCTGCTTTGTTGACTGTTTTGAGAACTCACAAAAAGGCAATTGGGTATAGCATTGATGATCTCAAAGGTATTAGTCCTGATTTTTGTCTGCACCGTATTCATTTAGAAGAAGGCCACAAGCCTAGTGCACAGGGTCAGAGACGACTAAACCCTGCAATGCAGGAGGTGGTAAGAAAAGAGGTACAGAAATTACTTGACGCCGGTATAATTTTCTCTATATCTGATTCTAAATGGGTCAGTCCTGTCCAAGTTGTACCTAAGAAGGGAGGTACTATAGTAGTGAAAAATGATAAGAATGAATTGATTGCTACTAGACTTGTTACAGGGTGGAGGATGTGCATTGACTATATGAAGTTGAACACGGCCACTAAAAAGGACCATTTCCCACTTCCTTACATTGACCAAATGTTAGAGAGATTAGTGTGTCATAGTTATTTCTGTTACCTAGATGGCTACTCCGGTTTCTTTCAGATACCCATACATCCTGACGATCAGGAAAAGACCACTTTCACATGTCCATATGGTGTATTTGCATATAGGAGGATGCCCTTTGGTTTATGTAACGCTCCTAATACCTTTCAGCGTTGTATGATGGCCATATTTTCTGATTACATAGAGTCTATTATGGAGGTCTTTATGGATGATTTCAGTGTATATGGTACTGATTTTGATATTTGCTTGAGAAACTTGACTAAAGTTTTGCAGCGCTGTGAGGAGAGCAACCTTGTTCTCAACTGGGAGAAGTACCACTTCATGGTTCTTGAAGGGGTGGTACTCGGTCACTTGGTGTCGGTAAGGGTATTCAAGTGGACAAAGCTAAGGTTGAGGTAATTGAGCAACTCCGCATCCGGTTAATGTTAAAAGTGTGCGTAGTTTCCTTGGTCATGCGGGGTTTTATATTTTGCTTTATTAAGGATTTTTCTAAAATTGCTCAACCTCTAATCCGGCTACTCCATAAAGATACACCTTTTGTGTTTACTGACGAATGTGTTAAGTCCTTTGACAGGATTAAACAAGCTCTTATCTCGGCTCCCATTATCCGATCTCCGGATTGGAGCCTTCCTTTTGAGATTATGTGCGATGCCAGTGACTATGCAGTTGGAGCTGTTTTGGGGCAGCGAAAGGACAAGGTGTTACATGCCATTTACTATGCAAGCAAGACTCTCGATGATGCACAAATTAACTATGCTACTACGGAAAAAGAGCTTCTTGCAGTTGTCTATTCTTTAGACAAATTTAGAGCTTATTGTGGACAGCGGGGGCCACGGGGGCGCTTGGGAAACAAGCGTTTGTATTTTTGTATGGAGTCGCCACCAATTTTTATGGGAAATTGGAACCGTTCGAATACCTCGTGTCATGTCAAGACACAAAGTAGAGACATGAACACTAAGCAATCGTTACCCTTAGCATTCTATGTCTAGAATGACTCTCGTGGATGCCAATGAACACGTGTGTTCACAGATATCTGGAGTAAGGGGTGAGGGTACGTATTAGGAAGCTCTTTTGATCGAACACCTAATCCCGCCCGCCTCGATAGCAGCCTCTACTAATGATCAGGGAAGTTATTCGTACTTGATATATCGTCGATTATATGCATGCAATGCAACATCCAAGTTTTAATCCTAACATGTGAGAATTAATACTAAGTCGGTGAAACACGTAATTAGCAAACAATTGGGTCGAAGTAGGATTTAATGTTCATTTACATATGAAAATATACAAGCAATAAAAGAAATACAATAATCATAAATTACAATAACGAAAATTACATTAATTACATTGGGATAGGCGATTTATGTCGAAAATACCTTTAAAACGGATAATTTGAGAAAAAGAAAGAAAGAATAAATAAACGAACAAGAATTAGCGTGATATTACGGATAATAATTAGTTAATACGTAAGCTAATTAAACTAAGTCAAGGCAGAAACGGAGTTCAGGGACGTAACTCGGCCCCGAACAAGCGCAAAGCAGAGCTGCGTCCTTTGGAATAGCGCAGCAGACATAATGCGTCTGTTCCTTGGCTCGATTCCCGGTTTGTGAAGCCGTAATTGCAAGCCGTTAATGTTAATTGGTGATTTTAATGATTAATTAAAATTATTTACTCGGATGAAAGTGATTAACAGGTTATTTAACATATGAATGGGTCATAAAAAAACAGTAAAACATGAATGAGACGGATGCAAACGAATTAACACATGATGGAATAATGACAGAAGTGAAAAATATTAATGAGTCAAACAAATTAATTGATTAACTACGTTAGATACGATGGATTAATGACGAATATGCGATGAACACGTGAATAAACAGATGAAAACTATATCAAAGACGAATCCCAGAAACCCAATATTGATGAATTGAATCTCTACAACCCGGAATTGAATTTAATGACGAAAACCCGCAAATATTGGATTATTTGGGATTTAAGTCGGATTTATGATGATTAAAACGTATTAAAGATGATGAATAAATAATATACATGTGAATTATATGCTATCGTGATGAAGAATTAACAAACAAACGAAACAAAAGAAAGAAACTTGACGAATAACAGAGGACGAACGAAGAAGAAAGGAAGCAGGAACTGCGGCAGCCTCATGAAGAGGCGCAGCAGGAACTGCGCTCCTTCGAAGAGGCGCAGCAGTTGCTGCGTCCTTTCTCGACGGTTATCTACTGGAAATCCGTAAAAAGAGGTTTTAACAAAGGGTTTTAGAAATCGGTTTTAACGGTATTTTCGACATAAACCTTACAATTGATTATACAATAAATAAAATACAATAAATAAAAGAGAGATTTACACCCTCAGACTTGCATGTTGATGAAACGAGAAGGACTAAGATATCGATTAGTGATGCTCGACGCGAATGCAAAGAAAGTGCCCTCGTAAGAGGAAAACGATTAATTAATTAAGTTGATTGAGTGTAGTTGGTCAAATTGGTCGGTCATGCAAACGGGGAGGCTGGTACTCAGAAGGATCCGAGCTTACGTGGTCGAAAGTTCAAGCACGTAGACGCCAAAAAGTAAGAACAAAGTCTAGAATGCAAAAGGAGAAGAGAAGGGCGGACACTCGCGTGAGAAATATGAGGAACGAAGGCTCCTATTTATACTAATCACGTGAAGGAATTAGGGTTTCGGAGACTCTTTGGAAGTGAATCTCGGAAAGATATGAAAAAGATACGAGAAACGTGCGAAAAGGGCACTGGGAAGAGGCGCAGCCCACCACTGCGTCTCTTGAAGAGGCGCAACACTGCTTTGCGTCTGTTCCCAAGTGGTTTCCTCTGTTTGAAGAAAGATTTCCGTGTTTGAGTTATGGTAGGACGGAAATAATCCGGTTTTCCTTAATATCTTTTGTGAATATTACGGGAAATTGCTTACTAAAAGATAAAATTTATGAAATATGGAATAGAAATATCCGGAACATTCCAGAACATTCTGACTCGGGATTTAACGGCTATCAGAAAATGGAGACGGTTTTAGGCCGGATTCGAATGTACTCTAATTGTCAAAACGACCGTATCGGCACGTAGATGACAACTAAGAGGTAGACATTAATATTTGAGCAATCACTTGACGATAATCTTACGAATTGTCACAAATCGTTCGCGTATCAAACATGCGGCCCAATCATCACTTGGTGGTTTGCGGGAGGTGCAGAAATGAGGTATCTCTGAGCCCCACTTTGACCGAGGCTTGGACAAGGCGAAAGTCAAAGTCTAGCCATCAGGTCAATTGAAGATTACAACCTGACGACTATGGCGACGCGAGGCGGCTCAAGGGGTCTGAACCAAGGACCTGTCGTCGGGAACATTTTAGAGTCTGTCGACTTCCGTGGAGGGTCGTTTAAAGTCCATTAGACTACGTAAGGAGGCTCGCCAGCCATAAGAAGAGACCATACCTGACACTTCTTCTCGAGATGCTTCCGGAGGTGCGTATGAGCTAAGGTTGAGACCTAAAGGATACATAAGGATTGGTACTAGGGTGTGGGACCCTAAAGGAAAGCATCGGCGGGAGTGAGGCCTAAGGTAAGTTCAACTTAAGGGTAACTAAAGCTTGGGTATATGAACTCTATTGGTTTGGGAACTTGAAGGCTTATGAACCTAAAAGGATTGGGATCCTATAGTTAAAAAATCCTAATTTCGGGTCTACGAACCTAAGAAAGAAGGCTTTGGGTTTGGGAACTTCTGGAGAACGACGCCTTGTCGCACTCCGCGGGGAAACAAGAAACATTGTGAGTAGCAGGACACAGGCGGGAGCTGCTGAGGGAAAACTGCTTGGGTAGTCTTCGAGAAATAATTGCGAGTAGCAGGACACATGCGGGAAGGCCGGGAGGAAATCTGCTTAGGTAGATCGTCAATCCTTACGTCTTGAGAGAGACAGTACATCCGCTTACTCTCGCTAGAGACACGATTGGGAATTGATTCTTCTTGTCATGAGAGGGAAAGTATATCCGCTTACTCTCGCTTGGAGACATAATGAAGGTGCGTCGAATTCTGTGAGGAACCAATGCTCGTTGCGACAAGCAGAAGGTCTTGGAAGAAATAAATAATACGCAACAGTCTGCTGCGGTCTTGGAAATGCGGGCCGGAACGAAAGAAAATCGTCAAACGGACCAAAAGAATGAAAATAGCATCGGGGAAGAGGCGCACCAAAGATGGGCCCACAAATGACGAACTCATAACGGATTTTTGAAAATCCGTATGGAGGGAACAAAAGGAAGAGGCGCAGCAAGAGCTGCGTCTCTTGGAAGAGGTGCAGCGCCTGCTGCGTCTATTCCCCAAATTGTCTTTCCTGCGTAAAAACGCGAAAATCAGGAGGCTTTATTCATTTTTATTCGAAACATAAATCTCTCATTTCTCTCTCAAATCTTCACCATTTCCACCAAGGTTTGATTCGAAAGCTTGCATTAAAGATGACTAATCGAGGTATGTGTCTCAATCTTGCGTTAATCTTCTACATTTGTCCAATTTTGAGCCGAAAAATTTAGGGTTTATGACCCATTTGCTCGAAAATTTGGGGCTTTTCCCCCAAATGAATTTGCTTTGTCAAATTGACACTAGAAATGGATAGTAGGTAGTGTTAGGAACACAACCATGTATTTGTTTCGAATTTTCATCGAGTTTTGAGCCTTTGAGTGAAATTTGAGACTGTTTTACAGCTGAACCGTAAATTGCTTCGAAAACAGTCTTAGGATTGCCCATTTGTAATGAAACTTGATATTTGGGATCCTTGAATGATGGGTAAACTTTCTAACATCTCGGAATTTTGGTTTGTGACAGCTTTTTCGGGATACTTTCCTAGGGCATAATCGCCTTTACAACGAAATGCTGCCGAATTTTCGACTCGAACCCGGAACTAGGCTTCGAATTAGGCTTGACTTGACCCAATTTATCACATGAGCGATCGGGTTGGTGGGAATATGGCCAAGGATGGCGAAAAAAAAAGTGGTTTCAGGGCTTCCGAAGGCTTGAAAACTCCTTAACCAAGGCTTGTCGTCATGTGACGCGGCCTGAATTTGCTTTAATGTTGCAGGTGATGAGGCTTCTACTTCTGGGAGAGCTCCCATGGAGATCGATCTTTGCCTCTTGTCGAGGAGGCTTTAGAGCGAGGCCTTCACCTGCGGTGATGGCTGCTGGGGACGGGCTTCACGAGGAGGAGGCCGTTGAGGAGGAGGAGGCCCCGAGACGGGCCAACGTCGGACGAGGAGGTCGTCAGCTGAGAGGAGCTCCCGCGTGGGCTGAGACTTGGGAGAGCAGGCACCTGGTGTGGGCTGCAGAGGGTCACCTGTCTTACAGGACGGTGAAGAGTTTGGTAAATAGGAATTCACTACCCACTACTCATCCCCTTTCGTTCATTTGTCCAAATTTCTTTCAAATTTCCTTTCAAAACTAAAGATAGCTTTGTATCAAATCATAACAGGAGGCCGGGAACATCAGGTCGTTCTCGGGTTACACGACAGCGATGGAGCACTACGAGCGGCTGTCGGCGGAGGAGAGGGCCATGATCGAGCGTGGAGCGTTCGGTCCTTTGGTTCAGTGCGGAGGGATATCGCGAAGAGGAAGTTGCGGGCTAACCTTAGCCTGGTCCGTGCTTTCTTGGACCGATTATGGGATACGACTTCCACGTTTCACATGCCTTTTGGTGAGGTGGGAGTCACTTTGGAGGATTACGGCATGATTTACGGTGCAGGTGCGGGACCGAGGAGGTGGTGTGGCCGGAGGCGCCATGAGGGCGGACTCGGCCGAGGCGAGGAGATTGATCGGCTGGAACTTGTAGCCGAAGGCTGTTACAGTGCCGGGTTTGATACCCAGTTCTTACGTTCGAGACTACTTTGCGGGGAAGACCCCGACGCTGGTGACGATTGATGGGAGGGAGCCGGCTCCTCCTCCTTGTACAGCTGAGCGAGAGGGCTCGTCCGTGGCTCAGTGGTTTCGTCTTCGATTTACCTCGGAGACAAGGGCGAGAGGCCGTCGACGAAGCTTCTTCCCTTCCTTTTCGACCCGAGTTCCCCGGGACGTTGGGACCTGGTCCTTCTTGGTTTTGCGGTCCTCATCCGTTTCATGAGGGCCATGGTTCGTCCGGAGTTCTTTGGAGAAGGGGACTTCTCTGGTCTTTGTCGGACTGGACTACTCTTTGGAGGTATGAACCTTCTTTTAGACCAAAGTAAATTCCTTTCTTTTATCAAATCACGAAAGATCGTCATTGATTACTTTGCTTTTACAGGCGTGGGTGTACTCCTACTTCCCGAGTCTCGCGCCGAAGAGGACGGAGCCGTTGGAGAGGGCCTATCCGTGGTGAGGATTGGGTGATGTGCCGGACGAAGAGCAAGCGTTCTTCTCACAACGTCTACCGGCGGGACGTGAACGCTCTTCAGCTGAGTAGCGTGAGTATCCCACTTATATTTGCTTTTGCTTCTTATATTTGCTTTTGACCGTAGGAATGATCTTTTTTATCTTGTCCCAGTGGGTGCCCCGACTTTGGGCGGAGTACGCTGGAGCGCCTCCTTTTGTGGCTGATGTCCTTCGGCCTAGGAGCTCGGGCCGACTGCTGTTGAGGACGTCGATGGGTCCTGTGTGGTACTTGGGCGAGCGCTTGGCTCGTCAGTGCTCGCGGGGCGTGTTGACGGTTCCAGTCGATCCTCCCAGGACGATGTTTAGGGAGCCTTCTGAGGCTGAGAGGGAGGCGGACTTGGCTGGTGCCAGTGGTGACGACCTTCTTCTTTCTGGCGAGGATTACTCGGCGTTCCTTTACGGGAGACTGGCGTACTGACCAGTGGTGGTGAGTATTTTTTTTTTCCTTTTGATTTGATTTTTGAGAATCATGATGAAAGATCATCGATTGATGAGAACCATTTGTCTTTGTAGGAGGTCGAGGCGGCGGGCATCGAGCCCCCAGAGTACCCCGAGACCCTCGAGTACACTGACGCGACTGGGAGGACGATGATCTCCGAGCTGCGTGACTTTGACGTAGCCGTGATGATGATCTTGGCTCGGACGATTAGCGAGCATCGATTCGGAGGGTGAGCCTCTAATCTGTATATCCTTTGTGTAAGAACACATTTGATTGAATTTGTTCAATTGTTGAGAACTTCTTTTTGAAAATGCAGGTTGCGCCGTCTCGGTTTGTGGCGTTGTGGAGGGTGGTCAACCGGCTGCGAGCTACTGCCGTCGAGGCACTTGTCGGCGGTCGAGGTCGTCAGGTATGAACCTTACACCTATTTCCTTTTTGATTTTTCTTTTGATTTTCTGATTTTGCTTGAATTAATTGACATGAGCCAATTTTCTTGTTTACAGGGTGACCGTGAGTTGGAGCGAGAGTTGACCCAGTCTCGGGAGGAGACAGCTCGCGTGTTGAGGGAGCTCGAGGTTCGGGATGCCGAGATCGCCGCTCTCTTGGCGAGAGTTACAGAGTTGGAGGGCGCCCAGCAGTAGTTTTGCGTAGCTTTTGTCGTATTTTGCATGTTTGTACATTTGGATTATCATTTCGAACATTTTGGGACTTTGTTTGGGGCTCGAGCCCCCAGTTTGTACATTTCCTCCGTTTGGTATATATACGATGGCCTGAGTGCCTTTGCTGCTGGGTTGTGTTGCTTGTATCTGCAGGTTAGTTTCGAACAGGTTTGGTAGATGACGGTTTACGCCGTCATGCTGCCGAAATTCATAGAAAAAAACACGCAAAGCATACATTTTTATATACATATGGCCTTAATTAGCGCAAAATGTGAGACTCAAAAGAACGCGAAAAATGCAAAAATGCAAAAATTTTGCCGGAAATGACCGGACGGTAGGGAGGGTTACCCCCTAAAAAAAAAGAAATAGAAATCTATAAGTTTAGAAATGAAATTAAAGAAATTAATATTTATAAGTTGAAATTAAAATGAAAATTATTTCCTAGAATGAAAATGAAATTTATTTCCTAAAATGAAAATATACAAGCGTAATATAATGGCAGAAATGTCGATGTCGCCTCGAAATGCGTGCCCGCGAATTTAGGAAACCTGAAACATGGTAATTCCCCGTATTTACCAAAATAATAACCTGTAGGAATAGGAAATTATTCGTTATGGAATTAGGAAAGATCCAACGCGGAGAATCACAGAAGTGAAGCTCGGGAAGAGGCGCAGCATGAGCTGCGTCCCTTTGAAGAGAGCGCGCAGTGTCGCGCTTTGTTCAGCCTGTTCCGTTCTGACCGATTTTTGGAAACAGCAATTAGTATAAATAGAAACGTCGATGGAGCTTTTATTCACACAAATCTTCCGTCTCGTCTTCGTCTAAATACACAAAGATCTTCAAAATAAATTTTCTCATCATGAATACTTTGGAGATCCGTTTGAAGGAATGGACCAATGAATTTTCAAATATGGAGAAGCATGACATGAGCTCTTATAACTTTGGATCGTTGTTGAGTTTGAAACTCATCAAAGTTGTGAAGCCGTTCTTGGATGCTTGCCTTGACTACTGGGACCCAAATTATCATGTTTTTGCGTTCCCTGGAGGTGATATTTGTCCTTTTCCTGAAGAAATTGCTGCTATTGGTGGATGGGACCCCGGACATTTGCCTGCCATTCCTTCCACTTCTCAAGGGTACAAAAGCAAATTTAGAGATTTGCTCGGATTGACTAGACTTGAGGTGGACCGACTAGTTACCTCAAAAGGTGTGAGAATGTTGGACTTCATAGATCGATTTATCAACAGGGCCGACCCCACCGTTTCTCATGTTGCTAGGCGGAGGGCATTTGGCTTTTGCTTGTTGCATGTGTATGTCTTCCAAGGGCATGTTGATGAAGACTTGAGAGGTGATCCCCGACTTTTGGGCCTTGTTGAGCAGATGGAGCTGCGTAGGAGCCCAGCTTGCTTATGCTTGGGAGAGATTATATTGGGCTTGGATAATAGGAAATCCAACCGTGATCTGCCGTTCTTGGGGAGTCCCGTCATCTTGCAGGTAAAAGACACCTTTTTTTTTTTTTTTGATGTCTAATACCTGCTTTTGGTATGTTTGACTCATGGAGCGGCTCCGATTGATCGAGCCCCCAGTTCATGCACTTTCCTATCATGCCCACTCGATCGCGATGAGGACAAGGTTGTATATGGTGGATTTCACCCGGGTCCGTGACTATTGGAAGAACAAGCTGAAGAGTGATGATGGCCCGTTGATCAGGTGGGTCGTTCCGTGGTGGCACCTCAAGTCCGTCACTGGAGTGTCTTCTTTAGATTCCACTAGGTCGGTGCGCATTCCCGGATTGGAGTTTATGGTATGCATCTTTCCGGAAAGGTTGATGAGGCAAGTTGGGCTGAAACAGACGATCCCGAGGCTTGATACCGTCCCGCAGATTGCTATGGCGCTTACTACAGAAAGCCGAAGGGAGTGGGCTATTAAATGGGCCCAAAGAAACATGTGGTTCTTGAATTTCTCCGCCAATGCTTTATGGGTGTCGGATTCTTATCTGAGATGGAGAAAGGCTACAACTCCGGAAGAGCGCGAGAAGTTGAGGAAGCGCGAGCCCATCGACTACAAGGTGCGCGAGGGAGAGAAAGAGAAAGAGAAGCATCTGACAGAGGGAGAAGAAGAAGCCGGGTTTCAAGTTGTTCATCCTTCGAAGAAACCGAGGACTACTCCTGTCGCAGAGATGGTGATTGGCAAGAATGGAAAAGCTAGACCTCGAGAAAGACCATTGGTGATCAGGTCTGAAGTGGCGCTAGAGCGTCCGGCTCGAGGTCGTGATAAGAAATATGGCAAGAATGACAAGGGCAAGGGGAAGATGGAGGAATAGCCCAAGTCTCTTTATTATTATTTGATTATTTATTATTATTATTGTTGTTGTAATAAAAAGGGGGGATTTTTAGAATCCTAGCCTATTCTATTTTTATTATTTAGCGTATTATTATTATTAGAAAACGAATGAATGAAATAAAAAAGGTTAAGTGGTTATGAAACCTTTGTGATTTTCTATTTATTATTCTTGTCGAATTTCAAATGCGATGCAAATGTCCTTCTATTTACATTTTAGATATAATGGGTTGAATCCTGTGAAGGATTGCCTACGTATTCACTTAAAAAGCGAAATCAAACCCTTGCGCGTAGTTCGAGTAAATGTAAAAGAATAATTGTTCGAAGCAAGAGCTTGTAATGAACTTAGAAAAGAAGCATGAGCTTTTGCTTACTCTGAAGGTGCGAATTTAGTTTGTTTGATGATATGAGGATGACAAATTTTTCAAAATGCAAGAGCACAGTGACATTTAGCTTATTTCAGCTTGGCCAGGGGCCGTTTATTTAGTGCCACAAGAGCGACACGTGGGTTTACGCGAGGCGCGTTTTCATTCCTATTCTAGGCATAATATCGTTTCAGTTGGTCAAGGTTTGTTGGGTTTGAAAATGCATTCCCATCTATGTCTGTGATCCTAACCGCACCCCCTGGGAGTATGGATTTGACTAGAAATGGTCCGGCCCAATTAGGTTTGAATTTTCCCCGTGGGTCAACAGGTAAAAGAGCTCTAACCGATTTAAGCACTAAGTCTCCTTCTTTGATGTTCCTTGGCCTAACCCTTTTGTTGAAAGCTCGTTTGATACGTGCTTGATATGTTTGGACATTATGCAAGGCGCGCAGCCTACGCTCATCCAGGAGGATGAGTTCTTCATATCTATCCCTCTTCCAATCGGCTTCCGGGATTTGGCTTTCTAGTAAAATACGCAAGGATGGTATTTCTAGCTCGACTGGTTGTACGGCTTCCATGCCGCAGGTCAAATAGAAAGGAGTAGCCCCAGTGGGTGTCCTGACAGATGTATGATACCCCCATAAAGCAAAGGGTATCTTGCTTGGCCAATCTCTATAGTTGTCAATCATTTTCTTGAGGATTGTGACAACATTCTTGTTTGCCGCCTCTACCGCGCCGTTAGTCTGTGGTCTATAAGGCGAAGAGTGGTGATGCTTAATCTTGTATTTGGCTAGCAATTGCTCGGTTTCAGCTTGGAAATGTGATCCGTTATCGCTAATGATCTCATGTGGGCAACCATATCGACAGATGATGTTGTTTTGTATGAATTTTGCCACATTTTTAGCCGTAAGACTAGTGTAGGAAGCCGCTTCTACCCATTTGGTGAAATAGTCGATTGCTACTAGAATGAAACAGTGACCTCCTGTTCCGGCTGGGGTTATCTTCCCGATTATGTCAATTCCCCATGCAGAAAATGGCCAAGGGGATGTCATTGTATAGAAGCAATGAAGGAGGGACATGTTGTACATTCCGAAGATTTGGCAGTTGTGGCAATGTCTTACGTATTTGATGCAATCGGATTCCATTGTGGTCCAATAATATCCCAAACGTGTGATTTTCTTTGCCATCATGGGCCCACTCATGTGAGGACCGCATTCTCCGTCGTGGACTTCTTCCATCACCTTTCGTGCCTGTGAATGATCAAGGCAACGTAGGACTACACCAAGAGGTGTTCTTTTGTATAATTCTCCTTGCCTGAGAATGTATTGGGAAGCTAGTAGGCGTATAGCACGTTGTCCCCTCTTATCCATATCTGGTGGATATGTACCATTAAGTTTAAAATTCAGGATTGCTTGGAACCAGAGTTCCTGCGCGATTTCCTCTTCATCGGTGATTTGGTGGACGTAAGCCGGCTCTGACCGTCGTTCGATGCACAAAGGCATTTCCACCATGTGATCTGGCATATTAATCAATGATGCAAGTTTCGCAAGAGCGTCTGCAAATTGATTTTCCTCCCGAGGTAGGTGTAGGTAGGATACGTAATCAAAGAATTGAGCGACTTGGTCTATCCTAGCCTGATAAGGCGCGAGGCTTTTGCTTCGGATTTTCCAAGATCCTGTAACTTGGTTAATGATTAGTGATGAATCCCCATGTACTCGGAGGTTTTTAATGCCTAAGCTCACTGCCGCTTGTAGTCCAATGAGACAAGCTTCGTATTCTGCAGCATTGTTTGTCACCTCGAAGTCGAGTTTGACAGCAATTGGTGTATGCTCGCCTTCAGGAGAAATGAGCAACACTCCTATTCCGAATCCTCTTAAGTTTGATGCTCCATCAAAGTACAGGTCCCAGGAGTCTACATCAGTTTGGAGTATATCCTCGTCTGGAAATGACCAAGTATCTATTGTTTGTGCGTCATTGATAGGATTTTCTGCGAAGAATTCGGCGACGGCGCGACCTTTTATAACTTTCAGTGGCACGTATTTGAGGTCGAATTCTGAGAGCATCAAGGTCCATCTTGCTAGACGTCCGTTGAGGACGGATTTCTCGAAGAGGTATTTGACTGGATCCATTTTGGAATATATTTTGACGGAGTAGCTAAGCATGTAATGGCGTAGCTTCTTCGTTGCCCACACAAGAGCGAGGCATGTCTTTTCGAGTTGTGAGTATTTGCACTCGTACTCCAAGAACTTCTTACTAAGGTAGTAGATAGCTCTTTCCTCACTTCCTACAGTTTGAGCCAGCATGGCACCCATGGCCGTTTCGGTTACTGTGAGATATAAACCAAGAGGTTGATCTCGTTGTGGTGGCATGAGCACTGGTGGTTTAGCTAATATCTCCTTGATCCGGTCGAATGCCTTTTGACAATCGTCATCCCACATGGTGTGGTCTGTTTTCTTGAGTTTCTTGAAGATAGGCTCACAAATCATCGTAAGTTTCGATATGAATCGACTTATATATTGCACCTTTCCTAGGAATCCTCTGACTTCTCTTTCTATTTGAGGTTGTGGCATTTCAATCAGAGCTTTGATTTTGGAAGGATCTATTTCTATACCTCATTGGCTAACCACGTATCCCAGGAGTTTGCCGGATGTTACCCCGAATGTGCATTTCTGAGGATTGAGCCTCATGTTGTACTTTCGTAGTCTTGCGAAGAACTTGCGAAGGTTCGCGATATGTCCCTCTCTTTCCTTAGATTTGACAATCATGTCGTCCACGTATACCTCAACCTCTTTGTGCATCATGTCATGTAGGAGTGTAGTTGCGGTGTGTTGATACGTAGCTCCGGCGTTGATTAATCCGAACGGCATTACCGTATAACAGTAGGTTCCCCATTGGGTGACGAATGCGGTTTTATGCATATCTTCCATGGCCATCTTGATTTGGTTATAACCCGCATATCCATCCATGAAGGATAGTAACGCGTGGTCAGCAGTATTGTCTACCAATATGTCGATGTGAGGTAGAGGGAAGTCATCTTTTGGACTTGCTTTGTTTAAGTCTCTAAAATCAACACAAACACGGATTCTCCCATCCTTTTTGGGTACGGGTACTATGTTAGCTACCCAGTCTGAATACTCGGAAACTTTGATGAACCCGGCTTTGAATTGCTTGTCAACTTCTTCCTTAATCTTTAGAGCCCATTCTGTTCTCTTTCGTCGAAGCTTCTGTTTCACAGGTTTGAAACCTGGCTTAATCGGAATCCTATGTTCAGCAATATCCCTGTCGATCCCTGGCATGTCTTTGTAGGACCAAGCGAAAACGTCTTTGAATTCATTTAGGAGGTCTATGAAATCGGCTCTTTCGGTAGAGCTCAAGGTAGTCCCTATCCTAAGTTATTGGAGTTCTACTTCGGTTCCTACGTTGATAGGTTCGGTGTCCTCTATTACTGGTCCCCCTTCCCCTTCCTGTAGTATTTCTTTGGCTACGTAGGGAGGTATCTCGATTGAGTCTGGGTCTTGGTCATCCTCAGTATCATCATAAACAGAATTGCACTCAAGATAACACAAAGAGTAAGCAGAACCTGATTTATTCATATTAAAATTTGAGTAAAGTTGAAACAAAGAAGCCAACTGATCCATGGTCAGTGGCGGCAAAGGGACAGTGGTTGGGGCATTTCCCGAACTACTGTGACTACTCGAGACTAAGCTAGGATAAACGAAGGGAGTGGGGATGACGACAGGAGTAGACTCTCTAATGACTTCTCTAGACTCCGACTCTGACTCCGACTCCGACTCGAACTCATCATCTTCTGGTTCTCCCTTGAACATCTCTCCTTCTCCAGTGGTGAGCTTGAAGAGTCTTCCTTGATTGTTGGTCCATTTGATAGACTTTCTCCACCCTTTCTGTTGACTTGCGTCGGTTTATGTGATCAACGCGGTGGGGTTGAAGCGATCGTCTTGAAGTATCATAGTAATGATCTCATCCTGCGCGGCCCTAACGAATCGATCTTCTCCAAACAGTAGGCTAACAGCTTGTTCGTCTAAGCAAGGTGCTTGACGGGTTTTGACGGTAGGAACCGTTTCTGGAGGGATGAAGTAGCAATCGTGAAAGATCTCGATTCCGGCTAACTTCCTCTCGAGATAATGCCAAGGTTCGGGAAATCCGTGAAAGAGTTCTAGACTTCCTTCTTGAACAAAGTATCCATTTAAAGTAGGGAGATATGGCCTCATTTGGACTCCTACGTGCTTGTGGTTTTGGACTTGGGCAAGCATTTCGAGAACCTCCTCTTTTGTGGGTTTGTACCCTAGTCCCAGTGGTATCCTCGTTGAGTTGCCTTCCTTGTATGGTGCGAAGGTATTCTTCCGAATAGGGTTCAAAGGCATTCCAGGGAAGTATCCCTGGGATTTGAGTATGTGGTTGACCACCAAGTTAGAGTAGGGATTATAGTATAAGGGTGCCAACTCACTTTATATGACGCTTACACTTTGGAAGCCCCCAAGTTCGTATACGGGATCCGCAAGGACTTGATTGTTCGACTGTTTTTCGATTATTGCCTTGATGGGTGACGAAGTGATCGTCACTACTTTGCCGTTTAGTGGGATCTTGATCTTTTGATGAAGGGTGGATGTTACCGCTTTGGAAGCATGAATCCAAGGCCTTCCTAGAAGTATGTTGAATGAAGCTTCAATGTCCACTATTTGGAAGCTAACCTTTCGTTCGATTGGTCCCGTGGCTATGGTTAAGTTAGCAAGTCCTACTACCTTTCGTCGTGTACCGTCATATGCGCGCACACCTTGATTGGTAGGGGTCCAATCCGACTCTTTCATGCCCAGTTTGTATGCCGTTTTGAGGGGTATGACGTTGACCGCGGAGCCATCATCCACCAAGGTCATTGGCACATTCTTCTTTAGACAAATGACAGTGATGTATAGAGCAAGGTTGTGACTAGCGCCAAAAAGTGGCAAGTCTTCGTCTGAGAAAGTAATAGGATTACTTAGCTTAGGTGATTCTTGGAAGACCAAGTTGACTACATCTTCAGGAGTGGAGTTATGTGCTACATTTAGCTTGGCCAAAGCTTGCAGTAAAGCTTGGCGATGTGGGAATGAGCTTGCTACTAGTTGCCAGATTGAAAGATCAGCCTTTGTTTTCTGTAATTGCTTGAGCAAATGATCAGTGGGGTCATCTTCGTTGTCATTTGGTGTGATGACGTTGGTTGGACCGTTTTGAGTAGTGCTTTGATATGGGCGACCCGAACGAGTTAGGTGATCCACATCTTGGTCTTCACCATTTTGGACTATTTCCTTGACTAAAGAGTTTTCAATGAGATATTCGTCCTCATCATCATCGGCCCAAACCCCATTGATTGTAGCTAGTTCCCTCATTCTCACGATATCATCTTCTAGTCGTATGATTTGATCGACTAGTTTATCAACCACGGTGATTATTTCTTGCATAGTGGCATTTTGAGAGAAGATTAGTGGCACACGCTCTTCGGGTATTGCGTTGGGATTGCGTAAGGTTGTTACCATGTTTTCTAGTTCCCAAACTTGTCTATCCACACTCCTTGCCCATGTGATGAAGTCGAAAATGGTAGGGGAGATGGTAGAGTAGAGCCCTTCATTCTCGATTGCATGTATTTCATTTTTGATGGGAGAAATGAGGTGTGAGCAATCTAAGGTAGATTCATCACTTGTGATCACTAGAACTCCAAGAGGATTCTGAGTGTTGTTGGGCTTACCTCCCGGTGGTATTGGGAGTCGACCATCTTCAATCATGTCTTGAAGCACGTTTTTCAACTTGTAGCATTTTTCTGTGTCGTGCCCCTTGCCCCTATGGTATTCACAGTACGAGTTCTCGTCCCAAAACTTGGACTTCCTTTCGGGTTCGGGAGTAGGTCCAATGGGTTGGAGTTTACCTTGCTTCATTAACCTCTTTAGAGCATTGGAGTAAGTGTCCCCAAGGTTTGTGAATTTCCTTGGTGGGGTAGTTTTCTTGGATGGCTCGAGAAGGTTAACTTCATCGGTCTTACTAGTAGAGCCATATGAACGACTTGTGGACCCTTGATATCCTCGACCTACCGTTTTGGACAAGCGTCCTTTACGGATGTCATCCTCAATCCTTGTCCCTAGTACGGTCAAGTCTTTGAAAGTCTTGATGTTTTGGTATCTCAAATGATTGGCATAGATGGGCTTGAGATTATCCACAAACTTCTCCACAAGAGTGGCCTCGTCCGGGCGCTCCACTAGTTGAGTGCTAGTCTTCCTCCACCTACTTAGGAAGTCGGTGAATCCTTCTTTGTCATTTTGGGTAAGAACCTCTAGAGTACGCATGTTGACTTGGATCTCGGCATTATCCGCATATTGCTTGGAGAACTCGATTGCGGCATCTTCCCAAGTAGCGACCTTCTTGTGATCTAAAGAGTAGAACCATTGCCTTGGGATGGTATCGAGAGATGAAGGAAAGATCCTTAAGAACATCTCGGGTTTGATGCCTTTGATAGACATGTAATCCTTGAAGGCACGGATGTGGTTCAAAGGGTTCTCGTGTCCCTTGAACTTAGGGATATCCGTCATACTAAAGTTAGTTGGCAATTTGGAATTGACGGCCTCATACTTGCGATTGTTTTCCCTATAAATGTCATCACCCTTAAGGTACATCAATTGCTCCTCTAGGTATTGGAGTCTTTTCTCAGCTACAGTCATCCCCATGAGAGGATTTTCATCCCTGGATTCGTTGTCGGAGTCACGTAGTACTTCACTTTCATGAGGAGGCAACCTTCCCTCTACGGCAAAGATACGGCCTTCGATGAGCTCAAGGCGGTCATAGGTTTGTTCTTGAGTAGATTGCATTTGGGCTAGTGCGGCTAGGATTCGATCATTACTATTCTGAAGTTGGTTGAAGTTTGCTTCATCACTTGATCCGGGCATCTTGGAAACTGGATAAGATATCGGCGACGAATCAAAACACGATCGACCATTCTAACACACTTGCTAAAAGAGGAAAAGTTTTGACTCGTGAAGTGGGTGTGTGCCACTTGTGTTGAGTGAGTTTTGAAGAAAGACAAGGTTTTTGAAAATGGGTGTCCTAGTCAACTGTAGTGTAGTTGTAGGAGTGGACTCGAAGTGAGGTTTTGAAATGGGCTTGTGGCCCGAATTTGGACACGGCAAACGGACAGAGTTTTGACCGGATTTTGCGCTAATTGAAAGCCTATTTCGAAATTTTGCTTGAAAATGGGTTTTGATTTTTGAAAAATCGTCATGGTTTTGTTTAGAAATGGTGATCATGTAAGGTATACACATTTATACAAGCATTATAACGGGACGCTGAGTGCATTTAAAAGGGTTTTGGTTTAAAGGGTGGGTTGCCATACCGAACCATCAAACCCGAGGTTTGTGGAGAGGCTCGTGCCAAACAAGAGTAAGGCCGATTCCTAGTCCATTTCCTCAAGTAGTGAAGGCCCTTGATACAAACAAGAGTAAGCATCATGGTATGGATGACGTCAATCGCTATCCATCCTTAGGCCCAAATAAGAATTAGGACCGTTTAGACGGGACGATTGGTCGAATGGGTTGGGTTGGGCCTAGGAAGGCCGAATGAAACGGTCTAGGAAGACCGAGTTATGAAAACCGACAATTGTCTTGTACAAACTATTCCCTAACCTTGTTCAAGTTTCACCCTTTTGGCTACACGTAAGTGTATTATCCCCAGTGAGTCGCCAAAGCGTGGACAGCGGGGCCACGGGGGCGCTTGGGAAACAAGCGTTTGCATTTTTGTATGGAGTCGCCACCAATTTTTATGGGAAATTTGAACCGTTCGAGTACCTCGTGTCATGTCAAGACACAAAGTAGAGACATGAACACTAAGCAATCGTTACCCTTAGCATTCTATGTCTAGAATGACTCTCGTGGATGCCAATGAACACGGGTGTTCACAGATATCTGGAGTAAGGGGTGAGGGTACGTATTAGGAAGCTCTTTTGATCAAACACCTAATCCCGCCCGCCTCGATAGCGGCCTCTACCAATGATCAGGGAAGTTATTCGTACTTGATATATCGTCGATTATATGCATGCAATGCAACATCCAAGTTTTAATCCTAACATGTGAGAATTAATACTAAGTCGGTGAAACACGTAATTAGCAAACAATTGGGTCGAAGTAGGATTTAATGTTCATTTACATATGAAAATATACAAGCAATAAAAGAAATACAATAATCATAAATTACAATAACGAAAATTACATTAATTACATTGGGATAGGCGATTTATGTCGAAAATACCTTTAAAACGGATAATTTGAGAAAAAGAAAGAAAGAATAAATAAACGAACAAGAATTAGCGTGATATTACGGATAATAATTAGTTAATACGTAAGCTAATTAAACTAAGTCAAGGCAGAAACGGAGTTCAGGGACAGAACTCAGCCAGGAACAGGCACAGCAGAGCTGCGTCCTTTGGAATAGGCGCAGCAGACACTGCGTCTGTTCCTTGGCTCAGTTCTGGCTGTGAAGCCGTAATTGCAAGCCGTTAATGTTAATTGGTGATTTTAATGATTAATTAAAATTATTTACTCGGATGAAAGTGATTAACAGGTTATTTAACATATGAATGGGTCATAAAAAAACAGTAAAACATGAATGAGACGGATGCAAACGAATTAACACATGATGGAATAATGACAGAAGTGAAAAATATTAATGAGTCAAACAAATTAATTGATTAACTACGTTAGATACGATGGATTAATGACGAATATCCGATGAACACGTGAATAAACAGATGAAAACTATATCAAAGACGAATCCCAGAAACCCAATATTGATGAATTGAATCTCTACAACCCGGAATTGAATTTAATGACGAAAACCCGCAAATATTGGATTATTTGGGATTTAAGTCGGATTTATGATGATTAAAACGTATTAAAGATGATGAATAAATAATATACATGTGAATTATATGCTATCGTGATGAAGAATTAACAAACAAACGAAACAAAAGAAAGAAACTTGACGAATAACAGAGGACGAACGAAGAAGAAAGGAAGCAGGAACTGCGGCAGCCTCACGAAGAGGCGCAGCAGGAACTGCGCTCCTTCAAGAGGCGCGGCGATTCTTTGCGTCCTTTCTCGACGGTTATCTACCGGAAATCCGTAAAAAGAGGTTTTAACAAAGGGTTTTAGAAATCGGTTTTAACGGTATTTTCGACATAAACCTTACAATTGATTATACAATAAATAAAATACAATAAATAAAAGAGAGATTTACACCCTCAGACTTACATGTTGACGAAACGAGAAGGACTAAGATATCGATTAGTGATGCTCGACGCGAATGCAAAGAAAGTGCCCTCGTAAGAGGAAAACGATTAATTAATTAATTTGATTGAGTGTAGTTGGTCAAATTGGTCGGTCATGCAAACGGGGAGGCTGGTACTCAGAAGGATCCGAGCTTACGTGGTCGAAAGTTCAAGCACGTAGACGCCAAAAAGTAAGAACAAAGTCTAGAATGCAAAGGGAGAAGAGAAGGGCGGACACTCGCGTGAGAAATATGAGGAACGAAGGCTCCTATTTATACTAATCACGTGAAGGAATTAGGGTTTCGGAGACTCTTTGGAAGTGAATCTCGGAAAGATATGAAAAAGATACGAGAAACTTGCGAGAAAGGGCCTGGGAAGAGGAGCAAGACCACTGCGTCTCTTGGAAGAGGCGCAAAGACTGCTGCGTCTGTTCCCAAGTGGTTTCCTCCTGCTGAAGAAAGATTTCCGTGTTTGAGTTATGGTAGGACGGAAATAATCCGGTTTTCCTTAATATCTTTTGTGAATATTACGGGAAATTGCTTACTAAAAGATAAAATTTATGAAATATGGAATAGAAATATCCGGAACATTCCAGAACATTCTGACTCGGGATTTAACGGTTATCAGAAAATGGAGACGGTTTTAGGCCGGATTCGAATGTACTCTAATTCTTGTCAAAACGACCGTATCGGCACGTAGATGACAACTAAGAGGTAGACATTAATATTTGAGCAATCACTTGACGATAATCTTACGAATTGTCACAAATCGTTCCGCGTATCAAACATGCGGCCCAATCATCACCGGGTGGTTTGTGGGAGGTGCAGAAATGAGGTATCTACACTTATCTTGTTGGTTCTAAAGTTATTGTTCATACTGACCATGCAGCTTTGAAATATATTTTAACCAAACAAGAGGCTAAACCTAGACTTATTAGATGGATTTTATTGTTAAAGGAATTTGATTTAGAAATCCGTGATAAGTCCAGTCTTTGAAAATGTTGTTCAGATCATTTATCTAGGCCGAGATTTGCGGGGAAAGAGATCTTGCCCATTGATGACTCTTTTCCAGATGACCAACTGTTAGCTGTAGCTGCAAATACTCCATGGTTTGCAGATTATGCCAATTATTTGGTGGGAGGTATGCTTCCTCCTGATCTATCCTATCAGCAGAAGAAGAGGTTTTTGCATGACGTGAAGCGATATTTCTGGGATGACCCATATCTGTTCCGGGAGTGCGCAGACGGTATCTACAGACGATGTATTCCAGAGGGTGAGGTACGTGCCATCCTTTCTCATTGTCACTTTTCTTCTTATGGGGGTCATCATGGTCCTTCTAGGACATTTGCTAAGGTAATGCAATCGGGTTTTTATTGGCCTACTATCTTGAAGAATGCTACTACTTTTGTCCGTTCTTGTGATGCATGTCAAAGGACGGGCAATATCTCGCAAAGGCATGAGATGCCTCAAACTGGAATCTTCGAAGTGGAGATTTTTGATGTTTGGGGCATTGATTACCAAGGGTCATTCCCTACTTCTCATGGGAATCGGTATATTTTAGTAGTTGTAGATTATGTTTCTAAATGGGTGGAGGCAATTGCCACCCCCACTTGTGATGCTAAATCTGTTGTTAAGTCACATTTGAGAAGATTATCTTTCCACGGTTTGGAGTGCCTCGCGCAGTGATCAGTGATGGAGGCAAGCATTTCAATGAGCGTCATCTTAATTCTCTCATGAAGAAATATGGCGTTACACACCGCAGAGGATTGGCATATCATCCTCAAACCAGTGGACAAGTAGAGATTTCCAACAGAGAGCTGAAACAAATCTTGGAAAAGGTAGTAAGCAAGAACAGAAAGGATTGGAGTTGGAAGCTCGATGATACTTTGTGGGCTTACCGTACTGCGTTCAAGACCCCGATTGGAGCATCACCGTACCGTCTAGTCTATGGCAAGTCTTGCCATTTACCTGTGGAGCTCGAGTACAAGGCTATGTGGGCCATAAAGGAGCTGAATATGGATCCCTCACTGGCGGGTGAGAAACGATCGATGCGATTGAATGAGCTTGATGAGTTTTTTGCATGCCTATGACAGTGCTCGGGTGTATAAGGAGCGGACGAAGAAGTGGCATGACAAGCATATCTTGCCAAGGGAATTTCATGTTGGTAAGAAAGTTCTCTTATTTAACTCTCGTTTGCGTTTGTTTTCAGGTAAGCTGAAGAGTAGATGGTCTGGACCGTTCACTGTAGCTGATGTGAACAAGTTTGGGTCAGTTACACTGCAAACTGACAAAGGGGAAATCTTCAAAGTGAATGGGCAACGATTGAAGATCTACCATGAAGGAGCGTATGTCGGGGTGATAGAGGCCTTGGACCTCTATGCCATTGATTCTTCTCACTGATGAAGAATTACGGTCGTGCGGGACCGCAAAAACCAGCGCTACCGAGGGGCAGCTCGGATTTTGTAACTTATTAGTTTGTAATTAGGATTTCAAATTTAAGTTTTTGTTATTGCTTTTATGTTTTCCTTGAACTTTGAGAGATGAGGAGAGGGTACTTGATATGCTTTCAGGTAGTTCTTGCAGGAATTTGACGGGATTTGAAGTTATGAGTAACAAATGACGAAATACAACGCCAACATCAACTTCCTCGATCGAGCCAGATGCGACTCGATCGAGGAACCTATCAGCTCGATCGAGCCAGGAGCGACTCGATCGAGGCACCTATGCAGAAATTCAAAAAGTTTAAAATGAAAGTTGGCTAGTCAGGATTTTGGTTCCTCGATCGAGCCAGGCGCGACTTGATCGAGGATCCTAAAAAAACCGAGTTCCGCGTTTTTCTTAAACCGGTTTTATGCTCCAATTGCTCTTACTTCTTTCAATTCCCTTCTTCTTATTTCGACACTTTCCTGCATTTTTCCTCCTCTATTGCTCTTTCTCTCTTCATTCATCATATTAAATCATCAAATCTCTCTTAAAACTTGGGTTTAATTGATTATTACGTGTTTGCATCAATCTCTTGTGCTTATTTTCGCAATTTCATTGCTATTTTTGCTAAGGTATGTCCCGAATTGCTATTTTTGTCCCGGAAAATTCTGAAATTTCTTGCTTAAAACTTGAGTTTATTGTATTAAATCTTCCATTGCTAGTATACAATTGCTAGTTCCTTGCTTTCTAGCCCTTTATTTGTTGACATTCATGCCTAATTTGCTAATTTGGAAATTAGGGTTCTTCAAAATCCGGGCAGAAATTATGCATTAAATTGGTTAGAAATTGTGTTCTTATGCTTGGAATCTTCATTATTTGATACATACTCATGTTCCCCTAACTTTTTGGATGATTTAATTGTGATTTTGAGTCTTAAAAATTGATTTTTTGACCTATTTATGCCAAAAACCGGGACTGTTTTATGCTAAGGTTGAAGTTTAATTATCTACTTGTCTTTTATGTAGGCAATGTCAACTTCTAGGCAAGGAAATAAGAGGACTCGAGAAAGGAGAGCCCCGGTCCAGCAACCCGAGGTGATTCCCGAAGAAGTGGTGTCTTCGGAGGACGACTTGTCTCCTTTGGACGATTACCCATTCATTGAATTCCGTGACAAAGCACAAAAGGACAGGTTCGAGTATTTGTTAACTAAATCTATGAGTGCCACTCGATGCGTGGATGGGAAAATTTTGCGAACATTGAAGATAGATCACATTATGTTTTCAATGAGATAGGGTTGCAGGGTCTTTTTACACTCCATGAGCTATCTTACCCCGCTTTAACCCTCGAGTTTCTAAGCTCATTTACTTACTTTCCCAGTGATCACCTTATCAAGTTTCGTTTGCTTAACGTTGAACGGTCCTTAACCTTTGACCGTCTATCAGAAATTCTGGGAATAGATAAGCATACAGACGGAGATTTATACAGTGTTGGTGGGCTGTCCGCTATTCGATATTTTCCATTGTTTACCGGTTATGCGGATGCGGATGTCAGTGCTATGGCTTTGTTGGATGTCCAACATGTTTGTCTTCGTTTATTCTTGAGGTATTTGAGCTATTTGTTGTATGGCCGACACGACAAGAGCAAGACCTCCACTATTGAGGTCTTAATCCTTGCTAGTTACTTGAATCCTTATCGGGAGGAGACATTCCAGTTCTCTCCTCCTGCTCTTGTGTGCTTGGCTTTTGACAGGATGATTGGGAGGTATGAGAACCTTGATTGTGGTGCTCTTGTCACCAAGATAGCTAGGGCTGTTTGTGATTTTGAGGGTGATGACCCCTACAAGCCCATGGATGACCATGAGCCACTTGTTGATGATGACCACCTCCGTTATGACATTTCTTATATTGACATCAAGAAGGGGAAGGACCATTACTGGAGGGTCCAGGGCGAGTCTTACATGCTTCTACCTTGCGCCCGTTTACCTGCTGTCGACCCCCTTGAGGAGAATACGGCTGTGGAGCGACCCCCACCCGTTACTTATCTGATTCCTCAGGACCTTCTGGTCACTTTTCCTGGGTCTAGTACTACTACCACTACCGGTGGGCGCCGAAGACGTCGTCGACCCACTACCCATCTGCCTGGCTCATTCCAGCCTGCTCCTCCTCCACCACCTTCAGCCTATCCTGCTTTAGGCTACCATTTTGATCCAGTTATTGCACGAGAGGTGAGGATGCATGAGGGCATCAACACTGCTTTGACAGAGAGACGGATGTGGGAACAGATGGAGGCCATGTCTCTTGCTTCGGGGGGACAGTATCGGGGTGTGACACCTAGTTATTACACCACTCCGGGTGATGACGGCCGTGTGTTCCACCTCTATGGAGTGACTCCTACAGATTTCGGACAGTTTAGTACTGCCTATGGTGCCTTGGGCCGTCCCTTTTACACTCCGGTCCACCCCACTCAGCCTACTTCCATTTTTGCGGAGGACGCCGGTGTTCCTTGCTCCCAGAGAGGACCGTTTGGTCAGTTTAGTGCTTCTACTTCCGCTGTTACTGTTCCAGGAGGAGGCACCCGTGGTAGAGGCCGTGTTAGGAGAGCCACTCGTGGTCGAGGCCGCAGTGCCGTTCCTGATCCCGAGCTGATGTCCCTGTATGCCGAGATTGATGATTATGATGATGATGATGATGGAGCCCAGTAGTGACAGCTGGTCACTACATCCCTCTCTTTCCAATTTGGTTTGGGGAGGCTCTTTGCATTAAATTTGGTATTATCTTTCTTATTTTGTTTTATTGCATTTCTTGTTTTTCCCCTCTTCCCTTTGTTAGTAGTGTCCCATAGGTTGCTGGATTTCTGTGTGACTGCTATGTTGTAGGCGTCACAATGAGGACACTGTGACATTTAGGTTTGGGGGAGTGTGTTTATTTCTGTTGTGTGAAAAAAAAACAATTCAAAAATTCAAAAAAAATTGAAAAATTATAAAATACAAAAACATGTTCTTTTTTTATATTTTGAGTCGAGTCTTGGTGAATTGTGTAGCAATGATGATAATTTGCATTGTCTTTGCATTTGAGTCCCTTTTAGTTGTTCATGTACATTGTTTTGACCTGTTAGCTATGATGAACAAAGCTCTTTACTCAAGTCTTGACCGTCACAATATGCCTTATGCCGAGTAGACTTGAATTTATTTTGTTGGTAAACCACTTAAATTTCTGGGGTCTTTAGAGCTTCCTAGGCCGGGAACATTAATAAACCGGTCTCATTGTTATTTAGGCTGAAGAGTGTGGTCTCCTTGTGGAATATGTAATATCAAACTGCATAAGTGTGACATTAGTTTCTTAGCTTTTGCGCGTTCACATGATTAAGTACATGAGGAAAGGCGGTTCTTTTGCTCAAATATGCCATACATTACCCAGTTTTTATTAGCCCGTTTGAACCATGTAGCCATTTTATATCCTATTTCTTAGCTACATTCCAGAATTTGCCTACCTTTTTCGGGACAGTCGCAGTTGCTTGAGTCCTTATTGTTATAGCTACTTTGGTTGGGTTGGGACTTTTATTGTCATGTGGGTAGTAGCTATCTTTTTGTAGCAATTGTGTGACCTCTTATGTTGAAAAGGAGAAGTATTATGAAGCAAAGAAAAAAAAAGAAGAAAAAAAAAAGAAAAAGTTTCGAAAAAAAGTTCAGAAAAAGAAAAAAAAAAGGAAAAGAAAGAAAAGAAAGGAAAAGAAAAGAAGAAAAACAGATGCTTGCTTCATTGAGTTTTGTTAGGAGGTCGTGTGTGGTATTTACTGGAGTCTAATGCACATTTGGAGAGCATTTTCACTTCTCTCATATGTTGTCAAAGTTTAGATTATTTCTCCAGTTGGATGTTTGTTTTATTCCTTATTAGATTTGGCTATAGGTCTGGTGCTGCGACTACCGTCTGAGCCTCACATACCCATACGTGCTTTTGCACAAGCCACTTCTATACCCATGCCACTTTACCACCATTCTGTCCTTGATACATGTACTTGGTCTGTTTTATGAATGCGTACTAGTTGGAGAATCTCTTATCACATTAGATTGCATGCATATTTCATAAGTCGAGTGAGAGTCTTATTTCTTTCTATCTTACATATATCTCACCCCTTATGAGTGCATGAGTGAAACCGCGAGAATCCAACAAAATTGTCTTGCAAGGTTGAAAAGCATTTGGCTGAGTCTCGGTATCATGTCACATCTTGAGTAAGAGCTGCGTTAGTCTATTACCCGTGTCTTTGAATTTGTTTTATTGGCACAACTTTGGTCATTACTTTGTTATAGATATGGACAGCTGGGATTTGTATGTGCCTCTACATTTGCTCTGAGTTATTCATTCACCATTTGCTTGTTGTTCTTTGTTTGGCCTGATTGCTTTGCTTGAGGACAAGCAAAGGTTTGGTTTGGGGGAGTTTGATGTATCACTTTTATATATACTTTATAGCTCCCTTTATACCATTTTACATACCGTTTCGTGCCTATTATATCATTTATATGCCTTATTTCAATGAATTATCGATACTGCCGCTATTTTGTGTTTTGATGCAGAAATGACTCGTTATGAGTATGATCAAGCTAAGATTAGCATGGCGGAGACGGCATAGTAGAATACACGAAGCATGGCACGAGGAACGAGGAAGCACGAATGCTAGAAGTGAAAGAAAAGAAGAAACAGTCTGTGAAGCAAGATCCTCGATCGAGTCACCTCTGGCTCGATCGAGCAACTGTCCTCGATCGAGTCACCTCTGGCTCGATCGAGGAACCTCTCTGGCAGACTTATTTCCGGACTTTCCTAAAACGATGATCTTTTGTTATAAATTAGAAACTCGTGTTTTATTCTTAGACGACGTTTTATTTTACCTTTAGACTGCTGGATATTTTCTTAGAACCCTAATCTTTCCTTGTAACGGTACTAATCTTTCCTCATTAATTAACCGTTCATCGTTTTATGTTCATTGATTATTGTTTCATGCTTTTAATCATGTTTTCATTCTTAATCATTGTTGTTGTTGTTATCATTATGAGTAGCTAATCTCCTCATCTAGGAAGAAGGGGATCTAGGTTAATTAAAAAGGAAAATTGATTAATTGCTATTGATATCGCATAAGTTGTTGTTTGATTATTGTTCTTCTTCTAGTTAATTAACTTAAGGCCTGAGTTATTAATTAGTGTAGCGAATTGATCCTATCGCCGACCGGGTTAGAATTAATATAGGCCGCGATAATCAAATAGATTGTATCTAATTATAGCGACCACATGTTAGAATCGATCTAAAGGGCATAATTGAGTCGACCGATCTTATGACCTTAAACAGCTTGATAGATTTAGCAATTGATTAACAATCCCCAAATAATTGACCTAGTGAACCGGAAATCCTAGACTTTTAATATTATTGTTTAAACCTCTTTTTAATTACTTGCAATTAGTTGATTAGATCAAAACAAAACAAACCCCCCAGAAATTGGTTACCTTTAGACAACTTAAATAATTACAGACTTAGCTTTTACCGCCTCCCTGTAGATTCGATACCTGTCTTACTGCTAGCTATTCTTGTTAGTCCTGAGATAGATTTACATTGGTTTGGTGATACGGCTTTAGCCACATCAATATATTTGTTGTCATGATAATTTTCTTCTTACAGTTGAAATCATATCGTGATATAAATAACATTTGGAGTACTAAATAAATAAAATTATAATCCGAAAATACAATTTCATTATCACTGTACCCAGTATCAACGTTGTCGAGTGTCAACTTTCTTAAATTTGAACTTCTTCTATTAAAATTCATATAATAAACAATAGTTACCAACACCTTTAGACATAACTCTTATAAACGATATATATAATTGTACCAAATACCATCTTCTATCTTTACAAAGTTAAGGACAATTTGCTAGCTACATCATTGTTGTATTCAACAAAGTAAAACATTCACTACTACAAATACAGGCAACCACAACGGCCCTTTAACAACGATTATTCACGAAAATCACAATAGACGTTGTAGAATGTATGGCGCGAATTTTACTAAAATCAATTACAACGGGTATGGTTATAAAACCGTTGTTATTAGTTTTAACAACGGGTCACACATGCACAACCGTTGTTAATAATTTGGCGCAAAATTGGCGCAAAGTTAGTGAAAAGTAATCACAACGGTTATTTTTGAAACCCGTTGTTAAAACTTATTTAACAACGGGTGTTTTTTACAACCGTTGTTAAAACATATTTCACAACGGTTGTTGTTTAATAACCGTTGTCAATACCTTCCATACTATAAACCACACAAACAAGTCTCTGCTGCAGCCCACAAAACACAACCCTTAATACACAAACACAAACACAGCAGACAAACAAACACAAAACACACACTCTCTTTCTCTCTTTCTCTCTTTCTCTCTTTTTCTCTTTCTCATCGTCGCTTTATCTTCTCGTCGTCCTTTGTTGATTTCATCGTCTATTACGTTCGTATTTATCAGGTAAATCTCGCCGTCATCCTTTGTTAGTTTCATCGTCATTATTTTCTTTTTCTATTTATTTCTTTTGCATGTATGTGTTTTTATCGACCATTATGTTATTTGAATCTAGTTAGTTAGTAAAACAATGAAGAAGCAAGATGAAGAAGCAAGATAAACATAATTAATATATATATATATATATATATTTATAAATACATAAATTAAAAAAAAAAATTACATATATAAAAATGCAATTCTTATATTTTCATAGAGGATCTTATTCTCCTCTATCGTATCCGTCCTCTCCTCCTTGGCTATTTGGAGGTTCCGTTCGTGATTGCTATATCGTCATATAGCCGCAAATCTCTTCTTTGCTCCGTCAAGCCATCTTCTTTGGCGTGCTTGATGCGGATCGAGCATCCGCAAGGTAGCTCTGAAATTTTCCTCAATATGGAGGAACCGGCGGATGAAGTTGTTGTTGTTCTCGATCATGGTAAGAGTCTTAAGGATGAAATCATTCATTTTGTTGGAGTTTTTGGAGTTTGTTTTGAAAGATTAAGTAGAGTTTGTTTTAGCAGTTAGGGTTTGGAGATAAATATATTGAGATAATGGAAATGTTAGTTGAGATAATGCAATGTATTTATACTAAGCAATGTGTGGGTTGAGTTGCTTTTTAATTAATATATATGTTAGGAAGTTGTGCCATAATCATCATCATATCTCTCAATAATGCTGCTTCAAATCTTATTACTAACCCTTCTCATTCCATATTATCCGTTCATATGTACAGTGATGTCAGTAATAATGCATGCATCGGAATTCTAACGGGCCGTAATTATGCATGCATCTAGTAATATTTAATTTAATTTTTTTTTTATTTTTTAAGAACAAACAATAACGGTTATTTACAAACAACCCGTTGTCTTTAGTTATAACAACGGTTTTGTATATTAAAACCCGTTGTTATAACTTTCCCCCCAAAATTGAGTCACACTTTCCACAACGGGTTTTTATACTTAAAACCGTTGTTAATAGTTTTAACAACGGGTTGCTTAAGAAAACCAACCGTTGTTATAACCATTTACAACGGACGCTTTAACAACGTCCGCTTTTTTATATAACAACGGTTTTTTACCGTTGTTATAGCCTGTATCTGTAGTAGTGATTATTGTTGAATGTTATGAATTTTTTTTTTTTTCATATATAAAAGACTAAAATATTTAATTTAAATCTACATAAGCATTAGCAATCAATTTAATTCACATGACATTAACAATTAATTTAATTTATATTCTTTTTTATTAAATATTTAATTTTTTTTATTAATTATTTACAAAAAAATGAATAGCATAATAACTCCAAGCCAAGAGGAATAGAGAAAAATGAATAGCAAAAAAAAAAAAAAAAAAACTCTTCATAAAGGTTTACTAATTTTTATATGGAAACGATAAGATCATGATTTACATTATAAAAATAAATTAAGAATTTAATCTCATCATTTAAATCATACAATTTGTCCATCTAACTCCTTATTAACCATAAAATCTTATCTTTATAAATACTAAAACATTTACTGCAATTCTATGCGTCCACGTCATTCACATCCAGCTTTTTTTTAAATCATTAAATGTGGGACCCATAGCAAATATTAAGGAATTATTAACGAAAATTCGTCTATGTTTATGTTTTGTACGTAAACGATTACGTTTATGATTTGTACGTAAATATTAAAAAATAACGATTTATGAATAATTTATATCAAAAATAATTGGGTCAGCCCATAAAATTATATGGGTTGAGTTTTTAGGGTAGTAATTGGGTCAGCCCATAAAATTTTGGGTTAATCGTGAATGTTACGGCTCGATATGGTAAGTATAATTTTTAGATTTACGTAAAATTATATTTTATAAAAAGGTAAAAAAATAGTTAGGTGTTATTACATTTACAACAACTAATGTTTTCAAAGCAACTCCGCACAATTTGTTCAACCTATGCAAGTTAGTGTCATTGACCCGTTTTATTCTTAAGATGGAAATATCCGTCTTATGAAAGTTTATTGAACAAAGTAAAATAATAATTAACAT
This sequence comes from Silene latifolia, assembly GCF_048544455.1. Lineage (NCBI taxonomy): Eukaryota > Viridiplantae > Streptophyta > Magnoliopsida > Caryophyllales > Caryophyllaceae > Silene > Silene latifolia. The sequence goes on along the minus strand of NC_133527.1, from coordinate 54,205,999 downwards.
GTATCAAATCCAAAAAATTTCAAATTTTTGTTATTCGATGTTAGTTGTTAGTTTCGATTTATCGATTAAATTGTTTGTTGATAGTTGATTGCAATGTTTTTTAAATGCTAATCATTATATCAATGTTTTTAAAAACATACCCGTGCAAATTGCACGGGTTGAAAACTAGGAGTAGCTAGAAGGTCTTATCTTACTTCTATTAATACAAAAACATTTAGAGCATTTTCCTTCACCCACGTCATAAATCACACATTTTTTTTTGGGATATTCTATATGGTACCCCTCAATTTTTTGACTTTCTACATGGTACCCCTACACTTTTTAAAACATACATGGTACCCCTAATTGTTGTCATTATGACTAAGTGTACCCCTAAACTTTATTTTCCGTCAATTAAACTCAGTTTTAGGCGTTACGTGATTACTTGGACGCGTAACCAAGCTTGTCATTTATCATCTCATGACATAAGGACTCTATTAGGCTCAAATATCCATCTTTGGACGTGATAATTTGGCGTGGGATCAATAAATTTTTCGTCAAAATTTTTTTAGCCCATATGTATCAATAAATATTAGGATCGAGATGGATATTGAGCCTAATAGAGTCCATATGTCATGGTATAATAAATAACAAACTTGGCTACGCGTTCAAGTCATCACTTAATGCCTAAAATTGAGTTTAATTGACGGAAAATAAAGTTTAGGGGTGCACTTAGTGATAATGACAACAATTAGGGGTACCATGTATGTTTTAAAAAGTGTAGGGGTACCACGTAGAAAGTCAAAAAGTTAAGGGGTACCATGTAGAATATCCCTTTTTTTTTTGCAATTTTCTTTGGTGGGGCCGTTAACATATTTATTTTTCACAAAAACTTCAGAGAGACGGTCTCTCAATACTGTTATTGAGAGACCTCCCAAATGATGAGGTGAGGGACCCATTGATTTTCTTTTTCCCCTATTATGTCTCCCACTAAATTAGTGGGAGATGGTTTCTCGTGAGACCTCCTGTTTATTTTTCACAAAACATTTCTCTTTTTTTGGGGACTTTACATTTCTTTTTGGTAAGGCCTTTGCCATTTTTTGACAACATTTCAATACCCATTCATAATTGTTTATTAAGTATTTAGTTTAGGTGGTTAATGTGAAGTTCAAATTTTTTGGGAAATTCTATGGTGTACTCTTGAGTTTTTGCGTTTTCCATGTTGTACCCCTGCTTTTTTTTATATTCCACGGTGTACCCCTGAACTCTTTACTTCATCCGTATAATGACCTCTTTCAACACTCTCTTCACTCGTTGTCTCTTAAACAATCGTTCTTTAACCTCAAATCTCATTGATTAACATCATATCATCTTCTTTTATGATAATAATCACAAACTAACTTTAAACAATTACAAATTACCTTTAATACCTATTTAAAGAAGCAAAAAAACGAAATGAAAGTTTTGTGCATTTTTGGAAATGTTAGTTGATTATTAAGCGAGTTAGTTGATAATTAGATGGGCTAATAACTAAGCGGGCATGTTAAAGAGTGATTGGTGCATGAATGACTGAAATAGTCGGTCAACTAATGAATTACGTTAACAAAGACAATTAATAAGGTCATGTTATAGACTATAATATAGAGTTTAGAGGTATGACATAGAATTTCAAAAAAGCAGGGGTACAACTTAGAAAACTCAAAAACTCAGGGGTACACCGTAGAATATCCCTTGCAAAAATTTATCAAATGATTAATAAAAAACAATGTCACCTTATGATAAAAATCAAAATCATCATTATTTTAAAAACTAGGATGAAACATAAAATTAAAATCATAGCCTTAATTTTTAACTAAAAAGCATTGGAACGGAAGGTTAGAATCAAAATAAAGAATATAAGAAATTTATTACGTATTTTAAAAAACAAATCATACCACTCTTAAAAACAAACCATATGGATACGCATAATTTAATTAAAATAAAAATCTTACCTTTTAATAATGACTAGCTATAAAATCTTCAATATCAAAACAGTAGAAACACATTTTTTTTTTACAGAAGAAAAAATTACATTTTCATTTGGGACTTTGGAGAACACATTTGGTGGAAGTAAATTTATCCCAAAATATAATTGATTATAATCGATTGTGATTAGTCGGACGAAGTTTGACCCGCTACTTATTGAAGTTGACTCGATCAATTCTTTAAAGGAAAAAAACCAACATTTATACAATCATGACAAATTTTCATTTAAGACGGGTATATTCACAATAAAAAAAGGTTGATCTTAATGGCCAATCCAAAAATAATTTCATGTATAGATTACGCGAGATTTATCGTAAAATGAGATCATTTATTAATTATCTTTGGAACCGTTTTACAATTATATTAGTGTAAAATCGCCTTACACAATACTAACTCTTAACAAAAAAAATTATAAAATTTAAATTGGAAATCAAGGGATTTAACAAAATTACTTGGTTTTATTAAATAATGTATATACTCTCTAACTTTATTTTATATAATTAATATTTTAAAGGCAAATCATAATTATATGAAATTGATATATTTAGTTAAATTGTTGAATATTTCATCCCGTACAATGTTGCATGAGAGTAAAACTAGTATGTTGTAAATGAAAGTTCTAATAATTTTGATTGTAAAGCTACTAATGTTTTTTTGTGGAAACCATAAGAATATAAGGTCATGTATTAAATTGTAAAAATAAATTAAAATTTTAATCTCGTCATTTAATCGTACATTTGTTCATATAATTCCTCATTAACCATAAAGATAGCAGCTAAAAGGTTTAATATGTAGTAAATGAAAAATCTAATCTGATAAATTGGATTATAAAGGTTCCCAATTTCTCATATTGTTACTTTCAACCTTTTTAAAACTCATCTTAAATAATATCATTAGCACACTTGAGAAAAATTATAAACAAGATGTGCGCATGCGATTAAAGTTTGCATAGTCTCTTTAAAAAGGTACTCCAAATTTCTATCTTTTAATATTTTAAAACATTAATCGTTTAATAAGATGTATAGTTAGTTTTGTAAGATGATGCTTATTTTATCTTGATTTTAATTTAAACTATTTCAAATTTGTAGATTATTCATTGCGAGCAAGATTATTGAAAAGTGGAGATTATATGGTTGGATCTAAATGTGAAAAACGAAAACATGTTTTTACTCTTGTAGTTGGTTTACAAAGCATCATCATTCATCGTCGGTGAGATTCTTCGTTTTACATGTACATTGTTTTAGAAGAATAATAGATTTTGAGGAAAAGTTGAATTAATAATATCTATTTAACTCTCTAAAAAAAATAGTATCCATTTAACTCTCTAAATAAAACTATCAGATACATGACATTTTTACAAATAATTTGTATTTAATATTTGATTATAGATTATTTGATTAGTGATAATATAATATTTACGGAAAATTCTTGCTATAAAAAAATTGTACATTGAATAATAATTGAATAAGATAATATAATAATGTGCATATCCGTATAAGAAAATGTCATTTTGCCAATCTATTCAAATTTTAATTAATAAGATTGAAAACTCACCAGCTCCTTAATTTAATGAGCATAGCCATGAAGTCATTCATCACTGTCATCATTAAGCCCACTGCACAACACCTTTATTTCTCTACGATCATTGAAATAAATAAATAATAAAAAAAAGTGGAATAATCCCTCTCTTAACCGCTAAGGCCATTATGGCTTTGGATATCGAAGATGCAACGACCATGGAAATAATTTGGTTATTTACTAAATCTGTATCATGTATCATTTAACGCGTAATTGATTGGTATTTTACCTCACTAATTTAGTTGGATTATGTATCATTGTATTCATACTTTCGCTAGTGCGTGTTTATTTAGAGTTTACCAGACATATTTAGTAGCATTAATACGACACCAAATATCATCACTCGACATTCACTAAGTCACTAGCATGAATTGATGTACTATAGATAAAAAAATTTCTTAAAAACATAACTTTAAATAAGACCCGTGATTTTTCACGGGTCACAAAACTAGTTATAGTTTATAAGTTATATATTTTAATTTTTTTTCCATCCAAAACTCAAATTTAACTATACTTATATATAATATTTTTGAGTTTTGTTGTAATTTTTTGAGTTTATTGTCTAAGTAAATGAACTCGGAAACTTTATTGTAAAACTCATAAATTTTAAACCAAAACTCAAAAACTTTAATATAATGCTCAGAAATTATAAAATTGGTGGTAGTACATCGGATGTATGGTCTACTTACTGTAAGAAGGGGGTGTTACACTTTTAATCATGTCTTTTATTAATGTTATTGTTGTTAATCTTATTAGTATGAGTAGCTAAACTTCCTATCTAGGGTGAAAGGGGATCTAGGTTGATTAGAAGGTGATTAATTGTTTAACTGTTAGTAGTATCGCATGAATTATCGTTTGATTATTGTTCTTCTTCTAATTAATTGATTTAGGCCTGAATTACTAATTAGTCTAGCGAATTGGGAATTTCTCCAACTGGGTTAGGACCAATATAGGCTGCGATAATGAGATAAATATAGTTTAATTATAACGATTGCATGTTATTCTAGATCTAAAGAGCCTAATTGAATCGACCAATCTTGTGATCTTAGATAATTCGATTGACCTTACAATTAACTAAATTACATCCCCGGATAATTGACCTAGTGAACCCGATCCCTAGACTTTTTAATATTATTGAATACACCCTTTTATTTACATTGCAATTAGTTTATAGAAATCAAACAAACCAATATTCAAGAAACTGTTACCGTTAAGACTCTTTAAATATTAGCAAATTGAATAATTACCGCCTTCATGTGGATTCGATACCTGTCTTGCCACTACATATTAGTTAGTAGTATTGTAGGTTTGATTTGACTTAGGTGATAATTTCATTATAATACTCCTCACATATAATAGAGAAAGGGGAATATTACGCTGAATAGGGGGAGTAGGAAAAATTGTTAAATATACCTTTGATGTACCACTTTTCAGACTTAATACATTATCAAAAGTTGTTTAAATTTAATATCTTTAAATGGCACTCTGGCCATATTTTATTACCTCAAGTGACTTCCGCCCAAAAAAAAAATGTTTAGGTAACAAAGGTAGTCTTGCTCTGAACAATGTTTATTCAGCTATGTTGGTTAGAGATCACTCTTTGTTACTTCTAATTCGGCCTCCTTTGCCATTCAGAGTAAATATATTCTCAATTGAGCCTCTCATCTACCTTACTTTTCGAGTTCATATATCTGGAAAAACATTGAAAAAGGGTTTGCTTACCCCATTTGTGCGCCTCTTAGAAGGGGTGTAATTATTCACTTTTCCTACGCCGTCACATTTTCGTGGACGTGGACCTGTCACGAAAGAATTAGGTCGGGACATGGATATCCCAAACTTTCACAAAAGAATTGAGCCTCTCAACTACCTTACCCTTCCAAACTTTTTTTCTGCACGTCGCATTTTCGCAAAAAAGGGACATCTCCCCCGTTTACCGTTGGAACTGTAAGAGGATAAACTATCACCTTCAATTGGAATTACTTCACACTCATGTTTAGAAATCAAGTTACGACCGTTTAAAGTTGATCCTTCTTGTAGACGGATTCTAATTTTTTTTTTGGGTGGGGTTTATGTTCTTGTTTCTTATGCTTCCTCTTTGTTCAGATGTGCGTTTACCTTGATTGATCATCTATGATAGTCACTGCCGAATAGTAAAACCCTAAACATTCTCTCACTTGGGGCATAGGTAATGGCTCTTTTATTAGCCTTTGGAATAATCTTTGACCCCTTTTGGACCTTTGAGAAATATTATTAGTGGTCCACTTCAAAATTCTGGTAATCTCAATAAAGATTTTATTACAGGAGATGGTGCAACTGGACGTAACTTATTATTTTAATGTTTTTTTTTGTCTACTTTAATTTCCTTGCCTTGGTTTTTTTTTATATAATATATGATTGAGCGGAGGGAGTAGATCTTTGTATTTCAGATTTTGCACCTAAATGTGCCCTATCTAGAACGACAAAAGTTGGTCCCACCAAGAACCCAACCCGACCTATCCGAAACCCAATTCGATAGAATCCGAAAAGTGGGTGAACTGTAACCGACCCGACCCGGTCTGAGCCTAAATCGATAATCGATAGCAGCCTTATTTTTTCCAACCTTAACCCGACCTAAACCGACTGGACCCGTGACCCAATGTTGATTCAACCCGATGAATGACTCGATAATAAATTAGCTTAATAATGATGTAAATAAGACCAAATTGACATTTAACTGAACTATTTTCACTTAAAATTACAACTAGTACACCTACACATTGTTTAAACAAAAAATCACCCATAGAAAACTAAATGTATAAGATAAAATATTAAATCGTAATTTATTTTCGCAGTACGTATTTTACTCATTTCAGTACATTTTGTAACCAGCTTTCCATTTCCTACCCTTGAGTAAAAAAACATGAAATCTAATTCTCTCTCTTTCGTTCATCTCTACTTCTTCACAAACAAGTCAATATTTTTTAATTAAGGATGGTAATGTAAGTATAAAATAGGTATTTAATTCACTAATTGTATTATTATTGATCAAATTAACGGTTCTTTCTATTTTTTGGGTTTTATTTTTATTAATTTAGTCTTTATGTTAATATTAATTTAGGGTTTTAATTGATAGGGTAGGGATGGTTGTTGTTGGTTGCTGCTAGGCGTGTCGCCGGCAATAATGGTGGGCGTCGTCGGCGAGAGGCGCGGGGTAAAGGCTCCGGCGGCCGGTGAATGTGCGGACAAGGAGAAGAAAGGCGGTAAAGGAAAGTGGCGAATGGTGACGGCATGGTTGCGATGGTACAGGCCTGGTGGTCGGCGGCGAGCCTTGTTCGTCGGCGCTGTTGGCCGATGGTGGACCGGAAAGAGGGTGGTGGGTGATGTTATCACCGGTGAATGTGTTGAACTGTAACATGTTTTTTTCTTTATCTATGTACTCCGTAGTACATAGTACGATCGAATCGATTATTGATTATATTTGTAAATGCAATATATGTGTTTTTCTGTAAAATTAATTTATTCTGGCAATACAATTGTGGTTGATGCGGAGGATGATAATGGTGGTTGATGGCGATGAGGATGAAAGACTAGAGATGACTGATGAGAATTGAGAGGAGAACAGCTAGAGAGAGAATGAGAGGGGTATAATTGTCAATATTGTACTGTAATGAGTAAAATGCGTACTGCGAAAATCAATACCCTATTAAATATATGCTAATAACCTGGTAGTCTGTTACTGACCCGCTAATGATCCGACTCAACTTGTCACCCATTGATGTCCCGACATGAATTATAACATACCCGAACCCGTCATTGATAATCGATAGCATCCTTATTTTTTCCAACCTTAACCCGACCTAAACCGACTGGACCCGTGACCCAATGTTGATTCAACCCGATGAATGACTCGATAATAAATTAGCTTAATAATGATGTAAATAGCACCAAATTGACATTTAACGAAACTGTTTTCACTTAAAATTACAACTAGTACACCTACACATTGTTTAAACAAAAAATCATCCATAGAAAACTAAATGTATAAGATAAAATATTAAATATATGCTAATAACCTGGTAGTCTGTTACTGACCCGCTAATTATCCGACTCAACTTGTCACCCATTGATGTCCCGACATGAATTATAACATACCCGAACCCGTCACTGATCCGACCCGCCGGCTGATGCGTTAGCCACCTCTAGCCTACTAGCCCTATACCTAGACAATAGACACGCCACCTTAATTGTATTTGAACATTTTCTTCCATTTATTTGAAGTTCATTCCCCAAATACAAAAGTGCGGATAGTTGGAACTTGGAAGTGGTGAATGATATTATCGAAGAATGATAGGAAACTCAAACCTCATCTCCTGCAACTTCCGACCCTTCGGCCCTTCTTATCTGTACAGCAAAACCCATCAAACATACACTTTACTTTCATCCACTCACACACCCAAATTCTCAAATTTAAGCATAAATCACCCAAATAGACACACCATTTTTGCACCTTACTTGTATAATGTAAAGAATTATAACAAGGGCAATCTTCTTTTTTGCTCAAAAAGATCAGTTTCTGAGGAGAACCCAGAAGTTGAAAACAATGGAAATGCTGAGGTTGAGAGTGCTGGAGACGACTGGACTACCTCTATTTTGCTCTTTCTATTCTGGGCTGCACTCATCTACTATGTTTTCAATCTTGCTCCTAACCAAACTCCTGTAAGAACTCTTCTTTCTATTTTTATTTTTTATTTTTTTCGGAATTATTTCATCATCTTCTTCTTGTGTTATCTTTTGTTTGGTTGGTTCAGGTATGACCCATTTTTATATACATTACATATTCTAATTTGTGTTATTTTGCTGTTTTAAGCTCTCTTTTTATTAGATTAGCCTTGAGAAGCGCTAACAAATGAGAAGTGTTGTCACAAATGAGAATTTGCCCACAAACAATGCATTTCAAAAAATATACATGAAGGGGTAGTTTGGTTCAAAGTATCGGAATTGATTGGAATGGATTGCCAAACCATAGCGGTATGGAGTTAGAATCCCATACTTGCTCACAAGTGTTTGGTTCGATCTTGGAATGGATTGAGTATAGTAATATGGGGCAATGGATTTAGAAACTTGGGTGTATACATGGGTATGAGATTCAAAGGGGTTGGAATGGGGTAAGAATCCATTGAGTATCTAACTCCATTCCAAAACCCCCTTACCAAACACTAGAATGGATGTCCAATCCATTCCAAAAGTTCCAACCAAACACCCCTAAGTCTGTGTCCGCTTGTCAATGAGCCACAAATTTGACATCCGGCAGCCCGCATGTGATCACCTCTATTTTATTCCAACACGTGATATTTATTTCATTGGAACCACTGTATTTGTCAGCTTAGTGCTCAACCTTTGGCTCAACTGAAATTGGGTAGTAATTATTCTCTGGTCTGTACTCCTGTTATGAAACAAAGAAAGGGATGATGAAGAGTTTTTACCTTCAATTTCATACTCTATTTGACATAATCTACCATCAACGTAGCGCTAAGGCCTTGTTTGGATAGAATGATTTGGAAGGAAAGGAAGAGGAGGGGTTTGGGGGGAGGCAATCTCCATTTCCCTCTTCCAAGCCAAAATGTTTTTCCTCCAACATAGGAAAGATTCGGAGGGAAAACTCTTGCCCACCCTTCCAGCTCCTCTTTCCCTCCATTTTTGGTATCCATGTAAGATTAACTTTACGATTTCAATAATGAAATCAGTCCCAAGATACAATATAGATTTGAATTAATTCAACCCTAATACAATCAATAGACGAAATAAAGGACTAACCTTGGTCCATGTCTTACAGACGCAATCAATTCAATAATAAAAAGTATAACAGATTGATTCTCCTCCTTAACCCTTTCTTTTTATGTTCCTTTGATGATGGAGGAAGAAACTGTGTCTTTCACCCTTTCACTTTATACGTATACTTTTGTTTTGTCAGATGAAAATTTTTATTCTTTTAACTTCCATAATATATATAATATATTACGTACCTTTTCGCACAATCAAACCCGATCGTACCTTTTCGTGAAAGACGATGTATAATAGGGTAAGGTAAGAGGGAATAATAATTCCCGAACTTTAATTACTAATTACATTAATCGGGACCGATCCATCACGATACCGTCCTTTATATTAAAGTCTCGTAATATTAATGTGAACTTAACTTTTATTAAAACCCGAAACACATAGGCCATACGAATATTATTAATTATTCTAACATTCTCCCACTTGGCCTTTGTGTTGACTTAATGGTTTAATAACTATAATGTGCACTTTTATGTTAAAGTCACTACCTGTCATATCCTTAATCGAAATAGAACTAATTGGATCATGGCGGTCACACGTTATTTACTAATCGACATGATTCCTTCCATGTATCACAAATCAATTCCAAATCTAGGTAAAACTTTAATTTGAGAAGAACATTAATTCTCACAATTAGTCACATTTAATCTAATAACTGTAATGTATACATATACTATAATGATTAACATGTCTATTATAACAGAAACAATACTATAAGTGAATTCTAGATGTCATATTTTTTTACAAGCATATTAACTTTATAATAACAAGGCCTTTGATACAACACCCATGCGTTCTACATGGCCAACGAACGCCTTGGGTGGTAATCCCTTTGTTAATGGATCTGCTACCATCTTATCCGTTCTAATATGCTCAAATGACACTGTTTGCTTCTGTACCTCCTCTTTGACCCATAAGAACTTTAATTCCATGTGTTTAGCACCCTTGGAGTATTTATCGTTCTTAGAGAAGAAGACGGCTGCAGAATTGTCACAATAAATTCTCAGCGGCTTGGCAATACTATCGACAATCCCAAGTCCCGAGATAAAGTTTCTCAACCACAATGCATGAATAGTGGCCTCAAAGCATGCCACAAATTCGGCTTCCATAGTAGAAGTAGCAATGACAGACTGCTTACCACTTTTCCATGATACTGCCCCTTCAGCTAAAAGGAACAAGTAGCCAAATGTTGATTTTCTACTATCAACACATCCGGCATAATCTGAATCTGAATAACCAATCTGAATAACCAATCACCTCAAGATGATCGGATCTCCTATAAGTAAGCATGAGCTCCTTAGTGCCTTGTAAGTACCTAAGGACCTTCTTCTTGACTTTCCGGTGGTCCATCCGGGATTACTTTGGTACCGACCTAACATTCCAACAAAGAAAGGCGATATCCGGTCGAGTACATGTCTCGAACATAGTTCAAACTCCCAACCACGGATCATAGGGAATTCTCTCCATTTCTTTTCGTTCATTCATTACGGGGGACATTGCATTTTACTAAATTTGTCCCCTTTTTGTATAGGAACTATCCTGTGAGCATTCATTCATTCTATATCTCTCTAAAACTTTGTCAATGTAAGCTTTCTGAGACAACCCTAACAATCCTTGTGATCTATCACGGAAAATTTCAATTCCGATCACATAGGATGCCTCACCCATATCTTTCATTTCAAAGTTCTTAGATAGATATTTCTTTACATCATGCAACATGCCTAGATCATTCGCAGCTAGCAAAATATCGTCAACATATAAGACTAAAATAACAAATCTGCTCCCACTAATCCTAATGTAGATACACCGATCAACGGTAATCTCTACAAATCCATATGACGTGATGGTACCATTAAACTTTAAATACCATTGTCTAGAAGCTTGTTTTAGTCCATATATCGACTTCCTCAGCCTACACACCTTATCTTCATTACCCGGGGATGCAAATCCCTCAGGTTGGTCCATATATACTTCTTCCTCAAGCTTACCGTTTAGAAAAGCGGTCTTTACATCCATTTGGTGAAGCTCTAGATCATAATGAGCTACCAAAGCCAAGACAATTCTTAAAGAATCTTTCTTTGACACCCGATAGAGTTTCTTTATAGTCAATACCGTCTTTCTGAGTAAAACCTTTGGCAACAAGTCGAGCCTTATACCTTTCAATGTTACCTTTAGAGTCCCTTTTGGTCTTATAGACCCATTTCGACCCAACGGCCTTAGAACCCTCAGGTAACACTACTAAGTCCCATACTTTGTTGTCATCCATAGATTTCATCTCCTCTTTCATGGCAATTAACCACTTTTCAGAATTATCACTTTCCATGGCCTTACGGAATGAGACGGGATCCTCACTAATGCTCAAGTCACATTCAACGTTATATGTCTCGTAGTCATCTGGGATGGCTGATCTTCTTTCTCTTATAGATCGCCTTAATTGTTCCTCTGGAACATTGACTACCCTTCTTCGCCTTACAGGTTGCCTTGACTGTTCACGTGACATATTATTCTCCCCTTGAATTGTGACTTGATCATTATTGTTATTGTCATTTTGTGGGTCTTGCACTTCATTTCCTTGTTGTCCCATTATGTCATTTGACTCTGACGACACGATTGGTACAACAATTTCACGTGCAGGAGAAGAAACTTCAACCTGAATTTCTTTAATGTCCACTTTTCGTGGTTCAATGCTCCCACTAGTTTGACCGTTCTCAATGAATCTAGCATTTCCAGTCTCCACTATTCTCGTACTGTGATTAGGACAGTAAAATCTATACCCTTTTGACTTTTCAGGATAGCCAATGAAATAACCACCGACTGTCCTAGGATCTAGCTTTTTTTCATTTGGGTTATACAACCTTACTTCAGCTCGGCAACCCCAAACTCGAAGATGTCTTAAACTCGGTTTCCTTCCCGTCCATAGTTCATAAGGAGTCTTAGGAACTGCTTTACTAGGAACACCTTTTAAAACATAGGTTGCAGTCTTTAATGCATAAATCCATAGTGAAAGAGGTAAAGAACAGTTACTTAACATGCTCCTAACCATTTCCATTAAAGTACGGTTCCGCACCGTTCTGCTGAGGTGTACCGGGTATTGTATATTGTGCACAAATACCCCTACTTTCAAGTAACTTTGCAAATGGACCAGGACATTGTCCATTTTCAGTAAACCTTCCATAAAACTCACCACCTCTATCCGATTTCACAATTTTCACTTTCTTTTCTAGCTGCCTTTCCACCTCATTTATGAATATCTCAAGGACATCCACGGAATGAGCCTTTTCATGCAACAAATAAGTGAAACCATACCGCGAGAAATCATCTATAAAAGTGATAAAGTACTTTTCACCACTCCAAGATGGAGTGTCAAAAGGTCCATAAATATCGGCGTGTATAATTTCTAAAAGCTGAGAGCTCCTTGTAGCTGATTTCTTTACTGTATGTTTAGTCTGCTTACCTTTAATGCAGTCTACACATACATCTAAGTCACTAAAATCCAATTGAGGTAGAATTTCATCTTTTACCAACCTCGTTAACCTTTCTTTGGATATGTGACCTAGCCTTTGATGCCACAAGTAAGCTGATTTTTCATTCGATGCACTACGTTTAATACCTTGACTCTCAACAATAAATAGGGAATCCGAAAATTTAACATCAAGATTGAACCTATAAAGTGAATAAATCAAAGTACCACTACCATAAAAGTATTCATTACGGTACATAGAAAATACACCATGTACAAACTTAAAATTAAAACCTAAATTGTCCAATTTACTTAATGATACAAGATTTCTAGCACAATCGGGTACATAGAGACAATCTGTAAGATCTATATGACAACCAGTGTCTAAGATTAATCTGTAAGTCCCAATGCCCTCAATGCGTGCTTTCATCCTGTTTCCCATGGATACAAACTGTTAGAAGCTCCTCTTATGGGTGGATCATACGATATCCCTGTTTAATGTGAGAAATATGAGTAGTTGCACCAGAATTTAACCACCAAGTATTATTAGGTACTTCTATAAGATTTGATTCAAAGCAAACAAAACTATAATGTTTACCTTTCTTTTCGAACCATGCCTTCCTTTTAGGACAATCCTTCTTGAAGTGTCCAGGTTTCTTGCAAAAGTGACACTTCTTTTCTTTCTGGATCGCACTTTCAGGTCCCTTAAAGAAAGACTTTCCTTTCTTACCATTCTTACCCTTCTTACTCGGTTTAGCCTTGCTGCTGTTGGCACCATCATGACTCAAGAAATGAACAGCTTGATCTTTCATCTTCTTTAATCTCCCCTCCTCTTGTATAAGTATGGCTTTTAACTCTTGATAGTTCCATTTATCTTTAATGGTGTTATAGTTCACCTGAAACTGGCCAAACTCATAAGGTAGAGAGTTAATGATGAATTGGACCAAGAAAGTATCACTTACATCCATTCCTAAAGTCTTCAACTTTGCTGCCAGGTTAGACATGTGTGTCACATGATCATGAATCGGTTGAGACCAGTCAAACCTTTTAGTAGTTAGCTCACTCATTAAACTACCGACAATTGACTTATCAGCTAAATCCGATTGTGAACACTCCTTTGCTTTCTCTGTTTTAGGCATGGAGGGCTTAATGTTATCAGCCATTGTCATCCTCATGAGGTGTAAACCCAACCTGTTAGATTTCTCCCAAGCCTGATAATGACACTTTTCGGCTTCGGAGCTTTCAGGTGTAATTTTTGTTGGTACCTCATCTGTCAGGATGACAATGTCTAAAACCATTATACCCAGTGTATACTGGATCTTTAAGGCCCACTCATCATAATTAAGCCCATTGAACTTTACAAAAGAGTTAGCAGATGCAAACAAATTTGGAGATGCTGCAATCATTTATACATGTTACCAATTAGTGCTTTGAAAAAACTATCATACAGATTCAATTAATATTATATAATCTTTCATACATGTATTTAAATGACCTTTGGACAACACTTGAATACAAGTAACCATCATTGATGCTAATGTATACTTTAACAATTAATTATAACACACATGAATCAAATAAGAATGCTATCTTTGGATATACATACTATTAGACCCACTTTATGAATAATTAATCCTTTCATATTATCAACTATATTTAATGACTCACCTTTGGATGATCTCCTAAAATATAGATGACAAAAATAATTGATCAATCAAACTATAATGTCATTTAACCATCTCTTTTAATCATGATCAATTAAAACTTTAATTTCAAATGTCTAAATGCAATATAACAAGGCCACTTTGGTGACTAACATGTGATATACAAAATAAACATTTAAACTTAATGGGTTATATATAATCTTTTATGTGTTAATATTTCACAACACTTATCACCCATTCTTATGACATACTAAAGTACTGACTTATAATGTTTTTCTTTCATTACTTGTATGTGCAAATCGACAATAAGTGAACATTTATCATGGTCTATAAAAGAAACCAAGTGAATAATGTAAAGTAATATCATACATGTCTTTTGTTTATGTATGTATTAACAATCATAAGAGTCTGACACCCTGACAAACATATACTTCATGCCTTTATGTAACACGTATAAGGCAAAAAAAAGAAAGGCATGGAACTTTAATCTACCCAAGACCATTGACAAACATAAGAGTTTGACACTCTGACATAATCCAAAGAAAACCAAATCATGATGAAAAAAGGTTATCTTACATTAATATTTGTCTAAGAAGTGACAGTAGTATTTGAACCACGAATAAGACGATTGTTGTCACACAGAAACTTTAATGGAACATTTATCTTTAAAGGGTAATTGTTCAGTTCGAGGGCCGGAAAACAAAATTAAATCATTAAATCCGAACATTGCATGCACTGAAACAACTTGATGAACATAATGGCAGACAAAAAAAAAGACGCAGCGGCAAAACCCAGTGAATAAGCATATGATATAATCATATATTCATGATGACAGTAAACTAAGCGGAAGAACATTCACCGACAATTGATAAACATATCAAATAAAAATCAGTGAATCAATTAAACGTATCTTTAATGGGTAAATTAATCAAATCTATAACCTGGCTCATACCAAATGTAAGATTAATTTTACGATTTCAATAATGAAATTAGTCCCAAGATACAATATAGACTTGAATTAATTCAACCCTAATACAATCAATAGAAATAAAGGACTAACCTTGGTCCATGTCTTACAGACGCAATCAATTCAATAATAAGAAGTATAACAGATTGATTCTCCTCCTTAACCCTTTCTTTTTATGTTCCTTTGATGATGGAGGAAGAAACTGTGTCTTTCACCCTTTCACTTTATACGTATACTTTTGTTTTGTCAGATGAAAATTTTTATTCTTTTAACTTCCATAATATATATAATATATTACGTACCTTTTCGCACAATCAAACCCGATCGTACCTTTTCGTGAAAGACGATGTATAATAGGGTAAGGTAAGAGGGAATAATAATTCCCGAACTTTAATTACATTAATCGGGACCGATCCATCACGATACCGTCTTTTATATTAAAGTCTCGTAATATTAATGTGAACTTAACTTTTATTAAAACCCGAAACACATAGGCCATACGAATATTATTAATTATTCTAACAATCCATACAAGGCGTAAGGGTACTTTTGGGGTTTGGTTTGCTCAACAAATGAATTTTTAACCTCACAACACAATATGCTAGATCATTGATTGATAAAAGGGCTTAAAAATAATAGGGGTAGTTCATTGTGTCACAAGGAAACTAAAAACAGAGAAATGAAGTTTAATACCTTTTGGGTTTTTCTATGGGGTACCCCTCAATTATTGCCGTTTCTAAGTTATAACTGCCTTTTTCACATTATTGATTGTACCCTTAAACTCCAGTACTAACCAATCACCGTGACCAATAGTCTTTAATCCGTCAACTAATGACGTTAAGTGTCCACATGGATTGTTGACTTGGATTGGGCTTGATGACATGGCTATGACTGTATAAATGAATGACTTCGTCGATACATTTCATTATTTCAAACCCTTCTCAAACAATCACACCCAACTACTCTTCTTGCTTTGATTTCTTTTGATTGGAGTTTAAATTGATCCTAGCTTGGGCTCGGATTTGGATTGGTTTAGATGCTGCGACGGTACTCGATTGTGATGGTGGTAGCCCGTGGTTGCCGCGTTGGACTGTCTTCTGGGCAGCTCATATGGTGCAGCCAGTGGCGTCGAAGTCGGGTCATCGTTGCTCAAATTCGGTGCTTCAATGGTAGTTGGCGAAATGGGTTAAGGTGGTGGGTTAATTGGTAATCGTGGTGGTATATAAAGGATGGATGGAATGGTGGTTTTGATTAAAAGTGATGGTGAATTGAAGAGGTGAGTTTGCTGGTGATCCAACGAAAGTGCAGGTCAAATGGGGCTTGTGATTGTGGTAAAATAATAGGCAAACTTTGTCTTTTTTCACAAATTCATCATTTGACTCCGTCTTAACTCGTTTTCTTCACTTGTTGTATTTGATTCCGCTTCCCTTACTACCTACACGTACAAAAATACGAGAGCATACCAAATCTCGACAAATAATTGGATTAAGTTAGTATAATTCACGGTGATTGGTTAGTATTGGAGTTTAAGGGTACAATCAATAATGTGAAAAAGGCAGTTATAAGTTAGAAACGGCAATAATTGAGAGGTACCCCATAGAAAAACCGACAAATATTCTATTTTATTCCAAAATGAGTGAATTATACTAACTTAATCCAATTATTCCGACTAAATAAGAGATAAAATATGGGTTGAAAGTACGTAAAATATTGAGTTATCATAAAGAAAACCAAAAAAGGAGAGAATCTGTGAAAAAATGGAGGGGAACATTTGAAAAGCCAACTCATCAATCTATGTAGGCACTTAACGTCCTAAGTTGACGGATTAAAGACTAATGGTCACGGTGATTGGTTAATATTGGAGTTCAAGGGTACAATCAATAATATGAAAAAGGCATGGGTACAACTTAGAAATGGCAATAGTTTAGGGGTACCCCAGAGAAAAACCCATACCTTTTTTTTACTATGCAAGAAATGACGTTGTGCAAAGAAAGCAAATGTGAGAAAAACGATGACGCCTTTCTTCTCTTGTTCTAGTCAACAGATATATACTTCTTGAAGAAGCTTTCCAACTTAGTGGGAGACGATGGCTTCAGAATGAATCAAGTGCTTGTCTCTCTCTGGTACATTATGGGATTGTGGCCTATTGTATACACCATGCTGCTGCTCCCTTCTGCTAGAAGGTAATCATTTTGAGGTTTCAGTCACCATTTTCTTTACTTTATTAAAAAAGTAAATTAATTAAAAACATATATGTTTATCTAGTTTGCTTACCTTTAATTTGGCAAAGAAGTGACATTATATTCAGATACAAGTCAATCTTCTGGTGTCGTTGAATTGCCCGTCTGGGCTAACCTCAATCTGCAACATTTAGTTCTCACGCTTAGGACATTCACATAAATAGCATGATGCTCTGAAGTCTGACCAATAGAGCTAATAGGCCATTGGTGACCAACATTCTCTGAACTGATTTTTTTGTCTTTTATGCTTTCAGCTCAAAAAGTAGCATCCCTGTGTGGCCCTTTGTCAGCCTTTCATTTTTTGGGGGTGCTTATGCTCTTATTCCCTATTTCATTCTGTGGCGACCTCCACCGCCACCCGTAAAAGAAGATGAAGTCCGTAGCTGGCCATTAAATTTCTTGGAATCAAAGATAACAGCTGGGGTAAGAACTTACTTACCCTTAACAAGTGAAGTTTGGAAAAATAAAATTTGAGCATGGTAACTTGTGATGAAATGTTTTTCCATTTATGTTATTGGTCTATGGAACTAAGGGCTTCATTCTGTAGACAGGCTATGTTGCTCGGACTGACAGGGGTGCACGTCGAAGTGTCGGATTCGGCTATTTTATATATAAAAGATCTTGTTTATGGTTCAAAGTGAAATGTCCGAGTGTGTCAAGTGTCCGACATGGGTACGGGAGGTAATATTGAAGAGTCCGAGCAACATAGTAACAGGTGCTTACTGTGCTCATCATGAATTGGAAGTCCTGGCAAACTTGACTGACCTGACCCTACCAGTACCCCAACAGAAGAAGCGAACCCCAATAAACCCGAACCCAAAGTGTTCCGATACTACCCAGTTCAGATTGCTCTTTTAGCGGAGTAGTTCGCCTAATTGCCTAGCTTACAGACATATGTCCTGTATCTCACTCATCTGTTTATGTATTGCCTTTAGATCTGTCTAAAGCTCTCGTCTTTCTTCATTTGTTAAAATCTTAACTATTTGTGTATGACTGTATGTTTCCAATTCAGGTAAGCTTCTTGTGTTAGAACGATTGGATTGCCCTTTCTTGTTTAAGGTGCACCTGTGTGACTGGTGGACCCAACCATTATTACACTCTATCTTGCCCAACAACAAGTTAACAGAACATAGAAGTTGCCTAAATTGGATAAATTAATACCGTAGTAGTAGTAGTAGTAGTCTTTTTTTATTTTATTTTGAGCTCTTTAATATTTGTGTGTAGTCTGTGAAATCGTCATGCTTTGGTACGACTAATCAATCTGCTGGCTGTCAGATAGTTGGTGCAGCAGGTTTAGGCCTAATAGTGTATGCAGGCTTGGGCTACAATGACTGGAAGGAATTTTACCAGTACTTCAGTTCAAGCAAATTGGTAAATTCGTTTTCTGATTATTACTGCAGCTCATTTTTTATGTGATCAGATTTATCTTGTCAACTTCCATGAAATACAAAGTAATATTCTCATTATAAAGCATACAATCAGTTGAAGATGTATAAATAGACAATCATGTCCATGGGTGATGGCATTGGTGTGTTTGGATAGGGATAAAGGAGGGAAAGGGAGGGGAGGAGGAAGGAAGGGAAAGAAAGGGGAGGGGAGGGGAGGGGAGGGAGAATGGAGGAGGTGATTTTCCCTCCAAATCTTTGCCTTTGTTGTTGGAGAAATAATTTGCCTTGTAGGAGGGAAATTGAGGGATCCATTTTCCCTTCCCTCCAAATCCTTCTACCTTCATTTTGCTAACCAAACAATGGATTTCTCATCTTTCCAATTCCCTCCTCTCCTTTTCCCTCCAAATCCCTCAATCCAAACACACCCTAAGGGTGTGTTTGGATAGCAAAAGTAGAGGGAAAGGAAGGGGAGGGGGAAGGAGGGAAGAGAAAGGGAGGTAAGGGAAGGGGAGGGCAAATGAAATGTGGGTGTTTGGATACAATTTCTTTCCAAATCTTGCCTATTGTGGAGAGATTATGATTTGCCTTGGAGGAAGGAAAATGGAACCCTCCAAATCTCTCCCCCTCCATTTCCCTCCACCCTTATTTGCTATCCAAACAAAGGATTTTCAATCCCCTACTCTCCCTCCCTTTCTTTTCCCTCCAAATCACTCAATCCAAACACACTCTAAATCTCGGTCGAGACATCCCAGCATTCTAACTTAGTTATCAAGGTTTAGAGGGTTATCGCAGCTACTATTTGAGGTTGTATCTCGGCTACATTTATAAAAGTAACCACCGAGATCAGGCACGACTAGACATGGGTAAACTGCTAAACAACTCTGACTTGATATACGTATGAAGAACCGCTACTAATAACCCAAATATTGCACCCAAAACCTTATTCAACTGAGATTAGTCGCACTATCGTGTTAATGAATTGTGAGCTCAAGTCTCGAGATGCAATTTATAATATCATGATTCAACCAGAATCCTCTGTATTAAATCTTGATCCTGTGTTCTATCTCCACTATGGAAACTGAACTAAAGCATTAGCTGTTTTCCCTCTTCGGTGTCTCAGGTGCATGCAACAAGCCTTGATTTCTCTCTGTTGTCAGCTTTTGCACCATTTTGGGTATACAACGATATGACTGCACGAAAGTGGTAGGCTTCTACTTTTTTGGAATCTCAATTTTTCAGCTGCATTCCATTCATAAATTTGACGCTTGATTTGCAAAAGTTGTGTTGTTTCAAATTTGCAGCTATGACAAAACAGCCTGGCTTCTTCCCCTCTCCATTGTTCCTTTCGTGGGTCCCGCCTTATACCTTTTACTGCGGCCACCACTTACAACTCTACCTGTGTCGCTCGAGAATACCTTGAAATCTGATTGATATATCATGGCACTCCTCAGTTACTGCCATCTTTTGGCCTGATACCCCTCTGGAAAAAAGTTGAATGTCAGAACTATATATATATCTTGACCATCCTACAAATTCAGAGCAAATGGTTAACCGTTTTCTAGCCTTCTTTTACAATTGCAGTGATTCAGTTGTAGTATCTTGGTTTTCTCAAGCAAGTTTAGTATGACTTCAAGTTCGGTAGAATCACAAGGGCACTGTTGCAATTCCATGGCTCGAGTTTGAGATATTGGTTGAGCTAGATCAGCATTCATGTTCATAGTATACAGTCAACGATGACCATCTCATCTCAGGTTGTCAAAACTTTATGTTATTGTCTTAGGCTTTATTTGGTTACGAAAAGAGGAGGGGGGAAGGCGGATTTTGGGGTAAGGGCTAGGGCCTCGGTGGGCACGTGTCTGCCATCTCTAACGATGTGGTACCGTAACAGCAACTTGGTGTAGTGGTTGGCAACTGTGCCCATCTTGTCCCTCAAGCGTTCAAACTTGATTCCCACTGAAGCCTTTCTAAAATTAAATATGTCCACATGATGTGGACTTAATATTGAAAGATCAATATATAAATAATTTCACAACATAATTTTTTCTTTTGGGATTGATTTTCATAGTATATATTTTATATAATACAGTACACTTCTGATTGTTTTACACTTCTCATTATCTCCCTCTCATTGTACTCCATCGAAGGAAAAAAAAAATCTAACGCAAATCCATAAGGTGCTCTACCGCTTTTCCAACTCTGGCAACCACCCCCATCGGTGTTGATTACGCATTGACTGATTAATTTCCACCATCTAATTTGCTCATTGAAATTGATTGAACCGAGTGCTGAAGTGTGGTTAGTAAGTGGCAGAGGATGTACGAGTATAACTAAAGAGGATACTATTAGAATAATAATATTAGAATAAGATATTATTCTTGTTATATCATGTAAATATTTTGTTACCAAACTTCTCTCCTTATTCTTAGGCTTTCACGTATGACTAGCTAGTGTTTAGGCTTTGACTTAGCTTACGGTTAGACTAATGATAGGATACTTTGTTCTATATATTTGACTCTGTAAACATTGTATTATTCAAGGGAAATAACAACTTTCATGGTATCAGCCTACTCGATCCCTTAACATCTCTTCCGCTCCTTTTTCTTCTTTTTCTCTACAAAACTTCCCTTCCTGCAATCATGGCAAAAGACGGCAAGAACGCTTTTCATCCCGCTTACTCCGTCTCCAACATCAAAAATTATGTCCAAATCACTCTCGAAACCGAAAACGTCCATTATGCCTCTTGGGCCGAGCTCTTTCTCAATACGGCTCGCGCTTTCGATGTCATAGATCACATTGATCCTCCCAAAGACACTGTGATCAACAAGGATGCACAATGGAATCGGCTCGACGCCATTGTCAAACAATGGATATATAGCACTATATCTCTTGACCTTCTCCATACTATTCTTGAAACAGGTGCAACGGCTCAAAGTGCTTGGGACCGTCTCAAGGATATTTTTAATGACAACAAGAGTTCCCGGGCTGTTATGTTGGAACAACAATTCACTAACATTCACATGGACAACTATCCAAACGTTTCATCTTACTGTCAAGCCCTCAAAATGATTGCCGACCAACTTGCTAATGTTGGTTCGCCTGTCTCTGAAACTCGCCTCGTGTTGCAATTGGTGACCCATGTTTCGGAGGGGTATTCTGGAATCGCTACCATCATCCAACAAAGCGATCCCCTACCTGCGTTTTATAAGGCCAGATCAATGCTTGCCCTTGAAGAGCAAAGTCGGCGTGTCAAAAATACTCCATCTGCTACTGTTTCTGACACGGCTCTTGCTGCATCACAGTCCAACGCATCCGACGACTCAAATTCTCGATCTAACTCTAACAAGGGTGGTGGCTCAAATCAGTCACACAAAGGCAAGGGTAGTCGAAATAACCGTGGTAATTACCGTGGTAAGAATGGTGGTGGCGGCCATTCAAATAACCACAACTCTGGTAAAGGTGGAAGTCGCGCTGGTCAGCAGCAGCAGGGTACTTGGACGTGGGTGCCGTTGTCTCCTCAGCAGCAAGGATGGACGATACCACCATGTCCCTATCCCACAGTTGGTTGGCCTCAAGCTACTAACTCTCGGCAGCAGGGTATATTAGGCCCCCGGCCTGCTCAAGCTTTCTATGCGCAACCAAATACAGTGGGTACATCTCAGGGTACTTTTGTTCCAACTGAGATCGCTGCAGCGATGCAATCGCTCTCCCTTCAACAACCCGATGATAACTATTATATGGACACAGGTGCGTCGTCACACATGACATCCAATAATGGTAATCTCTCCTCTTATTCTCTTTTGAGCAATAATCGTCATATCGTAGTCGGAAATGGCAATATGATTCCCATCGTTGGCAGTGGTGCTATGACCCTCCCCCCTCCCCATCAATCCCTTACATTAAAAAATATTCTCCATGTCCCCAATATTATTAAGAATTTAGTGTCATTCGGAAATTTACTACGATAATCATGTCTCTGTCGAGTTTGACCCTTTTGGTTTTTTCTTGTGAAGGATCTCAAGACGGGAAGCCGATTATGAGAAGCCATAGCACGGGTGACCTCTACCCTTTATACCAACAAATCACCTTTCGCCCACAACGCCTCTACCCACGCCCTTACTGCCATTCCATCCACTACTTGGCATGGACGTCTCGGACATCCCGGCCACGCTATTTTTAATTCATTATGTACTAATAAAATAATTCCTTGTCGTCCTTTGAATGCCTTGTCTGTGTGCAATTCTTGTCAATTAGGAAAACATGTCAAATTACCATTTCATGCTTCTTTATCCGAGACAATTAATTCCTTTGATATTTTGCATACGGATTTGTGGACTTCCCCTGTTTTAAGTACCTTACATCATCGTTATTACATTCTTTTTCTTGACGATTATACTAATTTCTTATGGACTTTCCCCCTCCAAAATAAGACCCAAGTGTCTCAGATTTTCATTGATTTTTATAGAATGATTCGCACACAATTTAATCGTTCTATTAAAACTCTCCAATGTGATAATGGACGTGAATTTGATAACTCTTCTCTACATAAATTCTTCTCTTCCCATGGAATTTTATTTCGTTTTTCTTGCCCGCATACATCCTCACAAAATGGTAAGGCGGAGCGCAAAATCCGAACGATCAACAACACCATGCGTACCCTACTACTTCACGCCCACATGCCTCCCTCCCTATGGCACCATGCCCTTGCTATGGCCACATACTTACATAACATTTTACCCAGCAAAGCAAACCGATATGACTCCCCTACTTCTAGCCTTTATCACCGAGTCCCGTCCTATGCCCATCTTAGAACGTTTGGTTGCCTTTGCTACCCACATACACCCTCCACAACCATTCATAAACTAGCCCCCCGTGCTACACCTTGTGTCTTCATCGGCTACCCGTCTAATCATCGTGGTTACAAATGCTTAGAGTTGTCTACTAAAAGGGTCATTATAGCTCGACATGTGACATTTGATGAATCGGTGTTTCCCTTTGCCCAACAAGCCAAATTATCACCCTCATCTTATGACTTCCTTGCCCCTGACCCGACACCGTATATGACCCACCACATTGTTCACTCTCAGCCCATCCAACCCCATGACGAAGCCACCCCAGACACGGCAGCAGCTACTGCTGCTCCTATTGCCCCCACCACTGCCACACCCACATCTCCTACTCATCCGAATGGCTCTCCTGACACAGCAGCTACCACGGCTGTCCCCACTGCCACAGCAGCCGCAACTGACCCACCCGAATCTCCCCAAATGGCTACAAGAGCCACACATGGCATTTTCAAGCCCATTAACCGATTAAATTTATGTGCTACAACCACACTGTCCCCTATACCCAAGAACCCCATAGCCGCCCTTCATGACCCTCACTGGAATCATGCCATGAAGGATGAATATGACGCGCTCATTAAGAATAAGACTTGGATTCTTGTGCCTCGGCCTCCTAATGTCAATATAACTCGTTGTCTTTGGTTGTTTAAACATAAATTTAAAGCTAATGGTGATTTGGAGCGATACAAAGCTCGACTTGTTGTCAATGGCAGGTCTCAACAGGTGGGTGTCGACTGTGATGAAACATTCAGTCCTGTGGTTAAACCCGCTACCATTCGGTGTGTCCTAAGTATTGCGGTGTCCAAAAAGTGGCATATTCACCAACTTGATGTGAAGAATGCTTTTCTACATGGTCATTTATCCGAGACGGTATATATGCATCAACCTCCCGGGTTTCGCGACCGAACATACCCCAATCATGTATGTCTTCTACAAAAATCTCTTTATGGCCTCAAACAAGCCCCCCGTGCTTGGTACCAACGGTTTGCTAATTATGTTTCTAAGATTGGATTCCGTCACAGCACGTCCGATAATTCCTTATTTATATATCACAATGGAGCTAAGGTGGCCTATCTTCTTTTATATGTGGATGACATCATATTAACTACTTCTACTGCTAAATTCCGTGATGAAATTTTATCTCTTCTCCGTACCGAGTTTGCAATGACGGACCTTGGTCCTCTTAACTTCTTTCTTGGGGTAACGGCAGTAAGACATGCTCAGGGGCTTTTTCTTCATCAAGCAAAATACACAGAGGATATTATCAGCCGGGCAAATATGACCTCATGTAAACCCGCTAAGACACCTGTGGATACGAAGCCCAAATTGAGCGCTACATCCGGCAAACCAGTCTCGGACCCCACTCTGTTTCGCAGCCTGGCAGGGGCCCTACAGTATTTAACATTTACCCGCCCGGATATTTCGTACGCGGTTCAACAGATATGTTTGTACATGCATGACCCACGAGAGGCTCATTTCGGTGCACTTAAAAGGATCATCCGTTACCTACGTGGTACAACCAAACATGGCCTTCACTTACATGTCTCTCCTGCTTCCGCACTCACTGCTTATACCGACGCCGATTGGGGAGGCTGCCCCAATTCTCGTCGATCTACCTCAGGTTATTGCGTATACCTTGGCGATAATTTAATTTCTTGGTCCTCCAAAAGGCAGGCAACCGTCTCTCGCTCCAGTGCAGAGGCAGAATACAGAGGCGTAGCCAATGTCGTTGCCGAGTCCTGTTGGCTACGCAATCTACTACTTGAGCTTCAATGCCCAATTCGAAAAGCAACAATAGTGTATTGCGACAATGTCTCAGCTATATATTTATCCGGCAACCCCGTAAACCACCAACGCACAAAACATATAGAAATCAACATTCACTTTGTTCGGGAAAAGGTGGCTCTCGGCCAAGTCCAGGTTCGTCATGTACCATCTCGCTACCAATTTGCCGATATATTTACGAAGGGCCTACCTCAAGTGCTTTTCGATGACTTTCGCGCCAGTCTCAGCATCCGTCCTCCTCCCGCTTCGACTGAGGGAGCATATTAGAATAAGATATTATTCTTGTTATATCATGTAAATATTTTGTTACCAAACTTCTCTCCTTATTCTTAGGCTTTCACGTATGACTAGCTAGTGTTTAGGCTTTGACTTAGCTTACGGTTAGACTAATGATAGGATACTTTGTTCTATATATTTGACTCTGTAAACATTGTATTATTCAAGGGAAATAACAACTTTCAGATACCATCGATTAATTTGTTCATAACTTGCATTTAGTAATTTAAATAAATGTTTTACATTCATTGCATATACAATTCAAGAAATTAGGTTTAATTGTTGGGAACACGTTTAATTGTTAGGGTTATGGAGAATTGAGTAGTAAGTAGATTATATGTATTACCATTAATTGTATGTTTTTGAACATTATAATAAAGGTTTTTAAATTTTGTTTTAAAAATTATTAGTTTTATTACAAGTTTATGAATGATTTTATTCACTTAAACATTAAGCTCAACAAATTATAATAAGACTAAAAAATATTACATATAAGCTTATTAGCTTAGTTAAATACACATGCTCAAAAACAAATAAAATTTGAAGTAATAAGCTCATAAAAAATATACATATTCAAAAATACAAAGTCTGAAGTAGTACATCCAAAGTATGTTTTTTTTTTTCCAGAATTCAGTTGTAGATGATCGTGGCTTTGTTAGTGTTCTACAGATGAAGCCATGTCCAATTTTGTTAATCCTTCATCAACATTGCTAAGTTTTTTTTTTTTTTTTTTTTACCAAGTCGTTTCTAGTGAGGAGAGTATGGCCACTGTATGGGTATCAAGGAAAGATTAAGAAAATGGTATATGAGCACTTACGTTTGGAGCGAACAGCACTGTTAAGACTCAGGTAAAATACTATAATATCAATTTAATAATGATATTGGTAATTAAGAGTCCTAAAATAGAAGCCATTCAGATTCAGATTGGAGCATAATGATGGTGAAAAAGAAGGGTTATGCTCATTCATTTACATGATTTACTCAATCATGGACATAAATGACCATTATACCCTTGTCAATTCTACCCTCAATCTCCATTTTGTTTCATAAATCAATGAAACCTCTCAAACTAATCGAACCAACTATCAAATTGATCAATCCAATCACCCAGTACCAAAAAATAGCAATCCAATCTCAATTCTTGTAAACTTCAAGAAGTCGAATGACGAATATTTGACGACTTACGTGTTCGGAGTAGTATTCAATTGAGAAAATAGATCTATTACTTTGTACGCACTAGAAGTAAAAATCAGATAACGTAAATTGGAGTTGTACAAGAAATTAGTGAAGAAATCATTTGGACAAGAATCAAAGGGGCTGACCTTAAAAATTTACTATTTCAATAATCCAATCCATTTCGTTTTGGCTTCTTTTTCCGATGAGCTGTTACGTGATGCATCATGCATCAGTTCATGAACTTTTCTAACGACTTAACAAACAATAAAACCCTAATTCGTTGGTCTAAATTAATTTAATTTCACTAATTCGATATAACATAGTTAATAAAGTAAATAAATTATAATTATTACTTGATCGACATGACAACTTAAGTTCATAATTTGAGTAATTTGACGGATTTGATTAATTTTGTGAAGAAGAAAATTAGGGAGAATTTGTTTTTCTTTCTGGAAGGAGGGTACGGTATGGAAAAGTAATGGTTAAAAGTCCATAAAAGAGTAATCTTTGTACATGAAAGAGCAACTACGAAAAAGAATACTCCGTATGTTTTGTGTTAGCAATCATGTCCATTACACAATGCACAAATTCTTGTTTGTGACGGCATATATTCGTCACTCTTGAGTGACGGATTCCATTTTACCTCACAAAGTACCCACTTTTTCTCTCTCTGCAACATTATTCATGTGCTCTCCTTTCTCAACTAACCCATTTTGTTACCATTTTAACTCACAAAATATCCGCCACAAATGGTAACCCGTCACAAGGGAGACCAATTGTACACAATGAGCGCTTGATGCAAACAACTGGCATACTACACACCTGTAAACTATTTTACATATAAAATAAGATTTTTTGTCAGAAACTATCTTTTATTTAGGGTCATTTATAAATAATTACCTTTCATTTTATTTTTGGCTTTCAGCTACCTTTCATTTCTTCATTTTGCGAAAGACTACCAAAAATCCACTTCCGGCGAAAAAAAGCCGACTTTCCGGCGTTGACTTACCATTTCATGTTGAATCTAACTCTTTACTTCATAACCCCAATAATCAATGATAAAGATTGATTAAACCCAACATTAATCACCTCAATTTGTCTATCTCTTACCCGAACAAAGTCTTAATCACCGAAACAAAATCATCATTGATATTAATCTTAACATGGTAAATAATTCTTCAACAATAATATGATATATTATGGTCTTGTTGGCAAAATTAACTCCTAGTGTTAACTATTCGAAAATAATCATGGATTCACTCTTAGGATCACTTGTGTGCTACTATCTCATTAGTTTTCGTATACCCACCATCTTACCATGAAGAGAGAAAGAAGGTACTTTAATTAATATGACTTAGATGGACAGTTGGTTGATGAATCATGAATAGTTTATAAGATTGTTGAAATGTAAGGGTAAAGGTGAAAGTGGTAGTAAAGGTGACGACAGAGATGGAGATTGAGATGGTTGATGCGTTGGTATTGCTTGGAACAAATTTTTGATAAGGTGTTGGACATGGAGAGGAGCTTTTTCTGATTTTGTTGGGTGAACAAAGGGAGAAATATGGGTAATATGTCTGAAAAAAGGGAGAAAAGAGCAAGTCAACGCCTGAAAGTTTGACTTTTTTCGCCGGAAGTGGATTTTTGGTAGTCTTTCGCAAAATGAAGAAATGAAAAGTAGTTGAAAGCCAAAAATAAAATGAAAGGTAGTTCACAAATGCCCTAAATAAAAAGGTAGTTTCTGACAATAAAACCCTATAAAATATTCTAATTCCATAGCTTACTAGCAGCACTTCACTACAAACTTTCAAGAAAAACAAAATACTGCTGCACAAACAATGTGCATGCAGACTCCACCTAAAATATGTATTGGACGAGCTCAAAGATAACGAAATCATAAAATACAAATTGTATTTTCATTTCTTTATTTTTCAAACTAAAGCCCGAGAAAATAAATACTCCCTCCATTTCACAATGATGTTCCCACTTTTTTATTTTGGACATCCCACAATAATGTACCCATTTCCCTTATTTCCTTTTCGTAATTTATTTTCGCAGTACGAATTTTACTCATTACAGTACTTTTTACAAAGTTCTTTCCATTACATACCCTTGAACTAAAAACAAAAAACAAACCTAATTCTCTCCCAAAGCAACCACGCACCCTCCCAAATCTATCAAATATTTGATTATGCAACCTAAATTGATGATTATGCAAATATAATTCATAAATTACAATTTATCAATCAAATTAGTTGTTTAATATTCCTTTTTTTAAGAATTTAGTTGTTCCATTAAGGTAGATTAATTAGAATTTTGGCTTGCTTGTTCGATGGTGGTCGGAGGGTAACACGAGTAGTGACGGCGGCACGGTGGGCCTGGAGAGGAAGTCGACATAAGGTTGGTGGAGATTGTTGGTAATGGTGTCGTGGAGGGTGATGTTGGACCTCTTGGTGGCCTGGTGGGTATAGCAGGATTGTGGCTAGTGTTGGTGGGTAATTGATTGGATTTATTTTTTTCCCCAAATGTAAAACGTAAATTTATGATTTATGAATTCAGTAGACGTGTTTGTAAAAATAATTGAGTAACGAAGTACATCAACGTATTACAATAATTATTTGTGTTTTGTAAATAATTTTGCAATGTAGTACACGATTAACTTATAATTCAAATTTTGTGTATAAACCATAGGGTGGGTGAAATTAGAGAGAATAGATTAGAGAGAAGTTAGAGAGGGAAAATGGAAGGAAAAATGAGAGGGACATAATTGTCAATAGTGTACTGTAATGAGTAAAATATCTACTGCGAAAATTAAAACCCTTCCTTTTATGGATCTAATAATTGACCAAATTATCCTTATGTAACCCTTATATTTACACAAAATACCCTCCACTTAACAACCCTAAACCAAATTAACATACCCATTAATGTTAATGACTCCCTCCATTTATTCATTCCCCTCTAAATTTCCCACCAAAAAATCTCACCAACCAACCGTCTCTTCTTCAATACTCTCTATAAGATTCTCCCTAAAAATCTCATCAACCCAACCGTTCCCCTCCCTCTCTTCAATACTCTCTAGAAGATTCTCCCTAAAAATCCCTAAATCTCACTCTCACCAGCCGTCACTTTATTTTCCATTTCTCTCTCTCTCTCTCTCTCTCTCTCTCTCTCTCTCTCTCTCTCTCTCTCTCTCTTTCTCCCTAAAAAACCCTAAATCTCACTCACTCTCTCTCTCCCTTCCGATCATGTCTAAGTTCCCTCAAAACAATCATACTCTTCCTATTTCATCAAATAAGAAAAATTCGGTTGAGACGCCATCTTACCACAATTCCATGGACGGCGTCTTGTTTATTCGGGGGGTTGGACATGTAGTACCTGATTCTCTCTCTGGTTATGGATCACTCCTTGATTCTCAGATTGACGATGATACGGAGGCCACGTCGCCGTTTTATATGGATTCGACAAACTTTGTTCCTGATACTTTTGTAGATCAAGAGGCTTCAATTGTTGGTGAAGCCGATAGATCTGTTGATGGGGATATTGAAGAACTGCATGCATGTAAATCTCCTGATCTGTCACCGAAATCAAAAAAATTTGAAGCTTTTTACGCGGTTCACTTGGAAAAACAGAGAATAAAGGATGAAAAAAGGGGTAAATTTCTAAAACTCTTCCTTCAATTGTTTTTTTAATGTCGTTGATTGATTTTATTATGTTGTTGATTGATTTTTGCTTTTATTATGCTGTTGATTGATTTTTGCTGGTGTTTTTCGCTTATGAAGCTGCTGCAAAAGTTAACGCCATCGATGAAGATGTTGAGTTGTCACCAAAAACCAAGAGATTCCTCGATTATGTTATGAATTTTGGTAAAAAGCGGAGAACTAAATGATGCTCAAGGGAGGTTCATCTCTTAAACTCTCCCTTTAAATTTTTGTATTTCTACATTTGCTGTTGATATCGATAGTTTGGGTTTGTTGATTGATTTGCTGTTCTGTTTTCTGTTGGTTGTTTGGGTTATTCTGTTTTCTGTAGGTAGTTTGGGTTATCTGTTTTCTGTTGGTTGTTTGGGTTATCTGTTTTCTGCAGGTTGTTTGGGTGTTCTGTTTTCTGCAGGTTGTTTGGGTGTTCTGATTTCTGTAGGTAGTTTGGGTGTTCTATTTTCTGCAAGTTCTTTGTTTGTTTTGTAATGTATGAGTGTTCTGTGATGTGTTGGGATTGTATATGATGATAGTTCCTCAATGAAGGGCCTGCTGGTCTGAGAGGTTACCCAACATCCTGACAGGCTACTGATCATATCACTATATGAAAAAGAGGTCCATGTTGTTGCCAATTAGTTTAAATTGTTGTAGCCATGTTGACTCCCTCTTTTTCTGTGTGTTATGGTAATTGGATGTGCTTGACTTTGGTGTTGAAATTACTCAATGAAGAGAACTTGTTTGCTGAGAGTAGTGGTTTGTGCAACCTCAGTGAAGTTCCAATTGGACTGAGAGGTTGTATGTTGGTGTTGGATCAATAGTGACACTTAGTGACCTATATTTGCTGCCACCAGAAGACTGAATTCATGTTGAGGTACTCATATTTTGGGGTTCCATGGTTTTCTCTTTTGATGAGACACTTTTATGATGAGGTCACATTACTCAATGAGGACAACTTGCTTGATGAGAGTAATTGTTGTACATTTAACAGACATGTTCTTTCATCAAACTCTTAAGTTCATTCATTTTTTTCCATAATCAGATTACATTCAGAATAAACCAAAATGAGTTCAATAAACAAAATACAGAACTAAGGATTTGCAGTTTGAATTGACAAACAAACATGCCAAAAACTGCCTTAATATTTGTTTGTTATCCAAACTGCCACCTTCCCATTGTTCAAAATGGAACTTGGATACCTATGTCTAACATTAGTTGCTCTAAATCTTTTATCAAACCACAAGTAATTAAAAACTGAATACATTCCTTAACTAGTTCTTCATCAACCTCTAAATTTCTTGGAAGTGTTCCTGCTCTTCTTTGTGCTGCCTTTTTCAAGTGTGGTAGTGGGTAGTTGTTATGCCCTTTCAGTTTCATTATGCCAATCATACAAGCTTGTAAACAAAGCCATACATTGTCTAAAACCTCCACTGTTTCCTCTTCACAAGCATCTTGTACGCTCTTGACCAACTCCTCTACTGTCCTTGCTGGATGTTCATCTTGTAGTGACTAAATTGACCTAAAGAAATCTAAGTCTAAAATGTTTAAATCTGGACTGTTGGCTGTCTGTTGTGTTAATTTTATGTTGAATCCATCTGATGTTGCTGCTTCAAGGAATTCTTTATCATTTTCATTGATATGAGGCTTGACATTATCTTGTTGGATGCTTATCTCTTTTGATGCACTAGATGGCCACTTCTGTTTAATTGCTGGTATAACTAAATTGAGTATACAATCTTTTGTCACTTTCTTGGTGATTGACTCTAATGGTTTTGTCACAATTGTACCTGTCACTCTATTTTTGCTGTTTCTTTTTGCTGGTTCTTGAAATGTGAATGGCCATATCCCTAGCTTTCCTTCAAATTCAACCTCCTCATTTTCTTTGTATGTTGGCCTTGAAACGGAACACATGAACATTACTTTAGTAATATACCTCTTGCTTTTACAAGCTCTATATGGAGCTGGTTTAGTGCTGCCAATATAGTATCTTGAGGTTGGTTTTGTCATAGAGCTGATCAAATGACCCAAGCCCATTGGCCCTATCCAACCCGGCCCGCTTTTTTGAAGGGCTTGGGCCTTTAGTTTTGGCCCAAAAAAACCCATGGGCCGGCCTAAAAAGGCCCAAAATATTTTGGGGCCGGGTTTGGGCCAAGCAATTGGCCCAAATTTTGGCCCGGCCTGGCCCATATTTATTAATAACGAATATTTTTTTTTTCTAAAAGTAGCGTTAAAGTTATATCCAACTCTTTACAAACTCAAGTATATTTTTTTAGATTTATAAAACAAAGTATACATAACATAAATCATATATACGAATGCATGATTATGCATTCTAAAGTGGCGATGTTTGTCTTTATTTTATTTTGGAGAACGGTTTATATGCATTTCATCATATTCTGTACAATTTTATACACTATGTATGTTTTAAAAGTTGTAACTGAAGGTATTAGGCTAATTATTTCCTAGGGTAAGTCGTAAATTTTAAGGCCCAAAAAAGCCCATTTAGGCCCAAAAGCCCGCATTAAGCCATAAGGGCCGGGTTTGGGCTTGCTAAATAAGGCCACACATTTGGCCCAACCCGGCCCGACCCACTCAAATGGGCCGCTTTTGTTAGAAAGGCCCGGCCCAAGCCCGCACTGACCCGGCCCATGATCACCTCTATTTTGTCATATAAAACCATTTCTCATCAATGTGAACAATAGTGGTCATATCAAAGAATTTGATACACCTTAATAACATATCAAAAACTAGTTTACCCATGACAAAATGTAACCTAAGATGCTTATTGTCTTGGGTAAGAGCTGGTTTTATTGCATTTGTATGAGCTTTTGATGATACCTTCCTTTACCCATCTATGACATGTTGAAGGTGCATGACCTATTGCTTTTACCAATCTCTTGAGTGTTGTTCTTTTGGAGACATCTAATGCCATAATGACATCAACTGGACAAGGTATCCTTTCTTTACCCTTTTTCCCAGCAATTTTACTCCTAACATTGATTGGAACTTCAGCTTGCCTCTGATTTTTTGCCTTTTTCCAGATATTGAAAATACACTTTCTTGTTACATTGAACTTTACAGCAACTTCTTGAACCTTACCATGTTCTGGTTTGCCATTTTTGCAGCTCTCAAACAATAGGTAAACAACTCGATGCCTAGAGATAGCAGTGGGCCGTGCTGGCCCACCGTGCCACTCCCCCAAAAATGGCCCGGCCCAGGCACGCTAATTAGGCCCACCGTGTCGTGTCATGCTTGGCCCATACTTGACTAACCCAGCCGCGGCCCGCCTATGGCACGGTTATTTTCGTGCTGGGTCGTGCCTGGCCCATGGGCTGGTCGTGCCTTGTTCGTGGGCCGGCCCATCGTGCTATTTTCTTTTATTTTTTTTTTAAAAAAAACAAAGAACTTTTTATAATAATTGTATGATTTTAGTACTTTTTGTTTATTAATATAATAATTTAACTAAAATATACTCCCTCCTATTTCCTTATATCTTCCCCTTTCTTTTGGGCACAAAAAATAAGAAAGGGGAAGAAAGAAGGAATAAAGTAGAATAAAGTATTGTAAGTTGTGAAATTTATAGGTGAGAGAAAATAATAAAGAATGAATGATGAATAAAGAATAGATAAAGTAATGAGAGTTGTTGATTTTTTAGGAGAGAGAAATTAATAAAAAATGAATGCAACTTACCAAAAAAGGAAAGAGGGAAGATAATCAAACTTGTGTGAAAAAGGAAAGAGGGAAGATAATAGGAAATTGGAGGGAGTATATTTTATTAAATATTAATGTACTTGATTACTTGTATTTTTTTCGATTTAATCAAATAATTAAGAAACGATGAAAAAAAAGAGTTTTTTATTAAACGATTAAGAAACAATGTTAAAAAAAAAATACCTCAATCTTTTATTAAAAAAAGCATGAAACGATGTAACTACACGTCTACAAGTTTATTCAATTAAAAAAACGATGAAACGATTAAGAAACAATATTAATCTAATATAATATAAGAAAAAAATACAAAATACAAGTTTATTTAATATGATATGCAACTATGAATCTGAGGAGGTGCTTGTTTCGTCGGAATCAAGTTCGTGCTCATGATCGACAAAGTCTTGTTGTCGATTTTCGGCATCCATCCAATCCTTATAGCACACTAACATTTTAAGTGTATCGGATTTTACACGAGTTCAGTTTTCATCCAATACCCTTTTTGCTCCACTAAAACAACTTTCGGATGCAACTGAAGACACTTGAATGCTTAAGAAGTCCCTTGCTATTGCCGACATCACCGGAAGCAACCTCCTTTGATTTCGCCACCATTGCAAAAGGTCAAGGTTGTTGGACTCTTCTTCGGTCATACCTCGCATATAATCGTAGCTAGTGTACATTTGATACTCGGCCAAGTTGGATGTTGGAGTAGATTGTTGTCGACTCGGCCTTACTTGACTCATCAAACCTTTAAGAGCGGTCAAGCTCGCTCCTTGAATAGCACCACCACTAGTACCTGCACTAGAAGTAGGATGGGAAGAAACACGAATGAAGTTGCCAATAACAGACTCGTAATGGTTATATATAGTAAAAAATTGCGCACTAATTCTTTCTCTATATTGAGCTTCGTCAAACGGTAAACGTAATAGACTCCTATAAACACCAACTAATTGTATAGTTTCCTCTAATTTCCACCCAGGGTCTAAAATCATACAAAAAACGTAAACAATGGGAATATAGGACCAATACTTGAGCCACTTTTGCTCCATTTTTGGAAGAAACCCGCTAAACATAGCATTTTGACGATAATTGTTAAAAAGTTGCGCAATAGGAATAACATTACCAACGAAATAAGGAGCGGTAGGTTTATAAACATGTGAAAAAGAGAGTTGCAAAGTTAAAAGCACCTAATAAATCAATATACAATGTAATTTTCGTCCAATCCTCCTCTAATAACAAGTTATCGGGAAAGGATCGGTTCCAAAAAGTAGTAAGAGGTTCTTTATAGGGAATCATAGCACTCAACATAATGTACATAGAATTCCACCTAGTGTTTTTTTCGTCGGGAAATTTTATGCATTTATATCCTACGGCCTCGCAAAAATCTTTCCATTGTTTAAATCTCCACTTTGCCGAGTTAATTTGCACGACAATATTTTTAAATTTCGCATGATAAGTTTTAATGCCTTCAAGACCATCTTTAACACATAAGTTTAAAACATGACATGCACATCTAACATGCAACAAATCACCATCTAAAATAACATCATTTAAACTAGCTTTTAACTTGTTAGCAATAGAATTCATGGTAGATGCATTATCAAAAGTACAAGTTAAAATTTTATATGTAAGTCCGTAATCATTAATATCGTTCATGATAATTGCATGTGTATTTTCGGCATTATGAGGATATTCTAATTTAGCAAAGTCAATGATTCGTTTTTGCATAGTCCAAATGTCATCCAACCAATGAGCGGTAATGCATATATACGAATACTCGATGCCCAAATCCCACCCATCGGCAGTTATACTAAATTTACATTTAGTCTTTTCAAACTCAGAAATAAGGTTTTGTCGTGCCGTCAAAAATAATACCATGCCTTTATTTCTAACGGCCCATCTACTTGTTTCCTTGTGGCGGGGTTGATTTGTTTTAACATATTCGTTAAAAGCACGATGTTCAACTAGTGCAAACGGTTTTTCCGTTTGAATAATCATTCTAGCCAATTGGGTGGAACATTCATCATAATTATAATTGGACGATTGGTTATCGGGGTGAGTCACGAATTGGTCCATTATAGGTTGGTCACTTTGGATTCGTTTAGTACAACTTTTCCAATGTCGAATTAGATGATCGGTACCACACGTAGTAGCACAACTAAATATGCGATCACAATATCTACATTTGCAAACTGCTCTAGTTTTACACTTAAAAAAATGACTCCATGCTTCACTAGAATGATCCTTTTTACGTATTTGGTCCATTTCTTGTTCGGTACACCATACATCTTCTACGGGTTGTTCGGGTTGTGTTTGGGGTAGTGATGTCTTGGTAGATGACCCATGTTCGGACAGTGGTCTTATCTCCCCGTCACAAAAGGTGGTAAAATAGGCATTGTACTAGGTCATTCAAAAGCTTGATTTTCGAAAATAGTATTTGCAAAATGCATATTTTCAAGTGGTGACGGATAAAATTCATATATTGGTTCATGTTTAATGGTGGTTCGGGGTTTGGTGAATCCGACTCACTAATATGACGTGACCTCTTAGACGAGTTTTGTGAGTCCATAATTATAATTAAATTTTTAAAAGACAAACTAATATTTAAATAGAATTAATTAACTAAATTTAACTCAACAAACAAAAATTAAAACAATATAATAAAAAGTAGAGTTAGAAAATGCAAACAAAGCTATCGGAATTCGAAATATCAAAATGAAGAATTGAACCCTTGCTTGAACCGAATACCCGATTCAACACCCGATGTTATAAAACCCAATTGAACCCTTGCTTGAACTTCTGATTCAACAAACCCGATTAACTAATTACTTTATATAACTAATTATTTTATATTACTAATTGTTTTATATAAGATTTTTGTATATTTATAAGTTATATTGTAAAATTATAAGAAGTATATAAGAATAAAGATAAGTAGTAGAGAATAAGAGATGGATTGAATTGTGAAGAAATGAATTGAATTAAGATTGTATTTATAGAGTTTGTAAAAAAAAAAAAAAAAAAAAAAAAAAAAATTAGCCGTTGTAATCAGCAGAGCAACGGTACAAAAGTACCAAAACAGAGCAACGACTATAATTCCATCAGCTGCCAAGGCCGACGACTATAATTCCATCTGCCACCGTGCCGCCCACCGTGCTGCCCATCGTGCCTGGTGCGTGTCGTGGTGCGTGTCGTGCCTGGGCACGATGAGATCGAAATTTGACGTCGGAGCCCGGTTCTAGCACGAACGGGCTGGGCTCGTGCTACCTCGATTCTGCCGCCGTGCTCATGCCGATTTCCGTGCCTGGTCGTGCCGAGCCCGAACTGCCAACTCTATCGATGCCTCTCATTATCAATTAGATTAGGTTTCTTCATTTTATACTCTTGTATTGGTTGTGTAATTTCAATTTGTTGATTATGTAAATTGTTGAGAAATGTAATTTTAAGATTTGTAATTTTAGTAGGTTTGTATAATCAGTGGGAATGATGTTTGCCTTATTGTTATAGACACTTGTAGCAATTCATGTAATTTGGGGGGAAATTCAAACTTTCATGAAATTTTCATTACAGCTGCCTAGTTGTTTACTCCCTCCATTCAACTCCACACTACCATTATCTATTTTGTACATTATTCATAGTTAAGCATTCAATTTCAATTTTTTTCTAATACATAAGTGAAAATATATTCATGTGGGATCTTATTTTATTCGTCGTTAAAGGTATATTAAAAATATCTAACTTTTATATTTTTTGCAAATACGTAGCCAACGCTATTTAGCGCGTAAAAGACGCGTTGACAAACGTGAAAAAAGAAAGTGGTAATGTGTAGTTGAATGGAGGGAGTATTTTTTTAATAATTCAACAACTCCAATGCTTTTGGTGGGAAAGATTAGTCATTAAGCAACTTGGTTACTATTGCCTTATTCTCTAATTATTTGGCCCACATGCTCTTAATCCATTGTTCATTGGTTGTTGAGCCATTTACAAATGGGAACATTACTAAAAAATGGAGGGAGTAAATGTTTCTATTGGCATCACCAAGATTAAGTAGCCTAATGAACACGGCCAAAAAACAAAAAAGGTTTTCATTAATTCCCTTAGTTCATTCAAAAACATAGACAACAGAATACCAGGGTTGTTTCATTATGACAGCAATCTAGGTTGTATGAACTCATTGTAATTTCATGCTTCCAAAAGCCTGAATTCCATACCAGGGTTGATTTTAACGAATAACAATATATATAACAACAATCTTGTTTAGCCAACGCTATCAACTCTCATCTCATGCATGATGCATCTTCTTAGCACATGAATTAATATCAGAATATAATTAAAGCTAGCTTTGCCTGCTGACAGACAACAAAGCCTGACATCTAGTATCTAAACAATATGTATGTATAATAAGCCTAGCAAACAGTTAAATGAAGTAAACCTCCTGAGTATTGAACATAACATACTATGTCTAGAATACTACTTGCAGAAACGGTGAACCAGTGCTCTATTGAGTAGCAATGCTAGAGAATACAAGCCCAGTCTATACTAGTTATTTGAAACTAAAACCAACAGCTACATGAAAGTATTTTTTAAGAGGTTCTAAATGCACATGAAACTAAAATGCAATCTTCCAATCTTCTAGAAATGGCTTGCAGTAACTCTCGCTCTGGGAATCTTAAAACTTCTGGAATGAGTAATACTCTGCAACTATGGCAAGGCTACCTGGATTGACTAACGTGAGTAGGGGTGGTAACGACTACTGCTGCTAGAACCTGCCCTACCTCCATACATTCCACCAGACCCACCATACATTCCTCCAGCCCCACTATAAGCACCGCTACCGGAACCATAGCTAGAACCACCATATCCACCGTCACTGCCCCTCAACATACCTAGGCCACTACCATACCCCCCACCACCTAAAGCTCCACCATATGAGCTATAGCGCCCAGGGTAGCCATATGAGGAATCACCACGAAATCCTCCATAACCACCGGCTCCACCAAATGGACCATAGCCTCCTCCAAAATCACCACCCCCATAGCCACTGTAATCGCCATACCTAGAAGACATTGTTCCTCCAAAGCTCCTATATGATGCAGGACTATACCCACTTCCAAAGCCACTATATGGCTCGGGATAACCTCTGTAATTATCACCAAATGTGCGTGCCCTAGAGTTACTACTGAATGCAGGACCTGAAGCTGGGTTTGAGGTTTTCTTTGGTTCAGCCTTCTTGATCTCAACCTACAACAAATAATTATGTCAACCTATGGTTCTTTAACACCTGAGATTTTTGCTAGAGTTAGCAACCTGCGATGCCTCTAATGATGTGCGGTGGAGCCAACCACATACATTTTCAATATTAAAAAACATAAAACAATAAGAAAATACTTCATCTCCACAGGAATACAGTAAACTGAAACATAATTCATATGATCCTATAACAAATGCGCTGGAAAATTTAGAACTCATTGTAATTAAAAGCAGGTGAACTAAGCTTAAACTCACCCTTGTACCATTTAAATCAATCATATTTCCATCAGCCAGAACCTCATCAACTACTCTTTCATTGTCAAACACGACAAAGCCAAATCCTCTAGAACGCTTGGTAGCATGGTCAAGTATAATTTCATGCTCCACAACCTTGCCAAACTTGGAGAAGAAGTTCTTCAGCTCATCTATCCAAACAACAGATAACCGGAAAGTTAGACTAACTACTTCAGGGTTAAAAGACCACCGGTTCACGCAGATTAGTGATAAGTAACTTAGAATAAAAAATAATTATGAGAGGGTTCATGAGCAGACCTCCAGTCAAAGCTGTAGGGATCCCACCAACAAAAATCTTCTTTGTCTTGAAATCATTGGTTTGAGCTGCGCCTTTAGGAATAGTTCTTTTAATTTCGACCTGATCACAAGAAAAAGGGCACCTGTCAGATTCAAAACAGGAGATTTTGTCGTAGCAGCCCAATTACACAACGATTGTTTCTTCAGTTTTATCAAAACATAACCATAAATAGATAAGGGCAGTGAAGTCGGGAAGAGCAAATCATCAAAGTTACCAAGCAACAATGCATAATACACTCGCTTTATATACAGCCAACTACTAAACCCAGAAAAACCCAAGAGCATAATATAAAATCCAAAAATCATCTCAAAAAGTGAACTTAAATTAGTCAAACCCATAACCAGATTCTTTCCTAATAAAAACAAATTGATAGCCAACATAATTACCTGCTTGTCATTAATAATATGATCTTCCTTAATAACAATGTCAACAACAGAGGGATCGGCGTAAGTGATGAAGCCAAAACCCCTTGGTCTACCTGACATCCTATCTTTCATAATCACTGAATCTACTACTTCTCCATACTTGCCAAAATACTTGGTAAATGCATCTACATATAATATATACGGAGTATTACATAATTAGACACAAAGAAAAAAAAAAAAAAATTGTATGGAAGATTAGATTATCGTAGATTATCAACTCACCTAATGTGGTTTCCTTGGCTAAACCTCCGATGAATATTTTGCTGCCAAAAACAATTGAAATCGTAAAAAACAAAATTAGTAACTAATTAAAAGAATAAAGATCTCGATAAAGGAGCGAGAAAATACCCAGGGCTAGCACCATCCACTTCGTTAATTCCGGATCTCTTTGGAACCATGCTGGAGATTTCGATACGATAATCAATCAATTATATAATTAGAAAAAGGATAAATTTAGGGTTCGTCTGCAAAATTAGGGTTTGTTTCAATTTAATCGTATGGCAGGGAAGAGGGCCTGTTGGAGAAAACAAAATATTTATCTTCCGACTTTATTTTTTTTTTGGTGTAAACCGGGGTGTCCACCGTCGACAACAGAGTATAATCCCCTCGCCGCGCGTGCTCTCACGAAGAGGTAAACAGCTGGCCAAAGAGTTTGCTCCATTCTCATGGGCAGGGATCGAACCCCTGACCTCATGGTTAAGGGATGAGGTGAGCAACCACCACACCAAACACATTTGGTTATCTTCCGACTTTATTTATACCGTATATTTACGTGCACAAATCATCGTCCCGTGGAACTTTCTCGACCCACCTTCCGACTCTACACAAAATATAGATGGCTAATAGGGCGGCTCAGCTTGACCGCAACTCCTGGTCCATGACCCGCAAAGCCATCCACCCCGAGCCAAGTCATGCTTGATGGGCTTAGCAAAAAAATCCGATTATTTAAACTGATTAAATATCTGATACAAATCCGATTTCAAATTTTCACTTCCTAACTAGAGTTGATCATGGGACAGGGCCGAGATGATAAAAATGGCCCACATGTGCGGGTTGAGCCGGGCCGGGCCAAATGAGATGGCCTATTTAGCGAGCCCAAGCCCGACCCTTATGGGCTAAATCGGGCTTATATGGGCTTTTCGGGCCCTAAAATTTACGACTTACCGAACGAGATAAGTAGTATAATACCTTCAACTTGTACTTTAAATGTGCACTTAGTATAAAAAATCGTACAAAGTATGATGAAATACATATGAATTAATCTCCAAAAAATAGAATAAAAGACAATCATCGACACATTATAATGCTTAATCATATAGTAGATATGATTTATGTTACGTGAACATTGCTTTTAAATCTCAATAAATATATACATGAGTTTATAAGGAATTATATATAAAATTTACACTACTTAAACAAATTTTATAAGAAAAACATTCCTTATTGAATAAATATGGGTCGGGCTGGGCCAAAATTTGGGCCAAAATAAAAGGCCCAAGCCCTTCAAAAAGCGGGTTGGGTCAGGCCAGGCCAATGGGCTTGGGCCATTTGATCACCTCTATTCCTAACCCTACCTAACTACTTTGCACTTTTGCAATCAACATTCATCTCTTTTTCTTTATCTACTTTATTTCACTTAATTTCTACTTCACTATCTTATCTACACGAATCTCCATCATTGTCATCCTTATTTTCACCTTATTTCATATTCATCTTCTCAATAGCTTGGACATTTTTTCCTCTTTTTATTTTAGGATTATTTTATGGGAATACTTTTAACTATTAGGGTGTTTCTCAAAATATTCTAAACTTTATTTTAACTACCAATCAAACCAACAAGTACACCCGTTCTCTTATAATAGAATTGTGCAAACACTTTGTTCAAGTTGTCACCCATGATAGCTTTGCGAGTACGTAGGCAGTTTGTACAAACACTTTGTTCAAGTGCAGCCACACCATAAAAAAAAAACAATAACAACAAAAAATTGCTCCTGACCCGCAAGAAATTAAACTTTGCATGGCTAAAATTACAATCAACCGTCAACTAAGTTTGTAAAGTCCAAGATCGTGTTGATTCATGACGAGTTCCGCTTCTGCCGAGACTTCACACCCTTTGCTTTACGGTTAGCCTTGCGAAGATCACAAAAGTTGAAGGACCTTCAAAAAACGGTCATCGTTCGACATGATGAAGTAGCATTGTGACTTGACATTTGGTGGCTCGTACTCTCTAATGGTCGACGGGTGTGCTCATTGCATGGTAACTCCAAAGAGAGACCGAAATGACACAGTGCGGAGTAGAACACGATCTCTCTTTCATTCAACGAGTTAGCATGTCAATTCTTCTAGGAGAACTGAAATCATCCTACTCGGAGTAGCTCGCAGTTTTTTGTCTCTTGCACCTCCCGCAGTTGACGGGCTAGGTTCATTGCATAATTACTCAAAAGAGAGGCGCGATGACCCAAACGAGTTCACCCTGTCGCGATGACCCAGTCATACGGGTTCACCCTGTCGCGATGACCCAACCAGATGGGTTGACCCTGGCAAATAACAAGTTTTCATGCACCCTGTCACGATGACCCAAGATGGGTTCACCCTGACAAATAATAAATCTTCACGCACCCTGTCGCGATGACCCAAAATGGGTTTACCCTGACAAATAATAAGTCTTCACGCACCCCGTCGTGATGACCCAAAACGGGTTCATCCTGACGCACCTTATCGCGATGACCCAAAACGGGTTCACCCTAACAAATCAATTGAAGATCAAAATGACCCGTCTGGAATAATATAATATCTCCGATGACGGTTGGAGCGAACATGTGACGGAAGATATAAAGAGAGTCGCGATAACCCAAACGGGTTTACCCTAACAACTCAACTCAATTGAAAATTGGAATTACTTGTCTTACATAATAAATCTTCAGCGGTTGATAAATAAATTGCATTGTTGGCCAATAAGATAGGAATATAAGACCTGCATGAAATTGTAACAAAAAGGCATACAAGCAAAAAGATGGGACAAGATACACTCAATATAATTAAATAGTGGGTACATAAACATTAAAAAAATAAAATATGAACTCATCGAATGAAAAACTCTCGCAGTAGAAGATGGGGCACAAAGTATTTAATTCATACCCATATCATGCTCTACTTATTGTCATAAGACGGTTTTTGTACGCTTCGTTTAAGCGAACTATATAAAAGATGGAGTACTCTGTAATTCCATGGCTGACACTGTAAGACATCCCCACGACATCAAAGACCTTACATCGTCGTCAACAAGTCACCGGACTGTCAAAAGAGATGAAGTGTGTAGTATGGCTGTAACCATCTGTCCAAATAGGGTTAGTCCTTCAAAAGTGATACGAAAAAAAAAAAACCTCGCAACCCTTGGATGAAGGCGAATCTTCGTTCAACATTATGATAAAGAGGATGACCTCTTGCTGCCAACAATGAAAGGCCTGCCGCCTAATCTTTTTAAATCAACAATCGATAAAAAATATGATAAGTACGGAGTATTAGACATTAACAGGCTAAGACCGGTCGATTTACATACGATAAAGCAAGATAATCATGGCGTGATGTCAAAGATTGGAGAAAATAGAAGATAATTCAATGCCCTGGTGGTTCGATTTTAACTAACACTGCAAAATTCGGGAACGAGGAGATACCTGGCTGTCTAAGAAAAAAAATAACATTCCCATCCAAATTAGTGTTGATTCTGTCACGTTTTAATCCAAACAGATGCTCAAACGGTCGGATAATTA
This sequence comes from Silene latifolia, assembly GCF_048544455.1. Lineage (NCBI taxonomy): Eukaryota > Viridiplantae > Streptophyta > Magnoliopsida > Caryophyllales > Caryophyllaceae > Silene > Silene latifolia. The sequence continues at coordinate 54,161,366 of NC_133527.1, read as the reverse complement.
CAAAGGTTGAAGTTTACTTCTTATGTGAACTTGTGAATAAAATTCTTAAGTTATTTACAAGATAATGAAGTGAGAAATCAGTACCTTTATATCCCTTTGTTCCAAAGTTAAAGACAGAGATCAGGAAAGGACCATAAACGACAAGTTTAACTGAAACAGAGTAGGACAGTTCAATATCAGCTACTTCAAGATTATATCTTTGTTTTGTGCTCAAAGACATGGGAAATCAGCAAAGAACGTAACTACATTAAGATTTGAACAGAAAAATATGAAGAAGAAGAAGAAGACCCTTACCAAAGGCGACACATTCCTCCGAACAGCGCATGGAAGAGTAAAGTGCACCGAATTGCTAAATCCCGCACACATTTTTACTATATCCCGCACACTTTGTCCTACTATTCCTTTACTACCCTTCTTTAAAAAAAAAAAATCAAACACATACCCTCCAATCTCATGCCGAGCACCCATTCCCCATCCTTGACCACCCATATCCAAACCACGACGACCACTTGTGCTGTTGAACCACCCTGTGCCGTCGAACATAAGCCGTCCACCACCCATATCGAGTTAAAATCGATCACCAACAACCGTCGACCACCCTCATCCCTTCCCCCGTGCCGTCGACCCGTCCCTGCGCCATCGACCAAACCCACTGTGGTTGACCCATCCCTACCGTGGATCCAACGATCTTGTCTCCTTCCCCTTTCTCCGTTCCTCAACACCCACGAACGTCCATCGCCGTCCGTCGCCGACGACCTAATAACCTTCCTCTTTCCGCCATGGTTTGTTTATGGGGTGGTGAGTGGGGCGGCTCGGGCGGATTTCTAGGGTTTTTATTATTGGGATTTCTTGGGTTTTTGATTATTTGTCCCCTCTTTGTGTTTGAGAAATGAGAGGGGTAAATGCGGAAAAAGATGGAAAAAGTGTGTTGGATGTAGTAATATGCGTGTTGGATTTAGCACGTCCCTTACTATATTTGAATATAATGACAACTTAGCAAATTAAATTACTCGTCAACGTTATTTACGTTAAGTTGTGAAATTGTCATGATGACGTAAGCACATGTAACAGGTGCATGTCGACTTCCAAGTCAAACAAAAATCCATCCACCAACTCTAAAAAAATGACAGGATGACGTTAAAAAAACCCTTACAACGAGTTTGGGTATGCCTCGACTTCCAAGTCAAGCACAAATTCACCAATTAACCCTTACAACGAGTTTAGATTAGGAGTAGATTAGACTTAATCTTTCCCCAATTAATGTAATCTTTCCTTAATTACTCTTCAAATACTTCTAGATCTAGCATTGCTCTTGGATTTCCTTGAGTTTATGCTTGAAGATTAGTGACAAGTCTTCATCTTTATTCAAGATTTCCTTCTTTTTATTGTTCAATTAGTTGGTATTAATTCTCAATCTTCCTTTAGTTACTTATTAATCCTTTGTTGATTACTTCACTTTATCATTATGTTTATGCTTGTTAAGATGTTTGACATCATTTATGACATGTTAATCATGATGACTTGTGAGTAGTCTCTTAACTAGGGTTAGTGAGGAATTAGAGGAGTAATTATGGGATAAATCCATGCCTAATGAGTTCATATGAACCATTGTTTATTGTGTTTTCAACTTATGCACATGTTACGTTTGATGAAATGTTTGATTGGCAACCTAGCATAATTCTCTACCTTTTAAACAAGACTTGTTAGGCATAAATTAACTCAAGGATTGTGAAGCCATGCATAAAGTTGAATAAGGATATCCAAGTCGATGTAGGCAACTCGACTCTGAGACCTAAGTTGACCTAGGAATTGTAAGACATAAATAAACTCATTTCAAACACAACTCTAATCATTTATGTAACTCTTTTATGTGATTTTACCCTGTTTTCCCTATGATCCCTTGACACCCTAGTCCTCTTTATTATTTGTTTGCATCTTTACTTTTATTGCTTGTTTTACCTTCCGTTGTTATTTCTTGCTTTTCATTAACTTAGACCATCAACCCAATTTAATTGTGACAACCCAATGCAACTACAATTAGATTGAACAATTTGAATACTCCCGTCCTTTGGGTTCGACCCTGACTTACTTGCTATACTAAGTTGGATATAAATGTGTTTGATAGGGGACAATGACCCGCTCATTAAGGTCCATCTCGACGAGCACCGCATGTCCAACATATTGCCATAAGCCTATTCCATATTCTAGTTGCGGGTTTTTATTCGATTGGGTTAATTAATTAACTGAATTGGCTGACGTTTTGAAGAAAGAAATAGATGAGGAAAAGACTCTCATTTATACTCAATGATTTTTCTAAGTACATTATAATAGAGACCGTATATATTCCCAACGGTTTTTTTTAATATATGCCGTTAGGGCACATACTAATAACTCAAATAAAGAAAGAATCAAAAGAATATTTCACCAAATGTGGAATAAATGAGTTAATACTTACATTTTTTTTTTATGAAATATTCCTTTAATTCTTTATTTATTTAGACTTTTAATGCATTTCCTAAGGACACACGTCAGAAAAATCGTATGTACATCGAAACATATATTCACGTTTCGACCTACTCCGTGTTTAAATAATTGTATTCTTATTATTCTAGTCACTTTAAAAGGGACATACTAAATCCCACACATAATTTTACTAAATCCAACACACTTATTCTGTGTTTATCTGTCTCATTTCTCACATCCACTGCGCTTGACTCCCCCCGCTTCAACTTCATCACGCCAGCCACTTCTCCGCTGACCACTCTACTCCGGCTAAACCGACGACTATCAACAACCCGCTTCTTCAACAACAAAAAATCAAGCCTCTAATTGTAAAGACCATTTAAAAAAAAATTCAATCAATGAATGAAAATAAAGACAATTATATTAACAAAATTGTTGATACGAAGGTTATTTTTATTTATTTTACTTTAGACAGTTGTATTAACAAAATTGTTGATACAAAGGTTTTTATTTATTTATTTATTTTATTTTATTTTATTAAGATAAAGGGTAGAATTGAAATAATAGAAGTAAAATCTGTGAGATTTAGTGAAATGGTGTGCCAAATTTAGCGTAGGAAGAAATACCCAACATAACAAACTTCATTTAGCAAATAAATTGGTATCATTGATGTTTCCTGCATATCCTCACTGTCCTTTTCTTTTTCATTCTCTTAGCAATAGATACAAAGAATATATGTAATTATTTTAAAGTGGGAAATGATTGAAAATAAGCAATTTAGCCAAGAATAAAATAGCCAAATCTTCGAGCTGTCACCTGGTTTATTATAGCGTTCTTCCAAAATTAACATGAAATAAAAATGGAGTTATAATTTGTCTAGCTTACTTATATGAGTCCTTATATTCATGTTATCATATTTCTCTGTTTTTTTTTCTTTTCAGTTAGACTACGTCAGATATGATACCAAAAAATACTATTCATTCTTGTTCATACCAGATTATATTTTTGAAACGTGACCTACTGTTCTAGATTATTATTTAATCGGTTCAAAAAAGTATCATGAATACAAGTGTATTGCTTTATATTAAAAAGGTCCAATGCGAGCGAAATTGGACACAAATGTTCCATAGTAATGGAGGGATATTTTATGGAGATATTTCTATTGTAAGAGTACTTCCATTTAATATGTTTCGTCTCAGCCTTTTTTTTATCGTCTCCCAATCTCTGAATCGTATCTTCAAGCCTTTCAAGCAACCAGAGTTTGTCAGCAAAGCATTGGTATGAAGTTATACTGTATTTTTATAATCAAAAGTATTTGTGATTTTATATATAGAAAAAAAATTTAAATATATTGTTAATAAAATTAGAATACAGCATTATCTAAATTTTGATATGAGATTGTGATTAGTATAAAACTAATCATATTAATATACATTGTTTATAATTTTTATTGTTGGAGTTCTACTAAATTGTTTTCTATTACGTTTTGAGAGACTATAAGCTTAAAATATATTTTTTCTTGACAAAGTTAACGCAAAATGATATGTACATAAGTTGTCGATCCTTTTTATGTGTTGTTTATGTTTTATGACAATTAATTATAGTAAAATTTATTGGTTCCGAGTATTAATAAATCCTAAATCCTTAGTATCTCATTGTTTGGATTTTCAGGCTGGAATAATCTTAGGGCCATCGGTACTAGGAACGTGTATTAAGAAGTACGGGGAAATTTTGAATATTGCAAGTCAAATAAGTGTGGTTAGTGCGTTAGGGTACTATGCTTTTCTTTATCACGTATTCATAATTTCAGTAAAAACAGATTTTGCAATGATATTAAAAATAAAAAAACAACATTGGATAATGGGAATAATATCCATGTTAAGTCAATTCATTATTATGTCCATTTTAATGAATATTCTAAAACCTCTTTCTTTTAAAAGCCCACTTGCTGCTCATGTATTAACATTCCAAATTTCATCAACATGGTTTATTAGTCTGGTCCCTTTATTAGAGCAATATAATCTGTTGACCACAGAATTAGGCCAACTTTCAATAACCTTGTCACTTACTAATGAGCTCATAATGTGGTCTAATGTCGTTTTTGTCACTCTCTTGAAAACTTTTGGTAGTAATATTACAAAGACTATTTTACCCCTAGTTGCCATAGTAGCACTATTATTTGGAGTTATAAGACCGATGATGTTGGCGGTATTGAAGAAGTTACCTAGAGGTCAATCGGTAACAGATATATATATCGTTGGTACGTTTTTGGGAGGCGGAGTTATGGCCTTCATTTGTGATGCACTGATTGGATCTCCTTTAATAGGAACTATATTAATTGGATTGGCTATACCTCATGGACCGCCATTAGGGTTAGCCATTGTTGAACGAGGTGATGTTTTTATTCGAAATTGTCTTCTTCCAATGTTCTTCTTGGCGGTGGGTGATTCAATTAGTTTGAATGTTCTTAATTCTAAGGCCCAATTGTTTTACATGTTAATCATTCTGGTTGGGCACATAACAAAGACAATGGCAACCATGTTTTGTGCAATGTGGTATAACGTCACCCCAGGACAAGGATTTGCGCTTGGCTTAATCATGAATACTAGTGGAGTCATACACATTATGGTATATTGGAGTCAATTAATGCGTCAGGTATGTTATATTCTTCTTCTACTTCTATATCTTTTATTTTTATTTCTCAGAGTCACCAAAAAAATTCTTTTATATTTGGTAAATAAAATAAATAAATAATACTTTGTATGTCCTTTTTCATTATTCTCTTATCTCTCTATACTTATTTCAAATCATTATCCCATTTCTGTAATAAGTATTGAAAAATGTAAACCTATGATATTAACCCTAAATAACTAACTACTTACAGAATACCGCTACCTCAATACATTTTCCACATTCTTCTTTAGTTTAAGGGATATAGTTGGTAGTTTCACATTTTTTTCGTAAAACATTCCAAAACAGAACGAAGGCGATAAAGTAAACACATAAAAAGCAGTGAAAACAACTAAGTTTTAAAGTTTTTTTATGGATAAGCCGCAGAGCTCAGTAAAAACATCATTAAACAGATACATTAATTTTAGATAAAACCAAAAATATAAATAAGTACGAGTTTGGAAACTTAAATACAAGAGAGTACAATAAATATAATAGATTCCAATACCTCGAGATACAGCAAGTATTTACAAAAATTACAAGTTCAAGCTACATCGGTTTAAGTATTTCGTTGTCAATACAACACTCGCTACATCACTCTTCACAAAACCTCATATAATCATCCACCGATCAACCTGTCATTCATAAAACGAATGCCACAGTATGTGGGGAGTACTTGAGGTGTCCTCCCAGCCATATTACAACATAATAATTCAACCTTAAACATAAGTAATCAACTCAACATACCCATATGTGAGATAATTAATGCACAACATGACACGATCAACAATTAAACAAAATGAAGAACTTAGTTAAGAAACAAATAAAAACTAACGCACGACATGATCCACGATATAATGACCAACAACAACATAATATTAAATAGAGCATAAGAATACACACACTATAGATACAACAACGTATTCATTTACGAACAAGTATTAAATACACTAAAGCGTACTCAACCGTCTCAACAGGATTTTTATCTTCTTGGTAGAGCTACGATTATATTTTTTTTTGGTGAAATGTGAGATAATATATATATATATATATATATATATATATATAAGTTACACGAGGACTCTATTTTGCATTAACCAACTAGGCTAATACAAACAGTCCCCAATCATACAACAATAATTCAAAAAACAGTAACCATCCGTCCAACTCAAATGATGAGCATACTACATTTAATTTAGGGACCTGCAATACCCCATTTCTGGAGCCAAACTTTGTCATTTCGACTAACAGCCTTGCCTATTTTAAGCCTTATTCTTCTCTTATTATCTTCCTTCATTAAGTCAACAACTTTACCAAGTCTAATTAGTAGGATAAAGTTCATCCTTGCATTGTTTCTGTGGTACCAAATGTAGTAGTAACAAGCTGCCTATATGAGAAGGTGGACATGTTTTTTCAAGCCTGTTCCTGCATCTCTGCCATTTTATGCAACTGAATTGCTAACAGCAACTCCGAATCCACACCAATGTTCAATCAGTGCCATAACCTGCTTGCTGTATATGCATTCAAAGAACAAATGAGCCTGAGTTTCAAGCTCTCTGTCACAAATACAACACCTGTTATCAGAGCAACACCCATACTGAAACAGTTTATCTTTAACATTTAGGTCATTATTCATATTAATCCAGGTGATCATTGCATGCTTAAGGCATTTCCAGTTATTCGAGGCAATCAGGTACCAATCTTGCTTGGTCTGTTTAGGTCTCAGCCATTCATTTCCATTTCTAATGGAATAACCCTTAGCATCCACAGTCTATCAGTTATTAGTGTAGGCAGGTTTTATGATTTATTTGACTTTGCATATGCTCTTCCATGACCATGCAGCATCAGTAGGAGGGGAGTAGCTATGCCATTCCTCATTCTTAATATAAACTTGGATTACCCATCTAATCCAGAGCGTATCAGCCTTGCCATATATCCAATCAACCAGGTTAGCCATGCATAGTGGCATTGTTCCAGATTTCAGCCTTTTTGATTCCCAATCCCCCTTCCTCCTTTGAGAGAGTAACCTTATCCCAGGCCACTAACGACACTCTATGATAATTTGAACTGCATATGGCCTAAATTTTTCTTGTAACACTCCCACTTACCAAGGAGCCTTAACTAGACCTTCCCCAATAAATAAAGGCGTTACCATATCGGTTGCCCGAGGTAAGTATATCAAGAAGACTATAAACGAACAATTAAAGGAATGTGCAAATTAAAAAATACAAACTGGAAACAAACCAAAAATGTTTACAATTCTGAAAAGAAACCAAAAGAAAACTAAAGTTTAAGTTGGCAGCATAAGCTAACTAGAGAAAATGTGATGACTCTGCCCGTTCTATATCCCGCATGTTACAACAACATTAAATACATGCATGTTAAGCCAACTGCTCACCATCCCCGAATGGATCACCACAGTTTCGAATATAATAAATGGGGTCAGTCAACTGCATAAACAAAATAAGAACTCACAATAACACAATCTAATCAACTGTAACCAACCAATCCTTCAATCTCCATCATTCATCAATAACCGATTGCACACTGAAATGTGCAGCCCTGCTAGGTTACTCATTGCAACAGGTAAACCCACACTATCAGTAGGGAATGTAGCCTTGCCACATAAGCCCCACTCATCGCAATGAGCGAACCCAGATCATTAATGTCCACATCCCCCTTGTGATGGGAGCCACAAGGGGTGAACATGGGGTTAGAACCATCTCCCAAAAATGGTCCCACAATAACAACCGATCACAATACGATCTCAATTACAATGATAACAATACCAATCAATCAATCACAATCACATCTTATATCAATTATACAACGGACTCAGTAAGGAAACCCTACCTTTTCGCCATTCCATAGAAATGCATCAATCGTACTACGCCAAGCAAGACTCCATAGCATACCCTATAAACAACAATCATATCCTATTACTATGCTATTCAAGATCTACTGAAAGATAAACAATTATTCACAAACTCACCTTGAATGACAGACAGATACCGACGGCGGCGACAACTTGACTCGGTGAGCCCATGCATAAGTTATCTCCTTTCCCGGGTTAATATTCGAGGCTAACTCATGTTTTGTAGAGAGAGATGAGAGAATTGGGTGGGAGAGGAAATTAGGTTTATAAATGATGAAATTTGTCGTGGAAATGAATTTTGTTTTAGCCTCTGTGTTTTATATTAACACGCTGTCAGACGCATTACTCGGTCATACTCGGTCGAGTACGTCGCACTCGGTCGAGTACCACAGATACTCGGCCGAGTGGCTTCTACTAGGTCGAGTATCGAGATACGATGGCCATATAACCTCCCCTTGTCTCCCTTACTAAGGTCTCTCATGGTCAAAAAATCAGTCAACGGGTCCCTAACAGGGCGGGTATTACAGTCTTCTCCTCTTAAATGTAACTTCGTTCCCGATGTTCATCCCACACGCTAACTGTAACGCAACAAAACCGCATGAAGGGTCACGCAACACTTATGAAATCTTCAAATAACGCCAACGTATATACTACGAAGTTATTACACCGTCACCAAAGTACTAACACTATTACATGGCTACCATCACGGAGTCACCATGCCATTATTATAACACCCATAGACTAATGTTTGCCAAACATAACATTAGCGTTTGCCCAACGACCATATTACTAACATGCCCTTCAACGAACCGATTAGACACGTAAGGTTGATATGATTAAATAGATTTAATAGCAACAACTCAAAGATTAAAGTAACCGTTTACAGAATTAAAAGTTGAAAAGTAACATTTTAAAGGAGCTTTTTTTTGCAAGTTTTTCCCGCAATGTTATCTACCCCTTTTAAAAGGAACTTCGTCCCCGAAGTTCACTCCCAAATGCAGCAAGAAAAGCATACTCGTTTGAACATAATGAATAACTAAAGCAATCACCACCTCTTCATATCAAACATAACCATGCACAAAGTTGGTCCAATGCAACTATTCTTTAGGATTAAATGGAATTATCATATCTTTAAATCATAATGCATGTAAAGACGTATAACAATTCAAAACACACTAAAAAGTACCATATAGTCACCATGTTTCTATTCGCGCCGATTCACATTTCACATCCGTCTCCAATCCCAACTATGTTCTTGGATCATAATAATATATACCGGCATGCTAATACCACACCATCCACACCTTGGCCCCAAAAACTTTATGAAGAAACCATCACAGAACTAAACACAATATTACAAACAAACCGTGGAATTATAAAATTAAACACGAACTCCAACTAAGAGAACTCTGTCGAATAGTGAGGGTACTCGGCCGAGTAACCGGTACTCGGTCGAGTACTTCGAAGGCAGAATGCCAGTTTTCACCAATCATGACCTATAGAACTCGTCACTCACCTTGACGTAAAGTCTAACCATCCAACAACATCGAGAATCAAGTTCAAATTATAACATAAAGTATGAAAATGGGTATTGTCTTGGCCTTATGGCCATTTCACACATAAAATAAATCCAAAAGTCGAAAAAGTAAGAACAAATTCGCAACAAGTATCAAAACTTAAACAACAACAATCAAAACTTAAACAACAACAAAGAAAATGAGGCTCAAGGGCCCATGCCCACATCATCATCCATGCCATCACCTCCACCTCTGCCCGATGTTCCGGTTCCCTGATATGCCCAATAGCGTAGTCACCACCAACCTATTTCCTCTCCTTATCTAGCTGGCTCCCATAGTTGGCTCCCCACGGCCCTACAAGGCAACTATTCTCGTAGGTAGTCGGGTGCCTCCACGTACTTGGGTCCACCCAATAGCTATGGAATACCCCGTTGTCATCTCCCACTCCCCTCCACCACACTGGTTGAACAAGGTCTGTCCCCACGTTCCGAAGGGTCGTCATCTCGTGCAAGTTCCTTAACACCAAAGTAGTGGAGATCCTCTCAGTGAACTTGCTAACCTGCATCCTAGGGTCTTTAATCATAGGATAGGATGAGTAAAATCTTTGTGGGGGGTGTAAGGAGGCTCAGTCGCTACCTCTCATGTCACCCTCACACCACAGGGCTTACGAGGGGTCGGGATAGCCTTCTGCTTACTATAAGCTATGATCGGCTCAGGCAAGTCCTCAAGGATCTCGGAAGCGATAAGATAAAAATGTGGCTGAGGCTAGGGTTCCCACTCTCCGAGTCATACTCCCCCAAATGATCAACCACAGGTAGGTGCTCCGGAGAGGGCAATCTCATGCATCTAGTTCCCTCCACTCTCCAAGCTAAAGCTCCATCATCCAACCTCCTGAACCACTTGGTGTGGCACAAGTAAGCCTCATCTATGGTAGGGACAGTTTCAAACAAGGCATAGGTCGACTCGGTAGGGGCTTCACAGTCGGTCAGTCTCTCAGCCAAACGGGTCATTATGGCCCCGCAGCTAAGGTAACGGGTTTTTGAACGGGCCATAAGCGCCAAGCTAGCGCACACCACATCGGGAACACTATAGTAAAATCGCTCCCTCCGGAGGGGGTTAAGGTAAGACATCAAGAGCATTAACTTCATGGGAGTTAAGCTTGCACACATCCTGTCGGCCATACAACAAGTACGTCATCATCCTCAAGAAGATGTGAAGGGACACATGTTGGACATTGTTAATAAACGTACGCTAGAGGTAGGGGCGGGTCGACCGGTGATTTAAGGAAGGCAGCTAGGAGCCCCGTTCTCCTTCACCACATCCTTCAAATACCACTCCTTCTCGGATTCCAACCCCAAATGCTCAGCAAACTGATCAAGGGTCAAAGAATGGTCGATGTTCATGAGAGGGAAATGGATGGTCCTCCCACCTACATCATACTTAAATGAACTCAAGAATTCCAAAGTAAGGAAAGGATATGACTTCTTTTGGAGATGGTACGACCCCTCCATATCCAAAATTTCGAATATATGAGCAGAGTTATATCCGACTCAATTCTCAAGTCTTTCAAGATACCCGGATCCACACAACGTGTTGGCCTCATGGTACGCCCTATTAAAGAGAGAAAAGTAGCCCGTTGTTCAAAATCGGCAAATATTACCATCGGATATTAGTCAACCGGAGGAGCAAGCGGCTCCTCACTGGATTATCCTTGTTCCATCATGGTATTGGCGCGGGTCCTCTTCTTGGGAGGTGCTCTAGCTTTCGGCATGTTGCAAGAATACAAGTTCAACAAGAATTTCCCGGAATTGACACATTATCAAGAGAGAAATTTCAGTTTTACTCTCTTTTACGACGGATTTTTCTATCAAAACACACAAGATAAACCTTTGGTGGAGTATTACTAGCATAATTTGAACTTCTATAGGAATCTTACAAGAATTATAAGTGACAAAAATCAAAATTATAGGACAAACCCTAGCAAATGTTAGGTACGAAATTGGGGATTTCGGGCTTAAAAATCATCTTTACATGTGCAAACTGATTACTTGAAGTAATTACTACCAAATTAACAACACTCAAACATTATTCTTTGAATTTTAAAACTAAAACTTCTAAATCTAAGCAACCTACACATTCACATAATTGGAAATAAGAGCTGTAAAGAGACATTACCGTAAATTGAAAGTTCATTGAAGGAGCTTTAAAGAGACATTACCGTAAATTGAAAGTTCATTGAAGGAGAGAAAGATAAGAGGATGATATCCAAGAGCAAATAGCAAAATCCCTTAGGTTTGTGTTGTGAGAGAAAAACTTGAGATATTTTGAGTGAATTATATAGGGTAGAAGTTGAATAATGAAGGGTGTGTGTGTGTTTATAAGATTGTGGAATTATTATTGCTGAACCGACCGAAATTAGACGTACTTGGTCGTGTACTAGGACTACTCGGCTGAGTAGCCTCGACTCGATCGAGTACTCGGGTCTACTCGGTCGAGTACTCAGAATTATCATAATACATCAGCTACTGCCTTGTGAGTACTCGACCGAGTGTCAACGTGCTCAGTCGAGTAAGGCGTACTCGGTCGAGTACCATGTGTACTCAGTCGTGTACCCTGAACCAGTAACGAAAATTGTAAATTTTGCGTACACCAAGCAACTTATCAACCCCTCATACCTATTCAACCTAATTGCACATCATATATCGTATCCCGTGTAATTATTTTCACAAAATTTACCACGTTATGCACACCCAAAGATATACAAGCTTGATTAGTTTACCAACGATGTTATATGCACAAGTATTCACTCAATTTACTTCATATAACATTATCACATGCCATCCATTCATAATATAAGCACATTTACATGATATACCGCTGACGTTATACGTCCCCCCTCACATCATAGTGAACACACAGAGACTCAAGCTAACCACACATACTCGTACACATACACATCCACATATCTTTCCATTGTTCATAACTGATCGCACTTATTCTTCTCATAGAAGCTCTAATAAGGTGAACCAAACTTGTGTCATGGTTAAAATAAATTCGGTTTCCCTAACAATACACAATAGAAACGTAATCCCGCTAAACAAAGCTATGGTACAAATTTAAGTCAGTTTAGTTAAAAAGCTATAATTAAATATCTCAGTTATAAATGGGACAACAAAGTTGTCATAGCAAACCAGAACTCTAACAATCCAAGTCAAAGACAAAACAAAACAAAAATCCAAGACATGAAGTCATGCGCTAGCGAGCGCCAAACCGGTCATTAGACGTCTCCAATAACAAGTCATAGCATCAAACCAAGCACTACAACAAAAATGAAAAAAAATATTTTGAAACCTCTAGAAAAGGTCAATTTTAAAAGTATAACATAAAACTGAAAATATACAAAAGAGTAAATTTAAATTAAATAGAAACTTAACAATACGAAGATGTCAACAAAGCCTTGGAGAGCCAAAGGCATAGAGGTAGATAAGTAGGATTGGGAACATGAGATGATTAACGAGAACTAAATATCTATGAAGGTTAGATGAAGATTCTAAATGAAGAAGGTTAACATATTATGATGAGAAATAAAAGAGATGAAAAATAAATCTATAAGTTAAGTTTAAGGCAACTTATACTATGACTGAAACTATGCACTATAACACCCAGGCCCAAACGATAGACCGAAAGGGGTTACTTACGGTTGCTTGTGAAGCTGTGTACTTGGTCCATAGATCAAAACATATATATTCCAGCACATTTTAGGCTCACTCTTGCGCATCTTGGAGACCATTCTAGGAGGCAACCCATCCTAAGAATATTCCCTTAACATAGGTTTTTAGAAAACAAAGTGAACATGGAGAATTACACACGACCCAAACCTTAGACCAGAAGTGATTACTCACGGTAGCTCTGCAGGCTGTATACTTGGCACACAGATCAACACATCTTTTCTAGCGCATTTCAGCCTTGTTCATACGCATCTTGAAAACCTTATTAAAAAGCCACCCATCCTAAGAGTACTCCCTAGGAAACACACTCAACTGTGGAATTCTTATCATGAATTTTCAAAAAAAGAAAGTGCACATTATTGATATGGTAATACTTTAAATCCCTTTAAGTAATAATCATTTAGGCTTATCATGGGACTTCTTCAATGAGATACTCCACCTGGGTAATGTCTTCCATTATCATAGAGTATTACACAACTCCACTTGAAGAACGTAACATCTTCATTGCGCTTGACCGCATAATCGCTAACCTAGAATCCTCCCCCGCTAGGTGAAAATCACACGGTCACAGGGTTGTTCTAATACCATTTATAACTCATCGGCCCAAACATTGGGCAAGGATAGGTTACTCAAGGTAACTCGCCACGTTGTGTATATGCCCTAGAGATGAACACAAGTCTTTCCTTGCGCGTTTTGACCTTACTTATGTGCATCATACCTTCCTAGGAGGTTACCCATCCTACGAGTAATCCCCAACAGGCGCGCTTCATAGAATAAATCTTATCACGGGTTTCAGAAAAGGTTGTGCACTTTGTTGGTATGAGTAGCAGATTCAATCCCTTAAAGCAGTAGTCATTTAGTTAACCTTATCAACGAACCTCTTCAAAACGCTCTCCACCTAAGTAACATATTCAGTTAACATGGAGTATTACACACATTCACTTAAAGAGCGCAATGTCCTCATTGCGCGTGACAGTATAACTGCTAACCTATAATCATCCCCGCTAAGTGTAATCCACATGGTCATATATAGAGTTGCTCTGACACCACTTGTAAAGCTCCGACCCAATTATTGGGCAAGGTGCGGTTACACAGTAGCTCGCTACATTTGTACTTGGCCCACAAATGCACACTGGTCCTTTCTACGCATTTTAGCTTCATTTATGTGCATCCTGGAAACTATTCACGGATGTCACACATCCTAAGACTACTCCCCAACAAGCATGCTTAACTGTGGAGTTCTTATCATGGGCATCTGGAAAGAAAGTACCTTTTGTTGATAGTAGTACACTTTCAATCCATTTAAGCACTAGTCAATTAAGTATAACATAAGCAAACTGCAAGGGTAAACATAAGAGATAAGAAGCGATAATAAATCTCAAAGGGGGCGCATCAACGCGACAAGATCTTAATCTAAAAGACAAGAGCTAAAGGTGACGTGGATATCGAGTAGATATTACATATGGAAACATATCCCATATTAGATGAGCATAAGTCAACTTATATTATGAAAGACTATCTTCAATCCAGGTAGTATAGAAGGGAGGAAAAGGGGTAATGACACGATAAAAGAGCTATGACTTAACCCACACACGTTACTAAAACTTAAGGGGATTCTTTTCCCAACAATGTTACACGTATAAAGATCTAGTGATGCATTAACATTACAAATCATAAATTCCCAGAACAGGTTTCTCAGAGGTGCACAAAGTTCTTATTTACAAACCTAGCGCCATGACCAGCTAACCTAGCACTCTTAAGAAAAATCTTATTGTAATAAATCATTCTACCACAAGTCCTTATGAAAGAATATAGACAAACAAACACACAGACACACAAACATGCACACGCGCGCGCAGAATACAAACACACGCATGAACACACGCCCACACATACACAAGATTTGACAAATCGACTAGAACACAAGACCATCCGTCCTTTGTATATTATGAATTTACAAACACAGAATTAGCCACTCAAGTGTAACACCATTTTTTATCTCATGTAATCAATTCACACTTCTAACTTTTAAAACCATAAGAGTAGCGCAAAGACTTCTCATTATCGAGTCCTTCTCAACTCAACTCTCCTAAAGTGTCGACAAGCAAAAATCAAATCGTCAACAACAACTCTCTACAGGATTCCCTTAATCCGATGCCCACATCATGAAACTCTACTCTCTCTATAATCCTCAAGCAACAAGGTTCTACTAAAATACGTCTTACCACTTTAGATTTTCATACTCCACCATCTTAACCTGAAATCACTTCTTTAAACCTAAAAATTGGTGTCAACCACTCTCACATCAAGTCTCTAAAGCAAACATTTGAACTTTTCATGAAGCAATTAGTCTTGCTCTCAAACCTGAAAGTAATAGTCAAATCTTTAAGATAATCTCTTGCTATTAAGAAATGTACTACTACCATTAAGGTCAAATCTTAAACACCACTTTAGTATTACACGATTAAATTCAAGCACCAAGCACACTCAATCTATAACGAGGGCCAAAGTTTGAGAATCTCCAAGACACATTGCACAAACTATTCGAACCCACATCCACTCTTTTAAGTGGGGTGGAAGAGTATCCACACGTTGGACCTGAAAGAAAACAAGACCTTAAAGATAAGTTGGGAGGGTAATTCTTGATATAGAATTATAAACATTAGGGTAAAAGACAGATGAAAATTAGTCCTCAGACTAACGAAGGGGATTTGAAGGATGATTAAACAACGATACTAAAAATAACGATGCACCAGATCTCATGTCAATCTTCGAGAAAGTAGAAGCGTTCTCGATGGAAAACAAATTTTGATGCATCTAAAAAGCTTGAAACAAAACCAATAATCTTTAGTAAAGCATTCCCCCAAAACGTCAATGGCGAACCATAGAATTTGATTTAGATAGGGTGGCGTACTACTATTATTTAGTGATTTTTTTGTATTATTAGAAGCTATTATTCGAAAAATTATACTAGATTTAGGGCTGTTACTCTCGTTGCCTAGCCATTGCAAACAAGGAAATCAGAAACCCTCAAACCCATTTTACGGTTAAACTAAGTTGGTTTTCGCTAAGGATATAAGATGAGAAGCGGTAATCCCAGAAAACAAAGCTAGCTCTTCTGTATAAGCAAGTCAGCTGAGTTAAAAAGCTAAAATTAAATAAGTCAATTATAAATAGATAGTCTAAGCGAAAATGTTCGGTTAATTAAAATTGCGGGTGTCACAATACTCTTACACATAAACCCTTTTCAATTGGTAAATACGGAGTATGACATAAAAAAATCATGAAAATTAGTCTCAAACCTTAATTTGTCTTAAATCTATTTGAAATTAATCTGACTTGAATAAGGGCGGATCCAGAACATCTTACTTGGTGTTGCATGATGAACCTACTAGTAATAAATTTATACATCACAAACAATCTTAAAAGTCAAGATAAACTATCGAGTAATATTATTAGACCGATTTTCATATTTACAATTGTTTTACAATCTATGATCAACACTAAAGTGCCCCTTTTTGTTTTGTGGTGGTTTTATCTTGCTTCTTCGTACGGGTTGTGATTTTTTTTAAATGCCCACAAAGAAAATAATATTCGTCAAATATGGACAATATATCAATCAGTCAACATTACATACAAGCATAAAAAATACCAATTAGAACACTACAATAATGAACATAGTAAATAATTTGAAAAAAGAAAAATAAAACATGTATTAGTGAAGTTGTCTACATATTCAATACTCCGTATATAGCAATACATTGTTTCACAGTTCGATTTTTACACGTTTCAAATTTTTTTTCATTTGCCTACCATTTAATTAAAAGGATTAAAAAGCAATAAGCTTAATTCTTTAATATAAGAATATAACCTTTCAAACTAATTAATTTTTCAATTGTACATAGATCGTATTCTGATTATAAAAGAGGTATTTGATTGGTTAATTACAAATTCATGACCAAATTAATGTTACATGTTTTGAAAACTAGAATCTGACTTGAGTTAATTTATTACATGCAGAGAGTAAATAAGTATATATCTTCAGAGCTTGTTATATGTAGCTTGGTTGTGACATCTATAGTTACTCCTCTTGCAATATACAGTCACAAGCAGTCAAAAAAAGAACATCAATCTGTTAGAGGGTTTCAACTATCAGTGCAATCAGCATTAATGAGCTCTAGAATGCAAATACTTATATGCACTGATAATGAAGAGGATATTCCTGGATTTATCAACTTTCTTAAGGCTTCAAATCCTACAAATTCAAATCCTATTCATGTATATTTAGTCCATTTTATAGAGCTTGTTGGACAAGCTGCACCGATGCTTCTTCCACATAAAAAGCATAGTAGAATATGCAATTATAATGGTTGTATTCATATTGTGAATACTGTGAATACTTACTGTAATGCCTCTGAAGGTGGGGTCAGTATTCAACTACTTACCATGATTGCCCCTTTCACAAGCATATATGAAACTCTATGTAAGATAGCTGATGACAAAATGATTCCTCTTATTATCGTCCCATTTTATTATAAAACTCTAGGTAATTTTGGTAATAATGCTTCAAGTCAACTTAACCTCAAGTTACAACAACAAACTCCTTGTACTATTGGAGTATTTGTAAACAAGGATACAGGTAACAAGCAATTGAATCATTCATATTTTTCATACAATGTTGTTGTGATTTTTTGCGGCGGGGAGGATGATCGAGAAGCATTAACATATGCAAATCGAATGTCGACTCACCCGGGTGTGAAGATCACTCTAATTAAAATATTCGTACAAGAGTATGATGTTATTAAGAATGAGAATGAGATTGTATTAGATAGTTCTTTTGTCGATGACTTCAAGGATATGATTGTTAATAACTCATGTATGAAGTATAAGGAGTTTCATGTAGAAGAGTGGTTACAAACACTGGATGTGGTTCAAACACTTGAAAAGGATTATGATTTGGTAATGTTAGGGCGGCGCCATGGACATAAAAAAGCTATATTAGAAGACGATTTGTATGTATTAAGTGAAAATCCTGAATTAGGTGAAATAGGCGAGTTAATAGTTTCTGGAGAACTTAAGTGGGAAAATACATCATTTTTAGTGATGCAACATTGTCTAAGTTTGGAGAAGGAAACTTTCAGTAATGTAGTTTTATTAGATGATTCTTGATAAATATCAGTTGAATGTCAAAATGTATATTTGTGGGCACGTTTTTATATTGCGTATATCCTTTTTCTTCACTTATGTTGTTTATCCTCTTGCACGCAATGCTAATCATCTTTGTATTGTTCAAATTTCTTCAAATGTTCCAAATCAGACATTATGTACTTTATATATTTATTGGATCCCAAGACAATGATGTACAATTGATCAAAACTAATTACTTTGTGGTTACCTTTACAAGAAAATAAGAATTTCAAATTATAAGAATTGTAAAAAATGGGTAAGGTGTTTGGGTACCTCAGTTCAAATAAATCAAAACTTTTTAGTAATTACACTCTAATGTAAAATTATATTCCCTAGTTCTATTTTTTTTTGGCTCTTTTTACATATGTCATTCTGACATTTCAAGACTGTGAACCCTCGCGATATTGCAATAACATAAACATACACCTATATAAGAAAACATGAGATTTTAAAACTTTTAGATGAAATAAACCACGGAGTCGCTAAATGATAAATCTAAAGTAAAACTGTATGCAAAATCCATATAAACAAAAAGTAACTCAAACTGTATGTAAAATCCATACAAACCAAAAGTAACTCAAATGTTGAGGCGAGTCTGCTTTTTGTTCTTTATGTAATTCTGATGACGAGTCTAGTTTACACTTGTTTCGTGATTGTACCACTGATTTCAAACAATGTTGTTATTCTTGATTCTTTTTTAATGCAGTAAGGCCTTCGGGTTTTCCCTAAAAAAAAGTAACTCAAATGTAGTTATATGTGAGATCATCATCCCTCAAAATCTAACATAACCCATATATCAAAGTTCGCTATAGTTTCGGCGACAGCATACTAAACAGGTAATGAACAATAAAATAAAGTAAACTAGGATGGTCAGTTCGTTAGATTTTGAGGGATGATTGGAGGTCAAAATCTAACATAACCCATATGTAATGAACAATAAAATAAAGTAAACAAGAGGTCCTAGTTTACTTTATTTTATTGTTCATTACCTAACAATAAAATAAAGTATGCTGTCGGATTAGTGATATTAGGGGTTGATTTGATTGGTCTATAGCTAATGAACAATAAAATAAAGTAAACTAAGCAAACGGATGAAATCAAGTATAAAAAGAGGTACTAGGATGGTCAGTTCGTTATAGCTTCGGCGACAGCATACTAAACAGGTCTAAATCGAACACATGTGAGGCGGGAAAACAAGAGGTCCTCTCGGTCCACTCTTAACAAATAGCATCTTTTGATCTCGCTATAAGTCCCTAATATCACTAATACTAACTCTCGTCCTGAAAAGTGACTAATAATCTAAACTTTACTTATCTTTCGATCTCAGCACAGTTTAGTCATTTTAATTGGTGATCTAACAACTTTCCCTATCTTTCGATCTAATGGGCTAGTCATAAATTAAGCATCTAACTGGTCGCATGCATTCGATTCGTTAAATACAACATTAAAATCAATTAAAACGAAAGGTAACCTCACGTGGTCAGTCAATCGACCAGGTATGGCAGTCGATCGACTGACACGCGATTTCAGTCCAAATTAATACTACACCGCCTACGCTATAATTCCCCTACATCCTAGCACAATTGATTTAGCTACTCATGGCTATGGCGAAAATAACAATAATATTGACGATAAAGACTACTGAATTCATGCTAAAAATAGTAGAACAAACAATTAACATAAACGATAATTGGCTTGGATTCTAACTAACAATTCTATACCTAACAACGCAATAAAGATGAACTGAAAGTAGAACAGAAGGAATACCGAAAATTGCAGAAGAATAGTAACGGAATGATTAGAAGTATGAATGAAAATCCGATGCAACCAATATTCCAAACCCTAACTATGATATTCTAAAACTGAATGTGAAACTTAGATAAAAACTGGATCAAAATTGGATGCCTATATCTGATGTTCTAGGTTACGTTATATAGCAAACATACGTAACACTTATTATCAAAACCTAAACATAATGGGCTTCAAGTTCCTCGGTCTTTTAATTATCGTCTGGGATAGCAGCTTGGTCGATCGACTAAAGCATGGCAGTCGATCGACTGCTCTTCAGTGTACAGTAGCTTCTGGAACCCGCATGTTGGTCGATCGACTGATGGTAGTGGTCGATCGACTGCTTGAGCTGCTACTTGACTTCTAAAATCTCGTGGATTTGTCTTTTGGGCTTGAAATGCGCACCAAGCTCGTTCCTAAAGTGAATACTTCACGTCAAATGCAATGCAGGATACTCGGGGACGGATTTAGCTCGATTTCCGTTGAATTCTTCACATTTCTGCAATAAAGTACAAAAACATGAAAGTAGACGGAAATAGGGGAAATGGTAGCTTAAACTACACAAATGAGCTCTGAAATGCGTGTAAAATGAGGTGCAAAACATCATATAAAAGACACGCATCACTTACAGACACCCACCTCTCGATATTAGTGTCAACCATAGACCGAGTCCTAGAGAAACTCTCGTTTATGACTAGGTCGTCCTACTACACATACTTAGTCTAATCCGATTCCGTGCCTCTCGACTTATAGAATGAATTAACAAACTTATCAATGAATAACGCCTTTAAACAAAGATTAAACGTGGTGGTGCAAACATGTGATAGAAACAATTAGACAATATTATAACATCCTAGTTTATCATGTTACAAATACTTTTTATGCATGAATGTAGCAATAGGGGTCGAACACAAGGAAACGGGAATTACGTTGTGAAATGCTATGGGAAGATTTCTATCAAGATCGATTTCGTTTTGGGTTTGTTTGGTTGTTTGATGATTAAAAAAACTTGTAATGTAAATTATATAATAAAAAGGAGTCTAAGGGGGTCGGGTCACACATGCAGAGGTAAGTATATAATTATGTTAAACTCGGTATTAAAAACATTGTCAATTTCTTAGGCTTAGAGACACCCACCTTACGGCATTAGTGTCAACCATAGACCGGGTCCTAGAGAAACTCTCGTCCATGACTAGGTCATCCTACTATACATGCTTAGTCTAATTCAATTTCGTGCCTCTCGACTTTAGAACGAATGAACAAACTTAATCTACGATTACGGCCAATAACCAAATATTAAACGTGACAATGCAAACATGTGATAGAAACAATTGAACAATATTATTATCAACCTATTTTAACATGTTATATATTTGATTTTTGCATGGCTCCCCTAGCCCTTAGACTAGGAAATTTAGCTACTCATATTAAGGTGTAAATTATAAACTATATTATAAGAAATGCTAAACATGATTGTATAATTTATATAAACTAAATAATATAACATGTAAAAGAAATAAAGAATAGGTAATATAAATAAAGTACTTAATTATAGACTATGTGTAAACTAAATAGAGGTGTAAAATAGAAATACCTTAAGGAAATGAACTTGCAAGGAAGGACAAATAACCAAATTAACTTGAATAAGAAATGCTTGAATAATAACTTGAATGTAGAACAAAATGTTGAAAGATTAAACTAAGGAAAGCTTAACAATTTGTAAACTAATATGAAAACTATTGAGATAATTATAGTGCTTAAGGCTATGTAAAGTATATGAGACGTAAAAATATAAGACATCTAAGCTATGAAGTGACTCCTCTTTATATAGGGGAGGGATATGAAACGTAAACGAGCTTGGGACATGCGGCCCCGATCGGGGTCGTGTGTTTCCAGCCCGTTTCCATTAAATCCCCTCTTAATTGCTAGGAGTATCCTATGTGGGTGATTAATTGAGCGATTAATTACCCGGTTAAGACCTAATCCTTTGGCATCCTAGGTAGTTTGGAATCCTATTTTTTTCCACTTTGACTTGGACCTTGAGTTGGACTTGACTTTCATTTGCATTTGATTTCTATTTTCTCACATTAGTCCATCACTTTTGGTTAAACAAGTCCATACATTCTCTTATTGTTAGTCCATACTTCTTATTTAACTTGGCCTTGTGTAGATACCTCATTTCTGCACCTCCCACAAACCACCCGGTGATGATTGGGCCGCATGTTTGATACGCGGAACGATTTGTGACAGTTCATAAGTTTATCATCAAGTGATCGCTCAAAAACTTGTGTCTACCTCTTAATTGTCATCTACGTTCCGATACGGTCGTTTTGGCAGTAATTAGAGTACATTTGGAGTACGGGTCAAAAAACCGTCTTCATTCTCTAAAACCGAGTCAGGATGTTCTGGAATGTTCCGGATATTTCTATTCCATATTTTGCAATCTTTTAATCTTTGGTAAAGAATTTCCCGTAATATTCACACAAAATATTAAGGAAAACAAGATTAATCCGTTATTCCATAACCAAAACACGGAAATCTTTCTTCCGTAGGAGGAAACCACTTGGGAAAGGACGCAGCAAGTGCTGCGCCTCTTCCCAAGTCCTTTTTTGCGTATTTTTCATATATTTTCATATCTTTTCGAGATTCACTTCCAAAGTTTCTCCGAAAAAACCCTACTTCCTCCGTGTGATTAGTATAAATAGAGACCTTCGGTCTCACATATTTCTGACGCCAGTGTCCCCCCTTCTCTTCTCCCTTTGCATTCTAGACCACGTTCTTACTTTTTGGCATCTACGTGCTTGAACTTTCGACCACGTAAGGTCAGATATTTCTGAGTACCAGCCTCATTTTGCATGACAGACCAATTTGACCAACTCCACATAATCAACTTTATTCGTTTTCCTCCTAGAGGGCACTTTCGTCTACATTCGAGTCGAGCATCACTAAACGTTAACTTAGTTCATCTCGTTTCATCAAACTTGTAAGTCTGAGAGTGTAAATCCTTCTTTTATTTATTGTTATTTATTTATTGTAATCACGATTGTAAGATTTATGTCGAAAACACGCTTAAAACCGATTTATAAAACCATGTTTTAAAACCCTTTTTACGGATTATAAGGAGACAAACGTCAAGAAAGGACGCAGCAACTGCTGTGCCTCTTCGAAGGGACGCAGTACCTGCTGCACCTCTTCGTGAGGCTGCCGCAGTTCCTGCTTCCTTTCTTCTTCCTTCGTCTTTTGTCAATTCGTTTGTTTTTATTTTGTTTTCGTTTGTTCTTTGATTCTTTGATATAATAATTTGTGTATAATAATTCTAACATGTAAATAATTCATTTTTGATTAATTCGTCATTAAATCCCGACTTAAATCCCTTATAATTCTTATTTGTGGGTTTTCGTCATTAAAGTCAATCCGGTTTTTGGAGATTCGATTCATTAATATTGAGTCTCTGGAATTCGACCTTTGATATATTTCATATGTTATTTATCATATCCATCATTAATTCGTCATTTATAGTTTGTTTAACCTAATTAATTTGTCATTAATAATCTTGTAATTAATTCTTAATAATTAGTTTTTATTCTTGTTTTATCGTTCTTATGACCCCGATCACATGTAAATAATCTGTTAATCACTTTCATCCGAGTCAATTATTCATAATCGATCATTAAAATCACCAACGAATATTAACAATTTGCAATTCCGGCTTCACAACCACAACTGAGCCAAGGAACGGACGCAAAGAATCGCTGCGCCTCTTCAGGGGGACGACTGACTCTGCTGCTTTGTTTCTGGTTTATTTATGTCTCTGAACTCCCGTTTTTCCTTGACCTAGTTTATTAGTTTACGTATTAATTAACTATTAATCGTATTATCACCCTAATTCCTGTTTGTTAATTTATTTATTTATTCTTTCTCAAATTATCCGTTTTGAAAGTATTTTCGACAGAAATCATTAATCCATTGTAATTATTGTAATTTTCATTATTGTATTTATTATTGTATTTCTTTCATTGTATCACTTGTATGCTTTCACATGTAATCAATTTTAAATCCCACCCAATTGTATGATTAAATTGCGTGTTAACCGACTTAGTTAATTCTCACATGCTAGGATTAATCTAATGGATGTTGCATTGCATGCATATAAATCGACAACATATCGAGTATAAATAACTTCCCTAATCATTAGTAGAGGCCGCTATCGAGGCGGGCTGGATTAGGTGTTCGATCAAAAGAGCTTCCTAATACGTACCCTCACCCCTTACTCCAGATCTCTGTGAACATCCGTGTTCATTGGCATCCACGAGAGTCATTTTAGACATAGAATGCTAAGGGTAACGAGTTCTTAGTGTTCATGTCACCACTTTGTGTCTTGACATGGCACGAGGTATTCGAACGGTTTCCAATTTTCCACAATAAATTGGTGGCGACTCCACAAATGTAAACGCTTGTTCCCAAGTACCCCCGTGGGCCCGCGTCCACAGTTTGGCGACTCCGCTGGGGATAATACACTTACCTGTAGCCAAAAGGGTGAGAAACTTGAACAAGGTTAGGGAATAGTTTGTACGAGACAATTGTCGGTTTTCATAACTCGGTCTTCCTAGATCGTTTCAGTTGGCCTTCCTAGGCCCAACCCAACCCAACCCATTCGACCAATCGTCCCGTCTAAACGGTCCAAATTTTTATTTGGGCCTAAGGATGGATAGCGATTGACGTCATCCATACCATGGTACTTACTCTTGTTTGTATCAAGAACTTTCACTGCTTGAGGAAATGGACTAGGAATCGGCCTTACTCTTGTTTGGTACGAGCCTCTCCACAGACTTCGGGTTTGATTATTCGGTATGGCAACCCACCCTTTAAACCAAAACCCTTTTAAATGCACTCAGCATCCCGTTATAATGCTTGTATAATGTTTGTACCATATGTGATCACCATTTCTAAAACAAACCATGACGATTTTTGTAAAATCAAAATCCTTCTCTAAAAAGTAAAAATTTCGAAATTTGGGCCTAATATTAGCGCAAAACCAGTCGAAACTCTGTCCAATGGTCGAGTCAAAATTCGGGCCTTAAAACCCATTTCAAAACCCCACTTCGAGTCCACTCCTACAACTACACTAAAGTTGGCTAGGACCAACATTTTCCAAACTTTGTCATTTCCTCAAAACTCACTTGACACGAGTGGCACACTCCCACTTCACGAGTCAAAACATTTCTTTTCGAGTAAGTGTGCTAGAATGGTCGATCGTATTTTGATTCGTCGTCGATCTCTTATCCAGTTCCCAAGATGCCTGAAACAAGCGACGTGAACTTCAACCAACTCCAGAATGGTAATGATCAAATCCTAGCCGCGTTAGCTCGTCTCCAAGTTACTCAAGACCAAGTGTATGATCGCCTTGACACCATTGAGGGCCGAATATATGCCGTGGAAACGAGGATGCCTCCTCGAGAAAGTGAAGTGTCTGATGAATTTGTGAACAACTTCGGGGATGAAAACCCTCTCATAGGTATGACTACAGCTGAGAAACGACTCCAATACTTGGAGGAGCAATTGATGTATCACAAAGGGGATGACATTTATAGGGAAAACAATCGCAAATATGAGGCCGTGAGTTCCAAGTTGCCAACCAACTTCAACATGACGGATATCCCTAAATTTAAGGGGCACGAAAACCCTTTGAACCATATCCGTGCTTTCAAGGATTACACGTCTATCAAAGGCATTAAACCCGAGATGTTCTTAAGGATCTTTCCTTCGTCTCTTGACACCATCTCAAAACAATGGTTCTATTCGCTAGAGCACAAGAAAATCGCTACCTGGAATGATGCCGCAATCGAGTTTGCTAAACAATATGCGGATAATGCTGAAATCCAAGTCAACATGCACATTTTAGAGGTTCTTACCCAAAATGACAAAGAAGGTTTCACCGACTTCCTAAGTCGGTGGAGGAAGACTAGTACTCAACTTGTTGAACGTCCGGATGAAGCTACCCTCGTGGAGAAATTCGTGGACAACCTAAAGCCCATCTATGCAAATCATTTGAGGTATAAAAACATTAAGACCTTCAAAGATTTAACCGTACTAGGGACGAGGATCGAAGATGACATCCGTAAAGGGCTCTTGTCCAAAACGATAGGTCGTGGATATCAAGGCTCAACAACTTGTTCTTACGGCTCTACTAGCAAAACTGATGAAGTTAACCTTCTCGAGCCATCTAAGAAGAGTACCCCTCCAAGGAAATTCACAAATCTAGGGGACACATATTCCAACGCTCTGAAAAGATTGATGAAGCTGGGTAAACTTCAACCCATAGGCCCTACACCCGAACCAGAAAAGAAATCCAAGTTCTGGGTTGAGAATTCGTACTGCGAATACCATAGAGGTAAGGGACATGATACAGAAAAATGCTACAAACTGAAAAATGTATTTCAAGATATGATTGAAGATGGTCGCCTACCAATACCACCCGGAGGTAAGCCTAACAACACTCAGAATCCTCTTGGAATTCTAGTGATTACAAGTGAAGAATCTACCATAGATTGTTCACACCTCATTTCTCCAGTCGAAGATGAAATTCATGCAATAGAAAATGAAGGGAACTACTTTACCATTTCTCCAACCATCACTGATTTCATTGCATGGGCAAAGAGTATGGATAGGTAAGTCATGGAACTAGAGAGTGCAGTGGCAACCCTACGTGATCCCAACGCAACACCTAAAGAACGTGCACCACTAGTCTTCTCTCAAAACACTACAATGCAAGAAGTAGTAGCCATGGTTGATGAACTAGTCGACCAAATTATCCAATTGGAGGCCGGAATCATAAGAATGAGGGAACTCGCTACTGTCAATGGAATATGGGCCGATGATGATGAAGACGAGTATCTCACTAAACATTACTTAGTCAAAGTCAGTGAGGAAATAGTCCAAAATTGTGAAGATCAAGATGTAGACCACCTTACTCGTTTGGGACGCCCATACCAAAACACTTCTCAAAATGGTCCCATAGCGAACGGTCCAACCAATGAGGTCACACCAAATGATAATGAAGATGGCTCCACCGACCATTTGCTAAAGCAACGACATAAGACAAAGGCTGATCTTTCAGTCTGGCAACTAGTGGCAAGCTCCTTCCCACATCGCCAGGCTTTACTGCAAGCCTTGGCCAAACTAAATGTGGCACATAACTCCACACCCGATGACGTAGTCAACTTGGTCTTCCAAGAATCACCAAAGCTAAGTAATCCTATTAATTTCTCGGATGAAGATTTGCCACCCTTTGGTGCTAGTCATAACTTGGCTCTTTATATCACTGTCATTTGCTTAAAGAAGAATGTGCCAATGACTTTGGTAGATGATGGCTCCGCAGTCAGTGTCATACCCTCGAAAACGGCATACAAATTGGGCATGAAAGAGTCGGATTGGACCCCTACCAACTAAGGTGTTCGCGCATATGATGGTACACGGCAAAAGGTAGTAGGACTCGTTAACCTAACGATAGCCACAGGGCCGATTGAGCGAAAGGTCAACTTCCAAATAGTGGACATTGAGGCATCCTTTAACATACTTCTGGGAAGACCCTGGATTCAGTATGCTTCCAAAGCGGTAACATCCACACTCCACCAGAAAATCAAAATCCCACTAAATGGTAAGGTGGTGATAATCACTTCGTCGTCGATAAAGGCAGTAATCGAAAAGAAGTCAAGTAATCAAGTCCTTGCAGATCCAGTACATGCACTTGGGGGCTTCCATATCATAAATGTCATAGAAAGTGAGTTGGCACCCTTATACTTCAATCCCTACTCTAACTTAGTGGTCAACCACATACTCAAAACCCAGGGATACTTCCCGGGAATGCCTTTGAATCCTATCCGAAGAAACACCTTTGCACCCTACAAAGAGGGTAACTCACAAAGAATACCCCTTGGACTAGGATACAAACCCACTAATGAGAAAGTTCTCGAGATGCTCGCTCAAGTTCAAAACCGTAAAAACGTGGGAATCCAAATGCGACCCTAACTCCCTACCCTAAATGGATACTTCGTTATGGAAGGAAGTCAAGATATCTTTCACGGATTTCCTGAGCCTTGGCACTATCTCGAAAGGAAGCTAGCCGGAATTGAGATATTTCACGACTGCTACTTCATTCCTCCAGAAACGGTTCCTACCGCCAAGACTCGTCAAACACCTTGCCTAGACGAATAAGCCGTGAGTCTACTATTTGGAGAAGATTGATTTGTTAGAGCCGCGCAGGATGAGATCATTACCATGATACTTCAAGACGATCACTTCAACCCTACCGCGTTAATCACAGAAACTAACACCAATCAGCAGAAAGGATGGAGAAAATCGATCAAGTGGAAAAATAATCAAGGAAGACTCTTCAAGCTCACCACTGGAGAAGGAGAGATGTTCAAAGGAGAACTAAAAGTTCCTAGAGAGTCTTCTCCTGTCGTCATTCCCACTCCCCTCGTTTCTCCTAGCTTAGTGTCAAATAGCAACAATAGTTCGGAAAATGTCCCAACGGCTGTCCCTTTACCGCCACTGACTACAGATCAGATGGCTTCTTTGTTTCAACTTTTCTCAAATTTTAATATGAATAAATCAGGTTCTTCTTACTCTTTGTGTTATCTTGAATGCAATTCTGTTTACGAGGATAATGAGGATGACCTAGACCCAGACTCAATCGAAATACCTCCCTACATAGCTAAAGAAATACTACAAGAGGGGGAAGGGGGACCGGTGATAGAAAATACTGAACCCACCGAAATGGCCAGTTTCATAGACCTCCTGCACGAGTTCAAAGACGTTTTTGCTTGGTCCTACAAAGATATGCCAGGGATCGACAGGGACATCGCAGAGCATAGAATCCCAATCAAACAAGGTTTCAAACCCGTGAAACAGAAGCTTCGTCGAATGAGGACAGAATGGACCCTCAAGATCAAAGAAGAAGCCGATAAACAATTGAAAGCCAGTTTCATCAAAGTTTCCAAGTACTCATATTGGGTAGCTAACATAGTACTCGTACCCAAAAAGGATGGGAGAATCCGTGTCTGTGTTGACTTTAGAGACTTAAACAAAGCGGGTCCTAAGGATGACTTTCCTCTACCACATATCGACATATTAGTGGATAATACGGCGGATCACGCGTTACTATCCTTCATGGATGGATACGCAGGATATAACCAGATCAAGATGGCCATAGAAGACATGCATAAGACCGCCTTCGTCACTCAATGGGGAACCTATTGCTACACGGTTATGCCATTTGGGTTAATCAACGCCGGAGCTACATACCAACGCACCGCAACTACGCTCTTACATGACATGATGCATAAAGAAGTTGAGGTATACGTAGATGACTTGATTGTCAAGTCCAAGGAAAGAGAGGGACACATTGCGAACCTTCGCAAATTCTTCTCAAGGCTATGGAAGTACAATATGAGGCTCAATCCTCAGAAATGCGCATTCGGAGTAACATCTGGCAAACTCTTGGGATACGTTGTTAGCCAACGAGGTATAGAAATAGACCCTTCTAAGATCAAAGCTCTAATCGAAATGCCACAACCTCAAAAGGAGAAAGAAGTTAGAGGATTCCTAGGCAAGGTGCAATACATAAGTCGATTCATATCAAACTCACCATGATCTGCCACCTCAACGAGATCAACCTCTTGGTTTATATCTCACGGTAACTGAAACGGCCATGGGCGCCATGCTAGCTCAAACTGTAAGAAAAGAAGAAAAAGCCATCTACTACCTTAGTAAGAAGTTCTTGGAGTGCGAGTGCAAATACACACCACTCGAGAAGACATGCCTCGCTCTTGTGTGGGCAACAAAGAAGCTACGCCATTACATGCTTAGCTACTCCGTCAAAATATACTCCAAAATGGATCCTTTCAAATACCTCTTCGAGAAACCCGTTCTCAATGGACGTTTAGCAAGATGGACTTTGATGCTCTCAGAGTTCAATTCAAGTATGTACCTTTGAAAGTTATAAAGGGGCGTGCCGTTGCCGAATTCTTCGCATAAAATCCCATCAATGATACACAAACAATAGACACCTGGTCGTTTCCGGATGAGGATATACTCCAAACGGATGTAGACTCCTGGGACCTCTATTTTGATGGGGCATCGAACTTAAGAGGATTTGGAATAGGAGTGTTTATCATCTCTCCTGAAGGCAAGCATACACCAACTTCTGTCAAACTCGACTTCGAGGTGACAAATAACGTTGCAGAATACGAAGCCTGTCTCATTAGATTGCAAGCGGCAGTAAGTTTAGGCATCAAGAATCTTCGAGTACATGGGGATTCATCTTTGATCATCAACCAAATTATGGGATTGATACCCGTCGTTGTGAGTACCAAAAATAAATTTATAATTCCTATTAAAACTAACCTAGGCTAGTGGTAACAGGGTCGAACCACAAGGAGGCGAATGTAATTGATAATTGTCTAATTCTAGTCTAAGGTAACGAATGTGGGGGCTGAGTTGATTTGGTCTACAGCTAAAGGCAATAAACTAAATAGACGGATAAAACAGATAAAAGAAGGGGTACTAGGATGGTCGGTTCACTATAGTTTCGGCGGCAGCATACTAAGTAGGTCTAAATCAAACACATGAGGCGGGAGATAAAGAGGTCCTCTCGGTCCACTCTTAACAAATAGCATCTTTCGATCTCGCTACAAGCCCCTAATATCACTAATACTGACTCTCATCCTGAAAAGTGACTTATAATCTAAACTTTACCTATCTTTCGATCTCAGTATAGTTTAGTCATTTTAATTGGTGATCTAACAACTTTCCCTATCTTTCGATCTAATGGGTCAGTCATATATTAAACATTCAACTAGTCGCATGCATTCGATTCGTCAAATACATCATTTAAATCAATTAAAACGAAAGCAAACCTCACGTGGTCAGTCGATCGACCAGGTATGGCAGTCGATTGACTGACACGCGATTTTAGGCCATGTTAGTTCTATTGCCGCCTACACTATAATTCCCCTACATCCAAGCACGAATAAATTAGATACTTATACAAAGAATGATAACAACAATAAGATTGACTATTAAATCTACTGAATTCATGATTAATACGGAAAGATAAATAAATAACATAAGTCAAGCCAAAGACGCGTACTTAACCTAATGTCACTGTAGCGTCACTAAGCATTGGCTAGGTAAGTGTCCTGCATTGGGAATTGAAGAGGGGAGAACGAGCAGACATCGCCACTCGAACCCAGAGCTAGCTGATTCTCCCCGCGCTGAGGATTTGTGCTTGTGGGCTAGGGTGAAGATTGCAGACCAGCGGATCTGGTAGTCGACAATCGTTCGGACTTGGTAAAGGTTGTCGCGGCACCTGTAGTAGGACAGAGGACTTATCGCGATGCCCGCGAACCAATTTACGATGTCTCCGTCGCCGACGTTCGTCAAGCAGGCAACGTGGATTGGCCATGGTCGAGCTCCTTCGGACCCTCATCTTCCAGATAAAGCTGCCCGCTCGAAGCTCGCCCCGCTAAACCAGTCCTGTAAAGACCATTCTTGGGGCTGTTCCTGGATAAGACTCCTGTTCAAATGAGCGCATCCCTTCTCATGCTGCTCATAAA
Organism: Silene latifolia; assembly: GCF_048544455.1. Classification (NCBI taxonomy): domain Eukaryota; kingdom Viridiplantae; phylum Streptophyta; class Magnoliopsida; order Caryophyllales; family Caryophyllaceae; genus Silene; species Silene latifolia. Next base: position 54,129,520 of record NC_133527.1, on the reverse strand, counting down.
GACGCTCCTCAAGCAACGAGCATAGGATCGATCTTTACTGGCGAGCTTGAACTTAGAAACCACTGACCTTCCTTGAGTTCAACACATGATTTTCCTACTCCCAAAAGGGAAAGGCCCTTCCCGTATAGCCGGAGGATAATAGATTGGAAGCGAGTCAATCCCCATGCTAGGACTGCCCTTTGATTCCAGAATTCCCTTATCCCTTATCTCTCTGGGGTTGGGGCAAATCGGCGAAAACTAGCCGTTCGCCCTGTCAATCCCCCGGGGGTTGGGCATTTTAGGTCAGGAGTGGTTTCGCATCTTTGTTTTGCCGTAGTTTTACTAGTGAACGGGCGAAAGGGCGCTGTGCGTATCGACCAGTTCTTTGATTCATTCCGTTTGTTTGTTCTTGTATCTCCCGGCCGGTTTTCCAAATGGGAATGAGCAACGACGAAATGACAAGATAAAGTGCCCCGGGCGCCCCCATTTAGAAAGAAGGGTCGAATGGTTTGGACCTGTTTTTTAAACGATAAAATTGGCTTGGAATCTAACTAGCAATTTCTATACTATCAACGCAATAAAGATGAACTGAAATAGAACAGAGGGAATACCGAAATTGCAGAGGAATTGTAACGGAATGATTAGAAGTACGAACGAAAATCCGATGCAAACCAATATTCCAAACCCTAATTATTGATAATCTAAAACTGATAAAAATGAATGTAAAACTTAGATAATAATTCGATGATTATTCTGATGTTCTAGGTTACGTTATATAGCCAACTAACGTAACGTTTATTTCCAAAACCTAAATACCATGGGCTTCAAGTTTCCCAATCTTTTAATTCTCGTCTGAAGTAGCGTCTTGGTCGATCGACTGCTGGGACCGGTCGATCGACTGTGATGCAGTGTACAGTAGCTTCTGGATCCCGTGGGTTGGTCGATCGACTAAGGGTACTGGTCGATCGACTGCTTTAGCTGGTACTTGACTTCTATAGTCTCGTGGATTTGTCTTTTGGGCCTTGAAATGCGCACCAAGCTCGTTCCTTAAGTGAATACTTCACGTCAAATGCAATGCAGGATACTCGGGGACGGATTTAGCTCAATTTCCGTTGAATTCTTCACATTCCTGCAACAATGTACAAAAACACGAAAGTAGACGGAAATAGGGGAAATGGTAGCTTAAACTACACAAATGAGCTCTGAAATGCGTGTAAAATGGGGTGTAAAACATCATATAAATGACACGCATCAAACTTCCCCAAACCAAACCCTTGCTTGTCCCCAAGCAAGAACTAGACTCGATCTAATGACCTAATGGAACGAGTTCAATCTCAGAGCGAATTACAACATGTAAAGCCTAAACCATTTTAATGCAATAACCAACAATCAATTAGCAATTATGAACCATGCAACCGAGTTATGAAGTCGTTAAAGACTGCTGAACCGTCAACTATAGAGACTTATCAAATTGGACTCTCATGGGTCGCTCATATCACACATAAGCACAAGTGAATATATAAGAGGATAGAAAGAATTCATTTTGTAAAGACTCTCACCTAACTACGACCTATAAGACATGCCTGCAATATAACATGAAAGTAATCTCTATAACCGTACATATGCATTCCAACCAACAAAAAACTATGACACATGCCGAGGTATATATGGATATGTGAGGTATGGGTAAGAAGAGGCAAAACATTTATGGAAAAGTGGAGGTACAGGTGATCAAGCTAGTACCAAAACGGGACCATATGGCAACATCCAACTTCTTGCTCATAATCAAACGAAATGGTGCTATAGCAAGCACAAGACTCACAATCTCCAGTATAAAAGTAATCAACCAACTCCCCATAAAATACTGATGCAACATGGGAGCAAAAATCGCCATAAAATAAGGATTTTTCATGCGAATTGATTCTTCTTCGGAACTCAGTCGATCGACCAATGATGGCAGTCGATCGACCTCTTTGAACATTACAGAACTCTTTTTTTCTTTTTCGAATCATTTCATTTGTTTTCTTTCTTTTCAACTTCTTTCTTTAAACTTCTTCCTCCTTCATTCTTTTATCCAACAAAATCTCAATAAGAGCAAATGCTACCAAAAACTAACAATCCCAAGAACATAGACTACTAGCTTGACAAGGGCAGGCTAAATGTAGGATGTAGCAACAGGACAAAAAGGCTGTTTTGGCAGTGTGAAGCTTATTGGGCAAAACGAATAAAGGGAAACCTCTACCACATGTGTCAACAAACCACAAACCGAATGCATACAGGTATTAAGCAGATCAAGTTCATATTTATGCACATTTATGTAACATGTCTCATAAGGAGTACTACTCACATTCCTAGATAAACTGGTCATGGATGTCACCAGTTATAGGCTCTAATAACTCTGAAATATGATGTAGCTTGCCAAAATTCTAAGTCAAGTCTTAAGTTTAGCAAATAATTAACGAAAACTCGTGGATATGCACTTATACGATTCTACTAATAACATGTCAATTAGCAAGGCCTAGGCATAAACAGGTGAAATTGCAATATCGTCATTGATATACTACCGTTCCGACTCGACCTATATGCTAAAATAAACATGCATTTTTTTGAATTTTTGAAATTTTTCAATTGTTTTTGGAATTTTTGTATATATATGAAATGAAATAAACAATGCAAGGCAATAATGTAAACGTGAATGCAAGCAAATGATATGCGACGCAAAACCCTTCCCCAAACCAAATCGCACAATTTCCCCATTGTGCAAAATCATGTAATGAAGAAAAGAGAAACGGGAATTTGCGATAAAATAAAGAAATAAGACATGAAGTGGAAATCGGGAACTTACAAGACTTTAAGCGCAGAAAAAGGAAACCTCCCCAAACCAGCGTGAGCTAGGAAGTTTCAGTAGCCAGCAGTGCTACTAATAAGTACCTGAAAGACAAACAAATACCATGCATAAAACCGAGAAAGCAATAGCGAAGCGGTATAATGTGCATAAATGAGAAAAATAGAAGAAATAAATAATGACGGAAGATAATGGTGGAGTAGAAAACTCCCTCAATTCCGCAAATCGACCAAACACAGCAGGGGAGAGGTCGTGAACAAGTACAACAGTGCAGGGCGGTCGATCGACCACATCACTCAGTCGATCGACCAAGGTGAAGGGAACAGTAGCTCCTGGAAACTGCAGACCAGTCGATCGACCACATATCCCAGTCGATCGACTTAAAATACTGCTGTAACTTCTGATTTCTTCGTATTTGCTCAATTACTTGAGCTAATGAGGTCTAAAAACCTGTAAATGCACAATAATACGCGCCCAAAATTGCACAAAACCCAAAGTAAAGTCTAAAGCACTTAAAAATCCTAAGCAACAAAAATAAATGCGAAGTCTCGCGCACACAAAAGCAATAAAAAGAGTTTAAAAAGCAATAAAATGTTCGTAAGGCATGTGATCAACTAATAGTTGATCAAGAACGGCCACGGTATGGCCCACTTGGTCGGCTTCTGGCTACATGAGGTAGCCTCAACGGTGCTCATCTTAACAGCTGCACCCTTCTTAGCTTCCACGTCCGTAGGCCTCAACGGGTCAACAACTTCCATGTCTCCCCACTCGATGACCTCTTCGGACTCGTCAGAATCCAAATCGGAATCTCTCACTTTGACCGGCTCGTCATCAACTTCCTCATCAGTGCCATAGCTGAGGCAACCAAGACCGCCTCGTGAAATGATTGGCTCCTTCGCAGCTGGAGTAACTTGCAGTTCTTCCTTCCCTAAACCAGCTCCTGCAATATCAGAAATAGACAAATTTTCCTCCAATTTGCTCCCAATCTGGGGCGGAGGTGTCACAACAGAAATAGAAGTAGAGATAGGCATGTCAGAAAGCACAAAGTAGGATTTCTTTTCAGAAACCGTATTGCAAGTCACAGGCCACATGGGGTCTTTCTTCTTAGCAGGTTGGGTAAAAACAATGGAATGCTTCCCTACTTTGAAGGTCAAGGTTCCCGAACCTACATCTATAACTGCACCAGCAGTGTGCATAATTGGTCTGCCCAATATGATAGGAATATGGGCATCCTCAGGCATATCAAGTACAACGAAGTCGACAGGGAAGAAGAACTTTCCTATTTGCACGGGAATGTCTTCTAAGACTCCTATAGGCTGGACTGCAGATCGGTCAGCCATCTGTACTGTCATGTCAGTCACTGCGAACCTAGTTAATTTGAGCTTTCTAGCAAGACTCAAGGGCATTACACTTATACTAGCTCCTAAGTCACATAATGCCTTCTCAATCGAAAAGGTACCAATGCTACAAGGAACGGAGAAGCTACCTGGGTCTTCTAGCTTGTGGGGTGCAGTGTGGGTTAGATAAGAACACGACTCTTTAGTAAGTGCGACAGTATGCACAGTTTCAAGTGACCGCTTTTTAGATAAAAGTTGTTTCATGAATTTAGTATAAGCAGGCACTTGGTTTACTAACTCGAGAAAAGGAACTTGTACATTCAAGCTACGAATAACTTTTTCAAATTTGTTGAAAGATACCTGTTCCTTCGTTGGCACTAGTCGCTCTGGATATGGGCCTGTAAGAAGTAACTTAGCCCTCTCCTCTAAATCTCGCATGCCGGCATCCGTGGACTTAGGCTGAAAGTCCACCACCTTCTCCTTGTTGAAGCTTGACCCCTCTTCAGACCATCTCAAATGGGAGCCATTGATCGACATTGGGTCGTACTTCGGAGCCGGGACTGACCCATCAGCACTCGGGTCTTGCCCTAATATTTTCGGGACTGTTGTACCCCGAAACAAATGATCCCTCAGGTTGTCGGGCATTGGAGGACGAAATTGTTCAATATCAGCAGCGCCCTCGGTCGATCGAACGGTTAGGTCAGTCGATCGACTGACTTAAACAGGACCAGAAGCTCCTGTAACTCGCACTTCAGTCGATCGACTGGGTGTATCAGTCGATCGACTGATAGTCGATTGACTGATATACCTGGTAGACGCCTTTTTCTTTCCTTTGTTCGTTCTAGCTTTGTTTTGACTCGGTTCCGGCTTATCTTTTTCAGGGGCATCCTCAATTATAGCAGGCCCCTCCAGGGTAGACCCGCTCCTCAAAGTGATGGCATTAAGGGTCTCCTTTTGGTCGGTTTGAGTCGGTAAGTGCCCCGGAGCTCGAGTGGTATTCTTGATAGCCAATTGAGAAATTTGGCTCTCTAGTAGTTTCATTCCGGCCTCTCTAGCTTGGGACTCCTTTTGCAACATATTCTTCAATTCAGCAAACTCAGAATTTTGGGATTGTTGCTGCTGCGGCACATAGGGAGGTTTTTGATATGGTTGTTGCTTGTGAGGGGGCACATAAGCTTGCTGCTGCTGTGGAGGTTGAGTCGGATTCAGGACATTCTGGCTACTCAACCTCAAGTTGGGATGGACATTCGGCTCATAGTACGTGTTTGTCTACCTGTAATGTTGAAAGGCAGCACAAGACTCGAAGGGACTAGGACAATTTTCTGAGACATGTCCCTCAGCTCCACATCTTCTACAGACGAAAGAACCGTCTGAAACAGCATTCACATGATACATCCCTCCTTTAGAAGCACCGCCCAACTCGTATTTGTCAAACCTCGCCGTGAGAGCCTCTAATGCAGCTACAAAAGGGGATTCAGCACTCCTCCTCTGATTGCCTCTCGAATTCCCATATTCAGCTTTATGGGTGGCTAAGTCATCAATGATCTTCCACCCCTTAGTCTCTCCCATATTCTCAGCAAATCGGCCATTGGCTACAGCATCCAAAATAGCCCTCTGATCGTCATACAACCCGTTATAGAACTGATTGCAAAGACTCCATTTTTCGAACCCATGGTGCGGAATAGTTCGCACCAGCTTCTTGAAATGGACCCATGCTTCATGAAAGTTCTCATCAGGTCCCTGTTTAAAGCTCATAATCTGAGATCTAATGGCATTCGTCTTCTAGGCCGAAAAGTATTTCTTGTAGAATGCCAAGGCCAAAGAATTCCAGTCGGTGATCCCATGAGCGGCTCGATCCAGATCTCTGTACCACTCCCTTGCAGCATCACGGAGTGAGAATATAAACATGGTCTCCTTTATCTGGTCCTGGGTCACACCGGTCGGTGGGGGTATAGAGCAGCAATAATCGATAAATATCTCCATATGCTTGGGTGCATCTTCATTTGCAGCACCCCCGAACTGGTTCCTCTCAACTAGGTTGATATAGGAAGGCTTCGGTTCGAATTTTCTATCAGCTCCAGGTAATTCGAACCCCTTGTAAAGATTTTCAGCTGTCGGCTCAGAATGACTTGCTATAATTGCTTCTTCAGCCATGACTGGAATTTCCGGAGATGTGACTGTCTCAGCTGAAGAAGTAGAAGCAGGAGATGTTGGTGGGTCTTCTTCGAACAGTTCGTTCTCGTAGTAACTAGATAGAGTACTCAGCTCTTCCTCTGTCGGCAATACTCTAGATGATCGTCTCAACTTGCGCAAGGTCTTCTTAATCTCAGGATTGAAAGATACTAATTCACCACCCTGTGACCTGCGCATAAGAAGAAACTACAAAAAGAATATAAGAAAAGTTTAAGGAACGGATGTCCCTTAAACTAAGAAACAAACTAAAATAAAACAACTAAAAATTAGAACAATTGCCTCCCCGGCAACGGCGCCAAAATTTGATACCCGTCGTTGTGAGTACCAAAAATAAAATTTATAATTCCTATTAAAACTAACCTAGGCTAGTGGTAATAGGGTCGAACCACAAGGAGGCGAATGTAATTGATAATTGTCTAATTCTAGTCTAAGGTAACGAATGTGGGGGCTGAGTTGATTTGGTCTACAGCTAAAGGCAATAAAATAAATAGACGGATAAAACAGATAAAAGAAGGGGTACTAGGATGGTCGGTTCACTATAGTTTCGACGGCAGCATACTAAGTAGGTCTAAATCAAACACATGAGGCGGGAGATAAAGAGGTCCTCTCGGTCCACTCTTAACAAATAGCATCTTTCGATCTCGCTACAAGCCCCTAATATCACTAATACTGACTCTCGTCCTGAAAAGTGACTTATAATCTAAACTTTACCTATATTTCGATCTCAGTATAGTTTAGTCATTTTAATTGGTGATCTAACAACTTTCCCTATCTTTCGATCTAATGGGTCAGTCATATATTAAACATTCAACTAGTCGCATGCATTCGATTCGTCAAATACAACATTTAAATCAATTAAAACGAAAGCAAACCTCACGTGGTCAGTCGATCGACCAGGTATGGCAGTCGATTGACTGACACGCGATTTTAGGCCATGTTAGGTCTATTGCCGCCTACACTATAATTCCCCTACATCCTAGCACGAATAAATTAGCTACTCATACTAAGAATGATAACAACAATAAGATTGACTATTAAATCTACTGAATTCATGATTAATACGGAAAGATAAATAAATAACATAAAACGATAAAATTGGCTTGGAATCTAACTAGCAATTTCTATACTATCAACGCAATAAAGATGAACTGAAATAGAACAGAGGGAATACCGAAATTGCAGAGGAGTTGTAACGGAATGATTAGAAGTACGAACGAAAATCTGATGCAAACCAATATTCCAAACCCTAATTATTGATATTCTAAAACTGATAAAACTGAATGTAAAATTTAGATAATAATTCGCTGATTATTCTGATGTTCTAGGTTACGTTATATAGCCAACTAACATAACTTTTATTTTCAAAACCTAAATACCATGGGCTTCAAGTTTCCCAATCTTTTAATTCTCGTCTGAAGTAGCGTCTTGGTCGATCGACTGCTGGGACCGGTCGATCGACTAGGATGCAGTGTACAGTAGCTTCTGGATCCCGTGGGTTGGTCGATCGACTAAGGGTACTGGTCGATCGACTGCTTTAGCTGGTACTTGACTTCTATAGTCTCGTGGATTTGTCTTTTGGGCCTTGAAATGCGCACCAAGCTCGTTCCTTAAGTGAATACTTCACGTCAAATGCAATGCAGGATACTCGGGGACGGATTTAGCTCAATTTCCGTTGAATTCTTCACATTCCTGCAACAATGTACAAAAACACGAAAGTAGACGGAAATAGGGGAAATGGTAGCTTAAACTACACAAATGAGCTCTGAAATGCGTGTAAAATGGGGTGTAAAACATCATATAAATGATACGCACCAGGGATCTTGGAAAATTCGAAGCGAAAGCTTAGCACCTTATCAAGCCAGAATAGACCAAGTTGCCAAATTCTTCGATCAAGTAACCTACCTACATTTACCTCGAGAAGAAAATCAATTTGCAGATGCTCTTGCAAAACTTGCATCTTTGATTAATATGCCGGATAGCATGGTAGAAATGCCTTTATGCATTGAACGACGATCAGAGCCAGCTTATGTGCACCAAATCACCGATGAAGAGGAAATCACAGAGGAACCTTGGTTCCAAGCAATCCTAAACTTCAAGCTCAATGGCACCTATCCACCAGAAATGGACAAAAGGGGACAACGCGCTATCCGCTTACTAGCTTCCCAATACGTTCTCATGCAAGGGGAACTATACAAAAGAACACCTCTTGGTGTAATCCTACGTTGTCTTGATCATTCACAGGCACGGAAAGTGATGGAAGAAGTCCATGATAGAGAAAGTGGCCCTCACATGAGTGGACCCATGATGGCAAAGAAAATCACACGTTTAGGGTATTATTGGACCATGATGGAATCTGATTGCATCAAATATGTAAGACATTGCCATAATTGCCAAATTTTCGGGAATGTGCAACATGTCCCTCCTTCATTGCTTTACACCATGACATCTCCCTGGCCATTTTCTGCTTGGGGAATTGACGTCATCGGCAAGATCACTCCAGCAGGAACAGGAGGTCACTGTTTCATCCTAGTAGCAAACGATTATTTCACCAAGTGGGTAGAAGCGGCTTCCTACACCAGTCTTACAGCCAAGAACGTGGCAAAGTTCATACAAACCAACATTATCTGTCGATATGGTTGCCCACATGAGATCATCAGTGACAATGGATCACATTTTCAAGCTGAGACTGAACAATTGCTAGCCAAGTACAAAATTAAGCATCACCACTCCTCGCCATATAGACCACAAACCAATGGTGCGGTAGAGGCAGCAAACAAAAATGTTGTCACGATTCTCAAGAAAATGATTGACAACTATAGAGATTGGCCAAGCAAGATACCCTTTGCTTTATGGGATACCGTACATCTGTTAGGACGCCAACTGGGGCCACCCCTTTCTATTTGACCTACGGCATGAAGGCTGTACAACCAGTCGAGCTAGAAGTACCATCCTTGCGTATTTTACTCGAAAATCAAATCACAGAAGCCGAGTGGAAAAGGGATAGATATGAAGAACTCATCCTCCTGGATGAACGAAGGTTATGTGCATTACACAATGTGCAAACATACCAAGCACGTATCAAACGAGCCTTCAACAAAAGGGTTAAGCCAAGGAACATTAAAGAAGGAGACTTGGTCCTCAAATTAATAAGGGCTCTTTTACCTGTCGATCCACGAGGAAAATTCAAACCCAATTGGGCCGGGCCATTTCTAGTCAAGTCCATACTTCCAGGGGGTGCGCTTAGAATCACAGACCTAGATGGGAACGAATTTTCCAACCCAACAAACCTTGACCAACTGAAACGTTACTATGCCTAGAATAGGAGCAAAAACGCGCCTCGCGTAACCTCACGTGTCGCTCCTGTGGCACGAAATAAACGGCCCCTGGCCAAGCTGGATTAAGCTAATGTCATCTTACTCTTGCATTTTGACAATTTGTCATTCTCATATCACTAAATAAACTAAATTGCATTTTAGGAGTAAGTAAAGCTCATGCTTATTTTCTAAGTTCATTACAAGCTCTTGCTTAGAACAATTATTCTTTTACATTTACTCGAACTACGCGCAAGGGTTTGATTTCATTTTCTAAATGAATACGTAGGCAATCCCTCACGGGATACAACCCATTGAATTATCTTAAATGTAAATAGAAGGACATTTACAATTGCGTTTGAAATTCGACAAGAATAATCATAGAAAATCATAACGGTTTCATAACCACTTAACCTTTTTATTCCATTTCTTTAATAATAATAGTACGTTACATAATAAAAATAAATAGGCTAGGATTCTAAAAACCCCAATTTCTTACAATAATAATAATAATAATAATAATAATAATAATAATAAATAATAAAGACTTAGGCTACTCTTCCATTTTCCCTTGGCCTTTGTCATTTTTGTCAAATTTCTTGTCCCGACCTCGAGCCGGGCGCTCCTGCGCTATCTCAGACCTAATAACCAACGGTCTCTCTCGTGGTCTTGCTTTACCATTCTTGCCAACCACCATCTTGACGGCAGGAGAAGTCTTCGGTTTCTTCGACGGATGAACAACTCGAAATCCAGCTTCTTCCTCTCCCTCGGTCAAGTGCTTCTCTTTCTCCTTTTCCACCTCGCGAACCTTGTAGTCAACAGGCTCGTGCTTCCTTAATCTCTCACGCTCCTCCGGAGTAGTAGCTTTCCTCCACCGCAGATAAGAATCCGACACCCATAGAGCACGAACAGAAGAATTCAAGAACCAAATGTTCCTCTGCGCCCATTTGATGGCACATTCTCTTCGACTCTCAGTAGTAAGCGCCACAACAGTATACGGGACAGTGTCAAGCTTCGGAATCATCTGCTTCAATCCGACCTGCCTCATCAACCTCTCAGGGAAGATACATATCATAAACTCCAAGCCGGGAATGCGAACAAACCGGGTTGGATCCAAAGAAGATACTCCAGTGACAGATTTGAGATGCCACCATGGTACAATCCATCTAATTAAAGGGCCATCTTCACTCTTTAATTTGTTTTCCCAGTAATTGCAAACTCGAGTGAAGTCCACCATGTAAAGCCCGGTCCTCATTACAATTGAGCGAGCATGATAAGCAGGAAAATTAACTGGGGGCTCGATCAATCGAAGACGCTCCATAAGCCAAACCTACCAGAAGCAGGAATTAGAAACGAAAGAAAAAAAAATACACAAAACGAAATAAAAAAGAAACAAAAAAAATTCTTTTACCTGCAATATAATGGGACTTCCCAAATAAGGAAGATCGCGATTGGCTTTCCTGTTATCTAAACCCAATAGGATATCTCCTAAACACAGACAAGCTGGACTCCTGCGTAGCTCCATTTGCTCAATCACGCTCAAGTAACGAGGGTCGCCTCTCAAATCCTCATCAACATGCCCTTGAAGGACATATACATGTAATAGGCAAAACCCGAATGCCCTTCGCCTCGCAACATAAGAGATAGTGGGATCTGCCTTATTGATGAATCGATCGATGAAATCCAACATTCGCACTCATTTAGAAGTCACTAGACGGTCCACATCGGCTCTTGCCAACCCAAGCAAGTCTTTAAACTTGTTCTTATACCCTTGAGAAGTGGAGGGAATAGCAGGCGAGTGTTCCGGGTCCCAACCACCAATCGCAGCAATTTCTTCGGGAAATGGGCAATGTCGCCTCCAGGGAAGGCAAATACGTGATAATTCGGGTCCCAATAATCAAGACAAGCATCTATAAATGGTTTGACTAACTTGATCAGCTTCAAGCTCAAAAGTGATCCAAAATTATAAGCACCCATGTCGTGTTTCTCCACATTAGAGAACTCATTTGTCCATTCTTTTAGACGAATTTCGAGAGTATTCATGATGTATGCTTATTTTGGGAGCTTTATGTAATAAGACGAAGAGAGACGGAAGAATTATGTGAATAAAACCTCCCTCGACGTCTCTATTTATACTAAAAGCTGTTTCCTAAAATCCGTCAGACGGATGCACCTGGGAACAGCGTAGCACCGCCGCGCCTCTTGAAGGGAAGCGACTCTCTTGCGCGCCTCTTCCGCAGCCTTCTTTCTGTGATTTTCCGCGTTGGATCTTTCCTAAATTCCTCAACGAATAATTTCCAATTCATACGGGTTATTATTTTGGTAAATACGTCAAGTTGCCATATTTTGTGGGCACGTATTTTGAGGCAATATCGACATTTTTGTCATCTTAGCACGCTTATCCATTTCTTTTTTTACATTTTCTTTTGGTGAATCATTTCACCAATTTATTCATTTTCAAACTTATACATTTCTTTTTTAATTTTGTTTTTGGGGAATCATTTCACTCCCATTCCACACTTATATGTTTCTATTTTTTTTCTTTTTTAGGGGGGTAGCCCTCCCTACCGTCCGGTCATTTCTGGGAAATGTTTTGCATTTTTCGCGTTTCCGAGTCATGGTTTTGCGCTAATTTAGGCCATGTGTACAAATTTATGTTCTATGTAAATTTCGGCAGCATGACGGCGCAAACCGTCATCTACCAAACCTGTTCAAAGCTAACCTGCAGGTACAAACAAAGCAACCCAGCAACAAAGGCACTCAGGCCATGATATATACTGTTGGAGTAAGTGTCCCCGACAATAATGCGATCACAATTGTTGATCATATTGATCACATATTTAAATCTCATACCAAGAATACGAAAGGGATGATACATTACATATATAGTCAACTGGTCCACACATATCGGTAATGATTGGCTGGCTAGAGTTTGACATTACTGTCGTGCGACGGTGGTGATCAGTTGATCCTTTGAGGTCACACCTAAAGGACGATTCCCTTAATTGAAAAGGTTAATTAATTGTATACCGATACATATTAATTAATTCCTTAAAATTGAACAAATTATTATCATAAGAGAGAAAATGACATCTTATTATAATGTGATTAAATGAGATTTTATTTAGTAATTTAAGAAGTTATATTACTAAAATTAATCGGTGTTTGCGAAACACGCGAGATGAGAATGATAAGTTAGTTATAATTACAAGATGTTGTAAATTATACTAACTAGTAATTAAATGACCATTTTATGAGAAAGTAATTTTAAATTACTAGTCAATTTGTTAAATATGATTTATTTAATTTGTAAATGATATTTAATTTGTTAAATATGCATTTTAAATTAAAACATGACATAAGACATGTCACATGTCACTTGACATACAATTGTACAATTGACAAAAATAAAATGGACTCCATATTACACTACATAAACCGAAATTGATGGGCAATGTATATAGTTTTGTCTTTTTCCATTTGTCTTATTCTTTTGTCTAAAATGCATGATAGTGACATGACTATGGACAAAAGGCTTACACATTTGTCTTGTGAAGACAAAAAGGAAAAAGAAAAATTGTCCACTACCCAATGGTACCAACCGGTTTTGGTGAGAAAATAAGAGAGGATTTTTCCTCTATTATTCATTATTACATTTTTATGAAAATACCACTCTTTCTCTCTCTTGTTCTTCATAAAAGTCCTTTTTATGAATCTAATTTGTTCATATCAATCACTAATAATACTAGTAGTTGTATATGAGTATTAGTAATCAATTTTAAGGTAAACCACATTACAAATATCTAGTACATATTAGTTTGTGGGATTAAGGGATAGTCTTGGGTGCTACTAATTGGAGGGCTTCTATTTTGAAGTCATGAATGTTCATCCAATATTGGAAAGCTCAAGAACTAACAAGAAGGAGACCTTGTTGGTGCCCATTTGACCGAAATTTAAATGGTGAGAAATTGATTTTCTTATCTCTTCTTATTTAGTTTGCATGCATAAGATTTAAATTAATTTTATGACTAAATTAATTTGTAACATATAATAATATGTTGTATAATGAGATATAGATTTCCAACACGCGGTATCAAGAGCACAAGGTTGTTTGCATGCAAATCGGTTATAGTTTTTCCGAGTTATACGATTAACATATAAAACTCATAAATTTGTGTTATTATGATATATCACGAAATAAAATATGCATGTTAAATTTTCTGATCCTAAAATGTATTTAGGATATTTTGGTTAATTTATGGATTTTTATTGTTCATTTTATATAATATTGGCATTAAAATGTGATTTTTATGATAAAAATGTCATTTTTGGACGAAAATTAGCTAAACTTCGAATTTTTTAGTGGTTTTTGGATATGTTTTCACATATATTATTTTTAAATGATCTGGAAATTTTTAGAATTTTTGGAGTTTTTATGCTCGAAATATGGATTTTTCATGATAAAAATCGGATTTAAATGAAAAAAAGGTTAATATAAGAAATATTTTGAATCTGGTCATAGAAATTTAGTATGTTGTCACATGCAATTTTATAAGATGTATGAAAATAATAGGCTATATTGAAGTCTTTATGCATGATTTATGAATTTTTGATGAAAAATAGCATAAATAGTGACTTAATTAGTGAATAATTGCTAACACATACTTCATGACTAAGGAAAAACGTCACATGTTGCATTTTATTATCTTTTTCAGATCTAAAATTGAAAAGTTGGTGAATATATTTTTTCTCATGTTTTTATGATTATAATTGTTAAATCCGATAAACCGCAACATTGTTTTTCCCGATAATTTTCGAAATTTTTAACCTAAGTTTTTGAACATTATGAGTGTCATGGTATTTTTCCAGAATGTTCATGAGTTTAATTTCAAATTTCAAATTTATTTGAAATTTTTGTGATTTATTTGAAGTTTATAGCTTTTTATTGTAATTTTGAGTCCATAAATGAACAATTTTAAGAAATATAAGTTAATTATAGTCAAATAGTTAGTGGAGACTAATTTTGAGTCCTAAGTTGGTTAGGGTAATTAACTTGTGCATAAATATGATTTTATGTAATTTATGATGATTTTAAAAGGTTGAATCACGCAAATCCGTAAAATCCGTTTAATATACGATATTGGCTCCTTAAAGGCGATTTAGCATAAAATTGGGCATGTTCATACACATTATAATGCTGCATTTTATTTATGATTGTCATAATTTTATTTTATGTAATTTTTGAATTATGTAATTTTACTTAGTATGGCCTTAGTTTTTAATTGGTATTACCCGAAATGTATGGGAATATCGATTCGGTTGTAATTTATTGTGATCTCGTATCACCGTTTTATAATTTAATAGATTTATTTTATTTTAATTACAAATGTATAATAGGAAATTATGTAATTTGTTATGTAATTTATTTATTCCGGAGTTCCTTGAAGACGGAGTCACTCAAGAAGGCGATACATAAAGACGGTGTTACCTCGAGATGCGTGCCAAAACCGAAGTTCAAGGGACCAATGGAGTTGGTTTCCGAATTTGTAATAGTTTATTAGATTTACTATTTTAGGAAGGCCATACTAGGATTTAATTTATGCTTTGCATTTTATTTATATGTCGCATGCATTGCTAAATCGCCATAACTAAAACATGCATTGTCATTTTAATCGAGTTTATCGACCGTGTCAATTATAATTATCGTAGTTCACCGCTTTAGTTCACTTAAAACGTGATAGATAATAAATTGACATGACCTCTCGCTAAAATAATCAATTGAGACATAGCCTTACCAAATAGTAGAAACCATGAAAACCTCTTTCGCGAGGGAGTGCACTCGGCCCTACCGGGGTACAAACCTTGTTACGTAGGGGAAGTGGGTGATAAATGTCTATCCACTGAATTCATGTTGATGAGGGATGAATCGGCCCTACCGTGCCCAAATTGATGTGGATTTGGATCATGGACACATTTATTCGAAATTTGGATTGAGCTCAACGGAAGTATTCGTGACCGTAGTCGCATGTGTTCCGGGCTAAAGATAAATGTTAATGTAATTTTATCGACCAAGAGTTCTAAAAGTAGAATCGATTAAAGTGTTAATCCACCGAGTTATATTGATAAGGGATGAATCGGCCCTACCGTGCCCAAGTTAATATGAATTTGGATATTGGAATCATTTATCATAGTTGGGTAGAGGTCACTATGTAAATGCTTTACTTGTTATTTACAAGTATTAATAAAACGATAAATGTTAAGTTTTTCCACTATTCTGTTATCATATTATTCTATTTCTTTACCACAATTCATATACGATATCATTTCGTTTTTGATTCAAATCTCCATTAAAACATCGTAACTAAAGACAAATATGATTTTTCTTCTAAAACCTCATATTATCCATTGGAAGGATCTCTTGTAAAGAGTATAGATAAAAGTTATTCATTATCAAACATGTTTTTGATTCTTGACTAACACATCTACTTACAATGGATTATTTTTCATATACTTTATTGAATTAAGTACCTTGAAGCGATAAATTGTTTTGGTAATTAGATTTGTCAGAATTCGTAATTGACCAAAATAACGCAACCACTTCAATGAAAGTTTTAAGACTAGAATGATTGAATTGAAGAAGTAATCTTCATAAGATTCAACTTTGCTTCTCTAAGTAAAGACTCTTTGAAATGAGTGGGAGCATTCTCTTAAACCGTTAAGAAAAGGATGAGGTTCAAGAAGTAAAGATTATAATGGAATTGATACAAGGTAATGTTAAAAGTAAAGTTGTTGAGAATAGCGATACTAAACCTATCAATCCCGACCGATAAAATTTCCACTGTCTTAAATTTTAGACACTAGAAAGGAAACTACCCCAAATTATTGAAGAATCAACAAGTTAGTTGTGGGACATCTAATGGGACCTTCTTCTTTAAATGTTTATTTGATTAAACATAAATTTTGCTAGTACTACTTCGTCAATATTAGAAACCAGTGGAGGTTTTCATCATTGCATTCGACACATAAGATGATTAGAATATGACGACTAGCAACAATAATGTCGAGAGATAGAGTAACTGTGTACTCAATCTAGTTTTTGGATTTAAAGTTGTACTTAATTGTGACCATTAAGTGCATAAACTCTAAATGAGAATATAAACTTGTTAAGATACAAAAGAGGTTTCACTTTTGTGACCCTATACACCACGATTTGATGTATGGCTAGCCCATGGTATCAAGGTGAGTATATTCTAAACCAAACTAGAATGATATATCATATAGATGATGCAAGACTCAAATTGGTAACCCAAGATTAAACCTTAGATTCTCGAATGATGAACGCAAAGAGTTATTGATTACTCTTGAAATCATTAGATTGTTAATGGTATATGCGTATCTTGTATTCAAAGCAAGATGTCTCGTGCCTTTTGGTTGAAAAGGAGATCGAGGTTGTAAATCATTGATCCAAAATAGGTTGATCATTTTCTTTTACCAACGATTTAAGTTGACGCTAATATGTTTACTTAATAAGGTAAATAGAGAAATCTTTGAAGAAGTTTGATACCGTCGTTTAGTACCAAAATTAAATTTATAATTCCAAACTAAAACTATAGCTAGTGATAGTAAGGGTCGAACCACAGAGAGACAAGGTTGATTTTGTTTGCTATTTTTCAGACTATAAAAGTAACAATTAATTGGGGGTTTTGAAATTGGTTGGCTAACAGGCTAATTGCAAAAATGAATATTCTTAACAAGATAAAAAAGGGATCGGGAACTTTGGTTCACCATGGCAAATAACAGGTCAGTCAGGCAGCGGAGGTCTTTTAATACGGTCTCAGGGAAGATAAGCTAGTCTTTCGATCAAAGCTCAAATAACCTCACGGTCTAATAATTCCCTAGAATTTATCAAAGCTTTCACTCAAGAGAAATTCTCAATCTAGCGATAAATCAAATTACCAATCTTTCGACCTAGCAAAGAAATCTATCAAAAGATAACAAGACCAATACGGAAGAACTCATGCTACACAACAATCCTAATTTAATACCATGGCTCACCTTATTCCCAATCAAAAGAATTACCTACGCATAATCATAACTACACTAATTGCGAAATTAATAATAAAGAACAATTTTGACATAATGGAATCTAACTAACACAAAGGGGAAGAAATTAATTGCTGAAATTAATTGACGAAACAAGAATCAAAATAACAAGTGAAAATAAGAAAAGAAAGAATTGCATAAAAAGCTTACTAATCGAATTCCAAGAACAAAGTATCTCAATCAAAGGTTTCCGTCTCAACTTAGATCTGAAAACTGAGTTTCTTCAGAATGAAAAGCATAACCTCCAAAAAAATTGCTGCGTTCCACTGATTAAAAGATACTGAAAGTTAATTACAAGTTGGGCTTTTAAAAGTCTAAAACGGAAAATTAAACGTCAGCTCGAAATCAGGTCGATCGATAGTCAAGACGGTCGATCGATCAACATGCGAACAAGAGCTTCGCCGAGCTCCAGGGGTCGATCGATCAAAGGCTTAGTCGATCGATGAAAATCTTTGTGCAAAGTGGCTTCTTGTTGCTTCCAATCAACTCTTCACTCCTTGCACGCATCCCAAGGTGAGTAAATGAACTCTCCTTCCTCTTGGCTTCCTTGAACTTGCTTCCGGAGGACGAACTTGGCTTGATTTAGCCTACTTCCACGCATTCCTACAATAAATCATAGAAAATGCAAAGTAAACCGTTTCGGGAGAAATAGTAGCCTTAAGCTATCAATTATGCATGGAAATACGTGCCAAAACCACAGATAAAGTGTATAGAATATGCACGTATCAAATCTCCCCAAACCAAACCTTGCTTGTCCCCAAGCAAGCACTATGACCCGTATAAAAAACTAAATGGAAAAGAGTACATTTCAGAGCTAACTACAAGTCAATGCCAAACCATTTAATGCCCAAAGTCAACCACTGCAAAGCTTAAATCAAGTGAACAAATTTATGCATATCATAGAATTAAGTCGGGAGTTCGACCTTGCAAGACTCATACAATCGGACTCTCCCGGATCACTCTTCTCTCAGCAAGCAAATGGTAAGATAAAATGTAAAAGAGAGGGAAGAAAAATATAGTCTCTCACCTAGACTGCGACCGACAAAACATGTATGCTTGACTAGCATGAATAATGATTCTATTCACCGTACATACGCATAACCACCGTCAAGGACTATCACATGCCGAACTATTGCAAAATTTGGATATGTGAGGCTAAGTGGTTAAGAAGGGGCAAAACAAATATGGGAAAGTGAAGGTAAGAGCCAAGCTAGTACCTAACGAACCATCTGAAACCGAATCCCGTTCTTACAACTCCATAAAAAAATAACCATGCCTTTACTGACTAGGCAACACAAAAATCCAAACGAACGCCTCCAAATCAAGAGGTAAGCACATGAGGCATGTCTTTATTTCAGCCAAGACTTTATTATTTTCAAGACTCTCTCTTTTTTTTTTTTTTCATTTTTCTATTTCTGTTTCTTTCTTTTTCTTTCATTTTCATTTTTTTTTTTCAAGACCTGAACTGGTGGTCGATCGACCAATGATGGCAGTCGATCGACCACCCTGCACACTCCAGAGCATTCTGCCCAGGTAACAACTTCCTCTTTTTTTTTCATTTTTCTGAATTTTTTTTTTCTTTCAGGCTGAAGTAAATCCTTCACTTCTCAAAAATACCCGCTCCAACATTACAAGAGCGAACCAAAACAGCTTAAGACACCAAATTCCTCTACTACTTCCTAGCTTGGCACAATGGTAGGCTAAGTATGGGGTGTAGTTGAGGGCAACAGGCAATTTTGGCTTATAGTGGAGTTAATGGGGTAAAATGAGAAAGGGGATGATGCAATAATTCTCCAAACATGCAATACCGACCACAAACCAATGCATATAGGCAATAAGCAATCAAAACTCATACACGTGCAAAACATGAAATGAAGGGAGTAACTACTCTCAATCCTAAATTAACCGGTCATAAATGTCACCAGTTATAGGCTCTATATCTCAGAAGGTATAAGTAGTTTGCCAAAAGTAATGAGTCAAGTCTAATTGCCCGAAATGGATTCCATAACAAAATTTGAGATATCGCTTTTAATTCTTGCTAAGCAGCTATGAAAAGGCAAGGAATGGCATATTTGACTAATAGTGCAAAATCATCATTAAAAACTCCAATCCGACTCAACTATATGCAAAAGTAAACGTGATATTTTTGGGGTTTTTTTTTTTTTTTTTTTTGAATGGTGAAAATAAAAACAAATGCAAGCAGAAATGCACTAAACATGTGACTGAAATGCAATAAAAAAGAAACAAATGCAGATGCAAAACAAAAGGCATATGCAAAAACCCTTTCCAAACCAAAACGCACAATGTCCCCATTGTGCTCAACAGCAAATCACCAGCAGAAAAATGGGAGAATAAAAGCATAAAAGGTAAAAAGAAGCGAAAAGAGAAAGGAAAATAACTCACAAAATACGACCTCCCCAAACCAGCCAAAAACGGGGAGGTCACCATCATCTAATCTCCACCCTCGTAGTCATAGTCTCTGTCCTCGTCGGACCCCGACTCACTCTCCTCCTCCTCCTCAGCAGCAGGAGTAGCTCTCCTGGAAGTGGAGGGAGTGGCTCTCCTGGAAGTGGAGGGACCAGTAGTGGTGGTAGTAGGGGGTCTCCTAGCAGCCTGAGGGTAGCCACCCACAGGGGGAACAAAGTAAGAAGGGTGAGCCCAGTCACCCTTTGGAAGCATCCCTCCCCGAGCTAGCTCGTCGTAGACCGGGAACAGCGCGATGGCCGTGTCCAATCTGTGCTCGTTGAAGCTCCTGCACAAATCACCCAAGACACGTGACATTGCCCTCTGGTCCATGACCGGAGGGACAACTAAGGGAGTAGGTGGTCGAAAAGTGGAGGTGCCAGCAGTGGGAGCAGTGGAGGTAGGGGGTGCCTGTGAAGAGGAGGCACGAGCCCTCCTCGAAGTGCTAGCAGAAGGTGTGGCCGCCACCAGAGGAAGCCTGTAACTAGGCAGGGGTGGCCGAGCTGCCCCCTCAACAGTGGTAAGGGGCAGGACAGGAGGGTAGCCCGTGACAGGGATGCGGTCACAAATGAAAGAATCAATCTTCCACCGCATCTGTCTATCGATCCAATAGACACCCCTCGCGTAAGAGAGGTCCATAAAACGCAGCTCGGGGTCAATGGGGTCCTCTTGTCGAGGGAAAAGTAAAACAAGGCGGTTGGCGATACGTGTCACCAAACCGCCACAGGCAATGGTGGTCAAGTTGCCCTCACTTACGATCCCGAAAGTGAGCGGCGGTCAAGTAGGCAATGTTATAGATGCGGGCTCTCCGACGCTCAACGTTCAGATAGCCCGCCAAAATCGACAACTCAATATTATTCACATTATTAGACTCTTTACGGCCAAAAATGGTATTACCCATTAGCCGTAGAAAATAACGAAGAGGGGGCAAGTGGACGGAAGTGCCCGTCCTCCTCGACCCGTAAGTGTCACCGATACAAGACCACATGGTCCGGTGAGTGTCAGAGGGGTCCGAGGTTCTGCCCTCGGAGTAAAGACCCAGAAAACCCGCAAAATCAGCAAGTGTCAGAGAATAATTGACATTAAAAAGGCGAAAGGAAATGCAGGGTTTGGTCTCATCAGCCTCAAAGGCTTCGGAATCAAAAGCGTAAGAGGAAAAGAATTCAAGGGTCAAAACATAATATGTGAACTCAGCCATGTCCACAAGACCTATCATACCCGTCCCATTTAGCAGGGACACGACCGACTCATAACAGCCTAGTTTCTCCAAAGTGTCTTTATGGAGAAACCGGGTGGTGTGACCTTTTATCGAAACAAAGAAGGCGAATTTAGCGCTGAATAGGTTTATCAAAGATAAACTGCGGATAGTCAGGTAGACTATCCGTAGTGGATTCTATCATCAGGGGCGGTCCTCGTTGCCGCTTAGCTGGCCTTTGGCTCGATTGTCCCTCTTGCATTGGCGCTTTTCCCTTTGTCATTGTTATTCCTGCAAAAGAGTCAAATTAGCAACAAACAACCAACTTAAGTTTCAATTTCCAGAAACCCGAATCAAAATCAGACGATCCACGCAAATTAGGGTTTCGAAATTTTTGGGGCAAACTGAAATAACCGTCTCCCAGTTGCTAATTAGTGTCGAAAATCAAAGGGTAAAGGCTAGAATAAGCAATTAAAGTATATAAATGACCAGAAATCACACCCTAAAATCGTTTTCCCCAAATCGATTTTTTCGTCTCAAGGGCACATTACTCGAAGATTTTGCATGGAACTTCGGCAAAACTCGAATAAAAAGCATAAAGATAAGATTAGAAACATACCTTGATGATTTCTTTGAAGATTGAAACAAGAAAGGCAGAGAATGAGGCGGATTTGCAGTTGAAAACGCGAAAAAGGGAGAGGATATAGGGTTTGCTCTTTTCTGATTTTGGGAAAAATGAAAGAATGAGAAAATAAGGATAGAAACTTCCCTTATCACCGCCTCGAACTCGGGATGGTCGATCGACCGAGTTTACTCGGTCGATCGATGATCCTTCATTATCGTGGCTTCGGACTCTCCTTGGTGGTCGATCGACTATGTGATTGTCGATCGACCACTTCCCTATGCACAGTAGCCTCTGTTCTCCTCGCTTCAGTCGATCGACTGAACCTCCAAGTCGATCGACTGTTTGAACTGGCAATTGGAATTAAATTCGTCAAAATTCATTTTGCCATCATAACTTCCTGTCTTTCTCTCGCAAAAATCCAGTAAACCACTTACGCACTTTGCATAAAATAAATTCCTGCAGAAATTATCAAAGGCGTACAATTTTCCCAAACCAAGAAATTGCAAATGCATGAAAATAAAGGAATCAAAACAAGAAAACTTAGAATGCAAATTGAATGAAGTAACAAATTAGAAATCCTAAATTACAAAAAAGATACAACTGGGTTGCCTCCCAGTTAGCGCTGGTTTAAGGGGTCCCGCACGACCCTTTTACCTCACTTCTCATCATCTGATAGCGGATCGAAGTACAAAACCTCGACCTTCCCAACATATGCATCTGATCCATGATAGTGCTTCACATATTGGCCATTTACCTTGAACCTTTCTCCAGCAAAGGTCTCCAATTCAACAGATCCGAACTTTGTGACAATTTGTGACCGTATAGGGGCGGTCCCTGGATTTCACTTACCAGGAAATAAACGGATACGGGCGTTAAAAAGAAGTACCTTATCGCCAATATGGAACTCGCGCTTTATGATTCTCTTGTCGTGCCGCCGCTTTGATTTCTCCTTGTAGATCCTTGCATTGTCATAGGCTATGACCTAAATTCCTCTAGCTCATTCAAATTTGTGTCATGCGTTTCTCACGAGAGAGGTTAGGATCCAAATTCAAATCACAAATAGCCCACCAAGACTTACGCTCTAACTCAACAGGTAAATGACATGTCTTACCATAGATCAATCGGTATGGTGACATCCCGATTGGCGTTTTAAACGCGGTTCTATAAGCCCATAAGACATCAGCTAACTTGAGACTCCAGTCTTTCCGTGATTTAGAAACAACTTTAGCTAAAACTTCTTTCAATTCTCTGTTAGAAACTTCAACTTTGACCACTAGTTTGGCGATGATACCCCAAACCTCTACGATGTTGGACACCGAATTTAGTCAATAAAGCACTAAGTTGTTTCTCTTTAAAATGCATTCCCCTATCGCTAATGACAACCCGAGGGACACCAAAACGAGGGAAAATAATCTTTTTAAACAATTTAATCACGGCCTTTGCATCGCAATGGGGAGTAGCAATAGCTTCCACCCATTTGGATACATAATCTACTGACTACGAGGATATATTTATTACCTTGACTGCTCGGAAAAGGTCCTTGATAATCAATGCCCCAGACATCGAAAATCTCGACCTCAAGAATGCCTACCTGTGGCATCTCATGTCTCTTGTAAATATTCCCCGATCTTTGACAAGCATCGCATTCAAAGAACAAATGCGACAATCTGCATGCAAAGTTGGCCAATAGAAACAGTTGAGTACCTTAGCTACGGTCTGGACGGACCGTGATGACCACCATAAGCGAGAAGAGTGGCAAGCCTCTAGGATATCCTTCACCTCCCACTGAGGTACGCATCTCCGGATGAGACCGTCTGCATATTCCTTGAAAACATAAGGATCATCCCAAAAATACTGTCTAGCATCATAGGCAAACCGCTTCTTCTGCTGCCATGAAAGCTCGGGTGGTATCCTACATCACAAACAAAGTTAGCAAAATCAAGCAAACCACAGAGGTGGATAAGACCCTGAAGTAGTAATAGCTAACAAACTCTCATCGGGAAAAGAATCATTAATAGGCAATAAATCCTCCCTTTCTCGGCGGAGACGAGATAGGTGGTCGGCTACCACATTTCTCGCTCCTTTCTTATCTCGATCTCCAAATCAAACTCCTGCAAAAGGAGTATCCACCTCAAAAGCCTCGGCCGCATATTTCTTAATAAAAAGAGTCTTCAACGCTGCATGATCAGTATAAACAATAACCTTAGAACCTAACAAATAAGACCGAAATTTGTCTAAGGCAAAAACAACAGCTAGAAACTCTTTCTCAGTGGTAAAATAGTTGACTTGAGCCTCATCCAGAGTTCGGCTCGCATAGTATATGGCATTCAAAGCTTTATTCTTTATTTGTCCCAGGACTCGCACCGATAGCATAATCGCTGGCATCACACATGATCTCAAATGGGAGGTCCCAATCAGGTAATTTGAATGATTGCGCGAGAAACTAGGGCCTCCTTTAACCTTTTGAAGGCGACATGGCACTCATCAGTAAATTCAAAGACAACATCTTTAAGAAGCAATTGTGTAAGTGGTTTAGCAATTTTTGAAAAATCCTTAATGAAACGCCGGTAGAAACCAGCGTGACCTAGGAAACTCCTCACTCCTTTAACATTCACGGGAGGAGGTAATTGCTCAATCACCTGCACCTTTGCCTTGTCAACATGTATACCTTTATCGAAATCGATGCCCTAACACAACTCCCTCATTGACCATAAACCGACACTTTTCCCGATTTAAAACAAGATTAACATCTATACAACATTTGCATGACTTTATCAAGGTTAGCTAAACAACGATCAAAGTCATCGCCATAAACCGAGAAATCATCCATGAATACTTCCATAATATTCTCTATATAATCAGAAAAAATCCCCATCATGCACCTCAGAAAGGTAGCAGGGGCGTTTACAATCCGAAAGGCATTCTACGATACGCAAAAAACACCCCGTGGACAAGTAAAAGTAGTCTTACTCGATCGTCCAGGATGAATAGGGATCGAAAGAACCCTGAATATCCGTCTAGAAAACAGAAAAATTTGTTAGAAGCAAGTCTTTCAGTCATTTGGTCAACAAAAGGGAGGGGGAAATGGTCTTTCTTGGTGGCGGCATTCAACTGTCTATAATCAATGCACATCCGCCACCCCGTCACTACTCGAGTTGGTATTAATTCATTTTTATCATTTTTAACCACGGTAGTCCCTCCTTTCTTCGGGACCACCTGAACTGGGCTAACCCACTTGGAGTTGCCAACTGTATAAATAATACCTGCATCAAGTAGTTTCATCACCTCGGCCATAACAACTTCCTGCATCTTTGGGTTCAACTTGCGTTGACCATGTCTATAAGGCTTGTGGCCTTCTTCCAACTCTATCCTGTGCATACGGACATCGTGGGTGATGCCCTTAATGTTCCAGAGTAACCCAAAGCCTTCTGTTTTTCTTAAGTACACACATCAAAGCAGAGGCATAGTGGTCATCGTTAAGCTTAGAGCTAACAATAGTCGGGTCTCGCTCCGTATCATCTAGAAAAACATACTTAAGATTAGGAGGAAGTGGCTTACGCTCCGGTACCTTTACCTCTACAGCATAGACAGAATCAGCTTCAATGGTGTAGCAAGTGTTCACCAAGTTATCGTTGGCCAGGCTCAAAAGCATCTCATCTATTTCTTCATTGAGCTTGTAGCTCTCCATTGAGGCAACCAAAGCATCTGGCTCCTCAACATTCTCCACTGTATTACCTGCACACTCATCTAAATAGGTTAGATCAGCTAAGGGATCCTTGGCTAAGGATTCCCTCCAATTACAAGTAACAATCCTGTCAACAACATCAATAGAATAACACGTATCCTCATCAGCAGGTTCAGTTGCCTTGTGAGCAAGACTGAACTCAATGGTGTCATCCCCTACCTCTAAGGTGATGGTTCCGCGTTTGACATCTATCATGACCCCGTTTGTATGTAAGAACGGTCCGCCTAAAATAATAGGTATCTGACTATCCTCTGCAATGTCCAAAACAACGAAATCGACAGGAATAAAAAACTTACCCACTCGAACGGGTACATCCTCTAGAACACCTATAGGTCTCTGAGTCGATCTATTTGCCATTTGAACGGTAATATCGGTCACCTTAAGTCTACCAATGTTTAACCTTTCGCAAACAGAATACGGCATGACACTAACACTGGCCCCTAAGTCACAAAGGGCCTTTCCAATTACGTGGTTACCTATAGTGCAAGGAATTGAAAAACTACCCGGGTTCTTTAATTTAAGTGGCACATTAACTTGTGAAAGAACATTACATTCCTCCACAAACGCAACATTACCATCATCACGAAAATTTCTCTTACGATTCAAAATATCTTTCATAAATTTAGCGTAAGAGGGTACTTGGGTAATTAAATCAGTGAAAGGAACCGTTACCTCGAGATTCTGAACCATCTCCAGAAACTTACCAAACTTACGCTCCAGCTTGGTAGCCTTCAAACGCTCCGGATACGGGACTGCAACACTGGCCGTAGGATCAGTAACCTTCGGCTTCCGTAGGTTTAAAACCCCCGTCAAATCATCAATGAGTGATGAATCATGCAAACTAGTTGACGGATTTGCATCCGCTCACGGAGATCCAATCGATCGACCTGGTATGGGTGGTCGATCGACCAAGTAAGCCGGGCGTGAACAGTTCTGTCGTAATTAACGTCATCAGGTATCTCAGTCGATCGACTGAGTATGTTGGTCGATCGACTGGATGTGCTAGGTGTGAATAGTTTCTGACCAGAAACTATTTTGTCTGACAATTCAGTCGATCGACAGGGAATGTTGGTCGATCGACCAACAGTACTGGCATTCAGACTCGTTTTTGCATCAGAATTCAAACAAGCTTCTTCACCATTTCCCGAGTCTTCCTTTGGCTTGTCGGGACTTTCATAAGAAAGGCCACTTCTGAGATTGATGGCATTGATCGTCTCAACCGGCCCTTCACATTTGCTTGAAGAATTAGCGGCTTGATTAGCCTCCATGTTCTCCAATTGTTTCACAAAATTCCGTGAGGACTCAATCCCATTTGCTTCCATATTCGCCACTTGAACTTGAACCAAAAGGAGTTGGACCATCTCTCTTAACTTCTCGATCTCATCCGAGTTTTGAACAGAATCTCGACTTTCTCCTTGGAAGCTTGAAATCTCGAGCTTCTCGAGACGGGTAGAAATGGAAGTCATAAGTGTCATAACGGCAGTCATTTCTTCACTTTGCTTTCGTGACTTTCCACGTGAACTTCCAAACTCGGCTTTATGGACTGCCATCTCCTCAATGGTGTTCCAACCTTTACTTTGACCGGTATTATTTTGGAACCTACCATTAGCAAATTGCATCCAAAATGACCTTGTAATCATCATATAAAGCATTGTAAAATAGGTTGCAAAGATACCATTCATTCTTTGGAAACCATGATGAGGGACACTCGGACCAAACTTTTGAAACGTCCCCATGCTTCACAAAAATCTTCGTCGGCTCCTTGCTGAAAACTCGTGATTTTACTCTTCAAGGCATCAGTCTTCGAAAGCGGGAAGTACTTCTTGTAGAAGGCTAATGCTAAAGATGTCCAATCAGTGACTCCTGCTGCGACCCTATCGAGGTAGCGGTACCAATCTCGCGCCGAGTCCTTCAAGGAGTATAAGAACATAAACCCCTTTACTTCATCTTGAGTTACCCCATCCGGTATAGGTATTGAACAGCAATAGTCCATGAAAATTTCCATATGTTTCAAGGGGTCTTCATCGTGAGACCAGCTGAACCGATTCCGTTCCACTAAATCAATATAAGAGGAACGAAACTCGAATTTACCGGTAGAAGGGGTAGGTAACTGTTGCCCCTTTGGAAGGTGGTGCTCCTTTGGCTGAAAATTATCATATATCGTAGCCATAACTTCCAAAATGAGAGTACTCATGTCTTCCTCTCAAAAACCTGTCTTCTAACTGTACAAAAGCAAAACTAGAAGCAAAGGTAAGCAACGGTCTCAAGGAACAAAAGTTCCTTGAGACAAGGAAAATAAACTAAAATAAAGCAAACAGAATTACACCGTCTCCCCGACAACGGCGCCAAAATTTGATACCGTCGTTTAGTACCAAAATTAAATTTATAATTCCAAACTAAAACTATAGCTAGTGATAGTAAGGGTCGAACCACAGAGAGACAAGGTTGATTTTGTTTGCTATTTTTCAGTCTATAAAAGTAACAATTAATTGGGGGTTTTGAAATTGGTTGGCTAACAGGCTAATTGCAAAAATGAATATTCTTAACAAGATAAAAAAGGGATCGGGAACTTTGGTTCACCATGGCAAATAACAGGTCAGTCAGGCAGCGGAGGTCTTTTAATACGGTCTCAGGGAAGATAAGCTAGTCTTTCGATCAAAGCTCAAATAACCTCACGGTCTAATAATTCCCTAGAATTTATCAAAGCTTTCACTCAAGAGAAATTCTCAATCTAGCGATAAATCAAATTACCAATCTTTCGACCTAGCAAAGAAATCTATCAAAAGATAACAAGACCAATACGGAAGAACTCATGCTACACAACAATCCTAATTTAATACCATGGCTCACCTTATTCCCAATCAAAAGAATTACCTACGCATAATCATAACTACACTAATTGCGAAACTAATAATAAAGAACAATTTTGACATAATGGAATCTAACTAACACAAAGGGGAAGAAATTAATTGCTGAAATTAATTGACGAAACAAGGATTAAAATAACAAGTGAAAATAAGAAAAGAAAGAATTGCATAAAAAGCTTACTAATCGAATTCCAAGAACAAAGTATCTCAATCAAAGGTTTCCGTCTCAACTTAGATCTGAAAACTGAGTTTCTTCAGAATGAAAAGCATAACCTCCAAAAAAATTGCTGCGTTCCACTGATTAAAAGATACTGAAAGTTAATTACAAGTTGGGCTTTTAAAAGTCTAAAACGGAAAATTAAACGTCACTCGAAATCGGTCAATCGGTAGTCAAGACGGTCGATCGATCGAACATGCGAAAAAGAGTAGCTTTCGTCCCGAGCTCCAGGGGTCGATCGACTGAAAGGCTTAGTCGATCGACTGAAAATGCTGTGCAGTGGCTTCTTGTTGCTTCCAATCAACTCTTCACTCCTTGCACGCATCCCAAGGTGAGTAAATAAACTCTCCTTCCTCTTGGCTTCCTTAAACTTGCTTCCGGAGGACGAACTTGGCTTGATTTAGCCTACTTCCACGCATTCCTACAATAAATCATATAAAATGCAAAGTAAACCGTTTCGGGAGAAATAGTAGCCTTAAGCTATCAATTATGCATGGAAATACGTGCCAAAACCACAGATAAAGTGTATAGAATATGCACGTATCAAAGTTCAAAGTGTTTAAGGAATCACGATTTAGTCGTGATGGGATTATCAAAGTGAAGACTTTGATATAAGCCAAAGGAAATGTGATATAGTATCACAAATTAATCTCTCTTAACACACATTATGGGATAATGTGTGGTTGGATAAGAAACCAAACGCTATTCGATATGGTTTGGACTTCAATCAAGTTACTTTGAGTAACTTGATCCTTTTGGGGATTTTATCATTTTGTCTAACTTATTTTTTCCATTAAATCTAAAACAAATCATATGAGATATGAAATGGTAGGGTACGATGTTTGTAAGTTTTCACAAGGAACAAATGCTCATTTTTCCCCTTCAATTATCACGAGAACGACGGGATTGCGGCTCGTGAAGCTGTCTTTCTAGAATACAAGTTTATTCCTAGAAGACAGAGTGGGAGAAATTATTCAAGAAGCGAAGCCACAAAGAATGTTATGTCGCAAGAAACTGGTCTTTCTTGGCTACATGAGACGTTTTGTGTAAGACATTGTTTCTTCAAAACCTAGGAAGTTAAAGATGATGAATTCATGTTTCTTTTAAGAAAGTAAAGAGCTTACAACTTACAAAGAAATTGTTTGATTCAAGTTGATTAATTCTGGAAAGTAATGAACATATGACTTACATGAGAGTGTTTAAGTCACAACTCAATACAAGGCTTAGAGCCATGAAAATCCGAAATTAAAGGCTTGATTAGTGACAAAGAGTTTTGCACTAATAAAGAGAGATTTCAATGCTTGGTTGGTGGCAAAGTGTTTTGCACTAGTTGAAATGCTTAAGTCTATTTGGATCATCTTAGGGATTGTGTTTCATTATGAGGATATACATACAACAAGTGAATCTAAAACCCACTTCTTCAAAAGAAGGAATGTATTCAATACATGTCATGAGTTTTGTAGATTCTTGCAATCCTAAGATAATGTGGAACTTAAGAGAGGGTCTTAAGTAGGACATCAATGAGTTGGAATCAATGTTTTGATCATGTTATAAAACTTTTCTCGATAAGTCGAGAAGTTGTGTTTATACATGGAGTTTAGTGGGAGTTACGGAAATTTTAATTAGTCTTATATGTGGATGTCATATTGATCATTGTGAATGATTTAAGACTTGGAGAAATATAATACATCTAAATATCCAGATTTATGTAGATAAATCCACATGATATTAGCGTCAAATAAGAAGTCTTATGTTGATAAGATTCATGACTAGTTCAATCAAATTGAACATATTTGATTGATTCCGTTTGCTTCCGCTGCCGAATCAATTAAATAGGAAATGATGTATAACACTTCATATACTTTGAGTATGATGAATTGTTTCAAATCAAATTTAAGTAATCATTACCATGTAAGCCATAAAGATTCACCTTAAGTGCTTGCAGAAGCATTAAGAATATAATGCAAAGTGTTTTTGATGCAATTTTGTGTAAGGGTGTTACACAAGTGACAATTGACAATTGATATTGCGCATGGTTTCCGACAAAACCATAATCAAAACACATTAGGATGGTTAAGATACCATTGTGGCTATGTTATTTAAGAAATAGATTTTCTAGAATCTTTCTAGGCAATAAAGAACAATGAGAAATATTTACAACGGAAATTGAGTACCCTTGCAATCTTGGGATGTGCAAGAAGGATGAGTCCCGAACACTGTGAAAACAGTGGGAGCTATTCTAAGGCGAGAAGGCCTATGTCTTGATTGGATCTCGACACGTACTCAGAAAGTTTTGTAATGCAAATGTATACATTACAAAGGAAAACGAGTATGTAGTAAGGTTGAGTTAGGTACAGGAAGTTGATAAAACCTACTAACCAAAGCCTTTTCGTAGGCTTAACATGATGCGTCATGTCATTTCAATTGGATTGAGATTAATAACTACATAAAAGATCAAATTAGATTATAGAATATGAAGTAGTAATCAGGCATTGACTATTCATATGTGATAATCGCATTTGTCGTTCGATTTTTGCTCTAAAACTCTTTTATTATACTTTGTTACATCCAAACGGGTTGTATGACGATATTGAACCCCGTTAAAGTGAACCCGGATTAACATTGTATTTGCCCATAGTCACTTGTATGAGGTGACGTCTCGAAGTGACTAGAGTGTGATGCAATTGATGGCAAGTTCAAGTGCCATAGAGTCATGTGAGATGACTAGTCGATCACATAGGCAGACTGTTAGGAACACTTTGTCGGGCAGTGACCGCTTATAGAGTTCTGGCAAATTTATATATCCTGGTCGTGGCGAGAGCTACTATAGTATTCTAATGAGTCGATTCATTTGACTAAAGACTGTTCGCCTAAGATGGCACAGTTTCAGATTAACTTTGATTTGTGTTACTACGACCTTCGTAAATGGGGTCAAATGGGCATATTTTGGGTTATGATGGCTATGGCTAGTCGAAGGGAATAAGTGCGATATGAATTGTCCACCCCTTTGTCAGGGTTAAAACAATATCTCAGGACCACTCGAGGAGTAATGAACTGGAAATGCGTGGCCACGCTCGGATGGTATCTATGGTACATAACTCTGGCCAATCAGTTATTCTCCAGATCGAGGAAACCACTCTCGATATGATCACTTGCAAGTACGACCTGAAAGACACCTTGCATTGAGTGGGAGATAGTAATAGGACAAGAGAATTGGTGACGCACACTTGTCGAGGACAAGTGGGAGATTGTTGGAGTAAGTGTCCCCGACAATAATGCGATCACAATTGTTGATCATATTGATCACATATTTAAATCTCATACCCAGAATACGAAAGGGATGATACATTACATATATAGTCAACTGGTCCACACATATCAGTAATGATTGGCTGGATTGAGTTTGACATTCTTGTCGTCTTGACGGTGGTGATCGATTGATCCTTGAGGTCACACCTAAAGGACGATTCCCTTAATTGAAAAGGTTAATTAATTGTATACCGTCTGATTAATTAATTCCTTAAAATTGAACAAATTATTATCATAAGAGAGAAAATGACATCTTATTATAATGTGATTAAATGAGATTTTATTTAGTAATTTAAGAAGTTATATTACTAAAATTAATCGGTGTTTGCGAAACACGCGAGATGAGAATGATAAGTTAGTTATAATTACAAGATGTTGTAAATTATACTAACTGGTAATTAAATGACCATTTTATGAGAAAGTAATTTTAAATTACTAGTCAATTTGTTAAATATGATTTATTTAATTTGTTAATTATGCATTTTAAATTAAAACATGACATAAGACATGTCACATGTCACTTGACATACAATTGTACAATTGACAAAAATAAAATGGACTCCATATTACACTACATAAACCGAAATTGATGGGCAATGTATATAGTTTTGTCTTTTTTCATTTGTCTTATTCTTTTGTCTAAAATGCATGATAGTGACATGACTATGGATAAAAGGCTTACACATTTGTCTTGTGAAGACAAAAAGGAAAAAGAAAAATTGTCCACTACTCAATGGTACCAACCGGTTTTGGTGAGAAAATAAGAGAGGATTTTTCCTCTATTATTCATTCTTACATTTTTATGAAAATACCACTCTTTCTCTCTCTTGTTCTTCATAAAAGTCCTTTTTATGAATCTAATTTGTTTATATCAATCACTAATAATACTAGTAGTAGTATATGAGTATTAGTAATCAATTTTAAGGTAAACCACATTACAAATATATAGTACATATTAGTTTGTGGGATTAAGGGATAGTCTTGGGTGCTACTAATTGAAGGGCTTCTATTTTGAAGTCATGAATGTTCATCCAATATTGGAAAGTTAAGAACTAACAAGAAGGAGATCTTGTTGGTGCCCATTTGACCGAAATTTAAATGGTGAGAAATTGATTTTCTTATCTCTTCTTATTTAGTTTGCATGCATAAGATTTAAATTAATTTTATGACTAAATTAATTTGTAACATATAAGAATATGTTGTATAATGAGATATAGATTTCCAACATATACAACCAAGAGAGGACATGTACACCAAACTGGGGGCTCGAGCCCCAAAACAAAGTCTGAATGTCCAAAATGTAGGTCCCAAAAATGTACAAATGTACAAAACACAGCAAAACAAGAAACAACAAAAAAGCTACTGCTGGTCACCGTCTAGCTCAGCCACTCTCGCCTCGAGAGCAGCAACTTCGGCATCGCAGACCTCGAGCTCCCTCAGCAGGCGAGCTGTCTCCTCCCGGGACTGGGCAAGCTCTCGCTCCAGCTCGCGCTCCCTCTGCAAACAACAAGAATTGGCTCATGTCAATCATTTCAAACATAAGGAAGATTAGAAAAATTCGAAAATGAAGTAATCGGAAGGTTCATACCTGACGTCCTCGGCCGCCAACAAGTGCCTCGATGGCAGTAGCCCGTAGCCGGTTGGCTACCCTCCATAAAGCCACGAACCGGGATGGCGCAACCTGCATTTCAAAAGAAAAGATTCTTAATGATTGGACAAACTCAGGCAAATGTGTTCTTACACAAAATTAAGCCAGGTCAGCCTCCCTCTCAGCCTCAGAAGGCTCCCTAAACATCGTCCGAGGAGGATCGATAGGAACCGTCAAGATATCCCGAGAGCATTGACGAGCCAAGCACTCACCCAAGTACCACACAGGACCCATCGACGTCCTCATCAGCAACCGGCTCGAGCTCCTAGGTCGAAGGACCTCAGCCACAAAGGGAGGAGTGCCAGCGTACTCCACCCATGGCCTGGGCACCCACTAAGAAAAGTAAACGAAGGGGCATTCTTATGATCAGTTCTTAAAAAGTAATAAAAAACGAACGAAAGTGAAGTACTCACGCCATCCAACTAAATAGCCTTCACCTCCCGCCGACAGACGTCGTGGAAGGAATGCCGGCTCCTCGTATGGCACATCACCCAATCCCGCACAACGGGATATGCCTTCTCCACCGGCTTCGTCCTCTTGGGCGCGAGGCCCGGAAAGTAGGAGTACACCCACGCCTGTAAAACAAGATAGTCAATAACGATCTTTCAGAAAAGGAAATGATCTTTCATGAAATGAAATGAAGGTTCATACCTCCAACAGCAGTCCAGGGCCGACAGCAGCAGGAGAAGTCCCCTTCTCTATCAACTCCGGACGAACCATGGCCCTCATAAAGCGAATGAGGACCACAAAACCCGCAGTGACCCAGTCCCAACGGCCTAGGTCACTCAGGTCAGAAAGAAAGGGAAGGAGCTTCGTCGAAAGCCTCTCTCCCTTGTCTCCGAGGTAGATCGAAGACAGAAACCACCAGAGCCGGACCCTCTGCTCTGCAGTGCAGGGAGGAGGAACCGTCTCCCTCCCCTCGATCACCACTGACGCCGGGGTCTTCCCCGCAAAGTAGTCCCGAACGTAAGAACTAGGCACCAAACCAGGTACCACAGCCGCCTTCGGCGCCAAGTTCTAGCCGATCAACCTTCTATTCTCAGCCGAGTCAACCCTCATAGCTGTCTCTGGCCACTCCACCACCTCAGTCCCACACGACAGACCAGAAATCATGCCGTAGTCCTCTCACGTGACCCCCACCTCGCCAAAAGGCATGTGAAACGTGGAGGTCGTGTCCCAAAACCGGTCCAAGAAGGCTCGGACGGGACTGAGGTTAGCCCAAAGCTTCCTCCTCGCAATATCCCTCCAAGCCTGCACCCAAGCAACGAACACTCCTCGCTCGATCATGGCTCGCTCCTCCGCCGACAGCCTCTCGTAGCATCCCATCGCCGTCGTGTAGCTCGAGAACGATCTGATATTCCCGGCCTCCTGTGTTGATTCGAAACAAAAGCTATATTTAGCTCAGATGAAGAAGAAAAGGAATGACAACAGAAATGAAAGAAGATGAATTAAGAGCGATGAATTCGATTTACCAAGCTCTTCACCGCCCTGTAGGACAGGTGACACTCCGCAGCCCAAAGCAGGTGCCTACTATCCCAGGTCTCAGCCCACACAGGTGCTCCCCTCAGCTGGCGACTACCCCGTCCAACGTTGGCCCGTCTCGGGGCCTCCTCCTTCTCAACAACCTCCTCCTCAAGGACCTCGTCCTCAGCAGCCGTCACCGCAGTAGTGAAAGCCTGCTATAACGCCTCCTCAAGCATCTGAGAAGGGTCAATAGCAGTGTCCACGTCTATGGAACCCCTCCCGGATATAGAAGCCTCGCCGCCTGCAAAATTAAAGTGAATTTAGGCCGCGTCAAGTGACGACAAGCCTTAATTAGGGGATTTTCGAGTTTTCGGAGCTCCGAAATCGCTCTTTTCTCGCCATCCTTGGCAATTTTCCCACAAACCCGTCCGCTCATGTGGTAATTTGGGTCAAGTCAAGCTTAAGTTGAAGCCTAGTCATGGGTTCGAGTCGGAATTTCGACAGCATTTCGTTATAACGACGATTATGCCCTTGGAAGTGTCCTGAAAAAGCTGTCACAAATCAAAATTCTGAGATGGTAGGAAGTTTACCCATCATGTAAGGATTCCAAATACCAAGTTTCGCCACAAATGGGCAATCCTAAGGCTATTTTCGAATCGATTTACGGTTTAGCTGTGAAACCGTCACAATTTCACTCAAACGCTCAAAACTCAATGAAAACTCGAAACAAATACATGGTTATGATCCTTATACTACCAATTAACCATTTACAAAGTCAATTTTGCAAGGTAAAATTATTTGAGGGAAAAGCCCCAAATTTTCGACTAATTAGGGTCGAAAACCCTAATTTTGTCGGTCCCATTTGATCAAACGGAAGATAAATGCAAGATTGATACACATACCTCGATTAGTCATGGCAAATGCAAGCTTTTAGATTAAATTTTGACGGAAATGGTTGGAATTTAAGAGAGAAATTAAGGATTTATATTTCGAAATAATGAAACAAACCCCTCTATTTCATCGGGTTTTTACGCAGGAAAGCCACGCTCAGGAAAACACGCAGCAGGTGCTGCGCCTCTTCCAAGGGACACAGCTCTTGCTGAGCCTCTTCCTCAGTTTCCCTCCATAGGAATTTTCGAACATTCGTTATAAGTTCGTTATTTGTGGGCTCATCTTTGGTGCGCCTCTTCCTCGATGCCATATCACATATTTGGTCCGTTCGACGTATATTCTTTGCCCGGATCCGTATTTCTAAGCCAACAGCGAACTATCGCCTTATGTTCTACCATGACCTCGCTTGTCACAACGAGCAGTTCTTCTTTAACAGGTGTTTCAACACGCCTTTATTATGTTCCCCCAGCGAGAGTACACGGATATACATTCCCTCTCGAGACATGGAGATCAACATCGACCCCAAAATCTTCCGAAGTTTGTTTGAAGCCGACCACAAGCAGATTTCTCCCAGCAGTTCCAGACTATGTCCTGCTGTCTTCTCCCAATATCGCGTTTTGTTTCCCATGGAGTTTCAAGGAATTTCAGGTATGGTCTCTTCTTATGGCTGACGAGCTTCCTTACGTAGTCTAATGGACTTAAACGACCCTCCCCGATAGTCGACAGACTCTAAAATGTTCCCGACGACAGGTCATTGGTTCAGACCCCTTGATCCGCCTCGCGTCGCCATAGTCGTCAGGAAGCAAAACAAGATTAATCCGTTATTCCATAACCAAAACACGGAAATCTTTCTTCCGCAGGAGGAAACCACATGGGAAAGGACGCAGCAAGTGCTGCGCCTCTTCCAAGAGACGCAGTGCCTGCTGCGCCTCTTCCCAAGTCCTTTTTTACGTTCTTTGAGTATCTTTTAATATCTTTTCGAGATTCACTTCCAAAGTTTCTACGAAAAAACCCTACTTCCTCCGTGTGATTAGTATAAATAGAGACCTTCGGTCTCATATATTTCCGACGCCAGTGTCCGCCCTTCTCTTCTCCCTTTGCATTCTCGACCACGTTCTTACTTTTTGGCGTCTACGTGCTTGAACTTTCGACCACGTAACGTCGGATCTTTCTGAGTACCAGCCTCGTTTTGCATGACCGACCAATTTGACCAACTCCACATAATCAACTTTAATCAACTTTATTCGTTTTCTTCTTAGAGGGCACTTTCGTCTACATTCGAGTCGAGCATCACTAAACGTTAACTTAGTTCATCTCGTTTCGTCAAACATGTAAGTCTGAGGGTGTAAATCCTTCTTTTATTTATTGTTCTTTATTTATTGTAATCACAATTGTAAGATTTATGTCGAAAACACGCTTAAAACCGATTTATAAAACCATGTTTTAAAACCCTTTTTATGGATTATCAGGAAACAAACGTCGAGAAAGGACGCAGCAACTGCTGCGCCTCTTCGAAGGGACGCAGTACCTGCTGCGCCTCTTCGTGAGGCTGCCGCAGTTCCTGCTTCCTTTCTTCTTCCTTCGTCTTTTGTCAATTCGTTTGTTTTTATTTTGCTTTCGTTTGTTCTTTGATTCTTTGATATAATAATTGGAGTATAATAATTCTAACATGTAAATAATTCATTTTTGATTAATTCGTCATTAAATCCCAACTTAAATCCCTTATAATTCATATTTGTGGGTTTTCGTCATTAAAGTCAATCCGGTTGTTGGAGATTCGATTCATTAATATTGAGTCTCTGGAATTCGACCTTTGATATATTTCATCTGTTATTTATCATATCCATCACTAATTCGTCATTAATAGTTTGTTTAACCTAATTAATTTATCATTAATAATCTTATTAATCTTGTAATTAATTCGTAATAATTAGTTTTTATTCGTGTTTTATCGTTCTTATGACCTCGATCACATGTAAATAATATGTTAATCACTTTCATCCGAGTCAATTATTCATAATTGATCATTTAAATCACCAACGAATATTAACAATTTGCAATTTCGGCTTCACAGCCAGAACTGAGGCAAGGAACGGACGCAGCAACTGCTGCGCCTCTTCCAAGGGACGCAGCTCTGCTGCGCCTCTTCCTGGTTGATTTCTGTCTCTGAACTTCCGTTTTGCCTTGACCTAGTTTATTAATTTACGTATTAATTAACTATTGATCGTATTATCACCCTAATTCCTGTTCGTTAATTTATTTATTTATTCTTTCTCAAATTATCTGTTTTGAAAGTATTTTCGACATAAATCATTAATCCATTGTAATTATTATAATTTTCATTATTGTATTTATTATTGTATTTCTTTTATTGTATCACTTGTATGCTTTCACATGTAATCAATTTTAAATCCCAATTTGACCCAATTGTATGATTAAATTACGTGTTAACCGACTTAGTTAATTCTCAAATGCTAGGATTAATCTAATGGATGTTGCATTGCATGCATATAAATCGACAACATATCGAGTATAAATAACTTCCCTAATCATTAGTAGAGGCCGCTATCGAGGCGGGCGGGATTAGGTGTTCGATCAAAAGAGCTTCCTAATACGTACCCTCACCCCTTACTCCAGATCTCCGTGAACATCCGTGTTCATTGACATCCACGAGAGTCATTCTAGACATAGAATGCTAAGGGTAACGAGTTCTTGGTGTTCATGTCACTACTTTGTGTCTTGACATGGCACGAGGTATTCGAACGGTTTCCAATTTTCCACAATAAATTGGTGACGACTCCACAAATGCAAACGCTTGTTCCCAACGCCCCCGTGGGCCCGCGTCCACACCTTGTATCCTAATGCTTGAAAATATGTGGAATTAAGCTCCTTAAAGCTTATGTACCTACAAAAAATAATAGAACATGCAAAAGCAACTAGAAATACAATATTAGCTCAAAACCACTAAGGTTAGTGCATAATGTCATACAAAATGGAGCTAAAATAAGGAGATAAAGTCTATATAAAATGGACTTATCAAACTCCCCCAAGCTAAACTCTTGCTTGTCCTCAAGCAAGAAACCACATCCCGTCAAATGCAATATACAAACAAGCTATGCAAAATGATTTAAAAACCCGAATCAACATGGGCAAGAGATAAGCAAATCATGGATGAGATTTACATGACGGCGTTGTTAGGTTTAATTACCTATTATTAGACTCCTCTAATATTGAACTAATTAACTTCTTAATTATTTGTTTTTTAGATCTAGTGCATGCATAACAAAATAAGAGATTTATAAGAAAAACAATGTCCCTTACATTGTAGGTTGGTTCGAAATAATGGGCACAAATAAGGTCACCTTCATTATTTGTTCTTGAGCTTAAAATATTGGATGATCCTCCAAAAATCCCAAAGTAGAGATTCTCCTTTGATTGCACCCAAGACTAATCCCTTAAACTAGTATACTAATTAACTAGATTAATACACTAGTACCCTTAAAATGTATTCTGATATTGTTATTATTACTACACTAGTAACCTTAAAATGATATTAGAATGGATGAACAATTTCTTGTATTCTAAAACTTGTTTAGAGAGAAGTAGGAGAGAATAATGAACAACTTTGTATGTGTTGTTTTAGAATGAATGAGTAGTTAAAAAATGAGAACAAAATTCTCATAAAGAGGAGGAAGTGGCCGGGTAGGAAGATACCAAAAGAGAGCATCTTCTCTTTTCTTTTTGTCTTCTCAATATTATAGATGTGTAAGACAATTAGAGTAGGTGCAAGGCTAGTATGTATAGGAATGATTACATATTACTTTATCTCATAAAATAATTAACCATATACCACCATGACTCCCTCCATTTCGGTCTAACCCATATAAAATGGACTACCATTTTATTTTGTCAATTGTCACACAATATGTCACATGTAGTATGTTACATGTTATTAATTAATTTAATACATATTTATCAAATAAATATCATTCTATGAATTAATCAAATTATATACAACAAATTCACTAGTAATACTTGATCACATAAATAAAAGGGGTCATATAATTATAATTCACAACATTTTGTAATTATAATTAACCATTCATTCTTATCTCTATTGTTTCACAAACAATAAACAATTTTAGTAACAAAGCATTTCAATTACTAAAATAAATCTTATTTAATCCCATTACAATAAGATATAAATATTCTCTCTCACAATTGAATTGTTCAATTTGAAAGAATTGATTAACTTGTATCGTCATACAATTAATCAATTTGTCTATTAAGGGAATTGTCCTTTAGGTGTGACCTTAAGGGATCAACTGACTACCACCGTCAAACGACAGTAATGTCAAACTCTAGTCAGCCAATCATTACCGATTAATGATGATCAGTTGATTATATAATGAATCATCCCTTACGTATTATTAATATGATATTTAAACATGTGATCGCACTATTGTTGAGGACACATACTCCAACAATCTCCTACTTGTCCGAGACAAGTGTGCATCACCAATTCTCTTGTCCTATTACAATCTCCCACTCAATGCAAGGTGTCTCGCAGGTCGTACTTACATTTGATCATATATTGAGCGGTTTTCTTGATCTGGAGAGTAACTGTCTGACCGGAATTATCTAACATAGATACCTTCCGAGCGTGGCCACGCATTTCCAGTTCACAACTTCTCGAGTGGCCTTGAGATTTCAAACAACCCTGACAAGGGGTGGACAATTCCTATCGCACTATTCCCTTTGTTCAGCCACAGTTCATCATAACCCAAAATATACCCATTTGAACTCATTTACGACAGTCGTAGAGCATAAATCAAAGCTAATCAGAAATTTGTGCCAACTTGGGCGAATAGTCTCTAGTCAAAAGAATTGACTCATAAGAACACTATAACAGCTCTTGCCACGGCCAGGTTTTATGAATTACCAGAACTCTATAAGCGGTAACTGCCCGACAGAGTGTCCCATACAGTCTGCCTATATGTTGACTAGTCATCCCATATGACTCTATGGCACTTGAACTTGTCATCAATAGCATCACACTCTAGTCACTTCGAGACTTCACCTCATATAAGTAACTAGGGGCGAATACCATGTCAACCCTGTTAACTTTAATGGGGTTCAATTTGTCTCTACAACCCATTTGGATTTAACAAAGTAATGGGTGAGTTTTAATAAAACTCAAACGATAAATGCGATTATCACATATGGATAGTCAATACACTGTTACTACTTCATATCTTATAATCTTTAGTGTACCTTTTACACTAGTCAAAATGCAATAAAAGCTTGGCAAGTGGATATACCCTATATCCATATATTCCAACTTTATCAATTGCTATTTCCTTCTATCCAATGTCATCTCTAATGACATGAATTTATCTAAGTATATGTCTAGTCTTCTCACCAGACTTGGGCTCTTTAACTTGAAAGATGCTCCCTGATGTGACCATAATTGGCGCATATTTAGCCCCCGAATTACCATTGTTTCCATGCTTTTTAGTGCCTATTTGGGTCATTTCTTATCTTTAGTTCTTTGTTTTGCATATTCTTTGAGATTTTGATCCCTTGGTAGGAAAGGAGTAAGAATCTTGCATTTTCATGGCAAAACGAGGCTCAATTGATTGTATTCAATGACCAAGCATCAAGAAGAGACAAGACTAGAAGGCCTTTGTACATATCATAGTATAAGAACAATGTTGAGAAAGGATCCTTGCGTCCCCAAGGAAATCCCCAAGGAATTTATGAAGAAAAGGGAAGAAAAGAAGAAGAATTGACGCTGACCAACAATCCGAACGGATTCATGGACAATCCGCCCGTCCGCCCGGCCAAAGACAATCCGAAGCGTCCCTCCTTGGAATCCGCTCGGATTCCCCCTAAACAATCCGAGCGTCCCTCTCCTGAATCCGCTCGGATTGCACCGCCCAAATCCGGCCGTCCCGACCCTAATCCGCACGGATTTCAGTACAGCACGGATTTCATTCTTCAAGATACGAAAAGAGAAGCCCTTCTCTCAGAAAATACCGGGTCCTCCTTGCTCAACTTAAAAAGTGTAATTACTAGTTTAGCCCTTAGTTAACCCTAATGCATCCACCTAATTTCCACTATAAATACCCCATTTGTAATAATCCTTGAACACATCTTTTTAGCTAGAAAAATCCTTCTTTAGATTAGATTAGGAGTAGATTAGAATAGATTACTCTTTAATCTTTCTACAAATTACACATTAATCTCTCCTTAATTATTGTTCAAGTTTATTATTAAGTAATTCAAGTTTATTATTGGGTAATTAGAAGATTATTGGGTTTATTGGGAGATTGACAACCTTCCATCAATCATCAAGTTCTTCTATTATTCTTTGCATTATTATTGTGGAATCTCCATAGGTATAATCCTCTTAATCCTTGTTTTAATTATTG
Source organism: Silene latifolia (assembly GCF_048544455.1). Lineage (NCBI taxonomy): Eukaryota > Viridiplantae > Streptophyta > Magnoliopsida > Caryophyllales > Caryophyllaceae > Silene > Silene latifolia. Next base: position 54,086,894 of record NC_133527.1, on the reverse strand, counting down.
TTAATCTTTCTTACTTGTTCATCATGTTTTACCTTGTTAATATGATTAACAACCTTGTTAGCATGTTAAACTTGATAATGAATGAGTAGTCTCTTAGCTAGGATTAGTGGGTAATTAGGGGAAACCAACATGGGATTGATTCATGCTTAATCTAATATGTTCACATGATTAAATTGCTTGCTTGTTGTGATGTCAACTTTATGCACATGTTATGTTTGATGAAATGCTAAGCCTATGAATCCTTGCATTTTTACCATCTCTTATCTACTCAACTTGACTCGTAAGATATAAACCAACTCGAGTCTTGTTAGACCATGCATAAAAGTTGATTAGGAGGAAAGTAAGTCGACTTGTAGGTGTTGTACAATCTAATCGATTCGGCTTCGGGACCCAACTCTTCCTAAGAACCGTAAGATATAACCCAACTCGGTTCCTCCACAACATTAATTGCTTGCAACCTTGTAAACATGTTTGTATGATCAACACCATGAATCCCCCATGACCCCATGATATCCTAGCACTTTTAATCAATTGTTTACATCTTTCCTTTTATTGCTCGTTCTACTTTATTGCTTGCATTAGTCTAGACACAACTACAAACCCAAACAAATTGTGACACTAGCATAAATTGAGATAGATAGACTTAGAGCCCAAAGCACACCGTCCCATGGATCGACCTCGACTTACCGCTAACTAGTTGTTTGTTGAGTATTATAAATGTGTTTGATTGGATGTGACCCGACGACAATCACCCATCAAAATGGCGCCGTTGCCGGGGACGGTGTTTAATTGATTTAAGATTTCTTTTTATTGTTATTAGTTGTGTCTTTGTTCACCTTGGGGAAGTAAAACTCCTCAAGGTTTGTTCTAATTGTTTTCGAGTTGTTTGATATTTTGCATGTCTAGAAGGTTACAAGGTGACTTGTTACCTTTTGACCGTGAAATCGAAAGAACCTTGGCGAATAATAGGAGACTTGTTAGGAGGAATTTGGGAGGTGTTGGTGAAGTTGTTCAACCCACTAGTGAGTTTGTCAATCCTTTCGCAATAGAAGGAGAAGAGAACCCATTAAACAATACCACACAAAATCCACCTACAATGCCTAAATTCTCGTCACACTCTATACCCACCGAGGAGAATCTACCAAATGTTACTCCTACACCGCAACATCTCACCGGAAATTTTATTGCCAAGTCCGCCTTCATCCAACTAGTTGAGAGGAGCCAATTCGGGGGAATGCCTAGTGAGGACCCTCATTCTCACATGGAAACCTTTTGCGATTATTGTGATGCTATCTCTCAAACGGGCGTAACTCAAGACCAAATTAGATGGGTCTTATTTCCTTTTTCGTTAATCGGCACCGCGAAGCAATGGTTGAAGGGCCTTGATAAGGCCGCCCTTGGAATAGATTCTTGGAAGAAGTTAGCTCTAGCTTTCTACAAAAAATTCTACCCACCGGAAAAGACTAACATGCTAAGAGCTCAAATTACGGGTTTTCAGCAAAGGGATGAAGAATCTTTGTATGAAGCTTGGGAGCGGTTCAAAGGTATTTGTCGCTCATGTCCTCACCATGGACTTAGCGAATGGTTTTTGGTGCAACAATTTTGGAACGGTTTATATGAAGATTCAAGGAACATTCTCAATATGGGATCAAATGGAATGTTCACCGAAGTTGATGACCATCAAACATGGAACAAGATTGAGGAAATGGCGGTCCATAATTCACAATATAGTAGACCTCGCAAGGCTACTAGAGGAGGAAAGCATGAAGTGGACTCCGTTACTCAATTGGGTGCTCAACTTAGTGCTCACATTGACACAATCAACTTGAAGTTTGAACAAGCTATGGCTAGACTTGAGGAAAACTCAAAATCATCAAAGCATCATGTCAATGCCATGACGGCATCCTCATCAATCCCAAGTGGGATATGTGAGAATTGTGGAACTTTGGGTCATGACCCAAGTGAGTGTAGGGGAACAACCGAACAAGTTAATGCTTTCCAAGCTTACAAAAGTGGTACCCCTTATTCAAATTTTTACAATGAAAACACCAAATTCCATCCAAATCTCTCATACAAAAGCCAAAATGTTCAAAACCCTCAAACAACATACACTCCACCACCCATGAGAAACCAAAATCAAAGACCCTTTTACAATCAAAACCAAGGTTACCAAAATCAAAATCCATACAATCACCAAAATGACCAAGGTTTTGATGTCCAAAAAGCGGTCCTCCAAATGCAAAAGAATCAACAAGAATTTTTCACTCAAATGCAAAAAGATAGCCAAGCAAAGGACACCACCATCAACAACATTCTAGCTCACACCAAGATGTTGGAAACACAATTGACTCAACTAGCATCTTCAAGCTCACAAAGACAAAAGGGCAATTACCACCTCAAAGTAATCCCCTAGACATGAAACGGTTAGTGCCATTCACTTGAGAAGTAGTACAAGGTATGAAGCACCGAAGGAGCAAGTTGAGAATGAAGTTGTGAAAGCTAGTGAGAATGAAGTTGTTGTGCAAAACTCCAAAGAAGGGGAATCATCAAAAGAAGAAAGTTCAAAGAAAAATGAAGACAAGGCCAAAGAAAAGGAGCCCATTGTGATTAGACTTCCTTTTCCAAGTCGTCAAGCCAAGCCCAAATTTGATGATCAACTTGGAAAGTTCATGGAAATTGTGAAGAATTTAGAAGTCTCAATTCCTTTCACGGAATTAATCAATCACGTACCGGCCTATGCAAAGTACATGAAAGATATCCTCACAAAGAAGAAGTCGATCCAGAAACTTGAGACTATCGCCTTCACTAAGGTGAGTAGTGCAATACTTCAAGGGAGTTCACCTCCAAAGTTAAAGGATCCAGGAAGCTTCTCAATACCGTGTACCATTGGCGACACGACGATCAACAAAGCCTTATGTGATCTAGGGGCTAGTGTGAGTGTCATGCCGTACTCGGTGAGTAAAAGGTTGGGGATGGGAGAGCTTAAATGCACCAATATCACACTCCAAATGGCCGATAGATCGACGAAGACACCATTAGGGATATGGGAAGATGTCCCCGTGCGAATTGGGAAGTTTTTCATCCCGGTGGACTTTGTCATTGTTGATATGGAGGAAGATTCCAACATTCCAATCATCTTAGGAAGACCTTTCCTACACACCGCGGGTGCGGTGATTGATGTGAAACATGGAGAGCTCACTCTAGAAGTGGGAGATGAAAGCATAACTTTTAATCTTGACAAAACCATGAGAGCTCCTCGTTTGCATGAGCCATGTTTCATGATTGATCATTATATAGGAAGGATGAAAGGAAGAAATCGGAACTCCAATGGAAGAAGAAAGATGAAGATGCTCCATTCAAAGAGCAAGTGAATTGTGACAAGGAGAGCTTGCAAAGCTCATCAAAATCAACCAAGGAAGAAGAAGATGGCCTCATTGGCCAAGAGAAGAAATTGCGAGAGTTGTCTCCATCTAAGCAAGAGATTTTCAATGATCAACTCAATGAAGTTTGTGGTCTTTGGGACGACGAGTTTGAAGGGATTTTTAATCCCTACATTGGGCATGCCATCGATCATGATCAACAACAAGAGCCAAGATCTATTGAAAGCCTCTACCATAATAATGAACAAGCTTTTGATTACTTCTTCAAGGTGTTGAGCAACATCAACAACACCTTGAACATGCCCCCTTGACATCTCATAAAGCATGAGAGTTTGGTGGAGTCCTCCTTAAACCACCACTTGTAAATATTTCTAACTCCCTAACTTACATTTCGATTTTTGTATTGCATTTTTTTTTTTTTTTTTGTCATTTTTGGATTTTATTTACTTTGATCAAAATATTTGTCATGAAAAGAGAGAAGTGAGGGAGGGATTAACAAATTCAATTGATGTGTAGTGCCTTACCTTAGTGTGGGGATGGTAATTGCCTAGGCTATTCATGCCTTAGTAGTGCCCCCACAACGAAGAACACAAGATTTGAAAGAAAGAATGATATAGGAATGCGTTTGTGCACGGGTGGAGCTGAATCCGTGTACAACAGGGAAGAATCCGAGCGGATTCCTGAGAATCCGCCCGTCTTCAACAATCTGAGCGTCCTACTGAGAAGACGCCCGTCCTGAGCTGAGCTGAAAATTGAAAATTTCTTGACTGTTGAAGAATCCGAGCGGATTTCTGGAAAGACGCCCGTCTCATAGAATCCGTCCGTCTTGTGAAGAAGACGCCCGTTTTTTGTAAATTGAAGAAAACAAAGAAATTTCTCTGGACTGAAATCCGTCCGTCCTGCAGCAAATCCGCCCGTCCCATCACAGAAGAATCCGAGCGGATTCCCCAGAATCCGCCCGTCTTTAGGCGAGCTTCTGAAAATTTTGAAGCTGCAGAATCCGCACGGATTGGGCCTAATCCGCACGGATTGCCTCTGCGTTTTCGAAAATTTCGACTTCTTTAAATACCCTCCCACCTTCATTCCTTCATTCATTCATTCATAAACACTACCCACAACATCAAAACCCTCATCCTCTCCATCACAAAAACAAAAACCCTCAACAAAATTCACCAAAATCAAATCAAACCATCCTTCAAACAACAAATCAATCACTCCATCTTCAATAACAATCAAAACCAAGCACAAAATCTTCAACCTTTGAGTCGATTTTTGATTTCATAAAGGCAAAGCCTTTCACCTTCAAATCGATTTGGGCATTCTACAAATTGAAGATTTTTGAATCTTTTCTTGGTTAGTTCATCAAATGGCAAGGACAAAGGGAGCAACAAAGGCACCAAAGGCAAAGGCTCTCTCTCAAAGGCAAAAAGCTCTCCAAACAAAGAAAGCTTTGGCAATGGTGGTATCAACACCAAACTTGGAAGTGCAACAACAACAACAAACTTCTATGGGAGCATCACCTTCTACTCCGGTAATCGATCAACTCTTGCATTATCCGGAGGTAACTTTTATTTCCGATACCCATAGAAAGACATTTGTCAAGTTTGCTATGAAATCAATTCACCAAATTCATATGTAAAGATGCCTTGGAGAAATTGGGTGTTCTTGAACAAACAAAAGCCTTTTTCAATGCCATGGGTTTGAAGAAATTGTTTGAAACAAAGGAATTGACATACCCCTCCCTTGTCTTGGAATTCTTAAGTTCATTGAAAGTCACCAAAGTTGAGGATAGGGAAAATCTTGAGTTTCGTCTAGCTAACATTAGTAGACGCATTACCTTTAAGGAATTGGGTGAAATTTTGGGTCTTAGCGATGAATCGAGATATCTTAAGCATTATGGAAAGTATGACCCCGAGCCTCTTTGGGAGGCAATCTCCGGGAAGAAATTTGATGATTTTCATGCTTGTCGTGCTCTTTTGGTCCATCATCTGGGCATAAGAGTATGGCACAAAGTTGTGGGAAATACCATAATTGCTAGGAAAGACACCAATCATTTCACAAGACTTGATTTTATTCTCCTTGAATCGGCTTTGAATATCGGAAGAATCCATACCAAGCCTTTCAATTCTTTGAGGCTATTGGTTGATAGATGGCTCCATGTTGATAGTGGGAAGAAGGGTACAACCGTTATTGTTAATGGCGGCCTAGTCACGGTCCTAGCCAAGCACTTTGATCCTAATTTCAATAAGGATAGCAAGTACAAGGCAAAGGAAGGTGGCCATCTTATTGATATGCCTACCATGATTAACAAGTTCAAGTGGGTTGCTCAAAACCCCCTTGACACCAAGTGTGGATGGCTTACTAGTGAGGCTCGATCATTCACTTTACCCGCGAAGATTTGTCGTCTAAGTGTCCACCGGACCAACTATCTACTTCCCCTATCCGAAGAAGCCGAGTACATCATTCAACAACAAAAGGGTGATCATGAAACCCCCTCCTCTTCCATTGTTATACCGCCTTACCCTTTTGTGTATGAAGAGTTCAAACCGGAAGGAGTTGAAATTGGGAAAGACTATGTCACTCTTCTTATGCAAGCAATGCACAAGCAAGCTTATGAAGATCGGAAGAATGCATATTTGGCTCAATATCCTCCCCTCCTACATTTAGCTAGGCAAGGGCTCCTTGATCCATCTTGTCCTTTGCCTAGTTGGGCGGATAAAGAAGCCTTGTTTCCGGGTGCATCTAGGGACGTGGTGGAAAACAATGAGGTTGTTGGAAATGGTGAAGAAATTGATGATAATATTGAGGAAGAAGCAAGTGGAGATGGAGAAGGAGATGGAGAAAGAGATGGTGAAGATGATGATGAACAAGATGATGGAGAAAGTGAAGAAGAAAGTGCCAAGGAAAGTGGCAATGTGACCACCTCTCATGAGGGAAGTGATGATGATGATAGCATGATGGAGGACTAGCAAGCCTTGGAGATTCCTACTCTCCCACGGTTTGTCTATATCTCTTTGTATTTTATTTCATTTTGATCATTTGTTGGCTTAGTCCTAGCAACATCAAAGGACTCACACCTCGGTTCCATTGAGGTGTTCTTCTTTTATTGTTCCCATGTGTAAAATCCAAAATGACAATCTAGTTTCATGCATAGCATAGTGTGTGCATGAACTATACCCATCCTTGAACATTAGCAATAGTGTTTTATTTGGTTTGGGGAAGTTAATGCATACGCAACAGGAGGTAATCTAAATTATCCTCTCCGTCATAACAAAAACCATGCATCATGTAGTATAGCTTAGTGTAGAATTGCATTTAGTATAGAAATCATGCATCATCTTTGCATAATTTCCATCATTTTGGCCATTGAGGACAATGCCCATATTAGTGTGGGGATGGGAATTCTAACATTTAACTCTTATTCAAAAACCCATAAAAATTGAAAAATTTCAAAAACCATAAAAATTTGAAAAATTGAAAAAAAAAACCAAAAACAAGTTCATTTCCTTTGTATATATTGTCTTGTATATATTGTGTTTGTTTTATCCTTGTTCACTTTGATTGACTACGCCACATCCGAGACATGAGGATATTGAAGACCGCATGGTATGATCTTTCCAATCTCCTTTTTCCTCTTTATGTTAATGACTATGTGGCTTTATTTTGATTGATGCGGTAAAACAATGTGAACTTAGGATTGCATTTAGTTTATATGGCATATTAGTTGGTAGAATCATATGCATTAGGATGTTTATATGCTAGTTGCATCATGGCATGTAGTTTGCATGTTAGAAAAATTTTGTGAAACCATCTACTTGGGAAACTTGACAAGTGTATATAGGCCCTAGTAGATGCTTTTTATTCTTAAGACTTTGCTTGTTAGAATGCTTGTAAAACACCCTAGGATGTGTCATGCTAGTATCCTTTGACCCATGGTTTAAGGCCTAGTCAAGAGTACCTTGTGGTGTGATAACTCCTTAGCTACCGTTTATTCCAAGGTGACCCTTGAAACCATGCATCCATCCATCATCCATGTTCTACCATATTTTTGTCATCAAAGGGAATGGGCACAAAAAAAGAAATCAATTTGAGTTCAATGAAATGAAAAGTGAAAGAAAGTTTGCAAAAATGCATCAAAAGAAAAGAGGAGCAAAAATAGAACTCCTAAAGCTTCAAATACAAGGCACCCTCGTTACTAATTGGGGTGACTTTGAAAATGTTCAAAAGAAATGCAAAAAGTTGTCAAGTATTGAAATGCCAAAAATCAAAAAGAAATGGCAAAGAAAGTGTTCTCAAATGTCAAATGCCACAAGAAATTGGGGGGAAAAACAAAAACAAAAGCAAACTCCCAAAATGAAACTCAAACATCTATTGATCCCTTTATCCATCATATCCATTTTTGTGCATGGTAGAGAGGGGACGGCCCTTCTTCTTGTCTAGGCAAGAGGGGGAATTCCGCGATCCTCCAGTGTTTCTAACACCATAAGGAGTCTACTCTTGACAAAAGAATTTAACGATTGAGGACAAAGGTACCCTAGCTTGACACAACTTGGAGGTGATTTATTGGTATCCTTCTAGGCTTAGTAGTTTGAACAAATTGCATCTATGAAGGATTGTGTACCCTTGAATTGCTTCCCTTGTAGATAATTTCCGCCACTTAGATGAGGAAAGTGGCTATTCTTTTTGTAGATGCATCCATTATGTGATTTTATGTGCTTTAGTGTTTGGATGTATCGCCATTTTGGCAAGACCCACCTTGCCTTGCAAGAAGGCATCCTACCTCATGGTTGTCTTGTTGTGAGTTGAAGGGGCGGAGTGAGACCCGCTAATTGTCTCATATCGGCTATTATTATTAGGGTAGGTTAGTTTTGGTCCTAGTCTTTGTCACCTCTTTACTCGGGACGAGCAAAGGTTCGGTTTGGGGATATTTGATGTGACCATAATTGGCGCATATTTAGCCCCCGAATTACCATTGTTTCCATGCTTTTTAGTGCCTATTTGGGTCATTTCTTATCTTTAGTTCTTTCTTTTGCATATTCTTTGAGATTTTGATCCCTTGGTAGGAAAGGAGTAAGAATCTTGCATTTTCATGGCAAAACGAGGCTAAATTGATTGTATTCAATGACCAAGCATCAAGAAGAGACAAGACTAGAAGGCCTTTGTACATATCATAGTAGAAGAACAATGTTGAGAAAGGATCCTTGCGTCCCTAAGGAAATCCCCAAGGAATTTATGAAGAAAAGGGAAGAAAAGAAGAAGAATTGACGCTGACCAACAATCCGAACGGATTACAGACAATCCGCCCGTCCAGCCAGCACAATCCGAGCGTCCCTCCTTGGAATCCGCTCGGATTCCCCCTAAACAATCCGAGCGTCCCTCTCCTGAATCCGCTCGGATTGCACCGCCCAAATCCGGCCGTCCCGACCCTAATCCGCACGGATTTCAGTACAGCACGAATTTCATTCTTCAAGCTACGAAAAGAGAAGCCCTTCTCTCAGAAAATACCGGGTCCTCCTTGCTCAACTTAAAAAGTGTAATTACTAGTTTAGCCCTTAGTTAACCCTAATGCATCCACCTAATTTCCACTATAAATACCCCATTTGTAATAATCCTTGAACACATCTTTTTAGCTAGAAAAATCCTTCTTTAGATTAGATTAGGAGTAGATTAGAATAGATTACTCTTTAATCTTTCTACAAATTACACATTAATCTCTCCTTAATTATTGTTCAAGTTTATTATTAAGTAATTCAAGTTTATTATTGGGTAATTAGAAGATTATTGGGTTTATTGGGAGATTGACAACCTTCCATCAATCATCAAGTTCTTCTATTATTCTTTGCATTATTATTGTGGAATCTCCATAGGTATAATCCTTTTAATCCTTGTTTTAATTATTGTTAATCTTTCTTACTTGTTCATCATGTTTTACCTTGTTAATATGATTGACAACCTTGTTAGCATGTTAAACTTGATAATGAATGAGTAGTCTCTTAGCTAGGATTAGTGGGTAATTAGGGGAAACCAACATGGGATTGATTCATGCTTAATCTAATATGTTCACATGATTAAATTGCTTGCTTGTTGTGATGTCAACTTTATGCACATGTTATGTTTGATGAAATGCTAAGCCTATGAATCCTTGCATTTTTACCATCTCTTATCTACTCAACTTGACTCGTAAGATATAAACCAACTCGAGTCTTGTTAGACCATGCATAGAAGTTGATTAGGAGGAAAGTAAGTCGACTTGTAGGTGTTGTACAATCTAATCGATTCGGCTTCGGGACCCAACTCTTCCTAAGAACCGTAAGATATAATCCAACTCGGTTCCTCCACAACATTAATTGCTTGCAACCTTGTAAACATGTTTGTATGATCAACACCATGAATCCCCCATGACCCCATGATATCCTAGCACTTTTAATCAATTGTTTACATCTTTCCTTTTATTGCTCGTTCTACTTTATTGCTTGCATTAGTCTAGACACAACTACAAACCCAAACAAATTGTGACACTAGCATAAATTGAGATAGATAGACTTAGAGCCCAAAGCACACCGTCCCATGGATCGACCTCGACTTACCGCTAACTAGTTGTTTGTTGAGTATTATAAATGTGTTTGATTGGATGTGACCCGACGACAATCACCCATCACTCCCACTGTTATCACATAACTTGTGATAAAGTCACTGGTAGTGTGACACCCCGCGATAACGCGGAAAATATAAGTAATAAAATACGGAATTTTAGGGAATTTTTTTTTAAATTTTTAAAAATTTAAAGCGCGGGTTCACCAAAATCTAAAACACAAATAAAGAGTGCGGAAATAAAGAATTAAATTATACAAACGTGATCGTCAAGGTGAGTGAAAATATATCCCTCGAATGACAAATCGATAAAAGGTGAGTCTAAACAATCCTAATAAACCAACTTTTAGGCCAAAGTGCTCGCTAGCTCACACATGTCTTCACCCCATAAATGAACCAACTAGTACCTGTCATTCATGTAAACATGAACGCCACAGTCAGTGGGGAGTAACTCAAGGTTCTCCCAGCCACAAAATGTCAAAACGAACATAACAAGGAACTAAAACAGGTAAGTCATATAAGATACATACAAAAGATAAGAATATCAAGTTTATATTTTAAACATGGCAATTAAATGAGATGGAACAAGATAGATCAAAATTAGCATAATAAAGATTCAACTAGTCATGTGAGACAATCAAATAATATGAAAGACAAGAATATGGTCATTTATACAAGGGCACGCATTTCAAGGAAATACAGCATATATATGAGATTAGAGTCCGAATCATGTGAAGCAGTTAAGTAAGGGATTAACCAATGCAATTTACAAGAATAGAAACTGTAGCCATTACTTGGAAAACCACTTAGCAAGCATTGCACGGGACGTGGCTACTAATTTCACATTCATACTTATGGCTTGCATCTCACTATAAGAACGGATGGGAACATCAATCCCGACGATCATATCGCAACTAGAGGGCTTATAGCTCACTCCTAGTATCCGATAGGACCAAGACAAACAACACAAGGCATAACTCTTGTCTTGAAAGACAAATACCAATATCTATAACCAAGCAAGACCTTTACTACTCATATATAAATATATAATTCCCCTGGTAGGACGACAATGGTACTCCCAAGACTCAGTCCTAGTCTAAATCTAGCCAGACTCTCGGGGCAGAATGGTCCCCGATTCGACATGCAGCAGAACAGTCCGCATCCAAGACTCGATCGACAGAACGGAAGTCGAGAACCCACAATCGGCAGAACAGTCCGAAAGAGGCGGAAAATATGAGCTAAACCCAAAATTGGCAGAACAGTCCGAAAGAGGCGTAAAGACAAGTCAAGCAAAATGTATAGCATAAAGGCATTGTCACCAGAATACGATATGAGGTAACCCGCAATCGGCAGAACAGTCCGAAAGGGGCGAGAAAAACATAAATCAACCAACTCCCTGCAGAACGACACGAGAGCGGTGTAAACCAATACTTGGCAGAACGACAGAAGTAAGGCGTAAAGATATATCAAGCGTGTAAGATAGCATTATGACATTTTCACAAGAATACGACTCAAGCAAATAAATATTTATAATAAATCTGTCATACTTGTATTAAATTAATAAATATCTCATACTTGTCATATTACCAAATGTTCCACTTTACAATTTAACATGCCGGTTAAATAAAATATAATAAGCGATAATGAATAACTTACGTTATAAAATGCGACCAAATCAAGTGACTCGTTTATGAGCCCGACAAATAAGCTATAAGAAGCCCAATAAATTAGTCCATTTAGATCCAACATGTAAAACACAATTAGTCCATCATAACAAGCATATTAAACCCAACAAATAGAACATAACAAGCCCATAATTGAATTATAAGGAATCCAACAAAAGAATATGTGAAGGAGCAATATTAGTGATTTACGTTATACGAAATACGAGACGGATATATATTTAATTATATTTTAAATAAACCGAGTTAGCGCCAAAACGATTTATAAACACGACTAGCCCCGATTACCAAACATAGCTAGCCCATTTACTAAAGTCAAATGAGTCCAACAAACTAAATTGAATAAGCCCAGTAACTAAATAATGTCAAGCCCAACAAATATACTATGTCAAGCCTAACAATGAATTATGTCAAGTCCAATTAAATTAACATGTCCAAGAACGATATTTAACGAGTCACGTAATATAAAACACGAGTCGGAAATTTGAATGATTGAAACAAACACATGTGAAGCCAAACAAACTACCAGACACGACTCGAGAGTGGACTTTGGGCAGCCATACTCACGTCCCTACCAACCACCGTGACCAAGCTAGGCTGCTGGCCAGGCGGGGCAGGTCACTGCTCAGGCTAGCCGTGATGAAACAAGCCACACGACCCTTGTTCATTCCTCACACAGCCACCCTTTCGCTCCCAACATCAGCCAAGAACAACCACAGACACCCGCCAAAGCCCACTCGTACACACCCGTCCCAAAACAGTCTCACGAACTCCCCCTGTCACGGTTTCAATATGAAGTCGACAGCCCATACCAGCTCAGTTTTCAGACGGAAGGCAAAGTAGGATTGAGACGGAAGTAAAACGCAGCTAAACAAGAATAACACTCACCAACCTTAACTTAACCCAACTCGAAATTCAAGTAAAACAGTCCGATTCAAACGTTATTTTAAGACGGAACCTCGACACAATATCTTCATGAACTCAACCAGAGAACCCGAGCATAAAGACAGAAGTGGCGAGACAGAAATTGAGCATACAAAGAACAAAACTTTATCAAACAAAGACACATAACACGACACTTAAGACGGAATTTCGACGTTTTTGTCGAGTAACCTATCACCGTTACCTTATAACTTCCTCAACGAGCACGATTTCCGACTAAAACTGCTCCGGGTCTTCAAATCCTTCATCAGAGAGCAAGAAAAAGAAAGGATTGAGGCAAAAATCAAAACTTTTATAAGACGGCGAAAAACGAAACCGTCACAAAAATGAAACTTTATTACCTTGAAAGATGAGGGAGGAAGTAAGGAAGAGAATGGTACAAAAATTAAGAGGAATGGTTGAGAAATGGCGATGAGATCTCGGTTTTTGAGTTGACGAAAATGGAGTTTACGGTTGTATGTTGTTGTTTACTGGTTCTTTTGTTGTTTTGCAGGTGAACGCGAAAAGGAAGGAGAGTTGTGGGTTGGTCCAAATTTTGTGAAAGAGGGGGGTAGGTCACGGTTTTTTGAGAGCCACACAACAAATTAGTATTAATAATAATGATATATATATAATAATATAATAATATAATAATAAAAGGAATTATATATAAAATATATAAATATATATAAAAGAGATATTTAGAGGTAGGGTGTGAGAGGGTAGGTAGATGTGTTGTCGCTATAAGATAGGTCGAGAAAAGATTAGTCTCACAAGTGGAAATGTGACGGTCTATAGCTAGACGGGAATTGAGACGAGAAGTATTATTATTATCTGACTTAAATACGTATTTTTATATAAATTAAGTTTCAGAATATTCTTTTTATAAAATTCGTGCTCAAAATGAATTAATTAAATTAAATAATTTAAAAATGTAAAATAAATTAATTAAACAGTTAAATAAATTTTAATTATCAAAATGAGAAATTCGAGGGTGTTACAATCACCCCATCTTTTAAAAAGTTTCGTCCTCGAAACTTGAAGGTAGCAATAAAGGTTATATATAAAAATAAAACTGGACCTTCGAAATTCGTAACTAAAATATTAAAAGGGTTACTTTTTGAGAGACTTAAAATCCTTTTAGCAGTTTCAAATAAAAATTTTCGACAGAACCAGATAAGGTCAAAATCAAATTATTTGTATAAATCAAAATCAAAATACTTTCAAAAACATTAATGGAAAGATTTCAAAAGTATAAGTCTCATTCATGGAACGAAATTGCTCTTGTCGTGCACACAAGAACGCTAACTTTCCAAGTCAAAGACATATTTAAAACAAAAATCACTCGCCAACAAGCGTAGAACAAGTTATTAAACGTCTCTAATAACGAGTTCTAACATCCGATCAACGTTAAAATCAAAAGAAAAGGTAATCCACTCAAATTTGCTTTTGCAATAGCCAAAATAGAAATAAAGGTTTCAGTTTTAAACTCAAAAGGGAGTCAGATTCCTGAAAACATAATATTAAACTTTGACAAAGAAATCATAAATAGATAAAAGTTAATAGAAATTGAGCAAAATTGAAAGTAACCCGGATTTAGCAATTAAAAACCATGATAAATAGGTCTATACTCAAGGAACAAATAGGGAACTAAACCAAATTTTCATTTTCCAACCTTTTAAAATAGGTAAGGTTTTGTAAAAATAATATAAATTTTTAACAATGAACCAAAAATAGCTTGAAACATTTAGAAATGGTACGAAAAGGAAAGAACTTAGATATCATAATACAAAGTACGCTAAGAGGGTTCAAACCTAACCAACAAAATAGCTATGATGAACTTCCTAGGGGTAGGAATTGAAGTAAGGTCAACAACGATGTCAAAGATAGAATTTTATAGGTTACCAGCATCCAATTTAAAGGAGGAGCATGATGAAGTGAGAAAGAGCGGTATGAACGGTAACTCTTATGGTCAAGGAAAAGGGGAAGTTAGACAACAAGGAAACGCCAGATATTCAAATCTCAAATAACAACATCATCTTAAACGGTTCCGAAATCTTTCTAATAGAATAAATTTCACAGCCACATTACTTCCAAGGATTCCTCAAGATAACTTACGCCACTTTACATCCAAGCTATTCCATGAAACCAAGTGCTTCACTATTAATAGGATTTCACCACTCCAAATCCTCACACGTCTACAAACCACCTCCACGAGATCAAGGTCAAAGCTTCTAACAAAGCTATACTCATATCCAACTTGTGTCAACTACGAGTTTCTCAAAATGGTAAATCATCAATCAAAATCCAAATTCAAAATTTCTTTTATACAATCTAACATCCCAAAAATATCTTGTTATACTCTCGAAACCTAAAGCATAGATGGTGACATTCTCCAAATCACGAGACAACCACCCAAAACATCTAACTCATCTCAACCTCTATCGATCCCAACTTATAATCGCATCTCAAGAACTCTGGCTACTAAACCTCGTCACCGCAAAGTGGACACCTAACATGGTTCTTATGTAATCATCACAACACTCACAAAAGTATACCGACTATTCTAACCTCGAGTTCAACTCAAATTTCCATGTAACACTTTCATCACCAATGGCCAACAACATCCTAGAGGTGTTTCCTTCCAAGCTCTCATCATAAACTCTACTCCATGTCAAAACCCAAGCAACAAAACTCAAGTTACCAAATCCTCAAATTCCAAGTATAAACAACAAGGCAAAGTTCCATAGTCTTAATATCATAGGCAACTCACACTTAACACACATAATTCCACCCATCATTTATACTCACTTTACCAAAGAACTAGGTATAAGAATCACTAAAAATGTCTCACCACACTATCTAAGTCCTTCCAACATCACAACTTCTCAAAACCAAGAGTTCTGGGTAAATCACAAACAAACTCCACAAAAGCTAAATTATCCAACCAAAACAAACATCCTATAGAAGAAGGAGAAGTATCAAAAGGCGTTAAGGGAGGACAAGCAAGGATCAAAGGACAAGTTAGGGGTACAAGAGTAGCTTTCAAGCAAAACAGAAGAGAGTTTAGATGAAGGATAAGCACTAAGAGATAAAGAATAAGGCAAGATACACAAAGAGTGAGAAACATCTTCGAGGAAATAGAAGCATTCTTCAAAGGTTGTACAAATCTTCAATCCTCGGCAACAGGCACCAAATCTTGATCTTCACATTGGTAGGTTTACGGTTATTGATCCACGGTACCACAATTATTAAATGACAATCAACAAATATGTTAGAACCTAACAAAGAGTAAACACACTACAGACTACCACCTTAGGTCCTTAAGTCTACCCATCTCTCATTCATTATTCAAGGTCAAGTTCAAATTTGAATTTGGGGTACACGTGTGTGCGTCGGGAGCAACATAGGCTTTGATACCAACTGTGACACCCCGCGATAACGCGGAAAATATAAGTAATAAAATGCGGAATTTTTGGGAATTTTTTTTTAAAACTTTTAAAAATTTAAAGGGCGGGTTCACCAAAATCTAAAACATAAATAAAGAGTGTGGAAATAAAGATTTAAATTATACAAACGTGATCGTCAAGGTGAGGGAAAATATATTCCTCGAATGACAAAGCAATAAAAGGTGAGTCTAAACAATCCTAATAAACCAACTTTTAGGCCAAAGTGCTCGCTAGCTCACACATGTCTTTATCCCATAAATGCACCAACTATTACTTGTCATTCATGTAAACATGAACGCCACAGTTAGTGGGAGTAACTCAAGGTTCTCCCAGCCACAAAATGTCAAAACGAACATAACAAGGAACTAAAACAGGTAAGTCATATAAGATACATAAAAAAGATAAGAATATCAAGTTTATATTTTAAACATGACAATTAAATGAGATGGAACAAGATAGATCAAAATTAGCATAATAAAGATTCAACTAGTCATGTGAGACAATCAAATAATATGAAAGACAAGAATATGGTCATTTATGCAAGGGCGCGCATTTCAAGGAAATACAACATAGATATGAGATTAGAGTCCGAATCATGTGAAGCAGTTAAGTAAGGGATTAACCAATGCAATTTACAAGAATAGAAACTATAGCCATTACTTGGAAAACCACTTAGCAAGCATTGCACGGGACGTGGCTACTAATGTCACATTCATACTTATGGTTTGCATCTCACTATAAGAACGGATGGGAACATCAATCCCGACGATCATATCGCAACTAGAGGGCTTATAGCTCACCCCTAGTATCCGATAGGACCAAGACAAACAACAGAAGGCATAACTCTTGTCTTGAAAGACAAATACCAATATCTATAACCAAGCAAGACCTTTACTACTCATATATAAATATATAATTCCTCTGGTAGGACGACAATGGTACTCCCAAGACTCAGTCCTAGTCTAAATCTGGCCAGACTCTCGGGGCAGAACGGTCTCCGATTCGACATGCGGCAGAACAGTCCGCATACAAGCCTCGATCGATAAAACGGAAGTCGAGAACCCACAATCGGCAGAACAGTCCGAAAGAGGCGGAAAATATAAGCTAAACCCACAATCGGCAGAACAGTCCGAAAGAGGCGTAAAGACAAGTCAAGCAAAATTTATAGCATAAAGGCATTGTCACCAGAATACGATATGAGGTAACCCGCAATCCGCAGAATAGTCCGAAAGGGGCGGGAAAAACATAAATCAACCAACTCCCTGCAGAACGACACGAGAGCGGTGTAAACCAATACTTGGCAGAACGGCAGAAGTAAGGCGTAAAGATATATCAAGCGTGTAAGATAGCATTATGACATTTTCACAAGAATACGACTCAACCAAATAAATATTTATAATAAATCTGTCATACTTGTATTAAATTAATAAATATCTCATACTTGTCATATTACCAAATGTTCCACTTTACAATTTAACATGCCGGTTAAATAAAATATAATAAGCGATAATGAATAACTTACGTTATAAAATGTGACCAAATCAAGTGACTTGTTTATGAGCCCGACAAATAAGCTATAAGAAGCCCAATAAATTAGTCCATTTAGATCCAACATGTAAAACACAATTAGTCCATCATACAAAGCATATTAAACCCAACAAATAGAACATAACAACCCATAATTGAATTATAAGGAATCCAACAAAAGAATATGTGAAGGAGCAATATTAGTGATTTACGTTATACGAAATACGAGACGGATATATATTTAATTATATTTTAAATAAACCGAGTTAGCGCCAAAACGATTTATAAACACGACTAGCCCCGATTACCAAACATAGCTAGCCCATTTACTAAAGTCAAATGAGTCCAACAAACTAAATCGAATAAGCCCAGTAACTAAATAATGTCAAGCCCAACAAATATACTATGTCAAGCCTAATAATGAATTATGTCAAGTCCAATTAAATTAACATGTCCAAGAACGATATTTAACGAGTCACGTAATATAAAACATGAGTCGGAAATTTGAATGATTGAAACAAACACATGTGAAGCCAAACAAACTACCAGACACGACTCGAGAGTGGACTTTGGGCAGCCATACTCACGTCCCTACCAACCACCGTGACCAAGCTAGGCTGCTGGCCAGGCGGGGCAGGTCACTGCTCAGGCTAGCCGTGATGAAACAAGCCACACGACCCTTGTTCATTCCTCACACAGCCACCCTTTCGCTCCCAACATCAGCCAAGAACAACCACAGACACCCGCCAAAGCCCACTCGTACACACCCGTCCCAAAACAGTCTCACGAACTCCCCCTGTCACGGTTTCAATATGAAGTCGACAGCCCATACCAGCTCAGTTTTCAGACGGAATGCAAAGTAGGATTGAGACGGAAGTAAAACGCAGCTAAACAAGAATAACACTCACCAACCTTAACTTAACCCAACTCGAAATTCAAGTAAAACAGTCCGATTCAAACGTTATTTTAAGACGGAACCTCGACACAATATCTTCATGAACTCAACCAGAGAACCCGAGCATAAAGACAGAAGTGGCGAGACAGAAATTGAGCATACAAAGAACGAAACTTTATCAAACAAAGACACACAACACGACACTTAAGACGGAATTTCGACGTTTTTGTCGAGTAACCTATCACCGTTACCTTATAACTTCCTCAACGAGCACGATTTCCGACTCAAACTGCTCCGGGTCTTCAAATCCTTCATCAGAGAGCAAGAAAAAGAAAGGATTGAGGCAAAAATCAAAACTTTTATGAGACGGCGAAAAACGAAACCGTCACAAAAATGAGACTTTATTACCTTGAAAGATGAAGGAGGAAGTAAGGAAGAGAATGGTACAAAAATTAAGAGGAATGGTTGAGAAATGGCGATGAGATCTCGGTTTTTGAGTTGACGAAAATGGAGTTTACGGTTGTATGTTGTTGTTTACTGGTTCATTTGTTGTTTTGCAGGTGAACGCGAAAAGGAAGGAGAGTTGTGGGTTGGTCCAAATTTTGTGAAAGAGGGGGGTAGGTCACGGTTTTTTGAGAGCCACACAACAAATTAGTATTAATAATAATGATATATATATAATAATATAATAATATAATAATATAATAATAAAAGGAATTATATATAAAATATATAAATATATATAAAAGAGATATTTAGAGGTAGGGTGTGAGAGGGTAGGTAGATGTGTTGTCGCTATAAGATAGGTCGAGAAAAGATTAGTCTCACAAGTGGAAATGTGACGGTCTATAGCTAGACGGGAGTTGAGACGAGAAGTATTATTATTATCTGACTTAAATACGTATTTTTATATAAATTAAGTTTCAGAATATTCTTTTTATAAAATTCGTGCTCAAAATGAATTAATTAAATTAAATAATTTAAAAATGTAAAATAAATTAATTAAACAGTTAAATAAATTTTAATTATCAAAATGAGAAATTCGAGGGTATTACAATCACCCCATCTTTTAAAAAGTTTCGTCCTCGAAACTTGAAGGTAGCAATAAAGGTTACATATAAAAATAAAATTGGACCTTCGAAATTCGTAACTAAAATATTAAAAGGGTTACTTTTTGAGAGACTTAAAATCCTTTTAGCAGTTTCAAATAAAAATTTTCGACAGAACCAGATAAGGTCAAAATCAAATTATTTGTATAAATCAAAATCAAAATACTTTCAAAAACATTAATGGAAAGATTTCAAAAGTATAAGTCTCATTCATGGAACGAAATTGCTCTTGTCGTGCACACAAGAACGCTAACTTTCTAAGTCAAAGACATATTTAAAACAAAAATCACTCGCCAACAAGCGTAGAACAAGTTATTAAACGTCTCTAATAACGAGTTCTAACATCCGATCAACGTTAAAATCAAAAGAAAAGGTAATCCACTCAAATTTGCTTTTGCAATAGCCAAAATAGAAATAAAGGTTTCAGTTTTAAACTCAAAAGGGAGTCAGATTCCTGAAAACATAATATTAAACTTTGACAAAGAAATCATAAATAGATAAAAGTTAATAGAAATTGAGCAAAATTGAAAGTAACCCGGATTTAGCAATTAAAAACCATGATAAATAGGTCTATACTCAAGGAACAAATAGGGAACTAAACCAAATTTTCATTTTCCAACCTTTTAAAATAGGTAAGGTTTTGTAAAAATAATATAAATTTTTAACAATGAACCAAAAATAGCTTGAAATGTTTAGAAATGGTACGAAAAGGAAAGAACTTAGATATCATAATACAAAGTACGCTAAGAGGGTTCAAACCTAACCAACAAAATAGCTATGATGAACTTCCTAGGGGTAGGAATTGAAGTAAGGTCAACAACGATGTCAAAGATAGAATTTTATAGGTTACCAACATCCAATTTAAAGGAGGAGCATGATGAAGTGAGAAAGAGCGGTATGAACGGTAACTCTTATGGTCAAGGAAAAGGGGAAGTTAGACAACAAGGAAACGCCAGATATTCAAATCTCAAATAATAACATCATCTTAAACGGTTCCGAAATCTTTCTAATAGAATAAATTTCACAGCCACATTACTTCCAAGGATTCCTCAAGATAACTTACGCCACTTTACATCCAAGCTATTCCATGAAACCAAGTGCTTCACTATTAATAGGATTTCACCACTCCAAATCCTCACACGTCTACAAACCACCTCCACGAGATCAAGGTCAAAGCTTCTAACAAAGCTATACTCATATCCAACTTGTGTCAACTACGAGTTTCTCAAAATGGTAAATCATCAATCAAAATCCAAATTCAAAAGTTCTTTTATACAATCTAACATCCCAAAAATATCTTGTTATACTCTCGAAACCTAAAGCATAGATGGTGACATTCTCCAAATCACGAGACAACCACCCAAAACATCTAACTCATCTAAACCTCTATCGATCCCAACTTATAATCGCATCTCAAGAACTCTGGCTACTAAACCTCGTCACCGCAAAGTGGACACCTAACATGGTTCTCATGTAATCATCACAACACTCACAAAAGTATACCGACTATTCTAACCTCGAGTTCAACTCAAATTTCCATGCAACACTTTCATCACCAATGGCCAACAACGTCCTAGAGGTGTTTCCTTCCAAGCTCTCATCATAAACTCTACTCCATGTCATAACCCAAGCAACAAAACTCAAGTTACCAAATCCTCAAATTCCAAGTATAAACAACAAGGCAAAGTTCCATAGTCTTAATATCATAGGCAACTCACACTTAACACACATAATTCCACCCATCATTTATACTCACTTTACCAAAGAACTAGGTATAAGAATCACTAAAAATGTCTCACCACACTATCTAAGTCCTTCCAACATCACAACTTCTCAAAACCAAGAGTTATGGGTAAACCACAAACAAACTCCACAAAAGCTAAATTATCCAACCAAAACAAACATCCTATAGAAGAAGGAGAAGTATCAAAAGGCGTTAAGGGAGGACAAGCAAGGATCAAAGGACAAGTTAGGGGTACAAGAGTAGCTTTCAAGCAAAACAGAAGAGAGTTTAGATGAAGGATAAGCACTAAGAGATAAAGAATAAGGCAAGATACACAAAGAGTGAGAAACATCTTCGAGGAAATAGAAGCATTCTTCAAAGGTTGTACAAATCTTCAATCCTCGGAAACAGGCACCAAATCTTGATCTTCACGTTGGTAGGTTTACGGTTATTGATCCACGGTACCACAATTATTAAATGACAATCAACAAATATGTTAGAACCTAACAAAGAGTAAACACACTACAGACTACCACCTTAGGTCCTTAAGTCTACCCATCTCTCATTCATTATTCAAGGTCAAGTTCAAATTTGAATTTGGGGTACACGTGTGTGCGTCGGGAGCAACATAGGCTCTGATACCAACTGTGACACCCCGCGATAACGCGGAAAATATAAGTAATAAAATGCGGAATTTTAGGGAATTTTTTTTTAAAACTTTTAAAAATTTAAAGGGCGGGTTCACCAAAATCTAAAACATAAATAAAGAGTGTGGAAATAAAGATTTAAATTATACAAACGTGATCGTCAAGGTGAGGGAAAATATATTCCTCGAATGACAAAGCAATAAAAGGTGAGTCTAAACAATCCTAATAAACCAACTTTTAGGCCAAAGTGCTCGCTAGCTCACACATGTCTTTACCCCATAAATGCACCAACTATTACTTGTCATTCATGTACACATGAACGCCACAGTCAGTGGGAGTAACTCAAGGTTCTCCCAGCCACAAAATGTCAAAACGAACATAACAAGGAACTAAAACAGGTAAGTCATATAAGATACATAAAAAAGATAAGAATATCAAGTTTATATTTTAAACATGATAATTAAACGAGATGGAACAAGATAGATCAAAATTAGCATAATAAAGATTCAACTAGTCATGTGAGACAATCAAATAATATGAAAGACAAGAATATGGTCATTTATGCAAGGGCGCGCATTTCAAGGAAATACAACATAGATATGAGATTAGAGTCCGAATCATGTGAAGCAGTTAAGTAAGGGATTAACCAATGCAATTTACAAGAATAGAAACTATAGCCATTACTTGGAAAACCACTTAGCAAGCATTTCACGGGACGTGGCTACTAATGTCACATTCATACTTATGGTTTGCATCTCACTATAAGAACGGATGGGAACATCAATCTCGACGATCATATCGCAACTAGAGGGCTTATAGCTCACCCCTAGTATCCGATAGGACCAAGACAAACAACAGAAGGCATAACTCTTGTCTTGAAAGACAAATACCAATATCTATAACCAAGCAAGACCTTTACTACTCATATATAAATATATAATTCCTCTGGTAGGACGACAATGGTACTCCCAAGACTCAGTCCTAGTCTAAATCTGGCCAGACTCTCGGGGCAGAACGGTCTCCGATTCAACATGCGGCAGAACAGTCCGCATACAAGCCTCGATCGATAAAACGGAAGTCGAGAACCCACAATCGGCAGAACAGTCCGAAAGAGGCGGAAAATATGAGCTAAACCCACAATCGGCAGAACAGTCCGAAAGAGGCGTAAAGACAAGTCAAGCAAAATGTATAGCATAAAGGCATTGTCACCAGAATACGATATGAGGTAACCCGCAATCCGCAGAATAGTCCGAAAGGGGCGGGAAAAACATAAATCAACCAACTCCCGGCAGAACGGCACGAGAGCAGCGTAAACCAATACTTGGCAGAATGACACAAGTAAGGCGTAAAGTTATATCAAGCGTGTAAGATAGCATTATGTCATTTTCACAAGAATACGACTCAACCAAATAAATATTTATAATAAATCTGTCATACTTGTATTAAATTAATAAATATCTCTGTAGATACCTCATTTCTGCACCCCTCGCAAACCACCCGGTGATGATTGGGCCGCATGTTTGGTACGCGGAACGATTTGTGACAGTTAGTAAGTTTATCGTCAAGTGATTGCTCAAACACTAATGTCTACCTCTTAATTGTCATCTACGTGCCGATACGGTCGTTTTGGCAGTAATTAGAGTACATTTGGAGTCCGGGCCTAAAACCGTCTTCATTTTCCGATAACCGTTAAATCCCGAGTCAGAATGTTCTGGAATGTTCCGGATATTTCTATTCCATATTTTATAAATATTTCACAATCTTTATTCTTTGGTAAACAATTTCCCGTAATTTTCATACGAAATATTAAGGAAAACCAAATTATTCCGTCATTCCATAACTTAAACACGGAAATCTTTCATCCGCAGGAGGAAACCGCTTGGGAACAGACGACGCGGCAGTCTTGCGCCTCTTCCAAGAGACGCATGGATCGCTACGCCTCTTCCCAGGTCCTTTTCTGCGTATTTTTCGTATCTTTTTCATATCTTTTCGAGATTCACTTCCAAAGTCTCTCCGAAAACCCTATTCCTTCACGTGATTAGTATAAATAGGAGCCTTCGCTCCTCATATTTCTCACGCGAATGTCCGCCCTTCTCTTCTCCCTTTGCATTCTAGACCTTTGTTCTTACTTTTTGGCGTCTACGTGCTTGAACATTCGACCACGTAAGCTCAGATCCTTCTGAGTACCAGCCTCGTTTGCATGACCGACCAATTTGACCAACTCCACATCAATAAACTTAATTAATCTAATCGTTTTCCTCTTACGAGGGCACTTTCGTCTACATTCGAGTCGAGCATCACTAATCGATAACTTAGTTCATCTCGTTTCGTCAAACATGTAAGTCTGAGGGTGTAAATGTCTCTTTTATTATTGTTCTTTACTTTTTGTATCATCATATTGTAAGGTTTATGTCGAAAACACCTCTTAAAACCGATCTCTAAAACCATGTTTTAAAACCCTTTTTTTACGGATTTCCAGAAAACAAACCGTCGAGAAAGGACGCAAAAACTGCTGCGCCTCTGCGAAGGAGAGCGCGATTCTGCCGCGCCTCTTCGTGAGGCCGCGCATGATTCTCGCTTCCTTTCTTCTTCCTTCGTCCTCTGTAATTCGTCAACTTTTATTCGTTTTCGTTTGTTTTCTTTAATTCTTTGATATAATAGCATAATAATTTCACCTGTATATTATTGTTCATCATTAACACGTTTAATTCGTCATTAAAATTCGGCTTAAATCCCTTATAATTCCATATTTGCGGGTTTTCGTCATTAAAGTCAAATCCGGGTTGTAGGAATTCGATTCGTTCATATCGGGTTTCTGGAATTCAATTTCTTGATATATTTTCATCTGTCTTTTGTCATATTCGTCATTAATTTGTCATAGATTAACCTATTTAGTTCACCCATGTCACTAATCAATCGTTCATTCATGTAAATAATTCGTCTAAATTCCGTCTCATCCATGTTTTATTGCTTTTATGACTCATTCACATGTAAATAACATGTTAATCACTTTCATCCGAGCAAGTATATTAATTAACCATTAAATTCACCAATTTACATTAACGATTTGCATTTCCGGCTTCACAGCCAGAACTCACCCTTGGAACAGACGCAGCGTCTGCTGCGCCTCTTCCAAAGGGCGCAGTCCTGCTGCGCCTGTTCCAGGTTGATTTCTGTCTCTGAACTCCGTTGTTGCTTGACCTATTTAATTAGTCTACGTATAATTAACTATTAACCGTATTATCACCTACTGACTTGTTCGTTGATTCATTCTTTCATTCTTTTTCTCAAATTATCTGTTTTAAAGGTATTTTCGACATAAATCGTTAAACCCGATGTAATTATTGTAATCTTCATTATTGTAATTTTCTTTGTTATATTTATCATATTTCTTGTATCATTTGTATGCCTTTATATGTAATTGAGCATTAAATCCTACTTCGACATTAACTGTATGCTAAATTGCGTGTTCACCGACGTAGTCTATTCTTCACATGCTAGGATTAAAACTTGGATGTTGCATTGAATGCATATAATCGACGATATATCAAGTATAGATGATGTCCCTAAATCATTAGTAGAGGCCTCTATCGAGGCGGGCGGGATTAGGTGTTCGATCAAAAGAGCTTCCTAATACGTACCCTCACCCCTTACTCCAGATCTCTGTGAACACCCGTGTTCATTGGCATCCACGAGAGTCATTCTAGACATAGAATGCTATAGGTAAAGATTGCTTAGTGTTCATGTCACTACTTTGTGTCTTGACATGGCACGAGGTATTCGAACGGTTCCAATTTCCCATAAAAATTGGTGGCGACTCCACGAATGCAAACGCTTGTTCTCCTCCCAAGCGCCCTTGTGGGCCCATTGTCCACAGTTTGGCGACTCCGCTGGGGAAAATACACTTACGTGTAGCCAAGGGTGAAACTTGAACAAGGTTAGGGAATAGTTTGTACAAGACAATTGTCGGTTTTCATAACTCGGTCTTCCTAGATCGTTTATTCGGCCTTCTTAGGCCTTACTCTTGTTCGGTACGAGCCTCTCCACAGACTTCGGGTTTGATCGTTCGGTATGGCAACCCACCCTTTAAACCAAAACCCTTTTAAATGCACTCAGCATCCCGTTATAATGCTTGTATAAATGTTTGTACCTTACATGAGCACCATTTCTAAACAAAACCATGGCGTTTTTATAAAAAAATCAAAATCCTTTTTTAAATGAAAATTTCGAAAAAGAGGCCGTTAATTAGCGCAAAACCGAGTCGAAACTCTGTCCGTTTGTCGAGTCAAAATGTGGGCCCAAGCCCATTTCAAAACCTCACTTCGAGTCCACTCCTACAATTACACTATAGTTGACTAGGATACACATTTTCAAACCTTTGTCTTTTCTCCAAAGCTCACTGACACAAGTGGCACACACCCACTTCACAAGTCAAAACATTTCTTCTTTTAGTAAGTGTGTTAGGATGGTCGATCGTGTTTTGATTCGTCATCGATCTCTTATCCAGTTTTCAAGATGCCTGAAACAAGTGACGCGAACTTCAATCAAATTCAAGATGGTAATGATCGAATCCTAGCTGCACTAGCTCAAATCCAAGTTACCCAAGATCAAGTGTATGATCGCCTCGACACCATCGAAGGCCGGATCTACGCCGTAGAAACGAGGATCCCTCCTCGAGAAAGTGAAGTTGTTGACGACTTCGTGAATGACTTTAGGGACGACAGCCCTCCCATGGGTGTGACTGCAGCTGAGAAAAGACTCCAATACTTGGAGGAGCAATTGATGTATCTTAAAGGGGATGCCATTTATAGGGAGAATAATCGCATGTATGAGGCCGTCAATTCCAAATTGCCAACCAACTTCAACATGACGGATATTCCTAAATTCAAGGGGCACGAAAACCCTTTGAACCACATCCGTGCCTTCAAGGATTACATGTCTATCAAAGGCATCAAACCCGAGATGTTCTTAAGGATCTTTCCTTCATCTCTTAACACCATCCCAAAGCAATGGTTCTACTCTTTAGAACACAAGAAGATCGCCACTTGGGAAGATGCCGCAATCGAGTTTTCTAAGCAATACGCGGATAATGCCGAGATCCAAGTTAACATGCGCACCTTAGAGGTTCTTACCCAAAATGACAAAGAAGGATTCACCGACTTCCTAAGTAGGTGGAGGAAGACTAGTACCCAACTAGTTGAACGCCCGGATGAGGCTACCCTTGTGGAGAAGTTCGTGGACAATCTCAAACCCATCTATGCCAATCATTTGAGATACCAAAACATCAAAACTTTCAAGGACTTAACCGTACTGGGAACAAGGATTGAAGATGACATCCGTAAAGGGCTCTTGTCTGTAGATACCTAGTATCTGCTGAGACTCCAACAAACACCCGATGATTATCGGACTACAACATGTTTTGGGATCGCAGCGTTTGATCGACAGTTTGTGTACAACTTTACGTCGGAAAACTTAAAACGATTTCGAAAACAAAACATTTCAAAACATTTCAAAAATAACTGGAGTGTTTAATGCACAACGACGGGGTCACGATGCACTAACAAGGGTCAAAACCGACACCGAGCCAAAAACCGACTTGAAAATTCAAAATCCCGACTCCAAAACGAGTCAAACCGAGTCAACCACAAAAACAAAATATCTCAAGCCTTCTATACTAAGTTTTCCCGGATTCATGAATGGTCAAGTACCAAACATGTGACTATAAAACCTAGGATAGAACAAATAATGATTGCGTTTGTTGTGATAGTGACAACACAACTCGAAGTGCCGCGACGTGGCTCGCGCCTCTTTGAGCAGCCCAGGTGGCCACGTCGCTCAAAACTCACACAACCACTCATTCTCCTATAAATTTCCCTCAAATGTCGCCCATTTGAGATTTACGCGAGTGTCTGCCCCCTCTTTTCTCCCTTAAAATTCTCGACTCGACTTCTAAAGTCACAATCCGACGCGTGTTTACGACCTACCGATCGTAAACACGAGCCTTACACATTTTTTGGTATCGTCATCGTGCATTAAACCACTTGTCCGACCACTTTGACCACTACACCATCACTAAACTTTTAAAACACTCTTTTACTTACCAAAACGGTTTTAAACCGAGTTTTTTCCGATCAAACAAGTTGTTACACTTACGTCGGTCACTCGCCATAACCAAAAATGTAAGTATGAGGGTGTAAAAATCCTCTTTTATTATGTTTTCATTTATTTTATGACTTTAACATGCTAAAACATGCATAACATGAACCAAAACATGGAATAAACGAGCCAAAACTGATTTTTGGTCAGAGGCAGAAGCCCTTTAGGTTGCCAACTGGCTCGCGCCTAAATGGGGTGCTCAGACCAGAGATCAACCGTGTTTGTTCTCGTCATTTCCCTTAATCCATTTTTTATATTTGTAATCGGTTTTTACCATTCAAGTATTTTCGAAACCTTTTTTGTTTCATTTCACATTTTTTACCATAAAACATTTTTCACTCTTGGTTCCTCATACCATGACGGTTAAATCCGTGTTTCGGTGATAATATTTGGTTAATGACATTTAGAAGGTATTTTAAAGCCTTTTATTTTATTTCTTTACATTTTCAAACAAACATATTAGTCACCAACACGAAATCATCCTTGGTTCTACATACCATGCCGGATTTTAACCCGGGTACGATGATGAGTACCGACTAATTACATTCAAAATGGACTTAATACAATTAGTCCATAATCATTTTCAAAACTATTCATGTCAAGCTTGTCAAATCGAACCCGACACCGAATATTATCAAATAATGATGATTATTCGAGTCTAGTTCTTCAAATCAACAAATGCGGTCTAAACGACCCTTTCAAAATCAAACCGGGTTCAAATACCCACTTTTAACACGTTTCATAACGTTTTCTAAACAGTCAGAACACGGCATACAGCCGTTGGCTAACCCGCGCCTCAGGCATGCCTTTTCTTTCTCATTTTCAAAACCAGAGGGAGGCCCCTTACACCGCCGGCTAGCTCGCGCCTCTTATAGCCGTCTGGTACAGGACCTGTTCCCTTCCAGCATTAGTCTAGGACGATCCCGACTCCGGTTAACCCCGATATAGGACGGATCAGATGACTATTCAACCCACATTTGCAAAATGCCTTACTAAGACAAATGGATCATGTTATGCACCCTAAACCTAATACGGTAAATGGATGTTTAATTTCCGTCTTGCATGCAAATCAATCATTAATCCAACTCGACATCTTATACTTGATACTTGGATTAAATCAACCGACTTATAAAGCTCTCACATGTTAGGTTTAAATCATTGGATGCGCATTCATGCATTTAAACCGTTTTATCAACTTTTGCATTCAACCAACCAAGATCGATCAGTAGAGGCCGCTAAACGCGGGCGGGATTGGGTGTCTGATTAAAGGGCTTCCAATTACGTACCTTCACCTCTTATTCAGAAACTTTGGATAGTGGACGACCTTATCCAGGGCGTACGAGAGTCATTCTAGAGATAAGATGCTAAAGAGGGACGATTTCCTTATCTTTAGTACCTATGTCAAAACGCTGCTTTGTGCTTCGATTTGACCGAGGTATAAAGTGGAATTCGAACGGGTTTCAGGCATCCCACAATTGCTTGGTGGTGACTCCGAACATCTCTAATCGTTTCGAGACCCTTACCGAGACGAAACCGACCGATCTAAAAACCGATCCGGTCGAAAGCACCTTTTTGCCGCCGAGCGTGGCTTTCAAAAAGACCGCTGCATGTCCGCAGATCGAACCGGACCTGCAGGTGGGCTATGTCCACAGATTGGCGACTCCGCTGGGGAGAACTAGGACACTTACGTCTTTGTGATCCCTAGATGGTGAGACTCGAATGAGGTCTTGGTTGGAATGCATTAATTGATATTACGGTTACGGTCGGGTTCCTTGTCCGGGCCCACAACCTAACCCTTTTCGGCCAATTGGCTCGTTTCGTCGGCGTGAGTTTTCTCATTCCCGCGTTTTGAATCCTGATTGAGTCAAGCATACCATTGACGTTACACATTCCTGTTTCATCAAAGAGCTTTCATCACTTTCGAGCACGAGGCTAGGGCACCCTCCTTACACATTTTGTTTGGATTGGTATCCCTCTCGAAAATCGGGGTTTGATTGCTTGGTGTGTAACCCACCCTTTTAAGCCAAAACCCGTGTCAGCATGATGCATAATATAATGAAACTGTGAGTGCTTATGTGCTACTTGATCATAAGTCCTTCCGTGTCATTTGCAAACTTTCAAAATCACCTTTTGCACCGTTATAATGGCCATTTCAAACCTCGGTCTTTCGCCGGCTGATGCACGCCTTTCTAGGCCGTCGTAATGACGATTTTCAAAACTCGATTTTGTATAACCATTTCAACACGCCTTTCTAGGCCGTCGTAATGACGATTTTCAAACCCAGTTTTGTATAACATTTTCAAATCACCTTTTTTTACGCCGTTATAATCGCCGCGTCTAGACACGGACTTTAACCCGTTTCGCGCCGACAATGGCTCTTTCAAAACCCGAGAAAAGCACACACCCTTTTTCTCGAGACACTTTTGGGATCCCGAGGACCATGCACCGTCCTCGAGACCTCTTCAAGCATTTCAAACTCGATTTTTAAAACATACAATTTTGAATTTCAAAACCGACTTGGGAGACAATACACTGTTTTCCGGGCCGACTCAAACTCAAACCGTCTTTTGAAGATAAACTTAAGACGACCCTTTTCAACTGATCGACTTGTGGAGATCTCTATCTTCGGAAGCCGCCCTTTAAAGCGACAAATGAATCTTTTGAAAATTTCTATTTTCGAAAACTTCAGTCCACCATTCCAATTCCGCCTCGTGTCTATCGAGTCAAAGCAAACGTACTTATGGGTCTTTACTTATGAGTCGTCTCACTACGAGACCCGTCTAATGGCGTCACGCCGTCATGTTGGACCCGTGTCAAAGGTTCGGTCAAACACCGTCACGTCATAAATCGATTCAGCACCGAGGGACCACACACGGTCACCCCGTCTTGTTGAGTCGATCTTGGTCTCGTCCTCTATGTTGTCTGCGTTCAGTCTTAGAACCGTGTCGGATTGAGTTGTAATGTGAGCCGTTTTTCTGCCTCAGAGCCATGGCCCCGTCTTCAGCTTCGTCCAACAACAACAATGATAACAACAGGGATGTCACAACTGATCAGCTAGCCAGCCTACTTACC
Organism: Silene latifolia; assembly: GCF_048544455.1. Classification (NCBI taxonomy): domain Eukaryota; kingdom Viridiplantae; phylum Streptophyta; class Magnoliopsida; order Caryophyllales; family Caryophyllaceae; genus Silene; species Silene latifolia. The sequence continues at coordinate 54,055,742 of NC_133527.1, read as the reverse complement.
GCTCTTAAGGTCACCCTGGATCGCGTCGAGACCCGTATCGATGCCCTAGAGAACAAGGAAATTGGGGAACATAATACCCCACCTCTGACTGAGACTGAAAAGAGGCTGAAACTCTTGGAAGAACAACTCCTAGCCCGGGGTAACAACATCCACCTTGAAAATAACTGAAGGTTCGAACCTGTTGGGGACCAGTTACCCGACAACTTCACCCTGACTGATGTGCCTAAGTTCAAGGGAGTGGAGGACCCACTCAACCACATCTGTGCTTTCAAAGACTACATGGCCATTAAGGGGGTCAAACAGGAACTTTTTACCAGGATCTTCCCATCCTCTTTGGAGCCAATTCCTCGCCAATGGTACTACTCCTTGGACCCGAAAAACCTTACCACTTGGGATGAGATCGCAGTTGAGTTTGCCAAACAGTATGCCGATAATGTCGAGATCCAGGCCAACACCCGTACTCTCGAGGTGTTAACCCAAAACGACAAGGAGGGGTTCACTGAGTTCCTAACCCGTTGGAGGAGGGTGAGTACTCAGTTGGTCAGTAAGCCGAGTGAATCAACTCTGGTGGAGAAATTCGTCAACAACGTCCGCCCGGTTTATGCCAACCTGCTGAGGTATCAAAATATCAAAACTTTTCAAGATCTGCAGATTCTGGGGACACGTATTGAGGACGACCTCCGAAAGGGTGTTCTAGCAAAGACCACAGGCACGGGTTATCAAGGATCCACCTCAACCGGATCTCGCCCTTACGGTCAGACAAACAAGATTGATGAGGCTAACCTCGTCGAACCATCTGCCAAGAAAATCGAACGCTCCCAGAGAGTGTTCACCAAGGGAAGCTACAACCGATCGGCCCCACCCCGGACCCGGCCGACGCCAAGAAATCCCGATTTTGGAATCCCAACGCCTACTGCCAGTATCATCGAGGGAAAGGGCATGATACCGAAAATTGCTTCAAACTCAAGCACCTCATTCAAGACATGATTGAGAAGGGAGATTTGCCTATACCCCCACCAACTAAGCCAAATAACAAGACGAATCCTCTGGGAATTCAGGCCATCTCTGATGATGAGCCGACCCTAGACTGCTCTCATCTCATCTTGCCAATTGACGATGAGGTGAATGTTCTGAAAAAGGACCCTTCAGATGGAGTGTTCGTATTCAGTGCTGCCACTATGCTCACTATGTTTCAGCAAATTGAGGAGGCCATTGCCAGCCTTTCTGAGAGAATCACCCGACTCGACGACGCCTACCGTTGACTCATCTTCAATCACCCGGCACCACGTCCGAGGAAGAATTCCCCAAGCATTCAAAACTACCCACCCCAGGATGGATTGCTCCCGCGACCATTCTGGCATAGGCCCCACGAAAATCACCTTCAAAATAACCACCTTCACGAGAATTACCCTCAAAATAACTACCCTCAAAATAACTACCCCCACAAAAATCGCCCTCACAAAAATATTCCCCACAAGAACTACCCACCGAGGAATTCCCTCCGAGGTATCCTCGAGACCCTGAAATTAACGGCATATGGCGGGATGATGTTGAGGATGTCTATGTCGTCCCAGGAAAGGAGAAGCGGACGAAGGAAATCGGACATCTCACCCGATCCGGACGTCCATATCAGAATCCGAGCAACCCAGTGGTCGTTCTAACAATGAATGACCAAATCGTCCCAGAGGTGGACACTCAACCAAAGGCTCCCGAGAACTCAATCCTGAAACAGCTCCAGAAAGCAAAAGCCGAGATCTCTATCTGGCAATTGATCGCAACGTCTTTTGAGCATCGACAGGCCTTGCTGCAGGCCTTGGGAAAATTAACCGTGCCCTCCACCCCTTCCCCGGAAGAAATAGTGGCACATATGACAAGAGACGCCCCTGATCTGAGCAACCCGGTCGTCTTCTCCGACGAGGATATCTCCCTGTTCGTAGCCAACCATAACCTGGCCCTGTACATCACCGTGCAATGCCTCCAAAAGAACATACCAATGGTCCTCGTGGATGACGGTTCCGCCGTGAATGTCATTCCTCTCAAAACTGCCCACAGGCTGGGTATTAAGGAATCTGATTTAATCCCAACAAATCAAGGAGTACACGCCTACGACGGCACTCGTCGCAAGGTCGCTGGGCTTATCACTTTAGCCGTCGCAACCGGGCGACTAGAAAGACAAACCAGTTTCCAAGTGGTCGACATCGACGGATCCTTCAACATGCTCCTGGGACGTCCCTGGATTCACGCCGTCAAGGCGGTCACCTCAATGCTCCACCAAAAGATCAGGGTCCCTTTCAACGGGAAAACGATCACGATCCCCGCTTCCCCAATCAAAGCAGTCATGAGAAGAGGGGTAGCCTCCCAAGCCATTGAGGAGGACGACAATAAAATGTGGGGTTTCCAAGCCGTGAACGCCATAACTGATGAACTAACAACCTCTGAATGTGACCCGTTCGCCAACCTCACGATCAACCGTATCATGATGCGCCAGGGTTATTTCCCGGGCTTGCCGCTCAATCCGCTAAAGGACCCATTGCCTCCCTTGAAACAGGCTAAGGTCCCCAACATTCCCTTTGGGCTGGGATACGAACCTACCGACAAAGACATCCCGGAGATGAACCTCCTAATCCGAAAACGCAAGAAGCACGGAGTCATCCTCCGTCCCTACCACCTGACTCTCAACGGATACTTTGTCCCCGAGGGAGAGTCTGAACTCTACCACGACTTTCCGGAGCCTATCTATGACTCTGTGGCGAAGGCTAGATACCCGGGAGTGGAAGTCTTCCAAGACTGCTACTTTATTCCCGACAACATCGAAGCTGCATCAACCGAGTCCAAACCGTCACCATGCCTTGACGGACAAGCTGTCACACTACTCTTTGGGGAAGATAACATCAAACGCCTCGACTATGAGGACATCATCAACATCGCCCTGAAAGACAATCAGTTTGATCCAACCGCCTTGATCTCCGATACTGATCCGGAGGAAGCCACCCAAGGCTGGAGGAAAACCATCAAGTGGACCGATCGCCAAGGCCGCATTCTCAAGATCACAACTGGAGAAGGCCCTATGTTCAAGGAGGGAAGTGATGAAGGATCTGAGTCTGAGTCTGAGTCGGAGTCAGAGTCTGTTATAGCTCCTAACACTCCAGATGTCCCAGTCAAGGTCCCCTTCCCACTGTTTTATCACAAAGTCGTGGCTGATTTAGAGGCTGAGTCTACTAAGGTCACCCCCACTCCAATGAAAGGTGACAACCTGGAGCCTGTTCCAGGGGCCGCTTCCTCTATCGTGTCGCCTCTGACTGACCACGAGATGTCTGTCCTTTCCGAGCTATTCGCTCGTGTCAACTTAATGAACGCTAAGTTTGCTGATGACTCGTCTCATTTTAACTGCAATGCAATTATGAATGATTATGAGGAATTTGACTTGAGTGACTACCCACCTCACTTAGCCAAAGAACTTGACAAACGGGAAACCAGAACCCCCATCATTGAGGAAACCAAGCCTATTAACGTAAGAACCGACAATACACCTCAAGAACTTAGGATAGAGACAACCCTGGACCCCTCGGAAAGACGACAGTTCATTGACCTCCTCCACGAATACAAGGACGTGTTCGCCTGGTCTTACAGAGACATGCCTAGGATTGACAGAGAAATTGCAGAGCACCGGATACCCATCAAACCCGGGGCTAAACCTGTGAAACAGAAGCTACGCCGGATGCGTCCTGAGCGGGCCTTAAAATTCAAAGAAGAGGTGGACAAACAGTTCAAGGCTGGGTTCATCAAAGTATCTGAATACTCGGACTGGGTGGCCAACATTGTTCCTGTACCGAAGAAAGACGGACGAATTCGGGTTTGCGTCGACATCAGGGATCTGAACAAGGCAAGTCCAAAAGACGACTTCCCTTTGCCGCATGTTAACATTCTGGTAGACAACACTGCCGAACATGCTCTCCTATCATTCATGGACGGGTACGCCGGGTACAACCAGATTAAAATGGCTGAGGAAGACATGCACAAGACTGCGTTCACTACACAGTGGGGTACATATTGCTACACGGTCAAGCCTTTCGGCCTCATCAACGCCGGAGCAACCTATCAAAGAACCGCTACCACTCTCCTACATGATATGATGCACAAGGAGGTAGAGGTATATGTCGATGACATGATCGTCAAATCAAAAGAACGGGACGGCCACATCAATGCCCTCCGGAAATTCTTCGCTCGTCTGCGGAAATATAACATGAGACTAAACCCTCAGAAGTGTGCATTCGGGGTCACCTCCGGAAAACCCTTGGGACATGTCTTCATCAAAAGAGGCATTGAGATTGATCCAACCAAAATCAAAGCCCTTCAACAAATGCCTCGGCCTAAGAACGAGAAGGAGATTCGGGGATTTCTCGGTCAGGTCCAGTACATCAGCCGGTTCATCGCCAAGCTCACTATGATTTGTGAACCGATATTCAAGAAGCTTCGCGCCTCCGATCACACCGATTGGGACGACGACTGTCAGAAGGCGTTCGACAGGATAAAGGAAATCCTATCTAAACCTCCTGTCCTCATGCCACCTCAACCGGGGATTCCTCTATCCCTATACCTGATTGTTACCGACACAGCCATGGGAGCAATGCTAGCACAAACAGTTGTCAACGAGGAGCGAGCCATCTACTACATCAGCAAAAAGTTCATTAAGTACGAGACGAGGTATACCCAACTGGAAAAGACATGCCTTGCCCTAGTTTGGTCAACAAAGAAGCTGCGGCATTACATGCTTAGCTACTCGGTCCACATCTACTCCAAGATGGACCCAATCGAATACATCTTCAAAAAACCCATACTAAACGGAAGGCTGTCTAGGTGGACACTGATGCTGTCCGAGTTTGACCTCAAGTTCGTACCCCTCAAGGTTATCAAGGGAAGAGCAGTCGCCGACTTCCTAGCAGAAAATCCCGTCAACGAGGATCCAACGACCGACACATGTTCACTTCCTGACGAAGACATCCTTTGCGCCGACTTCGACGCATGAGACCTATACTTTGATGGTCCATCTAATATGAGTGGCTTCGGGGTAGGAGTCCTTCTAATATCACCAGAGGGAGAACATGTTCCGATCTCGGTCAAGCTAGACTTCGCCGTCACCAACAATGCCGCTGAATATGAAGCATGTCTCATCGGCCTACAAGCAGCCATCACACTTGGCATCAAGAGACTGAGGGTCCATGGCGATTCCTCACTCATCATCAATCAGGTATCCGGATCATGGAAAATCCGATCTGACAGCTTAGCTCCCTACTGAGCGAAGATCAGTCAAGAGGCCGAATTCTTCGACCAAGTGGACTACATCCACTTGCCGCGAGAGGAAAATCAATTTGCTGATGCCCTGGCAAAACTTGCCGCGCTCGTCAACATACCTGACGACATGACGTCGATGCCAATATGTGTCGAAAGATGGAGCGAGCCAGCTCACGTTTGAGCCATTATCGACGACGAGGAAAGCCATGATGAACCTTGGTACCAATCCATCCTCAATTACAAAACCAAAAACGAATTCCCTCCCAACTCTGATCAAAGAAGACAAAGAGCCATCCGTTTACTTGCATCACAATTCGTGATAAACCAAAATCAACTCTACAAAAGAACACCCAAAGGAATTCTCCTCCTTTGCATTTACCATCACGGAGCCAAAAAAGTCATGGGTGAGGTTCACGAAGGAGAATGTGGCCCTCACATGAGTGCAATGATGCTTACACGGAAAATCATGCGGCTAGGTTACTACTGGACAACCATGGAAGCCGATTGCCGTAACTACGTCAAACATTGCCACAATTGCCAAATCTTCGCCAACATACAACACATACCACCATCCCTTTTATACACCATGACATCACCCTGGCCATTCTCAACCTGGGGCATCGACATCATCGGGAAAGTCAACCCGATAGGCACCAAGGGGCATTGTTTCGTCCTCGTTGCCATCGACTACTTCACCAAATGGGTGGAAGCACAGTCATATGCAGTCTTGACCGCCAAAAAAGTGGCCAAGTTCATTCAAAACAACATCATATGCCGATATGGGGTACCCCATGAAATCATCAGCGATCAAGGCTCTCACTTCCGGGCGGAAACTCAAGCCTTACTGGACAAATACAAGATCAAACGACATCGATCACCCCCCTACCGTCCCCAAACCAACGGAGCGGTGGAGGCAGCAAACAAAACTCTTGTCACCATCATCAAGAAAATGCAAGACAACTACCGCGATTGGCCGAGCAAACTCCCATTCGCACTCTGGGGATACCGAACCTCCATTCGAACACCGACAGGCGCCACACTCTTCTACCTAGCATACGGTATGGAGGCGGTTCAACCGGTGGAGTTAGAGGTCCCTTCTCTACGCATCCTACTGGAGAGTCAAGTCCCTGAGGCGGAATGAACCCGTCGAAAGTACGAACAACTCACTCTTCTAGACGAACGGCAACTCAATGCCTTGCACAATGTCCAGCTATACCAACGACGGATACAACGGGCATTCAACAAGAAGGTCAAACCCCGAAACATCCGGGAGGGCGACTTGGTCCTCAAGTCAGTCCGAGCACCATTACCCGTCGATCCGAGGGGAAAATTCAAACCCAACTGGGCCGGGCCATACCTGGTCAAGAAGATACTTTCGGGGGGCGCAGTGAGACTGAGTGACCTAGATGGGGAGGACTTCACAAACCCGACCAACCTAGACCAACTCAAGAAATACTACCCTTGAACCCTATCAACCAACAACCTAGCCTAGTTTTGCAACTAGCACCAACCTTAACCCTTTTCAAGTTAAGTTCCTCAATATGTTCTGATTTGAAATTGCATGTTTTATCGAGTCTAAGCTGCGGCACCTTGCCCGTTTCGAATGTCCTTTGATCCGTCAAAGGCAACATCGACTTGCACTACAAAAACAAACCCCCTGAACTACGAGCATGGTTTGATTTCACCTCTTCAGGTGAATACGTAGGCAGTCCATCTTATGCTTGAGGGATACAACCACGAAACCCAATTCAAATTCACAAAACCTCTCGAACTACGATCATGGTTTGATTTCACCTCTTCAGGTGGATACGTAGGCAGTCCTTTCTTACACAAGAAGGATACAACCATTCCCACAATAAAAAAAAACATCCCCATCAAAAAAGAGAAAGGGAAAACCATTCCCTTTCCCCACAAAATAAATAAATAAGCCTTTCTCCCTTTCCACAAAATACCACTTTCCCAAGTGCAATTGTTTAGGACGATTCAAATCGAATTGCCTTCACAAAACGGATGGAAGAAACAGGCGTTCACTATTTTCGACACGAGCAATCCTCTTATTTAATTAATAATGGGAGGGATTACATTATTTTCAACAACAAATAAAGCTCGACAAGTCTACAACTTGTCAAAGCTAAGGTGTCAACTAAAACACCTCACATAATAAAACTAGCACAAAACACACAACAACTAGCGAGTACAACATAATACAAACTCACAACAATAATACAACATAATAATAAAGTGGGTAATGGAGGTCTTCACTCTTCCATTCTACCCTTGCCTTTTCCTTCGGGGTAAATCTTCCCCTTGTTCTTCTTGTTGGCCCGCCTAGCATGGACTTCTTCCTCGGAACGGATCCTAAACGGATCTAAAACGGCGACGGCCTCCGGTCTCGCACAAGACCCCATGTTCGACCCAAGACGAGCCAATGCACGGCCCACCATACTCTTGGGGACGGAACTCCTCCTCTTCGGTGGTCTCATCACATCGGGAGTAGCTCCATCAACATATTCCTCAAAGAAGGCACGGTTGGCCTTGCCAACCTCTCGGTACTTCAAGTCGACAACCTCGTCCTTACGAAACTTGGATCTCTCTTCCAAGGACGGAGCACGTGACCACTTGACATAAGCGGGAGTCACCCATGTCGTGGCAACGGGGTTTGGCACCTCCCAAAGAGGCCGAGTGGCCCACCACCTTTCGAAGAACTCCAAAAGCTCGGAGTTCAGGAAAACATTCTCTTGGACAAGAGTATCTTGAGCGGGCACCTTTTGTTGGCGCCCCATTTGCCTCATGAGCCATTCGGGATAAATGAAGGAAACCACCTTCAAACCCACCACCATCAAAAAACGAGGACTAGCACCCGAAGCGGGCAACCCCGTGAAGGACCTCAAGTGCCACCACGGCACCACCTAACGGATATGAGGACCATCCTCCTCCGCCAATCTTGCGGCCCAATAGGCCTCGGTGGAAGCAAAACTATCCGGGTACAACTTCTTCCTCATGGTAAGGTGACGGAAGGAGTTAGAAGAAGGATTAACCGGAAGCTCTACATACCTTAGCCTCTCCAATAGCCACACTTGGAGGATCCTTGGCGATCCTAAAGAGGGGGCTTCTCCACAAGAGCCTTCCTTGTCCAAAGCCTTGTTAATCTCTCCAAGCACCAACCACGATGGATCTCTACCATGCTCCATTTGCTCAATCACATGGATAAGGGTCATGCTACCATGGCATATTGGCCCCTCCTTCTTCAAGACATCAACAAAGAGGTACACATGGACAAGGCAAAATGCAAGAGCCCTTCTCCTAGCCACCTCCGAGACATTAGCATCTAACCGATTTGAGAAGATGTTGATAAGAGCCAACATATCCACCCCATGTGGAGCAAGAAGAAAGTTGACTTGGCTTGTTGACAAGCCCAACATAGAACGGAATTTCTCCTTGTAGCACAACCGAGTCGGAGGAAGCACCGGAGCACAACCCGACCACCCACCAATGGCTCCGATTTCTTCGGCAAGAGGACAAAGCTCGCCTTTCGGGAAAACGAAAACATGATGTTTCGAATCCCAAAACCGAGAACAAGCTTCAAGAAACGAGGGTTGCGCCTTGACTTGACGAAGCACCAACAATTGACCAACTCCCATGCAATCGAGTTGGTACTTCTCGGGAGGCGACAAATCCCGGCACCATTGTCGCAATGCGTTCTCCAAAGCATCCATGAAATATTTTTGTGGAAGAAGAGGAGGTTTTGAAGAGATGTTTTTGTGTTTCGGATGCTGAAACAATGAAGCGCAAATGTCCCTATTTATACAAAATGATCAGCGCGTTTTTTTCAGAAAAAGAGGAGAGCCGGCTTCCATCGCCGAGCAGCTCACGCCTCTTTGGGGCTTCCCCAGGATTCCCGCTGTTGACTTGTCTCTTTCAACATGTGTTTTCTCCTGACACCTTAAACCTCCCGCCAGGAACCTTGCGCCTCTTCGGGATGATCCGGGAAATTTTGTGTTTCTTCACACTCACATTTCCTTGTTTTCGCGTTTTACGAAATCCGACACGGTTTCCATGACGCAGCTTTAAACATACGGGTTTTTCTTTCTTTTTTTAAGGGGGGAAGGGCTAGTCGCCCCGATCCGAGATGGATCGTTTCCATGTCAGTCGAAATTCCGAAATTTTTACGCTTTTTCGCAAAACAAAAATCAAAATCGAAAATTGATAACACGACATCAATTTTCCTCAAAATTCAAGCACTCACAAATTCGAGTCTTGACCTCAAGAGCCAAATGTACTCGCAAAAATCCTTTTCTAAAATTCTTTCCTGACGGTTTGAGTTTGAATTTTTCGAGTCAATTTTCAACTTTGACGCAATTTAATTCACGACACGAGTTAATTGCTCAAATTTTCAACAATTCCTTTTGAATTCCAAACGTGGCAATTTTGTCACGGAATTTTCAAAATTCGTTTCAAAATTTCAATTTTAACTTCAAGTCATCTTGGTTAATTTTGATTTTCAAAGGCTTTACGTGATTTTCAATCAAATGCTTTTACGTGTTTACGTTTATGCGTATGTGCTATCTGTTGCCTGTTTTTCTACACTAACGATGCAGGAACTGGTGCAAATCAAAAGGAGAATCAACAGCCGACAAGCGCTCCTCCGAAACACAATACAAAAAAGCCAAAAATCACAAAACAAACCACAATCCAAAAACACATACATACAAACCGCCTTACGCAAAAAACAAACGTCTATCATACATATACTGGCCTAAAACAAACGTCTATCATACAAACACTGGCCTAAAACAACGTCTATCATAGAGACACTGGCCTAAGACAACGATCTGGGGGCTATCCGCCACATACCGAACTAAGCACTCTCTATCCTCTCAAACGGAAAAGAAAGAGAGCAACAAGGGAAACAGAGGAGCAACAGCGAAAGCAGAGGAGGTTACCATGACGATAACTCCCCGCTCCTGCTCCACGACAAAAAAGAAGGCAGTGTCTTGCAGACTTCGGATAATGAGGAGGCCCAGAACCATGATGCAATGCACCATTCCGATACTGAACCCCACTCATCAGCCACCCTGTCTATGAGCCACAACGAAAAGGACAAACCGGCTATATCATCCGCCTATCCTCCTCTACGGAAGCATCCTCCACCACCGCCTCGAATACGGCAGCCTCCTCGGCCGCTACATCCCCTCCGGGATCGACTTCCTCCTCCAAAGACTCAACAACGGACCTCATCGGTCCCAGACGATACCCTGCGATAAAAAAAAAACAACAAACAAAAAACGTCAGCAGAAATTTCGGTATTACGACGGCATGAAATGGATAAACCCAAAAACAAAAAAAACAACCTGCAATACAAAAAACAAGGGGAAATCCCGCCCCCAAACCATTCACAACAAAAGACACAAAAACGACTCGCCCCTCTTTTCAAGCAAAAGACGAGTCAAAACCACAAAAACGACATTTCAAGACCCATACAAGGTCTGCCAATAACCCAAAATACATTCCCGACACAATGGGATTTTTCTACGGTTCAAAAAGGCAATTCATACGCTAATTTGAGCCCCAAACCGGTCAAAATTCTAAAACGACCGCAAAAAGGCAAACGTGATTTTATCACGCCTCAAGGTGACCTAAAATACCAATAAGGTCCATTTCAAGGTAAACTGACTCAATTCAAGCCCATACAAGCGCTTATTTTGTCAGACGTAAGACCGTCGCAAAAGGCAAAAATTCAATTTTGCCCACAAACATCCAATGAAGGTCCTTAAATGGCAAACACAGGTTTTCCCAACTATAATACAACCTAGTGGGACCCATTACCCAGGCAAATAAACTTGGCATTGTGAAATGAGACGGTTTCTCGCCTCACTCACGTTTTTCGAGCCTAGGGAGCGGGAACGGGGACCAAAATGCAAACTAAAAGCACCCCTATACTCCTAAACAGGTTTCTAACCTAATGCAAACATCAATTTCACTCGAAATTGGCTCAATCAAAAACGCCCAATTCGATTTTTTAGGGCAAAATTTCGCCCTAATTTAATCAAGCTAAAATCGACAAATTTGAAAGGACTCAATAGGAAATACTTACCTTGAGATGACATTTGTTGATAATGGCACGAGCAAAAGCAAGCTAAAAGGTCCGGAAATGGCGATTTTGGCGAGATTTTGAGGTTGAAGATGAATATTCATCCGCAACTCAACCTCGCGTCTTTTTAACAGAAAATAGGGAAGCCGGCTTACATCGCCAGGTGGCTCGCGCCTAAACCAGGCCTCCCCTTTTCTTTTTCAGCGAAATTTGGGCTTTGGCCCAATTTCCCATGACAAATTCCAAATTTTCGTTGACGATATTGAATGTCGTCATTTCCTCGAAAAAACAAATAGTGAAAATTTAAAACTCGCTATTTTCAAGCAAACGACGATCAAAACCGCCAACTTCAAAAAATAATGGCAAAAATTCAAAAATCGCTATTTCAAGCAACGACGGTCAAAACCGTCAATTTCAAAATAATAGTTGGAAATTGAATTCCACTATTTTCACCACACATGTCAACGGCGGCACATAAACCGTCACTTCAATCAATAGTGAAGATTCCAAATTCACTATTTCTGTCAAAATGTCAACGGCGGCACATAAACCGTCACTTCAAACGTAATAGCAGACTTAAAATTTGCAATTTCCTTTCCAAATTAAGACAAACGGCGATCGAGACCGCCACTGCAAATTCAAACCGAATGGTGAAAATTCCAAATTCACTATTCCTTCAAATGCCAGCAGGGGGCTTCCTCGCGAAACCCGCTCATTCCAAAGATAGTGATAGTGAGAATCCATACTCGCTATTTCCCCAGCGACATCACGAGTTCGCTACTTTCGAAACAAGCCCATTCGACGCGGCTATTCCCATGATCCATTAACCGACCATACCGCGGCTGGTGAGCCTTTGTTCGCACCCCTTTCAAGGACAGATCCCGAAGATGCCTCGGGTATATTTCCTTACCTTGGCTGGCGAGCCTTTGTCCGCAACCTTTCAAGGACAGATCCCGAAGATGCCTCGGGTACATTTCCTTACCTTGGCTGGCGAGCCTTTGTCCGCAACCTTTCAAGGACCGATCCCGAAGATGCCTCGGGTACATTTCATTACCTTGGCTGGCGAGCCTTTGTCCGCAACCTTTCAAGGACAGATCCCGAAGATGCCTCGGGTACATTTCCTTACCGCGGCTGGCGAGCCTTTGTCCGCACCCTTTTCAAGGACAGATCCCGAAGATACCTCGGGTACATTTCCTTACCTTGGCTGGCGAGAATTTGTCCGCAACCCTTCCAAGGACACATTCCGAAGATGCCTCGGGTACATTTCCTTACCTCGGCTGGCGAGCCTTTGTCCGCAACCTATCAAGGATATATCCCGAAGATGCCTCGGGTACATTTCCTTATCTCGGCTGGCGAGCCTTATAACGCACCGCGGCTGGCGAGCCCTCCTCACATACGCATCGCAGCTGGCGAGCATTCATCCGCAACCATGCAAGGACACATCCGAAGATGCCTCAGGTATGACTCCTTCTTATGGCTGGCGAGCCTTCGTACGTAGTCTAAATGGACTTTAAACGACCCGCACGGACAGTCGGCAGACTCTAAACTGTTCCCGACGACAGGTTCTGGACTCGTACCCTCGAGTCGCCTCGGCGTCGCCCTTCCCGACGGCAGGTCCTTGGCCCGAATCCTTTCGAGCCGCCTCGACGTCGCTTGGGTCTTCAGGTTGTAATCTTCGATTGACCTGGGGACTCTACTTTGACTTTCGCCCTGTCCAAGCCTCAGTCAAAGTGGAGGCTCTGTAGATACCCAGTTTCTGCTGAGACTCCAACAAACACCCGATGATTATCGGACTACAACATGTTTTGGGATCGCAGCGTTTGATCGACAGTTTGTGTACAACTTTACGTCGGAAAACTTAAAACGATTTTGAATGCAAAACATTTCAAAACATTTCAAAAATACCTGGAGTGTTTAATGCACAACGACGGGGTCGCGATGACACTAACTAGAGTCAAAACCGACACCGAGCCAAAAACCGACCCGAAAATTCAAAATCCCGACTCCAACAACGAGTCAAACCGAGTCAACCACAAAAACAAAATATCTCAAGCCTTCTATACTAAGTTTTCTCGGATTCATGAATGGTCAAGTACCAAACATGTGACTACAAAACCTAGGATATAACAAATCATGATTGCGTTTGTTGTGATAGTGACAACACAACTCGAAGTGCCACGACATGGCTCGCGCCTCTTTGAGCAGCCCAGGTGGACACGTCGCTCAAAACTCACACAACCACTCATTCTCCTATAAATACCCCTCAAATGTCGCCCATTTGAGATTTACGCGAGTGTCCGCCTCCTCTTTTCTCCCTTAAAATTCTCGACTCGACTTCTAAAGTCACAATCCGACGCGTGTTTACGACCTACCGATCGTAAACACAAGCCTTACACATTGTTTGGTACAGTCATCGTGCATTAAACCACTTGTCCGACCACTTTGACCACTACACCATCACTAAACTTTTAAAACACTCTTTTACTATGCAAAAATCCTCTTTTATTATGTTTTCATTTGTTTTATGACTTTAACATGCTAAAACATGCATAACATGAACCAAAACATGGAATAAACGAGTCAAAACTGATTTTTGGTCTGAGGCAGAAGCCCCTTAGGTCGCCAACTGGCTCGCGCCTAAATGGGGTGCTCAGACCAGAGATCAACCGTGTTTGTTCTCGTCATTTCCCTTAATCCATTTTTCATATTTGTAATCGGTTTTACCATTTCAAGTATTTTCGAAACCTTTTTTGTTTCATTTCACATGTTTTAACCATAAAACATTTTTCACTCTTGGTTCCTCATACCATGACGGTTAAATCCGTGTTTCGGTGATAATATTTGGTTAATGACATTTAGAAGGTATTTTAAAGCCTTTTATTTCATTTCTTTACATTTTCAAACAAACATATTAGTCACCAACACGAAATTATCCTTGGTTCTACATACCATGCCGGATTTTAACCCGGGTACGATGATGAGTACCGACTAATTACATTCAAAATGGACTTAAAACAATTAGTCCATAATCATTTCCAAAACTATTCATGTCAAGCTTGTCAAATCGAACCCGACACCGAATATTATCAAATAATGATGATTATTCGAGTCTAGTTCTTCAAATCAACAAATGCGGTCTAAACGACCCTTTCAAAATCAAATCGAGTTCAAATACCCACTTTTAACACGTTTCATAACGTTTTCTAAACAGTCAGAACACGGCATACAGCCGTTGGCTAACCCGCGCCTCAAGCATCCCTTTTTTTTCTCTTTTTCAAAACCAGAGGGAGGCCCCTTACACCGCCGGCTGGCTCGCGCCTCTTATAGCCGTCTGGTACAGGACCTGTTCCCTTCCAGCATTAGTCTAGGACGATCCCGACTCCGGTTAACCCTGATATAGAACGGATCAGATGACTATTCAACCCACATTTGCAAAATGCCTTACTAAGACAAATGGATCATGTTATGCACCCTAAACCTAATACGGTAAATGGATGTTTAATTTCCGTCTTGTATGCAAATCAATCATTAATCCAACTCGACATCTTATAATTGATACTTGGATTAAATCAACCGACTTAGAAAGCTCTCACATGTTAGTTTAAATCATTGGATGCACATTCATGTATTTAAACCGTTTTATCAACTTTTGCATTCAACCAACCAAGATCGATCAGTAGAGGCCGCTAAACGCGGGCGGGATTGGGTGTCTGATTAAAGGGCTTCCAATTACGTACCTTCACCTCTTACTCAGAAACTTTGGATAGTGGACGACCTTATCCAGGGCGTACGAGAGTCATTCTAGAGATAGGATGCTAAAGAGGGTCGATTTCCTTATCTTTAGTACCTATGTCAAAACGCTGCTTTGTGCTTCGATTTGACCGAGGTATAAAGTGGAATTCGAACGGGTTCCAGGCATCCCACAAATGCTTGGTGGTGACTCCGAACATCTCTAATCGTTTCGAGACCCTTACCGAGACGAAACTGACCGATCTAAAAAACGATCCGGTCGAAAGCACCTTTACGCCGCCGAGCGTGGCTTTCAAAAAGACCGCTGCACGTCCGCAGATCGAATCGGACCTGCAGGTGGGCCATGTCCACATTGTCCAAAATGGTAGGTCGAGGATATCAAGGCTCAACGAGTCGTTCATACGGCTCCACTAGCAAAACCGATGAGGTTAACCTTCTCGAGCCATCCAAGAAAAGTGCCCCACCAAGGAAATTCACAAATCTTGGGGACACTTACTCCAACGCTCTAAAGAGGTTAATGAAACAAGGTAAACTCCAACCCATAGGACCTACTCCCGAACCTGAAAAGAAATCCAAATTCTGGGACGAGAACTCGTACTGTGAATACCATAGGGGCAAGGGGCATGACACAGAAAAGTGCTACAAATTGAAAAATGTGCTTCAAGACATGATTGAAGATGGCCGACTACCAATACCGCCGGGAGGTAAACCCAACAACACTCAAAACCCTCGTGGGATTCTAGTGATCACAAGTGAAGAATCTACCTTAGATTGTTCACACCTCATTTCTCCAATTGAAGATGAGATCCACGCGATCGAGAATGAAAGGTTCTACTCCACCATCTCCCCTACCATTTCCAACTTCATCACATGGGCAAGGAGTGTGGATAGGCAAGTTTAGGAATTAGAAAATGTAGTGACAACTTTACACGACCCCAATGCGGCACCCAAAGAACATGCCCCACTAGTCTTTTCTCAAAATGCCACTATGCAAGAAATAGTCGCCGTGGTTAATAAACTAGTCGACCAAATCACACGACTAGAAGACGAGATCATGAGAATGAGGGAACTAGCTACAATCAATGGAGTATGGGCCGATGATGATGAAGACGAGTATCTCATTGAAAACTCCCTAGTCAAAGAAATAGTCCAAAATGGTGAAGACCAAGATGTGGACCACCTAACTCGTTCGGGCCGTCCATATCAAAATACTACTCAAAATGGTCCAACCAATGTTGTCACACCAAATGACAACGAAGATGACTCCACTGATCATTTGCTCAAGCAATTACAGAAGACAAAGGCTGATCTTTCAGTCTGGCAATTAGTAGCATGTTCATTCCCACACCGTCAAGCTTTACTACAAGCTTTGGCCAAGTTAAGTGTAGCACATAACTCCACACCCGAAGATGTAGTCAACTTGGTCTTCCAAGAATCACCAAAGCTAAGTAATCCTATTACTTTCTCAGATGAAGATTTGCCACCTTTTGGCGCTAGTCACAACTTGGCTCTTTACATCACTGTCATTTGTATAAAGAAGAACGTGCCAATGACCTTGGTTGATGATGGCTCCGCGGTCAACGTCATACCTCTCAAAACGACATACAAATTAGGCATGAAAGAGTCGGATTGGACCCCTACCAATCAAGGTGTCCGCGCATATGATGGTACACGACGAAAGGTAGTAGGACTCGTTAACCTAACCATAGCCACAAGGCCAATTGAGCGAAAGGTTAACTTCCAAATAGTGGACATTGAAGCTTCCTTCAACATACTTCTAGGAAGGCCTTGAATCCACGCTTCCAAAGCGGTGACATCCACCCTTCATCAAAAGATCAAGATCCCACTAAATGGCAAAGTGGTGACGATCACTTCGTCACCCATCAAGGCAATAATCGAAAAGAAGTCAAACAATCAAGTTCTTGCGGATCCAGTATATGAGCTTGGGGGCTTCCAAAGCATAAGCATCATAGAAAGTGAATTGGCACCCTTATACTACGATCCCTACTCCAACTTGGTGGTCAACCACATACTCAAATCCCAGGGATACTTCCCTGGAATGCCTTTGAACCCTATCCGAAGAAACACCTTCGCACCCTACAAGGAAGGCAACTAAAAAAGAATACCACTTGGACTAGGGTATAAACCCACTAAAGAGGAAGTTCTCGAAAGCAGTTCTCGAGATGCTTGCTCAAGTTCAAAACCGTAAGTACGTAGGAGTCCAAATGCGACCCTATCTCCCTACCCTAAACGGATACTTCGTTAAGGAAAGAAGTCTAGAACTCTTTCACGGATTTCCCGAACCTTGGCACTATCTCGAAAGGAAGCTAGCCGGAATCGAGATCTTTCACTATTACTACTTCATCCCTCCAGAAACGGTTCATACCGTCAAAACCCGTCAAGCACCTTGCTTAGACGATTTGTTTGGAGAGGATCAATTTGTTAGAGCCGCGCAGGATGAGATCATTACCATGATACTTCAAGATGATCACTTCAACCGTACCGCGTTAATCACAGAAACAAACGCGAATCAGCAGAAAGGATGGAGAAAATCAATCAAGTGGACCAACAATCAAGGAAGACTCTTCAAGCTCACCACTGGAGAAGGAGAGATGTTCAAAGGAGAACCAGCAGACGATGAATTCGAGTCGAGTCGGAGTCGAGTCGAGTCGGAGTCTAGAGAAGTCACTAAGGAGTCTCCTTCGTCGTCATCCTCATTCCCTTTGTTTCTCCTAGCTTAGCCTCGAATAGTAACAGTAGTTCGGGAAATGTCCCAACCACTGTCCCTTTACCGCCACTGACCACAGATCAGATGGCTTCTTTGTTTCAACTCTTCTCAAACTTTAATATGAATAAATCAGGTTCTTCTTACTCTTTGTGTTATCTTGAGTGCAATTCTGTTTACGATGATACTGAGGATAACCAAGACCCAGACTCAATTGAGATACCTCCCTACGTAGCCAAAGAAATACTACAGGATGGGGAAGGGGGACCAGTAATAGAGAATACCGAACCCATCAATGTAGGAACCGAACTAGAACCCCAAGAACTTAGCATAGGGACTACCTTGAGCTCTACCGAAAGGGCCGACTTCATAGACCTCCTACACGATTTCAAAGACGTTTTCGCGTGGTTCTACAAAGACATGCCAGGGATCGACAGGGATATCGCCGAACATAGAATCCCGATTAAGCCAAGTTTTAAGCCTGTAAAACAGAAGCTTCGTCGAATGAGAACGGAATGGGCTCTCAAGATTAAGGAAGAAGTCGATAAGCAATTCAAAGCCGGGTTCATCAAAGTTTCCGAGTATTCTGACTCGGTAGCCAACATAGTACCTGTACCCAAAAAGGATGGGAGAATCCGTGTTTGTGTTGATTTTAGAGACTTAAACAAAGCAAGTCCTAAAGACGACTTCCCTCTACCACATATCGACATATTGGTGGACAATACCACAGACCACGCATTACTATCCTTCATGGATGGGTATGTGGGTTATAACCAAATCAAGATGGCCATAGAAGACATGCATAAGACCGCCTTTGTCACTCAATGAGGAACCTATTGCTATACGGTAATGTCGTTTGGGTTAAATCAATGCCGGAGCTACATATCAACGCACCGCAACTACAGTCTTACATGACATGATGCACAAAGAAGTTGAGGTATACGTAGACGACATGATTGTCAAGTACAAGGATAGAGAGGGGCATATTGCGAACCTTCGCAAATTTTTCACAAGGCTACGAAAGTACAACATGAGACTGAATCCTCAGAAGTGCGCATTCGGAGTAACATCGGGTAAACTCTTGGGATAGGTCGTTAGCCAACGAGGTATAGAAATAGACCCTTCCAAAATCAAAGCCTTGATCGAAATGCCACAACCTCAAACAGAAAAAGAAGTCAGAGGATTCCTGGGAAAAGTGCAATATATAAGTCGATTCATATCGAAACTCACCATGATTTGTGAGCCTATCTTCAAGAAGCTCAAGAAAATAGACCACTGATGTGACCATAATTAGCGCATATTTAGCCCCCGAATTAGCCTTGTTCCCATGCTTTTTAGTGCCTATTTGGGTCATTTCTTATCTTTAGTTCTTTGTTTTGCATATTCTTTGAGATTTTGATCCCTTGGTAGGAAAGGAGTAAGAATCTTGCATTTTCATGGCAAAACGAGGCTAAATTGATTGTATTCAATGACCAAGCATCAAGAAGAGACAAGACTATAAGGCCTTTGTACATATCATAGTAGAAGAACAATGTTGAGAAAGGATCCTTGCGTCCCCAAGGAAATCCCCAAGGAATTTATGAAGAAAAGGGAAGAAAAGAAGAAGAATTGACGCCGACCAACAATCCGACAGTTGCGGACAATCCGCCCGTCCAGCCAAAGATAATCCGAGCGTCCCTCCTTGGAATCCGCTCGGATTCCCCTACAACAATCCGAGCGTCCCTCTCCTGAATCCGCTCGGATTGCACCGCCAAAATCCGGCCGTCCCGACTCTAATCCGCACGGATTCCGCTGACAAAGACGGATTTCATTCTTCAAGCTACGAAAAGAGAAGCCCTTCTCTCGGAAAATACCGGGTCCTCCTTGCTCAACTTAAAAAGTGTAATTACTAGTTTAGCCCTTAGTTAACCCTAATGCATCCTCCCTAATTTTCACTATAAATACCCCATTAGTCTAATTAGAGGAGCATGTTCTTCTTATCAATAATTAGTGTAGTTAATATCAATCAAATCTCTCTTCAATATTGTAATCAAGTATTAATCAAGTTTTAATCCAAGTTTTAGTTCTTTAAATCTCTCTCTTGTTCTTCCTTTATTTTGGGTAATTGAAGATTATTTGGGTTATTATTGGGAGATTGACAACCTCTCAATCTAGGATTCAAGTACTTCTATTATTCTTGCTTTATTATTGGAATCATTAGTAGGTATAATCTCTTAATCCCTTTTTAATTATTGTTAATTACTTTCATTTATTCATCATGTTTCATATTGTTGGTATGATTGATAACCTTGCTAGCATGATTAACATGATAATGAGTGAGTAGTCTCTTAGCTAGGGTTTAATGGGTGATTAGGGGAAACCATCATGGGGATGATTCATGCTTAAATCAATATGCTTTCATATCTTATTTGCTTGCTTGTTTTGATCTTAATACATGCACATGTTATATTTGATGAAATGCTAAGCCTATGAATCCTTGCATTTACTATCATCTTCTATCCTTTCAACAAGACTTGTAAGACATAACCCAACTCGAGTCTTGTTAGACCATGCATGTGTTGAGTAGGAAAGATTAAGTCGACTTGTAGGTGTTGTACAATCTAATCGATTCGGCTCCGGGACCCAAACTTTCCTAGGATTGTAAGACATAACCCAACTCAATCCAACACAAAAATAATTGCTTGCTTATAATTTGAGAACATGTTTGTATGATCATATCCCATGATTCCCCTATGATCCCATGACACCCTAGTGCTTTTAATCAATTGTTTACACCCCTTATTTTATTCATCTTGCTAGTTTATTTTCATTGTTATTTTAGTTTAGTGACCTTCTACACCAACCCAATTTGTGACACCCCTAGACACTACTAGTTACAATAGAATTCTCATTTCAATACCCGTCCCTTGGGATCCGACCTTTACTTGCCTCTTTACTAATTGTAGAGTTGTTTGTGAAGTATAAATTGTGTTTTGTATCGACCATTGACCAACGACCACATATACTTAATTGTGAACACGAAATGGCATCGATCAAAAAATGGCGCCGTTGCCGGGGACGGTGTTTAATTGATTTAAGATTTCTTTTTATTGTTATTAGTTGTGTCTTTTTCACCTTGGGGAAGTAAAAATCCTCAAGGTTTGTTCTAATTGTTTTCGAGTTGTTTGATATTTTGCATGTCTAGAAGGTCACAAAGTGATTTGTTACCTTTTGACCGTGAAATCGAAAGAACCTTGACGAATAATAGGAGACTTGTTAGGAGGAATTTGGGAGGTGTTGGTGAAGTTGTTCAACCCACTAGTGAGTTTGTCAATCCTTTCGCAATAGAAGGAGAAGAGAACCCATTAAACAATACCACACAAAATCCACCTACAATGCCTAAATTCTCGTCACACTCTATACCCACCGAGGAGAATCTACCAAATGGTACTCCTACACCGCAACATCTCACCGGTAATTTTATTGCCAAGTCCGCCTTCATCCAATTAGTTGAGAGGAGCCAATTCGGGGGAATGCCTAGTGAGGACCCTCATTCTCATATGGAAACCTTTTGCGATTATTGTGATGCTATCTCTCAAACGGGCGTGACTCAAGACCAAATTAGATGGGTCTTATTTCCTTTTTCGTTAATCGGCACCGCGAAGCAATGGTTGAAGGGCCTTGATAAGGCCACCCTTGGAATAGATTCTTGGAAGAAGTTAGCTCTAGCTTTCTACAAAAAATTCTACCCACCGGAAAAGACTAACATGCTAAGAGCTCAAATTACGGGTTTTAAGCAAAGGGATGAAGAATCTTTGTATGAAGCTTGGGAGCGGTTCAAAGGTATTTGTCGCTCATGTCCTCACCATGGACTTAGCGAATGGTTTTTGGTACAACAATTTTGGAATGGTTTATATGAAGATTCTAGGAACATTCTCAATATGGGATCAAATGGAATGTTCACCGAAGTTGATGAGAATCAAACATGGAACAAGATTGAGGAAATGGCGGTCCATAATTCACAATATAGTAGACCTCGCAAGGCTACTAGAGGAGGAAAGCATGAAGTGGACTCCGTTACTCAATTGGGTGCTCAACTTAGTGCTCACATTGACACAATCAACTTGAAGTTTGAACAAGCTATGGCTAGACTTGAGGAAAACTCAAAATCATCAAAGCATCATGTCAATGCCATGACGGCATCCTCATCAATCCCAAGTGGGATATGTGAGAATTGTGGAACTTTGGGTCATGACCCAAGTGAGTGTAGGGGAACAACCGAACAAGTTAATGCTTTCCAAGCTTACAAAAGTGGTACCCCTTATTCAAATTTTTACAATGAAAACACCAAATTCCATCCAAATCTCTCATACAAAAGCCAAAATGTTCAAAACCCTCAAACAACATACACTCCACCACCCATGAGAAATCAAAATCAAAGACCCTTTTACAATCAAAACCAAGGTTACCAAAATCAAAATCCATACAATCACCAAAATGACCAAGGTTTTGATGTCCAAAAAGCGGTCCTCCAAATGCAAAAGAATCAACAAGAATTTTTCACTCAAATGCAAAAAGATAGCCAAGCAAAGGACACCACCATCAACAACATTCTAGCTCACACCAAGATGTTGGAAACACAATTGACTCAACTAGCATCTTCAAGCTCACAAAGACAAAAGGGGCAATTACCACCTCAAAGTAATCCCCCTAGACATGAAACGGTTAGTGCCATTCACTTGAGAAGTGGTACAAGGTATGAAGCACCGAAGGAGCAAGTTGAGAATGAAGTTGTGAAAGCTAGTGAGAATGAAGTTGTTGTGCAAAGCTCCAAAGAAGGGGAATCATCAAAAGAAGAAAGTTCAAAGAAAAATGAAGACAAGGCCAAAGAAAAGGAGCCCATTGTGATTAGACTACCTTTTCCAAGTCGTCAAGCCAAGCCCAAATTTGATGATCAACTTGGAAAGTTCATGGAGATTGTGAAGAACTTAGAAGTCTCAATTCCTTTCACGGAATTAATCAATCACGTACCGGCCTATGCAAAATACATGAAAGATATCCTCACAAAGAAGAAGTCGATCCGGAAACTTGAGACTATCGCCTTCACTAAGGTGAGTAGTGCAATACTTCAAGGGAGTTCACCTCCAAAGTTAAAGGATCCGGGAAGCTTCTCAATACCGTGTACCATTGGCGACACGACGATCAACAAAGCCTTATGTGATCTAGGGGCTAGTGTGAGTGTCATGCCGTACTCGGTGAGTAAAAGGTTGGGGATGGGAGAGCTTAAATGCACCAATATCACACTCCAAATGGCCGATAGATCGACGAAGACACCATTAGGGATATGGGAAGATGTCCCCGTGCGAATTGGGAAGTTTTTCATCCCGGTGGACTTTGTCATTGTTGATATGGAGGAAGATTCCAACATTCCAATCATCTTAGGAAGACCTTTCCTACACACCGCGGGTGCGGTGATTGATGTGAAACATGGAGAGCTCACTCTAGAAGTGGGAGATGAAAGCATAACTTTTAATCTTGACAAAACCATGAGAGCTCCTCGTTTGCATGAGCCATGTTTCATGATTGATCATTATAGCCGGAAGGATGAAAGGAAGAAATCGGAACTCCAATGGAGGAAGAAAATTGAAGATGCTCCATTCAAAGAGCAAGTGAATTGTGACAAGGAGAGCTTGCAAAGCTCATCAAAATCAACCAAGGAAGAAGAAGATGGCCTCATTGGCCAAGAGAAGAAATTGGGAGAGTTGTCTCCATCTAAGCAAGAGATTTTCAATGATCAACTCAATGAAGTTTGTGGTCTTTGGGACGACGAATTTGAAGGGATTTTTAATCCCTACATTGGGCATGCCATCGATCATGATCAACAACAAGGGGCACGGTCTATTGAGGACCTCTACCATAATAATGAACAAGCTTTTGATTACTTCTTCAAGGTGTTGAGCAACATCAACAACACCTTGGACATGCCCCCTTGACATCTCATCAAGAATGAGAGTTTGGTGGAGTCCTCCCTAAACCACCACTTGTAAATATTTCTAACTCCCTAACTTACATTTCGATTTTTGTATTGCATTTTTTTGTCATTTTTGGATTTTTATTTACTTTGATCAAAATAATTGTCATGTAAGAGAGAAGTGAGGGAGGGATTAACAATTTCAATTGATGTGTAGTGCCTTACCTTAGTGTGGGGATGGGAATTGCCTAGGCTATTCATGCCTTAGTAGTGCCCCCACAATGAAGAACACAAGATTTGAAAGAAAGAAAGAAAGAATGATATGGGAATGCGTTTGTGCACGGGTGGAGCTGAATCCGTGTACAACAGGGAAGAATCCGAGCGTCCTGCTGAGAAGACGCCCGACCTGAGCTGAGCTGAAAATTGAAAATTTCTTGACTGTTGAAGAATCCGAGCGGATTTCCGGAAAGACGCCCGTCTCATAGAATCCGTCCGTCTTGTGAAGAAGACGCCCGTCCGTCTTCAAGAAGAAAACAAAGAAATTTCTCTCGAATCGAAATCCGTCCGTCTGAAGCAAATCCGCCCGTCCCATCACGGAAGAATCCGAGCGGATTCCCAGAATCCGCCCGTCTTTAGGCGAGCTTCGAAAATTTTGAAGGCTGAGAATCCGCACGGATTGGGCCTAATCCGCACGGATTGCCCCTGCGTTTTCGAAAATTTCGACTTCTTTAAATACCCTCCCACCTTCATTCCTTCCTTCATTCATTCATAAACAATACCCACAACATCAAAACCCTCATCCTCTCCATCACAAAAACAAAAACCCTCAACAAAATCCACCAAAATCAAATCAAACCATCCTTCAAACAACAAATCAATCACTCCATCTTCAATAAAAATCAAAACCAAGCACAAAATCTTCAACCTTTGAGTCGATTTTTGATTTCATAAAGGCAAAGCCTTTCACCTTCAAATCGATTTGGGCATCCTACAAATTGAAGATTTTTGATTCTTTTCTTGGTTAGTTCATCAAATGGCAAGGACAAAGGGAGCAACAAAGGCACCAAAGGCAAAGGCTCTCTCTCAAAGGCAAAAAGCTCTTCAAACAAAGAAAGCTTTGGCAATGGTGGTATCAACACCAAACTTGGAACTGCAACAACAACAACAAACTTCTATGGGAGCATCACCTTCTACTCCGGTAATCGATCAACTCTTGCATTATCCGGAGGTAACTTTTATTTCCGATACCCATAGAAAGACATTTGTCAAGTTTGCTATAAAATCAATTCAATCCACCAAATTCATATGTAAACATGCCTTGGAGAAATTGGGTGTTCTTGAACAAACAAAAGCCTTTTTCAATGCCATGGGTTTGAAGAAATTGTTTGAAACAAAGGAATCGACATACCCTTCCCTTGTCTTGGAATTCTTAAGTTCTTTAAAAGTCACCAAAGTTGAGGATAGGGAAAATCTTGAGTTTCGTCTAGCTAACATTAGTAGACGCATTACCTTTAAGGAATTAGGTGAAATTTTGGGTCTTAGCGATGAATCGAGATATCTTAAGCATTATGGAAAGTATGACCCCGAGCCTCTTTGGGAGGCAATCTCCGGGAAGAAATTTGATGATTTTCATGCTTGTCGTGCTCTTTTGGTCCATCATCCGGGCATAAGAGTATGGCACAAAGTTGTGGGAAATACCATAATTGCTAGGAAAGACACCAATCATTTCACAAGACTTGATTTTATTCTCCTTGAATCGGCTTTGAATGTCGGAAGAATCCATACCAAGCCTTTCAATTCTTTGAGGCTATTGGTTGATAGATGGCTCCATGTTGATAGTGGGAAGAAGGGTACAACCGTTATTGTTAATGGCGGCCTAGTCACGGTCCTAGCCAAGCACTTTCATCCTAATTTCAATAAGGATAGCAAGTACAAGGCAAAGGAAGGTGGCCATCTTATTGATATGCCTACCATGATTAACAAGTTCAAGTGGGTTGCTCAAAACCCCCTTGACACCAAATGTGGATGGCTTACTAGTGAGGCTCGATCATTCACTTTACCCGCGAAGATTTGTCGTCTAAGTGTCCACCGGACCAACTATCTATTTCCCCTATCCGAAGAAGCCGAGTACATCATTCAAAAACAAAAGGGTGATCATGAAACCCCCTCCTCTTCCATTGTTATACCACCTTACCCCTTTGTGTATGAAGAGTTCAAACCGGAAGGAATTGAAATTGGGAAAGACTATGTCACTCTTCTTATGCAAGCAATGCACAAGCAAGCTTATGAAGATCGGAAGAATGCATATTTGGCTCAATATCCTCCCCTCCTACATTTAGCTAGGCAAGGACTCCTTGATCCATCTTGTCCTTTGCCTAGTTGGGCGGATAAAGAAGCCTTGTTTCCGGGTGCATCTAGGGACGTGGTGGAAGACAATGAGGTTGTTGGAAATGGTGAAGAAATTGATGATAATATTGAGGAAGAAGCAAGTGGAGATGGAGAAGGAGATGGAGAAAGAGATGGTGAAGATGATGATGAACAAGATGATGGAGAAAGTGAAGAAGAAAGTGCCAAGGAAAGTGGCAATGTGACCACTTCTCATGAGGGAAGTGATGATGATGATGATAGCATGATGGAGGACTAGCAAGCCTTGGAGATTCCTACTCTCCCACGGTTTTTCTATATCTCTTTGTATTTTATTTCATTTTGATCATTGGTTGGTTTAGTCCTAGCAACATCAAAGGACTCACACCTCGGTTCCATTGAGGTGTTCTTCTTTTATTGTTCCCATGTGTAAAATCCAAAATGACAATCTAGTTTCATGCATAGCATAGTGTGTGCATGAACTATACCCATCCTTGGACATTAGCAATAGTGTCTCACTCGGTTTGGGGAAGTTAATGCATACGCAATGGGAGGTAATCTAAATTATCCTCTCCGTCATAACAAAAAACCATGCATCATGTAGTATAGCTTAGTGTAGAATTGCATTTAGTATAGAAATCATGCATCATCTTTGCATAATTTCCATCATTTTGGCCATTGAGGACAATGCCCATATTAGTGTGGGGATGGGAATTCTAACATTTAACTCTTATTCAAAAACCCATAAAAATTGAAAAATTTCAAAAACCATAAAAATTTGAAAATTGAAAAATCCAAAAACAAGTTCATTTCCTTTGTATATATATTGTCTTGTATATATTGTGTTTGTTTTATCCTTGTTCACTTTGATTGACTACGCCACATCCGAGACATGAGGATATTGAAGACCGCATGGTATGATCTTTCCAATCTCCTTTTTCCTCTTTATGTTAATGACTATGTGGCTTTATTCTGATTGATGCGGTAAAACAATGTGAACTTAGGATTGCATTTAGTTTATATGGCATATTAGTTGGTAGAATCATATGCATTAGGATGTTTATATGCTAGTTGCATCATGGCATGTAGTTTGCATGTTAGAAAAATTTTGCGAAACCGTCTATTTGGGAAGCTTGACAAGTGTATATAGGCCCTAGTAGATGCTTTTTATTCTTAAGACTTTGCTTGTTAGAATGCTTGTAAAACACCCTAGGATGTGTCATGCTAGTATCCTATGACCCATGGATTAAGGCCGAGTCAAGAGTACCTTGTGGTGTGATAACTCCTTGGCTACCGTTTATTCCAAGGTGACCCTTGAAACCATGCATACTTCCATCATTCATCCATATTCTACCATATTTTTGTCAACAAAAGGGAATGGGCACAAAAAGAAATCAATTTGAGTTCAATAAAATGAAAAGTGAAAGAAAGTTTGCAAAAATGCATCAAATGAAAAGAGGAGCAAAAATAGAACTCCTAAAGCTTCAAATACAAGGCACCCTCGTTACTAATTGGGGTGACTTTGAAAATGTTCAAAAGAAATGCAAAAAGTTGTCAAGTATTGAAATGCCAAAAATCAAAAAGAAATGGCAAGCAAGTGTTCTCAAATGTCAAATACCAATGAAATTGGGGGAAAAACAACAATGAAAGCAAACTCCCAAAATGAAACTCAAATATCTATTGATCCCTTTATCCATCATATCCATTTTTGTGCATGGTAGAGAGGGGACGACCCTTCTTCTTGTCTAGGCAAGAGGGGGAATTCCGCGATCCTCCAGTGTTTCTAACACCATAGGGAGTCTACTCTTGACAAAAGCATTTAACGATTGAGGACAAAGGTACCCTAGCTTGACACAACTTGGAGGTGATTTATTGGTATCCTTCTAGGCTTAGTAGTTTGAACAAATTGCATCTATGAAGGATTGTGTACCCTTGAATTGCTTCCCTTGTAGATAATTTCCACCACTTAGATGAGGAAAGTGGCTATTCTTTTTGTAGATGCATCCACTATGTGATTTTATGTGCTTTAATTTTTGGATGTGTCGCCATTTTGGCAAGACCCACCTTGCCTTGCAAGAAGACTTCCTACCTCATGGTTGTCTTGTTGTGAGTTGAAGGGGCGGAGTGAGACCCGCTAATTGTCTCATATCGGCTATTATTATTAGGATAGGTTAGTTTTGGTCCTAGTCTTTGTCACCTCTTTACTCGGGACGGGCAAAGGTTCGGTTTGGGGATATTTGATGTGACCATAATTAGCGCATATTTAGCCCCCGAATTAGCCTTGTTCCCATGCTTTTTAGTGCCTATTTGGGTCATTTCTTATCTTTAGTTCTTTGTTTTGCATATTCTTTGAGATTTTGATCCCTTGGTAGGAAAGGAGTAAGAATCTTGCATTTTCATGGCAAAACGAGGCTAAATTGATTGTATTCAATGACCAAGCATCAAGAAGAGACAAGACTAGAAGGCCTTTGTACATATCATAGTAGAAGAACAATGTTGAGAAAGGATCCTTGCATCCCCAAGGAAATCCCCAAGGAATTTATGAAGAAAAGGGAAGAAAAGAAGAAGAATTGACGCTGACCAACAATCCGAACGGATGGCAGACAATCCGCCCGTCCAGCCAGCATAATCCGAGCGTCCCTCCTTGGAATCCGCTCGGATTCCCCCTCAACAATCCGAGCGTCCCTCTCCTGAATCCGCTCGGATTGCACCGCCCAAATCCGGCCGTCCCGACTCTAATCCGCACGATTCCGCACAAAGACGGATTTCATTCTTCAAGCTACGAAAAGAGAAGCCCTTCTCTCAGAAAATACCGGGTCCTCCTTGCTCAACTTAAAAAGTGTAATTACTAGTTTAGCCCTTAGTTAACCCTAATGCATCCTCCCTAATTTTCACTATAAATACCCCATTAGTCTAATTATAGGAGCATGTTCTTCTTATCAATAATTAGTGTAGTTAATATCAATCAAATCTCTCTTCAATATTGTAATCAAGTATTAATCAAGTTTTAATCCAAGTTTTAGTTCTTTAAATCTCTCTCTTGTTCTTCCTTTATTTTGGGTAATTGAAGATTATTTGGGTTATTATTGGGAGATTGACAACCTCTCAATCTAGGATTCAAGTACTTCTATTATTCTTGCTTTATTATTGGAATCATTAGTAGGTATAATCTCTTAATCCCTTTTTAATTATTGTTAATTACTTTCATTTATTCATCATGTTTCATGTTGTTGGTATGATTGACAACCTTGCTAGCATGATTAACATGATAATGAGTGAGTAGTCTCTTAGCTAGGGTTTAATGGGTGATTAGGGGAAACCATCATGGGGATGATTCATGCTTAAATCAATATGCTTTCATATCTTATTTGCTTGCTTGTTTTGATCTTAATACATGCACATGTTATATTTGATGAAATGCTAAGCCTATGAATCCTTGCATTTACTATCATCTTCTATCCTTTCAACAAGACTTGTAAGACATAACCCAACTCGAGTCTTGTTAGACCATGCATGTGTTGAGTAGGAAAGATTAAGTCGACTTGTAGGTGTTGTACAATCTAATCGATTCGGCTCCGGGACCCAAACTTTCCTAGGATTGTAAGACATAACCCAACTCAATCCATCACAACAATAATTGCTTGCTTATAATTTGAGAACATGTTTGTATGATCATATCCCATGATTCCCCTATGATCCCATGACACCCTAGTGCTTTTAATCAATTGTTTACACCCCTTATTTTATTCATCTTGCTAGTTTATTTTCATTGTTATTTTAGTTTAGTGACCTTCTACACCAACCCAATTTGTGACACCCCTAGACACTACTAGTTACAATAGAATTCTCATTTCAATACCCGTCCCTTGGGATCCGACCTTTACTTGCCTCTTTACTAATTGTAGAGTTGTTTGTGAAGTATAAATTGTGTTTTGTATCGACCATTGACCAACGACCACATATACTTAATTGTGAACACGAAATGGCATCGATCAACCACACCATATGGGATGATGATCGTCAAAAGGCATTTGACCGAATCAAAGAGATATTAGCCAAACCACCAGTGCTCATGCCACCTCAACAAGATCAACCTCTTGGTCTGTATCTCACAGTGACTGAAACAGCCATGGGCGCCATGCTAGCTCAAACCGTAGGGAAAGAGGAAAGGGCTATCTACTACCTTAGTAAGAAGTTCTTGGAGTACGAGTGCAAATACTCACAACTCGAAAAGACATGCCTCTCTCTTGTGTGGGCGACGAAGAAGCTACGCCATTACATGCTTAGCTACACCGTCAAAATATACTCCAAAATGGATCCAGTCAAGTACCTCTTTGAGAAACCCGTTCTCAACGGACGCCTAGCAAGATGGACTTTGATGCTCTCAGAGTTCGATCTCAAGTACGTGGGGCCCCTGAAAGTTATAAAAGGGTGCGCCGTTGCCAAATTCTTTGCAGAAAATCCCATCAATGATGCACAAACAATAGACACTTGGTCATTTCCAGACGAGGATATACTCCAAACCGATGTAGACTCCTGGGACCTTTACTTTGATGGAGCATCAAACTTAAGAGGATTTGGAATATGAGTATTGCTCATTTCTCCTGAAGGCGAGCATACACCAATCTCTCTCAAACTCGACTTCGAGGTGACAAATAACGCTGCAGAATACGAAGCTTGTCTTATTGGACTACAAGCGGCAGTGAGCTTAGGCATTAAAAACCTCCGAGTACATGGGGATTCATCCCTGATCATTAATCAAGTTACGGGATCTTGGAAAATCCGAAGCGAAAGCCTACCACCTTATCAAGCCAGAATAGACCAAGTTGCCCAATTCTTTGATCACGTTACATATCTACACCTACCTCGGGAAGAAAATCAATTTGCAGATGCTCTTGCAAAACTTGCATCTTTGATTAATATGCCAGATGACATGGTGTAAATGCCTTTATGTATCGAACGACGGTCAGAGCCAGCTTATGTCCACCAAATCACCGACGAAGAGGAAATCGCACAGGAACCCTGGTTCTAAGCAATCCTAAATTTCAAACTCAACGGTACCTATCCACCGGATATAGACAAAAGAGGACAACGCGCTATACGCCTACTGGCTTCCCAATACGTTCTCATGCAAGGAGAGCTATACAAAAGAACACCTCTTGGTGTAATCCTACGTTGCCTTGATCATTCACAGGCACGGAAAGTAATGGAAGAAGTCCACGATGGAGAATGCGGTCCTCACATGAGTGGGCCCATGATGGCAAAGAAGATCACACGTTTGGGGTATTATTGGACCACAATGGAATCCGATTGCATCAAATATGTAAGACATTGCCACAATTGCCAAATCTTCGGGAATGTACAACATGTCCCTCCTTCATTGCTCTACACGATGACATCTTCTTGGCCATTTTCTGCCTGGGGAATTGATATAATCGGGAAGATAACCCCGGTCAGAACAGGAGGTCATTGTTTCATCCTAGTGGCAATTGACTATTTCACCAAATGGGTAGAAGCGGCTTCCTACACTAGTATTACGGCTAAAAACGTGGCAAAGTTCATACAAAACAACATCATCTGTCAATACGGTTGCCCACATGAGATCATTAGTGATAATGGATCACATTTCCAAGCTGAGACTGAGCAATTGCTAGCCAAGTACAAAATTAGTCATCACCACTCTTTGCCCTATAGACCATAGACTAATGGCGCGGTAGAGGCAGCAAACAAGAACGTGGTCACAATTCTCAAGAAAATGATTGACAACTATCGAGATTGGTCAAGCAAGATACCCTTTGCTTTGTGGGGATATTGCACATCTCTTAGGACGCCCACTGGGGCCACTCCTTTCTATTTGACTTACGGCATGGAAGCTGTACAGCCAGTCAAGTTAGAAATACCATCCTTGGGTATCTTACTCGAAAGTCAAATGCCGGAAGCCGACTGGAAGAGGGATAGATACGAAGAACTCATCCTCCTGGATGAACGTAGGCTACGCGCCTTGCACAATGTCCAAACATATCAAGCACGTATTAAACGAGCTTTCAACAAAAGGGTTAAGCCAATGAACATCAAAGAAGGAGACTTAGTACTCAAATCGGTTAGAGCTCTTTTAGCTGTTAATCCACGGGGAAAATTCAAACCCAATTGGGCCGGACCATTTCTAGTCAAGTCCATACTTCCAGGGGGTGCGGTTAGGATCAGAGACCTAGACGGGAATGAGTTTTCCAACCCGACAAACCTCGACCAACTAAAACGGTATTATGCCTAGAATAGGAACAAAAACGCGCCTCGCGTAACCTCACGTGTCGCTTTAATGGGCGGCTTCCGAAGATAGAGATCTCCGCAAGTCGATCAGTTGAAAGGGTTGTCTTAAGTTTTTATGCGAAAGACGGTTTGAGTTTGAGTCGGCTCGGAAAACAGTGTATTGTTTCCCAAGACGGTTTTGAAATTCAAAATTGTATGTTTTAAAAATCGAGTTTGAAATGCTTGAAAAGGTCTCGGGGACGGTGCATGGTCCTCGGGATCTCGAAAGTGTATTGAGAAAAGGGTGTGTGCTTTTCTCGAGTTTTGAAAGAGCCATTGTCGGCGCGAAACGGGTTAAAATCCGTGTCTAGACGCGGCGGTTATAACGGCGTAAAAAGGTGATTTGAAACGGTTATACAAAACCGGGTTTGAAAAATTGTCATTATGACGGCCTAGAAAGGCGATTTGAAACGGTTATACAAAACCGAGGTTGAAAATCGTCATTACGACGGCCTAGAAAGGCGTGTTGAAATGGTTATACAAAACTGAGTTTGAAAATCGTCATTACGACGGCCTAGAAAGGCGTGTTGAAATGGTTATACAAAACCGAGTTTTAAAATCGTCATTACGATGGCCTAGAAAGGCGTGCATCGGTCGGCGAAAGACCGAGGTTTGAAATGGCCATTATAACGGCGCAAAAAAGGTGATTTTGAAAGTTTGCAAATGACACGGAAGGACTTATGATCAAGTAGCACATAAGCACTCACAGTTTCATTATATTATGCATCATGCTGACACGGGTTTTGGCTTAAAAGGGTGGGTTACACACCAAGAAATCAAACCCCGATTTGCGAGAGGGATACCAATCCAAACAAAATGTGTAAGGAGGGTGCCCTAGCCTCGTGCTCGAAAGTGATGAAAGCTCTTTGACGAAACAGAAATGTGTAACGTCAATGGTATGCTTGACTCAATCGGGATTCGAAACGCGGGGATGAGAAAACTCACACCGACGGGACGAGCCAATTGGTCGAAAAGGGTTAGGTTGTGGGCCCGGACAAGGAACCCGACCATGACCGTAATATCAATTAATGCATTCCAACCAAGACCTCGTTCGAGTCTCACCATCTAGGGATCACAAAGACGTAAGCGTCCTAGTTTTCCCCATTGGAGTCGCCAATCTGTGGACATGGCCCACCTGCAGGTCCGGTTCGATCTGCGGACATACAACAGTCTTTTTGAAAGCCACGCTCGACAGCGTAAAAATGCCTTCGACCGGATCGTTTTAGATCGGTCGGTTTCGTCTCGGTAAGAGTCTCGAAACGATTAGAGATGTTCGGAGTCGCCACCAAGCAATTGTGGGATGCCTGGAACTTGTTCGAATTCCACTTTATACCTCGGTCAAATCGAAGCACAAAGCAGCGTTTGACATAGGTACTAAAGAAAAGGAAATCGTCCCTCTTTTGCATCCTATCCCTCTTAGTAAGGCATTTTGCAAATATGGTTTGAATGGTCATCTGATCTGTCCCATATCCGGGTTAACCGGAGTCGGGATCGTCCTAGACTAATGCTGGAAGGGAACAGGACCTCTACCAGACGGCTATAAGAGGCGCGAGCCAGCCGGCGGTGTAAGGGGCCTCCCTCTGGTTTTGAAAATGAGAAAGAAAAGGCCTGCTTGAGGCGCGGGTTAGCCAACGGTTGTATGCCGTGTTCTGACTGTTTAGAAAACGTTATAAAATGTGTTGAAAATGGGTATTTGAACCCGGTTTGATTTGAAAGGGTCGTTTAGACCGCATTTGTCGATTTGAAGAACTAGACTTGAATAGTCATCATTGTTTGATAATATTCGGTGTCGGGTTCGGTTTGATAAGCTTGACATGAATAGTTTTGAAAATGATTTTGGACTAATTGTTTTAAGTCCATTTTGAATGTAATAAGTCGATACTCATCATCGTACCCGGGTTAAAATCCGGCATGGTATGTATAACCAAGGATGACTTTGTGTTGGTGACTAATATGCTTGTTTGAAAAATGTAAAGAAAATAAAATAAAAGGCTTTAAAATACCTCTTAAATGTCATTAACCAAATATTATCACCGAAACACGGATTTAACCATCATGGTATGAAGAACCAAGGGTGAAAAATGCTTTATGGTTAAAACATGTGAAATGAAACAAAAGGTTTCGAAAATACTTGAAATGGTAAAAACCGATTACAAATATGAAAATGGATTAAGGGAAATGACGAGAACAAACATGGTTGATTTCTGGTCTGAATACCCCATTTAGGCGCGAGCCAGTTGGCGACCTAAGGGGCTTCTGCCTCAGACCAAAAATCGATTTTGGCTCGTTTATTCCATGTTTTGGTTCATGTTATGCATGTTTTAGCATGTTAGAGTCATGAAACGAATGAAAACATAATAAAAGAGGATTTTTACACCCTCATACTTACATGTTTGGTTATGGCGAGTGACCGACGTAAGTGTAACAACTTGTTTGATCGGAAAAAACTCGGTTTAAAACCGTTTTGGTAAGTAAAAGAGTGTTTTAAAAGTTTAGTGATGGTGTAGTGGTCAAAGTGGTCGGACAAGTGGTTTAATGCACGATGACGGTACCAAACAATGTGTAAGGCTCATGTTTACGATCGGTAGGTCGTAAACACGCATCGGATTGTGACTTTAGAAGTCGAGTCGAGAATTTTAAGGGAGAAAAGAGGGGGCGGACACTCGCGTAAGTCTCAAATGTGTGGCATTTGAGGGGTATTTATAGGAGAATGAGTGGTTGTGTGAGTTTTGAGCGACGTGGCCACCTGGGCTGCTCAAAGAGGGAACAGGCCCTGTACCAGACGGCTATAAGAGGCGCGAGCCAGCCGGCGGTGTAAGGGGCCTCCCTCTGGTTTTGAAAATGAGAAAGAAAAGGCCTGCTTGAGGCGCGGGTTAGCCAACGGTTGTATGCCGTGTTCTGACTGTTTAGAAAACGTTATAAAACGTGTTGAAAATGGGTATTTGAACCCGGTTTGATTTGAAAGGGTCGTTTAGACCGCATTTGTCGATTTGAAGTACTAGACTTGAATAGTCATCATTGTTTGATAATATTCGGTGTCGGGTTCGGTTTGACAAGCTTGACATGAATAGTTTTGAAAATGATTATGGACTAATTGTTTTAAGTCCATTTTGAATGTAATTAATCGATACTCATCATCGTACCCGGGTTAAAATCCGGCATGGTAAGTATAACCAAGGATGACTTTGTGTTGGTGACTAATATGCTTGTTTGAAAAATGTAAAGAAAATAAAATAAAAGGCTTTAAAATACCTCTTAAATGTCATTAACCAAATATTATCACCGAAACACGGATTTAACCGTCATGGTATGAAGAACCAAGGGTGAAAAATGCTTTATGGTTAAAACATGTGAAATGAAACAAAAGGTTTCGAAAATACTTGAAATGGTAAAAACCGATTACAAATATGAAAATGGATTAAGGGAAATGACGAGAACAAACATGGTTGATTTAAGTCCGAATACCCCATTTAGGCGCGAGCCAGTTGGCGACCTAAGGGGCTTCTGCCTCAGACCAAAAATCGGTTTTGGCTCGTTTATTCCATGTTTTGGTTCATGTTATGCATGTTTTAGCATGTTAGAGTCATGAAACGAATGAAAACATAATAAAAGAGGATTTTTACACCCTCATACTTACATGTTTGGTTATGGCGAGTGACCGACGTAAGTGTAACAACTTGTTTAATCGGAAAAAACTCGGTTTAAAACCGTTTTGGTAAGTAAAAGAGTGTTTTAAAAGTTTAGTGATGGTGTAGTGGTCAAATTGGTCGGACAAGTGGTTAATGCACGATGACGGTACCAAACAATGTGTAAGGCTCGTGTTTACGATCGGTAGGTCGTAAACACGCGTCGGATTGTTAATTTAGAAGTCGAGTCGAGAATTTTAAGGGAGAACAGAGGGGGCGGACACTCGCGTAAGTCTCAAATGGGTGGCATTTGAGGGGTATTTATAGGAGAATGAGTGGTTGTGTGAGTTTTGAGCGACGTGGCCACCTGGGCTGCTCAAAGAGGGAATGCAGCCCCACTGCACGGCTATAAGAGGCGCGAGCCAGCCGGCGGTGTAAGGGGCCTCCCTCTGGTTTTGAAAATGAGAAAGAAAAGGCCTGCTTGAGGCGCGGGTTAGCCAACGGTTGTATGCCGTGTTCTGACTGTTTAGAAAACGTTATAAAACGTGTTGAAAATGGGTATTTGAACCCGGTTTGATTTGAAAGGGTCGTTTAGACCGCATTTGTCGATTTGAAGAACTAGACTTGAATAGTCATCATTGTTTGATAATATTCGGTGTCGGGTTCGGTTTGACAAGCTTGACATGAATAGTTTTGAAAATGATTATGGACTAATTGTTTTAAGTCCATTTTGAATGTAATTAATCGATACTCATCATCGTACCCGGGTTAAAATCCGGCATGGTAAGTATAACCAAGGATGACTTTGTGTTGGTGACTAATATGCTTGTTTGAAAAATGTAAAGAAAATAAAATAAAAGGCTTTAAAATACCTCTTAAATGTCATTAACCAAATATTATCACCGAAACACGGATTTAACCGTCATGGTATGAAGAACCAAGGGTGAAAAATGCTTTATGGTTAAAACATGTGAAATGAAACAAAAGGTTTCGAAAATACTTGAAATGGTAAAAACCGATTACAAATATGAAAATGGATTAAGGGAAATGACGAGAACAAACATGGTTGATTTCTGGTCTGAATACCCCATTTAGGCGCGAGCCAGTTGGCGACCTAAGGGGCTTCTGCCTCAGACCAAAAATTGGTTTTGGCTCGTTTATTCCATGTTTTGGTTCATGTTATACATGTTTTAGCATGTTAGAGTCATGAAACGAATGAAAACATAATAAAAGAGGGTTTTTACACCCTCATACTTACATGTTTGGTTATGGCGAGTGACCGACGTAAGTGTAACAACTTGTTTAATCGGAAAAAACTCGGTTTAAAACCGTTTTGGTAAGTAAAAGAGTGTTTTAAAAGTTTAGTGATGGTGTAGTGGTCAAAGTGGTCGGACAAGTGGTTAATGCACGATGACGGTACCAAACAATGTGTAAGGCTCGTGTTTACGATCGGTAGGTCGTAAACACGCGTCGGATTGTTAATTTAGAAGTCGAGTCGAGAATTTTAAGGGAGAACAGAGGGGGCGGACACTCGCGTAAGTCTCAAATGGGTGGCATTTGAGGGGTATTTATAGGAGAATGAGTGGTTGTGTGAGTTTTGAGCGACGTGGCCACCTGGGCTGCTCAAAGAGGGAACAGGCCCTGTACCAGACGGCTATAAGAGGCGCGAGCCAGCCGGCGGTGTAAGGGGCCTCCCTCTAGTTTTGAAAATGAGAAAGAAAAGGCCTGCTTGAGGCGCGGGTTAGCCAACGGTTGTATGCCGTGTTCTGACTGTTTAGAAAACGTTATAAAACGTGTTGAAAATGGGTATTTGAACCCGGTTTGATTTGAAAGGGTCGTTTAGACCGCATTTGTCGATTTGAAGTACTAGACTTGAATAGTCATCATTGTTTGATAATATTCGGTGTCGGGTTCGGTTTGACAAGCTTGACATGAATAGTTTTGAAAATGATTATGGACTAATTGTTTTAAGTCCATTTTGAATGTAATTAATCGATACTCATCATCGTACCCGGGTTAAAATCCGGCATGGTAAGTATAACCAAGGATGACTTTGTGTTGGTGACTAATATGCTTGTTTGAAAAATGTAAAGAAAATAAAATAAAAGGCTTTAAAATACCTCTTAAATGTCATTAACCAAATATTATCACCGAAACACGGATTTAACCGTCATGGTATGAAGAACCAAGGGTGAAAAATGCTTTATGGTTAAAACATGTGAAATGAAACAAAAGGTTTCGAAAATACTTGAAATGGTAAAAACCGATTACAAATATGAAAATGGATTAAGGGAAATGACGAGAACAAACATGGTTGATTTAAGTCCGAATACCCCATTTAGGCGCGAGCCGATTGGCGACCTAAGGGGCTTCTGCCTCAGACCAAAAATCGGTTTTGGCTCGTTTATTCCATGTTTTGGTTCATGTTATGCATGTTTTAGCATGTTAGAGTCATGAAACGAATGAAAACATAATAAAAGAGGATTTTTACACCCTCATACTTACATGTTTGGTTATGGCGAGTGACCGACGTAAGTGTAACAACTTGTTTAATCGGAAAAAACTCGGTTTAAAACCGTTTTGGTAAGTAAAAGAGTGTTTTAAAAGTTTAGTGATGGTGTAGTGGTCAAAGTGGTCGGACAAGTGGTTTAATGCACGATGACGGTACCAAACAATGTGTAAGGCTCGTGTTTACGATCGGTAGGTCGTAAACACGCGTCGGATTGTTACTTTAGAAGTCGAGTCGAGAATTTTAAGGGAGAAAAGAGGGGGCGGACACTCGCGTAAGTCTCAAATGGGTGGCATTTGAGGGGTTTATGTGCCGCCGTTCACTATTAATTGAAGTGACGGTTTATGTGCCGCCGTTGACGTTTTGAAAGAAATAGTGATTTTGGAATCTTCACTATTGATTGAAGTGACGGTTTATGTGCCACCGCTGACATTTTGAAAGAAATAGTGAATTTGGAATCTTCACTATTAATTGAAGTGACGGTTTATGTGCCGCCGTTGACATCTGTGGTGAAAATAGTGGAATTCAATTTCTAACTATTATTTTGAAATTGACGGTTTTAATTGTCGTTGCTTGAAACAACGGTTTTTGAATTTTCGCCATTATTTTGGAAAATTTGAAGGAAAATGGTGAATTTTGATTTCGCCATTATTTTTGAAATTGGCGGTTTTGATCGCCGTTTGCTCGAAATTTGGAGAAAAATAGCAAATTTGAGTTTTGCTATTATTTTTTGAAGTTGGCGGTTTTGATCGCCGCTTTCTTGAAAATAGCGAGTTTTAAATTTTCGCTATTTGTTTTGTTTGTTTTCGAGGAAATGACGACATTCATATCGTCAACGAAAATTTTGGAATTCGTCATGGGAATTGGGCCAAAGCCCAAATTTCGCTGAAAAGCAAAGAGGAGGCCTGGTTTAGGCGCGAGCCACCTGGCGATATAAGCCGGCTTCCCTATTTCTTGTTAAAAAGACGCGAGGTTGAGCTGCGGATGATTATTCATCTTCAACCTCGAAAACTCGCCAAAATCGCCATTAAAGGACCTTCAAGCTTGCTTTCACTTGTGCCATTGTCAACAAATGTCATCTCAAGGTAAGTATTTCCTCTTGAATCCTTTCAAATTCGTTGATTGTTAGCTTAGTTGAATTAGGGCGGATTTTGCCCTAAAAAAATCGAATTGGGCGTTTTTGATTGAGCCAATTTCGAGTGAAATTGATGTTAGCATTAGGTTAGAAACCTGTTTAGGAGTATAGGGGTGCTTTTAGTTTGCATTTTGGTCCCCGTTCCCGCTCCCTAGGCTCGAAAAACGTGATTGAGGCGAGAAACCGTCTCATTTCACAATGCCAAGTTTGTTTGCTTGGGTAGTGGGTCCCACTAGGTTGCATTGTAGTTGGGAAAACCCGTATTTGCCATTTAAGGACCTTCGTTGGATGTTTGTGGGCAAAATTGAATTTTTGTCTTTGCGACGGTCTTACGTCTAACCAAATAAGTGCCTGTCTGGGCTTGTATTGAGTCAGTTTGCCTTTAAATGGACCTTATTGGTATTTTAGGTCGTGTTGAAGCGTGATAAAATCACGTTTGCCTTTTCGCGGTCGTTTTTGAATTTTTTGACCGGCTTGGGCTCAAATTAGCGTATGAATTGCCTTTTTTAGCCGTAGAAAAATCCCCATTGTGTCGGAAATGTAAAATCCCCATTGTGTCGAGAATGTATTTTGGGTTATTGGCAGACCTTGTATGGGTCTTGAAATGCCGTTTTTGTGATTTTGACTTGTCTTTTGCTTGAAAAGAGGGGCGAGTCGTTTTTGTGTGTTTTTTTTTCGTGAGTGGTTTGGGGGCGGGATTGCCCCTTGTTTTTGTATTGCAGGTTGTGTTTTTTGTTTTTGGATTCGTCCATTTCATGTCGTCGTAATGCCGAAATTTTGGCTGACGTTTTTTTAGTGCTGTTTTTCTTTATCGCAGGGTACCGTCTGGGACCGATGGGGTCCGTTGTTGAGTCTTTGGAGGAGGAAGTTGATCCTGGAGGGGATGTAGCGGCCGAGGAGGCTGCCGTATTCGAGGCGGTGGTGGAGGATGCTTCCGTAGAGGAGGATAGGCGGCTGATATGGACGGTTTGTCCTTTTCGTTGTGGCTCATAGACGGGGTGGCGATGAGTGGGGTTGATGATCGGAATGGTGCATCGCATCATGGTTCGGGCCTCCTCATTATCCGAAGTCCGCAAGACACTTTGTCTTCTTTTTGTTATGGAGCGGGAGCGGGGGTTATCGTCATGGTAACCTCCCTCGCTTTCACCTTTGTTGCTCCTCTGTTTCCCCTGTTGCTCTCTTTCTTTTCCGTTTGAGAGGATAGAGAGTGCTTAGTTCGGTAGGTGGCGGTTAGCTTGATTCGTTGTCTTAGGCTAGTGTCCGTATGATAGACGTTTGTTTTAGGCCGTTGTCCGTATGATAGACGTTTTTTTAGGCCGTGTCCGTATGATAGACGTTTTTTAGGCCGATGTATGTATGATAGACGTTTGTTGATGTATTTTGCGTAAGGCGGTTTGTATATATGTGTTTTTGGATTGTGGTTTGTTTTGTGATTTTTGGCTTTTTGTGTTGTGTTTCGGAGGAGCGCTTGTCGGTTGTTGATTCTCCTTTTGCTTTGCACCAGTTCCTGCATCGTTAGTGTAGAAAACAGGCAACAGATAGCATATACGCATAAACATAAACACGTAAAAGCATTTGATTGAAAATCACGTAAAGCATTTGTTTGAAAATCAAAATTAACCATGATGACTTGAAGTTAAAATTGAAATTTGAAAATTGACTCGAAAAATATAACACTCAAACCGTCAGGAACGAATTTTAGAAAAGGATTTTTGCGAGTATATTTGATTTTTGAGGTCAAGACTCGAATTTGTGAGTGCTTGAATTTTGAGGAAAATTGATGTCGTGTTATTAATTTTCGATTTTGATTTTTGTTTTGCGAAAAAGCAAAAAATTTTCGGAATTTCGACTGACATGGAAACGATCCATCGCGGACATGGAAACGATCCATCGCGGATCGGGGCGACTAGCCCTTCCCCCCTAAAAAAAGAAAGAAAAATCCGTATGTTTAAAGCTGCGTCATGGAAACCGTATCGGATTTCGTAAAACGCGAAACCAAGGAAATGTGAGTGTGAAGAAACACAAAATTTCCCGGATCATCCCGAAGAGGCGCGAGGTTCCTGGCGGGAGGTTTGAGGTGTCAGGAGAAAACACATGTTGAAAGAGACAAGTCCACAGCGGGAATCCTGGAGAAACCTCAAAGAGGCGCAAGCTGCTCGGCGATGGAAGCCGGCTCTCCTCTTTTTCTGAAAAATGCGCTGATCGTTTTGTATAAATAGGGACATTTGCGCTTCATTGTTTCATCATCCGAAACACAAAAACATTTCTACAAAACCTCTTATTCTTTCACAAAAATATTTCATGGCTGGTTTTGAGAACGCAATGCGACAATGGTGCCGGGATTTGTCGCCTCCCGAGAAGTATCAACTCGATTGCATGGGAGTTGGTCAATTGTTGGTGCTTCGTCAAGTCAAGGTGCAACCTTCGATTCTTGAAGCATGTTCTCGGTTTTGGGATTCGAAACATCATGTTTTAGGTTTCCCGAAAGGTGAGCTTTGTCCTCTTGCCGAAGAAGTTCGAGCCATTGGTGGGTGGCCGGGTTGTGTTCCGGTGCTTCCTCCGACTCGGTTGTGCTACAAGGAGAAATTTCGTTCCATGTTGGGCTTATTAACAAGCCAAGCCAACTTTCTTCTTGCTCCACATGGTGTGGATATGCTGGCTCTTATCAACATCTTCTCGAATCGGTTAGAAGCTAATGTCTCGGAGGTGGCTAGGAGAAGGGCTCTTGCATTTTGCCTTGTCCATGTGTTCCTCTTTGTTGATGTCTTGAAGAAGGAGGGGCCAAGATGTCATGGTAGCATGACACTCATCCATGTGATCGAGCAAATGGAGCATGGTAGATATCAATCATGGTTGGTGCTTGGAGAGATTATCCAAGCTTTGGACAAGGAAGGCTCTTGTGGAGAAGCTCCCTCTTTTGGATCGCCAAGGATCCTCCAAGTGTGGCTATTGGAGAGGCTTAGGTATGTAGAGCCTCCGGCTAATCCTTCTTCTTACTCCTTCCGTCACCTTGCCATGAGGAAGAAGTTGTACCCGGATAGTTTTGCTTCCACCGAGGCCTATTGGGCCGTAAGGTTGGCGGAGGAGGGTGGTCCTCATATCCGTTGGGTGGTGCCGTGGTGGCACTTGAGGTCCTTCACGGGGTTGCCCGTTTCGGGTGCTAGTCCTCGTCCTTTGATGGTGGTGGGCTTGAAGGTGGTTTCCTTCATTTATCCCGAAAGGCTCATGAGGCAAGTGGGGCGTCAACAAAAGGTGCCCGCTCAAGATACTCTTGTTCAAGAGAATGTTTTCCGGAACTCCGAGCTCGTGGAGTTCTTCGAAAGATGGTGGGCCACTCGGCCGCTTTGGGAGGTGCAAAACCCCGTTGCCACGACATGGGTGACTCCCGCTTATGTCAAGTGGTCACGTGCTCCGTCCTTGGAAGAGAGATCCAAATTCCATAAGGAAGAGGTTGTTGACTTTAAGTACCGAGAGGTTGGAAAGGCCAACCGTGCCTTCTTTGAGGAGTATGTTGATGGAGCTACCCCCGATGTGATGAGACCACCGAAGAGGAGGAGTTCCGGCCCCAAGAATATGGTGGGCCGCGCATTGGCTCGTCTTGGGTCGAATATGGGGTCTTGTGCTAGACCGGAGGCCGTCGCTGTCTTAGATCCGTTGAGGATCCGTTCCGAAGAGGAAACCCATACTAGGCGGGCCAACAAGAAGAACAAGGGGAAGATGTACCCCGAAGGAAAAGGCAAGGGTAGAATGGAAGAGTGAAGACCTCCATTACCCGCTTTATTATTATGTTGTATTATTGTTGTGAGTTTTTATTATGTTGTACTAGCTAGTTGTTGTGTGTTTTGT
This sequence comes from Silene latifolia, assembly GCF_048544455.1. Classification (NCBI taxonomy): domain Eukaryota; kingdom Viridiplantae; phylum Streptophyta; class Magnoliopsida; order Caryophyllales; family Caryophyllaceae; genus Silene; species Silene latifolia. Next base: position 54,012,148 of record NC_133527.1, on the reverse strand, counting down.
GCTAGTTTTACTATGTGAGGTGTGTTAGTGGACACCTTAGCTTTGACAAGTTGTAGACTCGTCGTGCTTTATTTGTTGTTGAAATTGTAATCCCTCCCATTATTAATTAAATAAGAGGATTTCTTGTGTCGAAAATTGTGAACGCTTGTTTCTTCCATCCATTTGGTAAAGACAATTCGATTTGAATCGTCCTAAACAATTGCACTTGGGAAAGTGGTATTTTGTGGGAAGGGAGAAAGGCTCATTTTTTTGTATTTTTATGTGAAAGGGAATGGTTTTCCCTTTCCTTTTTTGATGGGGATGTTTTGTTTTTGATTGTGGGAATGGTTGTATCCTTCTTGTGTAAGAAAGGACTGCCTACGTATCCACCTGAAGAGGTGAAATCAAACCATGATCGTAGTTCGAAATGTTTTGTGAATTTGAATTGGGTTTTGTGGTTGTATCCTTCAGGCATAAGAGGGACTGCCTACGTATTCACCTGAAGAGGTGAAATCAAACCATGCTCGTAGTTCACGGGGTTTGTTTTTGTAGTGCAAATGGACGTTGCCTTTGACGGATCAAAGGACATTCGAAACGGGCAAGGCGCCGCAGCTTAGACTCGATAGAACATACAATTTCAAATCAGAACATATTGAGGAACTTGACTTGAAAAGGGTTGAGGTCGATGCTAGTTGCAAAACTAGGCTAGGTTGTTGACTAATAGGGTTCAAGGGTAGTATTTCTTGAGTTGGTCTAGGTTGGTCGGGTTTGTAAAGTCCTCCTCGTCTAGGTCACTCAGTCTCACTGCGCCCCCCGAAAGTATTTTCTTGACCAGGTATGGCCCGGCCCAGTTGGGTTTGAATTTTCCCCTCGGATCGACGGGTAATGGTGTTCGAACTGACGTGAGGACCAAATCGCCCTCCTGGATTTTTCTGGGTTTGACCTTCTTGTTGAATGTCCGTTGTATACGTCGTTGGTATAGTTGGACGTTGTGCAAGGCGTTGAGTCGCCGTTCGTCTAGAAGAGTGAGTTGTTCGTACCTTCGACGGGTCCATTCCGCCTCAGGGACTTGACTCTCAAGTAGGATGCGTAGAGAAGGGACCTCTAACTCCACCGGTTAAACCGCCTCCATACCGTATGCTAGGTAGAAGGGTGTGGCGCCTGTCGTTGTTCGAATGGAGGTTCGGTACCTCCAGAGTGCGAATGGGAGTTTGATCGGCCGATCGCGGTAGTTGTCTTGCATTTTCTTGATAATGGTAACAAGAGTTTTGTTTGCTGCCTGCACCGCTCCGTTAGTTTGGCGACGATAAGGGGATGATCGATGTCGTTTGATCTTATACTTGTCCATCAAAGCTTGAGTTTCCGCCCAGAAGTGAGAGTCTTGATCGCTGATGATTTCATGGGGTACCCCATATCGGCAGATGATATTGTTTTGAATGAACTTGGCCACTTGTTTGGTGGTCAAGACTGCATATGACTGCGCTTCCACCCATTTGGTGAACTAGTCGATGGCGACGAGGACGAAGCAATGCCCCTTGGTGCTTATCGGGTTGACTTTCCCGATGATGTCGATGCCCCAGGTTGAGAAAGGCCAGGGTGACGTCATGGTGTATAAAAGGGATGGTGGTACGTGTTGTATATTGGCGAAGATTTGGCAATTGTGGCAATGTTTGACGTAGTTACGGCAATCGGCTTCCATGGTTGTCCTCTAGTAACCTAGCCGCATGATTTTCCGTGTAAGCATCATTGCGCTCATGTGAGGGCCACATTCTCCATCGTGGACCTCTCCCATGACTTTTTTGGCTTTGTGATGGTCAATGCAAAGGAGGAGAATTCCTTGGGGTGTTCTTTTGTAGATTTGATTTTGGTTTATCACGAATTGTGAGGCAAGTAAACGGATGGCTCTTTGTCCTCTTTGATCAGAGTTGGGAGGAAATTCGTTTTTGGTTTTGTAATTGAGGATGGCTTCGTACCAAGGTTCATCATGGCTTTCCTCGTCGTCGATAATGACACAAATGTGAGCTGGCTCGCTCCTTCTCTCGACACATAGGGGAATCGATGTCATGTCGTCAGGTATGTTGACGAGCGCGGCAAGTTTTGCCAGGGCATCAGCAAATTGATTTTCCTCTCGCGGCAAGTGGAAGTAGTCGACTAGGTCGAAGAACTCGGCCTCTTGACTGATCTTTGCTTGGTAGGGACCTAAGCTGTCAGATCATATTTTCCATGATCCGGATACCTGATTGATGATGAGTGAGGAATCGCCATGGACCCTCAATCTCTTGATGCCAAGTGTGATGGCTGCTTGTAGACCGATGAGGCATGCTTCATATTCAGCGGCATTGTTGGTGACGGCGAAGTCTACCTTGACCGAGATCGGAACATGTTCTCCCTCTGGTGATATTAGAAGGATTCCTACCTCGAAGCCTCTCAGATTAGATGCACTATCAAAGTATAGGTCCCATGCGTCGGAGTCGGCACAAAGGATGTCTTCGTCAGGAAGTGACCATGTGTCGGTCGTTGGATCCTCGTTGACGGGATTTTCTGCCAGGAAATCAGCGACTGCTCTTCCCTTGATAACCTTGGGGGGTACAAACTTGAGATCAAATTCGGACAGCATGAGTGTCCATCTAGACAGCCTTCCATTTATTACGGGTTTTTCGAAGATGTATTTGACTGGGTCCATCTTGGAGTAGATGTGGACCGAGTAGCTGAGCATGTAATGTCGCAGCTTCTTTGTTGACCATACTAGGGCAAGGCATGTCTTTTCCAGTTGGGTATACCTCGTCTCGTACCCAATGAACTTTTTGCTGATGTAGTAGATGGCTCCCTCCTCGTTGCCAACTGTTTGTGCTAGCATCGCTCCCATGGCTGTGTTGTGTTGGTAAGTGTGATCAGTACTGAGGATAGAGGAATCCCCGGTTGAGGTGGCATGAGGACAAGAGGTTTGGATAGGATTTCCTTTATCCTGTCGAAGGCCTTCTGACAGTCGTCGTCCCAATCGGTGTGATCGGAGGCGCAAAGCTTCTTGAATATTGGTTCACAGATCATAGTGAGCTTGGCAATGGACCAGCTGATGTACTAGACCTGACCGAGAAATCCCCGAATCTCCTTCTCGTTCTTAGGCTGAGGCATTTGTTGAAGGGCTTTGATTTTGGTTGGATCAATCTCAATGCCTCTTTTGCTGACGACATGTCCCAAGAGTTTTCCGGAGGTGACCCCGAATGCACACTTCTGAGGATTTAGTCTCATGTTATATTTCCGCAGACGAGCGAAGAATTTCCGGAGGGCGCTGATGTGGCCATCCCATTCTTTTTATTTGAAAATCATGTCATCGACATATACCTCTACCTCCTTGTGCATCATCTCATGTAGGAGAGTGGTAGCGGTTCTCTGATAGGTTGCTCCGGCGTTGATGAGGCCGAAAGGCATGACTGTGTAGCAATATGTACCCTACTGTGTAGTGAACGTAGTTTTGTGCATGTCTTCCTCAGCCATTTTAATCTGGTTGTATCCGGCATACCCGTCCATGAATGATAGGAGAGCATGTTCGGCAGTGTTGTCCACCAGTATGTCAACATGCGGCAAAGGGAAGTCGTCCTTTGGACTTGCCTTGTTCAGATCCCTGAAGTCGACGCAAACCCGAATTCTTCCGTCTTTCTTTGGTACCGACACAATGTTGGCCACCCAATCCGAGTATTCAGATACTTTGATGAACCCGGCTTTGAACTGTTTGTCCACCTCTTCTTTGATTTTTAAGGCCCACTCAGGACGCATCCGGCGTAGCTTCTGTTTCAAAGGTTTAGCCCCGGGTTTGATGGGTATCCGGTGCTCTACAATTTCTCTATCAATCCCAGGCATGTCTCTGTAAGACCAGGCGAATACGTCGTTGTATTCGTGGAGGAGGTCAATGAATTGCTGTCTTTCTGAGGGGTCCAGGGTTGTCCCTATCCTATGTTCTTGAGGTGTATTGTCGGTTCCTACGTTAATAGGCTCGGTTTCCTCAATGATGGGGGTTCTGGTTTCCCATTTGTCAAGTTTTTTGGCTAAGTGAGGTGGGTAGTCACTCAAGTCAAATTCCTCATAATCATTCAGAATCGCATTGCAGTTAAATTGAGACGAGTCATAAGCAAACTTAGCGTTCATTAAGTTGACACGAGCGAAAAGCTAGGAGAGGACAGACATCTCTGGTCAGTCAGAGGCGACACGACAGAAGGAGTGGCCCCTGGAACAGGCTCCAGGTTGTCACCTTTCATGGGGGTGGGGGTGACCTTAGTAGACTCAGCCTCTGAATCAGCCACGACTTTGTGATAAAATAGTGGGAAAGGGACCTTGACTGGGACTTCCGGAGTGTTAGGAGCTATAACAAACTCTGACTACGACTCAGACTCAGATCCTTTGATGGTTGTTATCTTGAGAATGCGGCCTTGGCGATCGGTCCATTTGATGGTTTTCCTCCAGCCCTGGGTGGCTTTCTCCGGGTCAGTATCGGAGATCAAGGCGGTTCGGTTAATCTGATTGTCTTTCAGGGCGATGTTGATGATGTCCTCATAGTCGAGGCGTTTAACGTTATCTTCCCCAAAGAGTAGTGTGACAGCTTGTCCGTCGAGGCATGGTGACGGTTTGGACTCAGTTGATGCGGCTTCGATGTTGTCGGGGATAAAGTAGCAGTCCTGGAAGACTTCCACTCCCGGGTATCTAGCCCTGGCCACGGAGTCATAGACTGGCTCCGGAAAGCTGTGGTAGAGTTCAGACTCTCCCTCAGGGACGAAGTATCCGTTGAGGGTTAGGTGGTATGGACGGAGGATGACTCCGTGCTTCTTGCGTTTTCGGACTAAGAGGTTCATCTCCTGGATATCTTCATCAGTAGGTTCGTATACCCGCCCAAAGGGAATGTTGGGGACCTTAGCCTGTTTCAAGGGAGGCAATGGGTCCTTTAGTGGATTGAGCGGCAAACCCGGGAAGTAACCCTGACGCATCATGATACGGTTGATCGTGAGGTTGGTGAACGGGTCACCATCGAGGGTGCCGATTCATCGATTTCGGCGTTCTGACTGGAAACCCCACATCTCATTGTCGTCCTCCTCAATGGCTTGGGAGGCTACCCCTCCTCTCATAACTGCTTTGATTGGGGAAGCAGGGATCGTGATCGTTATCCCGTTGAAGGGGACCCTGATCTTTTGGTGGAGCGTTGATGTGACCGCCTTGACGGCGTGAATCCAGGGACGTCCCAGGAGCATGTTGAAGGACGCGTCGATGTCGACCACTTGAAAACTGGTTTGTCTTTCCAGTGGCCCAGTTGCGACGGTCAAAGTGACTATCCCAGTGACCTTGCGATGAGTACCGTCGTAGGCGCGTACTCCTTGATTCGTTGGGATTAAATCAGATTCCTTAATGCCCAGCCTGTGGGCAGTTTTGAGGGGAATGACATTCACGGCGGAACCGTCATCCACGAGGACCATCGGTATATTCTTCTGGAGGCATTGTACGATGATGTACAGGGCCAGGTTATTATTGGCTCCGAACAGGGGAATATCCTCGTCGGAGAAAACGACCGGATTACACAGGTCAGGGGCATATCTCGTCATGTGTGCCACTATTTCTTCTGGAGAAGAGGTGGAGGGCACGGTTAATTTCCCCAAGGCCTGCAGCAAGGCCTGTCGGTGCTCAAAAGACGTTGCGATCAACTGCCAAATTGAGATCTCGGCTTTTGCTTTCTGGAGCTGTTTCAGGATTGAGTTCTCGGGAGCCTTTGGTTGAGTGTCCACCTCTTGGATGATTTGGTCATTCGTTGTTGGAACGACCGTTGGGTTGCTCGGATTTTGATAGGGGCGTCCGGACCGGGTGAGATGTCCGATTTCCCTCGTACGCTTTTCCTTCCCCGGGATGACATAGACATCCTCAACATCATCCCGCCATATGCCGTTAATTTCATGGTCTCGAGGATACCTTGGAGAGGTATTCCTCGGTGGGTAATTCTTGTGGGGGATATTTTTGTGAGGGCGATTTTTGTGAGGGTAGTTATTTTGAGGGTAATTCTCGTGAAGGTGGTTATTTTGAAGGTGATTTTCGTGGGGCCTATGCCAGAATGGTCGCGGGAGCAATCCATCCTGGGGTGTGTTTTGAATGCTTGGGGAATTCTCCCTCGGACGCGGTGTTGGGGGATTGAAGATGAGTCGACGATAGGCGTCGTCGAGTCGGGTGATTCTCTCAGAGAGGCTGGCAATGGCCTCCTCAACTTGCTGAAACATAGTGAGCATAGTGGCAAAGATCGAACACGAACACTCCGTCTGAAGGGTCCTTTTCCAGAGCATTCACCTCGTCGTCAATTGGCAAGATGAGATGAGAGCAGTCTAGGGTCGGCTCATCATCAGAGATGGCGTGAATTCCTAGAGGATTCGTCTTGTTGTTTGGCTTAGTTGGTGGGGGTATAGGTAAATCTCCCTTCTCAATCATGTCTTGAATGAGGTGCTTGAGTTTGAAGCAATTTTCGGTATCATGCCCTTTCCCTCGATGATACTGGTAGTAGGCGTTGGGGTTCCAAAATCGGGATTTCTTGGCGTCGGCCGGGTCCGGGGTGGGCCCGATCGGTTTTAGCTTCCCTTGGTCCATGAGCCTTTTTAGGGCACTTGCATAAGTTGACCCTATGTTGGTGAACATTCTCTGGAGGCGTTCAATTTTCTTGGTAGATGGTTCGACGAGGTTGACCTCATCAATCTTGTTTGCCTGACCGTAAGGGCGAGATCCAGTTGAGGTGGATCCTTGATAACCCCTGCCGGTGGTCTTTGCTAAGACACCCTTTCGGAGGTCGTCCTCAATACGTGTCCCCAGAATCTGCAGATCTTGAAAAGTTTTGATATTCTGATACCACAGAAGGTTGGCATAAACCGGGCGGAGGTTGTTGACAAATTTTTCCACCAGAGTTGACTCACTCGGCTTACTGACCAACTGAGTACTCACCCTCCTCCAACGGGTTAGGAACTTAGTGAATCCTTCCTTGTCGTTTTGGGTCAACACCTTGAGAGTGCGGGTGTTGGCCTGGTACTCGACATTGTCGGCATACTGTTTGGCAAACTCAACTGCGATCTCATCCCAGGTGGTAAGGTTTTTCGGGTCCAAGGAGTAGTACCATTGGCGAGGAATCGGCTCCAAAGAGGATGGGAAAATCCTGGTAAAAAGTTCCTGTTTGACCCCCTTAATGACCATGTAGTCTTTGAAAGCATAGATGTGGTTGAGTGGGTCCTCCACTCCCTTGAACTTAGGCACATCAGTCAGGGTGAAATTGTCAGGTAACTGGTCCCCAACAGGTTCGAACCTTCGGTTATTTTCAAGGTGGATGTTGTTACCCCGGGCTAGGAGTTATTCTTCCAAGAGTTTCAGCCTCTTCTCAGTTTCAGTCAGAGGTGGGGTATTGTGTTCCCCAATTTCTTTGTTCTCGAGGGCGTCGATACGGGTCTCGACGCGATCCAGAGTGACCTTAAGAGTGGTATGCAGGCTGGCTAGCTGATCAGTTGTGACATCTCTGTTGTTATCATTGTTGTTGTGGTTGACAGACGAAGTCGAAGACGGGGCCATGGCACTGAGGCAGAAAAACGGCTCACATTACAACTCCATCCGACACGGTTCCAAGACTGAACGCAGACAACACAGAGGACGAGACCAAGATCGACTCAACAAGACGGGGTGACCGTGTGTGGTACCTCGGTGCCGACTCGATTTATAACGTGACGGTGTTTGACCGAACCTTTGACACGAGTCCAATCATGACGGCGTGACGCCATTGGACGGGTCTCGTGGTGAGACGACTCATAAGTAAAGACCCATAAGTACGTTTACTTTGACTCGATAGACACGAGGCGGAATAGGAATGGTGGACTGAAGTTTTCGAAAATAGAAATTTTCAAAAATATTCACTTGTCGCTTTAATGGACGGCTTCCGAAGATAGAGATCTCCGCAAGTCGATCAGTTGAAAGGGTTGTCTTAAGTTTTTTTGCAAAAGACGGTTTGAGTTTGAGTCGGCTCGGAAAACAGTGTATTGTTTCCCAAGACGGTTTTGAAATTCAAAATTGTATGTTTTAAAAATCGAGTTTGAAATGCTTGAAAAGGTCTCGGGGACGGTGCATGGTCCTCGGGATCTCGAAAGTGTCTCGAGAAAAGGGTGTGTGCTTTTCTCGGGTTTTGAAAGAGCCATTGTCGGCGCGAAACGGGTTACAATCCGTGTCTAGACGCGGCGATTATAACGGCGTAAAAAGGTGATTTGAAACGGTTATACAAAACCGGGTTTGAAAAATCGTCATTATGACGGCCTAGAAAGGCGATTTGAAACGGTTATACAAAACCGAGGTTAAAAATCGTCATTACGACGGCCTAGAAAGGCGTGTTGAAATGGTTATACAAAACCGAGTTTGAAAATTGTCATAATGACGGCCTAGAAAGGCGTGTTGAAATGGTTATACAAAACCGAGATTGAAAATCGTCATTACGACGGCCTAGAAAGGCGTGCATCGGTCGGCGAAAGACCGAGGTTTGAAATGGCCATTATAACGGCGCAAAAAAGGTGATTTTGAAAGTTTGCAAATGACACGGAAGGACTTATGATCAAGTAGCACATAAGCACTCACAGTTTCACTATATTATGCATCATGCTGACACGGGTTTTGGCTTAAAAGGGTGGGTTACACACCAAGCAATCAAACCCCGATTTGCGAGAGGGATACCAATCCAAACAAAATGTGTAAGGAGGGTGCCCTAGCCTCGTGCTCGAAAGTGATGAAAGCTCTTTGACGAAATAGAAATGTGTAACGTCAATGGTATGCTTGACTCAATCGGGATTCGAAACGCGGGGATGAGAAAACTCACGCCGACGGGACGAGCCAATTGGTCGAAAAGGGTTAGGTTGTGGGCCCGGACAAGGAACCCGACCATGACCGTAATATCAATTAATGCATTCCAACCAAGACCTCGTTCGAGTCTCACCATCTAGGGATCACAAAGACGTAAGCGTCCTAGTTTTCCCCAGTGGAGTCGCCAATCTGTGGACATGGCCCACCTGCAGGTCCGGTTCGATCTGCGGACATACAGCGGTCTTTTTGAAAGCCACGCTCGGCAGCGTAAAAATGCCTTCGACCGGATCGTTTTAGGTCGGTCGGTTTCGTCTCGGTAAGGGTCTCGAAACGATTAGAGATGTTCGGAGTCGCCACCAAGCATTTGTGGGATGCCTGGAACCCGTTCGAATTCCACTTTATACCTCGGTCAAATCGAAGCACAAAGCAGCGTTTGACATAAGTACTAAAGATAAGGAAATCGTCCCTCTTTAGCATCCTATCTCTAGAATGACTCTCGTACGCTCTGGATAAGGTCGTCCACTATCCAAAGTTTCTGAGTAAGAGGTGAAGGTATGTATTGGGAAGCCCTTTAATCAGACACCCAATCCCGCCCGCGTTTAGCGGCCTCTACTGATCGATCTTGGTTGGTTGAATGCAAAAGTTGATAAAACGGTTTAAATGCATGAATGCGCATCCAATGATTTAAACCTAACATGTGAGAGCTTTCTAAGTCGGTTGATTGAATCCAAGTATCAAGTATAAGATGTCGAGTTTGATTAAAGATTGATTTGCATGCAAGACGGAAATTAAACATCCAATTACCGTATTAGGTTTAGGGTGCATAACATGATCCATTTGTCTTAGTAAGGCATTTTGCAAATATGGTTCGAATGGTCATATGATCCGTCCTATATCCGGGTTAACCGGAGTCGGGATCATCCTAGACTAATGCTAAAAGGGAACAGGCCCTGTACCAGACGGCTATAAGAGGCGCGAGCCAGCCGGCGGTGTAAGGGGCCTCCCTCTGGTTTTGAAAATGAGAAAGAAAAGGCCTGCTTGAGGCGCGGGTTAGCCAACGGTTGTATGCCGTGTTCTGACTGTTTAGAAAACGTTATAAAACGTGTTGAAAATGGGTATTTGAACCCGGTTTGATTTGAAAGGGTCGTTTAGACCGCATTTGTCGATTTGAAGAACTAGACTTGAACAGTCATCATTGTTTGATAATATTCGGTGTCGGGTTCGGTTTGACAAGCTTGACATGAATAGTTTTGAAAATGATTATGGACTAATTGTTTTAAGTCCATTTTGAATGTAATTAGTCGATACTCATCATCGTACCCGGGTTAAAATCCGGCATGGTATGTATAACCAAGGATGACTTTGTGTTGGTGACTAATATGCTTGTTTGAAAAATGTAAAGAAAATAAAATAAAAGGCTTTAAAATACCTCTTAAATGTCATTAACCAAATATTATCACCGAAACACGGATTTAACCGTCATGGTATGAAGAACCAATGGTGAAAAATGCTTTATGGTTAAAACATGTGAAATGAAACAAAAGGTTTCGAAAATACTTGAAATGGTAAAAACCGATTACAAATATGAAAATGGATTAAGGGAAATGACGAGAACAAACATGGTTGATTTCTGGTCTGAATACCCCATTTAGGCGCGAGCTAGTTGGCGACCTAAGGGGCTTCTGCCTCAGAGCAAAAATCGGTTTTGGCTCGTTTATTCCATGTTTTGGTTCATGTTATGCATGTTTTAGCATGTTAGAGTCATGAAACGAATGAAAACATAATAAAAGAGGATTTTTACACCCTCATACTTACATGTTTGGTTATGGCGAGTGACCGACGTAAGTGTAACAACTTGTTTGATCGGAAAAAACTCGGTTTAAAACCGTTTTGGTAAGTAAAAGGGTGTTTTAAAAGTTTAGTGATGGTGTAGTGGTCAAAGTTGTCGGACAAGTGGTTTAATGCACGATGACGGTACCAAACAATGTGTAAGGCTCGTGTTTACGATCGGTAGGTCGTAAACACGCGTCGGATTGTGACTTTAGAAGTCGAGTCGAGAATTTTAATGGAGAAAAGAGGGGGCGGACACTCGCGTAAGTCTCAAATGGGTGGCATTTGAGGGGTATTTATTGGAGAATGAGTGGTTGTGTGAGTTTTGAGCGACGTGGCCACCTGGGCTGCTCAAAGAGGCGCGAGCCACGCCGCGGGTCTTCGAGCTGTGTTGTCGCTTTCACAACAAACGCAATAATGATTTGTTCTATCCTAGGTTTTGTAGTCACATGTTTGGTACTTGACCATTCATGAATCCGGGAAAACTTAGGGTAGAAGGCTTTGAGATATTTTGTTTTTGTGGTTGACTCGGTTTGACTCGTTGTTGGAGTCGGGATTTGAATTTTCGAGTCGGTTTTTGGTCCGGTGTCGGTTTTGACTCTAGTTAGTGTCATCGTGACCCCGTCGCCGTGCATTAAACACTCCAGGTATTTTTGAAATTTTTTGAAATGTTTTGTTTTCGAAATCGTTTTAAGTTTTCCGACGTAAAGTTGTACACAAACTGTCGATCAAACGCTGCGATCCCAAAACATGTTGTAGTCCGATAATCATCGGGTGTTTGTTGGAGTCTCCACTTTGACTGAGGCTTGGACAGGGCGAAAGTCAAAGTAGAGTCCCCAGGTCAATCGAAGATTACAACCTGAAGACCCAAGCGACGTCGAGGCGGCTCGAAAGGATTCGGGCCAAGGACCTGCCGTCGGGAAGGGTGACGCCAAGGCGACTCGAGGGTACGAGTCCAGGACCTGTCGTCGGGAACAGTTTAGAGTCTGTCGACTGTCCTGTTCGGGTCGTTTAAAGTCCATTAGACTACGTACGAAGGCTCGCCAGCCATAAGAAGGAGTCATACCTGAGGCATCTTCGGATATGTCCTTGCATGGTTGCGGATAAATGCTCGCCAGCTGCGGTGCGTTCGTGAGGAGGGCTCGCCAGCCGCGATGCGTTGTAAGTCTCGCCAGCCGAGACAAGGAAATTTACCCGAGGCATCTTCGGGATCTGTCCTTGGAAGGGTGCGGACAAAGGCTCGCCAGCCATGGTGCGTATGTGAGGAGGGCTCGCCAGCCGCGGTGCGTTGTAAGACTCGCCAGCCGTGGTGCGTTGTACGGCTCGCCAGCCATGGTACGTTGTAAGGCTCGCCAGTCGTGGTGCGTTGTAAGGCTCGCCAGCCGCGATGAGGAAATGTACCCGAGGCATCTTCGGGATGTATCCTTGAAAAGGTAAGGAAATGTACCCGAGGCATCTTCGGGAGATATCCTTGAAAAGGTAAGGAAATGTACCCGAGGCATCTTCGGGATGTATCCTTGAAAAGGTAAGGAAATGTACTCGAGGCATCTTCGGGATGTATCCTTGAAAAGGTAAGGAAATGTACCCGAGGCATCTTCGGGATGTATCCTTGAAAAGGTAAGGAAATGTACCCGAGGCATCTTCGGGATGTATCCTTGAAAAGGTAAGGAAATGTACCCGAGGCATCTTCGGGATGTATCCTTGAAAAGGTTGCGGATAAAGGCTCGCCAGCCAGATGTAACGGTCGGTTAATAGACCATGGGAACAGCCGCGTCGAATGGGCTTGTTTTGAAAGTAGCGAACTCGTGATGCCGCTGGGGAAGTAGCGAGTATGGATTCTCACTATCACTGTTTTTGGAATGAGCGGGTTCCGCGAGAAAGCCCCCTGCTGGTATTTGAAGGAATAGTGAATTTGGAATCTTCACTATCGATTGAAGTGACGGTTTATGTGCCGTTGTTGACATTTTGAAAGAAATAGTGAATTTGGAATCTTCACTATTAATTGAAGTGACGGTTTATGTGCCGCCGCTGACGTTTTGAAAGAAATAGTGAATTTGGAATCTTCACTATTGATTGAAGTGACGGTTTATGTGCCGCCGTTGACATGTGTGGTGAAAATAGTGGAATTCAATTTCCAACTATTATTTTGAAATTGACAGTTTTAATTGTCGTTGCTTGAAACAGCGGTTTTTGAATTTTCGCCATTATTTTGGAAAATTTGAAGGAAAATGGTGAATTTTGATTTCGCCATTATTTTTGAAATTGGCGGTTTTGATCGCCGTTTGCTCGAAATTTGGAGAAAAATAGCAAATTTCAGTTTTGTTATTATTTTTTGAAGTTGGCGGTTTTGATCGCCGCTTGCTTGAAAATAACGAGTTTTAAATTTTCGCTATTTGTTTTGTTTGTTTTCGAGGAAATGACGACATTTATATCGTCAACGAAAATTTTGGAATTCGTCATGGGAAAATGGGCCAAAGCCCAAATTTCGCTGAAAAGCAAAGGGGAGGCCTGATTTAGGTGCGAGCCACCTGGCGATGCAAGCCGACTTCCCTATTTCTTGTTAAAAAGACGCGAGGTTGAGCTTTGGATGATTATTCATGTTCAACTTCGAAAACTCGCCAAAATCGCCATTAAAGGACCTTCAAGCTTGCTTTCACTTGTGCCATTGTCAACAAATGTCATCTCAAGGTAAGTATTTCCTCTTGAATCCTTTCAAATTTGTTGATTGTTAGCTTAGTTGAATTAGGGCGGATTTTGCCCTAAAAAAATCGAATTGGGCGTTTTTGATTGAGCCAATTTCGAGTGAAATTGATGTTAGCATTAGGTTAGAAACCTGTTTAGGAGTATAGGGGTGCTTTTAGTTTGCATTTTGGTCCCCTTCCCGCTCCCTAGGCTCGAAAAACGTGATTAAGGCGAGAAACCGTCTCATTTCATAATGCCAAGTTTGTTTGCTTGGGTAGTGGGTCCCACTAGGTTGCATTGTAGTTGGGAAAACCCGTATTTGCCATTTAAGGACCTTCGTTGGATGTTTGTGGGCAAAATTGAATTTTTGCCTTTGCGACGGTCTTACGTCTGACCAAATAAGCGCCTGTCTGGGCTTGTATTGAGTCAGTTTGCCTTGAAATGGACCTTATTGGTATTTTAGGTCGTGTTGAAGCGTGATAAAATCACGTTTGCCTTTTCGCGGTCGTTTTTGAATTTTTTGACCGGCTCGGGCTCAAATTATTGTATGAATTGCCTTTTTTAGCCGTAGAAAAATCCCCATTGTGTCGGGAATGTAAAATCCCCATTGTGTCGGGAATGTATTTTGGGTTATTGGCAGACCTTGTATGGGTCTTGAAATGCCGTTTTTGTGATTTTGACTCGTCTTTTGCTTGAAAAGAGGGGCGAGTCGTTTTTGTGTGTTTTTTTTTTCGTGAGTGGTTTGGGGGCGGGATTGCCCCTTGTTTTTGCATTGCAGGTTGTGTTTTTTGTTTTTGGATTCGTCCATTTCATGCCGTCGTAATGCCGAAATTTTGGCTGACGTTTTTTGTTTGTTGTTTTTCTTTATCGCAGGGTACCGTCTGGGACCGATGGGGTCCGTTGTTGAGTCTTTGGAGGAGGAAGTTGATCCTGGAGGGGATGTAGCGGCCGAGGAGGCTGCCTTATTCGAGGCGGTGGTGGAGGATGCTTCCGTAGAGGAGGATAGGCGGCTGATATGGCCGGTTTATCCTTTTCGTTGTGGCTCATAGACAGGGTGGCTGATGAGTGGGGTTCAGTATCGGAATGGTGCATCGCATCATGGTTCTGGGCCTCCTCATTATCCGAAGTCTGCAAGACACTGTCTTCTTTTTTGTCATGGAGCAGGAGCGGGAGGTTATCGTCATGGTAACCTCCTCTGCTTTCACTGTTGCTCCTTTGTTTCCCCTGTTGCTCTCGTTCTTTTCCGTTTGAGAGGATAGAGAGTGCTTAGTTCGGTAGGTGGCGGTTAGCCCCCAGTTCGTTGTCTTAGGCTAGTGTCTGTATGATAGACGTTTGTTTTACGCCAGTGTCTGTATGATAGACGTTTGTTTTAGGCCAGTGTCTGTATGATAGACGTTTGTTTTAGGCCAGTGTCTGTATGATAGACGTTTGTTGATGTATTTTGCGTAAGGCGGTTTGTATATATGTGTTTTTGGATTGTGGTTTGTTTTGTGATTTTTGGCTTTTTGTGTTGTGTTTCGGAGGAGCGCTTGTCGGCTGTTGATTCTCCTTTTGCTTTGCACTAGTTCCTGCATCGTTAGTGTAGAAAACAGGCAACAGATAGCATATACGCATAAACATAAACACGTAAAAGCATTTGATTGAAAATCACGTAAAGCATTTGTTTGAAAATCAAAATTAACCAGGATGACTTGAAGTTAAAATTGAAATTTGAAAATCGACTCGAAAAATATAAAACTCAAACCGTCAGAAACGAATTTTAGAAAAGGATTTTTGCGAGTATATTTGATTTTTGAGGTCAAGACTCGAATTTGTGAGTGCTTGAATTTTGAGGAAAATTGATGTCGTGTTATTAATTTTCGATTTTGATTTTTGTTTTGCGAAAAAGCGAAAAAATTTCGGAATTTCGACTGACATGGACACGATTCATCGCGGATCGGGGCGACTAGCTCTTCCCCCCTAAAAAAAAGAAAGAAAAATCCGTATGTTTAAAGCTGCGTCAAGGAAACCGTGTCGGATTTCGTAAAACGCGAAAACAAGGAAATGTGAGTGTGAAGAAACACAAAATTTCCCGGATCATCCCGAAGAGGCGTGAGGTTCCTGGCGGGAGGTTTGAGGTGTCAGGAGAAAACACATGTTGAAAGAGACAAGTCCACAGCGGGAATCCTGGAGAAACCTCAAAGAGGCGCGAGCTGCTCGGCGATGGAAGCCGGCTCTCCTCTTTTTCTGAAAAATGCGCTGATCATTTTGTATAAATAGGGACATTTGCGCTTCATTGTTTCATCATCCGAAACACAAAAACATCTCTACAAAACCTCTTCTTCTTCCACAAAAATATTTCATGGATGCTTTTGAGAACGCAATGCGACAATGGTGCCGGGATTTGTCGCCTCCCGAGAAGTATCAACTCGATTGCATGGGATTTGGTCAATTGTTGGTGCTTCGTCAAGTCAAGGTGCAACCTTCGTTTCTTGAAGCATGTTCTCGGTTTTGGGATTCGAAACATCATGTTTTAGTTTTCCCGAAAGGTGAGCTTTGTCCTCTTGCCGAAGAAGTTGGAGCCATTGGTGGGTGGCCGGGTTGTGTTCCGGTGCTTCCTCCGACTCGGTTGTGCTACAAGGAGAAATTCCGTTCCATGTTGGGCTTATCAACAAGCCAAGTCAACTTTCTTCTTGCTCCACATGGTGTGGATATGCTGGCTCTTATCAACATCTTCTCGAATCGGTTAGAAGCTAATGTCTCGAAGGTGGCTAGGAGAAGGGCTCTTGCATTTTGCCTTGTCCATGTGTACCTCTTTGTTGATGTCTTGAAGAAGGAGGGGCCAAGATGTCATGGTAGCATGACCCTCATCCATGTGATCGAGCAAATGGAGCATGGTAGAGATCAATCATGGTTGGTGCTTGGAGAGATTATCCAAGCTTTGGACAAGGAAGGCTCTTGTGGAGAAGCTCCCTCTTTTGGATCGCCAAGGATCCTCCAAGTGTGGCTATTGGAGAGGCTAAGGTATGTAGAGCCTCCGGTTAATCCTTCTTCTTACTCCTTCCGTCACCTTACCATGAGGAAGAAGTTGTACCCGGATAGTTTTGCTTCCACCAAGGCCTATTGGGCCGTAAGGTTGGCGGAGGAGGGTGGTCCTCATATCCGTTGGGTGGTGCCGTGGTGGCACTTGAAGTCCTTCACGGGGTTGCCCGCTTCGGGCGCTAGTCCTCGTTCTTTGATGGTGGTGGGCTTGAAGGTGGTTTCCTTCATTTATCCCGAAAGGCTCATGAGGCAAGTGGGGCGTCAACAAAAGGTGCCCGCTCAAGATACTCTTGTTCAAGAGAATGTTTTCCGGAACTCCAAGCTCGTGGAGTTCTTCGAAAGATGGTGGGCCACTCGGCCGCTTTGGGAGGTGCCAAACCCCGTTGCCACGACATGGGTGACTCCCGGTTATGTCAAGTGGTCACGTGCTCCGTCCTTGGAAGAGAGATCCAAATTCCATAAGGACGAGGTTGTCGACTTTAAGTACCGAGAGGTTGGCAAGGCCAACCGTGCCTTGTTTGAGGAGTATGTTGATGGAGCTACCCCCCGATGTGATGAGACCACCGAAGATGAGGAGTTCCGGCCCCAAGAATATGGTGGGCCGCGCATTGGCTCGTCTTGGGTCGTATATGGGGTCTTGTGCTAGACCGGAGGCCGTCGCTGTCTTAGATCCGTTGAGGATCCGTTCCGAAGAGGAAACCCATACTAGGCGGGTCAACAAGAAGAACAAGGGGAAGATGTACCCCGAAGGAAAAGGCAAGGGTAGAATGGAAGAGTGAAGACCTCCATTACCCGCTTTATTATTATGTTGTATTATTGTTGTGAGTTTTTATTATGTTGTACTAGCTAGTTGTTGTGTGTTTTATGCTAGTTTTACTATGTGAGGTGTGTTAGTGGACACCTTAGCTTTGACAAGTTGTAGACTCGTCGTGCTTTATTTGTTGTTGAAATTGTAATCCCTCCCATTATTAATTAAATAAGGGGATTTCTTGTGTCGAAAATTGTGAACGCTTGTTTCTTCCATCCATTTGGTAAAGAAAATTCGATTTGAATCGTCCTAAACAATTGCACTTGGGAAAGTGGTATTTTGTGGGAAGGGAGAAAGGCTCATTTTTTTGTATTTTTATGTGAAAGGGAATGGTTTTCCCTTTCTCTTTTTTGATGGGGATGTTTTGTTTTTGATTGTGGGAATGGTTGTATCCTTCTTGTGTAAGAAAGGATTGCCTACGTATCCACCTGAAGAGGTGAAATCAAACCATGATCGTAGTTCGGAATGTTTTGTGAATTTGAATTGGGTTTTGTGGTTGTATCCTTCAGGCATAAGAGGGACTGCCTACGTATTCACCTGAAGAGGTGGAATCAAACCATGCTCGTAGTTCAGGGGGTTTGTTTTTGTAGTGCAAATGGACGTTGCCTTTGACGGATCAAAGGACATTCGAAACAGGCAAGGTGCCGTAGCTTAGATTCGATAGAACATGCAATTTCAAATCAGAACATATTGAGGAACTTGACTTGAAAAGGGTTGAGGTCGATGCCATTTGCAAAACTAGGCTAGGTTCTTGACTGATAGGGTTCAAGGGTAGTGTTTCTTGAGTTGGTATAGATTGGTCGGGTTTGTAAAGTCCTCCCCATCTAGGTCACTCAGTCTCACTGCGTCCCCCGAAAGTATTTTCTTGACCAGGTATGGCCCGGCCCAGTTGGGTTTGAATTTTCCCCTCGGATCGACGGGTAATGGTGCTCGAACTGACTTGAGGACCAAGTCGCCCTCCTGGATGTTTCAGGGTTTGACCTTCTTGTTGAATGCCCGTTGTATACGTCGTTGGTATAGCTGGACGTTGTGCAAGGCGTTGAGTCGCCGTTCGTCTAGAAGAGTGAGTTGTTCGTACCTTCGACGGGTCCATTCCGCCTCAGGGACTTGACTCTCCAGTAGGATGCGTAGAGAAGGGACCTCTAACTCCACCGGTTGAACCGCCTCCATACCGTATGCTAGGTAGTAGAAGGGTGTGACGCCTGTCGGTGTTCGAATGGAGGTTCGGTACCCCCAGATTGCGAATGGGAGTTTGCTCGGCCAATCGCGGTAGTTGTCTTGCATTTTCTTGATAATGGTAACAAGAGTTTTGTTTGCTGCCTGCACCGCTCCGTTAGTTTGGGGACAATAGGGAGATGATCGATGTCGTTTGATCTTGTACTTGTCCAGCAAAGCTTGAGTTTCCGCCCGGAAGTGAGAGTCTTGATCGCTGATGATTTCATGGGGTACCCCATATCGGCAGATGATGTTGTTTTGAATGAACTTGGCCACTTGTTTGGTGGTCAAGACTGCATATGACTGCACTTCCACCCATTTGGTGAACTAGTCGATGGCGACGAGGACGAAGCAATGCCCCTTGGTGCCTATCGGTTTGACTTTCCCGATGATGTCGATGCCCCAGGTTGAGAAAGGCCAGGGTGACGTCATGGTGTATAAAAGGGATGGTGGTACGTGCTGTATATTGGCGAAGATTTGGCAATTGTGGCAATGTTTGACGTAGTTACGGCAATCGGCTTCCATGGTTGTCCAGTAGTAACCTAGCCGCATGATTTTCCGTGTAAGCATCATTGCACTCATATGAGGGCCACATTCTCCGTCGTGGACCTCTCCCATGACTTTTTTGGCTTTGTGATGGTCAATGCAAAGGAGGATAATTCCTTGGGGTGTTCTTTTGTAGAGTTGATTTTGGTTTATCACGAATTGTGAGGCAAGTAAACGGATGGCTCTTTGTCCTCTTTGATCAGAGTTGGGAGGAAATTCATTTTTGGTTTTGTAATCGAGGATGGCTTGGTACCAAGGTTCATCATGGCTTTCCTCGTCGTCGATAATGGCACAAATGTGAGCTGGCTCGCTCCTTCTCTCGACACATAGAGGCATCGATGTCATGTCATCAGGTATGTTGACGAGGGCGGCAAGTTTTGCCAGGGCATCAGCAAATTGATTTTCCTCTCGCGGCAAGTGGAAGTTGTCGACTTGGTCGAAGAACTCGGCCTCTTGACTGATCTTCGCTTGGTAGGGAGCTAAGCTGTCAGATCAGATTTTCCATGATCCGGATACCTGATTGATGATGAGTGAGGAATCGCCATGGACCCTCAATCTCTTGATGCCAAGTGTGATGGCTGCTTGTAGACCGATGAGGCATGCTTCATATTCAGCGGCATTGTTGGTGACGGCGAAGTCTATCTTGACCGAGATCGGAACATGTTCTCCCTCTGGTGATATTAGAAGGATTCCTACCCCAAAGCCTCTCAAATTAGATGCACCATCAAAGTATAAGTCCCATGCGTCGGAGTCGGCACAAAGGATGTCTTCGTCAGGAAGTGACCATGTGTCGGTCGTTGGATCCTCGTTGACGGGATTTTCTGCCAGGAAATCAGCGACTGCTCTTCCCTTGATAACCTTTAGGGATACAAACTTGAGATCAAATTCGGACAGCATGAGTGTCCATCTAGACAGCCTTCCGTTAGTACGGGTTTTTCGAAGATGTATTTGACTGGGTCCATCTTGGAGTAGATGTGGACCGAGTAGCTGAGCATGTAATGCCGCAGCTTCTTTGTTGACCATACTAGGGCAAGGCATGTCTTTTCCAGTTGGGTATACCTCGTCTCGTACTCAATGAACTTTTTGCTGATGTAGTAGATGGCTCGCTCCTCGTTGCCAACTGTTTGTGCTAGCATCGCTCCCATGGCTCTGTTGGTACATGATCGGATACTGAGGATAGAGGAATCCCGGTTGAGGTGGCATGAGGACGGGAGGTTTGGATTGATTTCCTTTATCCTGTCGAAGGCCTTTCGACGATCGTCGTCCCAATCGGTGTGATCGGAGGCGCGAAGCTTCTTGAATATTGGTTCACAGATCATAGTGAGCTTGGCAATGAACCGGCTTGATGTCCTAGACCGACCGAGAAATCCCCGAATCTCCTTCTCGTTCTTAGGCCGAGGCATTTGTTGAAGGGCTTTGATTTTGGTTGGATCAATCTCAATGCCTCTTTTCCTGACGACATGTCCCAAGAGTTTTCCGAAGGTGACCCCGAATGCACACTTCTGAGGATTTAGTCTCATGTTATATTTCCGCAGACGAGCGAAGAATTTCCGGAGGGCGCTGATGTGGCCGTCCCGTTCTTTTGATTTGACAATCATGTCATCGACATATACCTCTACCTCCATGTGCATCATATCATGTAGAAGAGTGGTAGCGGTTCTCTGATAGGTTGCTCCGGCGTTGATGAGGCCAAAAGGCATGACTGTGTAGCGATATGTACCCCACTGTGTAGTGAACGCAGTTTTGTGCATGTCTTCCTCAGCCATTTTAATCTGGTTGTATCCGGCATACCCGTCCATGAATGATAGGAGAGCATGTTCGGCAGTGCTGTCCACCAGTATGTCAACATGCGGCAAAGGGAAGTCGTCCTTTGGACTTGCCTTGTTCAGATCCCTGAAGTCGATGCAAACCCGAATTCTTCCGTCTTTCTTTGGTACCGACACAATGTTGGCCACTCGATCCGAGTATTCAGATACTTTGACGAACCCGGCTTTGAACTGTTTGTCCACCTCTTCTTTGATTTTTAAGGCCCACTCAGGACGCATCCGGCGTAGCTTCTGTTTCACAGGTTTATCCCCGGGTTTGATGGGTATCCGGTGCTCTACAATTTCTCTGTTAATCCCAGGCATGTCTCTTTAAGACCAGGCGAATACGTCCTTGTATTCGTGGAGGAGGTCAATGAACTGCTGTCTTTCTGAGGGGTCCAGGGTTGTCCCTATCCTAAGTTCTTGAGGTGTATTGTCGGTTCCTACGTTAATAGGCTCGGTTTCCTCAATGATGGGGGTTCTGGTTTCCCGTTTGTCAAGTTCTTTGGCTAAGTGAGGTGGGTAGTCACTCAAGTCAAATTCCTCAAAATCATTCAGAATCGCATTGCAGTTAAATTGAGACGAGTCATAAGCAAACTTAGCGTTCATTAAGTTGACACGAGCGAAAAGCTCGGAGAGGACAGACATCTCGTGGTCAGTCAGAGGCGACACGACAAAAGGAGTGGCCCCTGGAACAGGCTCCAGGTTGTCACCTTTCATGGGGGTGGGGGTGACCTTAGTAGACTCAGCCTTTGAATCAGCCACGACTTTGTGATAAAATAGTGGGAAAGGGACCTTGACTGGGACTTCCGGAGTGTTAGGAGCTATAACAGACTCTGACTCCGACTCAGACTCAGATCCTTCTTCACTTTCCTCCTTGAACATAGGGCCTTCTCCAGTTGTTATCTTGAGAATGCGGCCTTGGCGATCGGTCCATTTGATGGTTTTCCTCCAGCCCTGGGTGGCTTTCTCTGGGTCAGTATCGGAGATCAAGGCGGTTGGGTCAAACTGATTGTCTTTCAGGGCGATGTTGATGATGTCCTCATAGTCGAGGCGTTTGACGTTATCTTCCCCAAAGAGTAGTGTGACAGCTTGTCCGTCGAGGCATGGTGACGATTTGGACTCAGTTGATGCAGCTTCGATGTTGTCGGGGATAAAGTAGCAGTCCTGGAAGACTTCCACTCCCGGGTATCTAGCCCTGGCCACGGAGTCATAGACTGGCTCCGGAAAGCCGTGGTAGAGTTCAGACTCTCCCTCAGGGACGAAGTATCCGTTGAGGGTTAGGTGGTATGGACGGAGGATGACTCCGTGCTTCTTGCGTTTTCGGACTAAGAGGTTCATCTCCTGGATATCTTCATCAGTAGGTTCGTATCCCCGCCCAAAGAGAATGTTGGGGACCTTAGCATGTTTCAAGGGAGGCAATGGGTCCTTTAGTGGATTGAGCGGCAAACCCGGGAAGTAACCCTGACGCATCATGATACGGTTGATCGTGAGGTTGGTGAACGGGTCACTGTCAAAGGCTGTTGATTCATCAGTTACGGCGTTTACAACCTGGAAACCCCACATCTCATTGTCGTCCTCCTCAATGGCTTGGGAGGCTACCCCTCTTCTCATAATTGCTTTGATTGGGGAAGCAGGGATCGTGATCGTTTTCCCGTTGAAGGGGACCCTGATCTTTTGGTGGAGCGTTGATGTGACCGCCTTGACGGCGTGAATCCAGGGACGTCCCAGGAGCATGTTGAAGGACGCGTCGATGTCGACCACTTGAAAACTGGTTTGTCTTTCCAGTGGCCCAGTTGCGACGGTCAAAGTGACTATCCCAGCGACCTTGCGACGAGTGCCGTCGTAGGCGCGTACTCCTTGATTCGTTGGGATTAAATCATATTCCTTAATGCCCAGCCTGTGGGCAGTTTTGAGGGGAAAGACATTCACGGCGGAACCGTCATCCGCGAGGACCATCGGTATATTCTTCTGGAGGCATTGTACGGTGATGTACAGGGCCAGGTTATGATTGGCTCTGAACAGGGGAATATCCTCGTCGGAGAAAACGACCAGATTACTCAGGTCAGGGGCGTCTCTCGTCATGTGTGCCACTATTTCTTCTGGAGAAGAGGTGGAGGGCACGGTTAATTTCCCCAAGGCCTGCAGCAAGGCCTGTCGATGCTCAAAAGACGTTGCGATCAACTACCAAATTGAGATCTCGGCTTTTGCTTTCTGGAGCTGTTTCAGGATTGAGTTCTCGGGAGCCTTTGGTTGAGTGTCCACCTCTGGGACGATTTGGTCATTCGTTGTTGGAACGACCGTTGGGTTGCTCGGATTTTGATAGGGGCGTCCGGACCGGGTGAGATGTCTGATTTCCCTCGTCCGCTTTTCCTTCCCCGGGATGACATAGACATCCTCAACATCATCCCGCCATATGCCGTTAATTTCAGGGTCTCGAGGATACCTTGGAGGGGTATTCCTCGGTAGGTAATTCTTGTGGGGGATATTTTTGTGAGGGCGATTTTTGTGAGGGTAGTTATTTTGAGGGTAATTCTCGTGAAGGTGGTTATTTTGAAGGTGATTTTCGTGGGGCCTATGCCAGAATGGTCGCGGGAGCAATCCATCCTGGGGTGGGTAGTTTTGAATGCTTGGGGAATTCTCCCTCGGACGCGGTGTTAGGGGATTGAAGATGACTCGACGATAGGCGTCGTCGAGTCGGGTGATTCTCTCAGAGAGGCTGGCAATGGCCTCCTCAACTTGCTGAAACATAGTTAGCATAGCGGCAGCACTGAACACGAACACTCCGTCTGAAGAGTCCTTTTCCAGAGCATTCACCTCGTCGTCAATTGGCAAGATGAGATGAGAGCAGTCTAGGGTCGGCTCATCGTCAGAGATGGCGTGAATTCCTAGAGGATTCGTCTTGTTGTTTGGCTTAGTTGGTGGGGGTATAGGCAAATCTCCCTTCTCAATCATGTCTTGAATGAGGTGCTTGAGTTTGAAGCAATTTTCGGTATCATGCCCTTTCCCTCGATGATACTGGCAGTAGGCGTTGGGGTTCCAAAATCGGGATTTCTTGGCGTCGGTCTGATCCGGGGTGGGCCCGATCGGTTGTAGCTTCCCTTGGTCCATGAGCCTTTTTAAGGCACTTGCATAAGTTGACCCTATGTTGGTGAACACTCTCTGGGGGCGTTCAATTTTCTTGGCAGATGGTTCGACGAGGTTGACCTCATCAATATTGTTTGCCTGACCGTAAGGGCGAGATCCGGTTGAGGTGGATCCTTGATAACCCCTGCCGGTGGTCTTTGCTAAGACACCCTTTCGGAGGTCGTCCTCAATACGTGTCCCCAGAATCTGCAGATCTTGAAAAGTTTTGATATTTCGATACCCAACAGGTTGGCATAAACCGGGCGGAGGTTGTTGACAAATTTTTCCACCAGAGTTGACTCACTCGGCTTACTGACCAACTGAGTACTCACCCTCCTCCAACGGGTTAGGAACTCAGTGAATCCTTCCTTGTAGTTTTGGGTCAACACCTCGAGAGTGCGGGTGTTGGCCTGGATCTCGACATTGTCGGCATACTGTTTGGCAAACTCAAATGCGATCTCATCCCAGGTGGTAAGGTTTTTCGGGTCCAAGGAGTAGTACCATTGGCGAGGAATCGGCTCCAAAGAGGATGGGAAGATCCTGGTAAAAAGTTCCTGTTTGACCCCCTTAATGGCCATGTAGTCTTTGAAAGCACGGATGTGGTTGAGTGGGTCCTCCACTCCCTTGAACTTAGGCACATCAGTCAGGGTGAAGTTGTCAGGTAACTGGTCCCCAACAGGTTCGAACCTTCGGTTATTTTCAAGCTGTAACTGAAATGCATGGCCATGCTCGAATACGTATTCGTTTTATCAGTTAAGTTACTCTCTAGTCGGGGAAACCACTCTTGATACAGATCGATTGTAAAATACGACCTTTGCGGATCCGGATCTGCAAATTGTTTTACATTGAGTGGGAGAAATTTTAAAAGAATATGAGAATCGGTTATCGAACATACATTTGTACGGACAAGTGGGAGTTTGTTGGAGGTGGTGTCCTCCAGTTAGTGCGGATAACGTCATTGCACATACACTTGTACGGACAAGTGGGAGCTTGTTGGGGCTGGTGTCCTCTACAGTTAGTGCAAGGACATATAAATCTCTAAAAGGATCAAAGGGTATACTTTTGTATTATTATCAGTTGGTCCACGTTTATCAATAACGGTTGGCTTGCTAGATAAGTTTGACGTTATTGTCATACAGATGGCGGTGATCAACTGGTCCCTAAAAGTCACACCTATAGGATACGTTTGAGAGATGTGACGGTATGAAAATACAGTCATGTTGATGCTTAATATGACTAAGCAGTTAGTCGGAATTATTGACTAATAATTAGTCAAACGCGATGTTGAGATATTTTATTTAATACGGATTAAATAATAATGGCTAAGGCGAATTAAACAGTTAATTCGTAAATTAAATATAAACGATTATATTTGATTAATGTATATTGAATAAATTAATTATACAATATTGTCATTATCGGACATGTATTATTATATCGACTAATTCATGTTACTAGACGATATTTTAATAACCGATGACGATTTATGATAAAATCCCGTCATATACATTTTAGCAATTACGAGTCGGATCAAGAGTTAAATGAGGAGAAAGTGGAAAGCCCACTCCCTCCTCTTGAGACCCGCGGACCGAGGCAAACAAAAGGAGAGGCTCTCTCTCCTTTTGACCTAAGCATTTTCATTTTACAGAAAATTAGGTTTTGGAGGCATTCTCTCTGAAACCTAGATCTCACATCGAAAAACCTCACATAAACTCTCTCAATATTGCAAGGCAATTAGAGAGTACTTTCTAGCACAAGGGGCATAGTCTCAGACGGTCTTGGGTGCGACGATTAGGAGGAAATCTACTTTGATTTATGTTCTTAGGCCGAATTCTCAAGGACCCGAGGTTGATTCTTTATTCCTTATCGTTTCTCTTGTATTTATGTTTTATGACGATAATCACATGTTAAAGATACGTTATAGTCCTAAAATTTAAGGGTATTTTATGGATATTTCCCTACAAGTGGTATCAGAGCGAGGCCACGTATATTTTTCTTGTGATTTTCATAAAAACGTTTTGAAACGATTTTTATTGTCTCGAAAACCGTGCGGCCTCATGTGTTTCACGGCTGTTTCGTGTTTGTTTTCGATCTGTTTTATGCATATTGTTATTTTATACGGAAATTATAGCAATATGTTAAGGTTTTGTCAAATTGTTGTTTTGATTTTATACGAATTAGGTCAAAATCGCCATTGATTTTGCTTTGTCAAATCTTTTCACGAGGGTTTTTTAATTTTCAGAACTGTTTTGGTCTCGATCGAGTGGATTTCTAATCGATCGAGAGCTTTTCTGACTTGTTTTTGCTCGATCGAGTACATGTTATACTCGATCGATTGCTTTAAAACCCCATCATGCTCGATCGAGAAGTCCTCGTGCTCGATCGAACAGGTTTGCTAATATAAGTCCTCGATCGACCCCTAGTTTAGTCGATCGAGCACTTCCTGTTTGGCAATCCTCTCGATCGAATGACAGCCTCAGTCGATCGAGCCCTTTTTTTCCTCGATCGAGGACATTTCATCTTTGGCAGCGTTGAAATTTTATTCCTTTTGTTTTAAATTTTCTTTTGGCCATAATTTGTACTTTATACGGATATAGTACACTCGCTTGATAGTGAAACGGTTCACTCACGTACCATATAGTTATTTTAAAGCGAATTTAAAGTAACGGATTATCACGGATTAAAATTAAGTTGATATAAGCGGTTTTGTCACATAATTTTAATGTTAAAAGGTGGTTTGGATAAATTTAACATAATTACGGAATTATGTCACGAATGAATTTGTTTTTAGTTGATGCATTTTATTTATCGTTTTTTTGAATGTTTTGAATTCTTTTATTACGTATTTATTTATTTTTACAAACGGTTGTAACTTAGTGTGGCCTTAGTAGAACGTGTTACTGTAATGATGGAACACGGTCTTGGTTGTATTTTGAGATCTTGTATCTCCGTTTTGGTTTTTTCCTTGTAATTACAGTTTTTATTTAGAATGTAAATAGGTTTATATTTTGTAAATTTTAATTGTAATTTCGAGAAGACCAAAGATGGAGACCGGATGCTCACTCCCGCTGCATGGAAAAAAAGATGGAACATCAAGACAAGCTTCTCGGGTCCAACGGTGGATTCCAAAGTTGTATTATGTTCTGTTTACTAGGATAGGCCACACTAGGAATTTTTATTTACGTTTTGCATTCTTTTATTTATTTTATCGTAACGACAGATTGCATCATATTCCGCCTAAAACCAAACCACCTAATAATTGCATGAAAACTGACTCATATAGAGGTCACGCGTTAGTTTTCTTTGATATACAGATATCACATGTTTTTTAATTAAGCCATCACCTAAGTCAATTCATTCACGCAATGCTAGTTTTTCGTTCACTTAAAATGAATTAAAACTAAGTTGATGGGATCTTCCTCGTATAACCAAAAATTGAGAATAGTCTTTATAGGTCAAACTCCAATGAATCCCTTCTTCGTCGGTAGGCATAATATGACCCCTTCTACGTCGGGTAAGTTGGAACTGACTGACTTATTTTATCTCAACACTATGGTCACTCGTACGATCCTGTGATTATGGTGGACTATAGATAGGATTTACGGAAATCTATCGACCAAGAGTTCTTACGGAAGAACTAGCTAAACAGTTGGCTTATCAATTTACGGAAATTGAGTCTTGGGATCACTTTTATTATTCTTGAGGGAGATCAATTATGCAAGTGCAATGAGTCTACACGATTAAAATGAATTTTAAATAGACTTAAATCACCTCGATGAGTTGCTTATTTCGTTTTGTTTTTCCTTTCTTTTTCAGTGTAGATCACGAACACTTAAACTGCTAATAACAGATTGGCTGGCCGTGCTGACGACCCAATGCGAAGTGCCACATTGGACCGTGAGTCCTGGCTTCGGATCTTCATGAATCAGATGAATCAGTCTACTCGACTGAAGAATAATGGATCAAACTTCGCGGACTGGGAGGCGGCATTACGGAATGCTGCAGCTGCTGACGGGAAGCTCAAATATCTGACTGAGCCCATCCCGTCAAACCCAGGCCCCACGGCTGGAGCTAACGAGATCGCCAAGTATAACGATTTCGTCATGGAAGCGGGTGCGCTTAAAAACGTACTCATTTTTGCAATGGAATCCAATTTGCAGAAACGCTTCATAGCCCAAAGTGCAAACAAGATTTTCACTACGCTCACCAAGGAATTCTCGAAAGCACCGAGAATCGTGACCTATGAGCATACCACTCGCTTCTTTGATGCGAGACTCCAGAAGGGCCAACCGGTTAGCCCACACATTCTCAGCATGATTGAGAATGTCGAGAGACTGGAGGCGCTTGATTGTAAAATCAGCGAGAACATCGTGATTGACCGCATGCTTCATTCACTCCACGATGGTTTTGCGCTCTTTAAAGCGAATTACTATATGAATGATTTGAAGAAAAGTCCTCATGAACTACACTCCCTTCTCGTACAGACCGAGAAGGACATGAAGTTCAGTGGGAGCTTGAAACAGGATGTTCTCGTTGTGTCAAACAAGGGCAAGGGTAAGGGCAAAGCTCAAGCAGACCTAGCGGTAGGTAAACCGAGGTTTAAGAAGTCGGGATCAGGTAAGAGTGGGCCTGGTGAGGCAAGCAACTCATCAGGCGCGACAAAGAGCAAGACCGTAAACATGGAATGCCATCACTGCCACAAGACTAGGCATTGAGGCGTACATGTCCCTGTCTACCATGAGGACATAAAAGCGGGTCGCGTTAAACCCGTTGGTATGTCTTCTTCCTCTTCTACTTTTATTCATATGATTGAGATTAACCACGCAAGTTACGGAACTTGGGTACTAGATCCTGGTTGTGGTTCTCATCTGTGTAATCATGTGCGGGGGCTCCGAAACATCGAACCCCTCGTAAAGGGTGAGGTGGACTGCGTGTCGGGAATGGAGCACGAGTGGCTGCCGTCTCGAGGGGAACATACGTGATCCGCTTCCTAGCGGATTTGAGTTATTTTTATATAACCGCTATTATGTACCCAGTCTTTCTAAAAACATTATTTCGTTTCGCACTTGACAAACTTGGTTTTCATTTGTAATAGAGAATAATACTTGCATTTTCTCATTACACGATATGATTTATGGCAAGGCAGTCTCCATGAACGGAATTTATGTTTTAGATCGGACCACCGAAATATTACACGTAATGAATAAGAAGTTAAAGGTCGGTGACAAAGATCAAACGTATCTATGGCATCGTCGTATGGGACACATTAATGAGAAACGCGTAAAAAGCTCATCAAAAATGGAGCTATCTCGGCCTTTGATTTTCAATCATTTGGCACGTGTGAATCATGTCTCATTGGTAAGATGACTCGAATTTCCTTCAAAGGTGTTGGAATGCGCGGCTGGCGACCTATTAGGGCTCATACATACGGATGTGTGTGGACCTATGTCAATCACCGCACGAGAAGGCTATAGGTATTTCATCACTTTCACGGACGATTTAAGTAGATATGGCTATGTCTACTTAATGAAGCACAAAAGTGAATCCTTTGAGAAATTCAAAGAATACCAGAATCGGGTACATAAACTCGGGTAGAAAGATTAAAACACTGCGATCGACCGTGGTGGCGAGTATCTTTCTCACGAGTTTGATCAACACCTAAAAGATTGTGGGATTGCCTTACGCTTAACTCCACCGGAACACCTCGGTTTAATGGTGTGTCCGAACGGAGAAATCGAACACTACTTGATATGGTTCGATCCATGATGAGTCACACCGTGTTGCCTCACTCATTATGGGGTTATTCTCTTCGTCATTTGCTCTAATACTTAATCAAGTCCGTCTAAAGTCTGTTGACAAGACTCCATATGAACTATGGAAGGGAACGGTCCCTAACTTGTCCTTTATACGGGTTTGGGGCTGTGAGGCTTATGTCAAGTGGAGACACGAGGATAAGCTCGGCCCGCGATCGGTCAAGACATACTTTATAGGTTATCCTAAAGGAACACTTGGTCATTACTTTTATTCGCCAACCGAACAACGTGTATTTGTTGCGGCTAGTGCGACATTCTTAGAGAAGGAATTTCTCGAGAATGCAAAGAGTGATAGAACCTTCGAGCTGTCGGAGGTTCCAGAACCAAATACCGAGCAACCATTGGAGGAACCAATTCCTTCAATCCCGGCTGCGGTGAGTATTCCTGAGGAACCTAGGAGGTCGGGAAGAGTCTCTATTCCTCCGGACAGATACATTGGTATGGTCGAGGAACATGACATAGATGACATTCTACTCCTAAAGAGTAGTGAACCCGCAACCTATAAAGGTGCCATGACTAGTTCTGACTCAAAGCTATGGCTTGAGGCCATGCAATCCGAGATGGACTCCATGTATGAGAACAACGTATGGGATCTTGTTGACTTACCTGCTAAGGTTCATCCCCTTCAATGCAAATGGCTTTACAAGATAAAGCATTCTGTGGAAGGTCAACAAGATATCTATAAAGCACGACTAGTTGCTAAAGGTTTCACCCAAGTGCCAGGTTTGCACTACAATGAAATTTTTGCACCCGTAGTCATGCTGCGTTCCATTCGGATTATCTTAGCGATTGCTGCTTTTCATGACTATGAAATTTGGCAGATGGATGTGAAAACCGCCTTCTTAAACGGTTATTTGGAGGAAGATTTGTACAAGGTACAACCCGAAGGTTTCATCGATCCTGAACATCCTAAGAAAGTGTGCAAGCTTAAGCGTTCCATTTATGGACTTAAGCAAGCATCTCGGAGTTGGAATCATCGCTTCGACCAAGTGATAAAAGAAAATGGATTTACTCGATCGGTCGAGGAACCATGTCTATATATCAAGTCGAGTGGGAGCAAGATTGTCTTCCTAATATTGTATGTCGATGACATACTCCTGATTGGGAATGACATACCTCTCTTAACTTCGGTAAAAGTATGGTTGAAGAACCATTTCCAGATGAAAGTCTGGGTGAGGCACAAAGAATTTTGGGCATCCGTATCTATCGAGATAGATCACGTCGGATGTTATCTCTCAGTCAGGGGTCTTATATAGACAAGATACTAGAGAGATTCAGCATGACTAACTCCAAAAAGGGGTTTCTTTCTATGGCTCCAGGGGTGCATTTGAGCAAGTCTCAGGCACCAGAGACACCGGAAGAGAAAGAGCGCATGACACGGATTCCTTATGCCTTGGCTATAGGATCAATCATGTATGCCATGATATGCACACGTCCGGACGTGGCATATGCATTGAGTATGACAAGTCGATTCCAACAGCATCCAGGTGAATCACATTGGATGGCTGTCAAGAACATTCTTAAGTACCTACGGAGGACTAAAGATTGGGCATTGACTTATGGAGGCGATCAAAAGCTGCGCAAGAACGGATTCGTGAGATGCTAGCTTCCAAACGGATCGAGATGACTCGAAATCTCGGTCTGGATTCGTTTTTACTCTTAATGGCGCAGCAGATCGGTGGAAGAGTTCCAAGCAAAGTGTTACAGCAGATTCTACGACTGAGTCCGAGTACTATGCCGCGTCTGAAGCTGCAAAGGAAGCGATATGGATGCGTCAATTCTTACAAGGACTATCTGTAGTGCCTAGTTCGAATGACCCGATCACCATCTATTGCGACAATAGAGGTGCCATCTTCCAAGCTATGGAGCCTAAGTCTAGCAACAAGTCTAGACATGTACAATGGAAAGCTCATCTAATCCGAGATTACGTGGAGCAAAAGGAGGTAGTGATAGAAAAGATTGCTACAGATGATAACATAGCAGATCCTCTCACTAAACCATTTCGACAAGATAAGCATGAAGGGCATGTTAATTCCATGGGAATTAAACGTGTTCCTGAGTTGTAGTACTCTTTTATGGATTAGATTCATTCTCTTTTGTACTCTATACGACATCATCGTTTTGATATTTATATATTTTGTTTTTCATGTGGAATTGTACGACAATTTTTGAACACCGCAAAGTGAACTGAACAAACATTATATTTTGGTCCTTAATTGCCCACATGAGCTGATAACTCTGGCAGTTATTTTGTGACGTTGGTTGATGGTGGGTTCAACGAACCATAAGTCAAAAGGTTGACTGACCAATCACAGAGGCGATTTATACGGATATCTCGTAGGACACAATTGTGACATCGACGTGGAGTCCTAAATGTTTTATAACATTCGGTGACAGGTCGTGGATAGGACCTCCATGGTGATCCTAAGAGTCGATTCTTTTGACTATCGACTGTCTCTTGAGACTAAGGCAGATTTTGGGTGACTTTGGTTTCTTTCTCACGGTCATCCATAACAGGGGGCCAAGTAGATTTTTTCTGGGTCATTTCATGTTGTGCTTAAGATCGGAAGGAGTCGAGTTGAAGGAAATATTCAGCCTTTATCAGGTACTCGATATTTCTCAGGGCCACTCGAGGAGCTGTAACTGAAATGCATGGCCATGCTCGAATACGTATTCGTTTTATCAGTTAAGTTACTCTCTAGTCGGGGAAACCACTCTTGATACAGATCGATTGTAAAATACGACCTTTGCGGATCCGGATCTGCAAATTGTTTTACATTGAGTGGGAGAAATTTTAAAAGAATATGAGAATCGGTTATTGCACATACATTTGTACGGACAAGTGGGAGTTTGTTGGAGGTGGTGTCCTCCAGTTAGTGCGGATAACGTCATTGCACATACACTTGTACGGACAAGTGGGAGCTTGTTGGGGCTGGTGTCCTCTACAGTTAGTGCAAGGACATATAAATCTCTAAAAGGATCAAAGGGTATACTTTTGTATTATTATCAGTTGGTCCACGTTTATCAATAACGGTTCGCTTGCTAGATAAGTTTGACGTTATTGTCATACAGATGGCGGTGATCAACTGGTCCCTAAAAGTCACACCTATAGGATACGTTTGAGAGATGTGACGGTATGAAAATACAGTCATGTTGATGCCTAATATGACTAAGCAGTTAGTCGGAGTTATTGACTAATAATTAGTCAAACGCGATGTTGAGATATTTTATTTAATACGGATTAAATAATAATGGCTAAGGCGAATTAAACAGTTAATTCGTAAATTAAATATAAACGATTATATTTGATTAATGTATATTGAATAAATTAATTATACAATATTGTCATTATCGGACATGTATTATTATATCGACTAATTCATGTTACTAGACGATATTTTAATAACCGATAACCGATGACGATTTATGATAAAATCCCGTCATATACATTTTAGCAATTACGAGTCGGATCACGAGTTAAATGAGGAGAAAGTGGAAAGCCCACTCCCTCCTCTTGAGACCCGCGGACCGAGGCAAACAAAAGGAGAGGCTCTCTCTCTTTTTGACCTAAGCATTTTCATTTTACAGAAAATTAGGTTTTGGAGGCATTCTCTCTGAAACCTTGATCTCACATCGAAAAACCTCACATAAACTCTCTCAATATTGCAAGGCAATTAGAGAGTACTTTCTAGCACAAGGGGCATAGTCTCAGACGGTCTTGGGTGCAACGATTAGGAGGAAATCTACTTTGATTTCTGTTCTTAGGCCGAATTCTCAAGGACCCGAGGTTGATTCTTTATTCCTTATCGTTTCTCTTGTATTTATGTTTTATGACGATAATCACATGTTAAAGATACGTTATAGTCCTAAAATTTAAGGGTATTTTACGGATATTTCCCTACAGATAGAGATCTCCGCAAGTCGATCAGTTGAAAGGGTTGTCTTAAGTTTTTTTTCAAAAGACGGTTTGAGTTTGAGTCGGCTCGGAAAACAGTGTATTGTTTCCCAAGACGGTTTTGAAATTCAAAATTGTATGTTTTGAAAATCGAGTTTGAAATGCTTGAAAAGGTCTCGGGGACGGTGCATGGTCCTCGGGATCTCGAAAGTGTCTCGAGAAAAGGGTGTGTGCTTTTCTCGGGTTTTGAAAGAGCCATTGTCGGCGCGAAACGGGTTAAAATCCGTGTCTAGACGCGGCGATTATAACGGCGTAAAAAGGTGATTTGAAATGGTTATACAAAACCGGGTTTGAAAAATCGTCATTATGACGGCCTAGAAAGGCGATTTGAAACGGTTATACAAAACCGAGGTTGAAAATCATCATTACGATGGCCTAGAAAGGCGTGTTGAAATGGTTATACAAAACCGAGTTTGAAAATCGTCATTACGGCGGCCTAGAAAGGCGTGTTGAAATGGTTATACAAAACTGAGTTTGAAAATCGTCATTACGACGGCCTAGAAAGGCGTGCATCGGTTGGCGAAAGACCGAGGTTTGAAATGGTCATTATAACGGCGCAAAAAAAGGTGATTTTGAAAGTTTGCAAATGACACGGAAGGACTTATGATCAAGTAGCACATAAGCACTCACATTTTCATTATATTATGCATCATGCTGACACGGGATTTGGCTTAAAAGGGTGGGTTACACACTAAGCAATCAAACCCCGATTTGCGAGAGGGATACCAATCCAAACAAAATGTGTAAGGAGGGTGCCCTAGCCTCGTGCTCGAAAGTGATGAAAGCTCTTTGACGAAACGGAAATGTGTAACGTCATTGGTATGCTTGAATCAATCGGGATTCAAAACGCGGGGATGAGAAAACTCACGCCGACGGGACGAGCCAATTGGTCGAAAAGGGTTAGGTTGTGGGCCCGGACAAGGAACCCGACCGTGACCGTAATGTCAATTAATACATTCCAACCAAGACCTCGTTCGAGTCTCACCATCTAGGGATCACAAAGACGTAAGCGTCCTAGTTTTTCCCAGTGGAGTCGCCAATCTGTGGACATGGCCCACCTGCAGGTCCGGTTCGATCTGCGGACATACAGCGGTCTTTATGAAAGCCACGCTCGACGGCGTAAAAATGCCTTCGACCGGATCGTTTTAGATCGGCCGGTTTCGTCTCGGTAAGGGTCTCGAAACGATTAGAGATGTTCAGAGTCGCCACCAAGCATTTGTGGGATGCCTGGAACCCGTTCGAATTCCACTTTATACCTCGGTCAAATCGAAGCACAAAGCAGCGTTTGACATAGATACTAAAGATAAGGAAATCGTCCCTCTTTAGCATCCTATCTCTAGAATGACTCTCGTACGCCCTGGATAAGGTCGTCCACTATCCAAAGTTTCTCAGTAAGAGGTGAAGGTACGTATTGGGAAGCCCTTTAATCAGACACCCAATCCCGCCCGCGTTTAGCGGCCTCTACTGATCGATCTTGGTTGGTTGAATGCAAAAGTTGATAAAACGGTTTAAATGCATGAATGCGCATCCAATGATTTAAACCTAACATGTGAGAGCTTTCTAAGTCGGTTGATTTAATCCAAGTATCAAGTATAAGATGTCAAGTTAGATTAAAGATTGATTTGCATGCAAGACGGAAATTAAACATCCATTTACCGTATTAGGTTTAGGGTGCATAACATGATCCATTTGTCTTAGTAAGGCATTTTGCAAATATGGTTTGAATGGTCATCTGATCCGTCCTATATCCGGGTTAACTGGAGTCGGGATCGTCCTAGACTAATGATGGAAGGGAACAGGCCCTGTACCAGACGGCTATAAGAGGCGCGAGCCAGCCGGCGGTGTAAGGGGCCTCCCTCTGGTTTTGAAAATGAGAAAGAAAAGGCCTGCTTGAGGCGCGGGTTAGCCAACGGTTGTATGCCGTGTTCTGACTGTTTAGAAAACGTTATAAAACTTGTTGAAAATGGGTATTTGAACCCGGTTTGATTTGAAAGGGTCGTTTAGACCGCATTTGTCGATTTGAAGAACTAGACTCGAATAGTCATCATTGTTTGATAATATTCGGTGTCGGGTTCGGTTTGACAAGCTTGAAATGAATAGTTTTGAAAATGATTATGGACTAATTGTTTTAAGTCCATTTTGAATGTAATTAGTCGATACTCATCATCGTACCCGGGTTAAAATCCGGCATGGTATGTATAACTGATACGTGCATTTTATATAGTCTTATTAGCCTATTTTATGCACGTATTTCTATACTTTTATCGTGGTTTTATGCTACGAAACGCCCCGAATATGCTACTTTGGTTTGTTTTGTCTTATTTGCAGGAATGAGCTTAGAGATGTGGAATCAAGCCTAAAACATGTCCCTACGCATGCATTTAGGAGATGAGTTGAGTCGGAGCTTGGAAAGTACTATTTTGAGATGCGCATTGGAGTAAGGAAGTTAGGCGAGCCAAGAGAGTGCTTCAATTTGCTAGTTCCTACTTGTAAGAGCCATATCTCGAGTTCTACAAAAGTTATTAAGGTGATTCCAGTTGGAGGTGAAAGCTTATCCTCTTAGCTTTCCAACGCCACCAACCACGCCCTATTTGTCCAAGTAACGAAGAAATGGCAGCCGTTTGAAGTTCAGTGCGCGAAGCAGGAATTACGCGCTGAGAAGTGCTCGATCGAGAACTATTTCTATTCGATCGAGAGCCCATTTGCTCGATCGAGAGCTACTTCTTCTCGATCGAGTGATTAAAGGGAAAGAAGTCTTCGATCGAGAGGAATTGTTCTCGATCGAGAGGAATGCTAAGGAATATCACTCGATCGAGAGCCTTAAGTGCTCGATCGAGCAACAATCTTTGACGGGCTTGGGTTTTTAGCTTTATTTTCCGTCAATTAGGTTTAGCTAATCCTATTTTCTTATAAATAGGAAGTCAGTATGTCATTGTAAACTCTCTCACACACACTTTACTTCGTTCCTTTTCTCTCCGGTTCGGATATCTGCCATCTTTGTTACTTTGGTTCTTCATTTAGGATCTTTTAAATTGGTAATTCTTTCTTCCTTTCTCTCCTTTTAATTTAATGTTTATTATTTGTTCTTCCTTTATTTCTTGTTCTCCCTTAATTATGCATAGCTAATTCCCCTAGTATGTTAGGATTAGGGAAGCCGTGGTAGCGATGTTTTAATTGACTTATATAGATTAGTCTTGCGATAGGAATTGTATTAGGCAATTTAATTGTTATCCGGTCGAATGAATGCATGCAGGAGACCATAAATTTAGTTAACCCCGACCTAGATCGAAAGATTGGAAGGGAAGGCTTGCTTAATTACAATAGGGTATTGCGGTGAGGGGCGAAAGTTAAGTTTGTTTACGCTCTAGGGCGGTTTAAGGACCGAAAGGTGACGACCATAGCTCTTCTTATCAATAGTCTAATCGCCTTAGTATTCCCGATAGTATAAGATCGATAGCTGCCACGGTAGACCGACTCCTAGCATACTCCCTTCTCTTCTCTTTGTTAATTCTCTTATTCATTTCCTTCGCCTTAATCTCTAGTTTAGTTAAATCAATCAAAACCCCCAATTGTGACATTTAGAGGATAATTAGACATATAGATAGTACACCGCCTCCCTGTGGAGA
Source organism: Silene latifolia (assembly GCF_048544455.1). Taxonomy (NCBI): domain Eukaryota; kingdom Viridiplantae; phylum Streptophyta; class Magnoliopsida; order Caryophyllales; family Caryophyllaceae; genus Silene; species Silene latifolia. Next base: position 53,974,901 of record NC_133527.1, on the reverse strand, counting down.
TCGACCCTACTTACTTACCGACTTCGTTAGTAGTACTTAGGTATTTTATTTTTGGTACGAAACGACAATATCAAATTTTGGCGCCGTTCTTGGGGAGGCAATCTATTTATTTATTTGTTTAGTTATTCTTTTTTAGCCTCGGGGATTTTTCCCTTGAGGCCGTTTTAATCTTTTTCCTTGAGTGCTGTTTTGATAGGCCTTACAGGTACTACCTAGACAGTTCTATGTGAAAGACAGTCAAAGGGAAGGCTTGAGTACCTTTGACCCATCACCGATGTCCTATTATATGGAACAGCCGGTGATCTGCTGCGGGAGATGTGGTTCTACTGAGCGCAATGCAGCTGTAGTTGTGCCGCCACATCCACCCTATCAATGGCCACCGCAACAAGATCCTCCTGATATACAAGAAGAAGAGATTGCGGAGCTGAAATCCTTATTGCAGACACTTGCATCTCAATTGCAAGATCGTGACCGAGTGAGGCAAGATCATGATAGGCGCACTTCTTCGCGACTTGAAAAGCTCGAATCGACATTGCTCGGTTAGGTGAGATGCAAGAAGAAGAGGTTGCAGAACTGAGGTCTTTAATGGAGATACTTGCATCTCAAATCCAAAGTTATGACCGAGTGAGGCGAGAGAGTGATAGACGTGCGGATGCTCAAATCATTGAGCTAGAGTCTAAAATTGCTCAGTTAGCAGCTGAGTCGGATAATTGGCAACCAGAAGAGGTATACCTTGCTGAGAGCGGTTTTTCCCATGAGGAAACCGTGTTGCCCAATGCTGAGGATGACTTCTATGACTCGGACGACGAGTTTCTATCACATTTCATTGCCCCACACGAGGATTTCAACGCTGTACAGGAGGAATCACTCGATCGAGTGACAATTATTGGTCGATCGAGTGATTTTCCAGGAGAAAGTGCTCGATCGAGTGAACATTCTACTCGATCGAGTGGAAATCGAGGAGGAAAGCGCTCGATCGAATGAAGATTCTACTCGATCGAGTAGTTGGGCCATTGGGAGCTTTGGTTCGTCATTTGGGTTTGATTTTGATGACGATTTCGATGACAATAATGGATACGGTGAATCTTCCCTATTCAAAGCCGAGTTGGATGCACTTGAGGCTGCGATTTACGGGACGAATTCCACTAAGAAGGGTGTCAAAGAGGCAGCTGAGTCGGTAATTGCTCCTAGCACGGAAGAGGTAATATCTTCCTTTGTTGATGATTCCGTCATTGAGAGTGACCGACACGAGGTAGTAAACGATAATTTATTTATTGTTTGTTTTAATAGTAAATTGCCTCGATTGACTTTTTTGCGCATCCCAATGCTTTACCCCTTCCTATTAGGTCGTACAATTTAATGATTTTTCACCATCCTTATCATCACAAAATCGTTAATCTGAAATGGAGCCCTACTTTATTGACAATTGCTCCCGCGCTCCTATATTTTGTGGATAAATTTAGGAGCGTCCATAGGAAATTTGTTAGACTTAAATGTTTACATATCTTTATTTCCTACTTCGCTATTCCACTTTGGTGCTACTTTTACTCTTCGTAGTAGCACATGCGCAGCTATTTGACAAAGTTGTTTGCGCGCTTTGAGCTGTTTTGATTGTAATTAACCATAAAGGCTCTAAGAAAAAGGTCGTTTGAGACTGACTGAAGCTAGCGCTACCCGGGAGGCAACCCGGAGACTTTATTTTGCTTTTTATTTCAATTTCAGTTGTAATAAATGGTTTTTATACCATAGACTATCTCAGTATGCTTGTCTTGTTAGTTTGCGGGCTGTCTTTCATTGCGTTTTGCAGGAACACGCTGAAGATCACTCGATCGAGTAGATTTCTACTCGATCGAGCACCTTAGCTGATGAATTCCCCTCGATCGAGTAATTAATCCACTCGATCGACCCACCCGAAAAGAAAACCACTCGATCGTTCGCTATTCCCTTCGATCGAGCAGCTTTGGATGCCCCTTTCACGCTTTTGACTTGGATTAGCTTCCTGAGACGGTTTTCCGGGCCTTTAGCAACCTCCCATGTTCATGGTCGGTTTGGGGAGGTCCCCTTATTCGCGCATTTTGTGAGTTTTTCCGTATTTACTCTTCTCCTCCTTTAGTTTGCATTTCCTTTCCATGTTTTGGTACAATGGGGGCATTGTACGGTTTGGTTTGGGGAGGTTATGCATCCATATCTGTGTCTGCATATTGTTTTTATTGCATTTCAGTTATCACATTTAATTTATGTTTGCATTGTTGTTTATTTTCGTTAAAATTAAAAAAAAATAAAAATTGAAAAATTGTTAAAATTAAAAAATTTCACGTTTAATTTAGCATATAGGTTGAGTCGGAACGGTAGATTTCCATGATGATAATGCACTATAACTTGTCAATTTACTTGAGCCTTGCACTTTATTGACAGTTATTAGCTGAGTCTTGCGCATATCTACGAGTTTATGTTTAAATTTAGCTGAACGAATAGACTTGACTTGAAATTTTGGCAACCTACTTATAAATTCTAAGATTTAGAGCCGTATAAACTGGTGTCATTTGTGACCGATTTCATGTAGGATTGTGAGTAGTTACTCCTTGCATAACATGTATCATCAATTTGCACATATATGAAATTCAAATTGCTTTTTACCGTCATACATTCGGGTTAGTGGTTGGTGTCACATGCAGGGAGGTGCTTACATTTCCCTTTTCTTTCATTTTTACCCATAAACTCCACATTAGCCAAATTTGCATGTTGACCTTTAGCTACATTCCAAATTTAGCTTGCCTTGTCAAGCTAGTTTAGATTGTTCTGCGGTATATTGTCTATTGTATCAAATGTTGGCCGTATTCGTTGATTCGGAGTGTGTAATTTATGAAGAAAAGGAGGATGATGAAAAAAAAAACGTGAAAAAGAAAAAAAAAGATGGATGATGAAAAAAAAAACGTGAAGTTGAAGAAAGAAGAAAAAAAAAATGTTGTTTGGTTGACGGTTTCTGCTCCTATGTTCTATCTTATATCATTTGAGGAGTGTTTCTAGTTCGGTTTGGTGAGTTTTGTGCCAAATGAAGGGCATTGTGCTTATTTCATAATTGAGTTGGAAATGGATATGTTTCATATGGTTTTGTTTAGGTACTAGCTTGATCACCTATACCTCCACATTCCCATAATTGTTTTGCCTTTTCTTACCCATTGCCTCACTTTACCATATTTTTGTAAGCCCTCGGCTGTGACAGGACCTCGTTTGGTTGGAATGTATGTACGGTAGCTAGAATTGTCTATCATATTAGTTGCATGCATGTTTATGTGGGTCGTAGTCTAGGTGAGCGACTATTTTTCTTTCTCTCTTACATATATATGTTCACCCTTTGCTTCATGAGAGAAGAGTGACCCGTGAGAGTCCGATTTTAAAGGTCTTGCAAGGTCGACGGTTCAGCTTTATTATAGACATCTTACAACTCGTTTGCATTTGACTATTTGCTATAGGTGTTAGTTTCCTTGCATTAAATTGGCTTAAGTGGGCATTTGTAGCTAGCTCTGAGTTATCTTTTCCGTTCCTTTAGTTGCATTTTAGTTTAATCGGGGACGAGTAAAGGTTTGGTTTGGGGAGATTTGATACGTGCATTTTATATAGTCTTATTAGCCTATTTTATGCACGTATTTCTATGCTTTTATTGTGGTTTTATGCTACGAAACGCCCCGAATATGCTACTTTGGTTTGTTTTGTCTTATTTGCAGGAATGAGCTTAGAGATGCGGAATCAAGCCTAAAACATGTCCCTACGCATGCATTTAGGAGATGAGTTGAGTCGGAGCTTGGAAAGTACTATTTTGAGATGCGCATTGGAGTAAGGAAGTTAGGCGAGCCAAGAGAGTGCTTCAATTTGCTAGTTCCTACTTGTAAGAGCCATATCTCGAGTTCTACAAAATTTATTAAGGTGATTCCAGTTGGAGGTGAAAGCTTATCCTCTTAGCTTTCCAACGCCACCAACCACGCCCTATTTGTCCAAGTAACGAAGAAATGGCAGCCGTTTGAAGTTCAGTGCGCGAAGCAGGAATTACCCGCTGAGAAGTGCTCGATCGAGAACTATTTCTATTCGATCGAGAGACCATTTGCTCGATCGAGAGCTACTTCTTCTCGATCGAGTGATTAAAGGGAAAGAAGTCTTCGATCGAGAGGAATTGTTCTCGATCGAGAGGAATGCTAAGGAATATCACTCGATCGAGAGCCTTAAGTGCTCGATCGAGCAACAATCTTTGACGGGCTTGGGTTTTTAGCTTTATTTTCCGTCAATTAGGTTTAGCTAATCCTATTTTCTTATAAATAGGAAGTCAGTATGTCATTGTAAACTCTCTCACACACACTTTACTTCGTTCCTTTTCTCTCCGGTTCGGATATCTCATCTCTTTGTTACTTTGGTTCTTCATTTCCGGATCTTTTAAATTCAGTAATTCTTTCTTCCTTTCTCTCCTTTTAATTTAATGTTTATTATTTGTTCTTCCTTTATTTCTTGTTCTCCCTTAATTATGCATAGCTAATTCCCCTAGTATGTTAGGATTAGGGAAGCCGTGGTAGCGATGTTTTAATTGACTTATATAGATTAGTCTTGCGATAGGAATTGTATTAGGCAATTTAATTGTTATCCGGTCGAATGAATGCATGCAGGAGACCATAAATTTAGTTAACCCCGACCTAGATCGAAAGATTGGAAGGGAAGGCTTGCTTAATTACAATAGGGTATTGCAGTGAGGGCGAAAGTTAAGCTGTTTACGCTCTAGGGCGGTTTAAGGACCGAAAGGTGACGACCATAGCTCTTCTTATCAATAGTCTAATCGCCTTAGTATTCCCGATAGTATAAGATCTGATAGCTGCCACGGTAGACCGACTCCTAGCATACTCCCTTCTCTTACTGTTAATTCTCTTATTCATTTCCTTCGCCTTAATCTCTAGTTTAGTTAAATCAATCAAAACCCCCAATTGTGACATTTAGACAGATAATTAGACAAATAGATAGTACACCGCCTCCCTGTGGAGATCGACCCTACTTACCGCTGACTTCTGTTAGTAGTACTTAGGTATTTTATTTTTGGTACGAAACGACAGTATCAAATTTTGGCGCCGTTGCCGGGGAGGCAATCTATTTATTTATTTGTTTAGTTATCTGTTTTTAGCCTCAGGGGATTTTTCCCTTGAGGCCGTTTTAATCTTTTTCCTTGAGTGCTGTTTTGATAGGCCTTACAGGTACTACCTAGACAGTTCTATGTGAAAGACAGTCAAAGGGAAGGCTTGAGTACCTTTGACCCATCACCGATGTCCTATTATATGGGAAGTAGGTGATCTGCTGCGGAGAGTGTGGTTCTGCTAAGCGCAATGCAGCTGTAGTTGTGCCGCCACATCCACCCTATCAATGGCCACCGCAACAAGATCCTCCTGATATACAAGAAGAAGAGATTGCGGAGCTGAAATCCTTATTGCAGACACTTGCATCTCAATTGCAAGATCGTGACCGAGTGAGGCAAGATCATGATAGGCGCACTTCTTCGCGACTTGAAAAGCTCGAAATCGACATTGCTCGGTTAGCGGTGAGATGCAAGAAGAAGAGGTTGCAGAACTGAGGTCTTTAATGGAGATACTTGCATCTCAAATCCAAAGTTATGACCGAGTGAGGCGAGAGAGTGATAGACGTGCGGATGCTCAAATCATTGAGCTAGAGTCTAAAATTGCTCAGTTAGCAGCTGAGTCGGATAATTGGCAACTAGAAGAGGTATACCTTGCTGAGAGCGGTTTTTCCCATGAGGAAACCGTGTTGCCCAATGCTGAGGATGACTTCTATGACTCGGACGACGAGTTTCTATCACATTTCATTGCCCCACACGAGGATTTCAGCGCTGTACAGGAGGAATCACTCGATCGAGTGACAATTATTGGTCGATCGAGTGATTTTTCAGGAGAAAGTGCTCGATCGAGTGAACATTCTACTCGATCGAGTGGAAATCAGGAGGAAACTGCTCGATCGAATGAAGATTCTACTCGATCGAGTAGTTGGGCCATTGGGAGCTTTGGTTCGTCATTTGGGTTTGATTTTGATGACGATTTCGATGACAATAATGGATACGGTGAATCTTCCCTATTCAAAGCCGAGTTGGATGCACTTGAGGCTGCGATTTACGGGACGAATTCCACTAAGAAGGGTGTCAAAGAGGCAATTTGAGTCGGTAATTGCTCCTAGCACGGAAGAGGTAATATCTTCCTTTGTCGATGATTCCGTCATTGAGAGTGACCGACACGAGGTAGTAAACGATAATTTATTTATTGTTTGTTTTAATAGTAAATTGCCTCAGTTGACTTTTGCTGCGCATCCCAATGCTTTACCCCTTCCTATTAGGTCGTACAATTTAATGATTTTTCACCATCCTTATCATCACAAAATCGTTAATCTGAAATGGAGCCCTACTTTATTGACAATTGCTCCCGCGCTCCTATATTTTGTGGATAAATTTAGGAGCGTCCATAGGAAATTTGTTAGACTTAAATGTTTACATATCTTTATTTCCTACTTCGCTATTCCACTTTGGTGCTACTTACTCTTCTGTGTAGCACATGCGCAGCTATTTGACAGGTTGCTGCGCGCTTTGAGCTGTTTTGATTGTAATTAACCATAAAGGCTCTAAGAAAAAGAAGGTCGAGCTGAGACCTGACTGAAGCTAGCGCTACCCGGGAGGCAACCCGGAGACTTTATTTTGCTTTTTATTTCAATTTCAGTTGTAATAAATGGTTTTTATACCATAGACTATCTCAGTATGCTTGTCTTGTTAGTTTGCGAAATTTGTCTTTCATTGCGTTTTGCAGGAACACGCTGAAGATCACTCGATCGAGTAGATTTCTACTCGATCGAGCACCTTAGCTGATGAATTCCCCTCGATCGAGTAATTAATCCACTCGATCGACCACCTGCAGAAAGAAAACCACTCGATCGACTGCTATTCCCTTCGATCGAGCAGCTTTGGATGCCCCTTTCACGCTTTTGACTTGGATTAGCTTCCTGAGACGGTTTTCCGGGCCTTTAGCAACCTCCCATGTTCATGGTCGGTTTGGGGAGGTCCCCTTATTCGCGCATTTTGTGAGTTTTTCCGTATTTACTCTTCTCCTCCTTTAGTTTGCATTTCCTTTCCATGTTTTGGTACAATGGGGGCATTGTACGGTTTGGTTTGGGGAGGTTATGCATCCATATCTGTGTCTGCATATTGTTTTTATTGCATTTCAGTTATCACATTTAATTTATGTTTGCATTGTTGTTTATTTTCGTTAAAATTAAAAAAAAATAAAAATTGAAAAATTGTTAAAATTAAAAAATTTCACGTTTAATTTAGCATATAGGTTGAGTCGGAACGGTAGATTTCCATGATGATAATGCACTATAACTTGTCAATTTACTTGAGCCTTGCACTTTATTGACAGTTATTAGCTGAGTCTTGCGCATATCTACGAGTTTATGTTTAAATTTAGCTGAACGAATAGACTTGACCTGAAATTTTGGCAACCTACTTATAAATTCTAAGATTTAGAGCCGTATAAACTGGTGTCATTTGTGACCAGTTTCATGTAGGATTGTGAGTAGTTACTCCTTGCATAACATGTATCATCAATTTGCACATATATGAAATTCAAATTGCTTTTTACCGTCATACATTCGGGTTAGTGGTTGGTGTCACATGCAGGGAGGTGCTTACATTTCCCTTTTCTTTCATTTTTACCCATAAACTCCACATTAGCCAAATTTGCCTGTTGACCTTTAGCTACATTCCAAATTTAGCCTGCCTTGTCAAGCTAGTTTAGATTGTTCTGCGGTATATTGTCTATTGTATCAAATGTTGGCGCGTATTCTGTTGATTCGGAGTGTGTAATTTATGAAGAAAAGGAGGATGATGAAAAAAAAACGTGAAAAAGAAAAAAAAAGATGGATGATGAAAAAAAAAACGTGAAGTTGAAGAAAGAAGAAAAAAAAAATGTTGTTTGGTTGACGGTTTCTGCTCCTATGTTCTATCTTATATCATTTGAGGAGTGTTTCTAGTTCGGTTTGGTGAGTTTTGTGCCAAATGAAGGGCATTGTGCTTATTTCATAATTGAGTTGGAAATGGATATGTTTCATATGGTTTTGTTTAGGTACTAGCTTGATCACCTATACCTCCACATTCCCATAATTGTTTTGCCTTTTCTTACCCATTGCCTCACTTTACCATATTTTTGTAAGCCCTCCGTGATGTGGGACCTCGTTTGGTTGGAATGTATGTACGGTAGCTAGAATTGTCTATCATATTAGTTGCATGCATGTTTATGTGGGTCGTAGTCTAGGTGAGCGACTATTTTTCTTTCTCTCTTACATATATATGTTCACCCTTTGCTTCATGAGAGAAGAGTGACCCGTGAGAGTCCGATTTTAAAGGTCTTGCAAGGTCGACGGTTCAGCTTTATTATAGACATCTTACAACTCGTTTGCATTTGACTATTTGCTATAGGTGTTAGTTTCCTTGCATTAAATTGGCTTAAGTGGGCATTTGTAGCTAGCTCTGAGTTATCTTTTCCGTTCCTTTAGTTGCATTTTAGTTTAATCGGGGACGAGTAAAGGTTTGGTTTGGGGAGATTTGATACGTGCATTTTATATAGTCTTATTAGCCTATTTTATGCACGTATTTCTATGCTTTTATTGTGGTTTTATGCTACGAAACGCCCCGAATATGCTACTTTGGTTTGTTTTGTCTTATTTGCAGGAATGAGCTTAGAGATGCGGAATCAAGCCTAAAACATGTCCCTACGCATGCATTTAGGAGATGAGTTGAGTCGGAGCTTGGAAAGTACTATTTTGAGATGCGCATTGGAGTAAGGAAGTTAGGCGAGCCAAGAGAGTGCTTCAATTTGCTAGTTCCTACTTGTAAGAGCCATATCTCGAGTTCTACAAAATTTATTAAGGTGATTCCAGTTGGAGGTGAAAGCTTATCCTCTTAGCTTTCCAACGCCACCAACCACGCCCTATTTGTCCAAGTAACGAAGAAATGGCAGCCGTTTGAAGTTCAGTGCGCGAAGCAGGAATTACCCGCTGAGAAGTGCTCGATCGAGAACTATTTCTATTCGATCGAGAGCCCATTTGCTCGATCGAGAGCTACTTCTTCTCGATCGAGTGATTAAAGGGAAAGAAGTCTTCGATCGAGAGGAATTGTTCTCGATCGAGAGGAATGCTAAGGAATATCACTCGATCGAGAGCCTTAAGTGCTCGATCGAGCAACAATCTTTGACGGGCTTGGGTTTTTAGCTTTATTTTCCGTCAATTAGGTTTAGCTAATCCTATTTTCTTATAAATAGGAAGTCAGTATGTCATTGTAAACTCTCTCACACACACTTTACTTCGTTCCTTTTCTCTCTGGTTCGGATATACTGCTACTGTTACTTTGGTTCTTCATTTCCGGATCTTTTAAATTCAGTAATTCTTTCTTCCTTTCTCTCCTTTTAATTTAATGTTTATTATTTGTTCTTCCTTTATTTCTTGTTCTCCCTTAATTATGCATAGCTAATTCCCCTAGTATGTTAGGATTAGGGAAGCCGTGGTAGCGATGTTTTAATTGACTTATATAGATTAGTCTTGCGATAGGAATTGTATTAGGCAATTTAATTGTTATCCGGTCGAATGAATGCATGCAGGAGACCATAAATTTAGTTAACCCCGACCTAGATCGAAAGATTGGAAGGGAAGGCTTGCTTAATTACAATAGGGTATTGCAGTGAGGGCGAAAGTTAAGCTGTTTACGCTCTAGGGCGGTTTAAGGACCGAAAGGTGACGACCATAGCTCTTCTTAACAATAGTCTAATCGCCTTAGTATTCCCGATAGTATAAGATCTGATAGCTGCCACGGTAGACCGACTCCTAGCATACTCCCTTCTCTTACTGTTAATTCTCTTATTCATTTCCTTCGCCTTAATCTCTAGTTTAGTTAAATCAATCAAAACCCCCAATTGTGACATTTAGACAGATAATTAGACAAATAGATAGTACACCGCCTCCCTGTGGAGATCGACCCTACTTACCGCTGACTTATGTTAGTAGTACTTAGGTATTTTATTTTTGGTACGAAACGACAGTATCAATAACCAAGGATGACTTTGTGTTGGTGACTAATATGCTTGTTTGAAAAATGTAAAGAAAATGAAATAAAAGGCTTTAAAATACCTCTTAAATGTCATTAACCAAATATTATCACCGAAACACGGATTTAACCGTCATGGTATGAAGAACCAAGGGTGAAAAATGCTTTATGGTTAAAACATGTGAAATGAAACAAAAGGTTTCTAAAATACTTGAAATGGTAAAAACCGATTACAAATATGAAAATGGATTAAGGGAAATGACGAGAACAAACATGGTTGATTTCTGGTCTGAATACCCCATTTAGGCGCGAGCCAGTTGGCGACCTAAGGGGCTTCTGCCTCAGACCAAAAATTGGTTTTGGCTCGTTTATTCCATGTTTTGGTTCATGTTATGCATGTTTTAGCATGTTAGAGTCATGAAACGAATGAAAACATAATAAAAGAGGATTTTTACACCCTCATACTTACATGTTTGGTTATGGCGAGTGACCGACGTAAGTGTAACAACTTGTTTGATCGGAAAAAACTCGGTTTAAAACCGTTTTGGTAAGTAAAAGAGTGTTTTAAAAGTTTAGTGATGGTGTAGTGGTCGAAGTGGTAGGTCAAGTGGTTTAATGCACGATGACGGTACCAAACAATGTGTAAGGCTCGTGTTTACGATCGGTAGGTCGTAAAACACGCGTCGGATTATGACTTTAGAAGTCGAGTCGAGAATTTTAATGGAGAAAAGAGGGGGCGCACACTCGCGTAAGTCTCAAATGGGTGGCATTTGAGGGGTATTTATAGGAGAATGAGTGGTTATGTGAGTTTTGAGCGACGTGGCCACCTGGGCTGCTCAAAGAGGCGCGAGCCACGTCGCGGGTCTTCGAGCTGTGTTGTCGCTTTCACAACAAACGCAATAATGATTTGTTCTATCCTAGGTTTTTTTAGTCACATGTTTCGTACTTGACCATTCATGAATCCGGGAAAACTTAGGGTAGAAGGCTTTGAGATATTTTGTTTTTGTGGTTGACTCGGTTTGACTCATTGTTGGAGTCGGGATTTGAATTTTCGAGTCGGTTTTTGGTCCGGTGTCGGTTTTGAATCTAGTTAGTGTCATCGCGACCCCGTCGCCGTGCATTAAACACTCCAGGTATTTTTGAAATGTTTTGAAATGTTTTGTTTTCGAAATCGTTTTAAGTTTTCCGACGTAAAGTTGTACACAAACTGTCGATCAAACGTTGCGATCCTAAAACATGTTGTAGTCCGATAATCATCGGGTGTTTGTTGGAGTCTCCGCAGATACTGGGTATCTACAGCGCCCCCATGGGCCCATTGTCCACTATCTCATACTTGTCATATTACCAAATGTTCTACTTTACAATTTAACATGCCGGTTAAATAAAATATAATAAGCGATAATGAATAACTTACGTTATAAAATGTGACCAAATTAAGTGACTCGTTTATGAGCCCGACAAATAAGCTATAAGAAGCCCAATAAATTAGTCCGTTTAGATCCAACATGTAAAACACAATTAGTCCATCATACAAAGCATATTAAATCCAACAAATAGAACATAACAAGCCCATAATTGAATTATAAGGAATCCAACAAAAGAATATGTGAAGGAGCCATATTAGTGATTTATGTTATACGAAATACGAGACGGATATATATTTAATTATATTTTAAATAAACCGAGTTAGCGCCAAAACGATTTATAAACATGACTAGCCCCGATTACAAAATATAGCTAGCCCATTTGCTAAAGTCAAATGAGCCCAACAAACTAAATCGAATAAGCCCAGTAACTAAATAATGTCAAGCCCAACAAATATACTATGTCAAGCCTAACAATGAATTATGTCAAGTCCAATTAAATTAACATGTCCAAGAACGATATTTAACGAGTCACGTAATATAAAACATGAGTCGAAAATTTGAATGATTGAAACAAACACATGTGAAGCCAAACAAACTACCAGACACGACTCGAGAGTGGACGTTGGGCAGCCATACTCACGTCCCTACCAACCACCGTGACCAAGCTAGGCTGCTGGCCAGGCGGGGCAGGTCACTGCTCAGGCTAGCCGTGATGAAAAAAGCCACACGGCCCCTGTTCATTCCTCACACAGCCACCCTTTCGCTCCCAACATCAGCCAAGAACAGCCACAGACACCCGCCAAAGCCCACTCGTACACACCCATCCCAAAACAGTCTCACGAACTCCCCCTATCACGGTTTCAATATGAAGTCGACAGCCCATACCAGCTTACTTTTCATACGGAATGCAAAGTAGGATTGAGGCGGAAGTAAAACGCAGCTAAACAAGAATAACACTCACTAACCTTAACTTAACCCAGCTCGAAATTTAAGTAAAACAGTCCGATTCAAACGTTATTTTAAGACAGAACCTCGACACAATATCTTCATGAACTCAACCAGAGAACCCGAGCATAAAGACAAAAGTGGCGAGACAGAAATTGAGCATACAAAGAACGAAACTTTATCAAACAAAGACACATAACACGACACTTAAGATGGAATTTCGACGTTTTTGTCGAGTAACCTATCACCGTTACCTTATAACTTCCTCAACGAGCACGATTTCCGACTCAAACTGCTCCGGGTCTTCAAATCCTTCATCAGAGAGCAAGAAAAAGAAAGGATTGAGGCAAAAATCGAAACTTTTATAAGACGGCTAAAAATGAAACCGTCACAAAAATGAGACTTTATTACCTTGAAAGATGAAGGAGGAAGTAAGGAGGAGAATGGTACAAAAATTAAGAGGAATGGTTGAGAAATGGCGATGAGATCTCGGTTTTTGAGTTGACGAAAATGGAGTTTACGGTTGTATGTTGTTGTTTACTGGTTCTTTTGTTGTTTTGCAGGTGAACGCGAAAAGAAAGGAGAGTTGTGGGTTGGTCCAAATTTTGTGAAAGAGGGGGGTAGGTCACAGTTTTATGAGAGCCACACAACAAATTAGTATTAATAATAATGATATATACTCCCTCCTATTCACTGTATTCTTCCCCTTTCTTTTTTGCACAAGAAATAAGAAAGTGATTTTGGACCATACAAAACACACTACCCCACATGTAATTTAATTTGGACCACACAAATTAACCCAAAAAAGGAAATATGGAAGAAAACCCGAATAATCCGAATATGGAAATAGGGAAGAAAATGGTGAATAGGAGGGAGTATATAATAATACAATAATAAAAGGAATTATATATAAAATATATAAATATATATAAAAGAGATATTTAGAGGTAGGGTGTGAGAGGGTAGGTAGATGTGTTGTCGCTATAAGATAGGTCGAGAAAAGATTAGTCTCACAAGTGGAAATGTGACGGTCTATAGCTAGACGGGAGTTGAGACGGGAACTATTATTATTATTATCTGACTTAAATACGTATTTTTATATAAATTAAGTTTCAGAATATTCTTTTTATAAAATTCGTGCTCAAAATGAATTAATTAAATTAAATAATTTAAAAATGTAAAATAAATTAATTAAACGGTTAAATAAATTTTAATTATCAAAATGAGAAATTTGCGGGTGTTACAGGTAGAGGAATCTACTCTCATTCCCTACGTTGACCATTTTATCACAATTCACTTAGATTCCTTTTGTAGAATTTGCAATGCATGAAACTAAAACACTTTTCTAGTTTTTTACTCCTTTTGTCAATAAAATCAGCCTAGGATTTCGACAAATCCTTCTTGGTTTGGAAACTAAAGTTCGTGCAACCCTTCAACACATAACTTAGTATATCATCCAAACATAAGAACGAATCCTCAATTCTTCTCAAGAATCTCAAAGGATGTTCTTTAAGGCTTTCACAAGACCATCTTATGAATTAACTTATTATTGACTTATTATGCTCATAGCATATGGTTCATCACAGCTTGTGCGTCTGTTGGCGTACATGATCATTCTAATGGCAGAATCATTAGCAATCGATTTCATTTGATCAACAACTTAATAGGTTTAGTGAACGACCATGACTCCATCATAGTAATTCCACTTTCATCACCATGAATAACCTATTAACCTTGTTGATTTTTAAACAGATATGAAAGATCTTATCATCATAAGCCTCTTAAGTCTATGCCAATATTCTCTCACATAGATTCAAAAATCTTAGAATACATCGCACCTTTTCCTAGTCTCCCAATCAATCTTTCACAGAAGAGAGCATTGGTACATTATTCTCAATAAGTAATATGTTTTCAACATATAAGACATGGAAAAATAATTCTTGCTCCCACTTAACTTCATGTATAATCATGATTCTTCAATCATGTGAATGATACCATTTTCAATTATCACATGAACGAAAAGTATAATCCTTTAATGCTTGCTTAAGACCATTCTGGGATCACTTAAGAAAGCTATGCATAATATGTTAGGATTATTAGATCTTTATCTAAGGTTTTGTGTTCCAAACACATTCCTTTTCTAAATTTCCATTTTAGAAAAGCGAATTTTAATTATCATTTGCCATTCATCATCAAATGAAATGTGGCAATTCCTAACATAATTTATTTTGATCAACATCTTCATGTCGATCTATGCTCATATTTACTTTAAAGCTCTATTCACTTTAAGGAGACCCTCGCCTTTAAGTAAATCTACTCTTTGAGTAACAATCTTTGGATTGTAATGTTATGGCTCGTATGTAACAAAGTCGATTTAAGACAATACCATTACTTTCGCAAAGCAATATTTTAACAACAAGACATGTGTGAAAAACTCCCACTGAACTATACTCCCACTCTATCTTTATAGATTATAGTTCCATTACTTTCACAAAGTAACACATTAACTATAAGACATGTTTGTAACGATCCAATATACTCTCACTCTATCTCTTAGAAATACCTCTATCTTCTTAAGAGATAGCTTTGTGAGTTACAAACATGCACGTGGTGGAGTATAAGAAGTTTTTCTAGACTAACGCATTAGCTCATAAAAGACCAGCTCTTTTACAGCAGACATTATATACGAGTCTTATCCATGTCATCTGTTAAATAGACTCTCTATTTAAGGTATTTCCTGGTTGACCCTCCAGATTAAAATAAAAATCCCCAAAAGTGAGTTCAACAACTCAACTTGACTCATGTTAGTTTGATCTTATGGGTAGTGACTCAAGGTCATAATCCATATATAATAAATCAAATTCATTACTTAGATCTTTGCCACCACGATCAGATCGTAATGCTTTAATTCCTTTTATACAGTTGGTTCTCTACTTCATTTTGGAAATTATTTAAATTTCTCAAAAGCTTCACTTAATATTTGATCAAGTAAATATACCCATATCTACTTAAATCATCGGTAAAAGTGACGAAGTAGTCATAATTTTCCCTTGCGGTGATGTTCATTGGACCACAAACATCGGCATGTATTTGTCCTAACAAATCACTTGCTCGTGTTCCTTTACCACTAAAGGGAATACGAATCATTTTGCAAAGGAGACAAGATTCGCATATTCCATATGATTGAAAAATTAAATGGTTCAATAAATCTAGTCAACACTAGCCTTTAAATGTGTTTCTTATTTATGTAACCTAATCGTAAAAAGGCCAAATGTACAAATCATTTGAATCACTTGATATGAGTCTTTGTATGTTATAGATATCTTTAGTTGAGTTGGAAGTGTCTAAAACATGAATACCATTGAAAGAAGTGGTTTGGCTTACAGCTAAGTCATATTCAACAAAATTACAACAATTGTTTTTTGATTGCAATAGAACAATTCTTTTATGTCTAACATAGAAATGGTAATAATGTTTTTAGACAAAATGGGTACATAATAACAATTATGTAGATTATAACTCAAAGCTATTAGCTAAAACAAGTACATAAGTCCCTCTTGAAGTGGCGGCTACCCTAGCTCCATTTCCTTGTCGGCGATCTACATCACCCTTGTTTAGCTTTTCCATATTTCCAAGTCCCACTTGGAGTGATAAGTCCAACATTTATATCTTCCAAATACTTGGGGCAATTACGCTTCCAATGGCCCATGACATTACAATAATGACATTCATGGTAGGATTGGGCACCCTTCTTGGTTTTGGTTGTGGTAGTCTCACTATCAACTTCCAATTCACAATTGGATTTGGGTTTCTTACCCTTCTTTGCCTTTCCTTTATTAATACTATTACCCCTTTCGGTTGCAAGTACACTCTTGCTGGAACTCACACTCAATTTGATATTTCTCCTTGCTTCATCAAACAAGGATACCTTGGAATTTGCAAGATTCTCCTCATATGATCCTCTTGCCAAGGTGGTGGGCATGCGTATGGGAGTGGGATGTGTAGAAGTGGTAAAATAGCAAAGATTTCCATCCTCACCAATGCCAATGCGTAGTTCTATAATCGGGTCATCATCATACAAGGAGCATTTTTCATTGAATGATTGGAGCCATGAATTAATGGTAATCGGTGTAGGATTATTAGATGGATCCATTGCAAATAAATAACTATAAAAACGGAGATGAAGGAAATAATTAACATTAGTCGTTTTAATAATACTTGTAAACGTTTTAAACAAGTTTTAAGCATTTATATAGTGACCTCTACGCAACTATTATAAATGATTCCGAGATCCAAATTCATATTAACTCGGGCACGGTGAGCCGATTCATCCCTTATCAATATAATTCGGTGGATTAACCTCTTAATCGATTCTAATTCTAGAACTCTCGGTCGATAAAAATTACTTTAATATTTATCTTTAGCCCGGAACACATACGACTACGGTCACGAATACTTCCGTTGAGCTCAATCCAAATTTCGATGTAATAACATTTTATTACCCACTTACCCAACGTAACAAGCCTACTTCCTCATGAAATTGGGACTCATGGTTTCTACTATTTGGTAAGGCTAATTCTCAATTATTATAATTGAGGGGTCTTGTCAATTTATTATCTATCACGTTTTAAGTGAACTAAAACGGTGAACTACGATAATTTTAATTGACACGGTCGATGACTCGATATGATATGCATGTGTTGTTATGGCGATTTGGCAATGCATGCAACATATTAAAAGAAATTAAGCAATAGTAATAAATTCCTAGTATGGCCTTCCTTAAATTGAAAATCAAATAATCTATTACATATTCGGAAACCAACTCCTTTGTTCCCTTGAATCTTCAAGTGGCACGCCTTCCAAGAACACCGTCTTCATCGGAACGCCTTTTCGAATGGCACCGTCTTGAAGAAGCTCCATGATTACAAATAATAAAAATACAAAGCTATTCCTATTATACATTTGTAAAATGGAAAAACTAGTAAAAAAAAGTGATACGAGATCACATTAAATTACAACCGAATCAATATTCCCTTTCATTACGGGTAATATCGATTAAAATTAAGGTCATACTAAGATAAAATTACATAATTCAAAATTATATAAATAAAAGACATTCAACAATTGAAATATGCAGCATTATAATATGTGTCTATCATGCCAAATTATGTGCCAAATCGCCCTATTTAACTTGTATCTTGTATATAACCCGGTTTTATAGAAATGCATGATCATAACTTCTTAAAATCATAAATTAACACTTAAATCACATTTAAGCTCAAGTTAATTATCCTAACACTCTTAGGACTCAAAAATTAGTCATCACTCAATTTTTGACAATAATTCAACTTGATTTAATTTTATGCTCATTTTTTACCTTAAAATCATAACATTTATGAAATAAATTCAAATTAAATTACAATAATTTCAAAATTTGAATTTTAAATTTTTGAACATTCTGGAATAATTCCATGACACTCATAATGTCAAAAATCATGGTTAAAATTTTTGAATTAATTTTGAGAAAATATAGTTGTAATTTATCGGTTTTATCTCATAAAACATCTAAAGTATCCAAAAATTAATCCAAACAATTTTACAACTTTAGATATAACATGCATTATGATTTCGTGACTTACTCTTATAAATCACAAATTTTTAGTTTTATATGTTAACATTTTAACTCGGAAAAACAATAACCGATTATGCATGCAACATCCTATGCTCTGATACCACTTGTTAGGTTTAATTACCTATTATTAGACTCCTCTAATAGTAAACTAATTAACTTCTTAATTATTTGTTCTTTAGATCTAGTGCATGCATAACAAAATAAGAGATTTATAAGAAAAACAATGTCCCTTACATTGTAGGTTGGTTCGAAATAATGGGCACAAATAAGGTCACCTTCCTTATTTGTTCTTGAGCTTAAAATATTGGATGATCCTCCAAAAATCCCAAAGTAGAGATTCTCCTTTGATTGCACCCAAGATTAATCCCTTAAACTAGTATACTAATTAACTAGATTAATACACTAGTACCCTTAAAATGTATTCTGATATTATTATTATTACTACACTAGTAACCTTAAAATGATATTAGAATGGATGAATAATTTCTTGTATTCTAAAACTTGTTTAGAGAGAAGTAGGAGAGAATAATGAACAATTTTGCATGTGTTGTTTTAGAATGAATGAGTAGTGTAAAAATGAGAACAAAATTCTCATAAAGAGGAGGAAGTGGCCGGGTAGGAAGAGGCCAAAAGAGAGCATCTTCTCTTTTCTTTTTGTCTTCTCAATATTATAGATGTGTAAGACAATTAGAGTAGGTGCAAGGCTAGTATGTATAGGAATGATTACATATTACTTTATCTCATAAAATAATTAACTACATACCACTATGATTCCCTCCATTTTGGTCCAACCCATATAAAATGGACTACCATTTTATTTTGTCAATTGTCACACAATATGTCACATGTAGTATGTTACATGTTATTAATTAATTTAATGCATATTTATCAAATAAATATCATTCTATGAATTAATCAAATTACATACAACAAATTGACTAGTGATACTTGACCAAAAGGGGTCATATAATTATAATTCAGAACAATTTGTAATTATAATTAACCATTCATTCTTATCTCTATTGTTTCACAAACAATAAACAATTTTAGTAACAAAGCATTTCAATTACTAAAATAAATCTTATTTAATCTCATTACAATAAGATATAAATATTCTCTCTCACAATTGAATTGTTCAATTTTAAGGAATTGGTTAACTTGGATCGTCATACAATTAATCAATTTATCTATTAAGGGAATTGTCCTTTAGGTGTGACCTTAAGGGATCAACTGACAACCACCGTCAAATGACAGTAATGTCGAACTCTAGTCAGCCAATCATTACCGATTAATGATGATCAGTTGATTATATAATGAATCGTCCCTTACGTATTCTTAATATGAGATTTAAACATGTGATAGCACTATTGTTGAGGAAAACTTGAAATGAACCTCTAAGCTTTTGCATGATCTTTTGACTTATGGACTCTCACGGGGCACTCAAACTCTTTTATATGTGAAAGGACAATTTTGTGCATGAACACTCAACTTTCCTCGACTTATAATAATGTGCCCGCAATCTAATATGGTAAACATGTCAAAACTAGTGAGCTCAAACAATCAAATGTAAGCATGATAAAGAAGCCAAATGAGTGGGAAGAAGGCAATATGTAATGGGTAAGAAGAGGGAACAAATGAATTATGGATTGTGGAGCTAATGTCAAGCTAGCAGCAATCAAATGCAAGGATGTTCAATCCCAATTCTAACCCAAATTTGCAATTTAATCATAATAAAACTCTCCAAAAGAATATGAATAATGTATGAGAGTTTCTCACATCTTCTTCTTCTTCTCTTTTTTTTCTTTTCAATGCTTTTTCATTTCTTTTTTCTCATTCTTTTTTCATCTTTCAATTTTCGTCATTTTTTCTGTTTAATTTTTTAATTTTTCTTTCTTTCTTGAGCATAAAGACCAAGCTCACATGATTTCCACAATGTTTAAACAAATCTCAATTAAGCACCCAAGCAAAAACAAACAAAGCTACTAGCTCAACAAGATAGGCAAGTTATAATGTAGCTAGGGAAAATGTTTTATGAAAGGGGTGAAGAAGGCAATTATATGATGTGAATGACTCCAAAATGCTATAACAATTGAATGCATGCTTACAAAAAAATGACATGAGAACCATACTTGTGCGTTTTGATGAAACACACATCATAAGGAGACACCTACACTCACCTAAGAGAGACCGAATATGGATGCATCGGTCAAAAGAGGTTCTACCTTACCATTTTATAGCTTGCCAAAAGTCAAGATCAAGCTTGTTTAGTTTATTTTCCATCTCCCACCTACTATGTCAAGACATCCCCATGTAGCTAATATCCCATCATGAAAGAATAAATCATTAGCAAAAAGCTACTATTAGGATAAGCAAAGAGGAAAGTAGGCTACAAGCAAGCACAAAGCAAAAATTTCTCTCAAAAATTTTCAAAAATTCTACACTACATGCAAACTACACTATATGCAAATGCAATCTCCCCCCAAGCTAAACATAACATCGTCCTCAATGTGCCAACAATTAAATCTACCCAGCGAAACCACAAGAATGGTATAAAGCACCAAACAAGAAGGACGAGAGGTCATGTTTAATGGGTTGCAACATATAAACTAAGATGCAAAGCAAATAAAAAACTTACTCGACTTGTGAGCCTCCCCCCCACGCTAGCATGAATTTTGGGGGACATAGATGTTTCCTTGTGATTTTGAGTGAAGAAATGAAGAAATATGATAGAGAGAAAGAGGAGAAGTACCGTCGAAGTGTATGAGAATGATAGAACAAAATTAGCCTTTTACCCGTAGAAGAAAAGGGCCAAGAAAATACAAAACCACGACCCCGATCGGGGTTGACCTCTTCTTCGGCTTTTTGACTTGCTTCATTATTTCTTTTAACTTCATCCCGTTTTTCGAAAACTACGTCCCTGAACGGGGTTCTTGCATGGGGAAGTGTGCTAGATTCTCTCCTAATTCTTCTTTCTTCATTTTCACCTAAAAATAACAAAAAGAAACATCGTCAAGTCGAGTATTTTATTACTAATCTACGAAAAAACAATAAAATGTAGAAAATTAAAAACAAAAATAAATAAAAATAACTAAAAAGCTTGGGTTGCCTCCCAAGAAGCACTGGTTTAACGTACCGCACGACGTAAGAAGCTATTTGGTCAAGTTTCGTTCTTGAGCTTGCCACCAACCAAGCTCCATTTCATAGCTTCTTTTGTATTCTGCAACCATTTGAAATTATTCAAATAAAATTTCCCTTTCTTTTTGGCACTCTTAGCAATAGTGCCTTTAGCATCGTTACCTATAAAACAAACAACACCAATATCTTCCTCCAACGGATCCATCAGTAAGGATCCAAGCATAGTAGAGGCATGAGAAGAGTCCATAGTGCTAAATAAATAACAAGACTCTTGTAATATTGGGCTTCTAATGGTGTTGTTTTTGCTAAAGGAAACCCGGTCATCACCCACTTCTAACGTTAACCTCCCATTTTTCACATCAATTAGCGCACCCGCGGTGCATAAAAATGGCTTACCAATATAATTGGGGTTTGTGAGTCCTCGGCCATATCAAGTATGAGGAAGTCAACGGGTATGAAAAACTTGCCAACTTTGACGGGTACATCTTCTAAGACACCTAAAGGTCGCTTTAAAGAACGGTCCGCCATTTGCAATGTTGTACTTGTGCATTTTAGAGCACCCATGTTGAGTTTTTCAAAAAGGGAATAAGGCATGACATTTACACTAGCACCTAGGTTGCAAAGAGCCTTATCAATGGTATATGTGCTTATAGTGCAAGGAATAGAATAACTACCGGGGTCCTTAAGTTTGGGGGGAGACTTATTTTGTAAGAGTGAACTACACTCTTCGGTGAAAGCAATAGTCTCAATCTCATTGAAGGATCGCTTCTTTGAGAGAATCTCCTTCATAAACTTTGCGTAAGAAGGGACTTGGGTAAGCAATTCTATAAATGGGATGGTGACTTGTAAATTTTTACAAACTTCCAAAAATTTACCAAACTTACCTTCCTCCTTGTGTTTTGCTAGACGATGAGGAAATGGCACTTGAACAACTTCTTTTGGAGGAGCATCCTCCACATCTCTCACTTTCTCTTTCTCATTCTCATTGGGAACATTCTTTGAAATGGCATCACTCTCCGTAGCATTAGGAGAAACTTCCTCAACAATTACCTTGTCATTTTCTTTGGGCATAAGAGGCTCAAAATCTTTGGCATCAAGCTTGCTCTTTCTCTTAAGCATCAACAGTCGATGGGGAAATGGTACACAGTCTTTAACAACAGGCTCTTCACTAGCCTTCCTTTTGTCATTTCCCCCAAGCTTAGGCTTTTTAACAACCACTTCGCCATCCAAAGTCATGGATGGCCCATCATAGCTTGTACCATTCCTCAAGGAGATAGAATTAACGGTCTCGTGTGGTGGCGTACCTTGGGGTGGTAATTGACTGTTCTTCCTTTGAGAGTTAGAAGCGGCTAGTTGAGCCACTTGTTCCAACATCTTGACCGCGGCACTATGAGCTTGATCATTCTTTTTAATTTGAGCCAATAATTCCCTTTGCATTTGCACTATCAAGCCCTCAAGCTTACCTCCTCCTTGATTGTTTTGTTGGGGATTTTGTGGCGGATTTTGTTGGTAATTGTGTTGTGGGGGCCTTTGTTGATTTTGATAACCCGGTGGAGGATTATACTTTTGTTATTGAGGGACATAGGCATTTTGTTGTGGTGGGGGTTGAGGGTTAAGCACATTGTTGCTAGTGTAAGACAAGTTCGGATGTAATTTTGTATTCGGGTTATAAGTGTTGGAAAATGTACCCGGTGGATATGAACTTTGTCTAAAAGTTTGAAAAGCATTTACCTCTTCAATAGGAGCTCGACAATGAGCGGCGTAATGACCCGCACCTCCGCAACCATCACAAACTATGATTGACTTGTTGAAGACACGGCATTGAGTTGTTGAAGGGAATCTCTAGCATCTCTTTCCGCCAATTGTTGTTAAAGGGAAGCAATTTGAGCTAGCAAGACGGAGTTGTTGGAGGATTCTTCTTTACCTTTGAGTGTCACAATTCGGGAATTGACATATTGAGCATCATAGACCGCCATAGATTCGATCGTGGCATGAGCAAGGTCGGTGTCAATTTGATCAAACCGTCCATTGTTGGCGAAATCAAGAATCCTTCGGGACTCGGCATAACATCCATTGCAGAATGCGATTGCTAGAAACCAATCATATAGCCCATGATGTGGGCATTGCCTTTGCAACTCCTTGTACC
Source organism: Silene latifolia (assembly GCF_048544455.1). Classification (NCBI taxonomy): domain Eukaryota; kingdom Viridiplantae; phylum Streptophyta; class Magnoliopsida; order Caryophyllales; family Caryophyllaceae; genus Silene; species Silene latifolia. The sequence continues at coordinate 53,951,553 of NC_133527.1, read as the reverse complement.
TCTCCCAATCTTCATATAAGCTCTCAAGAACTTGTTGACGGAATCCGGTGATTTGTCTCCTCAAAGTTTGAGTTTTCTCCGGTGGGAAAAACTTTTGATAGAAAGCAAGAGCCAAAGTCTCCTAATTGGTAATTCCCATGGCGGTGCGGTCAAGGCTATTGATCCAAAGCTTAACCTTGTATTTCAAAGAGAAAGGGAAAAATATTTCCCTTATTTGGGCTTGAGTGACGCCCGTTTGTCAAATCATGGAGCAATAGTCGTAGAAATTTTGCACATGCAAATTGGGATCCTCCAAAGGACTTCCCCCAAATTGCTTCCTCTCTACAAGGCTAATGAAATCCGGTTTGATCTCGAATTTCGGCGCGGTAATTTGAGTAGTTGTGATACCGACCGGAAGCATTGCTGCGGTGGGTTTTGAGTGATCAAAAAGTTTCACCATCTTTTTGGTAGTAGATGATGGCGGTGGTGGAGATGATGAACTAGAAACCTCCTCCTCTTCAAGAACTTCTAGATCGTCTAAGTAAGACTTTCTAGCACTTTTAACTTGGACGGGAGAAGTGGCTTCTTTCGCTTCCTTCCAAAAACGTCATCTTCTCCTAAAGGTTTTCTCGGGATCGGAATCCGGTAAAAGCAATTCTCCACTACGAGAGGACCTGGGCATAAGACAACAATTGCTAGGAAAATGATAAGTAACAGTCTCAAGGAACAAGTGTTCCTCAACACAAAGGAAAACAAAATAAAAATCGACAATTCAAAACGTAATAAAACCGTTTCCCCGACAACGGTGCCAAAAATTGATAGGTTTATCGTGTACCTATGCAAAGATAATTACCCTAAAAAACAAGTGAATGTTGCAATAGGGGTCGAACACAAGGAAACGGGAATTACGTTGTGAAATGCTATGGGAAGATTTCTATCAAGATCGAATTCGTTTTGGGTTTGTTTGGTTGTTTGATGATTAACAAAAATTATAATGTAAATTATATAATAAAAAGGAGTCTAAGGGGGTCGGGTCACACATGCAAAGGTAAGTATATAATTATGTTAAACTCGGTATTAAAAACATTGTCAATTGCTTAGGCTTAGAGACACCCACCTTACGGCATTAGTGTCAACCATAGACCAGGTCCTAGAGAAACTCTCGTCCATGACTAGGTCGTCCTACTATACATGCTTAGTCTAATTCAATTTCATGCCTCTCGACTTTAGAACGAATGAACAAACATAATCTACGATTACGGCCGATAACCAAAGATTAAACGTGACAATGCAAACATGTGATAGAAACAATTGAACAATATTATTATCAACCTATTTTAACACGTTATATATTTGATTTTTGCATGGCTCCCCTAGCCCTTAGACTAGAAAATTTAGCTACTCATATTAAGGTGTAAATTATAAACTATATTATAAGAAATGCTAAACATGATTGTATAATTTATATAAACTAAATAATATAACATGCAAAAGAAATAAAGTTAAGGTAATATAAATAAAGTACTTAATTATAGACTATGTGTAAACTAAATAGAGGTGTAAAATAGAAATACCTTAAGGAAATGAACTTGCAAGGAAGGACTGATCGAGGCCATTTCGTGTTCACAATTAAGCATATGTGGTCGTTGGTCAATGGTCGATACAAAACACAATTTCTACTTCACAAACAACTCTACAATTAGTAAAGAGGCAAGTAAAGGTCGGATCCCAAGGGACGGGTATTGAAATGAGAATTCTATTGTAACTAGTAATGTCTAAGGGGTGTCACAAATTGGGTTGATGTAGAAGGTTACTAAACTAAAATAGCAATGAAAATAAACTAGCAAGATGAATAAAATAAGGGGTGTAAACAATTGATTAAAGGCACTAGGGTGTCATGGGTTCATAGGGGAATCATGGGATATGATCATACAAACATGTTCTCAAATTATAAGCAAGCAATTATTGTTGTGATGGATTGAGTTGGGTTATATCTTACAATCCTAGGAAAGTTTGGGTCCCGGAGCCGAATCGATTAGATTGTACAACACCTACAAGTCGACTTAATCTTTCCTACTCAATACATGCATGGTCTAACAAGACTCGAGTTGGGTTATGTCTTACAAGTCAAGTTGAAAGGATAGAAGATGATAGTAAATGCAAGGATTCATAGGCTTAGCATTTCATCAAATATAACATGTGCATGTATTAAGATCAAAACAAGCAAGCAAATAAGATATGAAAGCATATTAATTTAAGCATGAATCATTCCCCATGTTGGTTTCCCTAATCACCCATTAAACCCTAGCTAAGAGACTACTCACTCATTATCATATTGATCATGCTAGAAAGGTTGTCAATCATACTAACATAATGAAACATGATGAATAAATGAAAGTAATTAGCAATAATTAAAAAGGGATTAAGAGATTATACCTACTAATGATTCCAATAATAAAGCAAGAATAATAGAAGTACTTGAATCCTAGATTGAGAGGTTGTCAATCTCCCAATAATAACCCAAATAATCTTCAATTACCCAAAATAAAGTAAGAACAAGAGAGAGATTAAAGAACTAAAACTTGGATTAAAACTTGATTAATACTTGATTACAATATTGAAGAGAGATTTGATTGATATTAACTACACTAATTATTGATAAGAAGAACATGCTCCTCTAATTAGACTAATGGGGTATTTATAGTGAAAATTAGGGAGGATGCATTAGGGTTAACTAAGGGCTAAACTAGTAATTACACTTTTTAAGTTGAGCAAGGAGACTCGGTATTTTTCGAGAGAAGGGCTTCTCTAATCGTAGCTTTGAAGAATGAAAACGTCTTTGTCATCTTGAAATCCGTGCGGATGGGAGTCGGGGACGGCCGGATCTGGGCTGAGGAATCCGAGCGGATCCTTGGGCAAGACGCTCGGATTGGCGAGGGGGAATCCGAGCGGATTCCTTTGAGGGACGCTCGGATTGGGCTGGACGGACGGGCGGATTGTATACAATCCGTTCGGATTGTCTGGCAGCGTCAATTCTTCTTCTTTTCTTCCCTTTTCTTCATGAATTCCTTGGGGATTTCCTTGGGGACTCAAGGATCCTTTCTCAACAATGCTCTTCTACTATGCTATGTACAAAGGCCTTCTAGTCTTGTCTCTCCTTGATGCTTGGTCATTGAATACAATCAATTTAGCCTCGTTTTGCCACGAAAATGCAAGATTCTTACTCCTTTCCTACCAAGGGATCAAAATCTCAAAGAATATGCAAAACAAAGAACTAAAGATAATAAATGACCCAAATAGGCACTAAAAAGCATGGAAACAATGGTAATTCGGGGGCTAAATATGCGCCAATTATGGTTACATCAAATATCCCCAAACCGAACCTTTGCTCGTCCCGAGTAAAGAGGTGACAAAGACTAGGACCAAATACTAACCTAACCTAATAATAATAGCCGATATGAGACAATTAGCGGGTCTCACTCCGCCCCTTCAACTCACAATAAGACAACCATGAGGTAGGATGCCTTCTTGCAAGGCAAGGTGGGTCTTGCCAAAATGGCGACACATCCAAACATTAAGCACACAAAAATCACATAATGGATGCATCTACAAAAGAATAGCCACTTTCCTCATCTAAGTGGCGGAAATTATCTACAAGGGAAGCAATTCAAGGGTACACAATCCTTCATAGATGCAATTTGTTCAAACTACTAGGCCTAGAAGGATACCAATAAATCACCTCCAAAAGGTGTCAAGCTAGGGTACCTTTGTCCTCAATCGTTAAATGCTTTTGTCAAGAGTAGACTCCCTATGGTGTTAGAAACACTGGAGGATCGCGGAATTCCCCCTCTTGCCTAGACAAGAAGAAGGGTCGTCCCCTCTCTACCATGCACAAAAATGGATATGATGGATAAAGGGATCAATAGATATTTGAGTTTCATTTTGGGAGTTTGCTTTCATTTTTGTTTTTCCCCCCAATTTCATTTGGCATTTGACATTTGAGAACACTTTCTTGCCATTTCTTTTGATTTTTGGCTTTTCAATACTTGACAACTTTTTTGCATTTCTTTTTGAACATTTTCAAAGTCACCCCAATTAGTAACGAGGGTGCCTTGTTTTTGAAGCTTTAGGAGTTCTATTTTTGCTCCTCTTTTCATTTGATGCATTTTGCAAACGTTCTTTCACTTTTCATTTCATTGAACTCAAATTGATTTCTTTTTGTGCCCATTCCCTTTGATGACAAAAAATGTGGTAGAACATGGATGAATGATAGAAGTATGCATGGTTTCAAGGGTCACCTTGGAATAAACGGTAGCCAAGGAGTTATCACACCACAAGGTACTCTTGACTAGGCCTTAAACCATGGGTCAAAGGATACTAGCATGACACATCCTAGGGTGTTTTACAAGTATTCTAACAAGCAAAGTCTTAAGAATAAAAAGCATCTACTAGGGCCTATATACACTTGTCAAGCTTCCCAAGTAGACGGTTTCGCAAAATTTTCTAACATGCAACTACATGCCATGATGCAACTAACATATACACATCCTAATGCAAATGATTCTACCAACTAGTATGACATATAACCTAAATGCAAGTCCTAAGTTCACATTGTTTTTACCGCATCAATCAAAATAAAGCCACATAGTCATTAACATAAAGAGGAAAAAGGAGATTGGAAAGATCATACCATGCGGTCTTCAATATCCTCATGTCTCGGATGTGGCGTAGTCAATCAAAGTGAACAAGGATAAACAAACACAATATATACAAGACAATATATACAAAGGAAATGAACTTGTTTTTGGTTTTTCAAATTTTTCAATTTTTTATGATTTTTGAAATTTTTCAATTTTTATGGTTTTTGAATAAAAGTTAAGTGTTAGAATTCCCATCCCCACACTAATATGGGCATTGTCCTCAATGGCCAAAATGATGGAAATTATGCAAAAATGATGCATGATTTCTATACTAAATGCAATTCTACACTAAGTTATACTACATGATGCATGGTTTTTTTGTTATGACGGAGAGGATAATTTAGATTACCTCCCGTTGTGTATGCATTAACTTCCCCAAACCAAATAAGACACTATTGCTAATGTCAAAGCATGGGTATAGTTCATGCACACACTATGCTATGCATGAAACTAGATTGTCATTTTGGATTTTCAAAAATGGGAACAATAAAGAACACCTCAATGGAACCGAGGTGTGAGTCCTTTGATGTTGCTAGGACTAAACCAACAATGATCAAAATGAAATAAAATACAAAGAGATATAGACAAACCGTGGGAGAGTAGGAGTCTCCAAGGCTAGTCTTCCATCATGTTATCATCATCACCACTTCCCTCATGAGAAGCGGTCACACTGCCACTTTCCTTGGCACTTTCTTCATTATCTTCTCCATCATCTTGCTCATCATTATCTTCACCATCATCTTGCTCATCATTATCTTCACCATCTCTTTCTTCATCTCCACTTGCTTCTTCCTCAATATTATCATCAATTTCTTCACCATTTCCAACAACCTCATTGTCTTCCACCACGTCCCTTGATGCACCCGGAAATAAGGCTTCTCTATCCGCCCAACTAGGTAAAGGACAAGATGGATCAAGGAGTCCTTGCCTAGCTAGATGTAAGAGGGGAGGATATTGAGCCAAATAAGCATTCTTCCGATCTTCATAAGCTTGCTTGTGCATGGCTTGCATAAGAAGAGTGACATAGTCTTTCCCAATTTCAATTCCTTGCGGTTTGAACTCTTCATACACAAAGGGGTAAGGCGGTATAACAATGGAAGAGGGGGGAGTTTCATGATCACCCTTTTGTTGTTGAATGATGTACTCGGCTTCTTCGGATAGGGGAAGTAAATAGTTGGTCCGGTGGACACTAAGACGGCAAATCTTTGCGGGTAAAGTGAATAATCGAGCCTCACTAGTAAGCCACCCATACTTGGTGTCAAGGGGATTGTGAGCAACCCACTTAAACTTGTTAATCATGATGGACATATCAATAAGATGGCCACCTTCCTTTGCCTTGTACTTGTTATCCTTATTGAAATTAGGATCAAAGTGCTTGGCTAGGACCGTGACTAGGCCGCCATTAACAATAACGGTTGTACCCTTCTTCCCACTATCTACATGGAGCCATCTATCAACCAATAGCCTCAAAGAATTGTAAGGCTTGGTGTGAATTCTTCCAATATTCAAAGTTGATTCAAGGAGAATAAAATCGAGTCCTGTGAAATGATTGGTGTCTTTCCTAGCAATTATGGTATTTCCCACAACTTTGTGTCATACTCTTATGCCCGGATGATGGACCAAAAGAGCACGACAAGCATGAAAATCTTCAAATTTCTTCCCGGAGATTGCCTCCCAAAGAGGCTCGGGGTCATACTTCTCATATTGCTTATAAAATTTATGTTCATCGCTAAGACCCAAAATTTCACCCAATTCCGGAAAGGTAATGCGTCTACTAGTGTTAGCTAGACGAAACTCAATATTTTCCCTATTCTCAACTTTTGTCACTTTTAAAGAACTTAAGAATTCCAAGACAAGGGAGGGGTATGTTACTTCCTTCATTTCAAACAATTTCTTCAAACCCATGGCATTGAAAAAGGCTTTTGTTTGTTCAAGAACACCCAATTTCTCCAAAGCATCTTTACATATGAATTTCGTGGATTGAATTTGTTTCATAGCAAACTTGACAAATGTATTTCTATGGGTATCGGAAATGAAAGTTACCTCCGGAAAATGCAAGAGTTGATCGATTACCGGAGTAGAAGGTGATGCTTCCATAGAAATTTGTTGTTGTTGCTGCACTTCCAAGTTTGGTGTTGATACCACCATTGCCAAAGCTTTCTTTGTTTGGAGAGCTTTTTGCCTTTGAGAGAGAGCTTTTGCTTTTGGTGCCTTTGTTGCCTTTGTTGCTCCCTTTGTTCTTGCCATTTGATGAACTAACCAAGAAAAGAGTCAAAAATCTTCAATTTGTAGAATGCCCAAATCGATTTGAAGGTGAAAGGCTTTGCCTTTATGAGAACAAAAATCGACTCAAAGGTGAAGATTTTGTGCTTGGTTTTGATTATTATTGAAGATGGAGTGATTGATTTGTTGTTTGAAAGATGGTTTGATTTGATTTTGGTGGATTTTGTTGAGGGTTTTTGTTTTTGAGATGGAGAGGATGAGGGTTTTGATGTTGTGGGTAGTGTTTATGAATGAATGAATGAATGAATGAAGGTGGGATGGGTTATAAAGAAGTCGAGATTTTTCAAGACGCAGGGACAATCCGTGCGGATTGGGCGCAATCCGTGCGGATTCTACAGCTTCAAAATTTTCAAAATCCCGCCTAGAGACTGGCGGATTCTTCTGTGATGGGACGGGCGGATTTCGTGCAGGACGGACGAATTCTAGTCCAGAGATTTTTCTTTGTTTTTCTTCAGCTGCAAGACGGGCGGATTGTTCACAAGACGGACGGATTCTGTGAGACGGGCGTCTTTCCAGAAATCCGCTCGGATTCTTTGACAGTCAAGAATTTTGCAATTTCAGCACAGCCCAAGACGGGCGTCTTCTCAGCAGGACGCTCGGATCTTCTTCAGACGGGCGGATTCTCAGGAATACGCTCGGATTGGTCCTTGTGTACACGGATTCAGTTCCATCCGTGCACAAACGCATTCCCTTATCATTCTTTCTTTCTTTCAAATCTTGTGTTCTTCATTGTGGGGGCACTACTAAGGCATGAATAGCCTAGGCAATTGCCATCCCCACACTAAGGTAAAGCACTACACATCAATTAAAATTGTTAATCCCTCCCTCACTTCTCTCTTTTCATGACAATTATTTTGATCAAAGTAAATAAAATCCAAAAATGACAAAAATGCAATACAAAAATTAAATGTAAGTTAGGGAGTTCGAAATATTTACAAGTGGTGGTTTAGGGAGGACTCCACCAAACTCTCATTCTTGATGAGATGTCAAGGGGGCATGTTCAAGGTGTTGTTGATGTTGCTCAACACCTTGAAGAAGTAATCAAAAGCTTGTTCATTGTTATGGTAGAGGTCCTCAATAGACCGTGGCCCTTGTTGTTGATCATGATCGATGGCATGCCCAATGTAGGGATTAAAGATCCCTTCAAATTCGTCGTCCCAAAGACCACAAACTTCATTGAGTTGATCATTGAAAATTTCTTGCTTAGATGGAGACAACTCTCCCAATTTCTTCTCTTGGCCAATGAGGCCATCTTCTTCTTCCTTGGTTGATTTTGATGAGCTTTGCAAGCTCTCCTTGTCACAATTCACTTGCTCTTTGAATGGAGCATCTTCAACTTTCTTCCTCCATTGGAGTTCCGATTTCTTCCTTTCATCCTTCCGGCTATAATGATCAATCATAAAACATGGCTCATGCAAACGAGGAGCTCTCATGGTCTTGTCAAGATTAAAAGTTATGCTTTCATCTCCCACTTCTAGAGTGAGCTCTCCATGTTTCACATCAATCACCGCACCCGCGGTGTGTAGGAAAGGTCTTCCTAAGATGATTGGAATGTTGGAATCTTCCTCCATATCAACAATGACAAAGTCCACCGGGATGAAAAACTTCCCAATTCGCACGGGGACATCTTCCCATATCCCTAATGGTGTCTTCGTCGATCTATCGGCCATTTGAAGAGTGATATTGGTGCATTTAAGCTCTCCCATTCCCAACCTTTTACTAACCGAGTACGGCATGACACTCACACTAGCCCCTAGATCACATAAGGCTTTGTTGATCGTTGTGTCGCCAATGGTACACGGTATTGAGAAGCTTCCCGGATCCTTTAACTTTGGAGGTGAACTCCCTTGAAGTATTGCACTACTCACCTTAGTGAAGGCGATAGTCTCAAGTTTCCGGATCGACTTCTTCTTTGTGAGGATATCTTTCATGTACTTTGCATAGGCCGGAACGTGATTGATTAATTCCGTGAAAGGAATTGAGACTTCTAAGTTCTTCACAATTTCCATGAACTTTCCAAGTTGATCATCAAATTTGGGCTTGGCTTGACGACTTGGAAAAGGAAGTCTAATCACAATGGGCTCCTTCTCTTTGGCTTTGTCTTCATTTTTCTTTGAACTTTCTTCCTTTGATGATTCCCCTTCTTTGGGGCTTTGCACCACAACTTCATTCTCACTAGCTTTCACAACTTCATCCTCAACTTGCTCCTTCGGTGCCTCATATCTTGTACCACTTCTCAAGTGAATGGCACTAACCGTTTCATGTCTAGGGGGATTACTTTGAGGTGGTAATTGCCCCTTTTGTCTTTGTGAGCTTGAAGATGCTAGTTGGGTCAATTGTGTTTCCAACATCTTGGTGTGAGCTAGAATGTTGTTGATGGTGGTGTCTTTTGCTTGGCTATCTTTTTGCATTTGAGTGAAAAATTCTTGTTGATTCTTTTGCATTTGGAGGACCGCTTTTTGGACATCAAAACCTTGGTCATTGTGGTGATTGTATGGATTTTGATTTTGGTAGCCTTGGTTTTGATTGAAAAAGGGTCTTTGATTTTGATTTCTCATGGGTGGTGGAGTGTATGTTGTTTGAGGGTTTTGAACATTTTGGCTTTTGTATGAGAGATTTGGATGGAACTTGGTGTTTTCATTGTAAAAATTTGAATAAGGGGTACCACTTTTGTAAGCTTGGAAAGCATTAACTTGTTCGGTTGTTCCCCTACACTCACTTGAGTCATGACCCAAGGTTCCACAATTCTCACATATCCCACTTGGGATTGATGAGGATGCCGTCATGGCATTGACATGATGCTTTGATGTTTTTGAGTTTTCCTCAAGTCTAGCCATAGCTTGTTCAAACTTCAAGTTGATTGTGTCAATGTGAGCACTAAGTTGAGCACCCAATTGAGTAACGGAGTCCACTTCATACTTTCCTCCTCTAGTAGCCTTGCGAGGTCTACTATATTGTGAATTATGGACCGCCATTTCCTCAATCTTGTTCCATGTTTGATTGTCATCAACTTCGGTGAACATTCCATTTGATCCCATATTGAGAATGTTCCTTGAATCTTCATATAAACCATTCCAAAATTGTTGCACTAAAAACCATTCGCTAAGTCCATGGTGAGGACATGAGCGACAAATACCTTTGAACCGCTCCCAAGCTTCATACAAAGATTCTTCATCCCTTTGCTTAAAACTCGTAATTTGAGCTCTTAGCATGTTAGTCTTTTCCGGTGGGTAGAATTTTTTGTAGAAAGCTAGAGCTAACTTCTTCCAAGAATCTATTCCAAGGGTGGCCTTATCAAGGCCCTTCAACCATTGCTTTGCGGTGCCGATTAACGAAAAAGGAAATAAGACCCATCTTATTTGGTCTTGAGTCACGCCCGTTTGAGAGATAGCTTCACAATAATCGCAAAAGGTTTCCATATGAGAATGAGGGTCCTCACTAGGCATTCCCCCGAATTGGCTCCTCTCAACTAGTTGGATGAAGGCGGACTTGGCAATAAAATTAACGGTGAGATGTTGCGGGGTAGGAGTACCATTTGGTAAATCCTCCCCGGTGGGTATAGAGTGTGACGAGAATTTAGGCATTGTAGGTGGATTTTGTGTGGTATTGTTTAATGGGTTCTCTTCTCCTTCTATTGCGAAAGGATTGACAAACTCACTAGTGGGTTGAACAACTTCACCAACACCTCCCAAATTCCTCCTAACAATTCTCCTATTATTCGTCAAGGTTCTTTCGATTTCACGGTCAAAAGGTAACAAATCTCTTTGTAACCTTCTAGACATGCAAAATATCAAACAACTCGAAAACAATTAGAACAATCCTTGAGGAGTTTTACTTCCCCAAGGTGAAAAAGACACAACTAAAAACAATAAAAGAAATCCTAAATCAATTAAACACCGTCCCCGGCAACGGCGCCATTTTTGATCGAGGCCATTTCGTGTTCACAATTAAGCATATGTGGTCGTTGGTCAATGGTCGATACAAAACACAATTTATACTTCACAAACAACTCTACAATTAGTAAAGAGGCAAGTAAAGGTCGGATCCCAAGGGACGGGTATTGAAATGAGAATTCTATTGTAACTAGTAGTGTCTAAGGGGTGTCACAAATTGGGTTGATGTAGAAGGTTACTAAACTAAAATAGCAATGAAAATAAACTAGCAAGATGAATAAAATAAGGGGTGTAAACAATTGATTAAAGGCACTAGGGTGTCATGGGTTCATAGGGGAATCATGGGATATGATCATACAAACATGTTCTCAAATTATAAGCAAGCAATTATTGTTGTGATGGATTGAGTTGGGTTATATCTTACAATCCTAGGAAAGTTTGGGTCCCGGAGCCGAATCGATTAGATTGTACAACACCTACAAGTCGACTTAATCTTTCCTACTCAATACATGCATGGTCTAACAAGACTCGAGTTGGGTTATGTCTTACAAGTCAAGTTGAAAGGATAGAAGATGATAGTAAATGCAAGGATTCATAGGCTTAGCATTTCATCAAATATAACATGTGCATGTATTAAGATCAAAACAAGCAAGCAAATAAGATATGAAAGCATATTAATTTAAGCATGAATCATTCCCCATGTTGGTTTCCCCCTAATCACCCATTAAACCCTAGCTAAGAGACTACTCACTCATTATCATATTGATCATGCTAGAAAGGTTGTCAATCATACTAACATAATGAAACATGATGAATAAATGAAAGTAATTAGCAATAATTAAAAAGGGATTAAGAGATTATACCTACTAATGATTCCAATAATAAAGCAAGAATAATAGAAGTACTTGAATCCTAGATTGAGAGGTTGTCAATCTCCCAATAATAACCCAAATAATCTTCAATTACCCAAAATAAAGTAAGAACAAGAGAGAGATTAAAGAACTAAAACTTGGATTAAAACTTGATTAATACTTGATTACAATATTGAAGAGAGATTTGATTGATATTAACTACACTAATTATTGATAAGAAGAACATGCTCCTCTAATTAGACTAATGGGGTATTTATAGTAAAAATTAGGGAGGATGCATTAGGGTTAACTAAGGGCTAAACTAGTAATTACACTTTTTAAGTTGAGCAAGGAGACTCCGGTATTTTCTGAGAGAAGGGCTTCTCTAATCGTAGCTTTGAAGAATGAAAACGTGCTGTACTGAAATCCGTGCGGATGGGAGTCGGGACGGTCGGATCTGGGCTGAGGAATCCGAGCGGATCCTTGGGCAAGACGCTCGGATTGGCGAGGGGGAATCCGAGCGGATTCCTTTGAGGGACGCTCGGATTGGGCTGGACGGACGGGCGGATTGTATACAATCCGTTCGGATTGTCTGGCAGCGTCAATTCTTCTTCTTTTCTTCCCTTTTCTTCATGAATTCCTTGGGGATTTCCTTGGGGACTCAAGGATCCTTTCTCAACAATGCTCTTCTACTATGCTATGTACAAAGGCCTTCTACTCTTGTCTCTCCTTGATGCTTGGTCATTGAATACAATCAATTTAGCCTCGTTTTGCCACGAAAATGCAAGATTCTTACTCCTTTCCTACCAAGGGATCAAAATCTCAAAGAATATGCAAAACAAAGAACTAAAGATAAGAAATGACCCAAATAGGCACTAAAAAGCATGGAAACAATGGTAATTCGGGGGCTAAATATGCGCCAATTATGGTTACATCAAGGACAAATAACCAAATTAACTTGAATAAGAAATGCTTGAATAATAACTTGAATGTAGAACAAAATATTGAAAGATTAAACTAAGGAAAGCTTAACAATTTGTAAACTATTATGAAAACTATTGAAAGAATTATAGTGCTTAAGGCTATGTAAAGTATATGAGACATAAAAATATAAGATATCTAAGCTATGAAGTGATACCCCTTTATATAGGGTAGGGAGATGAAACGTAAACGAGCTAGGGACATGCGGCCCCAATCGGGGTCGTGTGTTTCCAGCCCGTTTCCATTAAATCCCTTCTTAATTCCTAGGAGTATCCTATGTGGGTGATTAATTGAGCGATTAATCACCGGTTAAGACCTAATCCTTTGGCATCCTAGGTAGCTTGGAATCCTATTTTTTTCCACTTTGACTTGGACCTTGGGTTGGGCTTGACTTTCATTTGCATTTGATTTCCATTTTCTCACATTAGTCCATCACTTTTGGTTAAACAAGTCCATGCATTCTCTTCTTGTTAGTCCATACTTCTTCTTTAACTTGGCCTTGTATCCTAATGCTTACAAATATGTGGAATTAAGCTCCTTAAACCTTAAGTACCTACAAAAAATGATAGAGCATGGAAAAGCAACTAGAAATACAATATTAGCTCAAAATCACTAAGGTTAGTGCATAATGTCATACAAAATGGAGCTAAAATAAGGAGATAAAGTCTATATAAAATGGACTTATCAATGTTACAAATACTTTTTATGCATGGCTCCCTTCATTCCCTAGACAAGGTAGACTACTCTAGCATAATATAAATGTAAACTAAACAAATGACAATTGAAATGATAAACATAATGAAAATAGGAATATAATTAACTTTAATGGAAACAGAAATGGAATTGAAGAACAATGCAATTATAAATTACTTGAATATAACTTGAAATGGAAATTGTAATATAAATTGAAATGCGTAAAGGAAATTGTTTATAGTAAATCTAATCTAAACTAAACTAAGAACATGAAAGTAGTGTAGAAAATACTAAGAAAAATGGTGTGTAAAAGTGTGTAAAGGTGTGTTGATCAACACCCTTTATTTAAGAATAAGGGAGTAAAATTTGCAAAGGAATCCAAAATGGCATCCTAAGCACACTCATAATTTTCCTTCAATTTTTGAGTAATTGCCAAGTGGATCCAATGTGAGCCATTAATCTCATCTTTAAGTACCCGGTTAATTGCACAATTAGCATCCAAAGAGCATCCTAAGATGAGCATACAAGGCATTCTCCCATCTTATCTACTTGGGCTTTAACACTTGATTTTATACTTGGGCTCATTTCTTCATTTTTCTACTAACATAAGTTAGTGTCATTTTTCCTTGGATCAACACTCCTTATAAATTGCCATGCATCATCAAGCTTGCCTCTACTTAGCCTTGTAAATTCCGATGTTTGCTAAAATGATGGGAAAAAGCTTCCGATCACTTAGATTCCTACAAAATGTAACAAATACGAGCAATACACCTAGAATGCAATATTAGCTCACAAAAACACTAAATAAAGCGCAATAGTCAAATAAATAGAGCTAAAATAGGGAGTTAAACTATATATAAAATGGACACATCAAACTCCCTCAAGCTAAACTCTTGCTTGTCCCCAAGCAAGAAACCATATCCCATCAATCGCAATATCCTAAAACAAGCTAAACATAATGATTCAAAACCTGAGACAAGATGGGCATAAGGAATAATGCAAAAACATGGATGAGATTTACATGACGGCGTAGCACGAAAGACTTTGAATGAACCTTTAAGCTCTTGGATGATCTTTTGACTTATGGACTATCACGATGCACTCAAACTCATTTGTATGTGAAATGACATTTTTGTGTGAAAACACTCACTTATCCTCGACTCATGAGAATGGGACCGCAATCTAATATGGTAATCATTTCAAAACTACAAGTCAAAAACAATCATATGCAAGCATGATAAAGAAGCCAAATGGGTAAGAAGAAGGATAAAAGACATGGGTAGAAAGTGGAACAAATGAATTATGAAAATGTGGAGCTTAAGTTAAGCTAGCAACTATCCAAAATATAAGGATGCTCAATCCCGAAACTAACCTAATATTGTAATTCAAACCATAATAAAATTCTCCAAAAGATGATAATAAAATATGAGAATTTCCTACAACAACTTCTTCTTCTTTTTTTCAATTCAAATCATACTTCTTCTTTTTTCCTTTCATGCTTTTTTTTTCTCTTTTTTTTCTTCATCTTTTCTTTTCTCATCATTTTTCATCAATTTTTCAATGTTTTCCTTTTCCTTTTTTTTCCTTTTGTTCTCATTTCTTCTTCAAGAGTATTAAGACCAAGCTCACAATGATATTTCAAGATAAAATAAATCCCAAATAAGCACCCAAACACAATAATCAAAGCTACTAGATCAACAAGGTCGGCAATATGTCTATGTAACTAGGGATCAATTTTGTGAAGGGGTTCAAAGACGCAAATTTAATCATGTGAATAGCTCCAAAATGCTAACAACATATGAATGCATGCTTATAACGAGATGAAATGAAGACCATACTTATGCGTTTTGATGAAACACACACCATAAGGAGACCTACATTCACCTAAGAGAGACCGGATATGGTTGCATCGCCCCAAAGAGGTTCTACCTTACCAATTTTATAGCTTGCCAATAGTCAAGATCAAGCCTATTCGGTTCATTTTCCATCTCCCACCTACTATGTCAAGACATCCCCATGTCGCAATTATCCCAACATATAAGAATAAGGGTTATTTCATGGGATTAATCCAAACTAAGGCCTATCTTCTCATATTAATACAACTTATTGTTTAACCGAGAAAAAACCAAACTTTTACATCATTTAACTTTTGTTAGACCCATGGAAGGGAAACCTGTACAACTGGTTACCCTGACTATTTACCTTGAAGTTCTTCATTTTCACAAACGCAATTACAGTACACCCAACATGTTTACTTACCCTTAAAACCCTAAATCAATCAAATCCCTAAATTAATTTCTCCCTAAATCATTCAAAACCGCTAACAATTACAGTAGAATGCTTCAATGCCATGGCAAAACCTAATTAAAACCCAGAACCTCCCTCCTCAAATCAAACATTCAACAAAACATCAACAATCTCCCTCCTCGAATCCGAAATTATCACACCCCACAATCTTCATAACCAAACCCTTTAAAATCAAACTATCTTTAAAAATCATTCATTCACCTCAATCGAAACCACGGACAAAACCCCAACAATTTTAACCACTGTTTCAATGATTTCGCAGCGAAGCATCATAAACGGAATCAATGCAATAATGATGGTATTGAGGTAGTTCGTAGAAATGATGATATTGATGATGAACATTGTTATACCATGTCAATGAGTTTGGTCAAGCATGATCTTAGTATGGGTATTCCTGATGGGTTTTTGAGGGCGGAAACAAGTGTAGCAACCAAATATTTGGCGTTTTTAGTGACCTTCAATTGTGATTTTTGAGGTTTTTGATTAGAGAGTTTTTTTCTGGTAAAATAGAAATTAACAGACCTACATAGTACTTATACGTTAAAAGGCCTACTTAAGGCCAATAATACTTGCTTCTTGTGGAGCTTATCTACATGAATGCTTCTACGTCCTACTAATAAAATAGCATGATGTGGATTCATATTAGTTAGAATATTATAGAGAGGGTGAAGAATGAAGAATGAAAAGGGAAGAAGGGAGATGGAGAAGGAACCAGAAAACATACTTTAGTTATTGACCTGTTTGACTTCTGTCTTTTGTGATTTATGTCGTGTAATTAGTACTGACCCCGTTTATTGTTTTAAAAACTGTGGTGATCCATTCGGGGATGGTGAGCAGTTAATGAGCAGGTTTAATTTGAGGCATTTGGGCTAGCTGGGATGAGTCACGACGAGCATTTTAGAGTCTTCCGCTGTCATACTTTAGTTGTTCAAGACATTTGGTTTTTGAGAACATGTATCGTACTTTTAACAGTTTTGGTTTTGGATATGTAACCGCTTTAAACCGTATTGCTATTTAAATTATGTTTCTTTATTGTCATTTGATTATCATTGCCTCGGGTAACCGAGATGGTGACGTTTCTATACCTGAGTGGTCCTGGTAAGGCACTTGGAGCATGGGGGTGTCACAAAGTGGTATCAGAGCGACGATCCTGAAACCTGTAACCAATGAATCTAATGAACATAGGGGTCAAATTAAAATGAACCCGGGGTAGAAGCTGTAGGAGCTAATGGAAAGGCTTGGGAGATGTCCTAAAGTCGTGAACTCGCCCTACAATTTTGAACCGGTCACATAGGGTACGTGTCAGGGTCGTATGTGTTGTATTTTAGTTTGTATGTGTGCATAAAAGCAGGCGGTGTGAATTGTTGGAGGTGTGGAGTAGAAGTTGGAAAATATGTGATTTGTATATTGAATTGGATGAAAATCATTTTGGTTATTTATAATGTGGCATGTTAGTGGTGTGAATAAATAGTTTTATTGATTTTATAATGAGTTGCGTGCATGCGTAGTTGTTGTTATTTTATTGAAATTATAGAAATTGTATATTATGTTGGAATGGTGAGATGAACATGCGGGTAGTGTATACGACTCTGCATGACTCGATCGAGTGGGGGGCACTCGATCGAGTAGGTGAGGTGCTCGATCGAGTGGGTGTAACTCGGTCGAGTAGGTAGTTTAGTGTTTTCTGGGCAGAATCATGTTTTTGGGTACTCGATCGAGTACATAGGGGCATTGGATCGAGTAGGGTCCGCTCGATCGAGTGGCTTGTCAGCTGGGTCGAGTATGTTTTTGAGCAGAGGTCTGATCAGGTTCTGGAGTCGGGGCACTCGATCGAGTAGGTTGGGCACTCGATCGAGTGGCCTCAACTCGATCGAGTGGGTTCTGGTACTCAATCGAGTGGGTTCTGTACAGGTTATATACGTGTTTTGGGTTATAGTATGCATGTTTATGTCTACCTTTTCTTATATAGTTGCAAGATGCCGCCAAAGAAAAACGCCTTGTATGCTAGAGCTGAGACATGAACATTGGTGATATAGTGAAGATGTTGGAGCACTAAGATGGTCTTACGGAGGCTTTGAAGAGAGTGGGAAAGTATAAGGAAGTTGATCACTCCAAGATCACCATCCACATATCTAGGTTCAGTCTGAAAGAGTATAAGGGAACTCGGGAGCCAATTCTTCTGGATAATTGGCATAGGGAGATGGAGAATATCCTGGAGTTAGTTCATTGTCCGGATGAGTTGAAAGTGGAACAAGTTGCGTTCTACTTGAGGGAAGCGGCAGGTGAGTGGTGGGATAAGGTCAAGGTGAGTGCTAGGGAGATGTATATGAAGCAGGGATTACCTACAATACCTTGGGATGGGTTCAGGAAAGCTATGAGACGTGAGTTTGTGTCGGAGCATATGAGGAGTAAGCTAAGGGAAGAGTTTGATGAGTTTAAGATTACATCTGATATGACGGTGGCTGAGTACTACCGTAAGTTTAATGAGAAGTCTAGGTACGCTGAGGATATGGGGCTGAGTAAGGAGAGCCTAGCTTTAAGGTTTGAGAAGGGGTTGACCCCCAAGATAATGGAGAAGCTACCAGTGGGAGTCCTTACAGATGTTAAGGAAGTTTATGAGAGAACTGGGAGGGCTGAGAGGTTGGTGGAGATGACCAGGGAGAGGGGAGCTGAGAAGAGAAAGGCTAAGAGCGAGGGTGGTGGTCAATCCAACTATAAGAAGGGTAACCACACTTAGACGAGAGCATATTCATCGGGCTCAGGGTTTAGTGCTGGGGCTTCATACGGGCGAGGCCGTGGTAGTAGTGGTGGTAGTTGGGGTATGACCTGTTACAACTGTGGCGGTGTAGGCTACAAGAGACATGAGTGCACCAGTGCGGTGAGTGGGGGTTTCCAAAGGTCGGGACAGGGGAACTTTTCACAGGGTCCTGCACAGAGTTATGCGAGTAACAGACCGGCTGGGTCATGGAACAACAGGGGAGGTCAGAACAACAACGGTGGGGGCAACCGCAATGGCGGTAATTATTATCAAAAACCAGCTACGAACACCAACAACAACCAGGGGTCGGGTGCTAAACCGGCTACTTCAGCTAGTACTGTCCAGGGAGGTGGGCAGAAGACCAGTGGCAAGCTGTTTATGATGGATAAGAAAGTAGCTGAGGATGATGCTCACGTTATCACCGGTACATTTCTTGTTAATGGTGTTTATACCTTTGTTTTGTTTGATTTGGGGGCATCACAGTCATTTGTATCTTCGAGTCATGTTAAAATGTTGGGTTTGAGAGAGTATGAGTCTGTAAGAGAGGAAAATTTTATATCTTCGGGTGAGTATGTATCGTGTGGGAGGTTGTATAGAGATGTATCCATGATAGTTGGGTAAGTTGATCTACCTGTAGACTTGCTAAAGTTTCCTTTAGACGGTTTTGAGATAATAGTCGGGATAGATTGGTTGGGAAAGTACAAAGCTAAGATAGATTATCATCAAAAGAAAGTTTCTCTGAGAGGTCCTAAGGGGATTAGTGTGTCTTATCGTGGGTTTGTTGTCAAACCCAAAGTTAAGTTGATTGCAGTTGTGACCTTAAAGTCTTATCTGAGGAACGGGAGCCCGTTGATTTTGTGCCATGTGAGGGATCACAGAGAGGAGAGTCCGACAGTTGAGCAGATACCAGTTGTGGGAGAGTTTCCAGATGTCTTTCCAGAGGAGATTCCGGGGTTGCCACCGAAGAGGGAGATAGATTTCAGTGTTGAGCTGAAACCGGGGACGGGGCCAATCTCTAAGACACTGTACCGGATGGGTCCTAAGGAGTTGGAGGAGCTAAGGAAGCAGTTAGATGATCTGATTGAGAGAGGATACATTAGACCTAGTGTATCACTGTGGAGAGCACCAGTTCTGTTTGTGAAAAAGAAAGATGGGAGCCTGAGGTTGTGCATAGATTACAGGGAGCTGAACAGAGTGACAGTGAAGAACAAGTATCCTTTGCCAAGGATAGATGACCTATTTGATCCGTTGAGTGGTGCAACAGTCTTTTCTAAGATTGATTTGAGGTCGGGGTACCATCAGGTGAAGATTAAAGAGGAGAACATACCAAAGACATCTTTCACGTCGAGGTATGGCCATTATGAGTATGTGGTGATGCCGTTTGGATTATCTAATACACCAGCTGTGTTTATGGATTTGATGAACAGAGTCTTCAGTCAGTTTTTGGACAAGTTTGTGGTGGTTTTCATAGATGACATCTTAGTCGTTTCTAAGACTAAGGAGGACCATCTGAGGATTGTGTTGCAGACCTTGAAGGAGCATGAGTTGTATGCAAAGTTGTCCAAGTGTGAGTTCTGGTTGGAGAAAGTTACTTTTCTGGGGCATGTGATTTCTAAAGAAGGGGTAGATGTGGATCCTGCAAAGATTGAGGCAGTTACCAAGTGGGAAGCACCGAAGAATGTAGCTGAGATCTGGAGTTTCTTGGGCTTAGCTGGGTATTATCGACGGTTCATGAAAGATTTCTCCAAGATTGCTAGACCTATGAGAACTTTAATGAGGAAAGAGAACAGGTTTCGTTGGGATGAGAGTTGTGAGACGGCGTTCCAAACATTAAAAGAGCGTTTGACCACAGCTCCAATCTTAACATTGCCTGAAGGGAGTGAGAACTTTGAGGTATATACGGATGCTTCAAAGAATGGGTTGGGTTGTGTGTTGATGCAGAATGGTAAAGTGATTGCCTATGCTTCTAGGCAATTGAAGCCTTATGAGGAGAATTATCCTACACATGATCTGGAGTTGGGTGCAGTTGTGTTTGCTCTAAAGATTTGGAGACATTACCTATATGGGGCGACCTTTAAGGTATTTTCAGATCACAAGAGTCTCAAGTACATCTTCACTCAAAAGGAGTTGAACATGAGACAGAGGAGGTGGATGGAGTTGATTGGCGATTATGACATGGATATTATCTACCATAAAGGGACAGCCAATGTGGTTGCAGATGCTTTGAGTAGGAAGAGTGTGCATTCTTTGTGCACAGCCATATCTTTGATGAGATTGAGAGATGAGGTTGGGAAGTTCGGGATACATATGATACAGAAAGGGGATGCCATGGGAGGTTTGACAGTGCAGCCTGATCTTTATGATGATATTCGCGGTAAACAGGTGTTGGATCCCAAGATAGTAGAGTGGAGAGCTGGAGTAGAGAAAGGGACAATGTCTAGATTCTCTATTCATACAGATGGTAGTCTGAGGTTTGATGGGAGGTGGTGTGTCCCTAATGATGAGGAGCTGAAAAAGATGATCATGACAGAGGCTCATTACACACCATATTCGGTACATCCAGGTGGTGACAAGCTATACAAGGATTTTAAGAAGACTTTCTGATGGCCTGGGATGAAGAAAGAAACAGCTGGGTTTGTGGCCCGTTGTTTGACATGTCAGAGAGTAAAACGAGAACAACGACGAGCACAAGGTAATATTCAGTCTCTTGAGGTACCTAAGTGGAAGTGGGAGTCCATTTCTATGGATTTCATCGTGGTTTTACCGAAGAGTCAACAGGGAAACAACATGATATGGGTTATAGTGGATCGACTGACCAAGTCAGCTCATTTTGTGCCAATGAAAATACATGGACTAAGGCACAATTAGCCATGGCTTATCGGAAGAATGTGCTGAGATTGCATGGGGTGCCTAAAGATATAGTATCTGAAAGAGATTCGAGATTTATCTCGTGGTTTTGGAAAGAGTTGCAGGAGTCTTTGGGAACTACGTTGAAGATGAGTACAACATTTCATCCTGCGACAGATGGTCAGACAGAGAGGAAAATCAAGACTCTAGAGGATATGTTACGAGCTTGTGTGATGGATTTTGGTGGTAGCTGGGACAGAGGTTAGATTTGATTGAGTTTTCTTACAACAACAGCTATTACACCAGCATTGGTATGGCGTCATTTGAGGCTTTATATGGGAGGAGATGTAGGAGTCCGATTTATTGAGACGATAGTGCTGAGGCAGTGGTTTTAGGACCAGAGATGGTACATGAGATGGTAGAGCAGATTAAGCTGATCAGAGAGAGGATGAGAGCGGCCCAGGACCGACAAAAGAGTTATGCAGATATATATCGGCGGGATATAGAGTTTCAGGTTAGGGACGAGGTTCTTTTGAAAGTGTCTCTTATGCGTGAGGTCATCAGCTTTGGTAAGAAAGGCAAGCTGAGCCAGAAGTTCATAGGACCATACGAGATTTTTGACCGTGTTGGAGAGGTTGCTTATCGGTTGGCTTTACCGTATGCTTTAGATAGGGTACATAATGTGTTTCATGTGTCTCAGCTGCGGAAGTATGTTAGCGACCCGTCAAATGTGTTAGAGGTGGAGAACATAGAGCTGGATAAGTCCTTGTCCTATCTTGAGGTGCCTAAACAGATCCTTGACCGGAAGGTTAAGAAGACTAGACATGGTGAGACAGTCTTGCTTAAGATTCTTTGTTCTAATCATGAGGTTGAGGAAGCTACATGGGAGGCGGAGGAGGCCATGAGAGAGCGCTACCCGTTTCTTTTTTATCAGGTATGTATGGTTACGGGGACGTAACCTTGTTTCTTTTGGGGGGGGGGGGGGGGGGGTAGGAGATGGTCGCGAAGAGTTTTTGCATCTTTTTGTGTTGATTTTGAGATAGTTACTAGTTGTTTGAGTCGGGTTGAGTTTGGTTTGGTAAGTATGTGTTGGAGTTTTATGTTGAGTTTTTTTTTTGGTTGTTGTGTTAGGAGTGTGTTAGTGTGTTTTTATTTTGTGGTGGTTTGAACTTCGGGGACGAAGTTCTTTTTAAGGAGGGAAGACTGTAATACTACGGTTTTATGAGTCTCTGGGTACTCTATCGAGTGGGGCTTACTTTGTCGAGTAAATATGTTTTAATTTACGAAACAGTAGTCTGCCTGTAGGGTACTCGATCGAGTAGCCTTGGCACTCGATCGAGTAAGTGTCACTCGATTGAGTATGTTACTTACTTGATCGAGTAAGTCGGTTATCGGGTAATGTTTGACGGGTTTTGTTAATAATGCGGGATTAATATATAAAATACTCCGTTATCTTTTCTAAACACTTTTTACAAACCTAATTCACAAAAATAGAGATTGCAACTACGTTGTTTGATTCATCCGCATTCTTGGCAAATCCCAGAATTATAGGAGTCGGTTTCAATTGTTCTTGATATAATTGTGACCCTTGTGTCAAGGGTAAGTCCTACATACCGTTTTTGTAGCGTTTGGTTGAGGTTGGTTAAACCCTAATTTTGGGATTGGGGGTTTTTATGAATATGTTGTATTAGTAGTGATTGTATGATTATGTGTATAGGAGGAGGGTTCGTAGAAGAGAGATTTTGAGATAGCTGCTAGATCGTCTGCTTTTGTGTTTGCATTCCAGGTAGGGTTTCCCTACTCGGTATTAATTACATGTTGTGGTTGGTGATTTTGTGATGATTGTAGTTAAAGTATAATGTTGGTATTGTGACGGTTGTTGAATATTATCATTGTTGTTGTGTATCTGTCTGTGATCTTCGGGGCGCGTCCCTGGCTGAGTGGAGTCACTTGCGGGAGTGCCTTCACGCCCTTGATTCGCCTTCTGTGGAACTCGCCACAGAAGGGATGTGCACATTAATGAACATGGATTTATCGCTCGATGAAGATGAGCGGGGATTTGGTGGGTACGGCTGCGGTCCCCCACTGGCGGTGTGGAGTACCTGTTACGATTGGTACTCTGGTAGGGCTACACACTTTAGTGTGTAGTCAGTTATGAGGAGATTGATTATGTAGTTTGGGGTTTGATGTAACGATTGAGCTGTTTGACTTCTGTCTTTTGTGATTTATGTCTGTAATTAGTACTGACCCCGTTTATTGTTTTAAAAACTGTGGTGATCCATTCGGGGATGGTGAGCAGTTATTGAGCAGGTTTAATTTGAGGCATTTGGGCTAGCTGGGATGAGTCACGACGAGCAGTTTAGAGTCTTCCGCTTTCATACTTTAGTTGTTTGAGACATTTGGTTTTTGAGAACATGTATCGTACTTTTAACAGTTTTGGTTTTGGATATGTAACCTCTTTAAACCGTATTGCTATTTAAATTATGTTTCTTTATCGTCATTTGATTATCATTGCCTCGGGTAACCGAGATGGTGACGTTTCTATACCTGAGTGGTCCTGGTAAGGCACTTGGAGTATGGGGGTGTCACAAAAATGGCGCAAAGCACATAAATAAGAAGGACAAGAGGTTATATCTAATGGGTTGCGAGAAAATAAACTAAAGTGCAAAGCAAAGAAAACTTACTAGACGAGCTACCCTCCCCCCAAGCTATAAGTATGTATACGGGGGACTTTCATTCATCAATAATTCAAGAAAAGGGCCAAAAATTGAAAGTTTGATGAAGGAATGATGTTTGCAAGTGATTTGGCAATTTTTTTTTTCCGGAAAAAGTTGCGTCCCCGATCGGAGTTGGCCAAGTTTAGGCGGATTTTGACTTTTCTCCGTTATTCTTAATTCCGTCCCGTTTTTAAAAGTTACGATCCGGAACGGGGTTTCTGGCATGGGGAAGCGTGCATAACCTCATCGATACTCATTTTCTTCATTTTTCACCTACAGACCACAAAAATAAACACCGTCAAGTCTAGTAATTTTATTTATATTTCTACGAAAACATTAAATTGCAGAAAATGAAAAACAAAAATAAATAAAAGCTTGGGTTGCCTCCCAAGAAGCGCAAATTTAAAGTCTTGCTAGACTTCTATTTTTCGAGCGTTGCGATCTTCGTCATCCTAAAAAAATAAGTCAAAGCCCTTAGAAGTCGATCATATTCCTGTGCATGGTCAATACAAAAGCATATATACGTAATTGATAAGATTAACGCATAAAAGATCAAAGGATAAAGATGAAAAATCTTATCAAAATGCGTAGGAGAGGCTTCAAAAACAACCACCGTATTACTCCACTCGTCAGCAAGAGATGGAGCGTCATGCTTAAGACCATGAAATAAATCGTTAGTGCATAAATTATCATCATATATGTTTAGATACCCAATATCTGCTGAGACTCCAACGGACTACAACATGTTTTGGAATCGCAGCGTTTGATCGACAGTTTGTGTACAACTTTACGTCGGAAAACTTAAAACGATTTCGAAAATAAAACATTTCAAAATTTTTCAAAAGTGCCTGGAGTGTTTATGCACGACGACGGGGTCTCAATGACACTAACTAGAGTCAAAACCGATACCGGACCAAAAACCGATTCAAAAATTCAAATCCCGACTCCAACAACGAGTCAAACCGAGTCAACCACAAAAAACAAACCATTTCAAACCTTCTATACTAATATTTCCCGGATTTATGAATGGTCAAGTATCAAACATGTGACTACAAATCCTAGGATAGAACAAATCATGATTGCACTTGTGTGAAAGTGACAGGACAACTCGAAGACCCGCGACGTGGCTCGCGCCTCTTTGAGCAGCCCAGGTGGCCACGTCGCTCAAAACTCACACAACCACTCATTTTCCTATAAATACCCCTTAAATGCCCCCATTTGAGAACTTACGCGAGTGTCCGCCCCCACTTTTCTCGCTTAAAATTCTCGACTCGACTTCTTAAGTCACAATCCGACGCGTATTTACGACCTACCGATCGTAAATACAAGCCTTACACATTGTTTGGTACCGTCATCGTGCATTAAATCACTTGACCGACCATTTCGACCACTACACCGTCACTAATCTTAATTAAACACTCTTTTTACTTACCAAAACGGTTTTAAACCGAGTCTTTTACGACCAAACGAGTTGTTACACTTACGTCGGTTTCTCGCCATAACCAAACATGTAAGTATGAGGGTGTACAAATCCTTCTTTTATCATGTCTTTGCTTGTTTTATGACCATAACATGCTAAAACATGCATAACACGATCCAAAACATAGGATAGACGAGCCAAAACTGAGTTTTGGCCTGAGGCAGAAGCCCCTTATTCTGCACAGAGGCCCGCGCCTCATTGGGGTGCCCAGGTCAGAACTCAACCGTGTTTGTTCTCGTCCTTCCTCATTAATCTATTTTCATATTTGTAATCGATTTTTACCATTTCGAATGTTTTCAAACCCTTTTATTTATTTTTACAAATTTTAACCATAAAACATTTTTCACCCTTGGTTCTTAATACCATGACGGTTTAATCCGTGTTCCGGTGATAATATTTGGTTAATAACATTTAAAAGGTATTTTAAAGCCTTTTATTTCATTTCTTTACATTTTAAGAGGTATTTTAAAGCCTTTCATCATTTCTTTACATTTTCAAAATAAACATATTAGTCACCAACACAAAGTCATTCTTGGTTCCACACACCATGCCGAATTTTAACTCGGGTACGATGATGAGTATCGACTAATTATATTCAAATGAACTTAAAACAATTAGTTCATGATCATTCTCAAAACTATCCATGTCAAGTCGAACCCGACACCGAATATCATCAAAATAATGATGATTATTCGAGTCTCGTTCCTCAAATCAACCAATACGATCTAAACGACCCTTTCAAAAAAAAACGGGTTTAAATACCCATTTTTCAACACATTTCATAAATGGTTTTCAAATGGTCTGAGCACCGCATATAACCGTTGACTGACCCGCGCCTAAACAGGCCTTTTCTTTCTTATTTTCAAAACCAGGGGAGACCCCTTGCACCGCCAACAGGCTCGCGCCTCATGTGGCCGCTTGGTGCAGGGTCTGTTCCCTTTCCAGCATTAGTCTAGGACGATCCCGACTCCGGCCAACCCGGATATAGGACGGATCAGATGACTATTTGCTCATTCAAAAATCACATTTGCAAAATGCCTTACTAAGACAAATGGATCGCGTTATGCACCATAAACCTAATACGGTAAATGGATGTTTAACTTCCGTCTTGCATGCAAATCAACCATAAATCCAACTCGACATCTTATACTTGATACTTGGATTAATCAACTGACTTCGAAAGCTCTCATATGTTAGGTTTAAATTATTGGATGCGCATTCATGCATTTAAACCGTTTTATCAACTTTTGCATTCAACCAACCAAGATCGATCAGTAGAGGCCGCTACCGCGGGCGGGATTTGGTGTCTGATTAAAGGGCTTCCCAATACGTACCTTCACCTCTTACTCAGAAACTTTGGATAGTGGGCGCCCTTATCCAGGGCGTACGAGAGTCATTCTAGAGATAGGATGCTAAAGAGGGACGATTCCTTATCTTTAGTACCTATGTCAAACCCAGCTTTGTGCTTCGTTTGATCGAGGTATAAAGTGGATTCGAACGGGTTCCAAGCATCCCACAAATTATTGGTGGCAACTCCGAACAACTCTAATCGTTTCGAGACCCTTACCGAGACGAAACCGACCGATCTAAAACGATACGGTCGAAAGCATTTTTACGCCGCCGAGCGTGGCTTTCAAAAGACCGTTGCACGTCCGCAGATCGACCGGGCTTGCAGGTGGGTCGATGTCCACAATATGGTCTCAAATTGTTGGCACGAAGAATCAAGAAGGTGGGTCTCCTTGAAAATGGTCGGTTCTTCACACTTATCCTCGATGGGCTCATCGCGAAGTCCTATATCAAACACAATTGGGTCAACTACGTCCTCCGTGAAAGGATTCTCAAAGGTTTATAAAGGTTCAGGTGTGACCTCATCCGTGTCATTAAAATCGGGCCCAACAATATCCATGTCATGGGTGTCATCTACTACAAGGTCAATGTCATTAACATGAGTCTCTAAGTGGTCAATTGGAGTGATGTTAAGGGGAATTTAAAGTGAAAAATTATGACCATCACCATCATCTTCCAATAATTCTAAATTAATAGGGGCAAAAGACTCACATTGGGAAGGTGGATGAGCATAAGTATTGGCCAATTTCTCACTTTCTTCATGCATTTATTCAAGTATTTGTTAGCTATGAGCCAGAATTGCATAAACTTTCTCTTCAAAACCCGGCGACAAAGTTTGTTGGCGTGCTACTTTCTGACATTGGTCGGCCATGAACCTTAGGAAAACCTAAAGCTCCTCTGCACTCTTGTAGTAAAGACTCCCACAACTCATGTAAAGAACCAAATCACGGGACTCGGAATCCATTCCTTCAAGTACAACCTGACCTAATTCATATTCATTGTAAATGAATCCAAAGTAAGTAATACGATTAACGTATTTGTCAAATTGGGATAAATAATCATGAAAGGGTTGGTGTTGTTTTTGTAGGAAAGGAAATACACCCATTGGATGAATATGAGGATCCCCTTGAGAGAGTTTTACCACCTGAAAAAGACACTAAAACTACAAGAAAACCGTGAGAAAGATCCCAAGGAACAAGTGCTCCCCGGGATAAAATAAAACAAGATAAAAATCAACAACTCATAACAAACAAAACCGTCTCCCCGACAACGGCGCCAAAATTTGATAGGCTATCTCACAACTATGCAAAAATAAACACCCTAGACACAAATTAATGTAGTACATAGGGGTCGAATCCACAGAGAGACGGGAGTTGTAAATTAGTTGTTATGGGGTGAACTTTATCAAGGTCGGTTATCATATGATTGGTTGGTTGGATAATTGAGGAAAACAGTAATGATAAAGAAATAGTCTAGGGAGGTCGGATCACACATGCAAATTATGTAAATGCTTAAATTAAATATAGGAGTTGATGAATCGTTAATGGTTTAGGCTTACAGACACCCATCTCTCGATATTAGTGTCAACCATAAACCGGGTCCTAGAGAAAATCTCGTTTATGACTAGGTCGTCCTACTACACATGCTTAGTCTAATCCGATTTTGTGCCTCTCGACTTATAGAACGAATTAACAAACTTAATCAATGAATAAGGCCTTTAAACAAAGATTAACTTGGTGGTGCAAACATGTGATAAAAACAATTAGACAATATTATAACATCCTAGTTTATCATGTTACAAATACTTTTTATGCATGGCTCCCTTCATTCCCTATACAAGGTAGACTACTCTAGCATAATGTAAATGTAAACTAAACTAATGACAATTGAAATGATAAATATAATGAAAATAGGAATAGAATTACCTTGAATGGAAATGGAAATGGAATTGAAGAACAATACAAATATAAATAACTTGAATATAACTTGAAATGGAAATTATAATATAAATTGAAATGCTTAAAGAAAATTGTTTATAGTAAATCTAATATAAACTAAACTAAGAACTAAACTAAGAACATGAAAGTAGTGTAGAAAATACTAAGAAAAACGGTGTGTAAAAGTGTATAAAGGTGTGTTGATCAACACCCTTTATATAAGAATAAGGGAGTAAAATTTGCAAAGGAATCCAAAATGGCATCCTAAGCACACTCTTAACTTTCCTTCAATTCTTGAGTAATTGCCAAGGGGATCCAATGTGAGCCATTAATCCCATCTTTAAGAACCCGGTAAATTGCACAATTAGCATCCAAAGAGCATCCTAAGATGAGCATCCAAGGCATTCTCCCATCTTCTCTACTTCGGCTTTAACACTTGATTTTATACTTGAGCTCATTTCTTCATATTTCTACTAACATAAGTTAGTGTCATTTTTCCTTGGACCAACACTCCTTATAAATTGTCATGCCATCATCAAGCTTGCCTCTACTTAGCCTTACATATTCTGATGTTCGCTAAAATGACGGGAAAAAGCTTCTGATCGCTTAAATTCCTACAAAATATAACAAATACGAGCAATACAACTAGAATGCAATATTAGCTCACAAAAACACTAAATAAAGCACAATAGTCAAATAAATCGAGCTAAAATAGGGTATTAAAGTATATATAAAATGGACACATCAACGCTCAATCAAACACATTTATAATATAAACAAACAACTAGTAAGTGGTTAAGTCAAGGTCAATCAACGGGACGGTGTGCTTTAGGTTCTAAGTCTATCTATTTCAAGTTGTGTGCTTGTCAAAATTGATAGGTTGGGTTTTTAGCTAAACTAATGAATTCAAACAACAAAAACAAAGATGTAAACAATTAAAGGAAAGCACTAGGGTCTCATGGATTCATAGGGGTAATCAAAGGGAAATCTACACATGCGAGTCTAGTTTTGGTTAAGGTTGTGATTGGATTAGGCCGGGGCTCTTGATCTTACGGACCCACCTAGGTTGAGTCGGGTTAGCTCTCGCGTACACCCGGTCTCCCTACCAACATCATTCAATGTTTAGCTACTCCTAAGGCTCTCGGTCTTATAGGAGAAGTTTAATAGATATAAATTCATTCAAGGTTGTCAAACAAGCATTTCATCAAACATAACATGTGCACTAGTTGAAACCACAACTTTTAATCAATTATAACTCATTAAAAATGGATCTACCCTTTAATCTTCCCCCTAATCCCCCATTAACCCTAGCAAGGTCACTACTCACTAATTATAACAAGAAGGATGCTAACATCAACAATAACATTTAATCTAAACTAGGCATGATGATTAAGACAAGAGATTAGCAAAGGAATAAAGGGAAATAGAAGTACACCAACTTAATATGTAAAAATGAACATGAACAAAGATGGATCCTTGCATAAAGATGAAAACTTTTCACTTAGTCTTCAGATACATACCCGAGAAATCCAAATGTAAACTATTGTAGAGTAAATTGAAAGAACAATTATTGAAAGATTAAGGTGCTTTATGGAAAGATTAAATCTAAATTTACTTCTAATATAGAGTGTCACATCCCGACCCAATACTAGGGTCGGGAGCGGTCATTCACGGTACCTTGCCATGCTGTGTACATGGCCCACAGATCAACATGAGTTTTTTCCATTGCATTTTGTCATCACTCATGCGAATCCCGGGAACCTTCCCAGGAGGTCAGCCATCCTAAGACTACTCACAGCCAAGCACGCCTAACCGTGGAGTTGTTTTGCATTGATAAACAAAAAAACAAGTGATCTTTGTTGATATGAGTAGTACTTTCAATCCCTTTAAGCACTAGTCAGATTTTAAGCCTATCAATGGACCTCTTCAAGGGGGTACCCCACTCGAATAACGTATTCGGTTCAGTGGAGTATTACATAGAGAGAGATATAAGCTAAGGAGGCTTGCCCCCAAATGATTACAAAGTGGGGTATTTATAGGGGTTACAAGATTGGGGTTAAGTGGGGAGCTAAGAAAAAATGCGGAATGGCGAAGTACAGTTGACTCGAGCGAGTTAAGTTGTGTCCTGAGCGAGTCCAGAGCATATGCACAACTCTGAATTGGAACTCGGGCGACTTGAGCTCTGTCTCAAGCGAGTTGAGCTCTGAATCGAGCGAGTTGGCACTAAGCTCGGCTAGTAGAGATCGGATCGTAAAATGGGCGTCCTTTGCTCATCCAGACTCCAAATCGAGTGAGTCAAAAGCCTATTCCACTTGATGTTTTAATGTCGTTCCAACTATCATAGCTTTAGAGCCAAAACAACACTTCTTTGTATGGTTTTGAGTGATTTTATCTAGTAATGGCTCCCTTGTTGTCATTGTTGCCCCATAACTCGTCGAGGTTAGCATCCAAATCATCCTAAATCTTGATTTGTTGATCTAAGGGTCCTTGGCCTTGGCCTCCTCTTCATTATTGATCATTAAAGTCATCAATTTAGTTCCTAAATGCTCCTTAAATCCGCGATTTCCGCCACTTTTTGCTTCCTTTCCTATAAATGGCATAAAATCTTATAGAATAACATATAGGAAGCTAAAGACTATAGAAATGATCCTAATTAGCACAAATAATATGCAAATTGAGGTTTTTTAAGGGGTTAAAAGTGCGTAAATAATGACCACATTAAATCCCCCAAACCGAACCTTTACTCGTTCCGAGTAAAGAGGTGATTAACGCTAAGACCTTTATTTACACTAATCCTAATAGCATATCCGATACGAGACAACTAAAGGATCTTGCTCCGCCCCTTCAACACACAACAGGACATTTATAAGGTAAAATGCCTTCTTGCAAGGCAAGTGAAGTCTTGTCAAAATGGCGATATATCCAAGAATTAAGCACACAAACAAGTAATAGAATGAATCTACAAAAGAATAGCCACTCTCCTTATCTAAGTGGGGAAATCAACTAAGAGAGAATAAATATAAGGGCACATACTCCGTCATAGATACTAGTTCTACAAAACATTAAGTGCAAAAGGATAGAAGTAAATCACTTCCAAATGGTGTCAAGCTAGGCTACATCCTTCCACAATTACAAAATGCTTCATCAAGAGCGGGTACTTATGGTGTTAGAGGACACTAGAGGATCGCAAAAATTCCTCTCTTGCCTAGACAAAAGGAAGGTTCGTCCTCTCTCCACCATGCAACAAAAGATATGACCGTCAATGGATTAGGGAATCAAATTATTGAGTTTCACTTTGGTATTTGGCTTTGGGATCCCCCCCCCCCCCCCCCACACCATTTGTAGT
The DNA here is from genome assembly GCF_048544455.1 of Silene latifolia. Lineage (NCBI taxonomy): Eukaryota > Viridiplantae > Streptophyta > Magnoliopsida > Caryophyllales > Caryophyllaceae > Silene > Silene latifolia. The sequence goes on along the minus strand of NC_133527.1, from coordinate 53,919,434 downwards.
GTCTGAACATTAAGCACATTTTTTATAATTGGCATTTGACAGTTGGCAATGATCTTTTGGCAAAGGAATGCGGCGGCGACCAACGATATGCAAGTCCTCACCAAAGTGACATTGAGAGCGACCCCATATGTAATAAGGGTACTTCAAAAAAGCATAGAAGTTTCATTTTTACTCCTAAGCCCAGGACAAGGATTACTTTGACAAAATTGCAAATTTTGGCTTTGATTTGACACTTGAACTCAAATTGACGATTATAAGTGCCCATTCCCTTTGATTAACAAAATAATGCTGGTACAAGTGGAAGAACGGTTGCATGGCTTCAAAGGTCACCTTGGAATAAACGGTTGCCAAAGAATTATCACACCACAAGGCTTCAAAGGTCATTCGTGTTCATCGGGATTGGGTTCTCACCCGAAACGAATCCACCTCCCGTCATGTAGTCACCACCCGAACCGGAGGCACCATTGGGATCAAGACCGCTAAAAATAGAGGGCGTGCTTCTATACCAAGTAACATCATGCCCATCTCCATGAGTAGCCGGAGTTGGGAAGGTGGGGTTGCTAAAGTAGTCGTTTCGGAGTTTTATGACTCCATAAATGATGGTTCCAGCTTCATTAACATACCCCCCATCCAGGGCAAGGTAGTAGGAAGGGTGAAGACTGGATGGATGCCTTTATCCCCGTCTCATATAATAGTCATACATGGGGAAGTAACCAATGGATTGGTAAACGTAAATCTGATCCAACCTCTTTTGCATCTCTAGCCGTTCACTAGCGGTCGTTTGAATTCCCAAGTTCACGTTGTTCATGAACTCGACTAGTGAGTCAGGACAAGTGAATTGTTGTGGTGGAGGTTGTTGTTGACTAGATGACCCCTCCCCTTGATGGTAGGACCAAGGTGGAGGTTGTTGGACGAGCCCGGTTTGGAAGAAAGTAGGGGGCAAGTTGTAATGCATTGCCGTTTGGGTGGGTTGTTAGCGGTCACGGCCATAGACAATGGGTGGACCTTGCGAAGAATTAAAATTCTCCACCTCCGCTTCAATCTCAAGTAAGTAGTGCTCTAGACCCGACATTATCTTCATTTTGGGTGCATTTGGGAGTGGCACCGAGTTCTTGACAATCCCATAACCTGTATTTGTCAATAATGAAGGTAGTCAACCGAGTTCCTCATAATCCCTTTGAGGGTGTGTTTAATGTAGTCCTTTGAGAGAGTAGTGTCCCCGATGATGTAGTTGACCATTTTTAAATTTAAAGCTTGAATGACTCCCTTAGAAATTAGGGTGATGATGCCACCCGCGAAAATAGGTGTCAATTGACCCGGAGAGTTACTCAATTTATGTAACTGAATGGGCCATGTAATGTGCAATACACATTTGGAACGGTTTCTGGTTTCGGTAAAGGTAGGAGCCCAATATATCTAGCTCCTCTATCCAAACGTTATGTGGTTCATCCCTAGTATTGGATATTGGGGAAAAGGGATGTTTTGCATGTTGTGAGTCCTTGTTCATTTTTCCCCGAAGATCGTTGATTGTTCGTGAGTCCTTGTTCATTTTTATCTTGCGTCAGTAAGTCACTAGTCTTGTACCTTTGTCAGTTTGTCTTTTTAGGGTTTTACCCTAGTACTGGAAATTGGGGAAAAGGGATGTTTTGCATGTTGTGATTGGATTATTGTGATTATTGTTATGTGGAGAATTTGTAGAAGAGCAATTCTAGCTTCCTTGTTGACTCGTAATCGGATGTGTGTTAAGGTAGGGTTTCCCTACTCACTTGATTGCGTAATTGATTTAAGGTGTGATGTTGTGATTTAATTGGTATGATTAGTATTGTTGTTTATTGTATTCTGGAGTATTAGAGTTGTGGTGGATTGACTATGATTGTAAGGTGCGTCCTCAGCTGAGTGGAGTCACTTGTGGTAGTGGCTTCACGCCCTTGATTTGCCCCATGTGGAACCCGCCACAAGAGGAGATGTGCACATTAAGGAACATGGGTTATTGCTCGTTGAGATGAGCGGGGCTTAGGTGGGCAAGGCTGTGTTCCCCCACTAGCGGTGTGGATTATATGTCGCGACAGTAATCTGGAAGGACTACACACTTGAGTGTGTAGTCGGTTATGTGATATGATTGAGAATGGAGAATAGTTGTTATCAATATTGGTATATTTTGCTTATCTTAATTATGCAGTGAACTAACCCCGTTGTTGTTTTGTAAATCTGTTGTGATCCATTCGGGGATGGTGAGCAGATTGTGACAGGTGATGGTTGTCTTTAGCTACGGGGACGAGATGGGATGTCATCACTTCGAATATAGCTTCCGCTGTTACGAGTTTAGCTGTTTTGGTTTCAGTAGTATTGAGATTCATATACATTTCTTTTGGTTTTGTTTTGAGGCAATGTAAACGTTTAACTTTATACCTTAATAAATGTTTTGGAATGGTTACTTTTGATATACTAGCCTCGGGCAACCGAAATGATAACAGCCTCTCATTCTAGGGTGGTCCTTGGTAAGGCACCTTGGTATGTGAGGGTGTTCAAGTCCGTTCCTTCATCACGTGCCATTAAGACCCTCTTTGTCAATTTTCGCTCGATTTCGCCACTGTGACTCGAGGTGCCATTTTGGAACTGAGTAATAGGCTTAAATTTACTTACGGGGCCTTACTTACAAGTGCATTAAATGTTTTGACCTCAAAAGTGCTCTGTTTCTTCATCCTATGCCATAATGACCCTCTTTGATAATTTACGCCCGATTTCGCCATTGTGACTCGGACATCATTTTGGAACTGAGTAATAGGCTTAAAATTAGACTTTTACGGGGTCATATTGATGAATACAACACATATTTGACCTTATATGTGGTCCGTTTCTTCATCATATGCCTTAATTATTTGACAATTATCGCTCTATTTCGCCACTGTGACTTGGAATGCCATTTTAGGACTACGTAGTAGGCTTAAAATTTGACTATTACGGGACCTCGTTGACGAGTGCATCAAATTTTTTGATCTCATATGTGGTATGTTTCTTCATCATATGCCATAATGACCCTCTTTGACAATTTTCGCTCGATTTTGCCACTGTGACTCAGGCCGCCATTTTGGGACTGAGTAATAGGCTTAAATTTGGACCTTTACGGGGCTTTATTAACAAGTGCATCAAATGTTTTGACCTCCAAAGTGGTCCGTTCCTTCATCATATGCCATAATGTGATGAAATGTGCGGGTGATTACATAAGTGACGGCAACGCCAAAAAAGTAATGAAGGTTTAACCTTTTGATTAAACAATGTAGCGACGCGTTCCAGTTATAATATATCCTAACCCGTACTGTAATAATTAGGAACACAAATTCTTATTCGTGACAGACATTTTTCGTCACAAGCTTGTAACTTCTCACAAATCGTAAATGAGAGGACAAGTAAGAGAGGAAGTGGGAAAGTGCTTATGAGATTTCACAAGCTTGTGACACTTACAAGTGAGATTTATTGATTTATTGAATTAGAAAACTATTTTGGTTTCTTAAATTTGTATTGCTGCAACAGAGAAGCTACAAATATTCCTTCTGTCTTGTTATGTCGGTGACAAGCCAATAGTAGTGTCTCCATGTATAAACATTGGAAGAACATACAAGGAATATTAGTTGGTCCAATGTCTTCCTTACGTTGCATTCATGTATGTGAGCATCACTTAGTATTGTTTGGGTACTCTTTTAAATTTGCAATGATTCCCACCTTCCTTATATACTACTCGTGCTCTTTTTGTTTACAACTCAATACCGTATTCTGCAAAAGACGTTTAGTTGGCATATGAACACTGAATTCATGTAGGAATTGTCACTTACCTAAGGGGGCTTTAGATAAGTAACTTTCTCCATAATAATAGAACTTAAATCTCATAGGAAGTTTCATTTCCCATTATTTAAGTAACCAAACAAGTGGTAATAATGGAGTTAAAGGAGTAACCAAACACGTCTTTAGCTCTGTTGTTTAAGCCATTAAATTGCGACTTGGGTCGTAAAGTCTTAGAATCACCCAGTATAGCTTTATTACGTTCAGTCCGATTTAGTTCAATTTAGCTCCTTTCAGGGCCTAACTCATTCAAAGGATTTGTCGTGGTACTAAACAAATTCATTACTGCAATGTGATTCAACGATTTTCTAAAGTGATTTTTCTTCCTTGCATTTCAATTTGTTTACTATTTGCTTCATTTAAGCCTCGTTTCTGGGGAAAACTTCTATTTAGTGGGTACGTAGGGGTTACTAAGAACTAAGAACTTTCATTTCCGCTGGCATTTTTTGTGCGAGAACTATGTTTTGAATAACGTACTTTTTTTTGCTTCACCGACATAAGAGGAGAAACTAAGTTGGCCTATAAGACATTATTATGGATCAAGTCAGACCATGTTTTCTTAGAAACCCTAAATCTATAGACTTAGAAAAAAGCTATTTCAAGACAGTGACACAAAATTTTGTAACACGTCGAGGTGACGCAATGTTTTTCTCTTAATATTCTTTTCTCTTAATAAACACATTTGAAATCCCCCCCCCCCCCTTCCAATTTCCAAATCTTTATTTCACCTTGCTAAATTGAAAATAAGACATTTTAAATTAATTTTTTATTGTCAAATACTCTCTAGTTAGTCCAAAGTGGAACAACTATAAGGAGTAAAACACATAATTGAAAGAAAGCACGAGTATGAGTATTAAAAAACACATTAATTGAGTCCAACCGCTAAGTGTTTGTAGTGGCTTGACTCTCCCGTCACAGCCATGCGGACATGCGGTGTAATGGCAATGAGATGATGCGGTTTCATCATGCTCACAACATTTTGTTCTACTCCTTTTCTCAACACAAAGGTCAAAGGGCACCTATCATTTTTTGTGTCGACTTAAATAGTGAAAGTCATTTTTTAGGGAGTACTTGCTACATCAATGCAGTTTAAATACATTTAACTCTTTATTTATGTCCTAGATATAATGTATGTATCCTCTATTATTGGTTGTCACTGGTCGAGACTCGCGTCCAGCGTAATATATGGAGTATTTAATTCATTTTTATTATCCTTTTTTTTCTAAAATTTTATTTTACACTAATTGTCCTCTTTCTAGACTTGGTATGTTAAATAGATATACTACCATTATTAATCTATTACCCCTAATCTTGTAATTAATCCCTCTGTGTCTCGGTCATTTGTTATCTATTTATTTCGCCATAAAGATCAAGTTAATGATAAATTAAGAAATTCTCTCGCGTGTCTACTTCCTATATCACACACCCATTATTTGTGTAAATATTGCAAAAAGTATAAATAGATAGCAAATGAGTGATACACCCCCAAAACGGAAATAGATAACAAATGATCGGGACGAAGGAGTATCATTTCCTCAATCCAGATTATATTGTCATCATTCTTCTTAACTAAAGAGGTAGTGTAGAATTAAAATTACAGTTATTTGGTATCATACGAGTAAGATTAACAACTGCGTGGCACATTCATTAGCATATTTAATTATCTCCTAGGATTGTTGGTAAGGCAATCTGGTTGGATAATAAAAGTAGAATAATGGAAACAAAATTAGGAATTTGGTATAATTTAGTATGAAAGACTGTCATAAAATGAAATCGGAAAAAAACTATTAAAATCAAAACAGGTTCCTTTTTTTTTCTTTTGTCATGTGTCATGTGGTTCAAACCTTCGAAAAGAAATGATAAGAGGTAAGAGAATGCATTATAGTATGGAGAGTTTATTTGTTTCTGGAGTATGTCTGGTAAAACGTTTTATAATAAAATACTGTAAAACCATTTTATACAAATTTCGATCTTTATCATGAAAAAACAGTGGTAGGTGGGGGTATTTTAGTGAGATCATTTAGATAAAATATCATTTGATTTTACACAATAATATTAGTATAAAATTGTTTTGTAAGAATAATTGTTGTTTCAAAGTGCATTAAGAATTCTCAACTTTTTTTTTTCTTAGTTTCTTTTTCTTATTACCCATTTATTTCTTCATTACCCTTTAATTTCTTCATATATCACTTTTTGGAGGGTCCACGTAAGCGGCTTATGTCTGTTGTAGAGTTATGATAAGGGCTAAGTCGTGCGTGATACCTCATGTACGAACAACTTTAGACCATCCCTAAGCAAGATCATGAGGGAGGTCATGACCTTGTTGGGTCATGATAATCAGGGATTAAGAGCAAAATTAGGGTGACTTAATGTAAGAAGAGGTCATCCCATGATTTTCACTAGAGCTTCTTGACCCTGTTGGTGACCCAATAAGTGGCACCCTCTGGTTGACTGGTGAGAAAAAAAGAAAAAAAATGGACGAACACTTCAAGCAAGGCCTGCAATCTTGCAGCAGTGCAGCGTGCAACACTGTTCCTTTCTGCATTTTTGCCAAAACTAAAACTTAATAAATAAAATTAGAATTATATACTAAAGCAAGATTAAATAAAATACGAGCATATTTTTTTGAGCCACTTTTTAATTTACTTATACAATAAACTCAATTATGACATATTTTGCACAACAATATTTTTATATGTATTTAACATACTTAAAAATACCCAAATAAATTATAACTAGATTCAAATTTGCATATATACGGTTTTAAATACCTCAGTTCGACGTATGTGGTGATTGAACTTTGAAGGTGTTGATCTGGGTAGGATGGCGGAGGGTAGTGATGGGAACGAAGAAGATGAAGGGTGGGTAGATGGAAGGAGATGATAGTTTATCATTTAACTATGGTGAATAGGAGGAAAGGGGAAGATTTGGGAATAGATGGGAGGGGAATACTTAATTAATTAGGGAAATTAGGGGCAATAATGATTTGGGAGAGATTGATCTAGCTATCTGGTTAACATAGAGATTGGAAGGTAAATTAGGGAAATACAAAAATTGCAGAGAGACGGTCTCTCAATAGCGTTATTGAGAGACCTCTCACATTATGAGGTGATGGACCCACTAAATTTCTTTTTTCTCTATTATGTCTCCCACTAAATTATTGGGAGATGGTCTCTCATGAGACAAAGAGAAGGAGAGACTTACGGTTATTTTTTGTATTTTTTTCCTTTTTTCTAAATTTTACTTTTAATTTAAATATTGTGTACTAATTATAGCTTATATTTCCTCAAACAAAAATTATAACATAATAATTTTTAGTATTTTACAATGTAAATTTATAAAATTTAAAAAGTAGGAGAGAGGTTTTGGTGGGATAGATAATGTGAGAAATGATTGGAAATGTTGGAAAGTGAAAAATGGTTGGGTTGGTAACCTAGGTCGTGACCTTCTGCTTGGGAGGGTAAACGTGAGTCAAGATTAATAAGGTGATGAGATTAAGAGTAAAAATGGGTCGCGACCTAATTAGCAAGACTCTTACTTGGGAATGGTCTTAATATCAATCCATTATTTTTCCTTTGAAAACATTGATCAACCCTTCATTTTATTTTATTTTTTGGTTCATGCTTCAATGTACTTTTGCCAAGGGATCAAACATGATATCAACAAACCCAAATTCACTATTGATATCAAAGATTAACTATCAACAAATTCACTATTAATATATTAAAGATTAACTATCAATTATCTATGAACACTTAAATTAAGGGGGCGTTTGGTTCGGGAAAGGGTAAGAGAATGAAATTAAGAAAGGGAAAGAAGGGGTAAGGAATGAAATGACACCAAATTAAACTTATTGTTTGGTTGTCTTATAAAAGGGAATGTCATTCATCCCTTCAACCACCACACACTTTATCTCCACCATCAACAACCACCATACCTTTCCAAGGTAACCTCCTATCATCCATCCTAACTGCCCTCCCCTGCCGGCGACACAACCTCCGTCGTCCGCACCTTACCTGACTCACGCCATAAACAATCTTTCCCACTCAACCACCACTCCCAAGCCATAAAAACACTCACCCACCACCGAAATCCCCTCCCCCACCCTTGAAAACACCAGATTTGGTGTTTCTAGGGGTGGAGGAGGGGATTTCGATGGTGAGGGGTTGTTTTTATTGTCGTCGGAGTGATAGTTAAGGGGGGTGTTGATTCGAGTATTAGGCACCGATAATGGTGGTCTGGAGGTGTCGCAGTGCAGTGGTGGTCGACGTATGTAGCAGCTAGTAGCGGTTCTTATTGGCGTTGGTTGTAGTACATATTATGGTGGTAAGGTCGTGGTGATGTCTTGGGTCGGCGACGGGCGGCGGAAGAGGCGACCACTACTCGCAAGTATTGATGGTGTCGTGGACTCGTGGTGGTCAGTGATGGTGGTGGACTGGTGAGTGGATTTGTGATAATGGTGGTGACTGGTGAGTAAGTAAGGGAGGGAATGAAATCTCATTCACTTGGGGGGTGAGGGGTAAGGAGTTGGAAGGTTTTGAGGTAAAGTGAGGGTATCTCATACCCTTTGTTTTTGTCAAACAAACAACCACAAAGAGAATCATCAACTTTAATTCCCTTACCCTTTTCTGAATACCCCCAACCAAACGCCCCCTAAATGATAAAAAGATTCTAGCTTATTAATTAGAGGTCTTGAGGTTAGGTCCTGGGTATACAACAATATTAAAACTTATGAGGGAATGCTTTACACCCTAATTAATGGTCCTATCTGATTAGAATCCGAGTAAAACTAGATGACATACAAAATAACACAAACTAACTGTTGATTTTAGTATTGACTAGTTTTCTTGCCCGTGCGTTGCACGGATATTAAAATAATGTGTGATAAATTTCACAATAAAATGGAATATAGACATATAGTACATCGTTCATGTCTAAGATTTTATGTATGCCGCATGACCAACAAATAATTCCCCTTAACATAATATTGACATAAGAATAAAAAAGTGTTTGATTAATAAAATACTTTATTTTTTAGGAAAATAAAACCAATATGAATTATAGATATATATGATACTTAGACTGATAGTTTTTTAGAATTTGTTCATTAATACCTGTTTGTTTTTCAATTGGTCAAGGAAAACAATAATATCTATTTTGCATAATCAACTCAATGATGCAACAAATCTCCTTCTTTAGAATAACAACCATAATTTAATCATTGTTGGGCTAAATGGTAGTTACGTAAAAACATTTACAGGTAGTTAAATGTTATATCTCCCGGTCAAACTATAGACGTACCTTTGAATGTGAACCAAATTCCAACGCAATACTACATGGTTGGGGCTGCTTATGACACCCCCTATAACAATAGTCTTGCCCGCACCTTCTCATTTGAAACAAAATACTTCACGCAGAACCCTATTTTTTTCCCTATTCATACACATGATCTAAAACAATCTCATCCCTTGAAAGATCGATCCTTGTCTTCGAAACTTCTCTCAAATTTATCCAACCAAGTGACAAACTAAACCCCCCACTTCTAGAAAAATCCATAATCCAATGGAATCTAACCCTTGCTCTCGACAATGTTGTTAGAATTAAGATTTTACTTTAATTTGGATTGATGGGGTCAAGATTAAGTTTATCAGTATGATCATTTGAGGTTTCTTGTTATTATTCATGTTACCTATATGTTTTAAGGTAAGCGATATTTTGCTGATAAATAACCTTATTTATTATCACTATCCTCGTTAAACTCATCACTCTCTACAAATGCACCCTCCCTCCACCCCACTAATTTAACCGCAAAATAAAACATCAGCCAGTGTAATTAGTTCTTACTACTTGAAACAACCTCCAATCCACTACCACTATAACTACCTTTCTGCTACGTTTTACATCTAAGAAGTCATAAATCTCATTCACCTCCATGAAACACCAATATTTACTCCAGATGATGTGGATCCTCGTCTCCCTTATCGAAGACAATTTATTTCTCCTTCAACAAAGAAACGTTTAAGAAGCAATCTTCCCTCTTATCTCTCTCCTTTTCCCTTCCTAGTCTTTTTCTCGTCCCCTCCCCTACCTCCATTCCAGATACTCAAACAAAGTGTTTGGATACTATGTTTGTAAACTGAATAAGTTTGAATATTATATATATATATACACGAACTTTGCTATTTATTTCATTTTGCATAAATAAATCTAACTACCTCCATCTCATTTTTATTGTCCTTTTTTTCTTCAAATTTTATTATCTCATAATTATTATCCCCTTTCTAGATCTAGTAAGGAAAAACTTTAGTCAACCAACTCGTCGCAATCAACCTCATTCCCACTCGAAACAACCTTTAGCCCACTACTCGTCAATTTGTTTTTTTTTTTTTTGGGCAATCACTTGTCAATTGTGGACTAACGTCAATACGAATCTGTATATTGACATCACAGAGATGAAAAGAATAGTTTAATCTCTAGGTGATTTAGGCAAAAGTTTCTTTAAGCGAAAAGCATTCTATAGCATATAAGGCATAATGTAATATAACTATGCTGATAGTGTTATGTGTGAAAGATAGAACGTAAGCTATATTAGTATTAGAGCTTTGTTAATAGTTTTATATGTGTATAAAGTTACATTAGTATTTTACTTATTTTGGTTTTTTCACTCCCTAATAATTTATAGGGATGTTCTACAATTTACCTTCGAGTTTTTCGATTTTTTATATTGTATCCCTACATTTTTGAAATATATGGTGTACCCCTAAATTTCTTACTTATTTGTTAATCATGGCCTCTTTCAAATCTCCATTATCTTTATCACTATCAAACAATCGTACTTTAACCTTTTATTTTAAGTCATTAATGATATATCACCATCCTTTATGAGAAGGATTACAAATCACATTTAATAAGCACAAACTAATATTAAAAATTTTCGTAATGAAAAATGAAATGATAATGGAGATTTGATGACTTTTATTTAAATTCGTATACTATTTGTTGATGGGTAATTCGGCGAACTAATAAGTATGAGTAGGTTATCGAGTAATTGGAATGGTAAATAGACGATTTAATAGATAAATTAAGAAACTAAGTTAGGAAAACAATAAATAAGTAATGATATAAACTAATGTATAGAGTTTAGGGGCATACTATATAATTTCAAAAAATTAGGGGTACAACATAGAAAATCCCTAATTTATAAATGGTGAATAATATGCAGGATAGTAAGCAATGAATTACGTTACAAAGTATGAAAATGATCATTGCGTATATAGTTAATGTAGATATAAGGATATAGTAGTAAGTATTGTGTGAGAGTCGTTTACTCGTTTTTAAGAGAATCCATTTGTGTAAAATTTACTCTTTTGTTGATAGCAACATCCTAATGACTTCTATATACTCAAAACTGAAAGACTGAAAACTACTCCCTCCGTCCCAAAATATAAAGTAAGGGTAAACTAGAGACAAAGAGAGTAATATTAGCCACAACATTATAACACTAAAAAGAAGAAAACATGCAAAATAACTTTTTCACAGCTAATAACACATTTGCATGTTACTGTATTGATTCTTTGCGCATGTTGATCATATAGAATTATGAATTCTTACTTAGTCAATTGTGTGCATCGTTACGAAACAAAATCAAGTGTATATAATTAGAGAACGAAAAAAGTAAGAAGAAAAAAAAAAACATAATTGCGGAGTAACCATGGTTTTGATACACATAATAAAGAACACAAAGAACTATATATGCACACTCGTAATCTGAAGGACATAAGCCTATTTGTAGTGTTCTAGAGAAATGTAAACCTCCAAATTATATTCAAATTCATATGTAACTCAAATCAACATGGCAATGCATCGTCTGAATCCTACTACATAGGTCCCGGCCTCTTTCTTATGACTTCTAAAATTTGTCAAAGTTGAATAGAAAAATAGTACGTATTGAACGAATAACCGAATTAGGAAGTCACCTCAAAATATAACAAACCACCATAAAATTAGTATAGTCATTGTCATACATCCTTGGAGTTATACATGATATAATTGTCGCATTAGATAAAATAAACTCAATTGAACAAATTAAATTAATATTAATATGGCAATATACATGCCATTGTCATATCATGTTACCTTGAAAATAGCTTAAAGAAGCTTGTAATAAGCTTTCTATCGTCATCTCAACTTCCCTGTACATAATATAAGTAGTTCATTAATCTTGTTGGCAAATAAAATTGTTGGTGAAACAAAAAATTTATACAATATATGGGCAACCTTCGGAATCCTTCAACCCTTCGCGAGGTTTACGACAAGGTGACCCACTGTCGCCATATCTCTTTATTCTGTGTGCTGAGGTGTTGTCTAGAATGATGCGCAGAGCGGTCGAGATGGGCAGTTTACACGGGATTAGAGTAGCGAATGATGCCCCACCAGTCTCGCATTTACTCTTCGCTGATGATAGTATATTCTTTACGCGTGCAAGAATAGAGGAAGCTGATGTTATTAATTCCATATTGCGGCGTTACGAGGATGCATCCGGACAGTTGGTTAGCCTCTCTAAAACTACGGTCTCTTTTAGTAAGGGAATTCCTCTACAAAAGCGGAGTAATTTGGCTACACGGTTGGGGATTGTGGAGGTGCAGGAACAGGAAAGATACTTGGGTCTGCCGACGGTGGTGGGTAAGTCAAAGAAAGTCCTAACGGATATTTTAAGAGATAAGCTGAGCAAGAGACTGAGTGGATGGCGCGGGAAAATCTTGTCTAGGGCTGGTAAGGAGGTGCTTATAAAGGCTGTGGTCAATTCTCTCCCTACCTATGTTATGAGTATTTTCAAAATTCCCGTAAACTTTTGTGATGAGCTTAAATCTTTAATATCGCGGTTTTGGTGGGGCTTTGAGGAAGGGAAAAAAGGCATTAGCTGGGTGGCGTGGAGTCGGCTATGTCAATCGAAATGTCGTGGGGGTATGGGGTTTCGTGATTTCTATCTCTTTAATATGGCGCTGCTAGGCAAGCAGGTGTGGCGGCTGTTGACTGAACCAGAGGGGCTTTGGGCACGGGTAATGAGAGCTAGATATTACCCGGATGGGGACATTATGACGGCGGAGCTGGGTAGTGCTCCAAGCTATACTTGGAGAGGTATTGTGGAAGCAAGGAGAGTGTTGGATGGTGGCTGGAGAGGAAAGTAGGGGACGGTTTGGGTATTCGGGTGTGGAGGGATGCGTGGCTTCCCGAGACTCAAACGGGGCGGGTGTTGAGCCCATTGGTCCCGGGGAAAGAGCTAATGACGGTAGCTGAGCTCCTGGAGAATGGTGGGGAGTGGAATGAGCCGCTGCTTGCCGAGATGTTTTTGCCTTTTGAGTGCGAGAGAATCAAGAGGATACGGGTCAGTAGCTCAAGACCGCCTGATGACTGGTTCTGGGTGGGGGAGAAAGATGGTGTTTTCACGGTGAAGTCCGCTTATCGACGTTTGGCTGGGGATAGGGAGGCGTTGGAGCTTGGGGGTGTGTCGGATTGGGGGAAGGAAAAATGGCTATGGAATAGGCTCTGGAAAATCCCGGTGTGGCTCCGAGTGAAGCTTTTCTTCTGGCAACTGTGCAGCGAGGCATTGGCAACAAGAGCGAACATTGCTACTCGAGTTCGAGGTGAGCCTGCTTTTTGTTCTTTATGTAATTCTTTCGTTGAGTCTAGTTTGCATTTATTTCGTGATTGTGCCATTGTTAAGCGGGTCTGGGAAGAAGTGGGTCTCGGTGAAGAGGAGAATGAGGGAGCTTGTGTGAGGGAATGGGTGGAAACTAGATGGAGAAGTTTAGGGGGTAGGGAACAAGCTTTGTTTATGGTGTATTGCTGGGCCTTGTGGGAACACCGAAATAAGGTGATTTTCGATGGGTGGGAGGTGGATCATTGGCGGGTGGTTAAACGTGCTTTGGATGTTATGGAGGAAACGGAAGGAGGGGGTTTCGTGGTGGATAATAAGGATAAGGCGAGGAGGAGGACCGTGAGGGATGTGGGGACGAGAGGATGGGAGCCACCCAAGGGCGGGGTTGTCAAGATTAACGTGGACGCGGGGGCTAAGGAAGGGGAAGGAGTGAGCTGGGGAGCGGTATGCCGAGACAGTTCGGGGAGTGTTTTGTGTGGTTTTGCGCAGGTTTAGGACCAGTACTGGAAGCCTCAAATTGCGGAAGCGGTAGCGGTGTTGGAAGGAATGAAGGAAGCTGTAAGACGGGGACATGAAGAGATCGTCATGGAGAGTGACTGCTTGGTGATCGTGGAAGCGCTCAGGAAGAAGGCCATCGGAAAAAATATGCTAGCTTTGGTGTTGTCGGATATTTTAAATTTGTGTAACTCTTTTATTTCTGTTGTTTGGTCTTTTACTAGTCGCGAGAACAATAGCGTAGCACATGCTTTAGCTCATTTATTTCCTAGATTAGCTGGTAGGTCGGTGTGGTTGGAGGAGCTACCACCGAGTGCAAACAATGCTGTTATTTTTTATTCTCGTTTAATGCAGTAGACCTCTGGGTCTTCCCTTCAAAAAAAAAAAAAAATTATACAATAAAACCGTTAATAATAACAACATCAACATATAAGTATAATATCTCATTAAAGTATTTCTGACGATCGAAGATTGAAAAATATATTGTACCTGCAAAACGATAATCTATGCAAGACTTTGTAAAAGGATTAACTTTTACTATATGAACCATGAGATTAATAAGCAAACATTGAAGAAAGAATATCAACAAGCAATAGTTATAATTAATACTAACAGAAGAAGGATAACACAAAGCAAAACAAAAAAAATCGAAGGATCAGGAAGCAAAGGGAAAAGAATTTCATGTTTGTGGTTTTGATTTGCTATGAACATGTATATATATGTACACAAAGAGTTTGAATCCTCTTCTAACTAAAATTAATCATTAAAGATTCTCTCTAACCTGATCTTTTTAAAAACAATTAATTAAAAGTATAGTAACAGTAAAGTTGATAGGATAGATTATAGACGTAATAGTCCTATGATTAGTAACACTCTTTAGATTAAAAGCTACCACGATTTTTATCAACAAACAATTTATTAATAAAACTCTATTCTAAAAATGAAATTCTATCTTAGTAACAAATTGGAATTTAATAGATAAAAATTACTTTAAAAATTATTTAGGTTTTCGACAATGTTGGAGACTCTATAATTGCTCGAAAAAAAAGCTTCCTTTAATAATCTACATATTATAAAAGGCGAGTATTTTAAAGACTTCTCATTGGTTGATAAATTTTTACATGTGGGTCCCTCCATATTTTCTATTCTATTTAATTACCCTCTCTCCTCAACCCAATTCTAATTTTTCTCCCTTATTCTTATTTTAATTACTTATGTTAAAACATAAGTTAAAATGTCATCATTTACATAAAATGTTGCAATTTACATACATTCAACGGATCTAACATGTCAAATATTTTTAATATAATTCTGATAAAATACGGTTGTATATTATCTGATATTCAAATCTAATATTATCGACTATTCGAATCTCCAAATATGACTATTTATATTGTCATGGTATTGAACACTTAATCACGCTCAATTATATATTCATGTATCTTATGATAACGCCTACTATTGCGACCCGTACATTTTTTTTTACGGGTATAAAACTAGTATAGATAGATAGATAGATATTGATTTATTCTCGATTCATTGACATGTAGTACCTGATTACGTCTTAATATGTACGGAGTAACTATAATAACACTCTCAAACACTTTAAAATCCGGTCATAATATGGTATTATGTCCATAATCAACGCAATATAATACCATGAACAAATAACTGTTATTCCTGTAAAAACATTATTTAGGAGTTGTTTGGTTGCCTCAGAAAAACACAGGAATTCCAAAATCCCATGAATTGGGATTTAAGGCTTTTGTTTGGTTACCCATTTCTTTTAAAAATGGAGGAATCTAGAGTTCCATAGGAACTCTAATTCCTACATCATGTAGGAAGTGGCTGACCAAGCCCCCCCTTGGTCATTCCCAATTCCTGTGTTTTTTAAAGTAATATTTTACTATTCTACCCCTATTAAAAACACAACCATTTAACTCTTCTATCAGCCGTCATCTTCTTCACACAAATTTTTTTTCCTCCCTGTTTAATTCATAAAATCTCTTTTGTGACGGCGATATCCGTCACAAGCTTGTGACGGATACTATTTGGAACATAGTTTTTTATAATTTATGCTACTTTAATTTATTTTTATTAGATTTTCTGATAATAAATGGGAACATCCGGACAATCATTTTTTTCATGTTGTTAAATCTTGTAAGCTAAGATCAAATTTTGTATGTCATATATATGAATTAAGGGTGAAGTAATAAATTTTAGCAAAAGGGTAAAATAGTATTTACAACAAAAAAATCATAGGAATTGAGTTATCCAACCAAACAACATACAAGAATTTATTTCATGGGAAGTGTCAATTCCTGGATGGCAACCAAACAAGTTTTGGGCATTTCCCATGAATTACATGTAGGAACTCAATTCATGTGAATTTCTACTTCCCACATGAAATAAATTCCCCAGTCCGGATCACCTGTCCCGCAATTTTGTCCCACTCCCTGTCCCATCCACAAAAAACTGACATGTGGCAAAAAAATAAAATAAAAAGAATACAAATCACGTGCATTCCTTTTCTTCTCCCTTCTCAGTTCTCACTCCCACATTAATAAGCATTGACGCTCTTCCTTTACCACTCCATCTTCTGTTTTCACTTTAAATCTGGAATATTGAAAACAGAACATTTCCAGATTTCAATATTCTGTTTTGACATTAATAAGCTCCTCATTCTCTTAACCAGCCTTATCTCCCTGCATCATAGCCCAAATAACCTTCATAATCCGATCAAGGGATCAACACTCCATCGTTCATCACTATTGCTCACCTTACATCATAAATCAAACACCACGCACGAACTTGGGATCGAAACCCGAGTATCGCTTAAGCAACAACAACGACAACTACCTTCTCTGTCTCCTCGCCTAATTCAGTTGTAGCCGCCCGTAATTTAACTCATTCATGGCTCGATTCCGGCCCCAAAATCAACCTCCTTTTTCGCACCAACCACTATGAGCGTCAGAAGCTCTTCTCGCTCACAATAATTACTGGTGCACCACCGCGACACCAGAATCATAACCGCTTCTACCCATCTCGTCCCCAACACCAAACTCGTACCGCACAACCACGTGCAATTATGTGAGACAACTGTCACACCACCACGACATCATCAAATTCATTGTCACTGCCAATCCACAGGCCGCCAATCATAAATTCACAAGTATTTCATATTATTTCAGAATTTGATTATTCTATTCCCAGTTTTTAATGTGAGAGTGAGAAGGGGTTGGGGGAAGAAGATACAGTGAAAGATGGGGGAATAAATGCACGTGACTCATTTTCTTTTTATTTTCTTTTTTGCCACATGTCAGTTTTTTGTGGATGGGACAGGGAGTGGGACAAAATTGCGGGACAGGTGATCCGGACTGTAAATTCCCCCATGAACCAAACGACCCCTTAGTAGAGTAATGTTTTTGGCTTCCTCCAACTTATTAATTGTCATTGATATGATTTTGCAAAGACTAAAAAGGAGAACAAAAGCTAGGTCCGACATTCTTCATCATCGTTTCATTCAACAACTCCACCATTACCATGCTTTATCACCTCTATTTTCGTACCAATCACCACCAAACTACATCCCCTGCTTCATGCTCCCGTCGCCAACATCAATAACAACAGCAGCTCAGCCCAGAATCACCAGCAACAATCTTCATCCACTTCACCATTAACCACCATTTTCACTCCCCTGGTCACCATCTCGAAAACCCGACTTCAAACACCCCTCAACAGCCACCATTTTCACTCCCCTTCACTCACTCACATCGTACATCTCCATTCACCATCTCCATGAGCATCCCCTAGTTTCTATCCTTGAACTCGGAATCGAGACCGAGTCAAGTGGAAACAATTGAAGCCGGCCGCCTCACCGGCTCCCAACCCGCAACAATTCTCAAGATGGCTCTCAGCCGGCCAACCGGCAGCCCATCTCCTCACCGGCTCTAAATCCTATTAATTCACCTCTTTTTTTCCAGGAGGTTCCCTGCCGGTCATCCACCGACGGCCGGTGGACCGGCTGTGCACCCTTCTTTGCGCGTGTTTAGACCTTTGCTTTCTTTTTTTTGTTTTGTTGTGTTGTTGTATCCCTTTTGTCATTGTTTTGAGTCTTAACTCTTAAGTGTCGTGTAATGTGTGTGTTAGGTGTCGTGCCCTATAGGCACGCATTAATACTTAATTAGGCACGCATTAAGTATTATCCACAGTAAAGATTTTTTAGTTACCTTAGTTATCTCTTATTTCTCTCTCCTAAATATTCTTTTATTATCTTCCTAATATTTATCTTCTTCCATCGTTCAATTTTTATTTTCTACAATACTGTTTACAAATCTAATAAAACTCAACTTTTCTTCTATTCCAAATCAATGATGAGGAATTCAATCAATTCTTCTGCAACGAAATCTCTTCATGAAAGGTATGTGGTCTTTTTCTCACATATTTGGTTGTTTTTTACTGTAAAATTTTGTTTTTATTTGTATTTATATCTTGATCAAAATATTGTATTGTCATAATTGAATTGTGCCATATTATTGTTAGATGACCTTTAATGGATGATGTTAACATGTATTTTGATTAATCATATTATCGTCACGATTAGCATGTATGTTGCGTTTCTATGCTTTATAATTAACAATTGATATCGTGAAATCGATAACACAGTTTAAAAGGATTGATAGTCTGATGAACGTAATTTAATCCAATCATTTTGGGCCAGATGCCTTATAAAACCGTGGACATGTGATTTCCATGCACAATTTCTCATTTGTTAACATGTATTTTGATTCACAAGTCTCTTTTGTAAGGGACATACTCAAGTAATATCCATGTGGGTAGATATGACAAAACAGATTGCTACTCCCTGTGCATTTTGTTTTTATCTTATCTATAAATTTGCGACGCCCGTTACAAATGAGAATTTTTGTTTGACAAATTATACTATTGTCACTGAAGAGAATGTGTGTTGCTTTTCATATATGGTTACCCACGCATGTATCCTTCCTTTATTGTATTGCTATTATTGTTACATGGTCTTGTATAATAAGATAAGTATGAAACTACCTGGTGCTCAAGCCACGGGTACTCGGGTAGTGTAGTCTAGGTAGTGTAGAATGAGGATGCAATTGGATTTAATATACTAATATTTTTCTATGATTTGTGTATGTAGGTCAAATATAATTAATTTGTTTGACTTGACCAATGAACCAGAAGATGAATTATGTGAGTCCATTAACAATGGAGAAGGAAATATTGATAGAAACTCTTTTGAACCCTTTGTTGGTCAATGTTTTCTAAGTGAAGAGGAGGCTTATTTGTTTTATGAGAATTTTGCTAGAAAAAGTGGGTTTTCAATTCGCAGAGGTCGGTTTGAAACTAAAAATGAAAAAATGGTTAGACGAGATTTTTTTTGTCATCGAGAAGGATTTCCGAGAGTGAAAATGGTGGAGCCTTCTAAGGAGCAGCGAAACAGACCATCAACTAGGTGTGGTTGTAACGCTCTCATGCGAATAACTCTTAAAAAGTCGTGTGACATTTTTCTTGAAGAGTGGCATGTTACCCAATTTAATTCACATCATAACCATCAACTTTTGTCACCTATTCAAGTGCGATTTCTTCCTTCTTATCGCTCCATATCTAAAGAAGATGAACAACAACTTCTGTTGTATAAAAATGCTGGTCTTTCAGTCAGGCAAATAATACGAGTGATGGAGCTTCAAAAAAATGTGAAATATGGAGATTTACCATTTTTTAAGAAAGATGTTCATAATTTTTTTAGCAGAAAGCGACAAGAGAATTTGGCCAATGACGCTATGGATCTTCTTGAATTTTGTAAGAGCGCTAAAATTGAGAACCCTAACTTTCAATTTGATTTTACTATTGACAATGAGAATAGGCTTGAGAATATATTTTGGTCGCCTTCTCACTGCTTTGATTTGTACCAAAAGTACGGAGATTCTACTGGGTTTGATACAACCTATAGGGTGAATTTATATGACATGATTTTTGGTATTTTTATTGGCATTGATAATCATGGGAGAACTATATTGTTTGGTTGTGCTCTTATGCGAAGAGAAACTCAGGCTACTTTTTGTTGGTTGATGAAGGTACACATGTTCTATAAATATACACTTTTTTACTATGTTGTAAAGTTATAATGTTATACTCCGTATATACTTCTCACGTATTCTGTGCTTGTTGTTAGACCTTTGTTACACTGATGAAGAAGCCGCCAATGACAATTATTACTGATCAGGATCCATGGATGTCAGAAGCAATCTCCATAGAAATGTCATCTACAAAACACGCTTATTGCATATGGCATATTACATCTAAATTTTCTTCTTGGTTTACGGCTCTTCTTAGAAATCGATATTCGGATTGGTGTTCTGAGTTTTATAGACTTTATAAATTGGACAATGTCGATGATTTCGAACAAGAGTGGCCTCTTCTGGTATCAAAGTTTGATTTACAAGAAAATAAGCATGTGCGTGGTTTATATAAGATCAGGCGAAATTGGGTGCCAGCTTACCTTCGTGATTATTTTTTTGGTGGTATGACCACAACAGGAAGATGTGAGAGTGTCAACAGTTTTGTTAAACGATTTACATCTTCACGGTCATGTTTGACTCAACTTATTAGCCAGGTAAATATTTGAAGCTTTTTATTATTCTACACTTTTAACGGTATTTCTTTTTATGTATGTTGATACATTTTTAACTGATTTCATATAAATTGGCACATGTGCAGATTGATCTAGCAGTTGAGGATATTGGGCAAACTCAACTACACCATACCATGTTGGATACATAAAGAGGATCTTCCTTGTGTACTTCATCTCCGTTGGAAGATCAAGTGTATAAAATCTTCACAGCATTTTCTTTCAAAAAGTTTCAAGAAGAGTTTGGAAGGGCTACACAATATACGGTATGTGAGGATGATCACACTCATGTTTTCATTGTTCAGCATTATAAAGAGCTACGTACACAAAAGCATAATGTTGTATGGAATTGCGACAATATTAGTTGCAGCTGTAAACTTTTTGACTTTTGGGGTATTCTTTGCCGGCATATATTGTCTGTGTTCATACATAAAGACTGTTTTGAAATACCAGTGAGATATTTACCCTTACGATGGTGTCGTGATGAGTTCCATACCAGGGTATTGGGTTCAGATAGTGAAGTATTGGGTTCTGAAATCATTAATTTGGGCGAGGATAATCACATTCGTAATCCTCCGGTTTCGAAAACTAAAGGTCGTCCGAAATTCAGGTGAGAAATAGGTGGAAAGGAAGCTGCACAAAAGCAATGTAGAAATTGTTCTTTTTGTAAAAAACTCGGACATAAAATCACAACTTGTCCGGAAAAGGAGAACATTCATGTAAATACTGCCCCGGATGTTGCTAAGAAGAGGAAAAAAGACTCCCAAACAAGAGAAGGCTTAAATCCCATTTTTTGTTTAAAGGAGTAGAATAAATTTAGAGACTTTATTGTATCCTTTGAAATTTTAATTTTGTATCTTCAAATTTATTTGAGCTGTTTAACATTGTTTTAAGTGATTATGACATTTATTGATTATGTTCATTATACTTTCACTGTTATTTTGGTGTCAATATATTCCAATTAATTGTTTATGTAATTGATTGATAAGAATAGTGGTGTGTAGAATTTAAAAAAAAAAAATCAAACATAAATTGCTTGAGAATGACGCAGGGAGGAATATTTAGGAGAGAGGGAGAGAAATATTAGGAAGATAATAAAAGAATATTTAGGAGAGAGAAATAAGAGATAATTAAGGTAACTAAAAAATCTTTACTGTGGATAATACTTAATGCGTGCCTAATTAAGTATTAATGCGTGCCTATAGGGCACGCGTTAGAAAAACCGTTATTAATATTATTATTAGTAGTAGTAGTATTATTAATAGATTAGTATAAAAGACACATTAGACAATTAGAATTAGACACTACATCATTTTTAGAATAGAGATTAGAGAATAGTTTTAGAATAGCTTACCTTATTTTTCCTCTCAAATATATTTGTAGAATCCTAAATATTGCTCTCTTAATTTTCCTCTTATTAAAGTTGTAATCTTTCCTTAATTATACTTTAATTACTCATCAAATTAGTGTAGATCTAGTTCTAGCCTTAGTAATTTTGGGTTGTATTTGAAGAATTGAAGAATCCTTCCATATTTCAATCCAAATTATTGTCTTAGTTGGTATAATTCTCATCTTTTATCTACAATTATTTCATTAGTTTACATTCATGTTCTTTACTTATTGTTTTCATTCAAAGTTTCCATCTTTATCCATTTTACAATGTTTACTTGCATATTGTTAGAATTTGTTGGTAATTTCTCACCCATGAACATGTGTGAGTAGTCTCATCTAAGGTTTAGGGGGAATTGGGGGATTATGTGGTTTCTACTCTAATGCATATGAAGTGTTTGTAGAAATGCCTCAATGAAAATCGGGACATTTCCTTAACATGTTTGGCTTACCTTGGTGCATTGTGCTATTGGATGGTCTCAGGAGTGTTTATCGATGAGTTTTAATGGAAGTTAGAACATCTCTTTGATGCATTCGGTCCGTCTTGGTGCCCATGCTATTGGGTAGTCTTTATGCTTTGTTTGTAGGAAGTTCATCTTAAGAAACCCTTGACCACTACCGTCCCCATCCCTTGTTAGACCTCATTTCTTCTTTTAATTAGCCTTGTGAACCAGAAAACCTTAGCTTAAATATCAATCTTTCACATTTTATTATATTTATCTCGCTTTAGTTTATCTTAGTTGATTAGTCAAACTCCAAATCACTTTTTATTAGACTAAACTCGAACTATAACATATTAAGTGTATACCCACTCCATCCTCGTGTTCGGCCCCGACTAAATACTACTTTTAATTGGGTTTATAAATTTTTTTTGGTACCGGAAGTGACGGCAAAAACCGGTCATCACTGGTACCGTCATCTCATTCTCTTTTTGATAATCAGAATACAGAATCAACAAGATTGAACAAGAGCATGAAAGATCACAAGAGGCTATCTAAAAGAGTATCCCCAAGAAATCATCAAAATTAAGAAGACCCAATGACTCAATTAGTATTAATCTAATCATCTAATTATTATATCAATTAATTTTATAAAAAATCAAGGAAAACCGTGATCCTGTCTACTTTCATAAATAATCCCTTGTTCCATTCTCCTGATAAAATCTTCACATCTCCTATTCAATTCCTCTGCGTCTTCTTCATCATCTTGCTCCTCGTCGTTGTGATAATTAATATAATCAATCTTATAATCATCATTAACATCATGTTCATCTTTATCTTCAAATTCTTCGACAACCAACTTTTCAATTATTGGTGTAACAAAATGTGCATGACTGCTAGTACTCTTCTCTTCTGATAATGATCCCTTACTGATAATGATCCCTTACTGATAATTTCATCATCAGAGTTATTCTCTTTCGTCGTTGTTGCCGTTGCTGTTGATGGGCTTTTGACAAAGAATTACCGAAATGCTATTACAGAGAAGAAACATATGGTTTCTACCAATGCTGAATTTCAAATCTGATAGAGTTGAGCCACTCAAATCGAACCATGACAATATCATAATGTAAAAGCTCAGGAAAACTATTGGAAATGAGAAAAATAGAACAAATAATAAGTATGGAGATTTGGATTTTTTCATTAAATTGCTAATGTTTATAAATTGGGTGATATGCAATTCCTCCATTCTTAGTATATATCTTCAATTCAAAATACAATTATATGATGTGTAAGTGGAAAAATATAAGAGAGGTATGAAAATGATGAAAAACAATGAAAACTATGTTATATATATATATATATATATATGTATATATATATATATATATATATATATATATATATATATATATATATATATATATATATATATATATATATATATATATATAGAGAGTAAGGATCAAGTGAGTCCACCCAAAAGCATTGAGTCCCTAAGTCCTATTTGGAGCCATTAAAAAGATGGGATGAAGGGTTGAGATTGAAAAGGAAAAACAAGGGATTAGTGCAAAAAGTAGGGGATAAATGCTAATTAAACGCCTCCTCTCACTACCATCACTAATCAACCCTTAATTTCACTATATAACCTTTCTTTTTCCACTCACTTCTCCCTCCTATCACACAAATATCATCCCTCCATCTCTCTAAAAACCAAAAAAATCCAAAAAACCAAAACATTCAAAAAACCAAAAAAAAAAACTCCCCCCTCTCATCCTCACCAGTCACCACCACCGACCACCACACCCTACTACCCCGACCTGTCAGCCACCACCACCACGAAATTCAAAAAACCCAAAAAAAATTCCAGATCTGATTACCACCCTCCCGACTACCACCTGACCACCACCACCATTCTTCCTCACGCACACCATCCCGACCTCCACCACGAATCTACCATGACCATCAACAGGAGCACCACCACAACCACACCCACATCGCCTTCTTCAACCGCCACTGTCATTCTCGCCTCCCACCACCGTCATTCCCACCACCGCAACCACCAAGCCACCACCCTTTTTTTTTTTCAGATCTGCCTACACAACCACCATGTACCGCCCGACGCCACCACAACAACACAACTTTTCACTCCTCTCCTTCTCCGTCGACCAACAAATCGTTCCTCAACAACCCCCCACCACCGTCGACCTCCAACCACCACTGCCACCTGCTATTGTCGCCCTCAGTAAGCCGCCACAACCGCCCCACAACAACCCCACCACCGTAAAATGGTTGTTCTGAGGGTTGTTTTTCAGATCTTAATATTAATGGGTTTTTGAATTTTTTGTTTAAAGCTGTTTTATTTTTTTAAAAAGAATGGTGGTGGGTTTTTGATTTTTAAAAAGAATGGTGGTGGGCATGACTCTTTAATTGCACACTGTGTTTTCTAAGTACCAAAGTCAACATTAATATTAGTGTTGTACTTCCAGATCTGAATTTAGAAGGACGGTGGCTTTTTTTTTCAATTCGATTTCATTTTTTTTATTCAAATAGGTGGGTCTTGGCCTGTTGTTGTCGATGATGTTGTTGTTGTTACCTTTTTTTTTTTTTTTTCATTTGTTATTGTGGTTGGTTAAATTTTACTTACATACCTCATTTTTTTTTTAGATCTATAAAGTTATCGTGTGGTGGTTTCAGATCTATTTGTATTTTTGTGTTCTATCGGTTTGTTTTATATTTTTGTTTTGTTATATTTTTTTTTTCAGATTTACACTTATATTTCCTCACATTTACACTCGTATTTATTTAAATTCACACTTTTATTTCCTCACATTTACACTTGTATTTATTTAAATTTACACTTGTCTTTCCTCACATTTACACTCGTATTTATTTAAATTTACACTTTTATTTCCTCACATTTACACTCATATTTATTTACATTTACACTCATATTTCTTTACATTTACAGTCATATTTCTTTACATTTACACTCGTATTTCTTTACATTTACACTCATATTTCTTTACATTTACACTTGTATATCTGTACATTTACACTCGTTAAAATTATATAGATTTGCACTCATATTTTGTGTGGATATGAGTTGGTGGTGGAGGACGACGGTTGTGGTGTTTTTTGGTAGTTGGACTAAAGTTTTACTCGTAAAGGACAAGAGTTACACTTATAAAGGACCAAAGTCACACTCAAAGGACCAAAATTACACTCTTAAACGTACAAATTTACACTTAAAATACTACATTTACACTCGGAAAACATCAAATTTACACTTGTAAAATGTTAAAATTATATAAATTCAAAATTTCCGTCACCAAAAATCAAATTTACACTCTTAAAATGTTACATTTACACTCGTAAAACCTCACATTTACACTTGTAAAATGTTAAAATTATATAAATTCAAAATTTCCGTCACAAAAAAACAAATTTACACTCTTAAAATGTTACATTCACACTCGTAAAACATCACATTTACACTTGTAAAATGTTAAAATTATATAAATTCAAAATTTCCGTCACAAAAAATCAAATTTGCACTTTTAAAATGTTACATTTACACTCGTAAAACATCACATTTACACTTGTAAAATGTTAAAATTATATAAATTCAAAATTTCCGTCACAAAAAAACAAATTTACACTCTTAAAATGTTACATTTACACTAGTAAAACATCACATTTACACTTGTAAAACGTTAAAATTATATAAATTCAAAATTTCCGTCACAAAAAATCAAATTTACACTCTTAAAATGTTACATTTACACTCGTAAAACCTCACATTTACACTTGTAAAATGTTAAAATTATATAAATTCAAAATTTTCGTTACAAAAAATCAAATTTACACTCTAAAAATGTTACATTTACACTCGTAAAACTTCACATTTACACTTGTAAAGTGTTAAAATTATATAAATTCAAAATTTCCGTCACAAAAAAAAAATTTTACACTCTTAAAATGTTACATTTACACTCGTAAAACATCACATTTACACTTGTAAAATGTTAAAATTATATAAATTCAAAATTTTCGTCACATTTACACTTGTAAAACTCATACAACATTACATTTACACTTCTGAAATCTAAAACTCAAAACTGATTAATTAGGGGCTAGAGAGAGAAAGAAAAATTAATTAGTGTATAGAAATTTGATTAGTGGTAATTTTTTTTGGTAATTTTCAATCTCAACCACCCATCTCAATCCAACCATCCACATTTTTTTCCTTTTCTTTTTAATAGCCTTTAACCAAATGCATCTCAACCATTCATTGAGTCCATCCAATGGCCCTTAGAGGGACTTATGGACTCAATTTGAGAGGAGGACTCATTAGATCTTACCTCTATATATATATATATATGTATATATGTATATATGTATATATATGTATATATGTATATATATATATATATATATATATATATATATATATATATATATATATATAGAGAGAGAGAGAGAGAGAGAGAGAGATTGGATTTGGTGTTTTTGGTTCTAATGGTGAGTTGTGAGTTGGGTGAATCTCAGCCATTAGTTTAAATTAGAGATGAGTGGCCAAGATTAATCTTAGTTGTCATATAAAAGCATTGTTATTTAGTTTATTTTCTTTTTTTTTTCTTTTTCTCTCTCTCTTTTCTTTCCCTCATTTACTCTCTAACTGTTTCTCTCTCTAATTAATATTCCACATTACTGCAAACCGTTTATATAATCATCACAACTGCAAAGCGTTCCTCTATCTGCTATTATTATTGTGTTATTCTTCTTCAACTGTTCGTCTCCTTCGCTTTTTTCTCCCGTTTTCTCTTCGCCGTTCATCATCTTCCTTCCTATTGAAGGTAATTTCATGTCATTTTCCTCTTTTATTTTGTTAGTTTGTTTTATTTCATGCTTTTGTATGCTTTTTTATTCGTTTTTCAGTGTAATTATCGCTAGGTTTACTTAATCGAGTACTTTAATGTCGTTATTGCGTTTATGCAGTTTTTTCATTGTAATATTATTTTGCATTTTTGAGTTTCGATTTTTTTCTGAACCGATTTGCATGTTCTTAGTCGTTTCTGCAGTTTTCTATAGTTTTGAAGTGATTCGCATGTTCTATGTGACGCGTTGTGTTGAGAACTTTACTATTGTTCTCTCTGAGACTTTAGTTTTTGTGTTACTTCATTTGTTATTCTATCGCTTAGTTTGTTGTCAAGTTATTTGTCATGTTTTAATTGTTTAATGTGTTTTTCTAGGGTTTTTGTGTTTGTTCGTGTTGTCTTCACTTTTCAAGTATTTGTTATTCCATTTGTTATCTTGGTCCTATGGTGTCATTGCGGCGCTACTCTTCTTTGTCATTGTAGTGTTTTTCCTGTGTTTAATTTTCTGTTATTCTTTTCATGTTATTCTGCTGTTATTCTAGTGGTTTTGTTTGTTTGTAGGTTTCAGCATCACTAATGGACTTAGTTTGTGAGGGATGGCAATAAATATAGTGAATGAAGATAAATTGTTATTTGCTAGAGAGTTCGCTACTGAAAAGAAAAAAAAAATTGGGATGGTTATTGGACGATAAGGCTGATAAGTGCTTTGAAGTTAATGTACGAGTTCGTCGTCGTAATCAATCAATGTCGGCAGTTTTAAATAGCCAGGACCTAATGGAAAGAGTTTTCGATTATGTAGAGACTACTTTGGACAAGAGCAATATGTCTCTTGTTTGTAAGAAATGGTCACAAATGTTCCTATTTCATAAAAGTGCGCCCGGTGTTCACGCCGAATATATGAAAGTTCTAATAACAAGTCACAGTCAAGGTTTTAAGATTTTGTCAAGGGGCTCGACAGTAGTTTCCAAACGATGCAAGTGCTATATGCTTGCAAGTGAGCCATCAAAGGCGGTGTTGCATGCTTGCCAGTATATATACGATCATGACAAGATCCTTGATGCACCTGTATCTGAACGGATCAGTCTAATTCACGAGTACTTTGACGCACTCGGGGACTTTCCTTCGCTTATGATCTTGCTCACCAATTTGTATTATAAGTCGTCGATGTTGTTGACGTTGGTGACTTTTTATGTTATGTCCTGTATTTTCGGAAGTACATTTTGGTTCTTTCTGGGAAAGAATGTATTTTGGGTTTTATGTAATTCGAAACCGTTTCTGGCTGTAATTTAGTACGCTATTTTGTTTTTATGAAGGCTTATGTAGGCCGAATGTAATTTTGAAACTGTGTTTGACTCTTTATTCAAAGAGGCTTTTCTTTTGATTCTCTTTCGTGTTTTTGTTTACACATCCATCATGTTCTTTTTGTGTTTTCGCTACTGTTATTTGTTTTACTAATTGTTAGTGTTGTTATTTATTCTCGTTACGGTACTCTCATTTCGCGCGTCATTATTAAAAAGTCTAGTGAATACCTATTTATCATTGAAAGTGATCCTTATCTTTATTTTCTGGATAGTAAAGCAGAAAATGAAGTTAAGAATCAAATCCACCGCTTCATCAAAGTCTACTCAACCGTCATCATCAAATTCTCCGGGTCCGTCTCCATCCAAATCCCGTGTCACATCTCCATCAAAGAGCACTGCTTCTCAGAGAAGGAGTACTCGTAGTCAAGAAATATGTACAACCGAACCACCCACGAAAAAAATCAAACGAAAGGCCGAGACCCAACTTGCGAAGTTGTCGTCTAGTCCACCCAAGACTAGTAGTAAGTTGGCCGGCAAAGTTAAGCATGAGAAGGGAATTGTGGTAAGTAGCAACCAACCTCAGCCTGGAGTTGCTGCAGGAAATATCCCACTGTATGTACTACTGTTATTCTACTTTTATTTTGCTGTTATTTAGCTATTAATATGTTACTTTTCGTGTTATTTTTTGATGCTCTCCTGTTATTTTGCTATTATTCTGCTGCTTTTGCTTATGTTATCTTAAATGTTTTAATGCATTGTATATTTTTTCCCCTTTTGTGTGCACAGTGCCGATCCATTTACTAGCTTTGTTTACCGCTTTTCTTTTCAAAGTTATTGAAGCCCTCACCGAGGAGCAGAAGGAGGCTGTTAGGGAAATGGGATTCGGGGGTTTACTTGAGTTGAAGCTTTCTTCCCTCCCCCATACCATGTTCCGGGAGTTTATATATGCTTTTAGGAGTGGGAAGTATTTTGAAATATCTGAAACGAAGAAGTTCGAGTTGACTGCAGATGATGTGCACGATGTGTTTGGTTTACCAAATTATGGTGCGAAAGTGGATCTGGTTATTACTGGGTTTCCTGGTTCTGCAGACGCTGAAGGAGAAGCTTTGAAGCGTGCTTGGCGTGAGAAGTATGGTATCGCCAATAACAAAAGTGGGATACCACTTAACAAAGTTCAGGAGACCCTGCTAGAGTCTTTGGTTGCGGACGATGAGTTTAAGAAGACTTTTGTTCTGCTTGCCATGTCGTGTTTCCTTGCTCCTGTGTCGGGTTATGTGCTTGATCTTAGATTTCTAAGTGCTGTGGAAGATGTTTCTAGGATCAAGGAACTTAATTGATGTCAGTTTGTCTTCTCAGACTTGGTGACTTCTGTGCGTGAAGCCCTTATCGGGAGGAAAAATATTCGTTGTAGTGTAGTCTTTGTTGGCTATCACCTATTTTCATCGTTATTTCTTTAGCGGTGATCAGGTGAATAATGAGTTGCCGCTCATTAAACATTGGGATTTTAAGTCTTTCAATGAGAGGTTGCGGCGTGAGGCTTTGGTGCTCGGGCACTCGGGGGAGCGTTCGACGTTGCTTTCCCATTGTCTCGGCCAAACATCGTTGGCTCTGGTCAACGTACTCAACGTCGATGTCTTGTCTTTGGATCTACCGATGATATTCTTACGGATGAGCAAGTACAGTCAGTGGTCGACGTAAGCACTGTTTGATTGTTTTAAAACGAATCATTCTAAAATGTTATTCTGTTATTGTATTCAAACATTAGTTGTCATCTTTCGCTATTATTTTACTATTATTCCACCGTTATTCCTCGTTTTCCTACTTTGTCATTCCCCTTTGTTATTATAATTTTCATTCCAAGTGTTACTCCACTTTGTTATTCTATTGTTATTCTACTACTACTCCACCGTTATTTATTCTCATTGTTAGTGTCGTTATTCCTTTGTTATTTTATTACTTCACTTTGTCATTCTACTATTAATCCATTGTTATCTATTTTGCTGTTAGGGCACTATTATTCCTCTGTTATTCTACTATTATTGTACTGTTTTAAGTAAAATTTTGGGATTTTAACTTGCCAGGATGTTCATCAACTTAAACTGCTTAATGAGAGGGACTCTCGGATTTTATGCCGCCGATACTTGGAACGGGCGGAACTTATAAAGTCGAAGATGATGAAGAAGACCCAGCAGGCTATGCGTCAAGCACTCTTTGCTAAGTTGCCCTTGACCAAGTAACCCGACGAGTCGCTAAAGAAAGCACAAACAAACAAATCGAGAAAAAAGTTGGTTGTGAAGGGTCGAGAATTTGGTTGCCACCCCATCTTTCTTCACGGATCAAGTTATCCGTGAGTTGGACGAACGGGTAAAGCATGTATTGGCTATGCAAGCGGCAAATAAATCGCGATCAACTGTTCTGAAAGACCAGGCTTCCAAAAAAGCTAGACATGAAGATGTCATCATTGAACCCCCATCATTTAACCTGTTTTCTCAATTCTATGAGGAGTGTGTCGGGTTGTCGGATGTGCACCGACTATATCGAAAAGAAGGGTGTAGCTGAAAAGAAGGGTGTTGAACATAGTCCCGTCATTCAACAAAGTGCAAAGGTGGGGACTCCACAATTGTCACCACTCGGTTTAGATTCTATTACGATGGATATCTGTGCTGACATTCAGTTTCGTTATGGAGAGCCAGCTGATGTCGGTGAGAAAGTAGTTGATGTTGGGTATATTACCATTGACGTGGAGGATGTTAACAATGATGTGGAGGACGTTAACATTCAAGTTGAAGACTATCTTGTTGATAATCCGCCGGAGGACGTGCCTAATCTTTGTTGAG
Source organism: Silene latifolia (assembly GCF_048544455.1). Taxonomy (NCBI): domain Eukaryota; kingdom Viridiplantae; phylum Streptophyta; class Magnoliopsida; order Caryophyllales; family Caryophyllaceae; genus Silene; species Silene latifolia. The sequence continues at coordinate 53,887,939 of NC_133527.1, read as the reverse complement.
TGTACACCGGTAGAGGTTCAAGCAACTCAAATTCCAAAGCCTGATGCTTGTTTGCCTGAGACGGAGGTGACGGATACGGTGCCGACATTCCATTGCGTAATGACACTCAAAGCATTCCACTCAAATTGGCAAAGTGAAGCATTCGTGGATCGTTGCGAAGAGGAGGTAGCGGATGTGGTGATGTCTTGTCATGCAGACTTGTTGCTTAGGGCTGCGTCTGAGATAGATAAATCTGATAAACAGGATTCCGAGGTTGTGTCGGAGGCTGGTACTGTTGTTGGTGAGGCTGTCCCAGAGGACAATGGCGTTGCTGGGTTGAATGCTCCTACTATCTGTACAAGTTATTTGCTGCACTCTGCTGCACATGAGGAGCTACTGTTGTCTATTGTGCCTCAGAATTTCGGATGCACCTATGATTGTGGTCATGTGGCTCCTCAGCTAGTTGTCCTATCAAAATCAATGATAACGATGGGACATGTTTTCAACCCAATGCTATTGAAGCGGAAAGAGGTTGCAGACTACTGCTTCTTGAATGATCATAACATTTCGCAAGGGTAAGAGCTTGTTTTTATTGTAAAAATTTTCAGCTTTCTGTTTAATATATTATACTGCTTTTTGTTCTTCAAAAATATATTCATGTGACTCTTATTTTGCCTGTTTATTCGGTTTTGAAGGGAGAATCTTGTCACTTGGGGTGTGGACAGTTACCTGAATCCTGAGGATATGGAATCGATGGTTCCAGATACAATGATAATGCTTGGTGTTGTCAACTGGTGGTCCCTCTTTCTGAATGATACTTGTATAAGAGGAAGCCCAAGTCAACTTTTCTTTGGGATGGGTGCAACGGTTAGTTATTCTATCTTATCTTTTGTTTTACTTTATTTTTCATGTTTGGATCACCTTTCAACTCTTTTCTCCACTTCTTGTTTAGTATCCATTGCGGCGACTTTGTATGCCGTCGAAAGATGATAAGGCTTCCAGGAGTGATTTATGTGCGGAAGTCAAATTGTCATTTACTGTTTTTGTCAATAATAACAAGAGAGAGTGTGATCTTACTTCTGATATGGTATGTTTTTCAGATCTTTGTGTGTTTTCTACTACTATTCTTGTTAGTCTACTATTACTCTTTGTTATTCTCTTGTGTGTTTTCGCTTTTTAAAAGATTCACATAATTAGTAACAATTTTTTTTGGCCAAATATTTTCCCAGATTTTCATCCCAATTCTTTTGCATGAGCACTTTAGCTGTTTGTGCATCAATTTCATTTCAAAGAGGGTTGAATATCTTGATAATGTATTTCAAGAGGCGATGTTTGCTGATGATCAACAGGCGTGTGTACGTTTGGTGTATTGTCAAACTGCTGTAAATCATTTATTATGTTTTATTTTTCTCTTGGTGTTTAGCCTAGTTTGTTTAAGTATTGTTAGTAATTATGTTTTCTTTTTCCCTTTTAAAAAAAAAAGGTGAACTTGATGTCTGATTTCCTGGTCCACAAAGGAGTTGCCCGAGGTGGGGAGGTTAAAGATTATAAAATTGTCAACGTCCCTTTTACCTGGCAAACGGCTGCGATTGAAAATTTGGACTGCGGTGTATATACGATGTTGCACATACTCTTTTACCGTGGAACTGTTTTTGATTGTGACTTGGGTAATTCTGATTCAAGAGCCCTTTACCGCTACCGAGATCGTTGCCTTGTTGGTCTTTGTCTGATATGAACGAGTCCATGGGAGATGTGTTGAAAAGTTTGGAGGAGTTGAACAAGACAAGAAAGGAAACCCTGAATGTGCTTGAAGAGAGACGTCGTATTGAGGATGCGGAAAAGAGGGCTTCTCAAAGCGGTAAGAAACGTCGTGGTTCGTGCAGGTGAAAACTGTTGGTAAGAAGGTTAAGACGCGCGCGACTGTTGTCGAGCCCGTCGCTTCTCCTACCGACATTGACAAAGACTAAATTCTCTAGAAAGACCCCTACGCCAGCCGTCAAGTGGGAAGCGGGGGTGTGGATAGCCCCGTGAGTCCAAAGTCGCCTTTGGGTAGTCGTAAAAGGGGTAAAGGCGGGACGACGGGTGGGTTGCTCTATGGATTGCGGGCCGGAGGGACGTAGGTTTGTTACGGTGTCGGATTTGTTTCGGAAGAACAAAAAACAGTTCTCTAAGATGCTGAAGGTGCGGAAGCAAGTGGTGGACTTTGTTCTTCGTGAAGACGCTCAGTTGAAAGAAGAGTATGTGTCGATTTCCATTTCTTTGATTGTGGTGTTCCCGTTCAGTTAGTCTTTCTGTTTCCCACTGTTAGTCTGCTGTTAATCTGCTGTTATGTTGTCAACCTAGTCAGTCGTCTAATTCCACTAGTTAGTTCCTTTTTGTTATTCTGCTGTTATTCTACTGTTATACCACTATTATTCCGCTGTTAGTCCAGTGTAATCCCACTGTCAATCCCGTTTTGTTATTCTGCTGTTATACCACTATTATTTCGCTGTTATTGTTCTGTTATTGAACTGTTATTCTCATTTGTTATACCACCGTAATCCCACTTTGTTCTCATCATATGTTATTTTTTGTGAATGCAGGGAGATGTTAGTGTTGTACAACGACGAGGTCGGCGTGTTTTTGGACAAGGGGGATATTGTTTCCATTATAGATGCAGCTGCTATGATGACAACAAGAGTAGTTGATGTTTGGTCGATTCTTTTGAATTCGTTGGAGGTTGAGGAACGCTCAGAACCAAGCTCAATGTTTTTCGGAGTTCGTCATATGGTATTTTGTTTTTTCCTTTGCTATTTTGCGTTATTACCTACAGATTGACTCATAAGTATTGATATAAAGTTAACACTTGTGCACTATTTTTGGTTGTTTATGCTTTCTGTTTTGAAGGATCCTCTTTATTCACTCTTAGAGAACTTTGATTCCTCAAGTCCTCTTGACGGTCCGGGTAAGAAGCTGTTGGCATTCTGGAATGTGTTTTTCGATTCCTGCAATGGAAGATGTCGTCTGAACTCCGACCTTGTGTTTGTGCCGATTCTGTACAATTATCACTACTCTTGTTTATGCATCAACTTTTTGAATGAATCGATTGATATTTTGGACAACATGACTCACGATTCCAAGCAAATAGCCGATTATAGAAGATTGGCTGAGATTGTGGCAAACTATATGCGTGTTTTTATGGAGGGTCATAATGTTCTGAAGTCTGAAGATTGCCGCAATTTCGAAATCGTTGATGTGCCTTTTAAATGGAAAAAGAAGGAACTATTTGAATTCGGAGTCGGGGTGTTTCTTTCTTTGTACACGATGGCGGAATATGGTGGAAGCGTGTTTGAGTGCAATCTTCACAGCAAGATTGCTCGTCGAAGCTTCTGTGTTGAAATGTCGGCTTCCCTGATCTTGGCGGATATTAATCTTCATAGGCAAGTAGTTCTTGACAAAGTGACGGCTTGTGAGACTGAAAGGCCGAAGACGTTGGGTTTGGCGGACAAGGAACAAGTTGCCGAAGTGCCCCAAGTGCAACCCCAATCATCTGCCTTTGGTAGTGAAGAGTCAGGCATCGTCATGAATGCAGTACCTTTGAATGTTGTGTATCCAGGGAAGTCAGACTAAGTTAGTGTAAACTGTGTTGTTAAACTATTAGTGTGCTGTTATTCCATTGTTATTCTGTATAATTACTAGTTTATTGTAATGTTATTCCCGTATTACTCTAGTGTTATTCCAGTGTGTACTCTAATTTAATTAAGTTTTCATATTACTTGTACTTTTTTCAAATACCATCCATTTTTTACTCTAATCCCATTGTTATTCTGCTGTTATTCAGGATAATGAGCAGTTTGTTGTGCTGTTATTGCACAATTAGTCTACAGTTATTTTAGTCTAATTAAGCTTTATTATTACCTTTGTTTTCTAGAAACACTATCCATTTCTATTCAAGTGTAAATTTAGTCAAGTATAGAAGCAGTGGTTTAGACTGCGTTTTTGCCAGTGTTATTCTACCATTATTCTGTTGTTATTGCAGTTTTATTCCGCATAATAAGCAGCTACTCTGCTGTTATTGCACTATTAGTCTACACTTATTCTGCTGTTATTCCACTAGTTTAATTAAGGTTTACAAACACTATCCAATTTCTACGAAGAATATGCATTTTCTATTCAACTGTCAATGGCTGTTTTTTCCTCAACTGTGATTCTATTGTTATTGCACCGTTATTCTTCTGTTATTGCACTATTATTCCGCATAACAAGTAGTTTATTCTGCTGTTATTGCAGTATTATTCCACAAAAGGACTAGTTTATTCTGCTGTTATTCCACTGTTAGTCCAGCATTATTTTGTTAAAACTATTCATTTTTATTCAAGTGTAAATTTAGTCAAGTGTAAAAGTAGTGGTTTAGACTGCTTTTTATTACACTGTTATTCTACCATTATTCTGCTGTTATTGCAGTATTATTCTGCATAATTAGCAGTTATTATGCTGTTATTGCACTATTATTCTGGCAAAGACTTCTGTTATTCCAACATTACTTAAAAATAGTAGTAAATAGCACTTAAAGATAGTACTTACATAATAAACATTAACGTTCTAAAATATTAAAGCCATTATTTTTAAAGCAATAAATATTTTAAACATATTTAAAAGCAGCAGCCCTGGACCATCATCGTTAGATTTTTATATCTTTATTCTATTTCTCGACGCTGCGCGCCGGTCCTTGGAGAGTGCTCTCAACTTCCACCGACTCATCCTCAAAAGGGTTTTTGTACGCTTCCATAAGTTCCATGGCTTTCAGAACTGGTGTCCAATGGCCAGAGATTGAAATATCGGCTTCAATGTAATACTTCCTCAGAGCATTCACACCAGCAATGAATTGATTGTCCATGTCGGCTTCCGTGTAGTTCCTATTTTTCTTTTCCTTCAACTGTCTACGCATACGTTCATTTTGAAGTTCAGCAACCTTCAACTGTGCCTTTACACTGTCGACCTCTCTTATTAAGGCCTCTTCACGGGTTTCTGCTGCCTCTAAATTTGTCCTTGTGTCGATCAACTCTATCGTGAGGGACTCTATCGTCCGTTTGGCTTCATCGATTTCCTGCCTTGTCGGGGACCTTCGGCTATCGTCAGTTACGTCACTCATCCTGCAGCATTGGAAGTATGAAATTTTTTGCATTATAAAAAGATGTTTAAAATATTTCAACCAAATTAAAAGCAAACCAAAGCAGAAGAAAGAGAATTACCTTTTCTGCAGCATAAAGTATAGTGTGACAGATAAGAAAAATAAACATCATAGAAAAATAAACATCATAGAAAAATAAAGAATATAAAGATAAGAAATTACCTTTTTGCAGGGGAGATAAAGTTTTTTTTTGGAATGGACTTTTTCAGTGTGTGTGTTTGTTTTTTTACTCGAAGTAGCAGTATTTCTAGGGGCTTGGGAAATAGAAACAGTTTTTCTGTAATCAAGTATAGAAAGATAAGAAATTACCTGTCTACCAACAAAAAAAAAGATAAGAAATTACCTTTTGCAGAGGAGATGCAGAGTTTTTCCTGGAATACAAACAGTTTTTCTGTGCTTATTCAGTGTGTGTGTGTGTTTTTTTTAAAAAAAAACCACGCAATAGCAGTATTTATAGGGGCTTGGGGAATATAAACAATTTTCCTGTAATTGTATTAGATTAGGTTAGGTAACTGTTTTTAATTAAAACTGAAAAGTGGAACTGCTTTTTATAAATATTACTAATCTGTTATTATTCAACTATTGTTGTAGTGTGTAATTGCAGTTTTATTTTTGTGGGTGCTTTGTGAAAAAACAGTCAGATAATATTAACCAAAAAAATTAAAGTAACTAGTATTTAATTCTCATATAATGTATGTCTCACTTTATTATCTAGAAGATACATTTTAGGTTAAAATGTAATTCAAACAATGACAAATAGTAAAAGTCTTTGACATTTTTAGGCGAGGTCTTCATCGTAGCCGCTGTCTTTTGCGTCTCTTTTGTCTTTGTTAGTTCATGCATCTGATTCATATTCCTGCAATGTGTGCTTAGTATTTAGCAGCTACATTAATAGTAGAATAGCAGTAGAATAACATTAATAGCAGTATATTAACAACACATTAACATCAGAATAACAGTAGACTAAATATAGCAGCTACTCTGTTGTTATTGCAGACACTATCCATTTCCACAAAGAATATCCATTTTCTATTCAAACATAACAACACATTAATAGCAGAATAGTAGTAGAATAACACAACAGCAGCAGAATAGCAGAGTAATACAGGAATAATAGGGGAATAACAGTAGAATAAAAGGATAACATATTCCTGCAATTTTTGTTAGTTCATGCATCTGATTTATATTGCTGCAAATTTTGCTTAGTATTTAGAAGCTACATTAATAGCAGAATAGCAGTGGAATAACATTAATAGCAGTAGAATAACAACACATTAATAGCAGAATAGCAGTAGACTAAATTTAGCAGCTACTCTGCTGTTATTGCAGACACTATCCATTTCCACAAAGAATATCCGTTTTCTATTCAAAAATAACAACACATTAATAGAAGAATAGCAGTAGAATAACACAACAGCAGCAAAATAGCAGAGTAACACAGGAATAATAGGGGAATAACAGTAGAATAAGAAGATAACATTAGAATAATAGGAGAGTATTAGTCCAGATTCATACCTCTTCAGTTTCTGATTCTTCTTCATCATCGTCATCAGAAGGGGGACTTTCAGCAAATGGAAGAGTACAAGTTCTACTGTTGTGGTTCACCCACTTCTTGCAGTTACCGCATCTTCGTTTCCTCTTTTGTTACTTGGTCTTGGCCTTTTCTTTGGAGGACCTTAATCTTTTTTGCCACGCCCTTATTCTTGGCCTTGTTTGGCGGTCGAAGGTCAATATCATTTGAAGTGTGATGCCTAGAAGAGCCTCGATTTCCTGGTTTTTAGTCTTCGGTTCGATTGGTCTGTAATGTTCTCCCTGAACGTGTCAGGATTTTCTGCATTGCTTCATGTGTTTAACCGTAGCATAACCGTCCATCACCCCGACGATTGCATAAATCTCGGACCAAACCTTTGACATCTCGGCTTTCTTGATGTCGGCTTCATCAATCTCTTCTATCACCTTTCCATTTTCATCTCGGACAAGCGGCTCTGTAGGATTTCTTTGTCCATCGAGCAAGGACATAAGGGTCGGGTATCCTGTGGACCGCCTACCATTCCACACCCACAAGTATATGGCGACAAACAATGCCATGCCTCTCAAAATGACTTACATGCACATTTGCTCTCGTTAGTTTTGGTGTTAAATTCAACTCGGAAGCTCCTGTGCTTCAGTCCATCACGAACGTCATGGTACTCCACTCGCCCCCTTGTTGTCAAACCCCGACCCCCATGCCGCATATGGCATGTTTGACTTCATTCGAAAGTCCGCAAAGATAGGATGGGTGTAGACAAGTGAGGCATGCATCTCTACCTTCATCGGCCCTACTTTCTTGAGCATACTATGTTCATTGGCATTATCCACCCTCCTTTGTGTATGCCTTTGCTGCTCTATTGCGGAATTGTACCTCATCCAGAACTCGACGAGGGTTCCAAAATGGCTTTCAAACCGCTTGAAATAGCTGTTTGAACTTTCGGATCTCTGGGTTGTTCGCAACAAACAACCTAGAGGCAGATCCCGAAAGTATGCCGGTATCCACTTTTGTCTGATTGCAAAGACATACTTCAACCACCGGTTGCTTTCCATACCATGGGCTTCAATAACAGATTTTCGATTCTGTTCAAATTGTCGGCTCGAGGTCGACATCCCACACAACGGCATTTATGTCGGTCATAAATTCCGTATCATTGCAGATTGCCCTTCCCACTTTCTCGGGCATTTTTCGCATGATATGCCACATGCAGACTTGCGGACAGAATGGTTGAAGACATTTGGGCAGGATTTTTTAATTCCGAGCATCGGTCCGTAATTACACATTGAGGTTCTTCGCGCCCCATTGCTTCGAGGAATTTTTTAAAAATCCACTCAAATGAATGCTGACTCTCGAAGTCAAGTAACCCAGCTGCAAAAGTGACCGTATTCTTGTTGTGGTCTACTCCGGTGAAGGGAGTAAACACCATGAAATATTTGTTTGTCTCATAAGTAGGGTCAAACGAGATCGTGTCTCCATATAACTTGTAGTTGTTTATCCCTTCCTTATCAGCCCAAATAACCTTCGTCAAGCATTTGTTCTCATCCTGATCATAAGCAAAATAGAACCCCTTTGTTTCAACCAGCATTTTGAAATGCCCAATGAACATTTTAGCATCGTTATCCCCAATGTAACACTTGATATTTCGTTTGAAGTTTTTGAAGTCTAGCAAAGAGGCACCGATATTCTGATAACCATTTGAGTATTCCTTGAGAATTCTGAAGCTCAATGTTGGACCTATGTTGAGCTTAGTATGATCAATAATGGTCCTCTTAATGTAGTCATGGACGTCCCTTGAGAGCTTCGAACTCCCCCTGTTTTTGACAGAGAGTAAAGAGAGTGATTGTGAACGTCTACAAAGACATCCACAATATACCCAGCCGGTCTGTCGCCTGTTTTTTCACAGGTTCTCAATCTCATGTGTGCCTTTGACCACACCTTGTCGGGCATGCTTCTTTGTTTGTCTAATTCGTCGGTCTTTGTTCTCTCTGTACTCAAATTACCACTTCGTGATTTGTTGCTTCAAGTCGCAATTTTCTTTTCATATCCCTATACCCCGTCTGTTACTGGACAGTGATTTGACGCCGACGCCCCCTTATATTGCGCATTTGTGTACCTTCTCACATCAAATCGCAAGCCGTGCATATATCTTTGTAGAAGCATCGCATCGTCCAAGGTAAGAAAGAACATGCCACGTTTAGGCGTAAAATCACTCTCACAGTCCTTACCCCTTCGCTCGGTCCCCGGGTGTCTTCTTTGTAATGAAGAGTTGGAACAAACTCATCGTTTTCTTAAATCGAACAGGTTGGGTTGGTGTATATTGTTATTAGAAGAATCCCCAATAGTTAAGACTGCATTGTCTTCAACAATAGACACAAAGAGAAAGATCTCATGATAAAGTAAATTAATATAATGAGGACAGTCAGTGGACAACAAAATCACAATAACATCACAATAACAGTAGCATGGGGGAGAGATCAAAATTGCAGTAATGTGACAATAAAAATATGATAACAGCAGCTGGGAAACAGACGGCAATCAATAACATCACAATAACACTAAATGTGTTTATCTTATGCTACTCTCTTATCGGTAGTATATTTTCATGCTACAAAGACAATAATATCACAACAATAGTAGCATACTATCGAATAATAACAAGACAATAATATCATCATGTTTCTCTACTTTTTCAATAATAGTACAAAATAATATCGAATAATAAAAGATTCGATTCTATTTTATTACATACGAGATAATCTTTGTATTTATTATGTTACTCTTTTGCAAGGCATATATTTTCATGCTACCGCACAATAATAGCACAATAATATTACAATAATATCACAATAACAGTCGAATAATATAATCATGTTTTGTCTTATGTTACAATAATAGTACATTAATATCGAATAACAGTTCTCTTTTTCTACTCTAATACAAGCCATACAGTACAATAATATCAGAATAACAGCTGAGAAACACATAGAAATCAATAATTGATTTATAAACACTCAGGCTAATAATAGTACATTAATATCAGAATAACTATTCTCTTTTTCTACTCTAATACAAGCGTGTGAAGACAATAATATCGAATAATAATTTGAGAAACACATAGAAATCAATAATTGATTTATAAACAACGGCGGATAAAGAGATAAGAATCAATAGTAGTATTACCTGTTTCCATATTTACTGTCGAGTTGATTTCTTCGCTAACATTGTTATTAATCTCGTTGTCCATCTTTTTACACCTGAAAACAGTAAAATCAAGTATTCAATTCAATTAAAATCAACGAATTTCACGAATTGTATATTAATTTCGAAAATACGATTGAATACACTAAAAATCAACGAATTTAGATTACCTGTAATTCGATTGCAGCTAAAAATCAACGAATCTGTGTAATCTTATTAGGTTTTTAATGAGTTTTCTATAGTCGGCGTTCTGATTTTTGAATTTTCTCTGTTTTTGATTTGTAGAGAGAGAGAGAGAATATCGTTAGAATGAGGTTTCTGTTTTCATGTTTCAGCGCTTTTGTATTTTTCGATTTTTCCTTTTTTTTTCTAATTTATCATTTAATCTCAGCCCTTGATTTCTTTTAATCTCAGCCCTTGATTTCTCCAACTCACAACTCACCATAAGACCCCAACTCACGAGATCCCGCCTATATATATATATATATGTATATATATATATATGTATATATATATATATGTATATATATATATATGTATATATATATATATATATTACAAATTCTCATTATAGACGGGAAATATTCATTGGGGTGTTGTTTGGATTATGGTGCAATAATTAAAGGGTGGACAATGAATTATTAAAAAAAAAAGAAACGGATGCAGTTGGCAGAAAATGTGGGGAAGTATGGTAGCAACAAGAAAAAGTGTGAAAAGTTCAAAGGATACCGGTGATCTAAATATATTCAAAAAACAACTAAATGATGCAAGTTGAAAAATACGAGGATATAGCAATTTATCTCTAGTATGAACTATGCGTAAATCAACTTTTTCATTTTCACTTGTAGCAAATTAGTCCTATAACTTTTCAAAAATGTTCATTATAGAATTGTAGTAGTACTCAATTACTTATACGGTCATACTCTATCTAACCATTTTTTTATTGAATTTTCTATATTTAATAATTTATTTTAATGCATGTAACACCCCCATACTCCAAGTGCCTTACCAGGACCACTCAGGTATAAGGACGTTACCATCTCGGTTACCCGAGGCAATGATGATCAAATAAACAATAACGAAACGATATTTAAATAGTAATACTTTAGCGAAAGGTTACAATCCAAAAACCAAACCAAATACTAATACATGTTCTCAAAACGGCTGTCTACTGAACTAACTGAAATGTATATGAAAACTGCTAAACTACAGCGGAAGACTTCTATCATCTGATCGTGGCAATCCTAGCTATCCCAGTACTCATGTCATACCTGCTCAATATCTGCTCACCATCCCCGAATGGATCACCGCAGGTTTTCAAAACATTCACCGGGGTCCGTACTATTTACACAAGAGGTATAATCAATAATACAGTAACCAATACAACTCAAACAAGCATATATGATCAAGCACTCCACTCCATCTCCGTCTCCGACTGTCCACTGGACCAGCCCTGCCAGTGGGGGACCGCAGCCGTTCCCACCTAAGCCCCGCTCATCATACCGAGCGATAACTCTGTCCCATTAATGTGCACATCCCCTCCCGTGGCGGGTTCCACGGAGGGCGAAACTAGGGCGTGAAGTCACTCCCGCATGTGACTCCACTCAGCCGAGAACGCATCTCGAGAACCACAAACAAACAATCACAATCACAATCACAACATCGTCTGAATCAACCAATTATACTAATTACAGCACAACACCACACCACATGTAAGTAATACTGAGTAGGGAAACCCTACCTGAAAAGCACAATTGTCAGACGATCTCACAGCTGAAGTCAAAAAGCTTCCTCTACGAATCCTCATCCTAATTATACAAGCACATAATTACTACTATGCACATAACACAACAAAATCCCCAATTCCCAATATTAGGGTTTAACTAACTTTGACGAAATACAATAAAAACGGTATAAAGGTCTTACCCTCAACGCAAGGATTACAACGGTGTAAAGACAAGTGAAATCCGACCTTCCAAGCTCCGGGATTTGTTAACAATGCGATTAAGGTGATGAACGTAGTTTGCTTTCTCTTCTCACAGTGATTTAGGTTTTAGAAAAGTAATTAGAATGAATGACGAAAAGATTATATACCTTAATCGCATAATTAACAAAACCCGAGAAAACAACCCCCGTAAACCGGCTACTCGATCGAGTAGCCCAAGTACTCGATCGAGTACCCCCCTACTCGATCGAGTATCGCAGTTACTCGATCGAGTACCCAACAGGCCAGAAACTATTTTATTTCGCAAAACTCCCTTACTCGACAGAGTAAGGCCTACTCGATAGAGTACCCCAAAACTCATAAATACGGAGTATTACAGTCTTCCCTCCTTAAAAAGAACTTCGTCCCCGAATTTCAAACCAACACAAAACAAAGACTCACACTACCACACTCCCGACTCAACAGCCGAAACAAACTCAATATAAAAACTTGTTACTAACTCAAACTCCACCCGACTCAACGACAACAACTATACTGGCACAACGTGAAAAGGGTATAAAAACTCTTAAAAAACTCTTTGCGATCATCTCCTACCCCCCTAAAAGAAACAAGGTTACGTCCTCGTAACCAAACATACCTGATCAAAAAGGAAAGGGTAGCGCTCTTTCATGATCTCCTCTGCCTCCCATGTAGCTTCCTCTGTCTCGTGGTTAGACCAAAGGATCTTAAGCAACACTGTCTCACCACTCCTAGTCTTCCTAACCTTCCGGTCAAGGATCTACTTAGGTACCTCAAGATATGATAAAGACTCATCTAGTTCTATGCTCTCTGCCTCTAACACATGTGACGGGTCACTCACATACTTCCGCAGCTGCGATACATGAAACACATTATGCACTCTCTCTAAAGCAGCAGGTAAAGCCAGACGGTAAGCAACCTCCCCAACTCGCTCTAAGATCTCATAAGGACCGATGAACTTCTGACTCACCTTGCCTTTCTTCCCAAATCTCATAACACCACGCATAGGAGACACTTTCAGAAGAACCTTATCCCCAACCTGAAACTCTATATCCCGGCGATGTAGATCTGCATAACTCTTTTGTCGATCTTGAGCTGCTCTCATGCGTTCCCTGATCATCTTAATCTGTTCCACCATCTCATGTACCATCTCTGGTCCTAGAACCACTGCCTCAGCACTGTCATCCTAACAAATCGGACTCCTGCATCTCCTTCCATATAACGCCTCAAACGGTGTCATGCCTATACTAGTGTGGTAGCTGTTGTTGTAAGAAAACTCTATCAAATCTAACCCCTGTTCCCAGCTACCACCAAAGTCCATCACACAAGCTCGTAACAAATCCTCAAGAGTTTTGATTGTTCTCTCAGTCTGACCGTCTGTCGCAGGATGAAAAGCTGTACTCATCTTCAAAGTTGTACCCAAAGATTCCTGCAACTCTTTCCAGAACCGTGATATAAACCTCGCATCTCTGTCAGACATTATGTCCTTAGGGACTCCATGTAACTTAAGCACATTCTTTCGATAAGCCATAGCCAATTGTGCTTTAGTCCATGTGTCTTTCATTGGAACAAAGTGAGCTGACTTGGTCAGTCAATCCACTATCACCCATATCATGTTATTACCCTGTTGACTCTTCGGTAAACCCACGATAAAATCCATAGAAATGGATTCCCACTTCCACTCAGGTACCTCCAAAGAATGAATCTTACCTTGTGGTCGTCATTTTGTTCCCCTTTAACTCTCGGCATGTCAAACAACGGGCCACAAACTCATTTGTTTCCTTCTTCATCCCAGGCCACCAAAACGTGTTCTTCAAATCCTTGTATAGCTTGTCTCCACTTTGGATGTCTTGAATATGGTGTACAATGTGCCTCTGTCATGATTGTCTTTTTCAGCTCCTCATCATTAGGGACACACCACCTACCATCAAACCTCAAACTACCATCTGTGTGAATAGAAAATCGGGACACTGTCCCTTTCTCTACTCCAGCTCTCCACTCAACCATCTTAGGATCTAAAGCTTGTTTACCTCGAATATCATCATAAAGATCAGGCCGCTTTGTCAAATCTCCCACAAAGACATCTCCTCTCTGAATCATATGTATCCCAAACTTTCCCACCTCATCTCTCAACCTCATCAAAGATAGAGCTGTACACAGGGAGTGTACACTCTTCCTACTCAAAGCATCTGCAACGACATTGGCTTTCCCTTCATGGTAGATAATATCCATGTCATAATCGCCAATCAGCTCCATCCACCTCCTATGTCTCATGTTCAACTCCTTTTGAGTGAAGATGTACTTGAGACTCTTGTGATCAGAAAATACCTTAAAGGTCGCCCCATAAAGGTAATGTCTCCAAATCTTGAGAGCAAACACCACCGCACCCAACTCTAGATCATGTGTAGGGTAGTTCTCCTCATACGGCTTCAATTGCCTAGAAGCATAGGCAATCACCTTACCGTTCTGCATCAACACACATCCCAACCCATTCTTTGAAGCATCTGTATAAACCTCAAAGTTCTCGATCCCTTCAGGCAATGCTAAGATAGGAGCTGTGGTCAAACGCTCCTTTAATGTCTGGAACGCTTTCTCACAACTCTCATCCCAACGGAACCTGTTCTCTTTCCTCATCAAAGCTGTCATAGGTCTAGCTATCTTGGAGAAATCTTTCACGAACCGTCTGTAGTATCCAGCTAAACCCAAGAAACTCCTAATCTCAACGACATTCTTTGGTGCTTCCCACTTTGTCACTGCCTCAATCTTTGCCGGATCCACAGCTACTCCCTCCTTAGAGATCACATGCCCCAGAAAAGCAACTTTCTCCAACCAGAACTCACACTTGGACAGTTTAGCATACAACTCATGGTCCCTCAACGTCTGCAACACGATCCTCAGATGCTCCTCATGCTCTTCCTTAGTCTTAGAGTAGACTAAGATGTCATCGATGAACACCACCACAAACTTGTCTAAAAACTGTCTGAAGATTCTGTTCACCAAATCCATAAACACGGCCGGTGCATTAGATAACCCAAACGGCATCACCACATACTCATAGTGACCATACCTCGACGTGAAAGCTGTCTTTGGTATGTCCACCTCTCTAATCTTCACCTGATGGTACCCCGACCTCAAATCAATCTTGGAAAAGACTGATGCACCACTCAACTGATCAAACAGGCCATCTATCCTTGGCAAAGGATACTTGTTCTTCACCGTCACTCGGTTCAGCTCTCTGTAATCTATGCATAACCTCAAACTCCCATCCTTCTTCTTCACGAACAGAACTGGTGCTCCCCACGGCGATACACTAGGTCTAATGTATCCCTTCTCTATTAGATCATCTAACTGCTTCCTGAGCTCCTCCATCTCTTTAGGACCCATCCGGTACGGTGCCTTAGAGATTGGCCCCGTCCCCGGTTTCAACTCAACGGTGAAATCTATCTCCCTCTTCGGTGGCAACCCCAGAATCTCGTCAGGAAAAACATCGGCAAACTCTCCCACCACTGGTATCTCGTCAACTGCCAGACTCTCTATCCGGTCATCTCTCATATGGCATAAGATCAAGGGACATCCCTTCCTCAGATAAGACTTCAACGTGATAGCTGCAATCAACTTAACTTTGGGTTTGACTAAAAACCCACGATAAGACACACTAACACCCTTAGGCCCTCTCAAAGACACTTTCTTTTGATGACAGTCTATCTTAGCTTTATACTTTCCCAGCCAATCCATCCCGACTATCATCTCAAAACCGTTAAAAGGAAACTCTAGCAAGTCTACAGGTAAATCAACTTGCCCAACTATCATAGACACATCTCTAAACAACCTCCCACAAGATACAGACTCTCCCGAAGGTATGAAAACTTTCTCACTCACAGACTCATATACTCTCAAACCCAACCTTTTAACATGACTCGATGATACAAACGATCGGGAAGCCCCGAATCAAACAAAACAAAGGTATGAATACCGTTAACAAGAAAGGTACCGGTGATAACATGTGCATCCTCCTCACCGCTTTCTTGTCCATCACGAACGACTTTCCCCTTTGGTCTTGTCCACCTCCCTGGACAAGATCTTGGTGATGTGGCCGGCTTAGCACCCGACCCCCGATTGTTGTTGTTGTTCGTAGCTGGTTTCTGATAAGAATTACCGCCATTGCGGTTACCTCCACACGATAGCTACGGCTCCCCGGTTAGACCATAACCCACTTGTTCTGTTGCTCGCATAACTCTGTGTCGGTCCCTGAGAATAACTTCCACGACCCGTCCCCTGAAAAGCTCCAGGCACACTCGTGCACTCATGTTTCTTGTGGCCGACACCGCCACAGCCAAAGCAAGTCATACCCCAACTGTTACTGCTACCCCCACGGCCACGCCCGAAGGAAGCCCCAAAGACTAAACCACGACCCAATGAGAAAATCCCTTAGCTTGATTGTGGTTGCCTTTCTTATGACTAGATTGGCCACCACCCTCACTCTCAGCCTTTCTTTTGTCAACACCAGACCTCTCCTGAGCCATCTCCACTAACCTCTCAGCCCTCCCAGCTCTCTCATTAGCGTCCTTAACATCAGTAAGGATTCCTACAGGTAGCTTATCCATGATCCTAGGGGTCAACCCCCTCTCAAACCTCAGCGCCAGATTCTCATCACTCAATCCCATGTCCTCAGCATACCTAGACTTCTCATTAAACTGCTTATAGTACTCAGCCACAGACATGTCAGATGTCATCTTGAACCCATCGAACTCCTCCCTCAGCTTGCTTCTCACATGCTCTGGCACAAACTCTTTTCTCATAGCCCTACGGAACTCATCCCAAGGTATAGCAGGTAAGCCTTGGTTAGCATACATCTCTCTCGCACTCACTTTCACCTTATCCCACCACTCACCAGCTGCCTCTCTCAGATAGAACGCAGCTTGCTCTACCCTCATCTCATCAGGACAATGAACCAGGTCTAGTATAATCTCCATCTCACGATGCCAGTTGTCAAGAAGGTTTGGTTCTCCGGTTCCTTTGTACTCCTTTGGGTTGAACCTAGCTATGTAAAGGCTGATCTTAGAGTGATCAACCTCCTTATCCTTATTCACTTTCTTTAAGGCCTCCGTAAGAGCATCCTGGTGCTCCAACATCTTAACAATATCATCCGTATTCATGGACTCAGCTCTCGCATAGTAAGCGTTTCTCTTAGGCGGCATCTTGAAGCTATATATAAGAAAGGGTAGACATAAACACATGTACTAAACCTCAAAACACGAAAAAAACAGGCTACCCGGGTGCTACTCGATCGAGTGTCCCAACCTACTCGATCGAGTAAGAGGCTACTCGATCGAGTGCCTCCCATACTCGATCGAGTACCTCGACTTGTAACACAAACAGACCTTCGACTTCTAACATACTCGACCGAGTAGCCAGGCTACTCGATCCAGTGACCCCCTACTCGATCGAGTACCCCTAGTTACTCGATCGAGTACCCTAAAACTCGATTCTGGTCGTAAAAACGTCAAAAACCCACCCGATCAAGTCAGTCCCACTCGATCGAGTCATGCTAACTCGAATATGCTACCCGCATGCTATAACATATTCTAACATGTAAAACAACTTATAAACACGATATCATTTCTTAATTATGCATACTATGCTACTCAACTGCTCATGCGATTAACAAACAATTATATCATGTTATTAATGCCACATAGTAATCACTCAACATGCTCCTCATTTCAACACAGTTCTATATATATATATATATATATATATATATATATATATATATATCTTCAATTTCATTCATATTCTCAACTTCTACTTCAAACATCCCACATTTACAACACACCTCATCACATCCACACACCAGCGAACAAACAACACATACGACGCAACAGATTTTCCCCCCATGTGACCGGTTCAAAATTGTAGGGCGAGTTCGCGACTTTAGGACGTCTCCCAAGCCTTTGCATTAGCTCCTACAACCTTTACCCCGGGTTCATTTTAATTGACTCCCTATATTCATTGGGTTCATTGGTTACAGGTTTCAGGATCGTCGCTCTGATACCATTTTGTAACACCTCCATACTCCAAGTGCCTTACCAGGACCACTCAGTTATAAGGACGTTACCATCTCGGTTACCCGAGGCAATGATAATCAAATAAACAATAACGAAACGATATTTAAATAGTAATACTTTAGCGAAAGGTTACAATCCAAAAACCAAACCAAATACTAATACATGTTCTCAAAACTACTGTCTCATTGAACTAATCGAAATGTATATGAAAACCGCTAAACTACGGCGGAAGACTTCTATCATCTGATCGTGGCAATCCCAGCTATCCCAGTACTCATGTCATACCTGCTCAATATCTGCTCACCATCCCCGAATGGATCACCGCAGGTTTTCAAAACATTCACCGGGGTCAGTACTATTTACGCAAGAGGTATAATCAATAATACAGTAACCAATACAACTTAAACAAGCATATATGATCAAGCACTCCACTCCATCTCCGTCTTCGACTGTCCACAGGACCAGCCCTGCCAGTGGGGGACCGCAGCCGTTCCCACCTAAGCCCCGCTCATCATACCGAGCGATAACCCTGTCCCATTAATGTGCACATCCCCTCCCGTGGCGGGTTCCATGGAGGGCGAAACTAGGGCGTGAAGCCACTCCCACAAGTGACTCCACTCAGCCGAGAACGCATCTCGAGAACCACAGACAAACAATCACAATCACAATCACAACATCGTCTGAATCAACCAATTATACTAATTACAAAGACAACACCACACCACATGTAAGTAACACCGAGTAGAGAAACCCTACCGGAAAGCACAATTGTCGACGATCTCACAATTTGAAGTCAAAAAGCTTCCTCTACGAATCCTCCTCCTAATTATACGAGAACATAATTACTACTATGCACATAACACAACAAAATCCCCAATTCCCAATATTAGGGTTTAACTAACTTTGACGAAATACAATAAAAACGGTATAAAGGTCTTACCCTCGACGCAAGGATTACAACGGTGTAAAGACAAGTGAAATCCGACCTTCCAAGCTCCGGGATTTGTTAACAATGCGATTAAGGTGATGAACGTAGTTTGCTTTCTCTTCTCACAGTGATTTAGGTTTTAGAAAAGTAATTAGAATGAATGACGAAAAGATTATATACCTTAATCGCATAATTAACAAAACCCGAGAAAACAACCCCCATAAACCGGCTACTCGATCGAGTAGCCCAAGTACTCGATCGAGTACCCCCCCTACTCGATCGAGTATCGCAGTTACTCGATCGAGTACCCAACAGGTCAGAAACTATTTTATTTCGCAAAACTCCCTTACTCGACAGAGTAAGGCCTACTCGATAGAGTACCCCAAGACTCATAAATACGGAGTATTACAATGCATCTTAGGCTGTTAGGTATTTCGTGAAGATTGGAGACTGTAATAACTCGAAAAATAATCCTTTAATAATATCGATAGATAAATAAATTGAGTTATTTGGACTATAGTTTAATGAGAAATTCTTCCGTCCTCCCGGAGGACGTCCTCCCTACTCGCACATAAGGAGGATTTCCATAGTTCAATAATTAAAGGGTGGAATGTGGACTAAAAAAAAACAAAGTGGATATAATTCGCAGAAATTGTGGGAAAGTATGGCAACAAGAATAAAAAATGTGGAAAGTTCAAAGAAGACCGGTGACCTCAAGTCAGCACATTTTCTATTGACAAAGTAAAATCAACTTTAAGATTATTTTCTCTCTCTACTTTTCTAGAGAGAGCTTTTCTCTCTTTTCTGAGTGCATCTTTTCGTTTCCTTCAAAATCTATTCAATATCCTGTCAGAAACAGCTACTAATGCTCTAGCTGTTAACCCCTAAAATTCCTTTTGCAAATAAGCCAAAACCTATTTCGTCTAAAATCTCATTAACTTCAATCTAATCATTGAGTTTCTGGGTAATTAATTGGGGCTATGGGGTGTTCTTATGCAGGCTAGAAACCCTAAATTTCTACCCGTAAAAAAGGAATGATCATTTACGTCTTAAATCATCTTCACTTATTCTAATCATTTCTTTTCTGGGAAATTAATTGGGGGTTGGTCTATTTGTGTGTCTCGAGGGTTTGGTTCCCCAATCCCTTTGTTCTTCTTCTTCTTCTCTGATTGGGGGTGACAGTTTATTTTCCAGATTTGGGCGTATTTTCTAGGTTCTCAATCACTATTTAATCCATTTAAATGACACGAGTTTACTCATCAAATCAACAATACCCTTCTCCTTCTGAAAATTCCATAATAACTAGTCTTAAAAATTATCATCCTCAAACCATGGATTTTTAGAATTAGTTTGGGCGCTTTGATAACGATGGTCCTGCTGATGGAATAGGTGTTCATAAAAATAATTATCATCACCAAAATGTCTATCAACCTTACCCAAATGTTGAATTCAATCCAATGAATCCGCTTCATGTTAACTTATGGCGCTACCCTCGCTCTAGGGGTGTGATGAATGTTGACCCGGCCCAGTTGGGTCAATCAAGGGATTTTTTGGGAAAATGTATTCTGGGATTCCTGGTGGACTACCGCTTGTTTGAGGCAGAAAAGGTAAATGATATTATTCGTAAAAAGTGGAATACAAGGGGAAGGGTTGAAGCTTTTCGTATGGGAGAAATATATGTGTTCCACTGTGAAGAGGAGGAATATAGGGAGGGCTTATTAGAAAGGACTACAACTACTTTGGATGGTGTTGTAATGGTTTTCGCCAGGTGGTTCCCTAACTTGGTACCAAGAACGGTCAGGTTTCCGTATGCTTAGGTATAGGTTAGGGTCTGTGGTTTACCGTTCGAGTATCTTACTATGAATGTGGCACAAGTTGCAGCTAAGTTACTTAGCCATCACTTTCAATTGGAACCCTTTGATGTTTTACCTGAAAATGATTTCCTAAGGTTAAGGGTTTGTGTTAAGCTCAACGAACCATTAATGCCGGGATTTTTCTTAACCATGGAAAATGGGTACCTTCTTTGGGTACAATTTTGTTACGAGGAGATTTTTAAATATTGTTTCAAGTGTGGTAAGATTTTGAGACCCCTTATGACTATTGTATCAGGTATTAATGGGATGCTTGATCGTTTAGTAGAAAAAAGGCTTTGTGGTGTTTTAGTCACACAGTAACCACACACTGTTCAATATGGATCTTAGGGCTACTTCATCCACTACTAGATAATGGAAGTGAGGGTCGACCCACAAATAAGGACTAACTTATTAAAGTGTATGAAGAGTTAAGAACGATTAACACCTAAGAGGGGGAGGGGGTGAATTAGATGTACCTTTTAAAAAATTTCTCTTTTACTTGGTTAGAGACTAACACAAGTAAGAGCTATTAAATACAAACTTGAGAAACTTAATGGATTGTAAGTTCACAAGAGGTACAACAGGTCTATGCAACAGTATGAGTGACTGTTGCACATCACTGGCAACGAGATTGATGAATAAAAGCAGAATGATAAGAGAACGTAAAAGTAAATAAGCAAACAAGACGATGTTAAAAAATTGGTTCAGCTCCTACTCCGGACCCTACGTCCAACCGTTATTTTATTGCTTGTTTGGAAATTTACTCAAACTTAACTAAACCATTACAATGAAAATAACTCGCCAACCTACTTGTAGATACCTCATTTCTGCACCTCTCGCAAACCACCCGGTGATGATTGGGCCGCATGTTTGGTACGCGGAACGATTTGTGACAGTTCGTAAGTTTATCGTCAAGTGATTGCTCAAACACTGATGTCTACCTCTTAGTTGTCATCTACGCGCCGATACGGTCGTTTTGACAGTAATTAGAGTACATTTGGAGTCCGGGCCTAAAACCGTCTTCATTTTCAGATAACCGTTAAATCCCGAGTCAGAATGTTCTGGAATGTCCAGATATTTCTATTCCATATTTTATAATCTTTCACAATCTTTTAATCTTTGGTAAACCATTTCCCGTAATATTCATACAAAATATTAAGGAAAACCAAATTATCCCGTTATTCCATAACTTAAACACGGAAATCTTTCTTCCGCAGGAGGAAAACACCTGGGAACAGACGCAGCAGGTGCTGCGCCTCTTCCAAGAGACGCAATGACTGTTGCGCCTCTTCCCAGGTCCTTTTCTGCGTATTTTTCGTATCTTTTTCATATCTTTTCGAGATTCACTTCCAAAGTTTCTCCGAAAACCCTATTCCTTCACGTGATTAGTATAAATAGGAGCCTTCGCTCCTCATATTTCTCACGCGAGTGTCCGCCCTTCTCTTCTCCCTTTGCATTATAGACCACGTTCTTACTTTTTGGCGTCTACGTGCTTGAACATTCGACCACGTAAGCTCGGATCCTTCTGAGTACCAGCCTCGTTTTCCTCTTACGAGGGCACTTTCGTTACATTCGAGTCGAGCATCACTAATCGTTAACTTAGTTCATCTCGTTTCGTCAAACATGTAAGTCTGAGGGTGTAAATCCTTCTTTATTGTTCTTTACTTTTTGTATCGTTAATGTAAGGTTTATGTTGAAAACACCTCTTAAAACCGATTTATAAAACCTCGTTTAAAACCCTTTTTTCGGATTACCAGAAGACAAACCGTCGAGAAAGGACGCAGCAACTGTTGCGCCTCTTCGAAGGAGCGCGGTGTCTGCTGCGCCTCTTCGTGAGGCTGCCGCAGTTCCTGCTTCCTTTCTTCTTCCTTCGTCCTCTGTAATTCGTCTTCTTTATTTGTTTTCATTTATTTTCGTTAATTCTTTGGTACACTAACATAATCATCTCACATGTATATTATTTATCATTCATTAGTATATAATTCGTCATTAAAATCCGACTTAAATCCCTTATAATCCAATATTTGCGGGTTTTCGTCATTAAACTCAATCCGGGTTATAGAAATTCAATTCGTTCATATTGAGTTTTTGGAATTCGGCCTTTGATATATTTTCATCTGTTCATCACATATTCGTCATTAATTCGTCATTAATTCGTCATGTTTAATCTATTTAGTTCACCTATGTCACTAATCAATCGTTCATCCATGTAAATAATTCATCTTAATTCCGTCTCGTCCATGTTTTGTTGCTTTTATGACTCATTCATATGTAATTAATGAATTAAATCACTTCCATCGGAGTCGAATATCGTAATCAATCCTTA
Source organism: Silene latifolia (assembly GCF_048544455.1). Taxonomy (NCBI): domain Eukaryota; kingdom Viridiplantae; phylum Streptophyta; class Magnoliopsida; order Caryophyllales; family Caryophyllaceae; genus Silene; species Silene latifolia. Next base: position 53,864,926 of record NC_133527.1, on the reverse strand, counting down.
AATTCACCAATTAATATTACGATTTCTAGTTCCGGCTTCACAGCCAGAACTCACCCTTGGAACAGACGCAGCAACTGCTGCGCCTCTTCCAAAGGGCGCAGTCCTGTTGCGCCTGTTCCAGGTTGATTTCTGCCTCTGAACTTCCGTTCTGCCTTGATCTAGTCTAATTAGTTTACGTATTCAATTAAATATTAACCGTATTATCACCTACTGTTTTGTTCGTTGATTTATTCTTTTTCTCAAATTATCCGTTTTAGAGGTATTTTCGACATAAATCAATTAAACCCATTGTAATTATTGTAATTTTTATTATTGTAATTTTCTTTATTGTATTTATTTTGTATCATTTGTATGTTTTCACATGTAATTGAACTTTAATCCCAACTTCGACCCAATTGTATGCTAAATTAATTGTTCACCGACTTAGTTAAATCTTCACATGCTAGGATTAAAACTTGGGTGTTGCATTGCATGCATATAATCAACGATATATCGAGTATAGACGATTTTCCCTAATCATTAGTAGAGGCCGCTATCGAGGCGGGCGGGATTAGGTGTTCGATCAAAAGAGTTTCCTAATACGTACCCTCGCCCCTTACTCCAGATCTCTGTGAACATCCGTGTTCATTGGCATCCACGAGAGTCATTCTAGACATATAATGCTAAGGGTAACGATTTCTTGGTGTTCATGTCACTACTTTGTGTCTTGACATGACACGAGGTATTCGAACGGTTCCAATTTCCCATAAAAATTGGTGGCGACTCCACAAATGCAAACGCTTGTTTCCCAAGCGCCCTCGTGGCCCCATGTCCACAGTTTGGCGACTCTGCTAGGGATAATACACTTACGTGTAGCCAAAAGGGTGAAACTTGAACAAGGTTAGGGAATAGTTTGTACAAGACAATTGTCGGTTTTCATAACTCGGTCTTCCTAGACCGTTTTATTCGGCCTTCCTAGGCCCAACCCAACCCATTTGACCAATCGTTCCGTCTAAACGGTCCTAATTCTTATTTGGGCCCAAGGATGGATAGCGATTGACGTCATCCATACCATGATGCTTACTCTTGTTTGTATCAAGGACCTTCACTACTTGAGGAAATGGACTAGGAATCGGCCTTACTCTTGTTCGGTACGAGCCTTTCCACAGACTTCGGGTTTGATTGTTCGGTATGGCAACCCACCCATTAAACAAAAACCCTTTTAAATGCACTCAGCTTTCCGTTATAATGCTTGTATAAATGTTTGCACCTTACATGATCACCATTTCCAAACGAAACCATGACGATTTTTGAAAAAATCAAAATCCCTTTTTAAATGAAAATTTCGAAAAAGGCCATTAATTAGCGCAAAACCGAGTCGAAACTCTGTCCGTTTGTCGAGTTAAAATTCGAGCCCAAGCCCATTTCAAAACCTCACTTCGAGTCCACTCCTACAACTACACTATAGTTGACTAGGATACACATTTTCAAACCTTTGTCTTTTCTTCAAAACTCACTCAACACAAGTGGCACACACCCACTTCACAAGTCAAAACATTTCTTCTTTTAGTAAGTGTGTTAGGATGGTCGATCGTGTTTTGATTCGTCGTCGATCTCTTATCCAGTTTCCAAGATGCCTGAAACAAGTGACGTGAATTTCAATCAACTTCAAGATGGTAATGATCGAATCCTAGCCGCCCTAGCTCAAATCCAAGTTACCCAAGACCAAGTGTATGATCGCCTTGACACCATCGAGGGCCGGATCTACGCCGTAGAAACGAGGATTCCTCCTCGAGAAAATGAAGTCGTTGATGACTTCGTGAATGACTTCAGGGACGACAGCCCTCCCATGGGTGTGACTACAGCTGAGAAAAGACTCCAATACTTGGAGGAGCAATTGATGTATCTTAAAGGGGATGACATTTATAGGGAGAATAATCGCAAGTATGAGGCCGTCAATTCCAAATTGCCAACCAACTTCAATATGACGGATATCCCTAAATTCAAGGGGCACGAAAACCCTTTGAACCACGTCCGTGCCTTCAAGGATTACATGTCTATCAAAGGCATCAAACCCGAGATGTTCTTAAGGATCTTTCCTTCATCTCTTGACACCATCCCAAAACAATGGTTCTACTCTTTAGAACACAAGAAGATCGCCACTTGGGAAGATGCCGCAATCGAGTTTTCTAAGCAATATGCGGATAATGCTGAGATCCAAGTTAACATGCGCACTTTATAGGTTCTTACCCAAAATGACAAAGAAGGATTCACCGACTTCCTAAGTAGGTGGAGGAAGACTAGTACCCAACTAGTTGAACGCCCAGATGAGGCTACCCTTGTGAAGAAGTTCGTGGATAATCTCAAACCCATCTATGCCAATCATTTAAGGTACCAAAACATCAAAACTTTCAAGGACTTAACCGTACTAGGAACAAGGATTGAAGATGACATCCGTAAAGGGCTCTTGTCCAAAACGGTAGGTCGAGGATATCAAGGCTCAACAAGTCGTTCTTACGGCTCCACTAGCAAGACCGATGAAGTTAACCTTCTCGAGCCATCCAAGAAGAGTACCCCACCAAGGAAATTCACAAATCTTGGGGACACTTACTCCAATGCTCTAAAGAGGTTAATGAAGCAAGGCAAACTCCAACCCATAGGACCTACTCCCGAACCCGAAAAGAAATCCAAATTCTGGGACGAGAACTCGTACTGTGAATACCATAGGGGTAAGGGGCATGACACAGAAAAATGCTACAAATTGAAAAATGTGCTTCAAGACATGATAGAGGATGGGCGACTACCAATACCGCCGGGAGGTAAGCCCAAAAACACTCAGAACCCTCTTGGGATTCTAGTGATCACAAGTGAAGAATCTACCTTAGATTGTTCGCACCTCATTTCTCTAATTGAAGATGAGATCTACGCGATCGAGAATGAAGGGTTCTACTCTACTATTTCCCCTACCATCGCCGACTTCATCGCATGGGCAAGGAGTGTGGATAGGCAAGTTTGGGAATTGGAAAACGTGGTGACAACTTTACATAACCCCAATGCGACACCTAAAGAACATGCGCCACTAGTCTTTTCTTAAAATTCCACTATGCAAGAAATAGTCACCGTGGTTGATAAACTAGTCCACCAAATCACACGACTAGAAGACGAGATCATGAGAATGAGAGAACTAGCTACAATCAATGGAGTATGGGCCGATGATGATGAAGACGAGTATCTCATTGAACACTCCCTAGTCAAGGAAATAGTCCAAAATGGTGAAGACCAAGATGTGGACCACCTAACTCATTCGGGGCGTCCATATCAAAGCACTACTCAAAACGGTCCAACCAACATTGTCACACCAAATGATAACGAAGATGACTCCACTGATCATTTGCTCAAGCAATTACAGAAAACAAAGGCTGATCTTTCAGTCTGGCAACTAGTAGCAAGCTCATTCCCACATCGCCAAGCTTTACTGCAAGCTTTGGCCAAACTAAATGTAGCACATAACTCCACGCCCGAAGATGTAGTCAACTTGGTCTTCCAAGAATCACCGAAGCTAAGTAATCCTATTACTTTCTCAGACGAAGATTTGCCACCCTTTGGCGCTAGTCACAACTTGGCTCTTTACATCACCGTCATTTGTCTAAAGAAGAATGTGCCAATGACCTTGGTTGATGATGGCTCCGCGGTCAACGTCATACCCCTCAAAACGGCATACAAATTAGGCATGAAAGAGTAGGATTGGATCCCTACCAATCAAGGTGTTCGCGCATATGATGGTACACGACGAAAGGTAGTAGGACTCGTTAACCTAACCATAGCCACAGGGCCAATTGAGCGAAAGGTTAACTTCCAAATAGTGGACATTGAAGCTTCCTTCAACATACTTCTGGGAAGACCTTGGATTCACGCTTCCAAAGCGGTAACATCCACCCTTTATCAAAAGATCAAAATCCCACTAAATGGCAAAGTGGTGACGATTACTTCGTCACCCATCAAGGCAATAATCGAAAAGAAGTCGAACAATCAAGTCCTTGCAGATCCAGTATATGAGCTTGGGGGCTTCCAAAGCATAAGTGTCGTAGAAAGTGAATTGGCACCCTTATACTACGATCCCTACTCCAACTTGGTGGTCAACCACATCCTCAAATCCCGGGGATACTTCCCTGGAATGCCTTTGAACCCTATCCGAAGAAACACCTTCGCACCCTACAAGGAAGGCAACTCAAAAAGGATACCACTTGGACTAGGGTACAAACCCACTAAAGAGGAAGTTCTCGAGATGCTTGCTCAAGTTCAAAACCGTAAGTACGTAGGAGTCCAAATGCGACCCTATCTCCCTACCCTAAATGGGTACTTTGTTAAGGAAGGAAGTCTAGAACTCTTTCACGGATTTCCCGAACCTTGGCACTATCTCGAAAGGAAGCTAGCCGGAATCGAGATCTTTCACGATTGCTACTTCATTCCTCCAGAAACGGTTCCTACCGTCAAAGCTCGTCAAGCACCTTGCTTAGACGAACAAGTTGTTAGTCTATTGTTTGGAGAAGATCGATTTGTTAGGGCCGCGCAGGATGAGATCATTACCATGATACTTCAAGACGACCACTTCAACCCTACCGCGCTAATCACATAAACAAATGCGAATCAGCAGAAAGGATGGAGAAAATCAATCAAGTGGACCAACAACCAAGGAAGACTCTTCAAGCTCACCACTGGAGAAGGATATATGTTCAAAGGAGAACCAGAAGACGATGAATTCGAGTCAGAGTCAGAGTCGGAGTCGGAGTCGGAGTCTAGAGAAGTCGCTAAGGAGTCTCCTCCTGTCGTCATCCCCATTCCCTTTGTTTCTTCTAGCCTAGCCTCAAATAGTAACAGTAGTTCGGGAAATGTCCCAACAACTGTCCCTTTACCGCCACGGACCACAGATCAGATGGTTTCTTTGTTTCAACTTTTCTCAAACTTTAATATGAATAAATCAGGTTTTGCTTACTCTTTGTGTTATCTTGAGTGCAATTCTGTTTACGATGATACTGAGGATGACCAAGACCCAGACTCAATTGAGATACCTCCCTACGTAGCCAAAGAAATACTACAGGAAGGGGAAGGGGGACCAGTAATAGAAAACACCGAACCCATCAATGTAGGAACCGAACTAGAACCCCAAGAACTTAGGATAGGGACTACCTTGAGCTCTACCGAAAGGGCCGATTTCATAGACCTCCTACACGAGTTCAAAGATGTCTTCACTTGGTCCTACAAAGACATGCCAGGGATCGACAGGGATATCGCCGAACATAGAATCCCAATTAAGCCTGTGAAACAGAAGCTTCGTCGAATGAGAACAGAATGGGCTCTCAAGATTAAGGAAGAAGTCGATAAGCAATTCAAAGTCGGGTTTATCAAAGTTTCCGAGTACTCTGACTGGGTAGCTAACATAGTACCTGTACCCAAAAGGATGGGAGAATCCGTGTTTGTGTTGATTTTAGAGACTTAAACAAAGCAAGTCCTAAAGATGACTTTCTTCTACCACATATCGACATATTGGTGGACAATACCGCAGACCACGCGTTACTATCCTTCATGGATGGGTACGCGGGCTATAACCAAATCAAGATGGCCATAGAAGACATGCATAAGACCGCCTTTGTCACTCAATGGGGAACCTATTGCTATACGGTCATGCCGTTTGGGTTAATCAACGCCGGAGCTACATACCAACGCACCGGGACCACACTCCTACGTGACATGATGCATAAAGAAGTTGAGGTATATGTAGACGACATGATTGTCAAGTCCAAGCATAGAGAAGGGCATATTGCGAACCTTCGCAAATTTTTCTCAAGGCTACGAAAATACAACATAAAGCTCAATCCTCAGAAGTGCACATTCGGAGTAATATCTGGCAAACTCTTGGGATACGTCATAAGCCAACGAGGTATAGAAATAGACCCTTCCAAAATCAAAGCTCTGATCGAAATGCCACAACCTCAAACAGAAAAAGAAGTCAGAGGATTCCTGGAGAAAGTGCAATATATAAGTCGATTCATATCGAAACTCACCATGATTTGTGAATCTATCTTCAAGAAGCTCAAGAAAACGGATCACACCATGTGGGATGATGACTGTCAGAAGGCATTTGATCGAATTAAGGAGATATTAGCTGAACCACCAGTGCTCATGCCACCTCAACGAGATCAACCTCTTGGTTTATATCTCACAGTGACTAAAACAGCCATGGGCGCCATGCTAGCTCAAACCGTAGGAAAGGAAGAAAGGGCTATCTACTACCTTAGTAAGAAGTTCTTGGAGTACGAGTGCAAATACTCACAACTCGAAAAGACATGCCTCGCTCTTATGTGGGCAACGAAGAAGCTACGCCATTACATGCTTAGCTACTCCGTCAAAATATACTCCAAAATGGATCCAGTCAAATACCTCTTCGAGAAACCCGTCCTCAACGGACGCCTAGCAAGATGGACTTTGATGCTCTCAGAGTTCGACCTCAAATACGTGCCTCTGAAAGTTATAAAAGGGCGCGCCGTTGCTGAATTCTTCGCAAAAAATCCCATCAATGATGCACAAACAATAGATACTTGGTCATTTCCAGACGAGCACATACTCCAAACCGATGTAGAATCCTCGGACCTTTATTTTGATGGAGCATCAAACTTAAGAGGATTTAGAATAGGAGTGTTGCTCATTTCTCCTGAAGGCGAGCATACACCAATCTCTGTCAAACTCGACTTCGAGGTGACAAACAATGCTGCAGAATACGAAGCTTGTCTCATTGGACTACAAGCGGCAGTGAGCTTAGGCATTAAAAACCTCCGAGTACATGGGGATTCATCCCTGATCATCAATCAAGTTACGGGATCTTGGAAAATCCGAAGCGAAGGCTTAGCACCTTATCAAGCCAGAATAGACCAAGTGGCCCAATTCTTTGATCACGTGACCTATCTACACCTACCTCGGGAAGAAAATCAATTTGCGGATGCTCTTGAAAAACTCGCATCTTTGATTAATATGTCAGAGCCAGCTTATGTCCACCAAATCACCGATGAAAAGGAAATCACAAAGGAACCCTGGTTCCAAGCAATCCTAAATTTCAAGCTCAACGGTACCTACCCACCCGATATGGACAAAAGGGGACAACGTGATATACGCCTACTAGCTTCCCAATACGTTCTCATGCAAGGAGAGTTATACAAAAGAACACCTCTTGGTGTAATCCTACGTTGCCTTGATCATTCACAGTCACGGAAAGTGATGGAAGAAGTTCATGATGGAGAATATGGTCCTCACATGAGTGGGCCCATAATGACCAAGAAAATCACACGTTTGGGGTATTATTGGACAATGATGGAATCCGATTGCATCAAGTATGTGAGACATTGCCACAACTGCCAAATCTTCGGGAATGTACAACACGTCCCTCCTTCATTGCTCTATACAATGACATCTCCTTGGCCATTTTCTGCCTGGGGAATTGATATAATCGGGAATATAACCCCAGCCGGAATAGGAGGTCACTGTTTCATCCTAGTAGCAATCGACTATTTCACCAAATGGGTAGAAGCGGCTTCCTACACTAGTCTCACGGCTAAAAACGTGGTAAAGTTCATACAGAACAACATCTGTCGATACGGTTGCCCACATGAGATCATTAGTGATAATGGATCACATTTCCAAGCTGAGACTGAGCAATTGCTAGCCAAGTACAAAATTAGGCATCACCACTCTTCGCCATATAGACCACAGACTAATGGCGCGGTAGAGGCAGCAAACAAGAACGTTGTCACAATTCTCAAGAAAATGATTGACAACTATCGAGATTGGCCAAGCAAGATACCCTTTGCTTTGTGGGGAAATCGCACATCTGTTAGGACGCCCACTGGGGCCACACCTTTCTATTTGACCTATGGTATGGAGGCTGTACAGCCAGTCGAGTTAGAAATACCATCCTTGCGTATCTTACTCGAAAGTCAAATCCCGGAAGCCGGCTGGAAGAGGGATAGATATGAAGAACTCATCCTCCTGGATGAACGTAGGCTACGCGCCTTGCACAATGTCCAAACATATCAAGCACGTATCAAACGAGCTTTCAACAAAAGGGTTAAGCCAAGAAACATCAAGGAAGGAGACTTAGTACTCAAATCGGTTAGAGCTCTTTTACCTGTCGATCCACGGGGAAAATTCAAACCTAATTGGGCCGGACCATTTCTAGTCAAATCCATACTTCTAGGGGGTGCGGTTAGAATCACAGACCTAGATGGGAATGAATTTTCCAACCCAACAAACCTCGACCAACTAAAGCGGTATTATGTCTAGAATAGGAACAAAAACGCGACTCGCGTAACCTCACGTGTCGCTCTTGTGGCACTAAATAAACGGCCCCTGGCCAAGCTGAAATAAGCTAATGTCACTCTGCTCTTGCATTTTGACAAATTTGTCATCCTCATATCATCAAATAAACTAAATTTGCACCTTAAGAGTAAGTAAAAAGCTTATGCTCATTTTCTGAAGTTCATTACAAGATCTTGCTTAGAACAATTATTCTTTTACATTTACTCGAACTACGCGCAAGGGTTTGATTTCATTTTCTTAATGAATACGTAGGCAATCCTTCACAGGATACAACCCACTAATTTCAAAATGTAAATAGAAGGACATTTGCATTGCATTTGGAATTCGACAAGAATAATAAATAGAAAATCACAACGGTTTCATAACCAATTAACCTTTTTTATTTCATCCATTTTCTAATAATAATACGTCACATAATAAAATCATAATAAAAATAAAAATAGGCTAGGATTCTAAAAACCCCACCTTTTTATTACAATAATAATAATAATAATAATAATAATAATAATAAATAATAATAAAGACTTGAGCTATTCCTCCATCTTCCCTTTGCCCTTGTCATTCTTGTCATATTTCTTGTCACGACCTCGAGCCGTACGCTCTTGCACCACTTCAGACCTAATCACCAACGGTCTTTCTCGAGGCCTAGCCTTCCCATTCTTGTCAATCACTTTATCCACGACAGGAGAGGTCTTCGGTTTCTTCGAAGGATGAACCACTCGAAACCCGACTTCCTCCTCTCCCTCAGTCAGATGCTTCTCTTTCTCCTTTTCCACCTCGCGCACCTTGTAGTCAACAGGCTCGCGCTCTTCGGGAGTAGTAGCTTTCCTCCATCGCAGGTAGGAATCCGACACCCATAAGGCACTAACAGAAGAGTTCAAGAACCATACATTTATTTGAGCCCATTTAATGGCCCACTCCCTTTGACTCTCAGTAGTAAGCGCCACGGCAGTCTGCGGGACAGTGTCAAGCTTCGGGATTGTCTGCTTTAGTCCAACCTGTCTCATCAACCTCTCCGGGAAGATACATACCATGAATTTCAAGCCATGAATGCGCACAGATCGAGTAGGATCCAAGGAAGATACTCCAGTGACAGATTTGAGGTGCCACCACGGTACAATCCACCTAATCAAGGGGCCATCATCACTCTTCAATTTATTCTCCCAATAATTGCAGACTCGAGTGAAGTCCACCATGTAAAGCCTGGTCCTCATTGCGATCGAACGAGCATGATAAGAGGGAACATGAACTGGGGGCTCGATCAATCGAAGACGCTCCATAAGCCAAACCTACCAAAAGCGGGTATTAGAACGAAAAAAAAAGAAAAGGAAAAAAAAAGGAACGAAAAAAAAAAACGAAAAAACGAAAAAAAAAACAAGAAAAGAAAAGAAAAGAAAAGAAAAGAAAAGCAAAAAAAAGAAAAACGAAAAAAAAAAGAAAAAAAAACGAACGAAAAAAAAAAAAAGACAAAAAAAGAGAAAGAAGAAAAAAATGTTCTTTTACCTGCAAGATAACGGGACTTTCCAAGTATGGCTTTCCTATTATCCAAGCCCAAAAGGATCTCTCCTAAGCATAAACAAGCTGGGCTCCTGCGCAGCTCCATTTGCTCAACTAGGCCCAGGAGACGGGGATCACCTCTCAAGTCTTCATCAACATGCCCTTGAAGGACGTATACATGCAACAAACAAAATCTGAATGCCCTTCGCCTAGCAACATAAGAAACGGTGGGGTCGGCTCTGTTAATGAATCGGTCAATGAAGTCCAACATTCGCACTCCTTTTGAGGTCACTAAACGGTCCACCTCAAGTCTTGTCAATCCAAGCAAGTCTCTAAATTTGCTCTTATACCCTTGTGAAGTGGAAGGAATGGCAGGCAAGTGTTCTGGGTCCCACCCACCGATCGCAGCAATTTCTTCAGGAAATGGACAAATGTCGCCTCCGGGGAACGCAAAAACATGATAATTCGGGTCCCAATAATTAAGACAAGCATCTAAGAATGGTTTGACAACCTTGATAAGCTTCAAACTCAACAATGATCCAATATTATAAGCGCCCATGTCGTGCTTCTCCATGTTGGAAAACTCATTGGTCCACTCTTTTAGGCGAATCTCCAAAGTATTTATGATGAGTGATTATATTGAGAGTTTTATGTAATAAGACGAAGAAGAGACGGAATAATTGTGTGAATAAAACCTCTATCAACGTCTCTATTTATACTAAACTCCGTTTTCCTAAAATCTGCCAGAACAGACACGCCTGGGAACAGTGCTGCGCCTCTTCAAAGGGACGCAGCTCGTGCTGCGCCTCTTCCTCAGCAAGGTTTCTGTGATTTCCGCGTTGGATCTTTCCTAAATTCCTTGGCAAATAATTTCCTATTCCTACGGGTTATTATTTTGGTAAATACGTGAAAATTGCCATATTTCGTGTTTCCTAATCCGCGGGCACGCATTTCGAGGCAATATCAACATTTTCGTCATTTTAACACACTTGCATATTTTCATTTTAGGAAATTTATTTCAAAACTTATATATATTTCTTTTATTTTTGTTTATTTTGTAATCATTTCATTTCTAACTTATAGGTTTATATTTTTTTCATTTTTTTAGGGGTAACCCTCCCTACCGTCCGGTCATTTTCGGCAAATTTTTTGCATTTTTGACACTTTCTTTTGCATTTATTTTTTTTTTTTTGCACTTTTGAGTCTTTCGTTTTGCGCTAATTTAGGCCATATGTATATACAAATGTATGTTCTGTGTGATTTCTATGTAAATTTCGGCAGCATGACGGCATAAACCGTCATCTACCAAACCTGTTCGAAGCTAACCTGCAGATACAAGCAACGCAACCCAGCAGCAAAGGCACTCAGGCCATCATATATACAGCCAAAAAAGGGAAATGTACAACAAACTGGGGGCTCGAGCCCCAAGCAAAGTCCAAAATGTCCAAAATGTAGGTCAAAAAATGTACACATGTGCAATACAAACAACAACAAAACAAAACTACTGCTGGTCGCCCTCTAGCTCCGCAACTCTTTCCGCGAGAGCAGCAACCTCAGCGTCACGAACCTCGAGCTCCCTCAACAAGCGAGCCGTCTCCTCCCGAGACTGGACCAACTCTCGCTCCAGCTCGCGATCCCCCTGCAAATAACAAATTGGCTCGTGCCAATCATTTCAAGCAATTACAAGAAAAGTCGGAAAATCAAAGTTCAAAAATGAAATAGGCGAAAGGTTCATACCTGACGACCTCGACCGCCGACAAGTGCCTCGACGGCAGTAGCTCGCAGCCGGTTGGCCACTCTCCATAACGCCACAAACCGAGACGGCGCAACCTGCATTTTCAAATAAGAAGTTCTCAATAATTGAATAAGTTCAACCAAATGTGTTCCTACACAAAAATCATGCAAATTAGAGGCTCACCCTCCGGATCAGATGCTACCAATCGTCCAGGCCAGCATCCGTCACAGCCACGTCAAAGTCACGCAGCTCGAAGATCGTCGTCCTCCCGGTCGTGTCAGTGTACTCAAGGGTCTCGGGGTACTCTGGGGGCTCGATGCCCGCCGCCTCAACCTCCTGCAAAGTCAAATGTTTCTCGTTAATCGATGATCTTTCATCGTATTCTCAAAATCAAGAATAAAGGAGAGTAAGATGCTCACCACAACCGGCCAGTACGCCAACCTCCCGTAGAGGAACGCCGAGTAGTCCTCACCAGGAAGAAGGAGGGCGTCACTGCCGACACCAGCCAAGTCAGCCTCCCTCTCAGCCTCAGAAGGCTCCCTGAATATCGTCCTAGGAGGATCGATGGGAACTGTCAATACATCCCGAGAGCACTGACAAGCCAAGCGCTTGCCCAAGTACTACACAGGACCCATCGACGTCCTCAGCAGCAGCCGGCTCGAGCTCCTAGGTCGAAGGACCTCAGCCACAAAAGGAAGCGCTCCAGCGTACTCCGCCCAAGGCCTGGGCACCCACTGGACAAGACAAACAAGGAATCATTCTTATAATCGATTAAGGAAATAATGAAGAAGCAAAACGAATACAAGTGAGATGCTCACGCTATCCAGCTGAAGAGCGTTCATGTCCCGCCGGTAGACACCGTGAGAGGAACGCTTGCTCCTCGTCCGACACATCACCCAATCTCTCAAGACGGGTAGGCCTTCTCCAGCGGCTCCGTCCTCTTGGGCAAGAGGCTCGGAAAGTAGGAGTACACCCACGCCTGTAAAACCAAGATAGTCAATAAATGATCTTTCGTAATTTAATAAGAAAAAGAATTGATTTTAGTCTAAATGAAGGTTCATACCTCCAACAGAAGTCCAGGGCCGACAGCGCCAGGAGAAGTCCCCTTCTCCATCAACTCCGGACAAACCATGGACCTCATGAAGCGGATGAGGACCGCAAAACCAGCAGTGACCCAGTCCCAACGTCCTAGGGAGCTCAGGTCAGAAAGGAAGAGAAGAAGCTTCGTCGACAGCCTCTCTCCCTTGTCTCCGAGGTAGATCGAAGATAGAAACCACCAAAGCCACAAACGGGCCCTCTGCTCAGCTGTACAGGGAGGAGGGGTCGTCTCTCTCCCGTCAATCACCACCAGCGCCAGGGTCTTCCCCGCAAAGTAGTCTCGGACATAGGAACTGGGCACCAAAACAGATCGTAGAATGTGACCTTCGCCGACAAGTTCCAGCTGATCAACCTCCTAGCCTCGGCCGAGTCCACCCTCATGGCAGTCTCCGGCTGATACCCGTCGTTGTGAGTACCAAAGATAAAATTTATAATCTCCTATTAAGACTAACCTAGGCTAGTGGTAACAGGGTCGAACCACAAGGAGGCAGTTGTAAATTCTAGTTGCTCTATATTTAGTCTAAGGTAACAAATGTGGGGGTTGGTTTGAATTGGTCTACAGCTAATAGTAAATAAAGGCAATAAACTAAATAAATGATTTAAACAGATAAAAGAAGGGTACTAGGATGGTCGGGTCATTATAGCTTCAGGGCAAAGAAACTAAGTCGGTCTGAATCAAACTCAGGTAAGGCGGGAAATAAAGAGGTCCTCTCGGTCCACTCTTAACAAATAGCATCTCTCGATCTCGCTATAGGTCCCTAATGTCACTAATACTGAATTTCGTCCTAAAAGTGACTAACGGTCTAAACTATACCTATCTTTCGATCTTAGCATAGTCTAGTCGATTTAACTGATGGTCTAATAACTTCCCCTACCTTTCGATCTAATGGGTCAGTCACGAAATAGGTATCTAACTGGTCGCATGCATTCAACTCGTCAAATACAAGATTAAAACAATTAAAACGAATATAAAACCCTACGAGGTCAGTCGATCGACTGGCAATGTCAGTCGATCGACCAACACGCGAGACAGTCCTTTCTAATCTAATGCCGCCTATGCCATAAATCGCCTACATCCTAGCACTAAAGAATTAGCTACTCATGATGAAGGTAAAAACAACAATAAAACTAATAACAATTACTGAATTCATGCTTAAAGTAAATAACAACAATGATAATACGATAATTGGCTTTGGGGACACTAGCTATCAAATCTATACTAATAACGAAAGTAAAACAATCAACTAAAATTAGGGCAGAATGAATACCGAGATTTAAGAGGAAAGATTAAGAACAAGGGCAGAATTCCAATGCTAAAATCGATATCCCAAACCCTAGATACTCGAAATAAACTAAAACTGAAAGTACTGTATTGTGATAAAAACTTGGATAGATACTTGATATCTAAACTGATGGTTTTATGTTACGTTATATAGCAATCAACGCAACATCTTATTTCCTAAACCTAAACTTCACGGGCTTCAAGATTCACGGTCTTTCAATTCACGTCTGGAATAGAAATCTGGTCGATCGACTGATAATGCTGGTCGATCGACTGCTCCTCAGCAAACAGTGGCTTCTGGAACCCGAGCATTGGTCGATCGACTGAATGTGACGGTCGATCGACTTGATGAGCTGCTACTTGACTTCTTTATTCTCGTGGATTCGTCTTTTAGGCCTTGAATTGCGCACCAAGCTCGTTCCTTAAGTGATTCCTTTACGTCATTTGCAATGCAGATTACTCGGGGACGGATTTGGCTTGATTTCCCGTTGAATTCTTCACATTTCTGCAATAATGTACAAAATACGGATGTAGACGGAAATAGGGAGAAATGTAGCATAAACTACAAGAATGAGCTCTGAAATGCGTGTAAAATGGGATGTAAAACATCATATAAAAGACACGCATCAAACTTTCCCAAACCAAACCCTTGCTTGTCCCCAAGCAAGAACTGGACTCGATCTAATGACCTAATGGAACGAGTTCAATCTCAGAGCGAAATGCAAACTGTTAAGCCTAAACCGATTTAATGCACAACCAATAATCAATTAGTAATGTGAATCATGCAAACGAATTATAAAGTCGTCAAAAACTTCTGCACCTTTGACTATAGAGACTTATCAAATTGGACTCTCGCGGGTCGCTCAAATCACTCAATAAGCACAGGTGATATACATGTAAGATAGAAAGAAGTAATTTTGTAGTGACTCTCACCTAACTACGACCTATGAAAACATGCCAACAATAAAATATGAAAATGACCTCTACGACCGTACATACGCATTCCAACCAAACAGATGACCAATGACACATGCCGAGGTATATATGGGATATGTGAGGTATAGGTAAGAAGAGGCAAAACATTTTATGGTAAATTGGAGGTACAGGTGATCAAGCTAGTACCAAAACGGAACCAAAGGACAACATCCAACTTCTTTCTTATAAACAAATGAAACGGTGCTATAGCAAGCACAAAACTCACAATCTCCAAACTATCAAATCAATAAAACTCCCCATAGGATGTAAATGAAACATGGGAGCAAAAATCGCCAAAAGATAAGGATTAAATTATGCGAATTGATCTCTTTTCTCGAATCTCAGTCGATCGACCATGTGTGGCAGTCGATCGACTGCTTTGAACAGTACAGGACCTCTTTTTTTTTTCTTCTCTTTTTCGAATCATTTTTTCATCATTTTTTTTCTTCTTTCTTTCCTTCTTTTCATTTTCCCAACAACATCTCAATCGAGCAAATACCACCAAAAACGAAGTAACAATCCCAGAACGTAAACTACTAGCTTGGCAAGGGCAGGCTAAATGTAGGATGTAGTAATGGGACAAAAAGGCTGTTTTTGGCAGTGTGGAGCTTATGGGCATAATAAGAAAAGGGAAACCTCTACCACATGTGTCAACAAACCACAAACCGAATGCATACAGGTATTAAGTAGATCAAGTTCATATTCATGCAAATTAAGGAAACATGTCTCATAAGGAGTACTACTCACATTCCTAGATAAACTGGTCATGAATGTCACCAGTTATAGGCTTTAAAACTCAGAAATATGATGTAGGTTGCCAATTTTCAAAGTCAAGTCTAAAGTTCAGCAAATAATTCAACGAAAACTCGTAGATATGCATTTACGATTCTACTAATAACATGTTAATCTAGCAGGGCTCAGGCAAAACAGGTGCAAAGCAAAATCATCATAGAAATACTACCGTTCCGACTCGACCTATATGCTAAAATAAACGTGCATTTTATGGAAATTTTTGAAATTTTATCAATTTTTTTTTTTTTGGCATTTTCTGTATATATGAGAAATGAAATAAACAATGCAAGGCAAGAAAGTAAACGTGAATGCAAGCAAATGTTATGCGACGCAAAACCCTTCCCCAAACCAAATCGCACAATGTCCCCATTGTGCAAAATCATATAATGAAGAAAAGAGAAATGGGAATTTGCGAGAAATTAAACAAGACATGAAGGAAAGAAATCAGGAACTCACAAGACTTTAAGCGCAGCAAGGGAAACCTCCCCAAACCAGCGTGAGCTAGGAGGTTTGAGAGCAATGATGCTACCAATAAGGACCTGAAAAGACAATTAAAAACCACGCATAAGACCGAAGAAAATAATTTTGAAGCGTAAAAATTGTGCCCAAATGAGACAATAGAAGAAATAGTTAATTCGACGGAGAATAGAGTGGAGTAGAAGACTCCCTTAGGTCCGCATATCGACCAAACACAGCAGGGGAGAGGTCGTGAACGAATATAGCAGCAGCAGTGGTCGATCGACCACGGAGATCAGTCGATCGACCAGGTGGGCGTGAACAGTGAGCTCTCAGTAAACGCACAATTGATCGATCGGCCAATAGTGCCAGTCGATCGACTGAAAACACTGCTGCAGCGTCTTATTTCTTCGTAATTGCTCAATGATTTGAGCTAACAAGCTCTAAATACCTGCAAGTGCACAATAGTACGCGCCCAAAATTGCGCAAAACCCAGAACGAAGTCTAAAGCACTTAAAAATCCTAAGCAAATAAAATAAAAGCGAAGTTTTCGCGCACACAAAAAACAATAAAATTGTCTTAACAAAGCAAATAAAGAGAAGTTCGTAACGAGATTGATAAACTAATAGTTGATCAAGAAGGACCACGGTATGGCCCACTTCGTCGGCTTCTGGCTACTAGAGGTAGCCTCAATGGTGCTCATCTTTTCAGTTGCACCCTTCTTAGCGTCGACGGTCGGAGAGCTTAATGGACCAACTTCGTCATCTCCCCAATCAAAGACTCCTACGGAATCGTCGGAGTCCAAATCTGCCCATCTCACCTTGGCTGGCTCATCTTCCACTACCTCATCAGTCCCATAGCTTAAGCAACCAAGACCTCCTCGTTGAATGATCGACTGCTTCACGGCTGGCACAACTTGTAGCACTTCCTTCCCCAAACCAGCTCCTGCATTATCTAAAACAACAGATTCTTCCTCCTTCTTGCTCCCAATCCGGGGCGGAGGGGTTAACACAGCAGTAGTAATAGGCACAGTCAATTCAGGAAGCACAAAGTACGATCTCTTTTCAGAAACCGTATTACAAGTAACAGGCCACATGGCGTCCTTCTTTTTAGCAGGTTGGGCAAAAATGATGGAATGTTTCCCAACTTTGAAGGTCAAAGTTCCAGAGCCTACGTCAATAACTACACCAGCAGTGTGCAGAAACGGCCTACCTAAGATGATCGGTATATGGGCATCCTCAGGCATGTCAAGGACAACAAAGTCAACAGGGAAGAAAAACTTCCCTATTTGGACGGGTATGTTCTCTAGGACTCCTATAGGCTCGACCGCAGATCGGTCAGCCATCTGAACTGTCATGTCTGTGATAGCAAATCGGGTCAACTTGAGTTTCCTAGCTAAACTCAAAGGCATGACGCTTATACTAGCCCCTAGGTCACATAATGCCTTCTCAATTGAGAAGGTACCTATTTTGCAAGGGACAGAAAAGCTGCCCGGGTCCTCTAACTTATGGGGCGCGGTGTGAGACATATAGGAGCAAGACTCCTTGGTGAGTGCGACAGTGTGCACTGTTTCAAGTGACCGCTTTTTGGACAACAGTTGTTTCATAAATTTAGTGTAAGCGGGTACTTGGTTAACTAACTCAAGGAAGGGGACTTGCACATTCAGACTACGGATAACTTTCTCAAACTTACTGAAAGATACCTGTTCTTTGGTCGGCACGAGTCTCTCCGGATATGGGGCTGTAAGGAGTACCTTAGCCCTCTCCTCCAATTCACGCGCACCGGCATCCTTGGACTTAGGCTGAAAGTCCGTCACCTTCTCTTTGTTGAAGCTAGACCCCTCCTCAGACCGTCTCAAATGAGAACCGTTAACCGTCATTGGGTCGAACTTCGGGACTGAGACTGACCCATCAGCACTCGGGTCTGCCCCTAAAATCCTCGTGACTGTGGTACCCCGAAACAAGTGGTCTCGCAGATTAGTTGGCATCAAAGGACGAAATTCTTCAGCATCACCAGCGATCTCAGTCGATCGACCACTGTCCTCAGTCGATCGACTGAGATGCACAGTTCCAGAAGCTCCTGGAACCCGTGTTTCAGTCGATCGACTAGGTATGTCAGTCGATCGACTGAAATACCTGGCAGACGTCTTTTTCTTTGATTTGCTCGTCAAAGCTTTCTCTTGACTTGTTTCCGGCTCATCTTTTCCAACAGCATCCTCAACCATGGCAGGACCATCAAGTGTGGACCCGCTCCTCAAGGTGATGGCATTTAGGGTCTCCTTTTGTTCCGGTTGAGTGGGCAAGTGTCCGGGAGCTCGAGTGTTATTTTTGCTAGCCAATTGAGCTATTTGGCTTTCCAGTAGCTTCATCCCGGCCTCTCTTGCTTGGGACTCCTTTAGCAACAGATTCTTGAGCTCGGAAAATTCAGAATTCTGTGATTGTTGCTGCTGCGGCACATAAGGAGGTTTCTGGTATTGTTGTTGCTTTTGATGAGGGGGCACATAGGGTTGTTGCTGCTGCGGGTGTTGGGTTGGATTTTGGACATTTTGGCTCCTCCAACTCAAGTTTGGGTGGCTTGGCTCGTAGTAGGTGTTTGTCTGCCTATAGTGTTGAAAGGCAGCACAAGATTCAAAGGGGCTAGGATAGTTTTTCAAGACATGGCCCTCACCTCCACACCTTTCACAGATGAAAGGACCGTCTGACACAGCATTGACTTGGTACATCCCACCCTTAGAAGCTCCTCCTAGCTCATACTTGTCAAACCTCGCAGTAAGAGCCTCAAGTGCAGCAACAGAGAGGAAGATTCGTGAGCTCTCTCCTCGGTTCCCTCTCGAATTCCCATACTCGGCCTTGTGGGTAGCTAGATCGTCAATGATCTTCCACCCCTTGGTTGCTCCCAAATTTTCAGCGAATCTTCCATTGGCTGCAGCATCCAAAATGGCCCTCTGATCGTCGTACAACCCATTGTAGAAATGATTGCATAAACTCCACTTTTCGAATCCATGGTGCGGTATGGTTCGCACCAACTTCTTGAATCGGACCCATGCCTCGTGGAAATTCTCATCTGGCCCTTGTTTAAAGCCCGTGATTTGAGCTCTAATAGCGATCGTCCTTGAAGCAGAAAAGTACTTCTTGTAGAACGCCAATGCCAATGTATTCCAATCAGTGATCTCCTGAGCGGTCCGGTCCAAATCTTTATACCATTCCCTTTAAAGCATCACGAAGGGAGAAGATGAACATGGTCTCCTTGATTTGATCTGGGTCACTTGGTGGTGGGGGAATGGAGCAGCGAGAGTCAATAAAGGTCTCCATATGCCTTTCTTTGCATCTTCATTTGCAGCTCCCCCAAACCGATTTCTCTCGACCATAGTAATGTAGGCGGGCTTTGGTTCGAATTTCCGGCATCTCCGTAATTCGAACCCCTTGTATAAATTGTCGGTGTCGGCTCGAATAACTAGCTATACTTGCTTCTCGGCCATGACTGGAATCTCGGAGAGGTAGCTGTCTGTCTCGGTGAAGAAGTGGAAACAGCGAAGATGGTGGATTATCTTGAACGTTCGTTCTCGTAGTAGCTTGACAGAGTACTCAGCTCTTCCTCTGTCGGTAATACTCTTTGTGTTCGTCTCAACTCGCGCAAGGATCTTTCAAGCTCAGGGTTCAACGGTACTAATTCTCCACCCTGTGACCTGCGCATAAGAAGAAACTACAAAAAGAATATAAGAAGAGTTTAAGGAACAGAAGTCCCTTAAACTGAGAAAAAATAAAAATAAAAACAACTAAAATTAGGACTATTGCCTCCCCGGCAACGGCGCCAAAATTTGATACCCGTCGTTGTGAGTACCAAAAATAAGATTTATAATTTCCTATTAAAACTAACCTAGGCTAGTGGTAACAGGGTCGAACCACAAGGAGGCGAATGTAATTTCTAATTGTCTAATTTAGTCTAAGGTGACGAAAGTGGGGGTCGATTTGATTTGGTCTATACTAATAGCAATAAAAGACAATAAACTAAATAAACAGTTAAAACAGATAGAAGAAGGGGTACTAGGATGGTCGGTTCGTTATAGTTTCGGCGGCAGCATACTAAACAGGTCCAACTCAAACACATGAGCCGGGAAATAAAGAGGTCCTCTCGGTCCACTCTTAACAAATAGCATCTTTCGATCTCGCTATAGGTCCCTAATATCACTAATACTAACTTTCGTCCTGAAAAGTGACTAACGGTCTAAACTTTACCTATCTTTCGATCTCAGCATAGTTTAGTCATTTTAATTGGTGATCTAACAACTGTCCCTATCTCTCGATCTAATGGGTCAGTCAAATCCTAAATATTCAACTAGTCGTGTGCACTCGATTCGTCGAACAAAGAATTAAAACAATTAAAATGAAAATAAAACCTCATGTGGTCAGTCGATCGACCAAGTATGTCAGTCGATAGACTGACATGCGAATCAGGCCGTGTTCATTATACGCCGCCTACACTATAATTCCCCCAACAATAAAGTTAGGGGATAAAACTACTGAATTCATGATTAAAAGGATTAAACGAACGATTAACATAAAACAATAAATATGGCTTTGGGAAACTAATCTATCAATTCTAGCTATGAATGATAATAAAGCAAGAAACTGAAATTATAAGAACAGAAAAGTACCAAACGGAATTGCAGAGAATAAAGATCCAAAGAACCCGAATGCCAAAATAATTTTTATTGAATGGAAAAGATAAACTAAAGAACCCTAAAGAATTTCTGATGATAAAACTAGATTAAAAACTGAATGAATATTCTCAAACCTAAAGCTACGTTATATAGGAATACAACCTAGTCCTTATTCCAAAACCTAATGTACAATGGGCTTTCTAATTCTCGATCTTTTATTTTGCGTCAGACCCGTTGTTCAGTCGATCGACCATAATCATCAGTCGATAGACCAACTTGCGCTGTACAGGAGCTGCTGTATGTCGTGCTCTGGTCGATCGACCATGTAGGTCAGTCGACCGACCAAGGGTGCTGTACAGAATTGCATTCTGACGAATTCTGCAGCGCGCACCGATCTTAAAACAGCTGCCATTTCTTCGTTACTTGGTCAAATCAGGCGTTCTACGCGGCGTTAGAAAGCTAAGAGGATAAGATTTCACCTCCAATTGGAATCACTCGATTATCTGCTCTAGAACTCGAGATATAGCCATCTGAATCAGCCTGCAATATCGAGAAATGCTTCTTTGCTTCTTAAACTCGTACGCACCCTTGCTTTTGCTATCTTTAGGCCTTGAAACGCGCACCAAGCTCATTCCTCGAGTCAATACTCCATGTCAAATGCAATGCTGAGTACTTAGAGACGGATTTGGCTCGATTTCTACTCATTTCCGCATAAATCTGCAATATTACATAAAAATACGAAAGTAGACAAAATGGGGAGAATAGTAGCAATAACTACTTAAATGAGCTCTGAAATGCGTGTAAAATAGGGCGTAAAACAACATATTTAGGACACGCATCACCGGCCACTCCACAACCTCAGTCCCACACGGCAGACCAGAGATCATGCCGTAGTCCTCCAAAGTGACCCCCACCTCACCAAAAGGCATGTGAAAAGTGGAAGTCGTGTCCCAAAATCGGTCCAAGAAAGCGCGGACTAGGCTAAGGTTAGCCCGCAGCTTCCTCTTTGCGATATCCCTCCAAGCCTGCACCAAGGCACCGAACGCTCCACACTCGATCATGGCGCGCTCCTCCGCCGACAGCCTCTCGTAGCACTCCATCGCCGTCGTGTAACCCGAGAACGACCTGATGTTCCCGGCCTTCTATTGTGATTTGAAACAAAAGCTATCTTTAGTTTTGAATGAAAATTGGGAAAGATATGAGCAAGTGAAATGAAGGAGGATGAATGATGAGGGATGAATTCAAGATTACCAAGCTCTTCACCGTCCTGTAGGACAGGTGACCCTCCACAGCCCAAAGCAAGTGCCTGCTGTCCCAGGTTTCAGCCCACGCGGGTGCTCCCCTCAGCTGAAGACCGCCTCGACCAACGTTGGCCCGCCTCGGGGCCTCCTCCTCCTCAACAGCCTCCTCCTCGTAGACCTCGTCCCCAGCAGCCATCACCGAGGCGGTGAAAGCCTCCTCCAAAGCCTACTCGATAGCACGAGAAGGGTCAACAGCAGTGTCTATCTCCATGGGAGCTCTCCCAGAAGTACAAGCCTCATCACCTGCAACGTTAAAGTAATTTTAGGCCGCGTCACGTGACGACAAGCCTTGATTAGGGATTTTCGAGCCTTCGGAAGTCCTGAAATCGCTCTTTTCTCGCCATCTTTGGTCGTATTCCCAGAAACCCGATCACTCATGTGGTAATTAAGGTCAATTCAAGCCCAAGTTGAAGCCTAGTCATGGGTTCGAGTTGAAATTTCGGCAGCATTTCGTTATAACGGCAATTAGGCCCCAGAAAAGTGTCCTGAAAAAGCCGTCACAAACCAAAATTCCGAGATGGTAGGAAGTTTACCCATCATCCAAGGATCCCAAATATCAAGTTTCATCGCAAATGGGAAATCCTAAGGCCATTTTCGAAGCAATTTACGGTTTAGCTGTGAAACCGTCTCAATTTCACTCAAATGCCCAAAACTCAACAAAAATTCGAAACAAATACATGGTTATGATCCTTATACTACCAATTAGCCATTTACATGATCAATTTTACAAGGCAAGATCATTTGGGAGAAAAGCCCCAAATTTTCGACATTTTAGGGTTGAAAACCCTAAATTTTGTCGATCAAATTCATCCATTATTGAAGATTAATGCAAGAATGATATACATACCTCAATTAGTCATGATGACTGCAAGATTTTGGATCAAATTTTGGCGGAAATGGTTAAGATTTGAGAGAGAAATTGGTAAATTGTATTTCGAACAAATGAATTGAATCTCTCTGTTTATCGCAATTTTACGCAGAAAAGACACCTTCAGGAATAGACGCAGCAGGCACTGCGCCTCTTCCAAGAGACGCAGCTCTTGCTGCGCCTCTTCCTGATGTTCCCTCCATACGAGTTTTCAAAAATTCGTTATGAGTTCGTTATTTGTAGGCCCGTCTTTGGTGCGCCTCTTCCTCGATGCCATTATATCTTTTTGGTCCGTTTGACGATCATTCTTCGTTCAGACCCGCATTTCTAAGCCAACGGCAGACTATTATACATTATTTATTGCTTCCAAGACCTTTGCTTGTCACAACGAGCAGGTATTCCTTCACAGGTGTTTTGATACGCCTTCATTATATTCCCCAGCGAGAGTAAGTGGATCGACAATCCCTCTCGAGACATGGAGATAAGTTCCTGATTATGTTCCCAGTGAGAGTAAGTTGATAGACAATCCCTCTCGAGACATGGAGATACATTCCTGATAAAATTCCCCACACGAGAGTTCACGACATACAATCGTCTTTCTCATGTCCCTCCGAAGTTTATTTGAAGACGACCCAAGCAGATTTCTCCCAGCAGTTCCCGCCTGTGTCCTGCTACTCACAATATTTCTTGTTTCCCCGCGGAGTGCGATAAAGGTGTCGTTCTCCCGAAGTTCCCAAACCAGTAGAGTTCCTACACTCGACCCTTAGTTACCCCTTTATTTGAAATTGTATTCGGGCCTCCTTCCCGTTGATGCTTCCTTTAGGGCCCCACACCCTAGCACCAATCCTTACTTATCTTTTAGGTCTTACCCTTAGCTCCTATGCACCTCCGGAAACGTCTCTCAAGAAGTTTCAGGTATGATCTCTTCTTATGGCTGGCGAGCTTCCTTACGTAGTCTAATGGACTTTAAACGACCCTCCCCGATAGTCGACAGACTCTAAAATGTTTCCGACGATAGGTCCTCGGCTCAGACCGCTTGAGCCGCCTCGCGTCGCCATAGTCGTCAGGTTGTAATCTTCGATTGACCTGATGGCTATACTTTGACTTTCGCCTTGTCCAAGCCTCAGTCAAAGTGGGGGCTCTATAGATACCTCATTTCTGCACCTCTCGCAAACCACCCGGTGATGATTGGGCCGCATGTTTGGTACGCGGAACGATTTGTGATAGTTCGTAAGTTTATCGTCAAGTGATTGCTCAAACACTGATGTCTACCTCTTAGTTGTCATCTACGCGCCGATACGGTCGTTTGACAGTAATTAGAGTACATTTGGAGTCCGGGCCTAAAACCGTCTTCATTTTCTGATAACCGTTAAATCCCGAGTCAAAATGTTCTGGAATGTTCCGGATATTTCTATTCCATATTTTATAATCTTTCACAATCTTTTAATCTTTGGTAAACAATTTCCCGTAATATTCATACAAAATATTAAGGAAAACCAAATTATCCCGTTATTCCATAACTTAAACACGGAAATCTTTCTTCCGCAGGAGGAAACCACCTGGGAACAGACGTGGCGGTGTCTGCGCCTCTTCCAAGAGACGCGTGATGGCTGCGCCTCTTCCCAGTCCTTTCTAACGTATTTTTCGTATCTTTTTCATATCTTTTCGAGATTCACTTCCAAAGTTTCTCCGAAAACCCTATTCCTTCACGTGATTAGTATAAATAGGAGCCTTCGCTCCTCATATTTCTCACGCGAGTGTCCGCCCTTCTCTTCTCCCTTTGCATTCTAGACCACGTTCTTACTCTTTGGCGTCTACGTGCTTGAACATTCGACCACGTAAGCTCGGATCCTTCTTAGTACCAGCCTCGTTTGCATGACCGACCAATTTGACCAACTCCACAACTAATCAACTTAATTAATCTTAATCGTTTTCCTCTTACGAGGGCACTTTCGTTACATTCGAGTCGAGCATCACTAATCGTTAACTTAGTTCATCTCGTTTCGTCAAACATGTAAGTCTGAGGGTGTAAATCCTTCTTTATTGTTCTTTACTTTTTGTATCGTTAATGTAAGGTTTATGTCGAAAACACCTCTTAAAACCGATTTATAAAACCTCGTTTAAAACCCTTTGTTCGGATTACCAGAAGACAATCCGTTGAGAAAGGACGCAACAACTGCTGCGCCACTTCGAAGGAGCGCAGTGTCTGCTGCGTCTCTTCGTGAGGCTGCCGCAGTTCCTGCTTCCTTTCTTATTCCTTCGTCCTCTGTAATTCGTCTTCTTTATTTGTTTTCATTTGTTTTCATTAATTATTTGGTACAATAACATAATCATCTCACATGTATATTATTTATCATTCATTAGTATATAATTCGTCATTAAAATCCGACTTAAATCCCTTATAATCCAATATTTGCGGGTTTTCGTCATTAAACTCAATCCGGTTTATAGAAATTCAATTCGTTCATATTGAGTTTCTGGAATTCGACCTTTGATATATTTGCATCTGTTCATCACATATTCGTCATTAATTTGTCATTAATTCGTCATGTTTAATCTATTTAGTTCACCTATGTCACTAATCAATCGTTCATCCATGTAAATAATTCATCTTAATTTCATCTCGTCCATGTTTCGTTGCTTTTATGACTCATTCATATGTAATTAATGAATTAAATCACTTCCATCCGAGTCGAATATCGTAATCAATCCTTAAATTCACCAATTAATATTAACGATTTGCAGTTCCGGCTTCACAGCCAGAACTCACCCTTGGAACAGACGCAGCAACTGTTGCGCCTCTTCCAAAGGGCGCAGTCCTGCTGCGCTTGTTCCAAGTTGATTTCTGCCTCTGAACTTCCGTTCTGCCTTGATCTAGTCTAATTAGTTTACGTATTCAATTAACTATTAACCGTATTATCACCTACTGTTTTGTTCGTTGATTTATTCTTTTATTCTTTTTCTCAAATTATCCGTTTTAGAGGTATTTTCAACATAAATCAATTAAACCCATTGTAATTATTGTAATTTTTATTATTGTAATTTTCTTTATTGTATTTATTTTGTATCATTTGTATGTTTTCACATGTAATTGAACCTTAATCCCAACTTCGACCCAATTGTATGCTAAATTAATTGTTCACCGACTTAGTTAAATCTTCACATGCTAGGATTAAAACTTGGGTGTTGCATTGCATGCATATAATCGACGATATATAGAGTATAGACGATTTTCCCTAATCATTAGTAGAGGCCGCTATCGAGGCGGGCGGGATTAGGTGTTCGATCAAAAGAGCTTCCTAATACGTACCCTCACCCCTTACTCCAGATCTCTGTGAACATCCGTGTTCATTGGCATCCACGAGAGTCATTCTAGACATAGAATGCTAAGGGTAACGAGTTCTTGGTGTTCATGTCACTACTTTGTGTCTTGACATGACACGAGGTATTCGAACGGTTCCAATTTCCCATAAAAATTGGTGGCGACTCCACAAATGCAAACGCTTGTTTCCCAAGCGCCCCCGTGGCCCCATGTCCACACTACTCCGGTTGAAATTGCTTGAAGCTACTCCGCTTCAAGACTTTTCCTTACTCAAAGCTACTCCGCTTCAAGACTTAAGTTTTATCTCAACGGTTTACAGAGTCAGAATCTCAGTGGTTCACTTAAGAACATGGAGATTACAATTAAGACCTAAACACGAGAATCATGGAACAAAATCATTATGTCACGGTGTAGCGGACTGATACATGGCGTCATTTCAGCACTTGATACATGGCGTCATTTCAGCACTTTTGAAAATTATTGAAGACTTTAAGACTTAAAAAGTTTTTGCAAATACTAAAGAAAAATAGAAGTTTTTGACTCTGAAATGCTTTGCAAAGATTACTCAATAAAATACTCTTGAAAGTCTTAGTTTTGAATGAGGTAAAGAGCTCCTTATATAGGCAAGGAACACAAACCCTAAAAGTAGAGAAATTATTATAAAAATCTAGGCTTTGAAAGTGATGAAAACTTTTCATTATTTTAAAATGATTTTAGAGTAGTGTAACTGATTTACATCTACACAAGGCTCAATGAAAAGATTTTAGCAACTCTCAAAAGATTTGATAATAAAGTAAAACACATAGTTCCTTAAGTTAAGGAAGACAAGGTTGCCTTCTTTAAGGAAAAGTATGTGTACTTTCTTTGAATCCAAAAGAGCTTAGATATTTTCAGATGATAAGGTATGTTCCTCTCACAATTTTGCTTAAAAGATTTCTGAAATGAAAATTGTAAACTTTTGTAAGCTTGAAATTTTTCTTTGAAATATTATCTCCACTGTTGTATCAGAAGCAACAGTGCATTGCATTGTTGCATGGTTTTGCAGTCACTTGACAAATTGAGTATGTTACACTACCTCGTTTACAACATTTGACTTAGGTTAGGGATATTTTTCGTCTTGATCATTCTTGCACCATCTTGATGGTTTAAAACATTTGACTTAGGCTAGGGATATTCTTCGTCTTAATCATTCTTGCACCATCTTGATGAGTAATTGTAGCTTCAAATGCTATTAACAATACTAAGAAGCAAACCATTAAATGAAATTGAAACTTGGCATCATCAACCAAGTGTGGTCTAACAGTGTATACTAACGTAGAGTAAAGTAACTAGTTTGAGGGGGTAATATAGTTTGTATAAAGAACTAACTAAACTAACAAACAAATAATAAGTAAATTAAGGGGTGAAATCAAATAATAGAAATATCTTCACACAAACTAATATCCACTACCGGTAGGCCGTTCGATCATTGATTATAACCATTCTATTTGTCTTGAGCCTCTATTGTGGAATTTAATAATATTCAATTATATTAAACCCAAATTCTCTTCCAATTTAGTAATAAAGGTCAAATCAGTTGCCCTGAACTACCATTTCTACTACTAATCCAAATCATGCAATTCAGATTCAAGAAATAGAACCAATAAGTCAAACGGAGAAGTCAATAGAGATAATTAATACCGACAATGCTGTCAATATTTAAAATTTATATTTAATCCCTTTTGTGACTAAATCAAGACAAACGGAGTTCAGTAATTTAGTCACAATTGCTACCGCAATAAGATTAATTTAGCAAACTGAGCACTTAATCAAATCTAGCGTATGAAATAGTATGAACCTTAATTAGTTTTACACCCAAAGTAAGATAAATACAAAATCAATAAATTAATACAAGAAATTTAATAATACTCAAGATAAAGGAGAGATTAATAATCTCACAAATTTATTACGGGAGCTTCAATAGTCCTTCTCAAGAAGGGAGGAATTAGTTCCTCATGCTAGATTTAGAGTAATTAGGTTTTTTAAAAGAATTTCAAAAGTGTTTCTGAAAAACTAAAAATTAAGCTTAAATACTTTCCCTAAAAAGTACACTAAAAATAATAGTGAAACACCGAATCTCGGAACAAACCGAGTGAAATAATAAAACGAGACTTGATAAGGTGGGCTACAATGAGGTCGAATGTAACTACAGACTTCACGTGTAGCTCGAATGTTGGGCGAATGTGCAAAATCAATATGACGTACCTACCTTAAGCTCGAATGTTGCGCCAATGTAAATTTGGTAAAATTTTCCTTCTTTCAGTTCGACCTACGTTCGCCTTCATTGGTTGCTTGAAGGTTGGACCTAGCTTCTTCTTCCTAAGCTTGAAAGATCAATTCTCACCTCCACTTTACTCACACTACTACAATTGAGCACTTGGGCCACAGCTAAATTCTTGTCGCAAGTACTAAATTTCCGTAGCTAAAATACTTTGCCATGAGAATATCTTTCATGGCGCAAGTGGCTGTGACAAACACATAGCCACGGAAAAAAACAAGAATGTGGCTAGAATAAAACTTTAGCCACGGATTCCCTCATGGCCAAAAATATTTCCCGTACCAAACAAAAAATATAAAAAACAATAAACAAAATGTAAAATATTATTTTTTATTAATAATGAAAATGTTTTCACATATGAAATCGTGTGAATCTTTAATACTTGTTTTGCTTGTTAACTCGATTCATTCGATCATTACTTGCATTCACCACTCTTACACTTTTGTGAATCGGAAATGCTTCCCATGAGGTCACCCATCCGAAGACCACACTCACCTTAGCACGCTTAACTACGGAGTTTTTATGATGAGCTACCGAAATTGAAACTTAACTTTGTTGATATAGTTAGCACATTCAATCCTTTTAAAATGTTTTTTTTCTTTCAAAACTACATTTACTCTTATTTAATTCAAACTAATAAATGATTTACATATTTTTGCCGAAAAAAACATTATTTTTGCCAAATTACTCGAGTTTTCGATGGTGACTTCCCGACTAATGATTTTGAGGTCATTTTTTGCCCGAGTCAGCAAATCCAGTTTATCCAAACTAAATTTAATCGTTTTTTCCTTATATATTTTTTTTTAATTTGTCATCATTCATATTTAAATTTATTTTTTACCTATCTTTTCATATATTTTTCTACGCAAATTCTATTGTATGACCGTCGTACGTGCATCGAGAAAAATGTAATCACTTTTTGCTAAATAGTGACCACTTTTGGGTATCAATGACCGCTTTCTATTACTAAAAAATGACCAGGTCACTGTTAACCAAAAACTAATCACTCTTTGCCCAAAAACACGGAAAAGATCGACGTACAACAAAATTTTTGTTTTCTCTAAATTGATTTCTCTTCGTTATTTTTGATCGTTTTTTTCATCAAAATTTTCACTAACACAAACTCTTATGGGATGCATCACATATGCAATACGACATATGCAGTCCAAATATCAATTAAGAACAATTAGTGGAATATTGAGATAGACATGAGTGCACTGACAGCATGAATGGTGACTTTTTTTAGCCCACAATTCTATCTTGAATTAGATTCCTAATCTAAGTAAAACGTCAATCATTAAGAGGCAATGACTATAAATACTCTCGCAAAATACAAGAAGACGGGGAGAGCCATACGAAAATAATACACAACATCAATACAAGATCCGAAACTCTAATTTCATACAATGTCTCAAATATACTATCCCAGTTTCAAATTAAACCATGCACATAAAATCGTCCTAGATTACATACAAGCGCATAAGAGCCATTAATTTAGGACGAAGTCGATTTATTCATAGTCGGTCTAAAGAGGTCTGAGGGTACCAATATCGAATAAGTTTTGTTCTCTCTTTTTATTTCATCTTTTATTTATTTTTTCTGTTTTATTATATTGTTTGTATAATTTGTATATAAATAACGTAACGTAGTTAACTCACCCAGTAAATAAATTGTATAATTAACATTCTTTCTTACTTAAAATTCGTCAAATATATATTATTACAAATAAATAGTAGAGTTCGTCGGTTTGACACGCGGCTTGGGTGCCTAACACCTTCCTTGACGTACCTTAACCCCCAATCCGCAATCTTTGGTTCAGACTGGAGTGACGGATCAGTCCCTATACCAAAGATCAAAAGAGCATTTCCGTTAAAAAATAATTTTTGTATGTCTTTGTATAAAACCACTTGCGACTCTTACCTATTATTTATTAAAAATTGAGATTTTTCAAGGATCTCACACTCAACAATAAACATGAAGGTCAAATCATTAGTATCGATTCTCAACATGAATATCAAGTACCTTTACCAATTTGCAACATATAATCTCAATCCCGATAATTAACACAATAATCCACATAATTAATCACGAGTAGGAAAGCCCTACCTACCTCGAAGCAATCCTCCAAATAGCATAAGCAAACACTAGAATCCCCTCTAAGATGTTACCTCCTACAATTAATCAGGTAATTTGTATCACAACAAGGTTCTACAACATTCTAATTGATAGATTCACTAATTTAATCTTCTAATTACTAAAATCCCCAATTAAAACATTCCAATTACAAGTCTCCCAAATTTTAGGGTCGGAACAACAATCAATTGAACTAAAAGCATGAATAGTGACATACAAAGAAAGATTGGCAAGAAAGATTAGATTTTGATGCAAGATTCCCAAATTAGGGTTTAGGAAAATTCTAGATAGAGTTTAGAGTGAACAATGACGAATATAATGAGAGGTATTTATACTCATATGACTAATGCCGTAACTCAAGACCGAAAATAGAGCCCCCAGACAGGTGTACTCAGTCAAGTACACCCCACTCGGTCGAGTGCATCAGCCACTCGGCCGAGTGCACCGTGGGTTGAACCTGAAGCCACCCCAAAACCTTCACTCGATCCACTGTAATCGATCGAGTACCTCACACTCGGTCGAGTATACCCTATACTCGGTCAAGTACCTTATATAAAGCTCTACAGTATTACAATCTTACCTTATAAAAACGAACTTCGTCCTCAAAGTTCACACTCATCCCGTACAATGCTAACTCCCTCATCTACACACCACACCAACTCAACCCTAATTATAGCCCTATATGTATTTAAACCATGGCTTCGCTCCTGTTAGTAGGTCTTGTTTAGATAGGTCTAGAATAAAGACAAAACAAAAACTTAAAAAGTAAAGGTAAAAGAAGTGAGATCATAAAATAAATAAATGAATAAAAGAAAAAGATAATAAAAGAAAATAAAAATAATAAAATCCAAGAAAAAACACGAAAATGAAATCATAAGGTAAAAGGGGTATTGAAACGCGGTCCATATTGCACGCTTCAAGAGAAGCACCAGGCCAATTGCAAACCGAACCCGTGTGTTTTACGGAATGAAAACAAGTTTTGTCTCGCTTTTATATGATTTAAGGTTATATTATTGATGTGGTTCTTTTTAGCGCACTTTTAACCCCATTTTGGACCCCGTTTCGCATGCTTATTTGCACTTAGTAGGGTGATTTTGGCATGTTTAGCTTCCTATTTGATTTTTTATAAGATTTTAACCTATTTGTAGGAAAGGAAGCAAAATGTGCAAAAATCGCGCATAAATGGAGCAATTAGGAGCTTAATTGACAGTAATAATGACATAGCATAAAGAGGAGACGGAAACCGAACACTCATAGCAAATTTTTGAAGCAAATGGAGCCATCGCCTACGACCTAATAAGGACATCTGCCACGGGTTGTGGGGAAGCATATGAAGGAAGAAGCACTTATCAGGCCAACCCGGACTAGCTGAGCCACAACCCGCGCGAGCACCACCCCAACCCGGGCGGGTTCCCAGGCAGACCTCAAGTCTACTATTGCCAACCCGGGCGAGCTCTTGGACAGGTAGGGCAGGGCACTGACTTTTCTGCCCACGGACATAAATTATAATGACCATTTAGCTCTTAATCTTGTAGCTACTATATATATACCCTAATTGTAATAATTCAAGGGCTATTGTAATACTACTTATTTCCGGTCGTAGAGTGCTCGGTCGAGTAGGCTGCACTTGACTGAGTGCTTCTATTGAGTGTTTTGGTCAGACTTCTGACATGGTGGCACTCGGCCGAGTTAGTATAGTACTAGGTCGAGTACTATGTACACGGTCGAGAACGTTGGTGCACTCGATCGAGTGTCCGGCTTGATGTCGTGTTTTTGAGCGGTTTGATTAGAATGATTAGGGATTATATAATCCTCATTTCAGTCGTCATTAACATTTTATAAACATTTTCGCAAACCTAAATACTCTCCTTAATCACCTTAATCATCAACCAAGCAAGGATTTAGCTTTGGTCATCGGATTTCGTAGTTCTTGTGTCAATCAGATTGTAAGTACTAGCATTTAGTCTTTATTTATTTTATATTTGTCTTAACCCTAGTTTGGGAAAATTGGGGGAATTGGTAATTGGCCATACTAGATTGATTATTGAGGGGTAGTAGTAATTGTATGTGATTATTATTTGTAGGTGACGGTTTCAAGGAGAATTGCTATTGTGATTACTGTTGGAGTAAGTGTCCCCGACAATAATGCGATCACATTGTCAATGACATAATTAAAATCTCATAATAAGAATACGCAAGGGATGATTCAATTATATAGTCAACTGACCAACATAAATCGGTAATGATTGGCTAAACTAGAGTTTGATATTACTGTCGTTTGACGGTGGTGGTCAGTTGATCCCTTGAGGTCACACCTAAAGGATGATTCCCTTAATTGAAAAAGATAAATTAATTGTATGTCGATACGATTAATTAATTCTTTAAAATTGAACAAGTTATAATTACAAGTGAGAAAATGACATCTTATTAAAATGTGATTAAATAAGATTTTATTTAGTAATTTAAGAAATTATATTACTAAAACAAATCGTTGTTTGCGAAACACACGAGATGAGAATGATAAGTTAGTTATAATTACAAGATGTTGTGAATTATATTAAAATGACCATTTTATGTAAAAGTAATTTAGAATTATTAGTCAATTTGTTAAATGTGATTTAACTATTATAAAATGACATTTAATTAGTTAAATGTGCATTTAAATTACATATGACATATGAGATGTCACATGTCACATGTTATACAATTGACAAAATTACAAAGTTAAAATGGACTCCATGTTACACATCTTGACCGAAATTTTGAGGGTAGTATGAGAAGTCTTTGTCTTATTCATTTGTCTAAAATGCTTGATAGTAACATGACTATGGACAAAGGCTTACACAATTTGTCTTGTGAAGACAAAAAGCAAAAAATAAAAAAAAAATAAAAAAAAAATACACACACTCCCTCAAATATTCCCACCGGTTTTTGGGAGTAAAAAAACATGAGATTTTCTCCATTATTATTATTCAACAACTCACTTATTCTTCAAGTAAGAAAAAGTTCCATCTTCTCTCTAAAAAATATAAAGATGTTTATATATAAAATTTGTTCTTAAAATCTAATAAAAATTACATATTACTAGTGTAGTAATAATCTTACATATTAGATTAATTTTAAGGTGGCTCACTTATTCATCTAGTTAATGAATACTTGGGTATTAAGGGATAGTCTTGGGTGCAACTTATTGGAGGTATTCTACTTTGAATACTTGGAGGATCATCCCAAAATATTTAAGCTCAAGAACAAGTGAAGGTAGGAGACCTTACTTGTGCCCATATTTTATCCGAAATTTATGGTATGAAAAATCGTTTTTCTTAATCTTATGTAATTGTTTTTGCATGCATAAGATCCTTAAGTTTTATGACTAAAACTTAAATCAAAATGTGTGATATTTAAAATAAGATGATTTCCAACAAGTGGTATCAGAGCTTTATGTGCTTTGCATGCAAGATCGGGATCGTTTTTCCGACATAATACGATTAACGAATAAAACTTGAAATTTGTGTTTTATGTTGATAAATCACGAAATAATTTTGCATGTTAAAAGTTTCTGGTCCTAAATTGATTTTAGGTCATATGGAATGATTTATGGATTTTATTGTTTATTATATATATATTATTGGCATTAAAATGTGATTTTTATGAGAAAAATGTCATTTTTGGACGAAAAATAGCTAAACTTCGAATTTTTCAGTAATTTTTGGAAATGATTTCACATATATTATCTACTTATTGCATGTTAAATTTTGTGAAAAACTAAGTTATTTTGCATAAAATATGAATTTTATAAGTCAAAATCGAATTTAAAAGGGTTATTAGGTTAATATGAGTTAAATTTCGAATCTGGTCATGAAAATTTTATATGTTGTCACATGCATTTTTACTCAGTGTGTGTAAAACTTTTAGATAGATTGAACTCCTTTTGCATGATTTATGAATTTTTGAGTAAAAATTCGATAAATAGTGGCTTTTATTCAGTATATAATGCTAAAACATATTTCATGACTAAAAAAAACGTCATATGTTTCATTTTATCCCACATTTCAGATCTAAAAGTGAAAAGTTGATTAAAATTATTTTTTTCATATTTTAATGGCCATATTTGATAAAACCGATAAACCGCAACGATGTTTTTCTCGAAAAATTTTCGAAATTTTTAACCTAAGTTTTGAACATTATGAGTGTCATGGTATTTTTCCAGAATGTTCATGAGTTTGAATTTCAAAATTTGAAATTATTTAAAATTATTATAATTTAATTTGGAGTTTATAATATAAAATTGTATTTTTGGGTCCATTATGAACAATATTAAGAAATCAAGTTGAATTATTGTCAAAATATTAGTGAAGACTAAGTTTTGAGTCCTAAGATAGTTAGGGTAATTAACCTGAACATAAATATGAATTTATGTAACATATTGTGATTTTAATAAGTTAAATCACGCAAATCCATAAAAACCGATGTAATATACGATATTGGCTCTTAAAAGGCGATTTAGCATAAAATTAAGCATGTTCATACATATTATAATGCTGCATTTTATTTCTGATTGTCATATTTTTGATTTATATAATTTTTGAATTATGTAATTTTACTTAGTATGGCCTTAGTTTTTAATTGGTATTACCCGGAATGTATGAGAATATCGATTCGGTTGTAATTATTGTGATCTCGTATCACCGTTTTGTAATTTAATAGATTTAAATTTTATTACAAATGTATAATAGGAAATTATGTAATTTTAATTATTATTTGTAATTCCCGGCGTTTCCCATGAAGACGGTGTTACCTCGAGAGGCGTGCCAAGACCGAAGTTCAAGGGACCAAGGACTTGGTTTCCGAATTTGTAATATTTAATTAGATTTTCTATTTTATGAAGGCCATACTAGGATTTTATATTTATGCTTTGCATTTTATTTATATGTTTGCATGCATCGCTAAATCGCCATAACTAAACATGCATTATATTTAATCGAGTCTTCGACCGTGTCAATTATAATTATCGTAGTTCATCGCTTTAGTTCACTTAAAACGTGATAGATAATAAATTGACATGACCTCTCGCTAAATTAATAATTGAGATTTAGCCTTACCAAATAGTAGAACCCACGAAACCCAATTTCATAAGGGAGTTAATCCGGCTTCACCGTAATACAAACCTTGTTACGTTGGGTAAGTGGGTAGTAAAATGTTATTACATCGAAATTTGGATTGAGGTCAACGGAAGTATTCGTGATCGTAGTCGCATATGTTCCGGGCTAAAGATAAATATTAGAGTAATTTTATCGACCGAGAGTTCTAGAAGTAGAATCGATTAAAGAGTTAATCCACCGAGTTATATTGATAAGGGATGAATCGGCTCACCGTGCCCGAGTTAATATGAATTTGGATCTTGGAATCAATTATCATAGTTGGGTAGAGGTCACTATGTAAATGCTTTACTTCTTTAAATTATTTACAAGTATTATTTTAACGATAGATGTTCAATTTTTTCCATTATTCCGTTATCATATTGTTCTAATTCTTTACCTCAAATTATATACGATATCATTTCGATTTTAGTTCAAATCTCCATTAAAACATCGTAACTAAAGACAAAAATTGAATTTTCTTCTAAAACCTCATATTAACCATTGCAAGGATCTCTTGTGAAAAGTATAGATAAAAGTTATTCGTGATCAAAAGAGTTTTTTATTCTTGACTAACATATCTACTTACAATGGATTGTTTCTCATGTGCTTAATTGAGTTAAGTACTTTGAAACGTTAAATCATTTTGGTGACTAGATTTGTTAGAAATCGAAATTGACCAAAATACCGCAACCACTTCAATGGAAGTTTTAAGGCTAAACGAATGAATTGAAGAGTAGTCTTCATGAAATTAATTTTGCTTCTCCAAGCAAAGATTCATTGAAATGAGTGGGAGCATTCTCATAACCGTTAAGAAAAGAACGAGGTTCAAAGAAGTAAAATTAGAATGGAATTGATGCAAGGTAATGATAAAAGTAAAGTTATTGAG
This sequence comes from Silene latifolia, assembly GCF_048544455.1. NCBI lineage: Eukaryota > Viridiplantae > Streptophyta > Magnoliopsida > Caryophyllales > Caryophyllaceae > Silene > Silene latifolia. The sequence goes on along the minus strand of NC_133527.1, from coordinate 53,828,120 downwards.
AATAACGATACTAAACCTATCAATCCCAACCGATAAAGTTTCCATTTTGGAAGTGTTGGACACTGAAAGGAAACTACCCCAAATTATTGAAGAATCAGCAAGTTAGTTGTGGGACATCTAATGGGACTTTCTTCTTTAAATGTTTATTTGATTGACATAAATTTTGCTAGTACTACTTCGTCAATATTAGAAACCGGTGGTGGTTTTCATCATTGTATTCGATACATAGGATGATTAGAATATGACGACTAGCATCAAATAATGTCGAGAGATAGAGTCATTGTATACTCAATCTAGTTTTTGGGTTTAGAATTGTACCTTAATTATGACTATTAAGTACATAAACTCCAAATAAGAATATAATTTTGTTACGATACAAAAGAGGTTTCACTTTTGTGACCCATTACACCACGATTTGATGTATGGCTAGCCCATAATCAAGGTGATTATATTCTAAACCAAACTAGAATGATAAATCATGTAGATGATGCAAGACTCAAATTGGTAACCCAAATTAAATCTTAAATTCTGGAATGATAAACGCAAAGAGTTACCAAGTACCCTTGGAACCATTAGATTGCTAATCTTATGGTATATACGTATCTTGTATTCAAAGCAAGATGTCTCGTACCTTTTGGTTAAAAAGAAGATCGAGGATGCAAATCATTGATCCAGAAAAGATTGATCATTTTCTTTTACCGACGATTGAGTTTATACTTTAATGTTTACTTAATGAGGTACTAAGAGAAATCTTTGAAGAAGTTCAAAGAGTTCCAGGAATCACGATTTAGTCGTGATGGGATTATCTAAGTGAAAACTTTGATATAAGCCAAAGGAAATGTGATATAGTATTACAAGTTAATCTCTCTTAGCACACATTATGGGATAAGGTGTGATTAAATGAAGAAATCAAACCCTATTCGATATGGTTTGGACTTTAATCAAGTTACTTTGAGTTACTTGATCTTATTTTTGGGGATTTTATCATTTTGTCTAAAATAATTTTTCTACTAAATCTAAACGATTCATATGAGATATGAAATGGTAGGGTATCATGCTTGTAAGTTTTAAAAGAAACAAGTGCTCATTCTCCCTCCCAATAATCACGAGTACAACGGGTTTGTGGCTCGTGAAGCTGTCTTTCTAGAATACAAGTTTATTTCTAGAAGACAGAGTGGGAGAAAATATTCAAGAGCCACAAAAGAATTGCATGTCACAAGAAACTGGTCTTTCTTGGCTACATGAGATGTTGTTTCTTCGAAACCTAAGAGGTTAATCTCATCACTTGTTGAAGATGATGACTTAGTGTTACTTCTAGAAATTAATGAAAATATAACTTACATAAGAATGTTTAAGTCACAACTCAATACAAGGCTTAGAGCCATGTAAATCCGAAATAAATTCCAAGTGGATTTGTTAGATATCAAAGCTTGATTGGTGGCAAAGGGTTTTGCACTACTTGAAATGCTTAAGTCTATTTGGATCTTCTTAGCGATTGTATTTCATTATGATGATATATAACGAGTGAATCTAAAACCTACTTCTTCAATTAGAAGGAATGTATTCAATACATGTCATGAGTTTTGTAGATTCTTGCAATCCTAAGATAATGTGCAACTTAAGAGATGGTCTTAAGTAGGCCATCAATGAGTTGGAATCAATATTTTGATCATGTTATAAAACTTTTCTCGATAAGTCGAGAAGTTATACATGGAGTTTAGTGGGAGTTACGGTAATTTTAATTAGTCTAATATGTGGGTGACATATTGATCATTGGGAATGATTTAAGACTTGGAGAAATATAATACATCTATAATATCTGGATTTATGGAGATAAATCTATATGATGTTAGCATCAAATAAGAATTCCTATGTTGATAAGATTCATGACCAGTTCAATCGAGTTGAACATTTGGATTGATTCCATTTGCTTCCGCTGCCGGATCAATTAAATAGGAAATGATGTATGACACTTCATATACCTTTAGTATGATGAATTGTTTCAAATCGAATTTAAGTAATAGTTACCATGTAGCCATTCAAATCACTCTTAAGTGTTTGAAGAAGCATTAAGGATGTAAAGTTAAGTGTTATTGATGCAATTCACCAAATTTGTGTAAAGGCATTACACAAATGAAAAATTGAGATTGCGCAAGGTTTCCGACAAAACAGTATTCAAAACACATAAAGATGGTTAAGGAACCATTGTGGCTATGTTATTTAAGAAATAGATTTGTTAGAATCGTTCTAGGCAATAAAGAACAATGAGAGATATTTACAACGGAAATTTAGTACACTTGCAATCATGAGATGTGCAAGAAGGATGAGTCCCGCACACTGTGAAAACAGTGGGAGCTATTCTAAGACAAGAGAGACTATGTCTAGATTGGATCTAGACACGTACTCAGAAAGTTTTTGTAATACAAGTGTATGCATTACGAAAGGAAAACAAGTGTGTAGCAAGGTTGACCAAGGAGTTGCTAAAACCTACTAACCAATGCCTATTCATAGGCTTAACATGATGAGTCATGTCATTTCAATTGGATTGAGATGAACAACTACATACAAGATCTAAATTGGATTATATGAAGTAGTAATCAGGTATTGACTACTCATATGATAATCACATTTATCGTTTGAGTTATCATTAACTCATCTTGTACTTTGTTATATCCAATGGGTTGTAGAGACAATCATGAACCCCATTAAAGTGAACTGGATTAACATAGTATTCGCCCCTAGTTGCTTATATGAGGTGACGTCTCGAAATAACTAGAGTGTGATGCGATTTATGGCAAGTTCAAGTGCCATAGAGTCATATGGGATGACTAGCCGATCACATAGGCAGACGGTATGGTACACTCTGTCGGGAAGTGACCGCTTATAGAGTTCTGGCAAATTTATATAGCCTGGTCGTGGCGAGAGCTACTATAGTATTCTAATGAGTCGATTCTTTTGACTAAAGACTGTTCGCCTAAGGTGGCACAGTTTTCAGAGTAACTTTGATTTATGATCCTACGACCTTCGTAAATGGGGTCAAATGGGCTTATTTTGGGTTATGATGAGATGTGGCTAGTCGAAGGGAATAGTGCGATAGGAATTGTCCACCCCCTTGTCAGGGTTAAAACAATATCTCAGGGCCACTCGAGGAGTAATGAACTGGAAATGCGTGGCCACGCTCGGAAGGTATCTATGGTAGATAATTCCGGTCAATCAGTTATTCTCCAGATCGAGGAAACCACTCTCGATATGATCACTTGCAAGTACGACCCGAAAGACACCTTGCATTGAGTGGGAGATAGTAATAGGACAAGAGAATTGGTGACGCACTCTTGTCGAGGACAAGTGGGAGATTGTTGGAGTAAGTGTCCCCGACAATAATGCGATCACATTGTCAATGACATAATTAAAATCTCATAATAAGAATACGCAGGGGATGATTCAATTATATAGTCAATTGACCAACATAAATCGGTAATGATTGGCTAAACTAGAGTTTGACATTACTGTCGTTTGACGGTGGTGGTCAGTTGATCCCTTGAGGTCACACCTAAAGGACGATTCCCTTAATTGAAAAAGATAAATTAATTGTATGTCGATACAGATTAATTAATTCCTTAAAATTGAACAAGTTATAATTACAAGTGAGAAAATGACATCTTATTAAAATGTGATTAAATAAGATTTTATTTAGTAATTTAAGAAATTATATTACTAAAACAAATCGGTGTTTGCGAAACACGCGAGATGAGAATGATAAGTTAGTTATAATTACAAGATGTTGTGAATTATATTAAAATGACCATTTTATGTAAAAGTAATTTAGAATTGGTAGTCAATTTGTTAAATGTGATTTAACTATTATAAAATGACATTTAATTAGTTAAATGTGCATTTAAATTACATATGACATATGAGATGTCACATTTCACATGTTATACAATTGACAAAATTACAAAGTTAAAATGGACTCCATGTTACACATCTTGACCGAAATTTTGAGGGTAGTGTGAGAAGTCTTTGTCTTATTCATTTGTCTAAAATGCTTGATAGTGACATGACTATGGAAAAAGGCTTACACAATTTGTCTTGTGAAGACAAAAAGTAAAAAAAAAAAAAAATTAAATACACACACTCCCTCATATATTCCCACCGGTATTTGGGAGTAAAAGAACTTAAGAACATGAGATTTTCTCCATTATTATTATTCAACAACTCACTTATTCTTCAAGTAAGAAAAAGTTTCATCTTCTCTCTAAAAAATATAAAGATGTTTATATATAAAATTTGTTCTTAAAATATAATAAAAATTACTACATATTACTAGTGTAGTAATAATCTTACATATTAGATTAATTTTAAGGTGGCTCACTTATTCATCTAGTTAATGAATACTTGGGTATTAAGGGGTAGTCTTGGGTGCAACTTATTGGAGATATTCTACTTTGAATACTTGGAGGATCATCCCAAAATATTTAAGCTCAAGAACAAGTGAAGGTAGGAGACCTTACTTGTGCCCATATTTTATCCGAAATTTATGGTATGAAAAATCGTTTTTCTTAATCTTATGTAATTGTTTTTGCATGCATAAGATCCTTAAGTTTTATGACTAAAACTGAAACCAAAATATGTGATATTTAAAATAAGATGATTTCCAACAATTACTTCTATGTGCTTGGATTACGAAAAGACAGGATTTCCTTACTCAGTACAGTTGTTTGATTGGTTGTGAGATCGATTTTTCTATATGATTATTGTGATTGATTAATGTGATTATTATTTAACCATTGTCAGAAAGAACGGGCCTAATTAAGCTAATTTAAAAGAGTAATATTTTGCTAAGTAGTAGTGGATGGTAGGTTCTACTGTTCTAGTCTATGGAAGGTATAATGGACCTTGTAAAATACATTTTCAATGGGTGTAAATATGCAAGGTGTATTGTGCCCCAACAAAGTGGGTGTAATAATATAATATGCAAAATGAAGTATATAAGTAGAAAGGTGAAATACTCTAGATGACATTAACATTTGTGACAAAGTTTAAGGTATTTTAGAGTCTGTGTTCACTGTTAATAAAAAAAAATCGAATTAAACCAAACAAGTATGAATTATCTGTTAATAACTGAGAACTAACTTGGGCAACGACGAGTAGTTGACTTGTGCAAGAAACATGAAAAAAATGGCTTCCGAGCATCAAATAAAGCCACAATGTACGATATTTCATTCACTGTTTAACTATTTATACTTAGATTTTACCGTAACGTTAAAAGTTAAAATTGCCAATACCCACCACCTAACTCATCAATCATTCACCAGCAATTACCAATTGACATGCCACAGTTTCAATTCCTAAATCTTGTGATATAATTTTTTTTTACTATAACCTAGCTATATATGAAATAATCAATACTATATATTAAATCCAGAAACCAAGGGACTTCAATGTAATTAAAGAAAGTTATACAAATTAATTATACTATATAGTTTTAAATCAATAGCACCGTGTGATGGACCCGATTAAGGGATCTCAATGCAAATATTATATAGTTTGGGTTAAAATTAAATTATATAGAAGCTTGGTAATTTTCCTAAACATCTGCAAGAGAATAAAACATGGTCAATTTCCTTAAAATAAAATAATTAATTAAGATGGTCAATTTCCATAAAATAAAATAATTAATTAAGATGGTCAATTTCAAGGAGACTAAAAGAAAGAAGATGCATGGTAATTTTCCTAAATAATTATAGAAGACTAGAAGATTGTCAATTTTCTTAAAATAAAATAATTAATTAGTATAAACATGCACACTTATGGTATTAATTATTAACATCATAAAATTATATTTTAAATATAAAATTTTTGCAATTTTATTAAACTTTATAGTTTATTAGATGTATAGAGATGTTAATTATTTAACATACAAAAATATAATAAGTAGGTTATAAATAATTCAAGTTAGATTCCATAATATATAATATTTCATAATTCTTTCGATTTGATTTAATGGACATATGTAATATATTTATATAAATATATAATCCTCTTAAAATTGCATGCCTAAGTAGTAAAAGTAATTTCGTCGTAAAGAAAAGAATTGTAGTAACATTGGATATAGTTATATGATTGTAATCACTCATTTGAATAGTAAAAGTAACAATATTATCAGCGAGATTAGTGAAAGTGGTAGAAACAACAACGGGAGTAGTGAAATAATCAATATTAATGCGACAATAGTGAAAGTAACAATAATTACGGCGGGAGTAGTGAAATTATCAATATTAATACGGCAGTAGTGACAGTACAATAATTAGGGCGGGAGTAGTGAAAGTAACAATGATTACGGGCAAGTAGTGAAATGTTATTACTATTGTTTCATTAATAAGAGTAAAATATTAATAGCGGGAGTAGTGAATTTGTCTCAAAATTTATTTCATCGTAATCTTAGGATATGTCATAGAAAAATATATTAATGATAAATTTATGGGTTAGCAACTTTAAGTAATTTTATTTAATGAAAAAAAAATTTAATGATAAGTAGAGGTAGCCCGGGCAAAGCCGGGCACCAATACTAGTTAGGGTTAAATACTCAAGTCCTTATATGGTAATTTCCTAGTTATATAAATATGAAAAAAGCTAAATCAAAATATCCAAGTTTCACTACAAATAATAATTATATATATATATAATATCAAATTTGAGTCTTTAAATTTTTATTAATCAAAATCTGTTGTGTTTGACAAGACAAATGTGGAGCTGAATTGTTACTCCAAAACCCTCAACCTAAACCTCTAAAACCCTCCTCTCTTTGTCGTTTGTCCTTTTTCTGGCTCACAATCGCCAAACAATGGTTATACGCGCCATAATTAGGGTCTCTTCCTATCTTAGCCGTCCGAAAACGGTGCGTGATAGCCGCCGGCGTTTTCACTCGGAAACGGAATCGAATAATTTCTTTACATCGACGGTCACGGCCGATCCTCCTCCAGTGTATCCAAAGGCCAAGGCCTGGAAAGCTTCCTCCTTTATCAAATTCGCCGCCTTTACCACCTCCGCTGCCATTCTCGGCACCGCTGGATATGCCACTTACGGTATTCTTTTCTGTGCTTTTGCTTTCTTTTTATTAAACCATCTAGTTTAACAACTATTTGTTGAATCTCTAAACCATATATAGTTGTCTGTCTGAGACGGTCTTGTTATTGGACGAATTCTGTGTTTATGCCGAGTTTTTAATGCTTGCTCTTTTGTAATGACGGCAATTGTAGTAGCACCCTTACGCCATGTTTGATTTTTTTCATTTGTTTCCAACTTTACATTCCATTGTCATGATAATATTCAGTTGAATGAATATAAGTCTCATCTGAACCAATAGAGCCTGGGTCTATTTCAATTATGTTCAGGTGTGGATACAGTGACCAAAAAAATTATCGATTGACCTTTACTTATGCTAGGGTGACCATTTACCTATTTTAACTTCAATTAAGACGCTTGACTGCAGTATTTCAACTTTTTCTCGCATCTGCTACTTGTTCCAGTGTTTCTTTCACATTAAGGAAGGGTCTCTTCATAATTCCATGGTTGGTAAATTTCACTTTGATTTAGTTTTGACCCTATTTGAATTGAGCATTATTTTCAATTGTGTAGCATATACTGCTGATGAAGTTGATGAGAAGACAAAGAACTTCCGTTCATCGATCAATCTCTCCTTAGTGGATTCCACTTTTACTATTAAGGTAAACGCACAATTTTTTTTAGGTATGGTACAGTCTGACATGGTAGGCCTCCCACTCAGGCTGCCATGCCACTTAGGGTTCTAGGCCAAGGGCACGTCTCAGCATAGCCCACTTCGCACCCTTTGCTGCAAGTCATTTATGTATTCTAGCATACTAGGGTCCACGTAGGATCAGATTTTGTGAAACTGAGAAAACAGGAGACACGCCAGCCCGCGTGGTGGCTTCATAATTATCGAGAGATGAAGTCATTCGAGCTGAGTTGGTTGTGTCATTCCTTCCCCTAGGTCAAGTGTTCAAACACGATTCCACCCATGAATTTTTTAATCTTTAGATGTACTACACTCTTATCAACAAATTAATAACGCAGAGGGGAATCGTACTCTCGTGTACCCACCCGAAGGCATACGCTGATACTAGTTTGTCACTAGAATTTCTGTATCTACTTAAGACACAATATAGTATATGTTGGCAAAACACACACATCTTCGTTTAAATAAGCGCTCTTGAGGGGTGCCTAGGGACAAGGCGCAGTGAGGCACCAACCAAATCACATCTATGTGCCCGAGGCACATGGAATACAAAAAGCGCACGAGGCGCACCCGAGGCACATTACTATGCGATTCCATATTGTTTTTCCAAATTCTTTTATTTTACCCTTCTTTTCCTCCCCCTATCTCACTTGTAAATACATGTTAGCCCTCTTTAAAACAAAAAGTGACTATTCTCGCACAAAATTTGATTGTAAAATATGGACGTTCGTTTGAAAATCAATGTGCCTCGTGTCCAAAAGGCGCGCGCGCCTTCGCCTTGCACCTCATCCCCTTGGGATGCCATCGCCTCAGTGCGCCTCGCGCCTTCTCAAATTAAGACACACTTACACCAGTGCTGCCATGGCATTTCCTTTGCTTAGCTTTCCAAAATCCCATTCTACTTGGACCCTATTTCGCTAAATAGTTTGAGATATTTGATAATTAATTTTTTTTTTTAAAAAATCCTTATTTATACACTGAATTTTAGTTTGTCATGTCGCACAATAATTTTCAGTTGCTAGACTGAGTTTCTTTAATTTTGTACCAGGATCTTCCTCATCGGATCTACACTGCTGTCATGACAAGTAAGGATTGCTTGTTTTCCTTATATTTTCCCCTGCCTCTTATTTTCTGAATTATCAGACATTTGTTTTCCTTTGTGTTTTATCTAGCTTTGGCATTCCTAGAACTAGTTCCTAATCTTAGGAGAAGGTTTCGATCTTACTTTTGACTAACTGATTCATCATTTCATCTATCTGTTATTGTTGCCCCTTTCCTTCTTCGGGCGTGATTAGGAATTCTTGTACTTTTAAAGCTTGAGGGATCCTTTATCCTCTTATGTATATTATTCCTATTATTTCAGCTAGAAGATAAATTGTACATGTACGTAACCGTCTTACGTCTGTAAGAACAGTATTAAGGAAAATGTTATCTTGTAAATAAAGTAGTTCAGATTGTGTAACCTTTGCACGCTTGTAATTCTTATCTCCCATTTTCTGGACATTTGTTGTCCCTCTTATTTTGCTTATTTCTTTCTTGTGCCTACTTAGTTCCTTCTAAAGCAGTCAATAATTATCTCAATCTGAGGAGGCTAATTGAAGAACATGTGAAGGTCATGCTTTTGGGCCTTACTTCCCTTTCTGATATATTGTTCCTACACTTGCTCTATTGGGCTAATACCATATGTATATATTAATTCAGGAGATTGCAGAACCTGTCTCTGATAAACTTCTACCAGACATGGATGAAATGAGCCAACAACACAGGGTTATGACTCTTGTTCTAGACGTAAGAGAAACATTGATATATAGTGAGTGGAAGGTAACAATTTCCCTTATACGTATCCTCTATGGATTCGGCTTCTTCCCTTCCCACCTTCCCATATATCTTTTCCATCTAATCCAGGTTTTCTTGCTTTGGATTGATTTTGATTCATACCACTTCCTTGGGTATCAAATGGGATCTAGAGTAACATGTGTAATAACTCCTGCAATAAAAAAAAAAAATAAAAAAAAAAAAAAAAACAATTGATGTTATATAGGACATTCAAAAATATGTGCGGTAATTTTCTTGAGGCAACTCCTTGTGCCTGAAAACAGGTGTCACGTTAAGATGTTTGGGGGTTGTGATTAGATTCTTAGACAATATCAGATACCTCTAAAGCAGGTGTAACATTAAGATTGAACAATACTGGAGCCTCCTGAATGATTACTTTTTTGTTTTGCTCTCTACTCTATAGCGTGAAACAGGTTGGCGTACTTACAAGAGGCCAGGACTAGATGATTTCTTGCAGCACATGTCTCGGGTTTATGAGATAGTCATTTACGATGACAAGGTATCTTAGATTGACGAGAATTATGTAATTTATGTTAGTTTAAATGTAGGTTTTTTTTTTTAACAAATAAGGTCATATGTATGGGTGCATGACATCTCAAGTTGAAACCTCAGCTTTGGTGTATGTTAATGTGTATTGGCCTTTGCACCCTGTTTGAACCAATATATTTATTTATTGCAACATATGGTAAATGGTAATGTGTATGCATAATACATTAATACGAGTAATTCTAGGGTAAGGACTTGGTGTTCCGGATTTAATTGCAGTTCAGTTCATTTTTCGTCCAGTAATTCAATTAAGTTGTAACACTTTTAACTCTAAAAGAACATGGCTTAAGATCGCTTTATCCCTTTAACTTAAAATTTGTGTAATATACATATTGTTTTTGCTATTTAGGATACTGATCCATCTATTATCGAGAAGCTCAGGGAAAAAGGTATGACGCACTACTTATCAAAGAGAGACACAAAATATCAGGACGGAAAACATTACAGGGTCGGTATTTTGTTATTCGTATTATTGTTGTATATATTTTCTTGTAGCATTTTTATCAGAATGATGAGAGTAAAGAGTGAAAATAGTGGGAGTGCTTAAGTTAGAAAGTTGTTTGCAGGACCTTTCCAAGTTAAATAGGGATCCTTCAAGGATTATCTATGTGAGTGGACATGCACTTGATAACTGCCTTCAGCTTGAGAACTGTATTCCTATCAAACCATGGAAGAACGAAGATGGCGATAAAACACTGATTGACCTCATCCCATTTCTTGAATGTGAGTAATTTTCACTTTTCATTGACGTCTTCAAATGACGATGCTCAATTCATTTTGAGATTGGGCTTTGTTGCTCACTCTGTGTTCCTTTGTTTGCCTGGTGAACAGATGTTGGTATGTCCAGCCCTGAAATAAAAGGAGTCCTGGCTTCTTACAAAGGGAAACATATTCCAACTGAATTCATAGAACGTTCTAAGAGGTACCCACTGCCGAACATGCCAAAGGGTGTTCAAATGAGTTATATATATAATGAGTTTTCTAATCATGCTTAGACTTGGTAATGCAGAGTGTTGAATAAACAGAAGCCCAGTCCGTGGAATCGCCGTTTCTAGGATATGCCTGAATGCCAACAAACTCAACTAACTTGATGATCTTAATTATAAAGATTCATAATGTAGTCTGTAAATTCAACGGTTTAAAACCTCATCATCTCACATTTGGTCTTCCAGAAAAATCAAGTGTTTGAGCATTAATTTTGTTTTCAGTTTCAGATTGACTCTGTTTGTAAACAAAATTTGTTCAAGTTCCCGACATGGCTATTTAATATCACAAATTTTCATTTAATACGGATATATATCCATCTTAAGTTTAAGACGGCTTAAATAATATAAATAAGACAAGCAAAATAAATAGGAATAAGTAACGAATTTGTTTTATATGCACAAGTAGGATGATACCCGATAGTTTTAATGTTAAGGGAATCTAATTGAATTTATATCATGTAGTTTAATCTCAAATAGTTTTTAGACAATTATGGTTTTGAAAAATATTTTTGGACAAGCGTCACAAAGATTGTCTATAATATTCAATAAATAGCGCGTGCATTCAGGGAAACGCAAATTCTAGTTTCAGACGATATTAATTTATGATGATTAAAATGTCATATCCATTATAATATAAAATGACCATTTAATGATAAAAAGTTACCAAAAAAAAATGATGGTCACTTTTTATCAAGAGAAATGAGACTTGGTCAAAGTTAGAAAAGATGGAACTGGAACACCAAATTGGAGCAGCGCCATTAATCCAACACCATTTTCTATTAAGATCTTGCGTAATCACAGACAAATTTTATGATGTTTAACACACTTTGATGCGTAATCTCAGAGAAGATTTGCGGGATATCAAGCTTACTTCTGGAACAAGAACTCATAAAATTATCCATGACGATAGGAAATAAACCATAGCAACATTTCGAGGAGGCTCTTTCTTTGAAACTAGTTTTACTCTGCGATTTTAAACTATTATGTATATAGTTAATATGGATTTAATAATTCGACATAATATTCTGAGCTACTAATTGATTTTAAAATCCTTATAATAGTATCTGGTGATTTGTGATGTTTCAAATTTCTAGAGTAATTCTTTTATATTCACAGTAGTTCTTAAATTGTTTTTTAGACGTATAATAAAGAAAACTATATATCTACCTTTTAAACGGAAAAAGTGATGAAAACTCACTAATGTTGGGCCCATTTTCTGACTATGGGCTATATTTAGGAAAGCAGGTGTGAAGTTATTACGACCCAGGTGTAGCAGAGGGTGTTGAGGAACATGATTTAGTGTTGTCAGGTCTAAATGCGGAGTAATAGAGTCCTGAGCATCATCGAAGTCCGGAGTCTTGAGGAGCAAGCAAGGAACCCTAGCTGAGGAGCTCCCCTATATAAGCAATAAAACGCAAGACATGAGATTCATTGAACATCAAGCAACCACAAAAAAACCTAGAAAACACGAGCTTCACCTACATCGAGCTTCATACACAATTGTAAATCCGAAACTCGATTATAGTGCAAATTTTGGTGGGATTCCGTCTCCTCCACGGTTGTTTCCCACATAGGGTTTTCCGCGTCACCAAAATCTCTTGTGTCGATCGTTTATCTTTAGTCAAATATCATACACAAATCACAACGAAATCTAAGCAAATAGACAAACATAAAATCGTAATATTGATTAGGCATTAAGACCGCTTTAACCCTATTTGGTAGAAATATACCAAAACATTTTGGCGCCCACCGTGGGGCATAGTGTAACACCCCTTTCTTACCCCGCCAAGGTAATTGGAGATGTTACCGTCTCGGTTTCCCGAGGCAGTGAAATCGGAATTACAATTAAGAAACTTCATTAATAAATAACAAGTTTGGTTATTACAAACATAAACTAATGAATAAAATACAACTCATGACCACTATACTCTTCTAACCAACTATACTCGTCTCGTGACTCATCAAGCTCGTTCCGTCTCCCGCGTGCTATCCAAACAACTTGTACTTAACCTGCTCCCCATATGATCAGAAATATCATATGGATCGACACAAGACACCCCGGAAATAGGTGACAATTACACAGACGCCAGTTTCAATAAATAAAGTGTGACACAACTCAAAATGTGTGAGTATAGAACAAGACTATAATATGAATGGCATGCTATCAAACAACCACCACCACTGTACCGGGACACGCTCTGACATACCGACAACCACATTGGACCGGATACGCCCATACATACCAACAACCACAAATAGGTACCGGGACACACCCAGACATACCGGTCCGGAAGCCAACCGGATCTCCTGTCAGACGTCGTGTGATCTCAACCACACGAGTCCCTCCGTGACTCAAGTCATTAATGTGCACATCCCTCTTGGAGTGGGAAGCTCCAAGAGGCGACCCGAGCGTGAGACGGTCTCCCAACCGCCTCACGTCTCCATAACAATTAGTAAGCCACCAAGTCCTCCGACATACAAGACAATTCAATAAATGCAAGATACCGTATAACATGTCAATTACCAACTCATTTAACGCAAGTGATAACAAATGACTCATTTAGCAAATAAACACAATATTGAAACTGAGTAGGATAAACCTACCTTTTAGCAAATCTCCATAAGCAATCCGGCTAATAATAATCTTCCACAAAAACCGTCACCTAAATATAATAATTAAAAATATTAAATTATTAACTAATCTAATTGAATTATACTCCGTAATATGTAATTAGTTAATTAAATAAAACTCGTCTTGAAGCTATTCAAAAATCCCGATTCGCAGCCGTACTTCCTCTTAGCCCGATAACCACCACGCCTCGCTGCCACCGTGGCCTACCACCACTAGCCATGGTGGTCTACGACCAGCCCAAACACCGTGGCAACAACAACAATACCCGACAACAACAACAAACCCGACACATAAACACAACCCGATATAAACACCATCAAAAGGCCGCCTAATGCAGCCACCACCGTGGCCACCACCACCACGGTGGTCAAGACATTACCCCACACCCAGCACCGCCACTAGCAGTCACCACCAACCATGACAACCGCAACAAACAACAACAACCACAATAATACACACGACCAAAACAGTCCGTACACCCTCTTTTAGACTCGATTTCTGACCACCACAGCCACCGCACTCACCACCCAAGACCACCACTAGCTTCTCTTCACTATCCTAGAGGAAACCATCTCAAAACCAACCCCGGTCAGTCATGGTAAGAGGGTTAAAAATCCGTCTTAAGACGGTCGCACAAAACAGTTATAATCCATTATATATACTCGGTCAAACCACCATTTGGGTGGTCACGGTGGGTCACACGGTCGGTCAAACCATCATTTGCATTATCGAGTCATCATCATGTGTATTTAGAGATTAAGTTAATCATTTGCTTCTTAGTTTTAATATAATATACATTATTGCATTGTTTTAGAATGTTTAGAATTAGTTACATATCGCATGCACATGATTAATTATATTGTTATATTTTGATAAATGTTTAAAAAGGAGAAATGTTATCTTATGAGATATTCCAATGAGGATAACTCCTTATAGGAGCCTCTTATAAACGATCATCAAATGATGATGTTTTATTAATTGAGTTTTGGGAACTCATGATTATATATGAACCTCTACGACATGATTGAAAGGTTATCGTGATTATTTTCAAAATGGAATATTTTCACTCCCATAGAGTTTACTTGAAGGAAATTATTATTGTCTCAACCTGAAGTTTGAGCGTATAAGAATTCAGATTTAAACGAGCTTCTTGCTAAACATGTGAAATTAGTTTATGGTCCAGAAGTACCATAACGATTGAAAAATAATGTAGTCAAAGTCTACAATGAGAATGTCCATACATATGTGGTTTAGCAAAGAAAAATGCTCAAAGGTATTAGATGATTTATTCAATAATTATCGAACTAATTCTTCTCAAGACAAGTAATTAAGGAATGATAGCTAACTCTTTTTCCCTTTGACTAGGTTTTTTGTCCCAATGGATTTTTCCTAAAAATGTTTTTAACGAGGTAGCACTATTAGCACATTATTACGCTATAGTAATGTCATTGTTATTGTTGCGATGACAATTATTTTGGACATATAATGTTACGTCATATATTGAGAAGAAACTCCATCATAATTATGAAGGTATTATTTGAAATGAAGATCCAAGAGTTATTATGAAATAATCATATCCAGATTGTGAGTTCAGATGAAATATGATGATTGGAGTTATCAAAAATTTCTACTAATTGAAGATATCAAGTTATCAACGAAGATGGTTTATATTTCAACAATCGCGGAGTTATGCCAAATCATGGATCATTTCAAGATTTATCAAGTTATGTAATCATTAGAGGGAGTAGCACGCACTGTACTCTTTTTCCTTAGTCATGGTTTTGTCCCACTGGGTTTTTCGGGGCAGCTTGTTATGCGTCTTTGAAGATTAGTGTACTCTTTTCCTTCACCAGTGTTTTTCCCACGGGGTTTTTCGGGGAAGGTTTTTAACAAGACATCTTCATTAGTGATGGACATCTAATGGGGAGTGTTATGAAATATTATGGTATAATATTATATGAATGTTCATATTTTAGAATATTCTAAAGTATATTATCTTATGAAAACTCTACCCTCATTGTATATGTATATACACCCTCCATAATGGAATAGTAGATGATTGGTCTCTCTTTTTTATCTCTATATTCTCTCTATAATTATCTTTAATCTTTATTTCACAACATTTAAATGTTCTTCGTTTAATAAAAATAAGATGTGAAAGGAGAGATGAGAGAGGAATTAAATATGTGAAGAGCATGGGCCCTATTTCAATAAAAAAAATTGCAAACCCTAAAATTCAAGGGCCAATGAGAAGGCAAAAAAAAGACTTGGCTTAAGCTGCGGAGTAAAGAAGTAATAACCACATCCACATGAGAATAATTTACCCATTAACTTCAACTTTTATCGGCTTCTACATACAAAGACACAACTTTTCTGGATCTACTTTGGACTTGTTCCATAACCAATTAGAGGAACACAAAAGAAAGAAAGCACGACGGATCATCAACTCACCATGAGCTGTTAGACCAAAAAATGTGGTTAGTAGCACCCCAAGA
Organism: Silene latifolia; assembly: GCF_048544455.1. Classification (NCBI taxonomy): domain Eukaryota; kingdom Viridiplantae; phylum Streptophyta; class Magnoliopsida; order Caryophyllales; family Caryophyllaceae; genus Silene; species Silene latifolia. The sequence continues at coordinate 53,811,869 of NC_133527.1, read as the reverse complement.
AGGACGTGCATAACATAGAAATCATCAGCGTCCTGACTGTGGTTCAGAGGTCACAACAATGTACAAGTTTGTCCGAAACATACAAGATATAGCTTATAATGGAGCGAGTCCCCTTTTCACAAGCATATCATACACTCTATCCACTTTGCTTGGCACGACTCCAAACAAGCTGTGTGCATCTGATTTCTTGTTTATATTACCCTTCATGACTTCCATCGACATGGTTTGCAGCATATCCAGATAATGTGAAGGCAGTATTCTTATCTCTCTACAGAGTCTTTTTTCCTGTCAAATGGATAAAATTTTACTCAGCTTGGTTTCTTATAAGTGCCATTTGAGACACTCGCTACTTTCTACTATTTGTTTCAAAATATGAGTTAAATATTATTCTTTTTAAAAGTATGCTCTTCAGGAAGCATTTTTTTGCTACGACACCAATGATATAAGTTTCATACTTTTCCCCAAAATATATTTTTGTTAATGTGGAAGTCAAACAAAAACTGCAAGTCAAAACACTTTCTTGAAAATAAAAAAACCGTCATATAAAAATCAGAACATGGATGACTGATGATCCCTAAACGCCACAAATCAGTTCACCCACCTCATCAATTTCCGCCTAGTTTGTTAGCCAAGTAATTCACACTAGACAGAATCAAATGCTCTGAAGAAACATTAGAGTACAACTTACTGTATCTGAGAGCAAATCAGCTCCCGGAAACCCAGTAATGTCCCAGTCATCGAGCGAGGTTGCTCTGAGTTGCCCTGAAGACGAGTCATTGGTGCCGAATTCTCGAGGATGGTTTGACCTTAGCAAACCCTTACCACCTGACCCAACCTCAACGGCCTCCTTCATTTTGCGAGCATTTTCTTCTGCCTCTCTCTTCCATTTCTGCCCAATATATCTCTCTGCCTCGGAAGACGTTCGACAACCAGCAGCTTTAGCTTCCTGCAAAGCAAATTCTAGGTATCATTACAACAACAACAACAACAACAACAACAACATTACCCCAGTGCCTCAATAGCTCCCGCAAATTCTAGGTCTCATTAAAAAAAAAAACGCAGAGAGCATTAATTACATATGTTTTAAAGGGATTAACGTCAAATATTCGAAAGGTTTCAAAGTTCTTAAACCTATTCTCCGTTAGTTTGACGCATCACTCAGGGCACCATACTCATGTCCTAGCAACAATCAAAGATTAAGGTATGGAATCCATACCTTACTCTTAAGAGTCCAACATTTCTCTTAGTATACATACATGAAGGCTAGGTAGCACGGACACTCCTCCTAATCGGCGTTCCGGTGTCAGACACCCGTGTCGGACACGACACTCGTACGTCAAAAAGTGTCGGACACTTGTAAAACCGTGTCTAACTTTCATCTTTTATTTGGGCACGTGTCCATGGTATTTTGAGCCGTGTCCATGGTATTTGGACACACCTCCAAACGGAATCAAGTTGAATTTAAGGTAAATGGCGAGAATTGTTATATGGTTGAATTTGGTGGGGAAATAAGTTGAATCGGAGACAAATGATGTTCTTTAGACTAGTAATGAGATGTCGAAATAGATTGATTATAAGTTGGTTTTTGGTTTTGGAAATGAGAATGAGTTATAATTAACGTAAGTTTTACCTTCACTTATTTAAATTTAATATTCAACACTTTTTCAAAAATAAAATCACACATATATAACTATAAAATATACTCCCTCCTATTCTAAATAACTCTCCCTATTTCCTTTTGTGTCTATTCACAATACTCTCCATATTTCCTTATTTGGCAAACTTTTATACTTATTTTAATCACCCCACTTCATAACAATACCCCACAAAACTCATACTTTATCTTATTTTAATCACTTTACCCCACAACAATACTTATTTTAATCACCTTACCCCACAACAATACTTATTTTAATCACACAATGCCTTCCCTCTCTCCAATCTCCTACCTCACTACAATACTTTACCATATAATACTCCCCTTCCTTAATTCCCGTGCCCTCCATGAATAGGGAGGGTTATTAAGAATAGGAGGGAGTATATCAATACTATATATTAAATCCAGAAACCAAAGGGACTTCAATGTAATTAAAGAAAGTTATACAAATTAATTATACTATATAGTTTTAAATCAATAGCACCGTGTGATGGACCCGATTAAGGGATCTCAATGCAAATATTATATAGTTTGAGTTAAAATTAAATTATATATAAGCTTGGTAATTTTCCTAAACATGGTCAATTTCCTTAAAATAAAATAATTAATTAAGATGGTCAGTTTCCTTAAAATAAAATAATTAATTAAGATGCTCAATTTCAAGGAGACTTAAAGAAAGAAAATGCCTGATAATTTTCCTAAATATATATAGAAGACTAGAAGATGGTCAATTTCCTTAAAATAAAATAAGTAATTAGTATAAACATGCACACTTATGGTATTAATTATTATCACCATAAAATTATATATATTAAATTTAAAATCTATGCAATTTTGTTAAACTTTATTTATAGTTTATTAGACGTATAGAGATGTTAATTATTTAACATACAAAAATATAATAAGTAGGTTATAAATAATTCAAGTTAGATTTCATAATAAATAATGTTGCATAATTCTTTCGATTTGATTTAATACATATATGTAATATATTTATATAAATATATAATCCTCTTAAAATTGCATTCCTAAGTAGTAAAAGTAATTTCGTCAGTAAAGAAAAGAATTGTAGTAACATTGGATATAGGTATATGATAGTAATCACTCATTTGAATAGTAAAAGTAACAATATTATCAACGAGATTAGTGAGAGTGCTAGAAACAACGGGAGTAGTGAAATAATTAATATTAACGCGACAATAATGAAAGTAACAATAATTACGGCGAGTGTAGTGAAATTATCAATATTAATGCGGCAGTAGTGATAGTAACAATAATTAAGGTGGGAGTAGTGAAAGTAACAATGATTACGGGCAAGTAATGTAATGTTATTACTATTGTTTCATTAATAAGAGTAAAATATTAATAGCGGGAGTATTGAATTTGTCTCATTATTTATTTCATCGTAATTTTAGGATATGTCATAGAAAAATATATTAATGATAAATTTATAGGTTATGCAACTTTAAGTAATTTTATTTAATAAAAAAAATTAATGATAAGTAGAGGTAGCCCGGGCGAAGCCGGGCACCAATACTAGTTTTATTAAATTTAAATGACGTGTCCCGTGTCCTAAATTTCATGGGATGCCGTGTCACGTATCCGTGTCGTGTCCGTGTCCGTGTCCGTGTCCGTGTCCGTGTCCGTGTCCGTGTCTGTTTTCGTGCTACCTAGCATGAAGGGAAAGGCAATCTACAAAAGTGGAAACAAGTTTTATTTATAAGTATGATTTTTAATGATCTTAAGCTCTATCTCAAACATCTCTCTACTTCACTTCTAAAAAACTAAATATTTCAATTTTAGGGAAAATCGCAACTCCCACCTTTTCTATACCACTTTTATTTTTGTGAATATCATTCATGAAATAATTTTATTTTTGTCCAAGAGTAACTTTTTAAAGAAGGAAAAACGCATTCATGATTGATGTGGACAAAAAAATGTCCTTTATTTTGACAAAAAATAGGCTTTTGGTGGAAATTTTGGACGAAATTTTCATTAAAGATGGACGTTATGAAAAAAAAAAAAAAAAAGTTGGGAATCTTGAAGAAATGGTATAGAATAGGTGGAAGTTATAAAGTTTCTCATTTTGTAATCGGTTATATCTTGAAATTTTGCCCTGCATCCGTAGTCTCAAAATTTGAGGGATGACTAGTCTGATACTACGAATGTATTCTTACATGTCATCTGTAACCGAGTTTGAGTACAATAGCACCTATTCAGGTTCACATTTGTCTTGCGAATGCAAGTAAATTCAAACATCAATAAGGTAAAACCAAAATGAAATTAAAGGTAGCATAGACGAATAAAACATGATGGTAGTTACTCGAGGAAACAAATAAAGAATGAGAGTTGAACCTGCAGATCCTGTATTCTTTTGAGAATCCGATGTTCCTCTATGACTGTTCTCAGCAGTTCCTCGTGGTCTTCTTTTGAATGGAACCGCATGAAAACTCTATATTGCTGGCATATTTGCTTTTCTTCGGGCGATAGGTTTTTCTCAAAGGGATCTAGATACAGTAAATTCCTTTCAAGGATAAAATCCTTAAGCCGCTTCCTCTCATCAAGCCTGATGAATTGGAGGACATAGGTAAGCAATGAATGCCAACTCATAACAAAATACCATGCAGCAGATTTTAACTTAAATTGCAACCATAATTGGCTATTGAGAAATACATTATCCCATTACTATCACTCTTTATAATTAATTAATTAAAGTTACGCCAAATAAGTGTACCATGTAACATCTACCACCAGAACACAAGCTGCACTTTCCCATGAGTTTAAACAATGCCATTGGCAGTACCGCAGTACATTCACAATTAATAATTCTTTAGTTGCCATATTATTGTAAGTCCCAAGTTAGCAGCCACGTAATTTCCAATTTGTACAGAAATTAAAGCACCTAAGCTCAAAATTGAAGGTAATATATGATTATTATCACTCTTTATAATTAATCAACTTATACCAAATAAGTGTACCATGAAACACCTATCACCAGAGCATAAACTGCACTTCCCGGAAGTTTAACCAATGCCACCGGCAATAAATTCACAAATATAATTCTTTAGTTTCCATATTTATGATTAGTCCTAAGTTAGCAGCCATGCATTCTCCATTTGTACTGAAATTCCAGCATCTAGATTCGAAACTTGAAGGTAATATATGATTTTCAACACTCAACAAATAATTATCCAGTATAACCAACCTAGGGCCATCAATTTTAGGCTTACAACTAAAGGTACAAAGTTTGAAATTGTGATGAAAATCAAATGTCAGGTGAGAAACCAAAAATGATTATGAAATAAATAAATAAAGAGACAACTACTAAAAGCTTGAATAAAAGAACCTGCGATTGTAGATTTTCAGTACTCTAAGCTTCAACTCACGCTCGGCTTCTGTGTCGGTCTCTTTAAATTCCATATCTGCTAGCAGCTGCTCAGCATCATTGTCATATTCAATTTCAAATTCCTGTCTCTTAGGGTTGTACCCGCTCACATCTGTAACAGAAGGACCCTCATCCATTCTAGGTTTCTTTTCACCCACCTTCCTATCTGAGTGTGTATCTGCACACCCATATGAAGAAGATTTAATATGGACCACAGTACAACAATAGCAACAACAATATTTGATCTAATATTTCACCTTCGACTTTGATGTCATCACTCCCATCCTTTACCACAAGGACGATAGGAGGTTTCTTAGTTGCGCTTGTGATATAAATAGAGCCCATAGTTGAGGCTGCCTCTGTTATACACAAAGTTCAACTCATAAAGTGTTCGGCACGTATAAGTTACAGGAATGCATGAATTTGGAATGACAGATATGTACCGGGCTGCGATGACTGGCTACCTAAAGCTTCTTTTCGCTGTTCTTCAACTCTTGACAAAAAGCTTAGAGATTAAGCAGGAGGACAAAATAAAAATGCATATACAAATGAAATAGACAACACAAAAAGTCCATACTTGGCTTTTGCAAAAGATAGGAACTCTTCTTTTAATGCAACTTCTTCAAGAGCTGAATCGAGAGAAATTAAGGGAATAGAAATAGTGGTTAAGAACTTCTCAACAAAGACGGAAGAAGCAAGTCACAAAAGCATAACAACATCAGAGCCTAGGTCTTTAAGATAAGTATACTCTCCTCCATTCAACTAGTTGTTTACGTTTTTATTCTTCGTGAGGAGTATAATTAAATGTAAGGAACTAGGAATTGAAGAGAGTATAAGTGAATCAAATCAACGTGAAATTCTACAAATACGATGCAAGAAAGTATTGCCTAGTGCTACCATTTTCTTTCATAAGAAAATAATGTAATCATTGACTATAATAAAGGAGGATACAAAGCATCTTAATTAAAATTACAAGCCTATTCGTTCAGTTGTAAAACTGTATAAGTGACATCCTGATGTCCATGCGAGCATCCTAGATTCCTAGCCCAAACTTTAAACGTAAAGTCAACTTTCCAGGCGATGCAGAAAGGTTGTGAAATTTATGAGGAAAAAAGACATATTTGTGAGAGAGGCACGGTATCCATACATTACAGGAAAGATCTCTGAAGACATCAGTAATCTCTTGAAAAATATTCTGAGCAAGTGATCCCAGAATTATGGTTATACAATAGAGCCTTAAAGATAAAACTGCAAGTGCAGGAGAGATGCTATTGGAAGCTTTAGAAAATATGAAAGTTGCAAACTCGTAGAAATCAAAAACCTGAAAGTTTGTCCTTCAAAAAAACAAAAAAAAAAAACTGAAAGTTTGTAGTTCTGCAAAATTGTGACAAATTCTTCCTACATTTTTACCCATACAGAGGTAAGTGAATTCCCAAAGGACATTCATGTTCTCTTATTTAAAACACCGTTTTTGTCCATAAGACGGCACTATATACATTTTTAAGCAACACAAATACTCCAAGCTTGTATTCAACTCAGAAAGAAACAGAAAACTATGGAGATGCCTTAAGTTGACACTCTTGAGCGAATCGAAGAGGCTATTGTATCTGACTACGTGGAGAAAAAAAGTTCGTGTGTCAGTAACACAGTTATCATATCATGAACTTCTGAAAAACGTTAAACTAACGATGACCTTTTTTGAGTTCATTATGTTCCTTTGCCATAGCTTGAAGTTCCTCTCTATTTTTTCCAAAAACATGAGATAGATCCTACATCAAAAGCATATAGTAGGTTAAGGTTTGAGGGTTTAGAAGAAAGAGTACTGAAGCTGAGTCTGTTATCATACCGGAAGTGGAAAGCAAGGAGAGTTTAGGTAAACAGAATTATAGTGATCTATACATTCTGATTTACTTTTTGTGCCAACATGCTCTGCTACTTCAACCCAGTTACTAAGACCATACATTTCAATTCCCTGCATATGCGAGTCAATTAGCTTGAGTGCTTATAACATAGACATTATACAATCAGAAATATTAGAAAACTAACATGGATGAGCGGTTTACATATATTAATGATAAAAATATTACCTCTAGAAGCAATGATTCTTCATCTGCATTCCAATCTGGACATATAAGTGGGAATGACAGATTGTCCTGTAATGTGATAGAGTAGCGTCATTTTTTGGAAAAGGAAAGTGTAAGTGCTAATTTTCCATCTAAAGCTGAATCTTGAAGAGGAAAAATAGTATATACATAAAAGGAGCTCAATAGTTCAATAATATAGCATCATTTACCATAACCCTGTATGGATGGTCGCTTTTGTGAGGATGAACCTCAGCACCAACAGAAAAGCACTCAATGCACAGATCAAAATCGGGACACACTGCACACTTAATGCGAATCATTCCAGAGATATCTTTGTTGCAATAGTTACAATGATAAAGGGCCTTCTTCCCGTCATTTGAACCTTGACCTGACACAAAAGATGAGGATACAAGGAAGAGTGACATGCTCCTCAGAATAAATGATTAAGTAAATGTGAAATCAGTTGCTGCAATGTGATAGCTCAAGCAATACCTGGTGTTTCGGACTCCACATTTTCTGCACTTGAGGGTGCCTTTTTCCTCTTTGATCTATGAGATAGTGATAAATGCAAAGCATTAAGGAGATGAAGGGAAAATAAGTTGATTGTTAAGCAAGATACAAACAAGCTAGCAAGGTTGTTAGGATGGAGATCCTACTTTGGATCGAAGATGGATAGGTAGGATCAGATCGTGGAATCGAATCGAGGCAAGATCCTACAAATAGCTTTGGATAAACAAGTATGCGTAAAAAATTTGGTATAATTTGTGATGTATACAATGTTAAAAGTCTATTAATTAACATGAAAATCTTTGTAACCATATTAAATATTACATGCTCCGTATACCTTTAATTTAGAGTTGTAAGTACAAAAAAAACAACAAACTCATAAAATTAGAACACAAATCAGCCTTTTGCAATCCTGAACAATCCTTCCATCGATCCTACATGATCCTATCCGATCCTGACCGATCCTATAACAATACTAGCACCAGACCGATCCTATGACGATTTGAATTGTTTCCCACCTTTTTGGATCGGAGGATCCTACGATCCGGATCACGTTTTTAACAGCATTGCAAGCTAAATTAGAATGAAGTAACTAGAGCCAGGAACTAGAATTACAATCTATGTACAAAAGCATAACAAAGGGGATAAAAACAAAAGCAAACATAGGACAGTGGTTAGGTGATTCTATTTCATACGATCAAGTCCTTCACTCGTTCAAAAAATCCTACTTAAGACGGACACTAGTGTTGCCGTGTTGGCAAATGGCAATTGAGTTCAGAGAAAAAACACATTGTTGAAGAAGACACCTACATTTACTTGAGCAACAAAAAGTGGATTACACATGCATACAGCAACAGCAAATTGTCAATGTGTCAGAGTAATTACTCGACTTTTGCATCCAAACTATGTGTAACAAAAAATAATTCCAATCGCAAACGACAATGAGATGGACTTCATTCCACAGAAACTCAGTATCCTCAAAGGGGCTTCACCACCAGAATACACTAACATTGTTTCAGTTGAGCCCATAGGTCCACAACTAAAATATAAATGAAAGTTTCCCTAGCTACAAGGAGTATCCATTATGGCAGATCTATCACAACTTGCCAATATATCGTTTATTTTCATGGCTGAATTAGTTTTAAAACTTCCAGCCTCCAGGCATGAACGACATTTGTTGGAGTGATTGGTCCCCACTGTTTGGTAAAATTAGCAGCTTGGGTAATAGCTATTTGCTAACTTCTCTACTTTTGGATAACAGGTTCATAAAAACTTAACAGGGACTAGATAAAGGAAAACTAATGGCACTTATGCAAAGAACCTTTCCAAATCAGCCTTGCTGTTTCTGTATCATTGGGAACATAATGGTGTTCCTCTTTCATCGTTAACTAGAAGCTTATTAAGGTCATAGACAGAACTAACAAGTTAACCATTTATACATAGTGTTCCTGGGCTTTGACCTCAAAACCTGCTCACTGAGGCTACTTGTAGTCAAACTAATAGCCACAGGAGATAACAGCGATAGTACCCAGTGTCTCACCTTTTTTTTTTTCTAAAATAAACTTGGACCCTTCTAGAAGGGTTGAAGCTTTTGTGAGTTGTAATGGTCGATTTATCAAAAAGATATGCATGCAACAACACCATACATTGGGAAGCACGAATTGAAATTGTGCAAGCCAACACTTCTATTTCATAATCTTCTAGATCTTTACATGTACATATTCAATAATTAGCCTTCATATCCTCATCCTTAGTTGCATTAACTGTCTTTTCCATCCTTAGTTGCATCAACTGTCTTTTCCATCTACTTCAGGTTACATGCACATTTTCAATAATTAGCCTTCATATCCTCATCCTTAGCCTGCCCTTTTCTTCGCGTCTCTTGGTCCCCTAATGCTTCAAAGAGCCAATGGACGTATAGTAGGTTTTAAGGCGCAGAAACCGTATTTCACAATCTCCACCTAAGATCCTAATGAATAACTAGTAGGTGAAATGAGATTCCTACCCTCCCAATTTTTCTACATCTTTTCAGTATGACATTGTTAGATAGCTTTGAGCCTTTGACGGCATAAACTTAATGTGAATGTGAATGGCAGGCAATTATTTAATTTATTCAGATATTAAAAATGCCCTCATCCTAAACGATGAAAACATTATAGAAAATGGAAGCAGCAACAGCAGTAGCAATCTGAAACAGTGGTATGAGTGTATGACTGCAAACCATGTATACTAGGTAAACCACCCGTCACTAACAGACTCAAAGTCTAGAAAGGCATAGCCTCAGGCCATACACACTCCACAAGATTGCTCTTGAAGAGACTTGAACCTGCGACCTTATGGGCAACAATAAGGAAACAATTGGTATGGGAAAAAGGGGAGAGAGAGAGAGAGAGAGCGCGCAGACCGTAGGGAGGATGGATCATCATCGTTGGAATTGGGAACTGCGCGAGACCGACCCATTTCACCTTCTGCTACGCCAACCTCCTCTTCCTAATTCGGGACTCGACTACTATCAATTTGTTTTCTTTGGATGACGCCTAATTACAATTTGGGATCATGAGGTAAGAACTCTCTTACCCGAAATTGAGAGGTTGGACTTTGGAGGTTGTAATCTTACTAAACGACAAGTATTGGTGCCGGCGTTGCATCGGCTGCGCCCGGACTATCTCTACTTATCACTAGTTTAAAACCCGTGCAAAATTGCACGGACATAGATAGATAACGTATATAAATAATTTATAAATTATTATAGTCACAACATTGTATAAGAAAGAATGTGCAATTTCTTGTACTCCTTGTGTTAATTAAATGATGACTTTTCTAATTTGAATTTTCAGGTTCAAAATTATATAACTTTGATCATAAATACGTAGAAAAATCTATAAAAATTCCATCTCTTAAGGGAAATTCAGTCCAGATTAAATTAACACCTACCTATCCAATCTTTACCTCTCACAAAATAATGCATGGTAAATAATTATTGATTTATCCCTTGCAAAGAGCACACGCATCGGATATACATAACCTGACAAAGGATAAAACAAATATAGAAAACCTCTAGCTAAATTGATAATGATAATTGATTAAGAATAGATACATGAGTGTTAAGAATTTAAATTTTTATAAAACTCATAGTTGACACCACATACAAATGGAAACTTATTTAAGTTACACAAAAATGATGAAATGATAATTTTATAACCTTATAAAAATACTGTATTATTTACACTTGACCATGTAAATTTTTTCCATTTATGTACCGAAACTATAACCTCAACTTCATATTACCTTAGATAATAAGTTTATCCTATAACTTTACATTATTATACATGTATTTTAAATGTTTTGTCAAAAATCTCATATAACCTTTCATATATAACAGCTCTCAACAGTCTTCATTAGTCTTCGGAAGTGTTGCTTGCCAAAACTTATAGAGTGGTGACATTATCTCAGCATAAATCAAAACCTCGTGCGATTCTTTCGAGAAATTCCTAGCTACCTCCCTCTATTTTGCTGTCCGCGGAGGGTTGACCTTCAATCAACAACAAAATATTACTCCCGTGAATTACCACAACTCGCTCAAAAACTATGTAAAGAATGAGCAGATACAATAAGACTCCTTTACATGCATCAGTTTCTTAGAATACTACTTACGACATGAGTTTTAATGAAATATGAACTATCTAAAAGGCAGCCTGCGAAAGTATTAGCTAGGACAAAAAAGCCACAAATCCTAGTAGCACATAAAACACAAGTCCTAGTAGTAAGCTAATGAAAGGATGTATGGAAATACTCCAAATAACAATATGCAATTTCTCCTATTAGATTCTTATTGTAAGCATGAAAAAATAACATGATAAATTGTTGGGCAATAAGTCTCCCTTGTGACGGTCACAAATAAGAGACAGCCAAATGTGACCACTTTTTGATAAAATGTAACCACTCATAAACTGTTCATAAAACGTTACCTATGAAAAAATGGTCACATTTTCTCATAAAATTGTCACATTTGGCCCGTCTCTTATTTGAGACGAACAGTACCCGTCGCAAATAAGAATTTGCGATTGTTGGGAGATTCATGACAATGGCCATAGAGATTCTTTATTCAGTTTAGATTCAATATTACAAATGCATTAGTACGATGAACAATACTTGTACAATTCACATGTAGTAGCATGTGAATAACTAAACACATACTATATAGGTTTATTTAATAGGAATACTCCAAACTATTATGATGCTTCTCAAAATACTCCAAGCTTCGGTTTAACTACGTATATACCCAACTATTACACCCCTCTCCTTATAATAGAACGAGTGAAAGGGCTACCTGTTCAACCGGTCATTTTTCTTTATAGCCTTTATTTTTCTTCTCCAAAAATCATTACGTTAAACTAATACACCATGATTCTTCTCCAAAAAGCCATTGATGCCATTAGTCCATTACCCTTCTTTATTTCGTTGTACCCATTTTGATTTGCAATATAGAATCAGTGTATCAATTTTTGCTTTTTTATTTTCTATTTCAATGGCTAATTTGTTAGTAGTCATCCTTGTTTTGATTTGCAATATAGAATGAGTGCACATTTCAAATCAATATACCCCATTTTACTCCATCTTGTTTTGCGTAATTGTGAAGGAAAAAGCTTGAATGAGCTATGAGCGGCAAAAAGCTTCAATAGACAAAAAGTTGATAGATTTACACTGGTCACCATTATGGGTAGATAAATTCAATGTTCTTCACACCTTTTTTTTATATGTGATTAATTTAATGTAAACCTGCGTTAATTAGAATGTTGCCAGGGAAATTAGTGTGTTATCAACTCTTTCCAAGCTTATGTTTACACGAAGATTACATAAAAGCCATGATCCAAGTTGTGTAGAATTTTGCGGAATCAAAGTCATATACTGATTTGGGGATTATAAATTTAAAGGAGAGAGGAGAGAAAGGGGGGTTAAATTGAAAAAAATACAGTTTACATTGTAATTGTAATTGTAATTGGAAGGGAAGAAGATGGAGTAAGCAGAAGGAGGGGAGTGGGTCCCACGTTAATTTTACCTGCTATTTCAGGTTAAAAATGAGACAATTCTATTAAAAGAAGAGGGGTCTAATAGTTGAGTATATACCTAGTTAAATCAAAGGTTGGAGTATTTTGAGAATCAGCATAATAGTTTGGAGTAATCCTGTTAAATAACCCTACTATATAACACAAGAAAAATATAGTGTACGCTAAAAGGGCTTTTAAAAAAGAAATAAATGACTTAATGGGGAAGAAGGTTGTACTTCAAAATTCTAAGTTCATTTTTAGGATTTGAAATAGTGGGAGGAGATTCAGAGACATAATTAGAGATTTTTCGAGCACAATTAACATTAGGAGATCTTAATAATTACTCATAGGAGTTTAGTGACAGCTAAAGGAGCAGAAATCATTGTTTGGGCACAAAACAAATAGAGAAATGTAGAGAAACATAAAGTTAAATTGCGAAAATTCAATCAAATACTAAGACAAATAGAGAATTGTATAAAAACTTAGTTAACCTACATAATTTCAGAATGAATGCAGATCCTAAATGGATTATACCAAACAACATGAAATAAAACTTAGGATAACAATCTTAATACAATTGTAAGATGATATACTTTAATGAGCAATACCTCAAGACGAAGGCGATGTGATACTATTGTGATGTTCATGATCTGCAGGTGAGGAGCATAAAATATAATTAGATTAATTGAGCAGTAAACTGTAAAGAAAAGGACGGTAAAGTCACAGAGGTTTGGCTAAAGCATTATCGTCACAGAACGCTCGCAAGTGTGATTAATTAATGGCGTGACTAAATTACTCTTCAGATCACCATTTTAAGATGGCCCTAGCCCTAGCCCGAATCCAAGGGAAACCACACTAAGACACGGGAATTAGGAAAGACGCGTGTATTACAACACAATATTACACGGGGTTTTAAGCACCCATGTCAGTATAAAAGTGAAAGGGGCCATGTACTTACATGGGTGAAAATTTCTGCATCATATGATTTATCTGTAAGAGAAACAAACACTCATATCAACTAAAAAAATCAGGAGTAAAGAACTCAACAATTTTGAGACAAACTTTGTAACAAAGTATGCCTTTCTGTGAATTTTATTGGACTCCAATATGGTTAGCAATGAAGTCCTAGCTAGTTTCTTTTGCACAAAATTACTTCAAATTGTCATTAGTTCCAAAACATGCCGAGATAATTTAATCAGCTAACGACCAATAGAGAAATTTATATAACCATAGTTAACATTATCGATACTGCAATAATACTGCATTACATGAGAATGAAAATGCACCAAAAAAACACAAATTGAGCACTAAAAGGAGAAAAATCAATTTTTTCACATTTGGTTGACGTCATTAAGATTTGATTGTGCAATCTAAATATCCAATAGCCTCTTAACAGCGAAAAAATACCCAATAATCTCAATATCATGTAGATAGTAACTTTAATTGCCTATGAACTATTCATTTTATATGATCATAGTTCAACAGATACATTATAATGAACTAACCTTCATTAAAAATGCACAGTAGCTTTGAAATATTCATTAAGAATAACAAAATAAGAAACGATCAAAAAATCAATAGAAAAACAGAGGGAAAAAAATGCATAAAAAGAGCAATAGACTTACCTTACTCAAGGAAGAACCTACTTCAAATTGACATCTCGCCATCAAAAATAGACAATATGTAATATGTGAGTATATATAATAAAGATTAGATTTTTTCCATGAAAGTAGAAGTAAATAATTAATTACATAATTTTTTGGTTGAATATGCTTAAATTGAGGCAAGATGAAAGACAGAGGGGATAGGGAAGCAAGCAAGGTGACTAATGACGGCATGTTTGTTTAGTAAAGAAAATATTCGCTTAGGGTTATGTGTGGAAGGAAGCAAGACAATTAATGACGGCAGATTTGTCAGTAGGAACAATCTATATTTTTAGGGTTGTAGAGGGATGAGCGGGAAAAAATTTAATGAGGAGTTGCCACGTGTACAGTTCAATGTATAGTGGTTCTTCTATTATACTTTAATATAGATTAAAATTTAGTTTCAATAAAATGAAACTATTTTAAAGTTGCATAATTCATAAGTTTATTTTAATATATTTTTCTATGTCATATCTTAAAATTACGTTGAAATAAATTATGAGACAAATTCAATACTTCTGCTATTAATATTTTTCTTAAATCGATTAATTAGCTAATTGTTCATATATGCTTTCTTTTGTTGTTAGTGTTGTTACTTTTATTACATTCGTTATTAACACGGTTACTTTCACTGTTTCTGCCGTAATTATTGTTACTTTCACTATTGCCGCATGAATATTGATAATTTCACTACTCTTGTTGTTGTTTCTATTACTTTTCACTACTCCTCTTGCTAATATAGTTAGTTACTTTGACTATTCAAATGAGTGATTACTAACATATTATTATATCCAATGTTAGTACAATTATTTTCACCACTAACATAATTACTTTTACTATTTAACCATACAATTTTAAGAGATGATATATTTATATAAATATATACATATATGCATTAAATCAAATCGAATTAATTATAGAATATTATATATTTTGGAAATCTAGTTTAATTTATTGACCTTTTAATAGTTTCCAAACTATAACCTACTTATATAATATTTGTTTATTTTAAACCATTGTATAATTATATGATGATACTAATTAATAACATAAATGGAGCAGGCTTATTTTAAGGAAAATCACCATATTTTGATAATTCTAAATTTATACTTCAACAAAAACTATATAATATTTACATTGAAATCCCTTGGTCGGGTCCGTCACACAGTGCTATCGTTTAAAAACTATATAATATAATTAAGTTGTATATATTTACTTAATCACAAATTCTCATTTGTGACGGCAATATCCGTCACAAGCCTGTGACGGGTCAACTAAAACCCACTTGGGAAGATAAAGACAAGTCTTTTGTGATTACCTAGGCACTTTTACTTTTGTTTTATCTACCATGTGGATGATATTTGACCCGTCACAAGCTTGTGACGGATATACCCGTCACAAGGGAGACTTATTGTTATTTAATTACATTGAAGTCCTTGGTTTCTGAAATATATATAGTATTGATTGATTACTTCCACAATTTTACTGTTTTCTTCCAATTTCATTAAAATACTTCTCACATATATATATTAGAGAAATGAGGAAAAAAACAAAAAAATGAAGGGGACATCTTATATACTCATGTTTACACCTTTCCAAAATCGCAAGCGCACTACAACATGTTTCAATAAGCATAAATGTTTCCAGTAAACAATCGAAATAAGTTTATTACTGATGTATCACTTTTATATATACTTTTATAGCTCCTTTTCATACCATTTTATGTACCGTTTTCGTGCCTTTATATCATTTATATGCCTTATTTCAATTAATTGTCGATACTGCCGCTATTTTATGTTTCAATGCAGAAATGACGCATTATGAGGATAATCTAGCTAAGATGAGCGTAGCGGGGATGGCATAGTAGAATACACGAAGCATGGCACGAGGAACGAGGAAGCATGAAGGCTAGAAGTAAAAGAAACAAGGAAACCGTCTGTGAAGCTGGTTCCTCGATCGAGTCACCTGAGTCTCGATCGAGCAACCCTCCTCGATCGAGTCACCTCAGGCTCGATCGAGGAACCTCTCTGGCAGATTATTTTTCGGATTTTCCTAAAACAGATATTTGTATTATAAATTAGGAACTCGTACGTTTTTATGAGGTTACGCTTTATTTTACTTTCATACGGCTGAATACTCTCTCTAGCTTCAATCTTTCCTTGCTACGGTACTAATCTTTCTTCAACAATTAATCATTCAAGTTTATGTTATTCAATTATCGTTCTTATTTCATGTTCTTAATCATGTCTTCAATTATTATTATTGTTGTTATTGCTTTAGTCATAAGTAGCTAAATTCCTCATATAGGATGAAGGGGATCTAGGTCAATTAGAAAGGGGAAATTGATTAATTGCTAGTGAAATCGTTTAAGTTGCCGTTTGATTATTGTTCTTATTCTAGTTAATTAACTTAGGCCTGAGTTGTTAATTAGTGTAGCGAGTTAATCCTTTCACCGACCGGGTTAGAATTAATATAGGCTGCGATAATCGAATAGATTGTATCTAATTATAGCGACCGCATGTTAAAATCGATCTAAAGGGCATAATAGAGTCGACCGATCTTATGACCTTAGACAGCTTGGTAGATCTAGCAATTGATTAATAGACCCCGCATAATTGATCTAGTGAACCGGAAATCCTAGACTTTTAATATCATTGTTTAAACCTCTTTTTATTACTCGCAATTAGTTGGTTAGAAAACAAACAAAACAAACCCCAGAAAACGGTTACCTTTAGACAATTTAAATATTTACCGACTTGACTATTACCGCCTCCCTGTGAAATCGATACCTGTCTTACCACTATCTAGCTATTCTTGTTAGTCTTGAGATAGTTTTACTTTGATTTGGTAAGACGACTTTAGCCATATCAATTACAACGCTAATTATTATGTTATAATGATAAGGAAATGCCCATGATTTTCCTCTCTTAACGGCTTGTCGGCTGACATGCGCACGTAACAAACATGACCTATCGAGAGGCTATTCCTGATGCTTAGTTAGCAAGTGCAAAAGATTATGGTGAAACTGATTTTAGAGGTAATGATATTCAGTTATCTTTGGAGATAGATCTAAAAGGATATTTATAGATGTATTACCAGTACTTGTTGCCCATGTAACACTGCTAATCTAAGGTAAAACTTATGATCGGAGTGGGTAAAGCCATAGTGGTGGTCCCTACCTCAGTCTCTTCCGAGATTCACTGATAAGGGTAATGTAGCTCAGGTGTTACTCGGCTGTCGGATCTAGGTCGAATAGTCGAGACCGTAGTGATTAATTGATTTTTCTTATACTACTTATGCGAGAGAAACTGCATTAGGCGTTGTACAAGATGCATTCAATAATTAGGACAATGGCTCCTTGTTCAAAGGTTAGGGCTCCTTATTTGCAATGGTCGTTGATTAGATATCTAACCCCCACCATATGGAGGTTGGCTTTTAGAATCGAGCATTAAACAATTTTTTTTTTTTTTTTTTTTTTTTGACAGCGGTAAAGAAAGATATCCTAACTAGACATAGCCTTGCAAGCAAGACCATGCGCGTACATATTAAAGGATCTAGGAATGAAACTAAAAGAAAGACAATGAAAAAAAGAACCAAGGACACGTATGTCTTCAAGAACCCCGAGCGCCTGGTAATGGGTCCGTTCAATTCCTGCAAAAAAACAAACGATGGAAAGACAATCCGTCGAAACCTCCAAATGCCAAAAACCACGCTGCTTAGCCCATAAGAGAACCTCCTTGATACCAAT
This sequence comes from Silene latifolia, assembly GCF_048544455.1. Lineage (NCBI taxonomy): Eukaryota > Viridiplantae > Streptophyta > Magnoliopsida > Caryophyllales > Caryophyllaceae > Silene > Silene latifolia. The sequence continues at coordinate 53,793,797 of NC_133527.1, read as the reverse complement.
CGCCTCGGCTTGGATAGCTGATTCAGCCTTAATTGCTTTTCTCCCTTCAAAGAGCCTATCTCCGTTGCTCCCAAGTGCAACCCACCCAAACCCGGCCCTATCCACGGATTTCCATCCCGCATCAACCATGATCCTAACACGCTCACAATCAGTCACACCTCCAACAAAAAGAACAGGGTTACTTCCTCGGAGCCAAGCCAAAGTCCCCTCTAGTAGACCAACGTCCTCATCGTTATGATCATTCGTATCCCCTTTCCTTTTTCGTTTCATCACTTCATCTCTTGCTTGATCAGCAATAAGAGTGACATTAGACCATATATTAAAGAAGCTCCTTGGGTGGAAAACCTCCCCCCCAAACAAGACTCTGTTTCGACAGCTCCATAAACACCATAAGGTAGCAATGAAGCGCACCATCCTTCTTTCTGCGTCATCCATCTTAGCTAGGTAATTAATCCAATTGATGACCCATTTCGCAATTCCAACGGTTGAATGGCAGTCCACACGAATGCCCAATTCCGAGCATGCCCAGATCCTTTTAGCAATCTCGCAGTCTCGAAATAAATGCTCCATAGTTTCATCCATAGCCGTTTCCAAATGATTATAAAGTTTGCAGCTATGTTCAATATTAATACCTCTTTTTGCAAAGTTGGCACCTACCGAGAGCGTATTAGTAATAATCCTCCAAACAAGGATTCTCCAAGTAGCTGGCACAGGTAGTTGCCACAGCCTCTTCTTACAGAAAGACCGTTTCTCCGCATCAACTCTTGTTTTATCCTTGTTCGAACCATTACGCTCCATATAGCTACTTCGAATAATGCCATATCCACTTTTCACACTGTATTCCCCATCACAGCTGTGTAACCAGACAACCTTATCCTTAGACTGCGAACCACAGATAGGCATTGCTAGGATCCGGTTCGCACTTTCTTCCACGAACATCTGCCGGACCAAGACTTCATTCCACGAAAAGCTTTCCCCCGTACTCTCCAAACATTGGAGATCCTTAATCTCCATATGACAAAGCGCCACAGACTCCAGAGAGAGCAAGTCCTCCCGTGGTTCCGGGCATTCCCCATTAACCCACTTAGATGTCCAAACATTCAATCTAGAGTTAATACCTGGTTTCCATCCAATATGTTGTTTAAGAAAGTCAATCCCATGGAGAATACTTCTAGCACCCCATGACAAATTATTGTCATTCCTTCTTCGTACAACATAAGGCGGGGATCGGTGCCGTATCAGAATCTTACGGAAGACACGGCATAGAAGAGAGTTGTGACCACTTAAAATTCTCCAAGCATGCTTAGCAAGCAAAGCCTGATTTAAACTCTGGATGTTGCGTAAGCCCAATCCGCCTTGACTCTTAGGTAGACTAAGAAATCTTTGACTGCACCAGTTGATAGTTTTCCTCTCTTTACATCCAGCCCACCAAAAATGTGACAATAACGCATTCAGCTTTTTCGTCACACTTACCGGTATTTTGAACACCGATAGAACATAATTGGAAAGATTTGATAGGACGGAAGAAATTAAGGTTAGCCTCCCTGCTGGTGACAGAAAGATTCCATTCCAAGATGATATACGCTGCATAACCTGATCAATAAGTCCCTTGAAAAGTTCCTTTTTCGACCCTTGTAGATCAGTGGAGAGCCCAAGATATTTTCCCAGACCCTTATTTCCCTTAATCCTGAGATCATGAAGACAACGTCGAGCATTTGCCAATCTTGTGCTTGGGCTAAACAGAACGCCCGATTTATCATCGTTAATAACTTGGCCAGAAACACTACAGTATTTATCAAGGATAATTCTTAGCCGGTGAGCTGCATTATTCTGATACTGTAGAAAGAATACCGCATCATCCGCAAAGAACAAGTGTGACAGATTCTCCTCTCCATGGCACAAGCTCACACCCCTAAGGTCCCTCCTCATCTGACTACGGATCATATTTGCAGAAAGAACCTCCATACATAACACAAAAAGAAACGGCGATAAAGGATCGCCCTGTCTCAACCCGCACCGCGGGTGGAACAAATCCAAAGGTGTACCATTAATGAGCACCTGGTAGGAGACCGTAGTGACACAATTCATAATCAACACTACTAAATTATTAGGGAACCCAAACTTTAGAAGGACCGCCTTTAGAAAATCCCACTGCACTCTGTCGTAGGCCTTGCTCATGTCCACCTTAAGAGCGAACCTACCACTTTTGCCCTTCTTATGGGAATTAATTTTGTGAATAGCCTCATTTGCCAACAAGATATTATCCGAAATCTGTCTACCCGGAATGAAAGCATTCTGAAAGTCTCCCACAAGATAACCCATGACCTCACTCAAACGATTTGAAATGCATTTGGAAACAATCCTCATGAAAACATTGCACAAACTAATGGGACGATAATCACCCACTCCTTCTGGATGTTCCGTCTTGGGTACCAGGGTGATAAACGTCCTATTAAGCTCTTTAAGCACCATCCCAGAGTTAAGAATGGACAATACCGCTTTCGTGACATCATGCTTAACAAAGTGCCAACATTTCTGATAGAAGATTCCTGGGACCCCATCCGGACCCGGCGACTTAAGGGCCCCAATCTGGAAAACCGCCTTTCTCACTTCTTTCGCCGTAAAAGGTCGTCTGAGTCTATCAACAAAAAAAATTAATTGCCATGAAAATCATTTCTAAAGGATTTCATTTTCACATTTCTTCATCAACTTTCTTCACTGTTTAGCAATTTTCTAGAGAGCATACAATTGGGTTGTTAAGTTTATTGTTTTGAAGAGACCCATGGTCATCCATCTACTAAGAAGGCGCCTATCGTCCCAATGCGCTTCACTCAATGGATAAGAAGGCGGTCCATTTTCAAGGTATTTAGGAAAGTCATGGACCATTCCTCAACATTTCACAATGTGGTCCACACTCATCTTAAGACCACAAACGATTGACATCCGACATGCCCTTGTAAGGTTAAAAGCATCAAACTCGCCTCACATTACCAGAGGGTTAGGTCGCTCTTTCTGGTCGCTAAGTCTCGTAAGAAGGCTTTCTCAATTTAGTTATCCCCCACTGAGATAATCTCTTGTGACAAATACCTATGCCATCTTGGCAAGACCTCGGCCTTGAGTTCAAGTAGAGTGGGGCAGTGTAAATCTTTTACTTCTTTTTTTTTTGTCCTTTTTTCTTTTATGTGGGCTTTGATCGATTGCATCTTCTTTTTTTTTTTTTTTTTTTTTTTTTGCGCATACACCTTCAACGCAGGTTAGCTAGCTGAGTTGTGTCATAGAATTGGCATACATGAAGATTTAACTCCTTTCACAGCTCGTTCGTACATCGTTTACCTTGAAGGCAAAGTTCCGATGACCAAGGTGGCTAAGAATTTGCTATATGAATTGGACAGAAGCAGGCTCATCTATGTTATCAGCCATCACAGGAGATGGCATACGTTGCCGCTCCATCACACAGTTATCCACTGCTACTCCGAGAGGCAACAATGGTCACGAGACGCTGTCTGACAACTTCAATCTAGATGTACCTCCTAAGATTCTTAACGTAGCTACATTAGGGAGGATAAAAGACGATATGGGGGGGGGGGGGTCTAGTCGTATGCGCCTAAGAGGAAAGATTCTCCAACTTGGTCAATGACTTGTAAGAGGGTTAGGGTATCTTCCTTAATAACCAGTGGAATAAGTTCGACCATGAGCTTCCCCTTTCTAGTCCCTTATGTCAACTTAACTAATGTTTTTCTCCATAGCCAAGCTAGATCTAAGAACTTTCTTTTATTTCCATATCCTAAGGTAGAAAGAGACCTCGACCCCGCCTTGATGCGTAGCATTTATATGTTATTTACTCTCTTTGTCCTTGTGTTTTTATGTCATTTTAACTCTCTTTAGATCGGTTTTGGAACTAACCACTCTCCTCTAATTCCTTTTTCCGTTAGATTGTGATTTGTCGGTATGTAAAATGACGCTTAGAGGGACAAATTTCTTGCATATCAGAGCCAAGAAAGAGAGAGAGAGAGAGAGAGAGAGAGAGAGCCCGAGTCGTTGATCATAACACTGGTCCTGGATCACTTGTAGGGCACACTTGAAGACACCCCATGTAATACTCGAATATTTTGGGACCTGTAAAAGACCTTAGGACACGCGAGCGGACCCGTGTCTATTCGAAAACAAAGGATTCATACACTAGACCTAGTAAGATCTAAACTAGACCTAGTAGACTTTCAGTGGAACGAGTAGAGCTTCCAGCGGATCGAATGGCTGACACTCGGTCGAGTAAGGCATATACTCGACCGAGTGAATGGCACCTGGTTGAGTGAACCAGTCACTCGACCAAGTGGCGTTGTGCAGTACCCGATAAATCCTATTTTAGGATTACACCTTATTCAAACCTCTTATCCCTTTTATTCTTCTTCTCCTTCGTCACAAACACTCTCCCCTCTCTCTAGATGCTCCATAAACCTCTCTCATGGCCTTCAAACTTGGATTGAAGATGGAACATCCCTCCTAATCTCCGATCTACCATTGATAAGACGGTATTGAGTCAGATTCGAGTAGCTTGTGAAGAATGCGAAAAAGTAGGTTTATTCTACTCGGTTTCAATGTTTAGTGTACATATTTGTGTGTCTTTCATCATTATTGCATGTGTGAATCGATTTGTACATCATGTTGGTATTTGAGGAATTATTATTCATAACATGTTGGTATTGAGTTCATGATTGGTCATATATTTGGTGAAAATATATTTCATTCAAAATTTGATGATTCCAATCAATAAAGTGAAAATATTTCATTCAAAATTTGAAATTTGGTACTAATTGTTGCTGTTTATGACTATATTGTCTTTAGGCTTATTATATTGAAGACTTCAACAACACCGAGAGGGAGAAAGGGATTTAAGAAATTTGGGAGGAAGGAGGTGAATTTAACAAATTTAGGAGGAAAAGTTGATTTAAATTAAGCATATAATAAGGCTAAGGGTAATATAGTCATATGCAAGAAAAATTAGTACCAAATTTCATATTTTGGACAAAATATTTCTCTTTTGTTTGGCTGAAATCACTGAATGAGAGCAATATTTGAAAAAACTTATATTTTATGGGAGTAAGTTTCGAAAAAAAATATATAAGAAAGATAGTTTCAAAAAGTGAATTATATAAGGGAGTAATAATCAATTTACCATTAGTTCATATCAAACATTCTTCTTTCACTGTTATTTGGACTACAAAAATCAACCTAAAAAAGGAAATAGAGAAGAAAATCTAAATAATCCGTTTAAGGAAATATGGAAAAAAAATGGTCAATAAGAGGGAATATATGGTAAAAGTGATGCCTCAAAAACTACCCAAATATAATTGGGTACATTGAGTTGGATTTGATTGAATTGGAGGGAGTATATACATGCATTATAAACCAAATTAATCTTTTATTACCTTATCATAAAAAAAAAAAGTCAAATTAATCATCACAAAAACTTAACCATATTCCAAGTCACGCAAGACTTTAAAGTAGGTCTTGTTTAAGACGAGTAATATCCGTCTTAAATTTAAGACGGGTTAAACACTAACACATGATGGTAATAAAGACATAATTTTTTATATTTCCTAGGCAACAAGTGAGGGTAATTTGGTGTGTATTTGACCTAGTTTAAGTTTAAGACGAATATTGGTATCATCTTAAATGAGAATTTGTGAAACTTGACATGAAAATTTGACATCACTTAAAAATTAACATTACGTGAAATAACTCTAAAAAATACCAAAGCGTCTTGCTTGTGACGGGCTAATCCCGTCACAAGCTGAAGACCTCTCACAAAAAGGGAGAGGGGACAAGGTGGGGCATCCCCCATGTGCTTCCCCACTCACCTCTCATGGGTATTTTGTGAGAGAAAATGGTATTCGTCACAAGTTTGTGACGGATATCACCGTCCTCAATGAGATTTTGTGAAAAAATACAGCCTACAATTACACCAAGAACAAAGGTACAAAAAAGTGGAAGACTCTAGGGGAGTGAGTGAATAGCAAAGTACATTTTTTGTAACGTTGCAATTGATCAAATTGTGCAATTGCTGGATTCCAGATAAATGCTTTTCAAATAGTATCCCAACATGCAAGTCCAACCCTATACAAAACAAGTCTCAATGACATCTCCCCAACCATAAGAACGTAGGATAACCTTGTAGATACCCTACAACAATTATCTTTTACACAAATTCTCATTATAGAAGTGTCCGTCTATAATGAAATAGCAGAGTACGTTTTTTGTAACGTTGCAATTGATCAAATTGTGCAATTGCTGGATTCCAGATAAATGCTTTTCAAATAGTATCCCAACATGCAAGTCCAACCCCATACAAAACAAGTCTCAATGACATCTCCCCAACCATAAGAACGTAGGATAACCTTGTAGATACCCTACAAAAAATATCTTTTACACAAATTCTCATTATAGAAGTGTCCGTCTATAATGAAATAGCAGAAATACGTTTTTGTAATGTTGCAATTGATCAAATTGTGCAATTGCTGGATTCCAGATAAATGCTTTTCAAATAGTATCCCAACATGCAAGTCCAACCCTATACAAAACAAGTCTCAATGACATCTCCCCAACCATAAGAACGTAGGATAACCTTGTAGATACCCTACAACAATTATCTTTTACACAAATTCTCATTATAGAAGTGTCCGTCTATAATGAAATAGCAGAGTACGTTTTTTGTAACGTTGCAATTGATCAAATTGTGCAATTGCTGGATTCCAGATAAATGCTTTTCAAATAGTATCCCAACATGCAAGTCCAACCCTACACAAAACAAGTCTCAATGACATCTCCCCAACCATAAGAACGTAGGATAACCTTGTAGATACCCTACAACAATTATCTTTTACACAAATTCTCATTATAGAAGTGTCCGTCTATAATGAAAGACGGGTCAAATATAATACCATTTTTTTAATATGATAAACAATAAGTGGGGTGATGGGGTCAAAAAATGTCACTACTTTCATTATATTTGACCTATCTATAACGATAAACGGATATAACCGTCTATAGCAAGACTAGCTGTATCTTTTAACCCTACTTCATGTATTTTTATCTTTGATTTAAAAATGTCTTGTCAATTCGAAGCTACTAAAGTAAACATTAATTATTTTATTATCATACTAAATTATACTCTTTTTGTCTTACATGACTTGGGTTGTACGTAGGGATGGTAATGGGTAGGGTCTGGGTAGAGTCCGCCTAGACTCGGACCCGAGATTTTCTCTTTGGACCCGTACCCGACCCAGACCCGCAAGGGTTTAAAATTTGAGGACCCATACCTGGACCCTATGGGTAAGGGTAGGGTCTGGGTCTACCCACGAGTCCGAGTTTCAGCCACTTTAGTAACAAAATTAACAGCTATGGGGTCTATAATATTAAAAAAAAAATCCATACTACTTTAACATTATGAGTTTATTAATCTGTCGTTAATGGTGGTTGTCGGTTGCCGCCTATTAGAGAGGTGGTTGCTAGTCGCGTATCAGTGCTGTGGTGGTGGTTTTCTTGTGTCAGTGGATGGAGTGGTGGTATTGTCAGAAGAGTTTGGTTGGGTTTTATCACTTTATGGGATGAGGGAAGAGAAAGAGACTTTAGTTGGGAATTCAGAAAAGTTGTGATTTTGATTTTTTTTTTCTTTAATAAAGGGTCTAAGGGTCGGGTATGGGTCTCATAACTTAGACCCGAACCGGACCCGAAATATTTTCTTAAGACCCATACCCGACCCATACCCATTGTGTCTGAAAAAATGAGACTCATATCCGACCCATTAGGGTCCGACCCTCAGGATTTGGGTAGGGTCCCCGACCCACTGCCATCCCTAGTTGTACGTGCCTGTATTACAAAATCAAAGTCCCAACACCATGCGACGAATTTACATCAATCAAAACTGACCGACACGACTAAAACACCAGGATATTACTCCACTCAAATTATTTGTTTGGGAGGGTAATTAAAAGGGAAGATGGTTGTGAGAGGTTACAGGCTTGTAACCGTCACGAGTAAGATTTATTGATTACTTTTATAGTGTCTACTCTCTTAGTCTCGGTCACTTATTTATATATTTTATTTTAGGACGTCTTATTTATTTGTTTATCTTTGTATACTAGTTTTAAACCCGTGTAAAATTGCACGGGTATGTATTTGAGTCGGTATTAATGTTTTTGGATGTATTTTTTTTTTCCATTTCTATTGTACTTATCTAGTTGGTCTAAATCAGCGATCTACATAATTAATGTTTAAACTTGTTACAAATACGTGTTCACATGCAATGGTTTAAGAGGAAATAACAAAGGATATTTTTTTTTAAATATATCGTACTATCTAGTTTTTAAAAATTATGCATGTAATTTATTCGAATTATATGTAATTCAATCCTGTAATTAAATGTAATTCCTTCTCGTAATTATGTAATTTTATTATTATTAATTTTTTTTAAATTATGTAATTCATTTATTTGTAATTAGTTTCATTTATTCCGATTTGTAATTCATTTCGCTTATATGCCATTAATTTCATTTATTCGGAATGTATAAAATTATTTCATAGTATTAGTTCATAGTTTTATTCTAAGACGGAATTTGTCGCATGTTTGTATAGCCGGAATTCTGAAGAAATAAATACATTGCACATTAACAGGTCCCACCATAACATGTATTTCCAAAAAAAAAAAAACTGAATTAATGACGTGACACGCCCTGGATTGAGTATTGTCTTCTGAATTAATAAAGATAAGATTAGTAAAGCTTTTGATAAGTAATTTAATCTTCCAATTGCATTATTGTTTATTTGCCATCCATTAATAATTAAAAATAAAGAAATAATCGAGACCAATGACGTATAATTCGAATTTAAGATAACGAAAAACTTATAAAATCAATTAAGGTTAAGAATGGTAAAATGTTCAAGCTACTCATAGGGCATGAATGCATGATAAACCTATCTCTTGACATATTTAATTAGAAATTAATATTTCAAGCTTGTACTTTAGCGCCCTTGTATAGATCAATGAAATGCTTTATTTATTACTATTTTTGTTTCACATAATGTGTATAGTAGTTTTGGTCTTTTAAAGTTTGGATTTAATAGAAAACTAGGTTGTATTCCGCACTTTGCGTAGTTTGTTTGAATATTTTATTATTATTATTTTTTTTTTCAGAAAGTTTAGGATCTTCTCATTGATAATGGGAAAAATATGTTACATGATCCATACCATTTCTACAAGGGAGCCAGTGAGGCTACCTAAAAAAGAACAGAAACGACAACAAAACTACCAAAGATGCTACTCCCCTATACTAGGACAGGTTCTGATAAAATATTATAATTGATATATATTTAATATTTTTATTTATAAATAGAAATAGATTGATCTTTTTCAAATATTAGTTTTTAGTTTTAAATTCAAAGTTTTCAAATAAAATACCTACAATTTTGATTATAAATGATAGACCATAATTAGTTATGCATTATCAATGTTTTACGAATAAGTACACAATAATTATTTGAGAATAATAATTAAAAAAAGAAGTATCTTTTTTCCCTTTCTCATGTATTTTATTACGCAAATGTTTAATATCATTCTTTTTGTAGTGAATATTCATATGGATGTCATGCCACAGGCCAGAGCACATACATTCTCGTTACTGTATTGTCTATACTCAGACCACTACTAGTGGTATGTACTTCGATTGAGTATGTACGTAAACTTTTGCGACAAAATTTGTTATTGTTAAAAACATACATGTAACAGAAAGTTTTTTGAATATATTTCGTTATGTCGAATTTCTTTTACTCTGTGTTGTATACATGGTATAGATTTAACTAATATTTAATATCATATTAATTAAATGTATCGAATAATGCAACAATTAACATCTATAAATATTATTAAAAGGCTACCCTAAAATGTCAAATTAAGTCCACGTAGACAATGTCACGTAGGATAAAAAAAGCCACGCAGACATTTGAAGCTCACATCAGCCGCATAACCCAAATGCCACACACACATTCATACCCAATTACCCCGTCTCTTATCATCACTGTTCCTACCGACAACGACAATCCCCCTTTTTCCGTTCATTTCGTTAACCGACATTAATTTATTATTACATGGCATTAATTTAATTCATTTATCTATAAATTAATTTAGTTCACTTATCTATAATATTAAAAGATATTATCTGTTATAAAATGTAAAGAAGAAGAATGAGAGATGGTAGAGTGTTGTGTATTTCTTATTAGAACAAAGGGGGTATATATACATGATTACATAGGAGAGTTATGCAATAGGAATACGAATGGACGAGTCTAGAATCTTCCTACAATTATGTACATACATAATGAGTGTGACTTATGGACATCCACAATAAGTTTTCACAACATTATCTATATTCTTAAATGATTTTTGTATATTAAATATATTGTTTTCTCAAATTTATGTAAACCTTAGAAATTTACATCAAAATTTCATAATTTATAGTTAATATTGACATTTTAATTGAAATTTTTGTGATAAAACATGTTAATACAATTTATAATTAAAATTGAAATTTTTGTAATAAAACATGTTAATAAATTAATTAAAACTCTTCATATTACTTACCACCCCCATTTTTATTAACATTGTTTCCTATTTAATTCATTGTTTTAATTAAATATGGAAATAAATTGATTAAAACTCTTCATAATACTTAACACCCACAAAATTAATTAAATTTTTTTCCTATTTAATTAATTTTGTATAATATAATATGTTAATAACTTGATTAAAACTCTTTATATTACTTAACAGTTAACACCCATAATTTTCATTAACATTTTTTCCTCTTGAGTTTCTCGGCAATCAATTATCTATTTAAATAATACCACAAAATAAATTAAAAATAAAATTAAAATATTAGAATTTATGGTTGTATAATGGCTATAAAACCTTTAACAGTTTCTATCTATAAAATCTTATTAAAAAGGCTAACTTAAAAAATGTGACATTGCAAGTTTAATTGTGACGTGGAATCTTTTAATGTGACATGGTAAAAAAAAGTGATATGGATTACCAATTTAAGAAAATTAAAAAATATAAGGTAAAAAAATTTAAAAAATATAAGGTATAAACACAATAAAAGAAAGAAAAAAAAAATTGTAAACCATTGATCTCCTCTCATAATTTTATTTATTTATTTACCTTATTTATTTAACCATTATTTCCTTTATTTAATGAAATGACTTTTTAACTTTCATTTCATCATTACTATATATATTCCGTATTTATGTACCATATTTTTTTTATTTTTCTTTTATTCATAAAATTTTGAGAGAATTTGTAATAAAAAATTTCATATATATAACTATTATATTCACCCTAATTTTCAATTTTATTCAAAAAAATAGCACCTAAAGTATACATAGAAAAGTAAACTAATTGTTTCGTTTTTTATTTTTCTTATGTTTTGTATTAATTTGTTATTATTTTTTGTGTTTGTATTAATATTGCAGGAGAATGAATTTCTAACTTTATTCAAAAAATTGGTAGGTGAGGTGTAGCTAAAGAACTATATTAATTATTTCGCTTTTTATTTTTATTATGTTTTGAATTAATTAGAATCTTATTGGTTACTTTTTTGTGTTTATATTAATATTGCAGGAGAATGAATTTTCAACTTTATTAAAAAAATTAGTAGGTAAACTATACAATGAGAACTAAATTAATTGTTTCACTTTTTATTTTTATTATGTTTTAAATTAATTAGAATTTTATTAGTTATTTTTGTGTGTGTGGTTTTATTAATATTATAGGAGGATGACGTACTCACATATCAATAACAATGCACGAGATTCGAAATAATGGCTATGGATCTTCTTTACAGATTTTTTTCTTGGTTTGGATGACTCTTTCATTTTTGTCAGTTTTTCTTTTTTCTACAATGGTGTATTAGAAATATCGAATGGTAGCAAAAATCTTTAATAAGTTGTTGACATGTTGTTGCATTATTGTCCTTCACTCTTTCCTACACTTTAGTCTCCTTTGTAACACTTATGTTCTATTTTTACTTTGTCAAACAGGTTACAAATCAAATTGCTTAGCCAAATTATTAAAGTACGATGCACATGTCAATTTAATCTTATCATAGTGCTATAATATGCATAAATAGTAATTAGTTAGAAACCGATTCTTATTCTCCAATTCATTGTTTCAATTCCAATGCTTTCAAGCCTTTAAATCATTTTTTTGTTTTCCATCAAATATACTATTCTGTAACTCACAATATTTTTTGGATAAATATTTTTTTCGAATGATTTGTTTATATTTTATTTTCTCCTGAATTAGGAAAGGCTAATATTTCGTATGAAGTATAATAGTATTGTTTGATTATAATTTTTGATGAATAATCGAATATGAAGAAGCTATGTTTAGAATCGTATATGCATAAATCTCTGTTTATTGCGTGATACTGAGAAATGCGTAATTAGTTTTGCTCATCTTATACTACTAATAATAATTATTAGGGTTCACCTATAAAGTTTTGATCCTTACTTTACTCTCTTACTTTTTGTCCCAGATCTAATCTTATATATACTACAGAGTATATTATTATAACACAAAATGTGATATTTTAAATATATGTAACCTTTCCTTGGAATTATTTGGAATAGTTGTTAAAGCTATTCACATAAAAGTTCACGACCGTTTTTTTGCAACATAAACATAGGGCCAAGTACTTTAAAATGCACCAAAACGACAATAAAAACAGTATCTTCATCCAATAAATCTTGCTTATAACCGTTGTAAATTATAACGGAGGGGTGTATCGCCCTATCACCCCGAAAAAAGGTGTTGGTTGGGTTGGATTTATACCTCCGTTGTAAATAATAACGGATGTAAACAAGAATTTGTGCAAGCAATAAAGAGGCAAAATGCAATGTTTGTTGGTGAAAAAAACCATTCATATTCTATAATCTTTAAGCCGGTCAAAACAATGGTTAAATAATAAAGAGACAATTGAAGAATCACTAATTAAAGAGACAATTGAAGAATCATTAATTGAACAGGCAATTGAAGAATCATTAGCAACTCAAACGAGAAAATTGAGAGTCATTGATTTTCTTTCTATAAAATCTCATCAAAATACCAATTCATATTGTCTTATTTGATACCAGGTTGTCCAAACCAACATTACCCGTCCTTTGAAAACAAGGGGCGACAATGGAGCGCAAATTCATGTTCCAATACTTCTATGGCGTTAAGACTGTCCATAAGATCAGAAGTACCCGAAAATTCAATTTGACGGATTGTGTCCTCGCTTCAAAACAACCAAACTATTCACATTTTGGTTTGCATATCATTCTCAAAAATTTGGAGTGTATTAAACTTTTGTTTTAAAATACCGGTCCCTCAGTCGTGTTCATTTATTTACCTTTTTTTTAATTATTTGTGAGTGATTTTTTAATTAAAATTAAACAAATGATTGACAGAGGGGAACTACCCCATATAAGTTATTCACAAATTAAACACTTAAACACAGTCAATTATTAACGATCTTGTGATTTTCATGGGCTCCAAAACTAGTTAAGTTCTTAAATTAGATCATTTTACGTTACGTTATTTTCAAATTAATCAATTAATAGTTGTTCAAAAGGATGTGAATATAGTTTTATTCATTTTCTTTTTCATTTTTTTTACGTATGACATATGATGCTTATATATTAAATATATTGGGCCTGGACTTAACTTATTTGAATGTTTTAGTTGTGTTTTACATGATTACATATGATATGTGTCAAACATATTTATAAGAAATTTTCAAGTTTTAGTGAATTTTCTCCAGTATAATCTTTTGACGTTTAACATCAAAGAATTTTAAAATAAAACATATAAAATATTTAATTAAAATGCATGATCAACATTTTATAAATAAATTTGTGATTGATCCAATATCATATTAGTTCAAATAATATTTATTCGAATAATGCAACAACCAATGTTATGTTCTCAAATGATATCATTTCATGATATGTTATCCTCTTCCTCCGTGTCCCCGGTCCGTTGAGGATGTTTTTGGGCGCGTGGGAGACCCGAGCGCTGTCATACAGAGTAATCTAATAGCTTATGAGTATATTTCTCAGTCTTGTCAGCATATACAAGGTTCTTCTTTGGATATCCAGGCCTTTCTCCGTGATAAGAATCAACTTTGAAAGCCGAGGAGGACGCCGAGGGTGAGGCCCAACTTGCGTACCAGAACCTAGCACCAGCGAACGCTGTACTTAAATTGGCGGAGGGGAATGTTGGCTCCTTGGAGGAGCTTGTAACACCCCGACCCAAACCGGGTCGGGAGCGGTTACTTATGATAGCTCACCAGGATGTGTACATGGCCCACAGATCAACACGGTTCATTTATAGCGCATTTTGTCCTCACTCATGCGCATCTCGGAAACCTTCCCCGGAGGTCACCCATCCTAAGACTACTCCTAGCCAAGCACACTTAACTGTGGAGTTCTTTTACATGGATGACCATAAACGAAAGTGCACTTTGTTGATATGAGTAGTACATTCAATCCCTTTAAGCACTAGTCATTTAAGCCTATTACTGGACCTCTTCAATTAACGTGGGGTGTTACAGAGCTCTTGTCCCATTCTGATGCATCTTTTAGGGATGGCGAGACTTAGGCGGTGGCTTTGAGAACGTCTGTTTCTGACTTGCAGGGTTAGCTCGTCCACTCCGAGCGAAAAGTTGAAGAGGCGATAGCTGAGTTGGCCCGGGTTAGTTTGGCTAACCAGGGGGTTTTGTCCGAGTTAGAGAGTGCGTAGGCTGATGATCATGGCGTGGAGGTGGAGATGGCCTCTCGTATTGTCGTGCTTCAGAAAGAGATGGAAGATGTTGTTGCCATGTGGACCGAGGTGTCAACTGTAACGGCTGTAAGGGGCTATGACGAGTGTGCGCGAGAGATGCATGGTCGTATCAATCAGGTTGATCCCAATTTTGACTGAGCTCGTTTTGGCTTTTTGGCCACTAAGGACAACAATGGTGCTGTCATTGTTGTTGCTGATGATACCGTTGTTTCTGGGCCTGAGGAGGCTGTTGTTTCTCCGATTAGGGATGCTGTAGATCAAGATTTTGAGAAATATGGGACTCTTCATGCCCAAAATAATGCTGATCCGGAGCCGGCGGGCTTATCACCAAAATAGAGAATCAGGATGTCGTCCTGTTGTTCATGCCCTACGCCAGAATAACCCGATCGGAGTCTCCAAGACACGGATTGTTCGTCCTCTCGTGGGGCATGATTGGTCCTTTTCCTACCTACCTTTTATCTGCGTTTTTGGCTACATTGGTTTTCACCGCAGCGTAGGCGTAGTTAGGTCCTTTTTGGGCGGACGACCGCCGATTTAGGGGTTGACTCCCTGTAGTTGCTTGGAATTTATTCAACCCGGTTGGCTTGTAATACTTTGGAACATTTGTTTTTGCTAAATGCTGTTGTGCTTTGTCTCTTCCTTGTTTTGCTTGCACGTTCTCACTTAAGCCTGGGTGTCCCTGCTACTTTGTTTTGGCAAGATCGTCTTTTTACGAGTGTTCTTGCCTACTCTGAACTTTCGGTCAAGGTATCATTTTTAGGCGCCCTTTCTAGATACCCCGTATCTGCGGAATACCAGCAAACGCCCGATGATTGCCGGATTACAACATGTTTTGGAATCGCATTGTTTGAGTGATATCCAGTATGACGGTTCGTCAGAAAACTTGAAAATCGATTTCGAAAATGGAAAACTTATCAAAACATTTTAAAAATATCTAGAATGTTTTATGCACGATGACGGATCAAAATGACACTAATTAGAGTCAAATCTGACTCCGAGCCCAAAGTCGGCGAAATTTTTTAAACTCGACTCAATGAAATTAAAAACCGAGTCCAACACACAAAAAACCCACCCCAAATAACACCCAAATACTAGGTTACAAGGTATTAAGGTTGTTACCACAAATCACATCCAACAAAACATAGGATAGAACAAAACAGAAATAAAAATTTGCGAAAAAGACAAGGCACTCCCTTACATCGCCCTATAGCTTGCACCCCTAGTTGCTTATTCCATGCCACGTCGCCAAAAACCACCTCAAGCAACAACACCATACAATCCTCCATAAATACCCCCCTTCGTGCCCCAATTAGAGGTACGCGAGAGTCCGCCCCTTCTTTTCTCCCTTAAAATGCTCGACTCGACTTCTTAAGTAAAAAATCGACGCATGTTTTGGACCTACTGATCGAAGACACGAGTCTTACACACTTTTTTTGGTACCGTCATTGTGCATTAAAAATACTTGACCGACCATTTTGACCCTACACTTAATCAACACTAAAAACAACACTCTTTTACAAACTTTGGTTTTCAAATCATGCTTTCCGACTCGCAAGAATACGCCTTGTCGAGGTTTCTTGTTAGCAAACTGCACATGTTAGTATGAGGGTGTAAACAACTCATTTACGTCATGTTTTTACTGTTTTCATGACGTAACAAGCATAAACATTGAATAACACTATTCAAACATGGAAAGATCGA
Source organism: Silene latifolia (assembly GCF_048544455.1). Classification (NCBI taxonomy): domain Eukaryota; kingdom Viridiplantae; phylum Streptophyta; class Magnoliopsida; order Caryophyllales; family Caryophyllaceae; genus Silene; species Silene latifolia. Next base: position 53,777,221 of record NC_133527.1, on the reverse strand, counting down.
ACGAAAGCCGGATTTTAGTCTGAGATAGGAGCTCCTTATTGTAGATACCTCGTTTCTGCACCTCCCGCAAACCACCCGGTGATGATTGGGCCGCATGTTTGATACACGGAACGATTTGTGACAGTTCGTAAGATTATCGTTAAGTGATTGATCAAATATTAAATGTCTACCTCTTAGATGTCATCTACGTACCGATACGGTCGTTTTGGCAGTAATTAGAGTACATTCGAGTCCGGTCAAAACCGTCTCCATTTTCTGATAACCGTTAAATCCCGAGTTAGAATGTTCTGGAATGTTCCGTATATTTCTATTCCATATTTCATAAATTTTATCTTTTGGCAAATAATATCCCGTAATATTCATAAGATATTCGAATTATTTCCGTCCTACCATAACTCAAACGCGGAAATCTTTCTTCAAAGAGGAGGAAACCTCTGGGGGAACAGACAAGACGGGCTGCGCCTCTTCCAAGAGACGCAGTGGCTGCTGCGCCTCTTCCCAGGCCCTTTTCTGCATGTTCCACGTATCTTTTTCATATCTTTCCGAGATTCACTTCCAAAGAGTCTCCGAAACCCTAATTCCTTCACGTGATTAGTATAAATAGGAGCCTTCGTTCCTCATATTTCTCACGCGAGTGTCCGCCCTTCTCTTCTCCCTTTGCATTCTAGACTTTGTTCTTACTTACTGGCGCCTACGTGCTTGAACTTTCGACCACGTAAGCTCGGATCTTTCCGGGTACCAGCCTCTCCGTTGCATGACCGACCAATTTGACCAACTACACTCAATCAACTTAATTAATCAATCGTTTTCCTCTTACGAGGGCACTCTCTTTGCATTCGCGTCGAGCATTCACTAATCGATATATTAGTCCTTCTCGTTTCATCAACATGTAAGTCTGAGGGTGTATAATCCTTATTTATTTATTGTATTTTACTTTTCGTATCATCAATTGTAAGGTTTACGTCGAAAATACCATTAAAACCGATTTCTAAAACCCTTTGTTAAAACCTGTTTTTGCGGATTTCCGTGAGATATGATCGAGAAAGGACGCGCAAGAATCGCTGCGCCTCTTGAAGGGAGCGCGATTCTGCTGCGCCTCTTCGTGAGGGGCCGCAGATTCTCGCTTCCTTTCTTCTTCGGGTGTCCTCTCGTAATTCGTATTCAATTCTTTCTTTTGCTTGTTCGTCTGTTAATTCTTCGTCATGATAACGTATAATTCCACATGTGTATATTATTCACCATCATTAGCATGTTTTAATTCCTCATAAATCCGACTTAAATCCTAAATAATCCAATATTTACGGGTTTTCATCATAAAATTCAAACCCGGATTTTAGAGATTCAATTTAATCATATTGAGTTTCTGGAATTCATCTTTGATATAGTTTAGTCTGTTTATTCGCATGTTCGTCACATATTCGTTGTATATCCGTTGTATTTAGCCTAATTGACTTATTTCAATAGAGGACTCATTAATATTTTCATCATTATTTCATGTAAATAATCCGTTTCCGATTCATCCCATCCATGTTTATCGCTTTTATGACCATCATTCACATGTAATTAACCTATTAATCACTTCCATCCGAGTAAATATTTTAATCCATCATTAAATTCATCAATTGAGATTAACGATTTGCGATTCGGCTTACGGCCCAGAACTCACCCTTGGAACAGACGCAAGAATCGCTGCGCCTCTTCCAGGGCGCGATCTGCTTTGCGCTGTTCAGGATGATTTCTGTCCCCGAACTCCGTTTCGCCTTGACCTAGTTTAATTAGCTTACGTATTAACTAACTATTATCCGTATTATCATACATTGCATCGTTCGTAATTCCTTCTTTTATTCTTTTTCTCAAATTATCCTTTTTAAAGGTATTTTCGACATAAATCGCCTAATCCATTGTAATTAATGTAATTTTCATTATTGTAATTCATAGTTATTGTATTTCTTTTATCATTTGTATGTTTTCACATGTAAATCAGCATTAAATCCTACTTCGATCCAATTGTATGCTAATTACGTGTCAACCGACTTAGTTAAATCTTCACATGCTAGGATTAAAACTTGGATGTTGCATTGCATGCATATAGCCGACGATATATCAAGTACGAATAACTTCCCTAATCATTAGTAGAGGCCGCTATCGAGGCGGGCGGGATTAGGTGTTCGATCAAAAGAGCTTCCTAATACGTACCCTCACCCCTTACTCCAGATCTCTGTGAGCACCCGTGTTCATTGGCATCCACGAGAGTCATTCTAGACATAGAATGCTAAGGGTAACGATTGCTTAGTGTTCATGTCACTACTTTGTGTCTTGACATGACACGAGGTATTCGAATGGTTCCAATTTCCCATAAAAATTGGTGGCGACTCCATACAAAATGCAAACGCTTGTTTCGACCTTCACCAAGCGCCCCCGTGGGCGGCCCGCTGTTCACACTTATGTCGCCGTAAATATAGCTCACGAGTCACGCCCCTAAGGGCCTCATTTACTTGAGTCCAAACGTGTTTGTGTTGATACCTTCACCAAGCGCCCCCGTGGGCGGCCCACTGTCCACAGTTTGGCGACTCCGCTGGGGATAATACACTTACGTGTAGCCAAGGGTGAAACTTGAACAAGGTTAGGGAATAGTTTGTATAAGACAATTGTTGGTTTTCATAACTCGGTCTTCCTAGATCGTTTATTCGGCCTTCCTAGGCCTAACCCAACCCATTCGACCAATCGTCCCGTCTAAACGGTCCTAATTCTTATTTGGGCCTAAGGATGGATAGCGATTGACGTCATCCATACCATGATGCTTACTCTTGTTTGTATCAAGGGCCTTCACTACTTGAGGAAATGGACTAGGAATCGGCCTTACTCTTGTTTGGCACGAGCCTCTCCACAGACTTCGGGTTTGATGGTTCGGTAAGGCAACCCACCCTTTAAACCAAAACCCTTCTAAATGCACTCAGCATCCCGTTATAATGCTTGTTTAAATGTGTAAACCTTACGTGATCACCATTTCTAAACAAAATCATGACGAATTTTCAAAAATTAAAACCCAATTTCAAAACAAAATTTCGAAAAAAAAGGCCTTCAATTAGCGCAAAATCCGGTCAAAACTCTGTCCGTTTGTCGTGTCAAAATTCGGGCCACAAGCCCATTTCAAAACCTCACTTCGAGTCCACTCCTACAACTACACTACAGTTGACTAGGACACACATTTTCAAAGACCTTGTCTTTCTTCGAAACTCACTCAGCACAAGTGGCACACACCCACTTCACGAGTCAAAACTTTTCCTCTTTTAGCAAGTGTGATAGAATGGTCGATCGTGTTTTGATTCGTCGCCGATCTCTTATCCAGTTTCCAAGATGCCCGGATCAAGTGATGAAACGAATCTCCAACAAATTCAAGATAGTAATAATCGAATTCTCGCCGCGCTAGCCCAAATGCAATCTACTCAAGAACAAACCTATGACCGCCTTGAACTCATCGAAGGCCGTATCTATGATGTAGAGGGAAGGTTGCCTCCCCTTAAAAGTGAATTACTACGTAATTCCGATGACGAGTCTAGGGATGAGAATCCTATCATAGGGACGACTGCAGCTGAGAAAAGACTCCAATACCTAGAGGAGCAATTGATGTACCTTAAGGGGGATGACATTTATAGGGAAAACAATCGCAAGTATGAAGCCGTCAATTCCAAATTGCCAACCAACTTTAACATGACGGATATCCCTAAGTTCAAAGGACATGAGAACCCTTTGAACCACATCCATGCCTTCAAGGATTACATGTCTATCAAAGGCATCAAACCCGAGATGTTCTTAAGGATCTTTCCTTCATCTCTTGACACCATCCCGAAGCAATGGTTCTACACTCTAGATCACAAGAAGGTCGCTACTTGGGAAGACGCCGGAATCGAGTTCTCTAAGCAATACGCGGATAATGCCGAGATCCAAGTCAATATGCGCACTCTAGAGGTTCTTACCCAAAATGACAAAGAAGGATTCACCGACTTTCTAAGTAGGTGGAGGAAGACTAGTACTCAACTAGTTGAACGCCCGGATGAGGCTACTCTTGTGGAAAAGTTTGTGGATAATCTCAAGCCCATATATGCCAACCATTTGAGATATCAAAACATCAAGACTTTCAAGGACTTAACCGTATTAGGGACACGAATTGAAGATGACATCCGTAAAGGACTCTTGTCCAAAACGGTAGGTCGAGGATATCAAGGGTACACAAGTCGTTCATACGGCTCTACTAGCAAGACCGACGAAGTTAACCTTCTCGAGCCATCTAAGAAAACTACTCCACTAAGGAAATTCACAAACCTTGGGGATACGTACTCCAACGCTCTAAAAAGGTTAATGAAGCAAGGTAAACTCCAACCCATTGGACCTACTCCCGAACCCGAAAGGAAGTCCAAGTTTTGGGATGAAAATTCATACTGTGAATACCATAGGGGCAAAGGGCACGACACAGAAAAATGCTACAAGTTGAAACACGTGCTTCAAGATATGATTGAAGATGGTCGACTTCCAATTCCACCAGGAGGTAAGCCCAACAACACTCAGAATCCTCTTGGAGTTCTAGTGATTACAAGTGACGAATCTACCTTAGATTGCTCACACCTCATTTCTCCCACCGAAAGTGAAATTCATGCAATTGAGAAGGAAAGGCTCTACTCTACTATCTCCCCTACCATTTCCGACTTCATCACATGGGCAAGGAGTGTAGATAGACAAGTGTGGGAACTAGAAAGCATGGTAACGACCTTGCGCAATCCCAACGCAATACCTAAAGAACATGTACCATTGATCTTCTCTCAAAATGCCACTATGCAAGAAGTAGTCACCGTGGTTGATAAACTAGTCGATCAAATCATACGACTGGAAGGTGACATCATGAGAATGAAGGAACTAGCTGCAGTTAATGGGGTTTGGGCCGATGATGATGAGGACGAGTATCTCATTGAAAACTCCCTAGTCAAGGAAATAATCCAAAATGGTGAAGACCAAGATGTGGATCACCTAACTCGTTCGGGTCGCCCATATCAAAGCACTACTCAAAACGGTCCAACCAACGTCATCACACCAAATGACAACGAAGATGACCCCACTGATCATTTGCTCAAGCAATTACAGAAGACCAAGGCTGATCTTTCAGTCTGGCAACTAGTGGCAAGCTCATTTCCACATCGCCAAGCTTTACTACAAGCTTTGGCCAAATTAAATGTAGCACATAACTCCACTCCTGAAGATGTAGTCAACTTGGTCTTCCAAGAATCACCTAAGCTAAGTAATCCTATTACTTTCTCGGATGAAGACTTGCCACCTTTTGGCGCTAGTCACAACCTTGCTCTATACATCATCGTCATTTGTCTAAAGAAAAATGTGCCAATGACCTTGGTAGATGATGGCTCCGCGGTCAACGTCATACCCCTCAAAACGGCATACAAACTAGGCATGAAAGAGTCGGATTGGACTCCTACAAATCAAGGTGTGCGTGCATATGATGGTACACAACGAAAAGTGGTAGGACTCGCTAACCTAACCATAGCCACGGGACCAATCGAACGGAAGGTTAGCTTCCAAATAGTGGACATCGAAGCTTCATTCAACATACTTCTGGGAAGGCCTTGGATTCATGCTTCCAAAGCGGTAACATCCACCCTTCATCAAAAGATCAAGATTCCACTAAATGGCAAAGTAGTGACGATCACTTCGTCACCCATCAAGGCAATAATCGAGAAGCAATCAAACAATCAAGTCCTTGCGGATCCCGTATACGAACTTGGGGGCTTCCAAAGTGTAAGCGTCATAGAAAGTGAGTTGGCACCCTTATACTATAATCCCTACTCCAACTTGGTGGTCAACCACATACTCAAATCCCAAGGATACTTCCCCGGAATGCCTTTGAACCCAATTCGGAAGAATACCTTCGTACCATACAAGGAAGGCAACTCAACAAGAATACCACTTGGACTGGGGTACAAACCCACAAAAGAAGAGGTTCTCGAGATGCTTGCCCAAGTCCAAAATCGCAAGCACGTGGGAGTCCAAATGAGGCCATATCTCCCCACTTTAAATGAGTACTTTGTTCAAGAAGGAAGTTCAGAACTCTTTCATGGATTTCCCGAACCTTGGCATTATCTTGAGAGGAAGTTAGCCGGAATCGAGATCTTTCACGATTGCTACTTCATTCCTCCAGAAACGGTTCCTACCGTCAAAACCCGTCAAGAACCTTGCTTAGACGAACAAGCTGTTAGCCTATTGTTTGGAGAAGATCGATTCATTAGGGCCGCGCAGGATGAGATCATTACTATGATACTTCAGGACGATCGCTTCAACCCCACCGCGTTGATCACAGAAACCGACACAAAGCAGCAGAAAGGATGGAGAAAATCTATCAAATGGACCAACAACCAAGGAAGACTCTTCAAGCTCACCACTGGAGAAGGAGAGATGTTCAAAGGAGAACCAGAAGACGACGAGTTCGAGTCGGAGTCAGAGTCGGAGTCAGAGTCGGAATCTAGAGAAGTCATTAGAGAATCTACTCCTGTTGTCATCCCCACTCCCTTCGTTTCTCCTAGCTTAGCCTCGAGTAGTCACAGTAGTTCGGGAAATGCCCCATTCATCGTCCCTTTGCCGCCACCGACCATGGATCGGTTGGCTTCTTTGTTTCAACTTTACTCAAATCTTAATATGAATAAATCAGGTTCTGCTTACTCTTTGTGTTATCTTGAGTGCATTCATTTACGATGATATCGAGGATGACCAAGACCCGGACTAATCGAAATACCTCCCTACGTAGCCAAAGAAATACTACAGGAAGGGGAAGGGGGACCGGTAATAGAGGATACCGAACCCATCAATGTAGGAACCGAACTAGAACCCAAAGAACTTAGGATAGGGACTACCTTGAGCTCAACCGAAAGGGCCGATTTCATAGACCTCCTAAATGAATTCAAAGACATTTTCGCTTGGTCCTACAAAGACATGCCAGGGATCGACAGGGATATCGCCGAACATAGGATTCCGATTAAGCCAGGTTTCAAACCTGTGAAACAGAAGCTTCGACGAATGAGAACAGAATGGGCTCTAAAGATTAAGGAAGAAGTTGACAAGCAATTCAAAGCCGGGTTCATCAAAGTTTCCGAGTATTCTGATTGGGTAGCTAACATAGTACCTGTACCCAAAAAGGATGGGAGAATCCGTGTTTGTGTTGACTTTAGGGACTTGAACAAAGCGAGTCCAAAAGATGACTTCCCTCTACCTCACATTGACATATTGGTAGACAATACTGCAGACCACGCGTTACTATCCTTCATGGATGGATATGCGGGTTATAACCAAATCAAGATGGCCATGGAAGATATGCACAAGACCGCATTCGTCACCCAATGGGGAACATATTGCTATACGGTAATGCCGTTCGGACTGATCAACGCCGGAGCTACATACCAACGCACCGCAACTACACTCCTACATGACATGATGCACAAAGAAGTTGAGGTATATGTAGATGACATGATCGTCAAATCCAAGGAAAGAGAGGGACATATTGCGAACCTTCGCAAGTTCTTCGCAAGACTACGAAAGTAAAACATGAGACTCAACCCCCAGAAATGCACATTTGGGGTAACATCTGGGAAGCTCCTGGGATACGTCGTTAGCCAACGCGGTATAGAAATAGATCCTTCAAAAATCAAAGCTCTGATCGAAATGCCACAACCTCAAACAGAAAAAAGAAGTCGAGGATTCTGGGAAAAGTACAATACATAAGTCGATTCATATCGAAACTTACGATGATTTGTGAGCCTATCTTCAAGAAACTCAAGAAAACAGACCATACCATGTGGGATGATGATTGTCAAAAGGCGTTTAACCGAATTAAGGAGATATTGGCTAAACCACCAGTGCTCATGCCACCGCAACGAGATCAACCTCTTGGTTTATATCTCACAGTAACGGAAACCGCCATGGGTGCCATGCTAGCTCAAACCGTAGGAAGTGAAGAGAGAGCTATCTACTATCTTAGCAAGAAGTTCTTGGAATATGAGTGCAAATACTCACAACTCGAAAAGACATGCCTCGCTCTTGTGTGGGCAACGAAGAAACTACGTCATTATATGCTTAGCTACTCCGTCAAGATATACTCCAAAATGGATCCAGTCAAATACCTCTTCGAGAAACCCGTCCTCAACGGACGTCTGGCAAGATGGACTTTGATGCTCTCAGAATTCGACCTCAAATATGTGCCACTGAAAGTTATAAAAGGTCGCGCCGTCGCCGAATTCTTCGCAGAAAATCCTATCAACGACGCACAAACCATAGATACTTGGTCATTTCCCGACGAGGACATACTTCAAACTGATGTAGACTCCTAGGACCTATACTTTGATGGAGCATCAAACTTAAGAGGGTTCGGAATAGGAGTGTTGCTCATTTCTCCTGAAGGTGAGCATACACCGATTGCTGTCAAACTCGACTTCGAGGTGACAAACAACGCTGCAGAATACGAAGCTTGCCTCATTGGACTACAAGCGGCAGTAAGCTTAGGCATTAAAAACCTCCGAGTACATGGGGATTCATCACTGATCATCAACCAAGTTACAGGATCTTGGAAAATCCGAAGTGAAAGTCTCGCACCCTATCAGGCTAGGATAGACCAAGTCGCTCAATTCTTTGATCATGTAACATACCTACACCTACCTCGGGAGGAAAATCAATTTGCAGACGCTCTTGCGAAACTTGCATCTTTGATAAATATGCCAGATCACATGATGGAAATGCCTTTGTGTATCGAACGGCGGTCAGAGCCGGCTTATGTCCATCAAATCACCGATGAAGAGGAAATCGCACAGGAACCCTGGTTCCAAGCAATCCTGAATTTCAAGCTTAATGGTACCTATCCACCAGATATGGACAAGAGGGGACAACGCGCTATACGCCTACTAGCTTCTCAATACGTCCTGATGCAAGGAGAATTATACAAAAGAACACCTCTTGGTGTAGTCCTACGATGCCTTGATCATTCACAAGCACGAAAGGTGATGGAAGAAGTCCACGACGGAGAATGCGGTCCTCACATGAGTGGGCCCATGATGGCAAATAAAATCACACGTTTGGGATATTATTGGACCACAATGGAATCCGATTGCATCAAATACGTGAGACACTGCCACAATTGTCAAATCTTCGGGAATGTACAACATGTCCCTCCTTCGTTGCTCTACACGATGACATCTCCTTGGCCATTCTCTGCATGGGGAATTGACATAATCGGGAAAATAACCCCAGCCGGAACAGGAGGTCACTGTTGCATTCTAGTGGCAATTGACTATTTCACCAAATGGGTAGAAGCGGCTTTTTACACTGGTCTTACGGCAAAAAATGTGGCCAAATTCATACAAAATAACATCATCTGTCGATACGGTTGCCCACATGAGATCATTAGCGATAATGGGTCACACTTCCAAGCTGAAACCGAGCAATTGCTAGCCAAATACAAGATTAAGCATCACCACTCTTCGCCCTATAGACCACGGACTAACGGGCGGTAGAGGCAAAGAAACAAGAATGTTGTCACAATTCTCAAGAAAATGATTGACAACTATAGAGATTGGCCAAGCAAAATACCTTTCGCCTTATGGGGGTACCGTACATCTGTCAGGACGCCCACTGGGGCTACTCCTTTCTATTTGACCTACGGCATGGAAGCCGTACAACCAGTCGAGCTAGAGATACCATCCTTGCGTATTCTACTAGAAAGTCAAATCCCGGAGGCCGATTGGAAGAGGGACAGATATGAAGAACTCATCCTCCTGGATGAACGTAGGTTACGCGCCTTACATAATGTCCAAACATATCAAGCCCGTATCAAACGAGCTTTCAACAAAAGAGTTAGGCCAAGAAACATCAGAGAAGGAGACCTAGTACTCAAATCGGTTAGAGCTCTTTTACCTGTCGACCCACGGGGAAAATTCAAACCTAATTGGGCCGGACCATTTCTAGTCAAATCCATACTCCCAGGGGGTGCGGTTAGAATTACAGACTTAGATGGGAATGAGTTTTCAAACCCCACAAACCTTGACCAATTGAAACGGTACTATGCCTAGAATAGGACAAAAACGCGCCTCGCGTAAACCCATGTGTCGCTCTTGCGGCACTAAATAAACGGCCCCTGGCCAAGCTGAAATAAGCTAAATGTCACTGTGCTCTTGCATTTTGACAAGTTTGTCATCCTCATATCATCAAACAAACTAAATTCGCACCTCCAGAGTAAGTAAAAGCTCATGCTTATTTTCTATGTTCATTACAAGCTCTTGCTTCGAACAATTATTCTTTTACATTTACTCGAACTACGCGCAAGGGTTTGATTTCGCTTTTTAAGTGAATACGTAGGCAATCCTTCACGGGATTCAACCCATTATATCTAAAATGTAAATAGGAGGATATTTGCATTGCATTTGAAATTCGACAAGAATAATAAAGTAGAAAATCTCAACGGTTTCATAACAATTTAACCTTTTTTTCATTCACTTTCTAATAATAATAGTAGTACGTTACATAATAAAAATAGAATAGGCTAGGATTCTAAAAATCCCTCCTTTTTATTACAATAATAATAATAATAATAAAATAATAATAAAGAGACTTGGGCTATTCCTCCATTTTCCCCTTGCCCTTGTCATTCTTGTCATATTTCCCGTCACGACCTCGAGCTGGGCGCTCTTGCACCACTTCAGACCTAATCACCAACGGTCTTTCTCGAGGCCTGACTCTTCCGTTCTTGCCAACCACCACCTCTGCGACAGGAGTAGTCTTTGATTTCTTTGAAGGATGAATGACTTGAAACCCAACTTCTTCTTCTCCCTCTGTCAGATGCTTCTCCTTCTCTTTCTCTCCCTCGCGCACCTTGTAGTCAACAGGCTCGCGTTTCCTCAGTCTCTCGCGCTCTTCCGGAGTTGCAGCCTTTCTCCACCTCAGATAAGAATCCGACACCCACAAAGCATTGGTGGAGAAGCTCAAGAACCACATGTTTCTTTGGGCCCATTTAATGGCCAACTCCCTTCGGCTCTCCGTAGTAAGTGCCATAGCGATCTGACGGGGACGGTATCAAGCCTAGGGATCTTCGCTTCAGCCCAACTTGCCTCATCGTCTTTCCGGAAAGATGCATACCATAAACTCCAATCCCGGAATGCGCACGGACCTAGTGGGATCTAAAGAAGATACTCCAGTGACAGACTTGAGGTGCCACCACGGTACAACCCACCTAATCAACGGACCATCATCATTCTTCAGCTTGTTCTTCCAATAGTCATAGACCCGGGTGAAGTCCACCATGTACAACCGCGTCCTCATCGCAATCGAACGAGCATGATAGGAAAGTGCATGAACTGGGGGCTCGATCAATCGGAGTCGTTCCATAAGCCAAACCTACCAGAAGCAGGCATTAGTCAAAAAAAAAAAAAAAAAAAAAAAACGAAAACAAAAAAAAAAAAAAAAAAAAGAAAGATGTCTTTTACCTGCAAAATGACGGGACTCCCCAAGAACGGCAAATCGCGGTTGGATTTCCTATTATCCAAACCCAAAATGATCTCTCCTAAGCATAAGCAAGCTGGGCTCCTGCGCAGCTCCATTTGCTCAATAAGACCCAAAAGACGGGGATCACCTCTCAGGTCTTCGTCAACGTGTCCCTGGAAGACGTACACGTGCAGCAAACAAAAGCTAAATGCCCTCCTCCTGGCAACATGAGAAACAATAGGGTCGGCCCTGTTGATGAATCGGTCTACAAAGTCCAACATTCTCACGCCTTTCTAGGTAACTAAGCGGTCCACCTCAAGTCTAGTCAGTCCAAGCAAGTCTCTGAATTTGCTCTTATACCCTTGTGAAGTGGAAGGAATGGCAGGTAGATGTTCGGGGTCCCACCCACCAATAGCAGCAATTTCTTCAGGAAATGGGCAAATATCACCTCCCGGGAACGCGAAAACATGATAATTCGGGTCCCAATAGTCAAGGCAAGCATCCAAGAACGGTTTTACTACCTTAATGAGTTTCAAACTCAACAAAGACCCAAGGTTATAAGCACCCATGTCATGCTTCTCCATATTTGAAAACTCGTTGGTCCATTCCTTCAAGCGAATCTCCAAAGTATTCATGATGACAATTCTCTTTTTGAAAATTTATTTTGGGAGTTTTATGTGAATAGACGAAGAAGAGACGAAAGATTTGTGTGAATTTAAGCTTCGTCGACGCTCCTATTTATACTAATTGCTGTTTCCAAAAATCCGCTTAACGGACAAGCTTGGGAACAGCGCAGCGCGCTTGCGCCTCTTCAAAAAGACGCACTCATCTGCGCCTTTTCCCAGTCTCACTTCGTGATTTCGCGTTGGATCTTTCCTAATTCTATAACGCATGATTTCCTATTCATGCGGGGTTTTATTTTGGTAAATACGAGAAGTTTACCATGTTTCAGACTTCCTAGATTCGCGGGCACGCATTTCAAGGCAACATCGACATTTCTGCCATTATATCACATATTTCATTTTAAACATAATTTTCCCTTTAATTTTGGCTTGTGTATATTGATTTCTTTTATTTAATTTCATTTTCTAAACTTATAGATTTCTCTTTTTTCTTTTTTTAGGGGGTAACCCTCCCTACCGTCCGGTCATTTCCGGCAAATTTTTTGCACTTTTGTGATCTTTTGAGTCTCATTTTGCGCTAATTAAGGCCATATGTATATAAAATGTATGTTTTGTGCGATTTCTATGTAAATTTCGGCAGCATGACGGCGTAAACCGTTATCTACCAAACCTGTTCAAAAACTAACCTGCAGGTACAAGCAACACAACCCAGCAGCAAAGGCACTCAGGCCATCGTATATACACCAAACAAAGCAAATGTACAAGCAAACTGGGGGCTTGCGCCCCGAACGGAGTCCAAAAGACCAAGCAAACTGGGGGCTTGCGCCCCAAACAGAGTCCAAAAATGTTTCAAAATCAAATGTCCAAATGTACAAGTCTACAAAACTACACAAGACTACTGCTGGACGCCCTCCAACTCGGCAACTCTCGCCACCAGAACGGCGATCTCGGCGTCCCGAACCTCGAGCTCCCTCAACAAGCGAGCTGTCTCCTCCCGAGACTGGGTCAACTCTCGCTCCAGCTCGCGGTCACCCTGTAAACAGCAACAAATTGGCTCATGTCAATCAATTCAAGCAAAATAAAAATCATCAAAAAAGAAAGAAATAGGCGTAAGGTTCATACCTGACGACCTCGACCACCGACGAGTGCCTCGATGGCAGTAGCTCGCAGCCGGTTGGCCACCCTCCATAGCGCCACGAACCGGGACGGCGCGACCTGCATTATCAAAAGAAATTCTCAGCAAATTGAGCAAACCCAATCAAATGTGTTCTTACACAAAAGTCATACAAGTTGGAGGCTTACCCTCCGAATCGATCTTGCCGATCATCTAAGCCAACATCCGTCACAGCTACGTCAAAGTCACGTAACTCGGAGATCGTCGTCCTCCCGGTCGCGTCAGTGTACTCGAGGGTCTCGGGGTACTCTGGGGGCTCGATGCCCGCCGCCTCAACCTCCTGCAAAGACAAATAGCTCTCGTTAATCGATGATCTTTCGTCGCAATTCTCGAAATCAAATCAAGAAAAAGTAAAAGATACTCACCACTACCGCCGACGCCAACCTCCCGTAAAGGAACGCCGAGTAGTCCTCGCCGAGCGAGAAGAAGGTCGTCGCCACCGGCACCGACCAAGTCCGCCTCCTCTCGGCCTTAGAAGGCTCCCTAAACATCGTCTGGGAGGATCGACGGGAACCGTCAACACGCCCCGAAGCACCGACGAGCCAACCGCTCGCCCAAGTACCACACGGGACCCATCGACGTCCTCGGCGGTCGACTCGGGCTCCTAGGTCGAAGGACCTCGGCGACAAAAGGAGGCGCTCCAGCGTACTCCGCCCAAGGTCTAGGCACCTTTGCGACAAGATAAGGCACGAGATCATTCCTATGATCAATTAAAAGCAAAGTATAAGAAGAATAAATGAATACAAATGGGATACTCACGTTGCCGGTGAAGAGCGTTCACGTCCCGCCGGTAGACATTGTGAGAAGAACGCTTGCTCTTCGTCGGCACATCACCCAATCCCTCACCACGGGATAGGCCCTCTCCAACGGCTCCGTCCTCTTGGGCGCGAGACTCGGGAGGTAAGAGTACACCCACTTTGTAAAACAAAATAATCTGCAACGATCTTTCGTGGTTTGATAGAGAAAGGAATTTACTTTGGTCTAAAGGAAAGTTCATACCTCCAACAGTAGTCCAGGTCCGACAGCACCCGGAGAAGTCCCCTTCTCCACCAACTCCGGACGAACCATGGCCCTCATGAAGCGGATGAGGACCGCAAAAAAAAAGCAATGATGACCCGGTCCCAACGTCCTAGGGAACTCGGGTCGAAAGGAAGGGAAGGAGCTTCGTCGTGACCTCTCGCCCTTGTCTCCGAGGTAAATCAAAAAGACGAAACCACCAAAGCCACAAAGCGAGCCCTCGCTTTCGGTGTGCGGGGAGGAGGAGCCGTCTCCCTCCCGTCGATCGTCACTGGCCACGGGGTCTTCCCCAAAGTAGTCTCGAACATAAGGCGGGTACCAAACCCTAAGATCGCAACAGACCTTCGGCGACAAGTTCCGGCCGATCAACCTCCTCGCCTCGGCCGAGTCCGCCCTCATGGCAGTCTCCGGCCACACCATCTCCTCGGTCCCACACGGCAGACCAGAAATCATGCCGTAATCCTCCAAAGTGACTCCCACCTCACCAAAAGGTAGGTGAAACATGGAAGTCGTATCCCAGAATCGATCCAAGAAAGCGCGGACCAGGCTAAGGTTAGCCCGCAACTTCCTCTTCACGATATCCCTCCGGACACGAACCGAGAGGACCGAACGCTCCACGCTCGACCATGGCCCTCTCCTCCGCCGACATTTGCTCATAGTGCTCCATCATTTTGTCGTGTAACCCGAGAACGACCTGATGTTCTCGGCCTCCTATTATGATTTGAAACAAAGCTATCTTTAGTTTTGAATGAAATTTGAAAGAAATTTGGACAAAAAGAATGAAAGAGGGCAGGTGTGAGTAGTGAATTCCTATTTACCAAGCTCTTCACCGTCCTGTAGGACAGGTGACCCTCTGAAGCCCACACGAGGTGTCTACTCTCCCAGGTCTCAGCCCACGTAGGAGCTCCTCTCAGCTGACGACCTCCTCGCCCGACGTTGGCCCGTCTCGGGGCCTCCTCCTCCTCGACGGCCTTCTCCTCGTGAGTCTCGTCTCCAGCAGCCATCACTGCAGCGGTGAAGGCCTGCTCTAAAGCCTCCTCAACAACAGTGGCGTCTATCTCCATGGGAGCTCTCCTAGAAGTAGAAGCCTCATCACCTGCAACGTTAAAGCAAATTCAGGCCGCGTCACACGACGACAAGCCTTCGTTAAAGAGTTTTCGAGCCTTCAAAGCCCTGAAACTGCTCCTCCCGGGCCATCCTTGGCCATGTTCCCATCAACCCGGTCACTCATGTGATAAATTGGGTCAAGTCAAGTCCAATTCGAAGCCTAGTTCTGGGTTCGAGTCGGAAATTCGGCAGCATTTCGCTATAACGGTGATTATGCCCTAGAAAGGTGTCCTGAAAAAGTTGTCACAAACCAAAATTCCGAGGTGGTAGGAAGTTTACCATCATTCAAGGATCCCAAATATCAAATTTCATCGCAAATGGGCAATCCTAAGGCTATTTTCGAAGCAATTTACGGTTCAGCTGTAAAACCGTCTCAAAATTCACTCAAAGGCTCAAAACTTGATGAAAATTCGAAACAAATACATGGTTATGTTCCTAACATCACCTACTATCCATTTCTAACATCAATTTGGCAAGGCAAAACCATTTGGGGGAAAAGCCCCAAATTTTCGATCAAAAGGGTCGAAAACCCTAATTTTCGCGGCTCAAAATTCGACAAATGTAGAAGATTAATGCAAGATCAAGACACATACCTCGATTAGTCATATTTAAAGCAAGCTTTTGAATCAAACCTTGGCGGAAAAGGTGAAGATTTGAGAGAGAAATGGTGTGAATTGTGTTTCGAAATAATGAAACAATGCCTCTGATTTTCGCGTTTTTACGCAGGAAAGCCAAAATTGGGGAAAAGACGCAGGAGGCGCTGCGCCTCTTCCAAGAGACGCAGTTCTTTCTGCGCCTCTTCCTTCTGTTCCCTCCACATGGATTTTCAAAAATTCGTTATAAGTTCGTTATTTGTGGGCCCATCTTTGGTGCGCCTCTTCCTCGATGCTATTTTGCTCTTTTGGTCCGTTCGACGATTTTCTTTCGTTCCGGCTCAATATTTGTCCCCAGCGCAGCAGTATTTTGCAGTATTGCTCACTCAAGATTTCTTCCATGACGATCAAGATGTTCCTAGTCGTCAAAACATTTGTCCCCAGCGCAGCAGTATTTTGCAGTATTGCTCACTCAAGATTTCTTCCATGGCGATCAAGATGTTCCTAATCGTCAATATATTCCCCAACAAGAGTTCGCTTGAGACCGACGCAAGCAGATTCAACCTCAAGTTTTTTTGCCAGAGTTCGCTTGAGACCGGCTGAAGCGGATTCCCCAGCAGTTTCTACCGACGTCCTGCTACCCCCACCATATTTTGTGTTTCCCCGTGGAGTTCGACAGGGTGTCGTTCTCCAGAAGTTCCTATACCCAAACCTTAGCTATCCTTAAGTTGACCTTACTGTTAGGCCTACTTCCCGTCAATGCTTTCCTTTAGGGCCCCATACCCTAGCATAATCCTTATATACCCTTTAGGTCTTACCCTTAGCTCCCATGCTCAACCTTAGCTCCTACGCAACTCCGAAAGCATCTCGAGAAGAAGTCTCAGGTATGGTGTCTTCTTATGGCTGGCGAGCCTCCTTACGTAGTCTAATGGACTTTAAACGACCCTCCCCGATAGTCGACAGACTCTAAAATGTTCCCGACGACAGGTCCTTGGCTCAGACCCCTTGAGCCGCCTCGCGTCGCCATAGTCGTCAGGTTGTAATCTTCGATTGATCGATGGCTATACTTTGACTTTCGCCTTGTCCAAGCCTCAGTCAAAGTGGGGGCTCTGTAGATACCTCGTTTCTGCACCTCCCGCAAACCACCCGGTGATGATTGGGCCGCATGTTTGATACGCGGAACGATTTGTGACAGTTCGTAAGATTATCGTCAAGTGATTGATCAAATATTAAATGTCTACCTCTTAGATGTCATCTACGTACCGATACGGTCGTTTTGGCAGTAATTAGAGTACATTCGGAGTCCGGGTCAAAAACCGTCTCCATTTTCTGATAACCGTTAAATCCCGAGTTAGAATGTTCTGGAATGTTCCGGATATTTCTATTCCATATTTCATAAATTTTATCTTTTGGCAAATAATTTCCCGTAATATTCATAAGATATTCGAATTATTTCCGTCCTACCATAACTCAAACGCGGAAATCTTTCTTCAGCAGGAGGAAACCTCTTGGGAAGCAGACGCGCGCAGCGCCTGCGCCTCTTCCAAGAGACGCGCGATGGCTGCTGCGCCTCTTCCCAGGCCCTTTCTCGCATGTTCCACGTATCTTTTTCATATCTTTCCGAGATTCACTTTCAAAGAGTCTCCGAAACCCTAATTCCTTCACGTGATTAGTATAAATAGGAGCCTTCGTTCCTCATATTTCTCACGCGAGTGTCCGCCCTTCTCTTCTCCCTTTGCATTCTAGACTTTGTTCTTACTTACTGGCGCCTACGTGCTTGAACTTTCGACCACGTAAGCTCGGATCTTTCCGGGTACCAGCCTCTCCGTTGCATGACCGACCAATTTGACCAACTACACTCAATCAACTTAATTAATCAATCGTTTTCCTCTTACGAGGGCACTCTCTTTGCATTCGCGTCGAGCATTCACTAATCGATATCTTAGTCCTTCTCGTTTCGTCAACATGTAAGTCTGAGGGTGTATAATCCTTATTTATTTATTGTATTTTACTTTTCGTATCATCAATTGTAAGGTTTACGTCGAAAATACCATTAAAACCGATTTCTAAAACCCTTTGTTAAAACCTGTTTTTGCGGATTTCCAGTGAGATAATGATCGAGAAAGGACGCAAAGAATCGCTGCGCTCTCTTGAAGGAGCGCAGTTCCTGCTGCGCCTCTTCGTGAGGCTGCCGCAGTTCCTGCTTCCTTTCTTCTTCGGGTGTCCTCTGTAATTCGTATTCAATTCTTTCTTTTGCTTGTTCGTCTGTTAATTCTTCGTCATGATAACGTATAATTCCACATGTGTATATTATTCACCATCATTAGCATGTTTTAATTCCTCATAAATCCGACTTAAATCCTAAATAATCCAATATTTACGGGTTTTCGTCATAAAATTCAAACCCGGATTTTAGAGATTCAATTTAATCATATTGAGTTTCTGGAATTCATCTTTGATATAGTTTAGTCTGTTTATTCGCATGTTCGTCACATATTCGTTGTATATCCGTTGTATTTAGCCTAATTGACTTATTTCAATAGATGACTCATTAATATTTTCATCATTATTTCATGTAAATAATCCGTTTCCGATTCATCCCATCCATGTTTATCGCTTTTATGACCATCATTCACATGTAATTAACCTATTAATCACTTCCATCCGAGTAAATATTTTAATCCATCATTAAATTCATCAATTCAGATTAACGATTTGCAGTTCCGGCTTCACAGCCAGAACTCACCCTTGGAACAGACGCAAAGAATGCCGCGCCTCTTCCGAGGGCGCAATCTCTGCGCGCTGTTTCAGGATGATTTCGTCCCCGAACTCCGTTTCTGCCTTGACCTAGTTTAATTAGCTTACGTATTAACTAACTATTATCCGTATTATCACTTCTGTTCTGTTCGTAATTCCTTCTTTTATTCTTTTTCTCAAATTATCCTTTTTAAAGGTATTTTCGACATAAATCGCCTAATCCATTGTAATTAATGTAATTTTCATTATTGTAATTCATAGTTATTGTATTTCTTTTATCATTTGTATGTTTTCACATGTAAATCAGCATTAAATCCTACTTCGACCCAATTGTATGCTAATTACGTGTCAACCGACTTAGTTAAATCTTCACATGCTAGGATTAAAACTTGGATGTTGCATTGCATGCATATAGCCGACGATATATCAAGTACGAATAACTTCCCTAATCATTAGTAGTGGCCGCTATCGAGGCGGGCGGGATTAGGTGTTCGATCAAAAGAGCTTCCTAATACGTACCCTCACCCCTTACTCCAGATCTCTGTGAGCACCCGTGTTCATTGGCATCCACGAGATTCATTCTAGACATAGAATGCTAAGGGTAACGATTGCTTAGTGTTCATGTCACTACTTTGTGTCTTGACATGACACGAGGTATTCGAATGGTTCCAATTTCCCATAAAAATTGGTGGCGACTCCATACAAAATGCAAACGCTTGTTTCGACCTTCACCAAGCGCCCCCGTGGGCGGCCCGCTGTTCACACTTATGTCGCCGTAAATATAGCTCACGAGTCACGCCCCTAAGGGCCTCATTTACTTGAGTCCAAACGTGTTTGTGTTGATCGTTCTTCCACAATTTCTTCTTATTTTCCTTCTTTCCTTCTTACGGTATTTACCATTTTTATCTTTTATTTTCATATGACAATTTTTTAACCATTTCCGAAAAGCATCCTTGGTTAAATCATACCACGGTTGTTCATTCCGTGTTTCGATGATATTTGTTGGTTAACAACAAATTATGCGTATTTAAATATTATTTTCTCTTATTTTTCCATTTTTCCATCTTTTTGCATTTGCAAGCACTTTGGTTACATGCATATTCATTCCTGGTTAATACATACCATATCGGTTTAATCTGAGCACGATAATACATGTTGACTAGTTACAAAGCAATGAACATAACATAGTTAGTTCAATCGAATCTTTTATTTCATGTTTAATTCATTTTATTTTCTCTCTGTCTTGACCATATAGCATATTATTCTTGGCTAACATACATGCAATGTCGATTTAATTCGAGTGCGGTGATAAAACGGCCAAGAAAACACATTTTACGCGTTTTATTTGTAAACTATTCATGTCAAGATTGCAAACGCGAATCTGACAACAACTATTACTAAGGCAATGGTAATTATTCTGAGCCATGCAAACCAACACCTTAAAACTTTAATGTCAAAGCGGTTTTAAATAACCTTTTTAACAGCCATGTGGCACCTCTTGACTCATAACATGGCTCGCGTCCCAAGAGACTGCCTATTTTTCAATTTGTAAACTTGACCAAAGCTATTTGCATCGCCCACAGGCTCGCCCTAGTATGGGTTGTCTGATACTACGTTTTCTCTCTTATCAAACACTTGTCTAGGACGTTCCCGATTATGGTTAACCCGAAGACATCATGGGGCAGATTGACGAGTTAGCACTCTTTTTCACATTTCATCATTTGATGCATATTTTAACAAATGGATCGTATTAAGCACCTTATACGAATTTGGTAAATGAATGTTTAATTTCCGTCTTGCATGCAAATCAACCGTAAATGCAACTTTAACACCAATTTCTTGGTACTTACATAAACAACCGACTTAGTCAAATTCTCACATGTTAGGTTAAACTAATGGATGTGCATTCATGCATTTAACCATTTTATCAATTCTTGCACTTTGCAACCACGATCGATTAGTAGAGATCGCTAGAGCGGGTGGGAGTGGGTGTTCAATTAAAGAGCTTCCCAATATGTACCGTTACCCTTAGTAGACGACCTTATCTATGGCAACGAGAATAATTTTAGGCATAAAATGCTAAAAGGGGACAAGTCCTTATCTTTAGTATATATGTTAAACACCGCTTCATGCTTTGTTTGACCAAGATATAAAGTGGAGCTCGAACGGTGTCTAAGCACTCCACAATTGCTTGGTGGCGACTCTGAACATCTTTCACTCGTTTTGACGACCTTTATCGAGACGAGACCGATTAATCTAAAGCGATACTGTCCAATAATATTCCTACGTCCTCGAACGTGGCTTTTCGAACCGCCATACGTACACAGATTCAGCGTGGAGGGTGCCCATGTCCACAGATTGGCGACTCCGCTGAGGAAACTAGAAAACTTGTGTCTTTATGATCTTTAGAGGTGAAAATCGAATGAGGTCGTTGTTAAAGTGCATTAATTGATATTATGGTCATAAGTCGGGTTCCTTGTCTGGTCCCACAACCCAACCTTTATCGACCAATTGGCTCGTCTCGTCGGCGTGAGTTTACTCATCCCCGCGTTTCAACTCCCCATTGCGTTAAGCATACCATTGACATTACGATATTTTGTTTCATCAAAGGCTTTCACTTCATACATGAACGAAGCTAGGGCACCAACCTTATACATTTTTTTTGGATTGGCATCTGCATCTCTCTTGAATATCGAGGATTGATCGCTGGTGTGTAACCAACCATATCAAACCAAAACTCGTGTCAGCATTATCCGGTGAAGAGTTCCTGTTTGTCTGACTTAATAGACATGTAGTCCTTGAAAGCTTAGATATGGCCGAGTAGATCTTCAACCCCCTTGAACTTGAGTATATTGGTCAAGGTAAAGTTGTCAAGGTAGCTGGTCTCCAACAGGTTCAAACCTACGGTTGTTTTCAAGGTGAATGTTGTTGTCGCAGATAGGAGTTGTTCTTCTAAGAGCTTGAGCCTTTTCTCAGTTTCGGTTAAGGCATGTACATTGGCTTCCCAGATTCCTTATTTTCCACAGTGTCGATACGGGTCTCAACACGGTCGAGGGTAACCTTGAGGGCGGGAAGCAGGTTCGCTAGCTGGGCGTTGGTCAGTTCTCCATTGTTGTCGATCTTGTTGGACGAGGTTGAATACGGGGCCATAATATGAGAGAAAATAGCTCACGTTATATCTCGATCCGACAAGGGCTAACTAAAACGCAAGATGACAAAACAAGATGGAAAAGCATTTTGGACTGATAAGATGAGGGCAACTTTGTATAGCGCCTCGGTACTGACTCAGATATGTGTATTTGTGTCAACTCGCCCTTGACTCTGTACACGTTCAACACGATTGTTTGATGCCGTTTGAACGGGTCTCGACAATGAGACGACTCGATAGTGAAGACCCTTAAGTATGTTTGCTTTGACTTTAAAGACTCGAGGATGAATTATAATGGTGGACTAATATGTACGATGTTGTTATTTACGGAAGATTTTCGATAAAATAGGAATTTTCGAAAATGGGTTTGTTAATGGCGGTCCATTCTACTTCCGGGTTTGACTCTCCAGTAGTATGCGTAGAGCTGGGGTCTCTAGATCCACTGGTTGTATTACTTCCATGCTATGTGCTAGGTAGAAAGGTGTTGCTCTTGTTGGTGTCCGGGTGGATGTTCTGTATTACTTCCATGCCATATGCTAGGTAGAAAGATGTTATGTATCCCCAAAGTACAAATGGGAGTTTGCTTGGCCAATCGTTGGTTTTGGGACGATAGGGAGATGAATAGTGTAGTTTGATCTTATACTTGTCCAGTAAGGCTTATGCTTCGCCCTGGAAGTGGGAGCCATTGTCGCTAATGATTTCATGAGGTACCCCCCATATCGGCACATGATGTTGTCTTGGATAAACTTGGCCACCTTCTTGGCGGTTAAGACGACAAAGGATTGTGCTTCTACCCATTTGGTGAAGTAGTCGATGACCATGAGGATGAAGCAATGTCCTTTGCTACCTATTGGATTGACTTTGCCGACGATGTCTATGCCTCGGGTTGACAAAAGGCCAGGGCGATGTTAGGGTCTATAGGAGTAATAGCGGTACGTGTTATACGTTTGCATAGATCTGAAAGTTGTGGCAATGCTTAACTTAGTTTCCGCAATCTGCTTCCATAGTTGTTCAATGTTAGCCTAATCGCATGATCTTCTTGGCCGAGTGTAATTGTAAAGAAATACGAGTATAAATGTAAAATAATATGAGTGTAAATGTAAAGTATTTTTTTGAATTACAAGTGTAAATTTAAAGAAATACGAGTGTAAATGTGAGGAAATACATGTAAATTTAAAGAAATATGAGTGTAACTGTACAGAAATACGAGTGTAACTGTAAAACAACACAAGAAAAATAACACAATATTTGAGATATTTGAAATATCAACGTATAAAACAAAACGATACCCTCCTTTGATCACCACCAACAAAATCCCCCAAAAAAATTAAAACAACATCAACAACCACTAGATCTAATAAAGAGAGATTGAAAAAAAAAATATCTAACAAAAATATAACATTAAATCTAATAATAATAATAATAATAATAATAATAATAATAATAATAATAATAATAATAATAATAATAATAATAATAATAATAATAATAATAATAATAACACGCTGAAAAAAAAAACAAAAACGAAACGACAACAAACACATCGACACAACAACGACAAACACATCGACAAACACAAATTAACACCACCATCGACAACAACCATCGTTGATGACAACACCACCATCGATAACAACTAGAAAGGGGGGAAAATGAGGGCGGCAAAGGACGCCGACATGGGGTCATTGGCTTGTTTTTGGTGGTGGTTGTCGTTGGTTGTAGATCTGATTGTGGGTGACGGAAAAGGAGCGCAAACGGGAGAGGAAGAGGAGAGCAGTGGCGGCGATGAGTGACGTGTGGAGGAGGTGATGGTTGTAGTTGTGGGTGGCTCAGATCTGGAAAAAAGAAGGGCGCGAGAGGAGGTGTTGCGAGCGGTGGTCGTTCTTGTCGTGGGGGTGGTTGGTTGTAGGGTGGCTAGGGGTGTTGTTGGTGGCGGCAGTAGTGGATCGTGGGGTGGTTATAGCTGTGGTTGGAGGAAGGCAGGAGGAAGGACGGTGGCTTGTCGGGTGGTTGTGGTGTGTTGAGGGCGTGCGTGGCGGTGGTGGAGTGCGTGGTGGCGGCAGGAGGTCGTTGTGGTGCATCGGGGGTAGGTGCATGGTGGTCGGTTGGGTGTAAGGTGGGTGAGTGAGGAAGAGAGGAGGGAAATATTTTTTGAGTTTTATTTATTTATTTGGTTTTTAGAGAGATAGAGGATTGATATTTGTGTGATAGGAGAGAGAAGTGAATGGAAAAAGAAGGCTTTTATAGTGCAATTAGGGTTTGATTAGTGATGGTAGAGAGGGAAAGGGCGTATTTTAGCCTTAATCCCCTACTTTTTCCCTTCAATCTCAGCCTTCCATCTCATCTTTTCAAAGGCCCTAAAGAGGACTTATAGACTCAAGGAATTTTTGTGGACTCACTAGATCTCATCTATCTATCTATCTATCTATCTATATCTATCTATCTATCTATCTATCTATATATATATATATATATATATATATATATATATATATATATATATATATAGAAATAGAATCTCGTGCGAACTGAAAGTTCGGTGCGAACCGTCCGAACTAAAGTAATAGGCCTGGATTTCACGCGCTTAACTAAAACCAATTCACACGACACTCCCCTTATACTCTCACTAACAGTAAAACTAACCCTTCCATTCTCTCTTATTACCAACGACGACCGCTCTTTCACGGCGACGGGATTTCCCACTGCTCTCGGACGACAACAAGATCTATTTCTTCGTTAGTTGATGTATGTTTTTCCCCTTTTGTAATAGCCGTCATTTGATTTAATTGTGCAAATAATAATGCAAGTAGTTCAGAAAAGTTACCTGATTTTAGTGGTAAAAGTAGTTGTGTAGTTGAAGTTACTGATATTGAGAGAAAATTTGGGAACAAATCAAGTGATTTAGGGGATAATTGTGGGATTAAAAATGAGGGTTTGAAGAAGGTGGTGGAAAATAAGGAAGAGAAGGAATCATGTGTTATTAATGTGAAATGTGAAGAAGATAGTGAGGTTTTTGAAGGGGAAAAAGTTTGGATTTGTCATCTGAATTCTGAGCAGGAATCGAAATTGGGTTCGTTGAGGGAGAAAAATGATGCTTGGATGTGGTTGCAAGGGCGAGCTTAGTGTTGCGCATTCGCATTGTGCTGAGGCTTGGT
The DNA here is from genome assembly GCF_048544455.1 of Silene latifolia. Classification (NCBI taxonomy): domain Eukaryota; kingdom Viridiplantae; phylum Streptophyta; class Magnoliopsida; order Caryophyllales; family Caryophyllaceae; genus Silene; species Silene latifolia. The sequence continues at coordinate 53,752,127 of NC_133527.1, read as the reverse complement.
TCAAAGTGAAGGGAAACATGTGTATTTCTTTTCTTTATGAGTTTGAAAGTTTGTTTCTTGTTCTTTATTTGAATACAAATCCTTTATTTGAGACGGTTGTAGGAGTGAAACGGATCAAAAGCAACTCATGTCCGGTTATTAAGAGCATTAATCAGTGTTGGAGATATGTCTCACACTTCAGACGGTCTTAAGAGAGACTTACTATTATATCAATTGCTTTTACTTTTTTTGTTTGAAAATTTGGAATTATTCCATAGTTATAATGTTATAAGCTTGGTTTCTTACTATTTAGACATGAAGTACATAATATAAAAACAAAAACGAGTTAGAGGAGACAAAAATTAGGACATGTGGTCGTGCATAATATATACATTATTTCGAAAACAGTAGCAAGGTGTCAACTTTCAGTCGAGTTTTGAAGGTGCAAACGAAGTTTAATATGGATGTTCTTGGACTCGTTAGAGTTGTGGGAGTGTGAAGTTTTCAAATATGGTCAGAGGTATGGTCAAGGGTTGCTCTAAGGGTGGTCAAATTGGCGGTTTACAGGTGCTGGTCAGACGGGTTTGCTGCACTTTTCTGGGCAGTTTGGTAACAGATATGGTGTCTTCTAATGATCTTTTAGCAGGGTTAGGGTGGTTATATAAGGCTGAAATTTGGTACAGTCGTATAGGGTAGTGTACGAAAGGACGTGGTTATGTTGGACGTCGTGGAAAGTGGTGTTAACGTGGTGTTTCGAGGGGTTGTACAGGGTCTGGTCACGGTCTGCAAGAAGGGCTGTCAAAATCAAGTTTAAACTATGTTGCGTTCATTAACATGCTTTCATCGATGTTGTACGGTATAATTGATTAATTTCCAAATTATGTTGTATTAGTTATGTTAAGTAGGAGCCTAATGTCATGCATGTAATTCTTCTGGTATATGATAAGGGTTCTTGTCACATTTTGATTTTGTATAATGTAATAATGGTAATAGGGTGTTGCCACTCCTGACTATTTTTGCTACTAATTTGGTGCTTTATCTATCTAAATAATGAGCTCCATTATTAGGTGTCTGACCTAATTTCGGGGTATATTTCCCGGCATATAGTATTCTTTACCAGGTGGTGATGGAGCGGTGGATGCACATAATACCAGTCCAGATACACATGGTATTACTACTGGATACACAAATTGATTTGTGCATCTAGTAGAAATAACAGGTGTATTTGTGTATTTAAGTACCAATACGTGTATGAAGGTAGAATGCTAACAATTCATCCACTTTAGGAGTTAAGGTTTATACAACAGGAGTTGGATCAATTATTACTAGTGTTGATTTGAATGATGTTGGAGTTAAATTGCTTCTACTCGAAAAGTTAAATTCTTTTCAATTGAATTCTTAGATACTGTTACAAGATTCCGGACATCCTTCCCTCACATCTAGCGGCTCCCTTATTATGTGCTGGAATTACTGTTTATACGCCCATGATGCGCCATAACATGAACCAGCCTAGTAAAAGTCTTGGGGTGATTGCCTTTGGGGATATGGCTGTAATGTTCGGTAAGGCTTTCGGGCTTAAAGTCACGGTCTTTAGCACAAGCATGTCGAAGAAAGAAGAAGCCTTGAGTATACTAGGTGCTGACAATTGATGCGTGTCTAATATATGATGTTTTGCACTTCATTTCACACGCATTTCAGAGCTCAATTGAGTATTTTATGCTACTATTTCCCTTGTTTCGTGTATTTCTTCCTTTTCGTGTGATTTTGTAGGAATGTGAAGAATATGGCGGAAAATGGACCAAATCCGTCCCTAAGTACTTAGCATTGCATTTGACATGGATTAAAGACTCGGGAAGTGAACTTGGTGCGCGTTTCGAGGCCTGAAAGACACATTTACGAGAGCTTCAGAAGCGAATTACCAGCTACAGCAGTCTATAGACTAGCCTACATGGTCTATAGACTGTCAGAATGCTTCTCGACATTGCAAGATGCTTCAGATGGCTATATCTCGAGTTCTAGAGCTGCTAATCGAGTGATTCCAATTGGAGGTGAAAGCTTATCCTCTTAGCTTTCCAACGCCGCGTAGAACGCCTGATTTGATAGGGTAACGAAGAAATGGCAGCTGTTTTAAGATCGGTGCGCGCTGTAGGAATCGTCAGAATGCAATTCTGTACAGCGCCAGTGGTCGATCGACTGGCCTCAGTGGTCGATCGACCACTCCACGAGCTGATGCTCAAGTTAAAAGATCGAGAATAAGAAAGCCCAATGTACTATTAGGTTTAGAAATAAGAACTACGTTGTATTCCTATATAACGCAGCTTTAGTTTTCAGAATAATCATCAAATTTTTATCATTAAGTTCTTATCATTAGTTTAGGGAAATAATGAGGGTTTGGTTTTCGAGTTTAATCATTCAATACAATTCCTTTCGTTCGTGCTTTTGATCTTCTTCCTGCAATTCTTCTACTGGTATTCTTTTGTTCCATAATTTCAGTTTTATTGCTTTATTTCATTCGTAGCTAGAATTGCTAGAATAGTTTCCCATAAGCCAAATTATTGTTTTATGCTAGTCTTTTGTTCAGTTAATTTAATCATGAATTCTTCTGTTTTATTAGTCAATTTTATCGTTGTTATTACCTTCAGTATGAGCAGCTAAATCACCTTGCTAAGATGTAGGGGATCTATGGCGTAGATGGCAGTAGAATAGGTAACCCCGCATTAGGGCTTGGTCGATCGACCGGCTTAACTAGTCGACCGACTGAGCCGGTTGGTCGATCGACTGGGGTAGCTGGTCGATCGACTGACTTCGTGTCTGATTAGCACCGTATAATTCGTTAAGTTCAATATTTAACAATGAGACCGAGAGGAGACTTGTTAGATGCTTAGTTTTGACCGACCCATAGATCGAAAGATAGGGAAGGGCATTAATTAACGAGTTAAGACGACTAAATTGCTGAGATCGAGAGATAATGTAATTTAGGCTTTAGGAATCACTTTTCAGGGCGAGAGCTAGCATTAGTGAGACTTAGGGACTAGTAGCATAGGCCGAAAGGAGCTACTAGTTAACTTGGACCGAGAGGACTTGTTTTAGCCATCCTACACGACTGTATTTCGGACTTACCTAGGATTTTGTGCCATCGCAGCTATAGTGAACCGATCGTCTTAGCGTTTCTTTTATCATTGTTTACATCGTCTGCTGCTATTTTTCGTTTATTTAGTTTATGTCATTAGATTTAGTTATAATTCTCATCAAAACCCCCACAACTGTTACCCGACAGACTGAAATATATAGCAACTATTATCTCCCTACCTCCCTGCGGATCGACCCTTACTACCGCTTGCTAGTTGTAGTTCGGAATTTATAAATATTATTTTTGGTACTCACTTCGACATGTATCAAATTTTGGCGCCGTTGTCGGGGAGGCAGCGCTAGTTTTAGTTGTTTTTCATTTTAGTCTGTTTTTCACCTCAAGGGAAGACTGAGTACCTTGAGGTAGTTCTTATCTTCTTCTTTAGTGTTGTTTATTTGCAGTACTTCAGAAGGGGCCACCCATGTTCCATTCTCAGGAGCAGCAGGTGCTGTTTTGTGGAAGATGCGGCGGAAGGGGACACATATCTGAGGCATGCAGGCACCCTAATGAGAAGATGTTTGCCTTTCATCAACTTCAGCTCGACAATTCGTATAATTACGCCCCTACTTCACCACATCAACCATATGGGCCTCCTTATGAAGCCCCACCACCATCCACTCCATCATAGCAAGAGTCAAATAATGAAGTTGCGGAGTTGATAAGTCTAGTGCAGCTGCTTATGGTAGAGGTACAGAGAAGTAATGCGGGAAATGAGGTCTCAATCATGGAGCTGAAATCTCAAATTGCTACATTAGACATGAATGCAGCTGAGATACCGAGTCAATTCCACTCTCTGAATCAATGTATTGAGACCGTACATGCAATGACGCTGAGGCGCGGGTCTGCTCTTGATGGACCCGAGAAAGCTGCTGAAAAAGGGAAGAAGAAAAAGGGCGAGAAAAAGATGATCAGCAGTAATCACGGTCGATCGACCACATCACCCAGTCGATCGACCAGTCCGCGAAATGACATAGCTTCTGGTACTGTTGAAACCAGTCGATCGACTGACCAACATGGTCGATCGACTGAGGAAGCAGCTGATGACGAACCATTCCATCCTCCAATGCCAGACAACTTGAGGGACTAGTTATTTCGGGGTATGACGGCTCCGAAATTATCGAGGCAAGATCCAGATGTTGATGGGTCCATTCCGATTCCAAAGTATGACCCTACGTCGGTCAATGGTTCATTCTTGAGGCGGACTGAAGAAGGTTCGAGCTATAACAAGGATAAAGTGGTGGATTTTCAGCCTAAGTCCACCGATGCCGGTATGAGAGACCTAGAGGAGAGGGCTAAGTTACTTTTGCAAGCCCCATATCCAGAGAGGCTGGTACCAACGAAAGATGAGGTATACTTTGAAAAATTTAAAAATGTCATTCATGGTCTTAATGTGCAAGTACCTTTTCTTGAGTTGGTAAATCAAGTTCCCGTTTACATGAAATTCATGAAACAACTTTTAAATAAGAAGCGGAAACTTGATTGGGTCGAGTATGTTAATTTAACTGAAGAATCTAGCTCTTATTTGACTCGCACTGCTCCACACAAGTTAGCTGACCCGGGTAGCTTTTCAGTCCCTTGTAATATTGGTACCTTCTCAATTGAGAAGGCATTATGTGACCTAGGAGCCAGCATTAGCGTTATGCCTTTGAGTCTAGCTAGAAAATTGAAATTGACTAGGTTTGCAGTTACTAGCATGATAGTACAGATGGCTGATCGTTCTGCGGTCCAGCCTATAGGAGTCTTAGAAGACATTCCTGTGCAAATAGGAAAGTTTTTCTTCCCTGTTGACTTCGTTGTACTGGATATACCCGAGGATGCTCATATTCCTATCATTTTGGGTAGACCATTTCTACACACCGCTTTGGTGCGATTATAGATGTTGGCTCAGGGACATTGACCTTTAAAGTAGGGAAGCAGTCCATTAGTTTTGCCCAAACTTATAGGAAGAAAGATGCTATGTGTCCTGTGACTTGTAATGCGATTTCTACTCGTAAGTCTTATGTTGTCATTACTGACACTCCTACTCCCTTGCCTGTACCTATTCCTGTTATGGTACCTCCGCCCCAGATTGGGAGCAAATTGGAGGAAGATTCTTCTGTTTTGGATATTGCAGGAAATGGTTTGGGGAAGGAGGAGCCGCTCAATGCTCCAACTGTAAAGGAGCCAATTGTTTAGAGAGGCGGTCTAGGATGTCTTAGCTATGGCACTGACGAGGAGCCATATGAGAAGCCCAAGAAGAAGGAGCCAGTCAAAATTTCGGAGTCGGACCTTGAGTGTGAGGAGCTAGAAGATGATGGCCATGCTTGGGAAGATGCTAGAGATGATCCATTGGGTATTCCAGGCGGAGTAGAGTGGAGTCTAGCTTCTGAGATGAGCACTGCGGAAGCTACTTCATGTAGACAGAAGCCTTGGTCGGAGATTTTCCGCAGTTTCCGTTGATTCGTTTCTTAGATCTTTTAAAGACTATTTTATTGCTTTTGGACTATTTACGTTTTTCGTGTGCACGAGACTTCGCTTAGTTTGGTTTGCTTAGGTTTTTTATAAACTTTAGACTGTTACTTTGGGTTTTGCGCCATTTTGGGCGCATTATTATGTGTATTTGCAGGTTTATAGACCTTGTTAGCTCAATTTATTGAGCTAATTCGAGGAAATCGGTTCAACAGGGTATTTCGATCGATCGATCGCGTATGGTCGATCGATCGAGTGCTTCAGATTCAGGAGCTTGTTCTCGACATCCTGGTCGATCGACCGGGTAAGGTGGTCGATCGACCGCCGTCCGTCCATTCTTTGCACTGTTTTCGATCATTCCCCTGCTGCGTTTGGTCGATTTGCGGAGTTGAGGGAGTCTTTCCTCCACTTTATTCTCCGATTAATTTCTGTTTTCTTCTGTTTTATCATTTTAGCACATAATTTTAACGTCCCAAATTTGCTTTCTCGGAATTACGCGCGGTCTTTTGTTTGTCTTTTCAGGTACTTATTAGTAGCACTGCTGGCTACTGAAACCTCCTAGCTCACGCTGGTTTGGGGAGGTTTCCTTTTGCTGCGCTTAAAGTCTGGTGAGTTCTCAAGTCACCTTCATGTCTTGTTTAGTTAATTTATCGTAAAATTCCCGTTTCCCTTTTATTTCATTACATGATTTTGCACAATGGGGACATTGTGTGATTTGGTTTGGGGAATGGTTTTGCGTTGCATTCATATGTTTTATTGCATTTCTGTCTCACGTTTATTTCAGTTTGCATTGTTTATTTCATTTCCTATTTATATTGAAAAATTCAAAAAAAAAAAATATAAAAAATTTCAAAAAATGCATGTTTATTTTAGTATATAGGTTGAGTCGGAATGGTAGTATTTCTATGATGACATTGCATTTGCACTTGTATATGCCTAAGCCTTGCTTAATTGACATGTTATTAGTAGAATCATATATGCATAGTCTACGAGTTTTCGTTAAATTTCTTGCTGAACTTGAGACTTGACTTTGATTTTTGGCAAACTACATTTTATTCTGAGATTTAGAGCTTATAACTGGTGTCATCTGTGACCAGTTTATCTAGGAATGTGAGTAGTTACTCCTTATGAGGCATGTTACATAAATGTGCATAAATATGAACTTAATCTGCTTAATACCTGTATGCATTCGATTTGTGGTTTGTTGACACATGTGGTAGAGGTTTTCCTTTATTCATTTTACCCATAAGCTCCACACTGCCAAAAATAGCCTTTTTGTCCCATTACTACATCCTACATTTAGCCTGCCTTTGTCAAGCTAGTAGTTTACGTTCTTGGGGTTGTTACTTCATTTTTGGTGGCATATGCTCATTTTGAGATGATTGGGAAGAAGGAAAAAGAAATGAAGAAAAGTAATAGAAAAGAAAAAAAAAAAGAAAGAAGAAAGAAAAATGAATCGAAAAAAAAGAAGTGCGTGCTGTACTGTAGATGCGGTCGATCGACTGGCCTTATTGGTCGATCGACTGCAGCCCGAGAAGGAAAGAAGAAAATCAATTCGCATAGTCAAAGTCTTTATTAAATGGCGATTTTTGCTCCCATGTTGCACTTGTATCTTATGGGGAGTTGATTGATTAATTATCATGGAGGTTGTGAGATTAGTGCTTCTAATTAGCACCGGTTTTATTGTTGATTATGAGTAAGGAAGTGGATGTTGTCATGTGGTTTTGTTTGGGTACTAGCTTGGCCGCCTATACCTCCACATTCCCATAATTGTTTTGCCCTTCTTACCCATTACCTCACATATCCATATTTACCTCGGCATGTGTCATGGTCATTTGATTGGTTGGAATGCATATGTACGGTTGTAGAGATTATTTTCATATTAGATTGCAGGCATGTTCTTATAGGTCGTAGTTAGGTGAGAGTCATTACATTTACTTCTTTCTATCTTTACATATACTCACCTGTATTTATTAAGTGATATGAGCGACCCGTGAGAGTCCGATATGATAAGTCTCTATAGTTGACGGTTCAGCAGTTTTTAACGACTTCATAACTCATTTACATGATTCATATTGCTAATTGATTGTTGATTTGTAGCATTAAATTGGTTTAGGCTTTATAGTTGCATTCCGCTCTGAGATTGAACTCGTTCCCTTAGGTTTTAAGATCGAGTCTAGTTCTTGCTTGGGGACAAACAAGGGTTTGGTTTGGGGAAGTTTGATGCGTGTCTAATATATGATGTTTTGCACCTCATTTCACACGCATTTCAGAGCTCAATTGAGTAGTTTATGCTACTATTTCCCTTGTTTCGTGTATTTCTTCCTTTTCGTGTGATTTTGTAGGAATGTGAAGAATATGGCGGAAAATGGACCAAATCCGTCCCTAAGTACTTAGCATTGCATTTGACATGGAGTAAAGACTCGGGAAGCGAACTTGGTGCGCGTTTCGAGGCCTGAAAGACACATTTATGAGAGCTTCAGAAGCGAATTACCAGCTACAACAGTCTATAGACTGACCTACATGGTCTATAGACTGTCAGAATGCTTCTCGACATTGCAGGCTACTTCAGATGGCTATATCTCAAGTTCTAGAGCTGATAATCGAGTGATTCTAATTGGAGGTGAAAGCTTATCCTCTTAGATTTCCAACGCCGTGTAGAACGCCTGATTTGACCAAGTAACGAAGAAATGGCAGCTGTTTTAAGATCGGTGCGCGCTGCAGGAATCGTCAGAATGCAATTCTGTACAGCGCCAGTGGTCGATCGACTGGCCTCAGTGGTCGATCGACCACTCCACGAGCTGATGCTCAAGTTAAAAGATCGAGAATAAGAAAGCCCAATGTACTATTAGGTTTAGAAATAAGAACTACGTTGTATTCCTATATAACGCAGCTTTAGTTTTCAGAATAATCATCAAATTTTTATCATTAAGTTCTTATCATTAGTTTAGGGAAATAATGAGGGTTTGGTTTTCGAGTTTAATCATTCAATACAATTCCTTTCGTTCGTGCTTTTGATCTTCTTCCTGCAATTCTTCTACTGGTATTCTTTTGTTCCATAATTTCAGTTTTATTGCTTTATTTCATTCGTAGCTAGAATTGCTAGAATAGTTTCCCATAAGCCAAATTATTGTTTTATGCTAGTCTTTTGTTCAGTTAATTTAATCATGAATTCTTCTGTTTTATTAGTCAATTTTATCGTTGTTATTACCTTCAGTATGAGCAGCTAAATCACCTTGCTAAGATGTAGGGGATCTATGGCGTAGATGGCAGTAGAATAGGTAACCCCGCATTAGGGCTTGGTCGATCGACCGGCTTAACTAGTCGACCGATCGAGCGGTTGGTCGATCGATCGGGGTAGCTGGTCGATCGACTGACTTCGTGTCTGATTAGCACCGTATAATTCGTTAAGTTCAATATTTAACAATGAGACCGAGAGGAGACTTGTTAGATGCTTAGTTTTGACCGACCCATAGATCGAAAGATAGGGAAGGGCATTAATTAACGAGTTAAGACGACTAAATTGCTGAGATCGAGAGATAATGTAATTTAGGCTTTAGGAATCACTTTTCAGGGCGAGAGCTAGCATTAGTGAGACTTAGGGACTAGTAGCATAGGCCGAAAGGAGCTACTAGTTAACTTGGACCGAGAGGACTTGTTTTAGCCATCCTACACGACTGTATTTCGGACTTACCTAGGATTTTGTGCCATCGCAGCTATAGTGAACCGATCGTCTTAGCGTTTCTTTTATCATTGTTTACATCGTCTGCTGCTATTTTTCGTTTATTTAGTTTATGTCATTAGATTTAGTTATAATTCTCATCAAAACCCCCACAACTGTTACCCGACAGACTGAAATATATAGCAACTATTATCTCTCTACCTCCCTGCGGATCGACCCTTACTACCGCTTGCTAGTTGTAGTTCGGAATTTATAAATATTATTTTTGGTACTCACTTCGACATGTATCAACAATTTTTGCTCTTTCATCTTATGAGCATCAAATGAAGGTAAATAATTCCATGTCCAACACCTTTGTGCATTAATACACCTCACTCTACCATTGAGCTAATAGCCTTTTACCCTTGTGACATTAAGAACAAGTCGGAAAAAATAATCTTGTCATTGTTTAGACTAGTAATCAAATAAAAATCGTTGAGCGTGAGCACTTTCAGGAGGCTGCTACTCAAAAAATGTGAAGAGTGCATCAACAAGGTCGATGAACAAGGATACACAATGCTTCATCAATGGGCAAAGATACGCAAGACACAACCATGTGAGCTACTCTTGAAGAGAGAATTTCGTGAAGTGAGAGGCATATTCTTCTGAAAATTATTATTTTGCACAGAAAGTGAGAAAGAAGACACACCATTGCACATGGCGGCGAGGAAGTAGGATTCAAAATTAGAGCAAGTCATGGTAAGAGGCTATCAACAACTCGAGAGAGAAATCGATGAGGGGAAGACTGAAGAGCAGGAGTTATTAGCGTCAGCTTAGAATCTTCCTTGGAGAACTGAGAACAAGACATGCAACATATTATTACATGTTGCCTTGTATCCAAATTTAAGGCATGAACTTGCACCAGAGCTCCAGTGTCTACTGATTCAACTATGTCTTAGATTTGCAATGGCAAGGATGAAAGTCCCTTTGTATCTGGAAAAGCAAAAAGCTGTAGATGAAATATTGAAAATCAAGGAGCCATCTTTCGCCATGCTATGTCATAGTGACGGAACAACTATGCTTCATTATTTACACTTGTGGCCAGGTTTGTCTACTTGCTTTTACTCCCTCCCTTCCACTTTTATTGTCATCTTGCTACATAATAAATTGTGGGGACCCTAAACCATTTCTCATCCTAAATTTAGGATACCCGTTCCCTCCTTTGATCCCATTTAGTTGCCAGATTAAACCTTTAGCTTACTAGATACAATCCTTTGAGCTGTTAGGTACATACCTTTAACTAGCTAGATAAATAAGCTCTTTTAAGTTGCTAGATATATACCTTTAGCTAGCTAGCTACTCCCTTAAGTTGCTAGATACATACCGCTAGCTAACTAGATACACTCATTTAATTTGTCATATACTTACTTTTAGCTAGCTAGATACACTTCTTTAAGATGCTAACTACATACATTTAGCTAGCTAGATACTCCCTTAAGTTGCTAGATACATACCTCTAGCTAACTAGATACACTCATTTAATTTGTCAGATACTTACTTTTAGCTAGCTAGATACACTTTTTTAAGTTGCTAGATACTTATCTTTAGCTAGCTAGGTACACTTCTTTAAGATGCTAACTACATACGTTTAGCTAGCTAGATACACTCCTTTAGATTAATAGATACACTCTTTTACCTTGCTAGTTACGCAAGATAGATACACTCATTTACCTTACTAGATACACACCTATGACATGCTAGATACACTCCTTTAGATTTCTAGATACACTCTTTTACCTTACCACATGCACATCTCTGGCATGCTAGATACACTCTTTTACCTTACTAGATACACATCTATGACATGCTAGATACACATCTACAGAAGTTTGAATCCACAACTAGAACAATAAGCCACAAAACTTGTGAAATAAAGGAAAATTACAATTCAAAAACTACCTCTTATTCCAAATTCAGATATCCAATTAAGGCCATAAAATGTTGCGGCCAACGAGTATCATAAAATTGACAAGTAATATTTCAAATCAGCTCTAGCTTTAAAAATACTCAAATCTTCTGACTAAGGGTTCAAGGGGGCCAGACAATTCTTCAGGATCTTTGCATTATATATTATGTTAAAACGGGTACTGGGTTTTGATCCAAGTATCAAAGATCCGATTTCGGCTATCAATGATTATGATGGTGTAGTAGGAAAAAGCTGAAGTGTCACAATTGTGGGTTTAATATATTCAAGACACGAACACTTATATACAATTAAGATGATAATTCTTAAATAAACACACTTACCGATTAGCTTAAGCTTTCTTAGAGGATACAACATGTTTACTGAGCTCATTAGATACCTGCGACAAAAAAAGATGAAAACAATCGTATTACTCAACTGAAAATTCTATACAGGTAGTTGTGTGAAATGAATAAAAAAGAATTAAACCTGGGAAGTGGCCTCAAAGTGAAGGAAATTGCGAGCGAGGGCAGAGACACCGACAGTCTGGGCAGAGACACCTACTCCCCAAATGCTTCCGGTGACGGTGTCCCGGATAACTTCAGAGACCGCGTTGACCATCCTATACAACACCCCAAACCCAAATCACTGACATAGCCTTCACCGACACCATCTCAACTCCACAATTCCTCTGAATTTGATGAACATGGTACGTTCTAACTAAAAATTCCACATTTTTGACATGATCACTGGGATATGTGATGTAATGTTAGCATCGTGCTCAAATCAGTTCAATTAGCTTAGACTGTGATGTTTTTAGCTTATTTTAGCATCGTCGTTCCAATTCTGCAAATACTTGTGCAAGATAGTATGTTTACGAATTCGAGTGGAGCTTAACGTATTACTCCCTCTATCCCGATCAATTCTTTACATATTCCTTTTAAACGTGTCCCACTCAATTCTTTACATGTCTTTACCTTGTATCATTACTAAAGAGCCATTACAAAAACATGTATAAGTGGATCCTAAAACAGTAGAAGAGGAAAGTTAAGGGATAACTTTGTACATTTGTTTCATACATTCGGAATAATTGCATCATATCCAATTCTGAAAATATAAAATTAGTACTCCGTAGAACTAGCAAGCCAATAATCGCATGACATCTAATTCCGACAATATAAAATTAGTACTCGGTAGAACTACCAAGCCAGTAATCACAAATTTATCCGCACATAATTGTAAGAAAGAGAACTAGTAAGTACGATTAACAGCAGTAAATAAATAAATAAAAAGTAAAATTAAAGTGGTCATCAATAAGAAAACAAGGAAAGATGCATACACAAGCTTGAGTGGTGTCAGACTGTCAGCACTAGATTAATGAAGGCGACGAAGTTTGCTCCTGAATTTGAGTGAGCATGATCATGGATCAAACATGCGCTGACCATCCATCATCCTTCTCCATTTTCTACCTACCTCCTCTTTAATCCCTCTGAATTTCTCACCCTAAGTCACCCACGTTTTTCGAAATCCAAGTGTTACTACCTGATACAAATGGTAATACTACTAGATACACATCTCCAGCACATCGATAGAGTATAGAACTGAACTGAAACATATATCAAATTGGAAAATAAACCATGGAAGTCACCTTATAAAATACTAATACAATAGATACACGTAGTATTACTATCAGATACAAATGGTAATACTATTAGATACACAAATTGATTTGTGTATCCAGTGGTAATACCATGTGTATCCGAGCTAATATTTCGTGTATCCACGATCTAAAGATCAACTACGACCTCCAAACTGGCCACCACCAACGCTACCACCACTACCACCACAACCACCACACCTACTGCCAGCACCACCACCACCATCCCTGAACTAACCCTACAACTCCACGAAATTTGTAATGACCAATTTTTATAAATCTTAATTTTCAATTTGAATTCATACCTAAATATTAATTTTTTTGATTATAATCTTATGTTTCTCATAAAACTACTTCTTAAATTGATATAATCAAATAGACTCAAAATACTAAACAAATCTTCAATGATTAAAATAAGAATTGAATCTAACCTTTTTCCTATAGTAGAGTGAAATCCGTTATTGGGAAGGTTGATAGAAGCGGCGTTGGAAGCGACGATGAAAGTAGCGGCCGATGCTGGAAGTGGCGCCGACATGGAAGTGTGAGATATGAGTGGACGTTGAGTGTTTGTGGGGGGTTTGTCGTGGGTGTCGGAATCGATTCAGTTGGGTAGACGAGATATAAGAAGCGCGCTTGAAATTGACTCTAGTTGGCTAGTTCGTACGGTTCGCACCGTAAATCAGTTCGCACGGAATCCCGACCCTATATATATATATATATATATATATATATATATATATATATATATATATATATATATATATATATAGAGAGAGAGAGAGAGAGAGAGAGAGAGAGAGAGAGAGAGAGAGAGAGAAAGAGAGAGAGAGAGAGAGAGAGAGAGAGAGAGAAGGGATCATGTAAGTCCATTATATATATTAAGTCCATAAGTCCTTCTAAGGGCCTTTGGATGAAGGGAATGGAAGGCTAGGATTATATCTCAATGGATGGCTACAAATTAATCCCTCCACCTTTTCTCTAATTAGCTCCTCAATTCAATTAACCTACCTCACTAATCATTCATCATCTCATTATCACAACTTCTTCTCCTCTCTCTACATCTCACTTCTCCTTCCTCTCTAAAAAACCCAAATAAATCATTCATTCCTCTCTTCTTCATTCACCACCATCCACCACTACCCCACCCGACACCACCACCCACCGCCCACCCCCACCACCGCCACCCACCACCCACCCCCACCCCCCACCACCACCGCCACCGGTAACTTTTATAAATTCGTTTTTTTTCCAGATTTTGCGTCTCGAGTTTTTTTCGTCACTTTTTTTTTTTCCAGATTTTGTGTTAAATTTGTTATTTGGGGTCGGTTTATTTTATTTGTTAATTTTTGTTGGTTTTGTTGTTATTTATTCTTTTCAAATCTCTTCTTGTTATACATTTTTTTTAAAGATTTTGGGTTTTTAAATCTCGTTTTTTTTGTGAGATACTTTTTTTTCATCGAAGATCTACTAAAATATTTTTCATAAAATTTGTAGTTGTTTTAATCTTAGCTATATAAAAATTCTTATAATTTGTTGATTTTAATCTTGTATTCACATTTTTATATAAAAATGATATAAAATTATTAAGGTTACACAGTTATGGACAAAAGTTATACTGTTATGAACTAAAGTTACACCGTCATGGACTAAAGTTACAATAGGACTGCAGTAAGGATATGTGTAACTTCTACTCAATGAATGTATACTCCAGCGCGGATATGTGTAACTTCTACCCAATGAGTGTATAACTACATTAGGAATGTGTTGAACTTCTACTCAATGAATGTATAACTCTAATAACGATATGAGTGACTTCTACTCAATGAATGTATAACTCCAGTAGGAATGTGTGTAACTTCAATGAAAGTATAACTTTTGTTTTCTCATTGCTCTTTGTTGACAAATGAAATATTAAGTATAACAACAAAAAATATAAGTATAACTCAATGAATGTATAACTCTAGCGCGGATATGTGTAACTTCTACTCAATGAATGTATAACTACATTAGGAATGTGTTGAATTTCTACTCAATGAATGTATAACTCTAGTTAGGGCTGGGCACCGGTCCAAAACCGGACCGGAACCGGTTTGGACCGGAACCGGAATCGGCAAAATTCATGGACCGGGACCGGACCGGATTACAAAAATTCCGGTTCGGGACCGGACCTGAAAAATTCCGGTCCAAGACCGGACCGGACCGGTTGGACCGGAATCACCCACTTTTTCAAATTCCGGTCCAAAAATTCCGGTCCATTGGACCGGAATAAAAATAAAACTTTAAGAAAAAAAATATGAAAATAACAATAATTCCGGGCATTTCGGTCCAAACCGGTCCCGGACCGGAAAATTCCGGTCCCGGACCGGACCGGACCGGAATCTTGGAAAATGGAGGACCGGAGACCGGACCGGAATTTTTAATTCCGGTTCCGGTCCACTCGATTCCGGTCCGGACCGGTCCATTTTTCCGGTCCGGACCGGATTATGCCCACCCCTAACTCTAGTAACGATATGAGTAACTTCTACTCAATGAATGTATAACTCCAGTAGGAATGTGTGTAACTTCAATGAAAGTATAACAACAAAAAATAACAAAAAAAAACCAACGCTATAAATTTGAATTTATATAAGTACTGTTTGTATAAATTTAGTCCATTTAGTCCATATTTGTATAAATTTAGTCAATTTTTGTATAACTTTAGTCCATTTTTGTATAACTTTAGTCCTTATTTGTATAACTCTAGTCCATATTTGTATAACTTTAGTCCATTTTTGTATAACTTTAGTCCATTTTTGTATAACTTTAGTCCTTATTTGTATAACTTTAGTATATTTTTGTATAACTTTTGGTCATTTTCGATAAATTAGTTGGAATTTATATAATTTTACGTAACTTTAGTCCAATTTTGTATTACGAGTGTAACTTTAGTCCAAAATGGTGTAACTTTGCTACAAATCGCATAACTTTAGTCCAAAATCGTATAACTTTAGTCCAAAATCGTATAACTTTAGTCCAATATATAACCGAAATCCTAAAAACCACCAATACTAACTTTAAACCAACAATACTAGATCTGAAAAAAAAAGCCATTATCTAAATATCAAAATGTAATATAAGACATATTTGAAATAAAAAAAATATAAAATAAGTAAATAACAACATACTAAGTAAATAACAACACACAACAAAATAAGTAAATAACAAACATAATAAGTAAATAAATAGTACACTAAAATCGTAAAGCAAATCTGAAAAAATAAATAACAAATAAAAAAACCAAAAAAATAGTAAATCTGAAAAAATAAAAAATAAAACCAAATAACAATAACAACCAAATAACAAAAACCCAAAAAAAACAAAAAACAAATAGTATAAATTTAATTTTTGAAGGATATAACTTTAGTCATAAATAGTATAACTTTAACGTAAATAGTACAACTTTAATGTTTTAAGGGTATAACTTTAGTCGTAAATAGTATAACTTTAATGTTTTAAGGGTATAACTTTAGTCGTAAATAGTGTAACTTTTATAAAAATCAAATAAATCTGAAAAGACGAATTTAGATCTAAAAAATCAAATAAAACAAAATAAATCGTCACTCAAACACGAGCCATTACCATTACCAACAACAACAAGCTAAGATTTATTAAACAAAGAAAAAGATTCTATTGGTGACCAAAATTTATTAAACCAAAAACGTATAACACCGACTTCACCGACTTCAACATTAAACCAAAATATGAAATAATTAAAAAACGGAGTTGCTTTTTCACATACGGATTTTACTCTTTCACATACACTTTGTCATTAGCTTTCCTTCTCATACCCTTGTACCTCCAACCTAATCAAATTAACCATTACTTCTATCTTTCGAAATCTAATTTAATTGCTCAAAGGTTTAAACAATGGTTCCTAATTCACTAATCAATGAAGTAATTTACTTGTTTATCAATCGTTGCTATGATGTGGTGTTTGTTTTTTTTCAACTTTAAGATTTTTTTGTGAATTGTTTATAATTATTAAAATTAGGGTTTATAAGATACGAAGTAATTATATTGTTACTAGGGATTTAATGTGTCGCCATCGGCTACGAACACACCATTCCGGATTCCGCCAAATACCTAGCATTCCAATCTGTTGGTGATTTTCGCACATACCATTTCATGCACTGACATTGAGACGAATCTATGATATTGCAGGTTGCTTATACACCACAGTTCTCGTATGTGTCACACTAATTGTTTGGTAGTTGGTACATGTTAATTATAGACCATACATAGGAGACATTACTCCATTGAAGACATTGAAGATGACGTTACAATAGGAAGGGTGGGTAATTTGTTTTGACTTTTGAGTGGGTGAGATGAGAAAAAATGACAAGGATAAAATCGTAAAAAACGTATGTGAAAGAGTAAAGTTCGTATGTGAAAGAGCACGACCCTTAAAAAAAATCTAAACGAAAAAATGGACGATGGCAACAAATCAAAATTTGAAAAAAAACACCGACTTCAAAATTAAACCGACTTCAACAAACCAAAATTTATAAAAAAAAAACAGATTTTAAAGATCTGAAAAAAATGGTGAAAAAAAAAGAGAAAAGGCGGTGGCAGTTGGTTGAAGGCGGTGCGTCGTGGTCGTGGTCGTGGTCGGTTGAAGCAGTGAAGGTGCGTTGTTGGTTGTTGTTGTTGCTGTCGCAGATCTTGCTGGTTGTTGTTGCTGTCGCAGACGAAATTGGTGGTGGTGCGGTGGTGTTTAGGCGGCAGCAAATATGGAGAAAGGTGGTGTGGCGGTGAGGTCGTGAGTGTGGTTGTTGATGTCGGTGGTGGTGGGTTTTGTGAGTGAAGGTTGTTGTGGTGGTGTGCGGTGTTGGTGGTGGCGTGCGCGGCAGGCGGCAGCAGGAAGGGAGAAAGGGGCGTTGGTGACGGTGGTTTGGTGCAGAGGTGGGGTGGTTGGCGGTAGGAGGAAGGAGGAGGAAGGACGGAGGAGTTTTTTTTTCTCAGATTTGTTTTTGTTTGATTTTGTTTATTGAGAGAAAAATGAGAGAGAATGTAGAGAGATATGAGGAGTTTGTGATAACGAGGGATGAATGTTTAGTGAGGAAGGAGTTATTGATAATGAGTGAAGAATAGATTAGTGAGGAACGTAATTGCAATGAGGAGCTAATTAGAGGAGATGAATTTTTGACCATCCATTAAGATCTAATCTCAACCTTTCATCCCCTCCATCCTATGGTCCTTATAAGGACTTAGGGCCTCATAAGATGTAAGGGACTTATGGGAACCCTATATATATATATATATATATATATATATATATATATATATATATATATATATATATATATATATATATATATATAGCCAAGTTCAAATGAGTCCACTCAAATATATGAGTCCCTAAGTCCTTTTTTTGGCCATTGGATTAGGTGAAAGCAATGGCTGAGATTTGTTTGAGTTTTACGTAAAAAAAAAAAGAACTTAACAATTAATCATAATGAATACACTTTTTATGCTCCCAACATTGATTACCTCTTATTCATAATCACAACTGTAATATCTCCTTTCACTTTCAATTTCTATAACCTTCTCTCTAACCCTTTCTTCTTCCTCATATTATTCCCTAAAAAATTAATCTTCATACTGCGTTAAAAACATCCTTTCATATTTTATTTAGTTCTTTATTATTCCCTAAAAATTTCTTCCATATTCATTCTTTATTTAGTTCATTATCTATTTTCATGGCTGATATGGAGATTGGGGCTTATGAGGCTGTTGAGAACGGTAAGATGGGTACTCCTAATTTAATTGTTCTATAGAGATATTTTAATAGTTATCCTTGTTAAACATCTGTATTGTCAGAAAACTAATTGTGTTTATATGAATAGTAATATGTAATGTATGTAGTTGTAAAATTTGCATGGCGTTGAATTTATCTTCTTCTTTCTTTTGGGGTGGCAGATGAACATGTGGTGTTTGTATGTAGACATATTAGAAAAGGGAGAGGGAAGAAGCTAAGAAAAAAAGGTTACAGAACGGATTTTTAGACGATACAGGGGAGAGGAGTGGTCGTTGGTAGTAGTTTTTTTATTAGGGTTTTGTACAATTTTGTCTTAGTTAAAGTTTAGGTGTTATTCATTAAAGTTTTTTAAGCAGAATTTTTTTTACTGATATGTTAGTACGTGATTAATCATCTGCATCAGCATAAATTTTTTACTGATATGTTAATGATATGTTAGTACGTTGGTATAGTTTCCTTTGAGCAGGGTTTTTTGTTTTTTTACTGATATTTTAGTTTTTGATTTTTTTTTTCGTCAGGTATAGCTGATGCAGATGATGAAACAATTCCACCTATGTCAGAGGAAGAATTTTGTAAGCAGTTGGAGGATGTATTTACACCGTACATCGGGATGGAGTTTGGGGATATTGAGGAAGCTATAACATTTTATAAGGTGTACGCACTTGGGATTGGGTTCGATGTGAGAAAATACACAACCAAAAAGTGGCGTGACAGAACTATAAAATCAAAACTATTGGTTTGTAATAGGGAGGGGTTTACAAAATCAAGTAACGAAAGTCCGAGTAAAGAAGAAGATGCAGGTAGGCAGGAGAGAAAAAATAAGCTAAAGAGGATGGGTTGTATAGCTCGGATAAGGTTATTTTTGAAGAATGGTGTGCTTTTAGTAGACCGGTTTCATGAAGAACATAATCACGAACTTGTTGCTGTCAAAGATAGGGAGTTTCAAAAATTATCAAAAAACATTTCCAAGTATCACATGGGACTAATTGTCTCAAATTCAAGGGTTGGTAACTTAGATTTCTTAATTTTAGAGCTAAAGTTTTAAAATTTACGTTTAAAGTTTCGATACTGAGTGTGTATTATGGTGTCATACTTTTTATGTTGTACGTTGTTGATGTTTGAAATTTTGTATATTACAATTTCGAAGTTCACGCATAAAGTTCCATTATTGAAATATGTAGTAGAATTTCCAGAAATTAATTTAATGTTTCACAAATAAAGTCTGAGTTAAACTTTCAAAATTGCCTTTTAAAGTTTCAGTGCTATATGTGGCCATTTTCAAACCTGAACTGTGTTGAAGTTACAAAATTTGTCGTTAAAATTGCAAAGTTAACGTCTAAAGTAGTAGTACTCAGCTTGAGTGTTAAAAGCCAGGGACGTAATTGAAGTGTCATATTTTGGGGTTCTAAATTTGAAAGTTTGTGGACAAAGTTGTGGACGCGGGCCCACGGGGGCGCTTGGGAAACAAGCGTTCGCATTTGTGGAGTCGCCACCAATTTATTGTGGAAAATTGGAAACCGTTCGAATACCTCGTGTCATGTCAAGACACAAAGTAGTGACATGAACACCAAGATTTCGTTACCCTTAGCATTCTATGTCTAGAATGACTCTCGTGGATGCCAATGAACACGGATGTTCACAGAAATCTAGAGTAAGGGGTGAGGGTACGTATTAGGAAGCTCTTTTGATCGAACACCTAATCCCGCCCGCCTCGATAGCGGCCTCTACTAATGATTAGGGAAATTATCTATACTTGATATATTGTCGATTATATGCATGCAATGCAACATTCATTAGATTAATCCTAGCATGTGAGAATTAGACTAAGTCGGTGAACACGTAATTTAATCATACAATTAAAGTCGAAGTAGAGATTTAAATCGATTACATGTGAAAACATACAAACAATGCGACAAAAGAAATACAATAAAGAAAAATTACAATAATTACATCGGATTAAATGATTTATGTCGAAAATACTTTTAAAACGGATAATTTGAGAAAGAATAAATAAACAAGTAAACGAACATGAATTAGGGTGATAATATGAGTAATAGTTAATTAATTATGTAATTAATAAACTAGGTCAAAGCAGAAACGGGAGTTCAGGGACAGAAATCAACTGGGAACAGGCGCATCAGAACTGCGTCCCTTGGAAGAGGCGCAGCAGTTGCTGCGTCTGTTTCTGGGTTGAGTTCTGGCTGTGAAGCCGGAACCGCAACTTGTTAATGTTCGTTGGTTAATTTAATGATTGATTATGAACAATTGACTCGGATGGAAGTGATTAAAAGATTATTTACATGTGATTAAGGGTCATAAAAACAGTAAACATGGATGAAACCGATTAGGACTATTTATTTACAAGATGAGATTATTAATTACAAATTAACAAGCTAATCAGGTTAAATTAAGTTATTAATGACGAATAAATGATGGAGACGATAAATAAAAGGTGAAAAATATATCAACGACGAATCCCAGAGACCCAATATGGATGAATCGAACCTCTAAAACCCGAATTTGATTTGATGACGAAAACCCGCAAATATAAATTACTTGGGATTTAAGTCGGGATTTAACGACAAACTAAATACTAATGATGATTGATGATATGTCAGATTATTATGTTTAAATTATTACGTTAAAGAATCAAAGAACAAACAAAATAAAAGAGACGAATTGACAAAAGACGAAGGAAGAAGAAAGGAAACAGGAACTGCGGCAGCCTCACGAAGAGGCGCAGCAGGTGCTGCGTCACTTCGAAGAGGCGCAGCAGTTGATGCGTCCTTTCTTGACAGTCATCTTCTGGTAATTCGTAAAAAAGAATTTAAAGCATGGTTTTACAAATCGGTTTTAAGAATACTTTCGACATAAATCTTACAATATGATTACGAAAATAAAGAACAATAAACAAAAAAAGGATTATACACCCTCAGACTTACATGTTTGACGAAACGAGATGAACTAAGTTAACGTTTAGTGATGCTCGACTCGAATGTAGATGAAAGTGCCCTCGTAAGAGGAAATTAAACAGATTGATTAAAGTTGATTGATGTGGAGTTGGTCAAATTGGAAGGTCATGCAAAACGAGGCTGATACTCAGAAAGATCCGAGCTTACGTGGTCGAAAGTTCAAGCACGTAGGCACCAAAAAGTAAGAACGTGGTCTAGAATGCAAAGGGAGAAGAGAAGGGCGGACACTCGCGTGAGAAATATGTGAGACCGGAGGTCTCTATTTATACTAATCACGTGGAGGAAATTAGGGTTTTCGGAGAAACTTTGAAAGTGAATCTCGAAAAGATATGAAAAGATACGAAAAATACGCAGAAAAAGACTTGGGAAGAGGCGCAGCAGGCACTGCGTCTCTTGGAAGAGGCGCAACACCTGCTGTGTCCTTTCCCAAGTGGTTTCCTCCTGCGGAAGAAAGATTTCCGTGTTTTAGTTATGGAATAACGGATTAATCTTGTTTTCCTTAATATTTTGTGTGAATATTACGGGAAATTATTTGCCAAAGATTAAAAGATTGTAAAATATGGAATAGAAATATCCGGAACATTCCAGAACATTCTGACTCGGTTTTAGAAAAGGAAGACGGTTTTTTGACCCGGACTCCAAATGTACTCTAATTACTGCCAAAACGACCGTATCGGCACGTAGATGACAATTAAGAGGTAGACACAAGTGTTTGAGCGATCACTTGACGATAAACTTACGAACTGTCACAAATCGTTCCGCGTACCAAACATGCGGCCCAATCATCACCGGGTGGCTTGCGGGAGGTGCAGAAATGAGGTATCTACAAAAGTTTCTGAAGATAATGTTGTAATTTAGTTTCCATTAACTGAGTTAAAGTTTCAGAAATGAGTGTTGAATTTTGGAATGGAACATTTAAAGTTTCAATGACATTTACGTTTGTGAGTATGAATTTTCCTGAACAGGGTTAAAGTTTCTACTACTGATAGGTAGAAATTAGTAGTAGACGTTTGAATTTCAGCGTGTGAATTTAATTTCTGTTGTGACGTTGGTTTGTTAATTCATTGCAGCTTAATATTGGAGCAACAAGGACTTACAGAATGTGTAAGGAGGTTGTTAACGGGTTCCACAATATAGGGGCTAGTTTGAACGACTTCAAAAATTCCAAAGAGACCTTAAGTGTTTTATTCATGAAAGGGACAAACAACTTTTCATTGATCACTTCTAGAACATGGCAGAGACTCGGCCAGGTTTCTACTTCGACTATGATGTTGACGTAGATGGTAGCCTACGCCGCGCAATTTGGGCGGATGGCATTGCTAGGAGGAACTACTCCGTTTTTTGAGATGCCGTTTCTTACGACCCTACTTACTCCACTAACAATTACAAGATGGTTTTCACTCCCTTCACAGGGGTTGACAACCATAAACGATCAATAACTTTCTGTTGTGCCCTTATAGCGAAAGAAAATACGGAATTGTTTAATTGGGTATTCGAGAGGTTTTTGTTTGCTATGGGGGGAAAGGAACCAGGGTACATAATAACAGATCAAGATCCTGGAATAATTGCGTTAGTACCCGAAAAATTCAAGACAGCATGACACCGGTTCTGCATGTAGCACATTATGAATAAGGTTCCCTGTAAGTATGGTAGCAAAAGGAAAGATTACCAGGTTTTTCTAAAAAAGTTAAATGCTATTGTATGGGACAAGGAACTTGAAGCAGAGGAGTTCAACAATAGATGGTCAGCAATAATGGAGGAACACGTACCCGCTAACATTGAATGGTTTACGGACTGCTATGATATAAGGAGGCAGTGAGTGATGATGCACTGTAAGGACTTGAGAATGAGGGGGTATTATGAGGACGACACAGCGGTCGGAGAGTGAAATAGTTTTTTCAAGAGGTTTGAGGCCAGAAATGGTACTCTTGTTGAGTTTTGGATGCGCTTTGAAAGTAGCCTTAGGATTGCCCATTTATGATGAAACTTGATATTTGGACTCCTTGTATGATGGGTAAACTTCCTACCATCTCGGAATTTTGATTGGTGACGGCTTTTCTAGGGCACTTTCCAGGGCATAATCGCCGTTATAACGAAATGCTGTCGAAATTCCGACTCGAACCCATGACTAGGCTTCAACTTAGGCTTGACTTGACCCAAATTACCACATGAGCGGACGGGTTTGTGGGAAAATTGCCAATGATGGCAAGAAGAGAGCGATTTCGGAGCTCCGAAAACTCGAAAATCCCCTTATCAAGGCTTGTCGTCACTTGACGCGGCCTAAATTTACTTTAATGTTGCAGGTGACGAGGCTTCTACATCTGGGAGAGATCCCATGGACGTGGACACTGCTGTTGACCCTTCTCAGGTGATTGAGGAGGCGTTGGAGGAGGCTTTCACCGCTGCGGTGACGGCTGCTAAGGACGAGGTCCTAGAGGAGGAGGTTGTTGAGGATGAGGAGACCCCGAGACGGGCCAACGTGGGACGGGGTGGTCGCCAGCTGAGGGGAGCACCTGCGTGGGCTGAGACCTGGGACAGTAGGCATCTGCTTTGGGCTGCGGAGGGTCACCTGTCCTATAAGACGGTGAAGAGCTTGGTAAATCGAATTCATCACTCTTCATTCATCTTCTTTCATTTCTATTTGTCCTTACTTTTCTTCTTCATTTGAGCTAAAGATAGCTTTTGTTTCAAATCAACATAGGAGGCCGGGAACATCAGATCGTTCTCGGGCTACACGACGGCGATGGGGTGCTACCAGAGGCTGTCGGCTGAGGAGCGAGCCATGATCGAGTGAGGAGCGTTCAGTGCCCTGGTGCAGGCTTGGAGGGATATCGCGAGGAGGAAGTTTCGGGCTAACCTCAGTCTCGTCCGAGCTTTCTTGGACCAGTTTTGGGATACGAACTCCACGTTTCACATGCCTTTTGGTGTGGTGGGGGTCACGTTAGAGGACTACGGCATGATTTTTGGTCTCCCGTGTGGGACCGAGGTGGTGGAGTGGCCGGAGACAGCCATGAGCGTTGATTCGGCGGAGGCTAGGAGGTTGATCGGCTGGAACTTGGCGCCGAAGGCGGCTGTGGTACCTGGCTTGGTGCCTAGTTCTTACGTTCGGGACTACTTCGCGGGGAAGACCCCGGTGTCGATGGTGATCGAGGGGAGGGAGACGGCTCCTCCTCCCTGTACTGCAGAGCAGAGGGTCCGTTTGTGGCTCTGGTGGTTTCTGTCTTCAATCTACCTCGGAGACAAGGGAGAGAGGTTTTTGACGAAGCTCCTTCCCTTTCTTTCTGACCCGAGCTCCCTAGGTCGTTGAGACTGGGTCACTGCTAGTTTTGCGGTCCTCATCCGCTTCATGAGGGCCATGGTTCGTCCGGAGTTGATCGAGAAGGGGTTTTCTCCTGCTGCTGTCGGCCCTGGACTGCGTTTGGAGGTATGAACCTTCACTTCATTTCATGAAAGATCATTTCCTTTTCTTATCGAATAACGAAAGATCGTTGTTGATTATCTCATTTTACAGGCGTGGGTGTACTCCTACTTTCCGGGCCTCGCGCCCAAGAGGACGGAGCCGGTGGAGAAGGCCTATCCCGTTGTGAGGGATTGGGTGATGTGTCGCACGAGGAGTCGGCGTTCCTTCCACGACGTCTGTCGGCGGGAGGTGAACGCTCTTCAGTTAGATGGCGTGAGTATTTCACCTTACATTTGTTTGTCTTCCTTATTTTACTTTCAGAACCGATCATAAGAATGACCCTTCATTTGCTTTTCTAGTGGGTGCCCAGGCCTTGGGAGGAGTATGCTGGCGCTCCTCCTTTTGTGGCTGAGGTCCTTCGACCTAAGAGCTCGAGCCGGCTGCTGCTGAGGACGTCGATGGGTCCTGTGTGGTACTTGGGTGAGCGCTTGGCTCGCCAGTGCTCTCGGGACGTCTTGATGGTTCCCATCAATCCTCCTAGGATGATGTTTAGGGAGCCTTCTGAGGCTGAGAGGGAGGCTGACCTGGCTGGCGTTGGTGGCGACCCCCTCCTTCTTCCTGGTGAGGACTACTCGGCGTTCCTCTACGGGAGGTTGGCATACTGGCCGGTTGTGGTAAGTGCTTTATCCTCTTTCATTTTTGATTATTTGAGAATATGATGAACAATCATCGGTTAAGGGAAATCACCTGATCTTGCAGGAGGTCGAGGCGGCGGGCGTCGAGCCCCCAGAGTACCCCGAGACCCTTGAGTACACTGACACGACGGGGATGACGACGATCTCCGAGCTACGTGACTTTGACGTGGCGGTGAAAGATGCTGGCTTGGACGAGTGGCAGCATCTGATTCGGAGGGTGAGTCTCCTAACTT
The DNA here is from genome assembly GCF_048544455.1 of Silene latifolia. Lineage (NCBI taxonomy): Eukaryota > Viridiplantae > Streptophyta > Magnoliopsida > Caryophyllales > Caryophyllaceae > Silene > Silene latifolia. The sequence continues at coordinate 53,726,192 of NC_133527.1, read as the reverse complement.
GCATAATTTTGTGTAAAGACACAATTGCTCGAGTTTGTCCAATCGTTAAGAATTTTCCTTTTGAAATACAGGTTGCGCCATCCCGATTCGTGGCTTTGTGGAGGGTAGCCAACCGGCTGCGGGCTACTTCCGTGGAGGCACTTGCTGGCGGCCGAGGACGTCAGGTATGAACTTTCCGTTTACTTCATTTTTGAATTTTCTACTCTTCCTTATGTTTGAAATGATTTGACATGAGCCAGTTCTTGTTGTTTGCAGAGGGAGCGTGAGCTTGCCCAGTCCCGGGAGGAGACGGCTCGCCTGCTGAGGGAGCTCAAGGTCCGCGACGCCGAGGTTGCTACTCTCGAGGCGAGAGTTGCTGAGCTAGACGGCGACCAACAGTAGCTTCTTTTTTGTAGCTTCTTTTTTTGGCTGTATTTTGTACATTTGTATATTTGAGGACCCACATTTTGGACATTTGGACCTTGTTTTGGGGCTCGAGCCCCCAGTTTGGTGTACATATCCCTTTTTGGTTGTATATATGATGGCCTGAGTGCCTTTGCTGCTGGGTTGTTCTGTTTGTACCTGCAGGTTAGCTTTGAACAGGTTTGGTAGATGACGGTTTGCGCCGTCATACTGCCGAAATTTACATAGAAGTCACATAGAACATACATTTGTACACATGGCCTAAATTAGCACAAAACGATGACTCGAAAATGCATAAAAAAATGGTCGGAAATGAAAATGCAAAAATTTGGCCAGAAATGACCGGACGGTAGGGAGGGTTACCCCCTAAAAAAGAAAAAAATAAAAAACATATAAGTTTGAAATGTAATGTGGAAGGAGAGTGAAATGATTCCCCAGAAAAGAAATGTATAAGATTGAAAATGAATAAATTAAATTGGTGAAATGATTCCCCAAAAAAGAAAAATAAAAAAGAAATGTATAAGTGTGCTAAAATGACGAAAATTTTGATATCGTCTCGAAATACGTGCCCGTGCAATTAGGAAACACGAAATATGACAACCTGACGTATTTACCAAAATAATAACCCGTATGAATAGGAAATTATTCGTTGAGGAATTTAGGAAAGATCCAACGTGGAAAATCACAGAAAGAAGGCCGAGGAAGAGGCGCAGCAAGAGCTGTGTCCTTTCGAAGAGGCACAACACCTGCTGCGCCTGTTCCCCAGTGCATCCGTCCTGACGGATTTTAGGAAACAACTTTTAGTATAAATAGAGACGTCGAGGGAGATTTTATTCACATAATTCTTCTGTATTTCTTCGTCTTACTACACAAAGCTCCCAAAATAAGGATACATCATGAATACTCTTGAAATTCGTCTAAAAGAATGGACAAATGAGTTCTCTAATGTGGAGAAACACGACTTGGGTGCTTATAATTTTGGATCGCTTTTGAGCTTGAAGTTGATCAAGGTAGTCAAACCATTTCTAGATGCTTGTCTTGACTATTGGGACCCGAATTACCACGTATTTGCCTTCCCTGGAGGCGACATTTGCCCATTTCCCGAGGAAATTGCTGCAATTGGTGGTTGGGACCCGGAACATTTGTCTGCTATTCCCTCCACTTCTCAAGGGTATAAGAACAAGTTTAGAGACTTGCTTGGATTGGTAAGAGTTGATGTTGACCGTCTCGTGACTTCTAAAGGAGTGCGAATGTTGGATTTCATCGATCGATTCATCAATAGGGCTGATCCCACTGTCTCTTATGTTGCGAGGCGAAGGGCATTCGGATTTTGCCTATTACATGTATATGTCCTTCAAGGGCATGTGGATGAGGATATGAGAGACGACCCTCGTCTCTTGAGTTTGATTGAGCAAATGGAGCTGCGCAGGAGCCCAACTTGTCTGTGTTTAGGAGAGATCCTATTGGGTCTAGATAACAGGAAATCCAATCGCGACCTTCCTTATTTGGGAAGTCCCATTATTTTGCAGGTAAAAGAACTCTTTTTCTCTTTTTTTTCTTCTTCTTTTTTTCGTTTTTTTTCGTTTTTTTTGTTTTTTTTTTTGTTTTTTTTTTGTTTCGTTTTTTGTTTTTTTTGTTTTTCTAATACCTGCTTTTGGTAGGTCTGGCTTATGGAGCGTCTTTAATTGATCGAGCCCCCAGTTAATGTTCCTTCTTATCATGCTCGCTCAATTGCAATGAGGACCAGGCTTTACATGGTGGACTTCACTCGAGTTTGCAATTACTGGGAGAACAAATTGAAGAGTGAAGATGGCCCCTTAATTAGGTGGATCGTACCATGGTGGCATCTCAAATCTGTCACTGGAGTATCTTCTTTGGATCCAACCCGATCTGTTCGCATTCCCGGCCTGGAGTTTATGATATGCATCTTTCCGGAGAGGTTGATGAGGCAGGTTGGACTAAAACAGATGATCCCGAAGCTTGACACTGTCCCGCAGACTGCCGTGGCGCTTACTACTGAGAGTCGAAGAGAATGGGCCATCAAATGGGCTCAGAGGAACATTTGGTTCTTGAATTCTTCTGTCAGTGCTCTATGGGTGTTAGATTCCTATCTGCGGTGGAGGAAAGCTGCTACTCCGGAGGAGCGCGAGAGACTGAGGAAGCACGAACCTGTTGACTACAAGGTTCGCGAGGTGGAAAAGGAGAAGGAGAAGCATCTGACTGAGGGAGAGGAAGAAGCCGGGTTTCGAGTTATTCATCCTTCGAAGAAACCGAAGACTTCTCCTGCCGTCGAGATGGTGGTGTACAAGAATGGCAAAGCAAGACCACGAGAGAGACCGTTGGTGATTAGGTCGGAAGTGGCGCAAGAGCGTCCGGCTCGAGGTCGGGACAAGAAATATGATAGAAATGACAAAGGCAAAGGGAAAATGGAAGAGTAGCCTGAGTCTTTATTATTATTTATTATTATTATTGTAATAAGAAGGTGGGGTTTTTAGAATCCTAGCCTATTTATTTTTATTATGATTTTATTATGTAACGTACTATTATTAGAAATGAAATAAAAAGGTTAATTGGTTATGAAACTGTTATGATTTTCTTTGCGTTATTCTTGTCGAATTTCAAATGCATTCGCAAATGTCCTTCTATTTACATTTAAGACAATTAAGTGGGTTGTATCCCGTGAAGGATTGCCTACGTATTCATTTAAAAAAATGAAATCAAACCCTTGCGCGTAGTTCGAGTAAATGTAAAAGAATAATTGTTCTACGCAAGAGCTTGTAATGAACTTAGAAAATAAGCATGAGCTTTACTTACTCCTAAAATGCAATTTAGTTTATTTGATGATATGCGAATGAAAAATTGTCAAAGTGCAAGAGTAAGATGACATTAGCTTAGTTCAGCTTGGCCAGGGGCCGTTTATTTCGTGCCACAAGAGCGACACGTGAGGTTACGCGAGGCGCGTTTTTTGCTCCTATTCCAGGCATAGTAACGTTTCAGTTGGTCAAGGTTTTTTGGGTTGGCAAATTCGTTCCCATCTAGGTCTGTGATCCTAACCGCACCCCCTGGAAGTATGGACTTGACTAGGAATGGCCCGGCCCAATTGGGTTTTAATTTTCCTCGTGGATCGACAGGTAAGAGAGCCCTGATTGATTTGAGGACCAGGTCTCCTTCCTTAATGTTCCTTGGCTTAACCCTTTTGTTGAAGGCTCGTTTGATACGCGCCTGATACGTTTGCACATTGTGTAATGCAAGTAACCTTCGTTCATCCAGGAGGATGAGTTATTCATATCTATCCCTCTTCCACTCGGCTTCTGGGATTTGACTTTCAAGTAAAATACGCAAGGATGGTATTTCTAGCTCGACTGGTTGTATGGATTCCATGCCGTAGGTCAAATAGAAAGGAGTAGCCCCAGTGCGCGTCCAAATAGACGTACGGTATCCCCATAGAGCAAAGGGTACCTTGCTTGGCCAATCTCTATAGTTGTCAATCATTTTCTTGAGAATCGTGACAACATTCTTGTTTGCTGCCTCTACCGCGCCATTGGTTTGTGGTCTATATGGCGAGGAATGGTGACAGGGCTGTCGTGTACCTATAAAAAATAACTAACTAAACTAACTATATAGCTAGGGAAGTCAGGTGGATCTCCACAGGGAGGCAAGGTATCTATCTGTAGTCCGTCTATCTATGTCACAATTGGGGGGTTTTGTATTTGATTTTCTAAACTACTAAAGGTTTAAGGGGAAGAGAAATAGGGAAAGAGCGATAAAGCAAGAAAATGTGATAAAAGTGATCAGATAAAGAAGGTATGTTAAGATTTCGATTCACTACGGTAGTTCAGTGACTCAACTGTAAATAGCTTAGACAAATTACTGTGAGACGGATACTGGAAAGGTCCTTCCGGTCCACTTTCTACCCTAGATTCCCACTAACTTAACTTCCGTCCTCGTCAGGGTAGTCTACTGTTCATAGCAGGTCTATTTAGTCCAATATTCCGATCCACGATTAAATTTAACCAGATTAAAAGGGTGACTCAGAAGCGTGCACTCAACTAAGTCGGTAAATACAGTTATATTGCTATGGTGACAGGGTCTCACAATTAATTCATCTAACCTATTTACTACATCGTCACAATTCTACCGTAGATCCCCTAATCCTAACATGAAATAAATTAGCTACTCATATTATCAAATTTGTCAAGACTAATAATAATGATGAAATAACTAATAAATAAAATAATGAAATTATAATTAAATCGCATAAAAGAGATTAGGGCAGAAATTAAGAGAGCAAAACAAGAGAATTAAAGTAAACAGATGAAAGATTAATATTAAAGGAAGAGAAAGAGATTACAATCGCGAGAATCCGGCGTAAAGAACACTAAATCCGAGCGAGGAATAATCCTAAAGCAAAAGTTACAGTAGAGAAAAAGCAACGTAGTGTTTACAGTGAAAGATGAATGATAAGATAATAGATTAGATGCCTAATAACCTAATTAAACGAGCTTAAATAGAAAAATACTAAGTCTATAAGCTAATTATAAGTTCACGTACTAATTAAAGCCCATGAAAGACAAAACCACTCGATCGAGTAACTTTATATCACTCGATCGAGTAGAAAATATACTCGATCGAGTAACCCCTAAAATACAACTACTCGATCGAGTAGAAAAAGGAGTCGATCGAACACTGAACTTCAAACGGCTGCCATTTCTTCGTTACTTGGGTAAACAGGGTGTTTCCGGTGGCGTTGGAAAGCTAAGAGGACAAGCTTTCATCTAATTGGAATCACCTGAATATCAGTTGTAGAACCTGACATATGGCTCTTCAAAGTAGGCACTAGCAATTTAAAGTTCTTTCTTTGCTCGCCTAGCTATCTTACTTCTTTGCGCACCTCAAGACAGCTACATTCCCGCTCCAAATTCACTCTTCCTCCAAATACATGTTAAACGGACGGTAAAAAGCTCGATTTCACTTCTTTCTGGTCCATTTCTGCAAATAGAACAAAACAAACCAAAGTAGCATATTCGGGACATTTCGTAGCATAAAACTACGATAATAGCATAGAAATACGTGCATAAAAAGGCCAAAAAGGACTATATAAAATGCACGTATCAAATCTCCCCAAACCAAACCTTTACTCGTCCTCGAGTAAACTAAATGCAAACTAATGGAACGGAAAAAGAAAGCTCAGAGCTAGCTATAACTTGTCTACTCGAACCAATTTAATGCAACAAAATTTAACAGTTATAGCTAAGCAGTCAATACGCAAACGTGTTATGAGTTGTTGATAAATATATCCGACCTATCGACCTTGCAAGACCAACGAAATCGGACTCTCACGTGGTTGCTCTTCTCTCATGAAGCAAAGGGTGAATAATATATGTAAACGAGAGAAAGTGAAACATTCACTCACCTAACTGCGACCTACATAGCATGCATGCAACAAAAATGAAAGACGATTTAAGTACTAATGCACACGATCCAACCAATAAAGTCCGTCACCGCCGAGGGCTTACAATTGATATGGGAATAGTGAGGGTCAGGTGAGAAAGGCAAAACAAATTATGGTAATGTGGAGGTAAAAGCGTCAAGCTAGTTCCTAACAGGACCATATAACATCGTCTGTAACTCAACCGACTGAAAAATAAAGTACAAGTGCCCTTCATTTGGCACACAACTCACTAATCACATACACTATCTCCTAAAAAAATATGGAATAAAATGGAGGAGTGAGACCGTCACAAGATAGAAATGAATGCAGACGGACTAAAAAATCAAACCAGCTCAAATACTTTTCAACTTTTCACTCTTCCTCTGGTTTTCCTGTACAACGTGATTTTTTCATTTTTTTTATTCACGTTTTTCCTCTTTTTTTTCTTTTCAATTCTTTTTTTTTTTTTTTCCATTCTCATTCTCCCTTCCTTTATTTACACCAACTCCAATCAAAATGATACGGACCAAACTGCAGACGGAAAACACATACCACAAAAGACATACTAAACTAGCTTGACTAGGCACGCTCAGTTTGGGGATGTAGCTAATGGGTCAAAAAGGCAAGTTTTGGCTTAAGTGGAGATAAATGGGTGAAAAATATAAGAAAAGGGGAAAATTTGCAAGCACCTCCCTGCATGTGACACCAACCACAAACCCGAATGTGTGCATTTTAACAAGAAATTGAATGTCATAAAAGTGCAAAAATGATAGACATGCTATGCAAGGAGTACTACTCTCAATTCCTAATGAACTGGTCATGAATGTCACCAGTGATGGGCTCTAATATCTCAGAAATTGTAAGTAGCTTGCCGATTTATCAGGTCAAGTCTAATAAGTCAGCTATATTTGAACAAAAACTCGTAGATTATGCGTATGACAAAGCTAATAACTGTCAACAAAAGTGCAAGGCTCAAGTAATATGACAAGTTATAGTGCAATATCATCATGGGAATGTACCGTTCTGACTCAACCTATATGCTAAAATAAACGTGATTTTTTTTTTAAAGTTTTCGAAATTTTCTAATGTTTATGGGATTTTGATTTTTATGGAAATAAGAAAGCAATGCATACGAAAAATTAAACGTGATAACAGAAATGCAAATAAAAACAAGATGCAGACACAGATATGGATGCATAACCCTCCCCAAACCAAACTGTACAATGTCCTCATTGTACCCAAAAATAAGAAAAGGAAATGCTAACTAAAAAAAATAAGAAAGTGAAGCGCGGAAAGACTTACAAGATGGCGTAAGAAAGGACCTCCCCAAACCGGCCATGAACATGGGAGGTCATAGGTAGTCACGTAATAACTCTACGGACGAAAAACAACAGCTGGAACACGATTCTGTTCGATCGAACAGAGCAAAATAGTTCGATCGAGGAAATCTGGTGTCAAAAGGATTCGATCGAGAGGATAATTTAGTCGATCGAGAGAAGTGAATTTGCCGCAGTTCGATCGGGAGCAGCAGAAGCTCGATCGAGTAACTGTTCAGCCAAAAAGGTTCGATCGAGTAGAAAAACCACTCGATCGACCCAAATCACCTACAAATTCGCAAATAGGATCCCACAAAAGTACTGCCAAAGCAAAGAGAGCTAAACCGTTCACAGTCTATAGCCGATTAGGCTAATTATGAAGGCACATAGTAAAGCTAAATAAAATGTTCAAAAATAAATAAAGAGTTCTAAAATTCCGGGCTGCCTCCCAGTAGCGCTAGTTTCAGATAGGTCCCAGCTCGACCTCCTTTTATCAACCAGCAACAAAAAGCAATCGCCCAATACTAGGCCTCTGACTGGAAGCAGTAACTTCAGCAATCGTCAAATCTGCTTCCGCCTCCACAGCATGGCAACGGAAGAATAACAGCTTCTCCAATCATCGGGATCCCACTCTTTAACATTGGCACGCAGCAACCTCCTAGACGGCATAGCTTCCTCAAAACCTCCTCCAGGGTCATCTATCTGGGTAGTTCCAGACTCCAACTTGAGAGCACCCATCTCACCTCCCGGGTCCTCGAACCTGTCGAGACTTGTAAAAAGAGAAACAAAGTAATGTTCCTCCAATTTGCTCCCAAACTGGGGCGGAGGTGTTATAACAGCTGCAATATGTGACTCATAAGGGATATCAGACGGTATCTCCGTGGACTCTATAGGAGGGGTAGCATCACAGGGCATGGCTCGCATGGGTTCCCTACATGCACTAGACTTGGTAAAAACCAAATCCTCTCCTCCTACCTGAAAAGTAAGTGTCTTAGCCCCGACATATATAATCGCACCAGAAGTGCGCAAAAATGGTCTTCCCAAAATAATGGGAGTGTGACGGTCTTCGGGTATATCTAAAACAATAAAATCAACAGGAATAAAGAATTTCCCTATCCTGACAGGTACATCATCCAAAACTCCTTTAGGCCGTGATAAAGAACGGTCGGCCATCTGTACAGTAATGCTAGTATGCTTAAACTTAGTCAAACCTAATCTCTTAGCAAGAGACAAAGGTAACACACTGACACTAGCGCCGAGGTCACATAAGGCATTGCCGATTAATTGGGTCCCTATATGACATGGTATGGAAAAACTACCTGGGTCAGACAACTTAGAAGGGGTCCCAGTCTGAAGAAGTGCGCTGCACTCTTCAGTCATAGCTACAGTCTCAATAACACTAGCATCCCTCTCGCAACATAAAGTTTGCTTAATAAATTTAGCATAAATGGGTACCTGGGCCATAAGCTCATTATAATGCTCACCAACATTATGAACCCGTATAAGATCCAGGAATCCGCGGTGTGGCAACAACCTTCGTGGAAAAGGAACTTGGATAGGATAGGCTTTGACCGTACTCTCCTCCATATCATCATTTGGGATAGGCATGGGTGACGATTGAATAGTTTCCGAGGCTGTAGGGACTGATCGATCACTTATTTCCTTTCGATCGAACGCTTTCTCAACACATTTTCCCGATCGACCATCAGTAGAAGGTCGATCGAATGGTATTCCCTCCGTAATGTTCGATTGAGTACTCAGGATGTCATGATCGAATTTAATGCTCATGTCGGCACAGGCATAAGTACAAACTGCGTGAACAGTACCAGCATCAACGGAGAATGGAATACTCTCGGTATGGACTGCATAAACCATCTTATACTGCTCTTCCCCAGCAACTAATTGATCGATCTGAAACTGTAGCTTCTTTATACGGATGTCATTTTCCGTATGGGACTTCTGCGCCGTTAGTGCAAATTCCCCTATCATTGACTTCAGTTCAGCAAGCTCAACTTTTTCGATCAACCCATTGACTTGGGCCTGCAACTTCTCAAGACGGATGTCTTGAGCCTTGGATTTTTCCACACTTGAAACCAAGATATATGCAATTGGGAGCAATTTCTCGAACCCAGCGTTCTTTTTAGCAGGAGGAGTGTGTTGCAGTGGGTTGGCATAGCAAGGCTGTTGAAGACCTTGTTGTCGCAGTGGTTGTGGTGGCACCGGTATAGGAGGAGCAAAACTTTGGTGACTTCCACAACCCCAAGACTTTTTCCTCTCCCAATTGGCAGTTTTGACGGCTGGAGCTTCAAACCGGGCTATAAGTTGGGAGACGGACGTCATCTTGGCTAAAGAATCGAAGGTACTCAAGCCTTCCCTTCGATAATATTTCTCTGAAATCTGTCTAATAGACCTTTAGACCTATCAAAATAGCACTAAAGAAAAATATAAAAACTGCCTTAAGGAATAAATCCCTTGAGGCTAGAGACAGACGAAAATAAACAGATAAACAAGCCAATTGCCTCCCCGGCAACGGAGCCAAAATTTGACAGGGCTGTCGTGTATCTATCAAAAATAACTAACTAAACTAACTATATAGATAGGGAAGTCAGGTCGATCTCCACAGGGAGGCAAGGTATCTATCTATAGTCTGTCTATCTATGTCACAATTGGGGGGTTTTGTATTTGATTTTCTAAACTACTAAAGGTTTAAGGGGAAGAGAAATAGGGAAAGAGCGATAAAGTAAGAAAATGTGATAAAAGTGATCAGATAAAGAAGGTATGTCAGGATTTCGGTTCACTACGGTAGTTCAGTGACTCAACTGTAAATAGCTTAGACAAATTACTGTGAGACGGATACTGAAAAGATCCTTCCGGTCCACTTTCTACCCTAGATTCCCACTAACTTAACTTCCGTCCTCGTCAGGGTAGTCTACTGTTCATAGCAGGTCTATTTAATCCAATCTTCCGATCCAGGATTAAATTTAACCAGATTAAAAGGGTGACTCAGAAGCGTGCACTCAACTAAGTCGATAAATACAGTTATATTGCTATGGTGACAGGGTCTCACAATTAATTCATCTAATCTATTTACTACATCGTCACAATTCTACCGTAGATCCCCTAATCCTAACATGAAATAAATTAGCTACTCATATTATCAATATTGTCAAAACTAATAATGATGAAATAACTAATAAATAACATAATGAAATTATAATTAAATCGCACAAAAGAGATTAGGGCAGAAATTAAGAGGGCAAAACAAGAGAACTAAAGTAAACAGATGAAAGATTAATATTAAAGGAAGAGAAAGAGATTACAATCGTGAGAATCCGGCGTAAAGAACACTAAATCCGAGCGAGAAATAATCCTAAAGCAAAAGTTACAGTAGAGAAAAAGCAACGTAGTGTTTACAGTGAAAGATGAATGATAAGATAATAGATTAGATGCCTAATAACCTAATTAAACGAGCTTAAATAGAAAAATACTAAGTCTATAAGCTAATTATAAGTTCACGGACTAATTAAAGCCCATGAAAGACAAAACCACTCGATCGAGTAACTTTATATCACTCGATCGAGTAAAATTAAGCTTAAACAACTCGATCGAGTAGAAAATCTACTCGATCGAGTAACCCCTAAAATACAACTACTCGATCGAGTAGAAAAAGGAGTCGATCGAACACAATTGTACTCGATCGAGTACTTTCCAGCGCCCAATTCCTACTTCGCGCACTGAACTTCAAATGGCCGCCATTTCTTCGTTACTTGGGTAAACAGGCCATTTCCGATGGCGTTGGAAAACTAAGAGGACAAGCTTTCATCTCCAATTGGAATTACCTGAATATCAGTTTTAGAACTTGAGATATGGTTCTTCAAAATAGGCACTAGTAATTTGAAGTTCTTCCTTTGCTCGCCTAGCTATCTTACTTCTTTGCGCACCTCAAGACAGCTACATTCCCGCTCCAAATTCACTCTTCCTCCATATACATGCTAAACGGACGGTAAAAGGCTCGATTTCACTACTTTATTGTCCATTTCTTCAAATAGAACAAAACAAACCAAAGTAGCATATTCGGGGCATTTCATAGCATAAAACTACGATAATAGCATAGAAATACGTGCATAAAAAGGCCAAAAAGGACTATATAAAAGCATGTATCATATGGTGATGCTTGATTTTGTCCTTGGCTAGCAATTGTTCAGTCTCAGCTTGGAAATGTGACCCATTGTCACTGATGATCTCATGTGAGCAACCATATCGACAGATAATGTTGATTTGTATGACCTTTGCCACGTTCTTGGCTGTAAGACTGGTGTAGGAAGCCGCTTCTACCCACTTGGTAAAATAGTCGATTGCTACTAGGATGAAACAGTGACCTCCTGTTCCGGCAGGAGTTATCTTGCCGATGATGTCAATTCCCCAAGCAGAAAATGGCAAGGGAGATGTCATGGTGTAAAGCAATGAAGGAGGGACATGTTGCACGTTCCCAAAGATTTGGCAATTATGGCAATGTCTTATATACTTGATGCAATCATATTCCATCGTGGTCCAGTAATACCCAAAACGTGTGATTTTCTTTGCCATCATGGGTCCACTCATGTGAGGGCCACATTCTCCATCATGGACTTCTTCCATCACTTTCCGTGCCTGTGAACGATCAAGACAACGTAGGATTACACCAAGAGATGTTCTTTTGTATATCTCTCCTTTCATGAGAACGTATTGGGAAGCTAGCAAGCGGATAGCGCGTTGTCCCCTTTTGTCCATTTCTGGTGGATAGGTGCCATTGAGCTTGAAGTTTAGGATTGCTTGGAACCAAGGTTCATCCGCAATTTCCTCTACATCGGTGATTTGGTGTACATAAGCTGGCTCTGATCATCGTTCAATGCATAAAGGCATTTCTACCATGCTATCCGGCATATTAATCAAAGATGCAAGTTTTGCAAGAGCATCTGCAAATTGATTTTCATCTCGAGGTAGATGTAGGTAGGTCACTTGGTCGAAGAATTGGGCAACTTGGTCTATCCTGGCTTGATAAGGTGCTAAGCTTTCGCTTCGGATTTTCCAGGATCCCGTAATTTGATTGATGATCAAAGATGAATCTCCATGTACTCGAAAATTCTTGATGCCTAAACTTACCGCCGCTTGCAATCCAATGAGACAGGCTTCGTATTTTGCAGCATTATTTGTCACCTCGAAGTCGAGTTTGACAGAGATTGGTGTATGCTCGCCTTCAGGAGAAATGAGAACCACTCCTATTCCAAATCCTCTTAAGTTCGATGCTCCATCAAAATAGAGGTCCCAGGAGTCTACATCCGTTTGGAGTATATCCTCATCCAGAAACGACCAGGTGTCTATCGTTTGTGTATCATTGATGAGATTTTCTGCGAAAAATTCGGCAATGGCGCGCCCTTTTATAACTTTCAAAGGAACATACTTGAGATCGAACTCTGAGAGCATCAATGTCCATCTTGCTAAACGTCCATTGAGAACGGGTTTCTCGAAGAGGTATTTGACAGGATCCATTTTGGAGAATATTTTGACGGAGTAGCTAAGCATGTAATGGCGTAGCTTCTTCGTTGCCCACACAAGAGCGAGGCATGTCTTCTCGAGTGGAGTGTATTTGCACTCGTACTCCAAGAACATCTTACTAAGGTAGTAGATAACTCTTTCTTCTTTTCCTACAGTTTGAGCTAGCATGGCGCCCATGGCCGTTTCAGTTACCGTGAGATATAAACCAAGAGGTTGATCTCGTTGGGGTGGCATGAGCACTGGCGGTTTGGTTAGTATTTCCTTAATTCGATCGAAAGCCTTCTGAAAGTCATCATCCCATATGGTGTGATCTGGTTTCTTTAACTTCTTGAAGATAGGTTCGCAGATCATGGTGAGTTTCGATATGAGTCGACTTATGTATTGCACCTTGCCTAGGAATCCTCTAACTTCTTTCTCTGTTTGAGGTTGCGGCATTTTGACTAGAGCTTTGATCTTGGAAGGGTCTATTTCTATACCTCGTTGACTAACAACGTATCCCAGGAGTTTGCCAGATGTCACTCCGAATGCGCATTTCTGAGGATTGAGCCTCATGTTGTACTTCTGTAGCCTTGAGAAGAATTTGCGAAGGTTCGCAATGTGTCCCTCTCTTTCCTTGGACTTGACAATCATGTCATCTACGTATAACTCAACTTCTTTATGTATCATGTCATGTAAGAGCGTAGTTGCGGTGCGTTGGTATGTAGCTCCGGCGTTGATTAACCCAAATGGCATAACCGTGTAGCAATAGGTTCCCCATTGAGTGATAAAAGCGGTCTTATGCATGTCTTCTAAGGCCATGTTGATCTGGTTATACCCTGCGTATCCATCCATGAAGGATAGCAATGCGTGGTCCGCCGTATTATCCACTAATATGTCGATATGCGGTAGAGGAAAGTCATCCTTAGGACTCGCTTTGTTTAAGTCTCTAAAGTCAACACAAACACGGATTCTCCCATCCTTTTTGGGTACGAGTACTATGTTAGCTACCCAGTCTGAGTACTCGGAAACTTTGATGAAACCGGCTTTGAATTGTTTATCGACTTCTTCTTTGATCTTGAGAGCCCATTCTGTCCTCATTCGACGAAGCTTCTGTTTCACGGGTTTGAAACCTGGTTTGAGTGGGATTCTATGTTCTGCGATGTCCCTGGCATATCTTTGTAGGACCAAGCAAAAACGTCTTTGAACTCGTGCATGAGGTCTATGAAATTGGCCCTTTTGGTGGGGCCCAAGGTCGTCCCTATCCTAAGTTCTTGGGGTTCTAGTTCAGTTCCTACGTTGATGGGTTCAGTATTTTCTATCACTGGTCCCCCTTCCCCCTCTTGTAATATTTCTTTGGCTATATAGGGAGGTATTTCGATTGAGTCTTGGTCTGGGTCATCCTCATCATCATCGTAAACAGAATTGCATTCAAGATAATACGAAGAGTAAGCAGAACCTGATTTATTCATATTAAGATTTGAGAAAAGTTGAAACAACGAAGCCATCTGATATGTAGTCAGTGGCGGTAAAGGGACAGCGGTTGGGACATTTCCCGAATTACTGTTGCTATTTGACACTAAGCTAGGAGAAACGAGGGGAGTGGGAATGACGACAGAAGGAGACTCTCTAGGAACTTCTCTAGACTCGACTCGACTCCGACTCGCCTCCGACTCGAATTCATCGTCTTCTGGTTCTCCTTTGAACATCTTTCCTTCTCCAGTAGTGAGCTTGAAGAGTCTTCCTTGATTGTTTGTCCACTTGATCGATTTTCTCCATCCTTTCTGCTGATTGGTGTTGGTTTCTGTGATTAACGCGGTAGGGTTGAAGTGATCGTCTTGAAGTATCATGGTAATGATCTCATCCTGTGCGGCTCTAACAAATCTATCTTCTCCAAATAGTAGACTCACGGCTTATTCGTCCAGGCAAGGTGCTTGACGAGTCTTGACGGTAGGAACCGTTTCTGGAGGAATGAAGTAGCAATCGTGAAAGATCTCGATTCCGGCTAGCTTCCTTTCGAGATAGTGCCAAGGCTCAGGAAATCCGTGGAAGATATCTTGACTTCCTTCCCTAACGAAGTATCCATTTAGGGTAGGGAGGTAGGGTCGCATTTGGATTCCTACGTTCTTACGGGTTTGAACTTGAGTGAGCATCTTGAGAACTTCCTCTTTCGTAGGTTTGTATCCTAGTCCAAGGGGTATTCTTTGTGAGTTACCTTCCTTGTAGGGTGCAAAGGTGTTCCTTCGGATAGGATTCAAAGGAATTCCCGGGAAGTATCCTTGGGTTTTGAGTATGTGGTTGACCACTAAGTTAGAGTAGGGATTGAAGTATAAGGGGGCCAACTCACTTTCTATGACATTTATGATATGGAAGCCCCCAAGTTCATGTACTGGATCCGTAAGGACTTGATAACTTGACTTCCTTTCGATTACTGCCTTGATGGGCGACGAAGTGATCGTGACCACCTTACCATTTAGTGGGATTTTGATTTTCTGGTGGAGCGTGGATGTTACCACTTTGGAAGCGTGAATCCAGGGTCTTCCCAGAAGTATGTTAAAGGATGCCTCATTATCCACTATTTGGAAGTTGACCTTTCGCTCAATCGGCCCTGTGGCTATGGTTAGGTCAACAAGTTCTACTACCTTTCGTCGTGTACCATCATATGCGCGAACACCTTGGTTGGTAGGGGTCCAATCCGACTCTTTTATGCCTAATTTGTATGTCGTTTTCAAGGGTATGACATTGACTGCGGAGCCATCACCTACCAGAGTCATTGGCACATTCTTCTTTAAGCAGATGACAGTGATATAAAGAGCCAAGTTATGACTAACACCGAAGGGTGGCTGATTCGAGTGTCGTCGTGGCTCTCAATCAAACACATTTATAATACTCAACAAACAACTAGTTAGCGGTAAGTCGAGGTCGATCCATGGGACGGTGTGCTTTGGGTTCTAAGTCTATCTATCTCAATTTATGCTAGTGTCACGATTTGGTTGGGTTTGTAGTTGTGTTCTAGACTAATGCAAGCAATATAGTAAAACAAGCAATAAAAGAAAAGATGTAAACAATTGATTAAAAGTGCTAGGATATCATGGGGTCATAGGGGATTCATGGTGTTGATCATACAAACATGTTTACAAGGTTGCAAGCAATTAATGTCGTGGAGGAACCGAGTTGGGTTATATCTTACGGTTCTTAGGAAGAGTTGGGTCCCGGAGCCGAATCGATTAGATTGTACAACACCTACAAGTCGACTTACTTTCCTCCTAATCAACTTCTATGCATGGTCTAACAAGACTCGAGTTGGTTTATATCTTACAAGTCAAGTTGAATAGATAAGAGATGGTTGTAAATGCAAGGATTCATAGGCTTAGCATTTCATCAAACATAACATGTGCATAAAGTTGACATCACAACAAGCAAGCAATTTAATCATGTGAACATATTAGATTAAGCATGAATCAATCCCATGTTGGTTTTCCCTAATTACCCATTAATCCTAGCTAAAGAAACTACTCACTCATTATCATGGGAAACATGTCATTAATGGTGTCAATCATCACAACAAGTATAAACATGATAATGGAATGAAGAAATGAACAATAAAGAGTAAAGAGTAAAGGAATTATACCAACTTAAGATGATCCAAATAATAAAGCAATGAATAATAGAAGAACTTGATGATTGATGGAAGGTTGTCAATCCTCCAATAATAACCCAATAATCTTCAATTACCCAATAATAAACTTGAATAATAAACTTGAACAATAATTAAGAGAGTTTAATGTGAGATTTGTGGAAAGATTAAAGAGTAATCTATTCTAATCTACTCCTAATCTAATCTAAAGAAGGATTTGTTTCTAGCTAAGAGAGGATGTCTTTCCCTAATAAAACTTGATAATTTGATTATTACAAATGGGGTATTTATAGTGGAAATTAGGTGGATGCATTAGGGTTAACTAAGGGCTAAACTAGTAATTACACTTTTGAGATTTGAGCAGGGGAGACCGGTATTTTTCGGAGGAAGGAGTCTTTCTTTGAAGCTTGGAGAAGACGAAATCATCTTTGTGAAGGAATCCGTGCGTGCATATTGGGGTCGGGACGGACGGAATCTGGCAAAGGAATCCGAGCGGATTCAAGAGAATCCGGACGGATTCTAGTGGGGCAATCCGAGCGGATTAATGAGCAGGACGCTCGGATTGTTTTGTGGAGACGGGCGGATTTGAGACAATCCGCTCGGATTGTTCTTCAGCAGTGGTTCTTCTTCTTTTCTTCCCTTTTTGCTCATTTCCATTTTATTCTTGCGAGATTGGTCTTTAGCCTTTGCTTCCTCTTCATACTAGTCCATCTAGTGTCATCAATAAGCTTCCAAATATGCACGAAAGACGGGAATTTCCGCCTTATTATCTCCTTTTCTACAAAACATATGAAATGCGATAGAAAAGCGAATAGGAAGGTTTTGACGGATAAAATGGCCATGAAATGCTATAATAGTATGCAAAATAGGCTCAATTAGGGGACTAAATGTGCGCTAATTATGGTCACATCAAATATCCCCAAACCGAACCTTTACTCGTCCCGAGTAAAGAGGTGACTAAAACTAGACCTTTATTTAAACTATCCTAATAACATAGCCGATATGAGACAATTAGCGGGTCTCACTCCGCCCCTTCAACTCACAACAAGACAACCATGAGGTAGGATGCCTTCTTGCAAGGCAAGGTGGGTCTTGCCAAAATGGCGACACATCCAATCATTAAGCACACAAAATCAAGTAATGGATGCATCTTCAAAAGAATAGCCACTTTCCTCATCTAAGTGGCGGAAATTATCTACAAGGGAAACAATTCAAGGGTACACAATCCTTCATAGATGCAATTTGTTCAAACTACTAAGCCTAGAAGGATACCAATAAATCACCTCCAAGTTGTGTCAAGCTAGGTACCTTTGTCCTCAATCGTTAAATGCTTTTGTCAAGAGTAGACTCCCTATGGTGTTAGAAACACGGGAGGATCGCGGAATTCCCCCTCTTGCCTAGACAAGAAGAAGGGTCGTCCCCTCTCTACCATGCACAAAAATGGATACGGTGGATAAAGGGATCGATAGTATTTGAGTTTCATTTTGGGAGTTTGCTTTTGTTTTTGTTTTTCCCCCAATTTCTTGTGGCATTTGACATTTGAGAACACTTTCTTTGCCATTTCTTTTTGATTTTTGGCATTTCAACACTTGACAACTTTCAACTTTTCTTTGCATTTCTTTTGAACATTTTCAAAGTCACCCCAATTAGTAACGAGGGTGCCTTGTATTTGAAGCTTAGGAGTTCTATTTTTGCTCCTCTTTTCATTTGATGCATTTTTGCAAACTTTCTTTCACTTTTCATTTCATTGAACTCAATTTTGAACAATTTTTGTGCCCATTCCCTTTGATGACAAAAATGTGTGGTAGAACATGGATGAATGATGGATGGATGCATGGTTTCAAGGGTCACCTTGGAATAAACGGTAGCCAAGGAGTTATCACACCACAAGGTACTCTTGACTAGGCCTTAAACCATGGGTCAAAGGATACTAGCATGACACATCCTAGGGTGTTTTACAAGTATTCTAACAAGCAAAGTCTTAAGAAGAAAAAGCATCTACTAGGGCCTATATACACTTGTCAAGCTTCCCAAATAGACGGTTTCGCAAAATTTTTCTAACATGCAACTACATGCCATGATGCAACTAGCATATATACATCCTAATGCAAATGATTCTACCAACTAATATGCCATATAAGCTAAATGCAAGTCCTAAGTTCACATTGTTTTTACCGCATCAATCAAAATAAAGCCACATAGTCATTAACATAAAGAGGAAAAAGGAGATTGGAAAGATCATACCATGCGGTCTTCAATATCCTCATGTCTCGGATGTGGCGTAGTCAATCAATGTGAAAAAGGATGAACAAACACAATATATACAACAATATATACAAGGCTACACTACAAAGGAAATGAACATGTTTTAGGATTTTTCAATTTTTCAATTTTTTATGGTTTTTGTGTTTATGAAATTAAAAGACATATTTTTGTGATTTTTCGAAATTTTTCAAATTTTATGTTTTTTTTTGGAATATAAATTCCCATCCCCTACTTTATTTTGGACATTGTCCTCAATGTACATGTAGGAGTAGGAATGAAAAAGAAAAACGTGTTTTTGAATTTTTGATTTTAAGCAATGGTATGAATGAATGCATGCTCTAACTAAATGCAATTCTATATGACATATATAACAAATGAATGCAATCTAAACTATATTATATGATGCATGATTTCTAGTAAACTATGGTCACCTATGATCAAACCTCCCCAAACCGATTTAAACACTATTTCTAGTGTAGAAATGAATAGGTTTGGCCATTAGTGCCTATGCATGAATTCTAGTCTATATGCAACTAACTACATGAATCATGTGAGATATATTACAATGCAAACTAATGTAAATGAACTTAGCTAATGCAAAATGCAATATGAAATATAATACACATGCAAGCTAAATGCTATAGTAAATGCAATGTAAATATAAAAGAGAGAGGGAGAGATGGGTATCATACAAGTGGAAGTGGTGAAGTAGGCCTCTTTCACTCGTCATCCTCATCTTGGTCGTAGCCATAACCATGAGAGCTTCCGGCTTGATCATATCCCGAAGCTTGGCCCCAATATCCTCCTTGGTCAAAATCTCCTCCTTGACCCGAGTACCCTCCACCTTGGCTAGAATGCCCTCCATCGCCGCGACTCCTAGTTTGGTCCCCATAATTTGGGAACAAGAGCTCTGGTTGTGCCCAAGAGGGCTTAGGACCATTGGGGTCAATATACCCTTGTTGAGCCATGTTATAGTATTGGGGGTAGAGGGCTAAGTAGTTGTCTTCCCTCCCTTTGTGCACCCCAAGGTCCACTCTATTCATGAGTGCCATCAAATCATTAATACCCGGGGTGTTGGGGATTGCCGGTTGGAAAGGGGTATGCGGAATAGGGTAAGGTGGGATAGGGACGTAGGAAGGTGGGCGCATTTGTATGCCCGGCCCTCCACGAGGTGGTTGACGGTGTGGCTCTTCCCTTTGAGGGGGATTTTCAAGAATTTGGATATCAAGGAGGTAGCTTGGTGGAGGAGAGTATGGACTCAATCTTGGGTCAATGCCCGGTATCTTCCATCCTTCAAGGATCATTGAAGTGCAACCCTTGGTGTACCATTCCACACTCCCATCTTGAGTGTAGTTGCACCATCGGTGACTATAGAAGATGGTGTGCTCATCAATCAAAGTCCTCCCTTCAAGAGGAATATAGGCCCCTCGGGCATTGAACCCGGGACAAAGGTGTTTAGCCAAAATTGTAATTAGACCTCCCATCACGAAGGTCTTAAGTTGAGATGTCCCTTGAGCAAAGTCATGGAACCTAGTGAGTATCTCAAGTGGCGTATTGAAGTTATAACGCCTCACCGCTCGAACATTCAAATAAGACTCAAGATAAGTTAAGTCGATGAGAGTACACCGATCTTGCTCGTACCTCCCATTGATGCACCCGGCTACAAAGCGTTCGGTGAATCGAATCACCGGATGTTGGATAGCAAATGTATAGCAACGCTTTATATTGGTAAAGTCCCTCCCGGAGATAGCTTTCCAAAGAAAATCCACATTAAAATTATCGGGCTTTTCGGTATAGGCGGTGGGTACTTGAAGACCAAAAACATAGGCAAATTCCTCAAGAGAAAGAACATGGTCTCGGTTGCATAACCTAAACTCCATGCCTAAATTGTTGCGGGCATCCGCTATAATGCGAAGGCTACTCAAGAACTCAAGGGTGAGACTAAGGTAAGTCTCTTCATGAGCATGGAAAAGGTCCCCAATGCCAAGGCCATTGAAGAACATCTCGGTAGGGTACCTTATCTTAAGGATTTCCAACACCCTAGTGTCAACAAATTGAGTAGGTTCGTATTTCTTACCTAGAAGCTCGACGAATTTTTCGCGGTGGTCGTCGGATAGGAAGATCACTTCTTGGAAGTTGTTGAGTTGTTCAACACCTCCCCTCATTATCACATCTCGTGGTGTTGAAGAGGATGATCCCTTGCGCCTCTTCCCGATCGATTCAATCAATTTCTTGGCCTTTCCCTTGGAACTCATGTTGGTGATGGGGGTGATGTGGGTGTTTTTGAGGATATGAAGGTGATTTTGAGGATTGATGAGAGTGTTTTAGGGTTTGATAAGATGAGGAAATGAGGGAGAAGGGGAGTGTTTATATAGAAGAAGAAGGGAATCCGAACGGATAGGGTTGGACCTAACCCGTTTTTCTTGTGTGAACAGTGCAATCCGAGCGGATTCAAGTCGAGACGGGCGGATTCTCGATGGGGAAGACGGGCGTCTTATGTAGAATCCGCACGGATTCTAGAACAGAGAAATTTGTTGGTTGAGAAGCAGGGACAAGACGGGCGGATTTCGTACGGGACGGACGGATTGATCAGGACGGGCGGATTCTTGATAATCCGCACGGATTATAGCGCAGATTAAAATCTTGCTTCTGGACGTCATTTGGGACGGGCGTCCCGTGAAGAGGACGGACGGATTGTAAGGGACGGGCGGATTTCTTTGAATCCGCTCGGATTCTTCCTCAGTTTCAGCTTTTTCTTTTCCGTGGGCCCTGGACGGGCGGATTTGCTTGGATCCGAGCGTCTCTGCTTTTCTTTCCTTCTTCTTTCTTATTTCGTGAAATGATAAACCCCTTTTCACCGATTTCCTCTTTTTTTCTTATCCTTTTCTGAAATTTGCTTAGGAAACATGTAAGATGACTCTCTCTCTCTTCTCTCTTATGCAAGAAATTAAATGCAAAAATAAAATGTACAATATTATACAAAATAAAAGGGTTCAAGAAATATCTTACAAATGGTGGTTTGAGGTAGGACTCCACCAAACTAGTTCAATTTGTAACAATTCTTATCCATAGAGCTCAAGGCTCTCAACAAAAGGTCAAAAGCTTGCGAACAAGCTCCAAACAAGCATAAGTATGGGTTGCTCCATTTGAAAATGAAATTTGGCCAAGGAGGCTTGTAAAATGCTCTTTTTCTTGTCTCCTCCTTAGCGTTAGAGCTTTCCCAATGTTTCAAGTAAACACATTCATGAGTCTTGTTAAGATTGATCGTGAAGTGTGGTTCATTTTCATCCGTGGACTTCCACTTACCAACTTCTCCTTCAATTTTGGTGATGATGATAGCATTTTGATTCTTCAATCCTTCCAAGGTGGAAGGAGAGTTTTCATGACTTTGATGATCGGATACCATGGGAGTTGAGATTATGGGTGCCAAATCTTCACAAGTAGCCTCACGAGCAATTTTCTCTTTGAGCTTTTTCACCAAATAACTCTTGTAAGACACTTTGGCTTTTTTAAGAAGATCTAACATATCCTCTTCAATGATCATTGGCTCCATGATAGGTGCCAAGTGGTCTTCATGAAGGATAAAGGAAGGACGTTCTTCTTCATGATAAGGTATCTCAAATGTCTCAAGGATAGGCTCCTCAAGCAAGGTGATATTGTGAATCTCTCCTCTAGGTTCATCATCATTGTTGCTATCTTCATGTAAATCATGAATGGGGGCTTCATTTAGCTCTTTTTCCAACACCTCAATGTTCACATCAAAGGACACACCCTCATACTCACAAAGGCTAAGAACATTTGGTTTGCTCAACCTCATGTCTTCCTCATCAAACACGACACTCTCATAGTCACAAGAGCTCAAGGAACTTGGCTCCTCCCACTTTTCGTCTTCCATGTCAAATGTCACTACTTCAAACTCGCATTTATGCTCAATATCCAAAGAGCGGTGGTGAGGGGTTGCTTGGAATTCTTTTAATTGGGCAATTTGAATCCCCAATTCCTTTCTTTGGATAGCGATGTTTTTAAGAACATCTTCTTCTTTTCGGATCTCTTCTAGCATTTGTTTGAAGAAGTTTTGTTGGTCTCCCATCATTTGGAGGATCATGTTTTGAATGGGTTCATTTCTTTGTTGTGGGTGGGTGTGAAAATGGTTGTATTGTGGTATTTGAGGTTCATTGTGAAACGGGTATTGAGTGGGTGGTTGTTGTTGATATTGGGTGTGGTAATTTTGGTGAGAAAAATTGGGGTAGTGGTTAGGATTTTCGTTGTACAAATAGTAAGGTAGGTTTGTGTTGACTTGCTCCTCAAACTCCCCATACCCATAGTCATACTCAAAAGATCCACCACATACTCCATATGTCAAGTCTTGAGTCATCATTACTTAAGACAAAGAGATAACTACAAACAATGGAAACTACACAAAAATGGTAAGAACAATCCTTGAGGAACAAGTTCCTCAAGGTGAAAGCACAATTAAAATAGACAAACAAGTAAGAACTTAATCACATAGCACCGTCCCCGGCAACGGCGCCATTTTGATTCGAGTGTCGTCGTGGCTCTCAATCAAACACATTTATAATACTCAACAAACAACTAGTTAGCGGTAAGTCGAGGTCGATCCATGGGACGGTGTGCTTTGGGTTCTAAGTCTATCTATCTCAATTTATGCTAGTGTCACGATTTGGTTGGGTTTGTAGTTGTGTTCTAGACTAATGCAAGCAATATAGTAAAACAAGCAATAAAAGAAAAGATGTAAACAATTGATTAAAAGTGCTAGGATATCATGGGGTCATAGGGGATTCATGGTGTTGATCATACAAACATGTTTACAAGGTTGCAAGCAATTAATGTCGTGGAGGAACCGAGTTGGGTTATATCTTACGGTTCTTAGGAAGAGTTGGGTCCCGGAGCCGAATCGATTAGATTGTACAACACCTACAAGTCGACTTACTTTCCTCCTAATCAACTTCTATGCATGGTCTAACAAGACTCGAGTTGGTTTATATCTTACAAGTCAAGTTGAATAGATAAGAGATGGTTGTAAATACAAGGATTCATAGGCTTAGCATTTCATCAAACATAACATGTGCATAAAGTTGACATCACAACAAGCAAGCAATTTAATCATGTGAACATATTAGATTAAGCATGAATCAATCCCATGTTGGTTTTCCCTAATTACCCATTAATCCTAGCTAAAGAAACTACTCACTCATTATCATGGGAAACATGTCATTAATGGTGTCAATCATCACAACAAGTATAAACATGATAATGGAATGAAGAAATGAACAATAAAGAGTAAAGAGTAAAGGAATTATACCAACTTAAGATGATCCAAATAATAAAGCAATGAATAATAGAAGAACTTGATGATTGATGGAAGGTTGTCAATCCTCCAATAATAACCCAATAATCTTCAATTACCCAATAATAAACTTGAATAATAAACTTGAACAATAATTAAGAGAGTTTAATGTGAGATTTGTGGAAAGATTAAAGAGTAATCTATTCTAATCTACTCCTAATCTAATCTAAAGAAGGATTTGTTTCTAGCTAAGAGAGGATGTCTTTCCCTAATAAAACTTGATAATTTGATTATTACAAATGGGGTATTTATAGTGGAAATTAGGTGGATGCATTAGGGTTAACTAAGGGCTAAACTAGTAATTACACTTTTGAGATTTGAGCAGGGAGACTCCGGTATTTTTCGGAGGAAGGGAGTCTTTCTTTGAAGCTTGGAGAAGACGAAATCATGCTGTGAAGGAATCCGTGCGTATTGGGGTCGGGACGGACGGAATCTGGCAAAGGAATCCGAGCGGATTCAAGAGAATCCGGACGGATTCTAGTGGGGCAATCCGAGCGGATTAATGAGCAGGACGCTCGGATTGTTTTGTGGAGACGGGCGGATTTGAGACAATCCGCTCGGATTGTTCTTCAGCAGTGGTTCTTCTTCTTTTCTTCCCTTTTTGCTCATTTCCATTTTATTCTTGCGAGATTGGTCTTTAGCCTTTGCTTCCTCTTCATACTAGTCCATCTAGTGTCATCAATAAGCTTCCAAATATGCACGAAAGACGGGAATTTCCGCCTTATTATCTCCTTTTCTACAAAACATATGAAATGCGATAGAAAAGCGAATAGGAAGGTTTTGACGGATAAAATGGCCATGAAATGCTATAATAGTATGCAAAATAGGCTCAATTAGGGGACTAAATGTGCGCTAATTATGGTCACATCAAATATCCCCAAACCGAACCTTTACTCGTCCCGAGTAAAGAGGTGACTAAAACTAGACCTTTATTTAAACTATCCTAATAACATAGCCGATATGAGACAATTAGCGGGTCTCACTCCGCCCCTTCAACTCACAACAAGACAACCATGAGGTAGGATGCCTTCTTGCAAGGCAAGGTGGGTCTTGCCAAAATGGCGACACATCCAATCATTAAGCACACAAAATCAAGTAATGGATGCATCTTCAAAAGAATAGCCACTTTCCTCATCTAAGTGGCGGAAATTATCTACAAGGGAAACAATTCAAGGGTACACAATCCTTCATAGATGCAATTTGTTCAAACTACTAAGCCTAGAAGGATACCAATAAATCACCTCCAAGTTGTGTCAAGCTAGGGTACCTTTGTCCTCAATCGTTAAAATGCTTTTGTCAAGAGTAGACTCCCTAAGGTGTTAGAAACACTGGAGGATCGCGGAATTCCCCCTCTTGCCTAGACAAGAAGAAGGGTCGTCCCCTCTCTACCATGCACAAAAATGGATACGGTGGATAAAGGGATCGATAGTATTTGAGTTTCATTTTGGGAGTTTGCTTTTTTTTTTGTTTTTCCCCCCAATTTCTTGTGGCATTTGACATTTGAGAACACTTTCTTTGCCATTTCTTTTTGATTTTTGGCATTTCAACACTTGACAACTTTCAACTTTTCTTTGCATTTCTTTTGAACATTTTCAAAGTCACCCCAATTAGTAACGAGGGTGCCTTGTATTTGAAGCTTAGGAGTTCTATTTTTGCTCCTCTTTTCATTTGATGCATTTTTGCAAACTTTCTTTCACTTTTCATTTCATTGAACTCAATTTTGAACAATTTTTGTGCCCATTCCCTTTGATGACAAAAATGTGTGGTAGAACATGGATGAATGATGGATGGATGCATGGTTTCAAGGGTCACCTTGGAATAAACGGTAGCCAAGGAGTTATCACACCACAAGGTACTCTTGACTAGGCCTTAAACCATGGGTCAAAGGATACTAGCATGACACATCCTAGGGTGTTTTACAAGTATTCTAACAAGCAAAGTCTTAAGAAGAAAAAGCATCTACTAGGGCCTATATACACTTGTCAAGCTTCCCAAATAGACGGTTTCGCAAAATTTTTCTAACATGCAACTACATGCCATGATGCAACTAGCATATATACATCCTAATGCAAATGATTCTACCAACTAATATGCCATATAACCTTCTTTGTCATTTTGGGTAAGAAACTCTAAAGTGCGCATGTTGACTTGGATTTCAGCATTATCCGCATATTGTTTAGCAAACTCGATTGCGGCATCATCCCAGGTAGCGATTTTCTTGTGCTCTAGCGAATAGAGCCATTGCTTTGGGATGGTGTCAAGAGATGAAGGAAAGATCCTTAAGAACATCTCGGGTTTAATGCCTTTGATAGACATGTAATCCTTGAAGGCACGGATATGGTTCAAAGGGTTTTCATGCCCCTTGAATTTAGGGATATCCGTCATGTTGAAGTTGCTTGGCAACTTGGAACTCACAGCCTCATACTTCCGATTGTTCTCTCTGTAAATGTCATCCCCTTTGAGATACATCAATTGTTCCTCCAAGTATTGGAGTCGTTTCTCAGCTGCAGTCATACCTATGGGAGGGTTCTCGTCCCCGAAGTTGTTCACAAATTCGTCAGACACTTCACTTTCTCGAGGAGGCATCCTTGTTTCCACGACATATATCCGACCCTCAATGGTGTCAAGGCGATCATACACTTGATCTTGAGTAACTTGGAGACGAGCTAGCGCGGCTAGGATTTGATCATTACCATTCTGGAGTTGGTTGAAGTTCACGTCGCTTGTTTCAGGCATCTTGGAAACTGAATAAGAGATCGACGACGAATTAAAACACGATCGACCATTCTAGCACACTTACTCGAACAAAAATGTTTTGACTCGTGAAGTGGGAGTGTGCCACTTGTGTCAAGTGAGTTTTGAGGAAATGACAAAGTTTGAAAAATGTCGGTCCTAGTCAACTTTAGTGTGGTTGTAGGAGTGGACTCGAAGTGAGGTTTTGAAATGGGTTTTGAGGCCCGAATTTTGACTCGACAATTGGACAGAGTTTCGACTGATTTTGCGCTAATATTAGGCCCAAGTTTCGAAAATTTTACATTTTGAAGAAGGATTTTGATTTTACAAAAAAATCGTTATGGTTTGTTTTAGAAATGGTGATCACGTATGGTACAAACATTATACAAGCATTATAACGGGATGCTGAGTGCATTTAAAAGGGTTTTGGTTTAAAGAGTGGGTTGCCATACCGAACAATCAAACCCAAAGTCTGTGGAGAGGCTCGTACCAAACAGGAGTTAGGCCGATTCCTAGTCCATTTCCTCAAGTAGTGAAAGTCCTTGATACAAACAAGAGTAAGTACCATGGTATGGATGACGTCAATCGCTATCCATCCTTAGGCCCAAATAAGAATTAAGACTGAAGAGTCTATTGATCCAAAATACTCAGGGGGGGGGGGTGAATTGAGGATTTAAAACTTTTTAAAGCTTTTTCGATTGTGCGTATGTAATTGATTATTTAAAGTTTATTGATTAAACTTTAACTAATCAACTAACGATTGTAAGCAAAGTAAACGAAAGAACGAAACAAGAAGAGACACACGGATTTTTGAAGTGGTTCAGTTTCACAAGTCGAAACCTACGTCCACTATTCTCGATTAATAAATTTAGTTCCTTTCTATGGATTACAAATTTACTAACCCAACTCGTACAACTAACTCTAGCTGTAACTCAATGAGTACCGTTAAATACTCGAGTGACTAACTTACGCTAATAAGAAAGCACTAATGATTCTAACAAAGGTTCACGTTAATGAACAAGTTAAGAAATCAACTAAGCACTATTATCTTATAACGATAAATGAAGAACAAGTATGCGAGTTTTGTAACACACGACCTTTCAAAATTTGCAAATCGGTTTTCGTTAAAAAACACACGGTTTGCTCTTTAAAATATGAAAACAATTTTTATGCTTAAGGTCTCTATTTTAGATGTTGTAAATAACAAAGTATTTATAGGCAAGGAAGATGTAGGCTACACGGTTTCTACAAAAACCCTAATAGCCGAAATAATAAGATATAATTACAAACTATATCTTCTTATTATCTCTTTCCTAAAAGCCATAAAAGATAATAAAGAATATTCTAAAAGATAGAATATAATCTTTCCAAATATTATTTTTACTATAAACTCTAAGATTATGATAAGATTTCCTAAAACAAGAATATCTTTTACCATAAACAAATATATTAAGTAAGATATAAGATATGTAAAGATATTATTATAGAATAAAATCTTTACCTAATATCTCATAGGCAACACGGCACAACACGGCTCATAGGCTCGTGAACCATGCAAACCCTAATCTTAGTATATAATTAGAATTTAGGTTTTAGGAGAGGCCAGATGGAAACCCTAATTGATAGTAAAGTCCAACTCATAAGTTGATCCAATAACCATCAAATAACGTTAACAATATAACCGGACTCCTCACTAAACCGGGCTTTATAAAATAAATACTTTCATTAAAACATATAAAATAAACTTTAAGAAATTGCAAAACAATTTTCGAACCATTTAAAAGTCGTGTATAAAAACTCAGCATTTCAATGTTATAGTAGAAGAGCTATAACATTGAGCTCTTTTACTAGTAATGTTATAGCTACGAAGCTATAACTTTACTAATGAAGAAACTCATTCTTTGATTACCATTACGAGATAATCACCTATACTATTCTAATCTTCAAGGAGATCTTCGAGTATAGGCTACATCATCATCCAAGCTTGATTAATCTTCTAGACGAACTTCGTCTTCACATAATACTTGAATGAATCTTTGAATTGTTTGATCTTGAACAAGGGCTTGAACTTCTCATGTAATCATCACAATCCTCTTTGTTGCTCGTAATAGGTTAATGCTAAAACACTTAACAAACGATTACATGCAACAAGTATATAATATGTAAAGCACCTTGACATCATCAAAACATAAACATATGATCTATATGGTCCAACAAAGACCGTTTAGACGGGTCGATTGGTCGAATTGGTTGGGTTGGGCCTAGGAAGGCCGAATGAAACGATCTAGGAAGACCGAGTTATGAAAACCGACAATTGTCTCGTACAAACTATTCCCTAACCTTGTTCAAGTTTCACCCTTTTGGCTACACGTAAGTGTATTACTCCCCAGTGGAGTCGCCAAACTGTGGATGCGGGCTCACGGGGGCGCTTGGGAAACAAGCGTTTGCATTTGTGGAGTCGCCACCAATTTATTGTGGAAAATTGGAAACCGTTCGAATACCTCGTGTCATGTCAAGACACAAAGTAGTGACATGAACACCAAGATCTCGTTACCCTTAGCATTCTATGTCTAGAATGACTCTCGTGGATGCCAATGAACACGGATGTTCACAGAGATCTGGAGTAAGGGGTGAGGGTACGTATTAGGAAGCTCTTTTGATCGAACACCTAATCCCGCCCGCCTCGATAGCGGCCTCTACTAATGATTAGGGAAATTATCTATACTTGATATATTGTCGGTTATATGCATGCAATGCAACATTCATTATATTAATCCTAGCATGTGAGAATTAGACTAAGTCGGTGAACACGTAATTTAATCATACAATTAATGTCGAAGCAGAGATTTAAATCGATTACATGTGAAAACATACAAATAATGCGACAAAAGAAATACAATAAAAAATACAATAAAGAAAAATTATAATAATTACATCGGATTAAATGATTTATGTCGAAAATATTTTTAAAACGGATAATTTGAGAAAGAATAAATAAACAAATAAACGAACAGGAATTAGGGTGATAATACGAGTAATAGTTAATTAATTACGTAATTAATGAACCAGGTCAAAGCAGAAACGGGAGTTCAGGGACAGGAAACAACCGGGAATAGGCGTAGCAGAACTGCATCCCTTGGAAGAGGCGCAACAGTTGCTGCGTCTGTTCCTGGGTTGAGTTCTGGCTGTGAAGTCGGAACCGCAACTCGTTAATGTTCGTTGGTTAATTTAATGATTGATTATGAACAATTGACTCGGATGGAAGTGATTAACTGATTATTTACATGTGATTAAGGGTCATAAAAACAGTAAACATGGATGAAACCGATTAGGACTAATTATTTACAAGATGAGATTATTAATTACAAATTAACAAGCTAATCAGGCTAAATTAAGTTATTAAAGACGAATTAATGATGGAGACGATAAACAAAAGGTGAAAAATATATCAACGACGAATCCCAGAGACCCAATATGGATGAATCGAACCTCTAAAACCCGAATTTGATTTGATGACGAAAACTCGCAAATATGAGTTACTTGGGATTTAAGTCGGGATTTAACGACAAATTAAATACTAATGATGATTGATGATATGTCAGATTATTATGTTTAAATTATTACGTTAAAGAATCAAAGAACAAACGAAATAAAAGAGACGAATTGACAAAAGACGAAGGAAGAAGAAAGGAAGCAGGAACTGCGGCAGCCTCACGAAGAGGCGCAACAGTTGCCGCGTCCTTTCTCGACGGTCATCTTCTGGTAATTCGTAAAAAAGAATTTAAAGCATGGTTTTACAAATCGGTTTTAAGAATACTTTCGACATAAATCTTACAATATGATTACGAAAATAAAGAACAATAAACAAAAGAAGGATTATACACCCTCAGACTTACATGTTTGACGAAACGAGATGAACTAAGTTAACGTTTTGTGATGCTCGACTCGAATGTAGACGAAAGTGCCCTCGTAAGAGGAAATTAAACAGATTGATTAAAGTTGATTGATGTGGAGTTTGTCAAATTAGTCGGTCATGCAAAACGAGGCTGGTACTCAGAAAGATCCGAGCTTACGTGGTTGAAAGTTCAAGCACGTAGGCGCCAAAAAGTAAGAACGTGGTCTAGAATGCAAAAGGAGAAGAGAAGGGCGGACACTCGCGTGAGAAATATGTGAGACCGAAGGTCTCTATTTATACTAATCACGTGGAGGAAATTAGGGTTTTCGGAGAAACTTTGGAAGTGAATCTCGAAAAGATATGAAAAGATACGAAAAATACGAAGAAAAGGACTTGGGAAGAGGTGCAGCAGGCACTGCGTCTCTTGGAAGAGACGCAACACCTGCTGCGTCCTTTCCCAAGTGGTTTCCTCCTGCGGAGATTTCCGTGTTTTAGTTATGGAATAACGGATTACTCTTGTTTTCCTTAATATTTTGTGTGAATATTTCGGGAAATTATTTGCCAAAGATTAAAATATTGTAAAATATGGAATATAAATATCTGGAACATTCCATAACATTCTGACTCGGTTTTAGAAAATGAAGACGGTTTTTTGACCCGTACTCCAAATGTACTCTAATTACTGCCAAAACGACCGTATCGGCACGTAGATGACAATTAAGACGTAGACACAAGTGTTTGAGCGATCACTTGAAGATAAACTTACGAACTATCATAAATCGTTCTGCGTACCAAACATGCGGCCCAATCATCACCGAGTGGCTTGCGGGAGGTGCAGAAATGAGGTATCTACAAAAGTTTCTGAAGATAATGTTGTAATTTAGTTTCCATTAACTGAGTTAAAGTTTCAGAAATGAGTGTTGAATTTTGGAATGGAACATTTAAAGTTTCAATGACATTTACGTTTGTGAGTATGAATTTTCCTGGACAGGGTTAAAGTTTCTACTACTAATAGGTAGAAATTAGTAGTAGACGTTTGAATTTCCGCGTTTGAATTTAATTTCTGTTGTGACGTTGGTTTGTTAATTCATTGCAGCTTAATATTGGAGCAACAAGGACTTACAGAATGTGTAAGGAGGTTGTTAACGGGTTCCACAATATAGGGGCTAGTTTGAACGACTTCAAAAATTGCCAAAGAGACCTTAAGTGTTTTATTCATGAAAGGGACGAACAACTTTTCATTGATCACTTTAAGAATATGGCAGAGACTCGGCCAGGTTTCTACTTCGACTATGATGTTGACGTAGATGGTAGCCTACGCCGCGCACTTTGGGCGGATGGCATTGCTAGGAGGAACTACTCCGTCTTTGGAGATGCCGTTTCTTACGACCCTACTTACTCCACTAACAAGTACAAGATGGTTTTCACTCCCTTCACAGGGATTGACAACCATAAACGATCAATAACTTTCTGTTGTGCCCTTATAGCGAAAGAAAATACGGAATCGTTTAATTGGGTATTCGAGAGGTTTTTGTTTGCTATGGAGGGAAAGGAACCAGAGTACATAATAATAGATCAAGATCCTGGAATAATTGCGTTAGTACCCGAAAAATTCAAGATAGCACGACACCGGTTCTGCATGTAGCACATTATGAATAAGATTCCCTGTAAGTATGGTAGCAAAAGGAAAGATTACCAGGTTTTTCTAAAAAAGTTAAATGCTATTGTATGGGACGAGGAACTTGAAGCAGAGGAGTTCGACAATAAATGGCCAACAATAATGGAGGAACACGTACCCGCTGACATTGAATGGTTTACGGACTGCTATGATATAAGGAGGCAGTGGGTGATGGCGCACTGTAAGGACTGGATAATGGGGGGGTATTATGAGGACGACACATCGGTTGGAGAGTGAAAACCATTTTTTCAAGAGGTTTGAGGCCAGAAATGGTACTCTTGTTGAGTTTTGGATGCGCTTTGAAAGTGATTTGGACCAACAAAGACACAACCAGAAGAGGATTGATAACGAAAACCGTCAATCAAACCCTAAGTTGTACAGTAAGTTTGCAATAGAGAGTGATGGGGCGAACATTTACACACATGATATCTTCGAGGAGTTTCAAGAGGAGGTAAAGAACGCAATTGGTGGATTTAGTTGCAAGGGTTTCTTGGAGTTGAACAACTTAGAGGTTACTACCTTGAAGGATTCATTGGGAGGCCGTAATTTTGATGTTCAGTTGTTGAACCATATAGATATATGATTAAGTTTTGATAATGACAAGTATGTGCCTTTGTTTTATGTAAACTATTGCTCGTAATCGTTTGTTTAGTCTTTGTTAGATTAACTTAGGTTTACAAGTTAACAAGTAATGTTATAGCATTCTTAGCTATAACATTAAAGATTTGTGAGGCATCATTCAAGTAATGTTATAGCAGCTTGAGCTATAACATTGAAGATTCTTAAAGCATCATAAGCAACTGTAACAAGTTTCAAGTATGATGATCATTCAAGTAAAAGGCTAGATCAAGTCTTTAACAAAGCTCAAGATGAAGAGCTTTTGGTCAAGATAAAGAGAAGATCCTTTACTGAAGATCTCCAGGAAGAATAGTTAGTATAGGTCTTCATCTAATGACGGTATCTTAAGTTAAGAATATTGAGAAGGTAAAGTTATAGCTATTTCACCTATAACTTTACTTACCAAACTTAAAGTTATAGCTGTTTCTACTATAACTTTAGGTAGCATTTTAATAGCACGATTTTAATAGTTTTAAAATCATTTTTCAAAGGATAAAATTCTTTAAACATATTTCGAAATCATTTGTGTATATAGTAGAGTTGAATTATGAGTTGTTATAATAGGTAACTTGCATATCTCTATTGGTTAGTAAAACGACTTATGGGTCGTCATGCTACCAAGGGTTTGCTAGTCTATTTAACCTAACCCTAATTCAAGAAGATAGATTTTATCCAAGATGAGCACGGGCCTAGGGTTTCGGCCGTGAGCTGAATACCGTTGGGGCGCGTGAAGTTGTTGTGCATAAGTAACCTATCTAATCAAATCTAGCTTATATTTATATAAGATATTTTCCTATCTTTGTAATATATGATTTGATTTGTTTACTTATCCAAACATCTTAAAGATATAGTTTTAGAAAACAAATAAGATTTATTTTTATCTTATTTACCTAAACTATAATATCTTGGATTAAATTAGGAAAGAGATAAGATTTATCTCTTGTAATCCTTGCCGCCTATCTCACGGCACCTAGGGTTTCGTGCAAACCCTAGTTCTCTCTTCTACTATAAATACACTTGATCATTCCTTATTTCAAGTAAGCTTTTCGAAATACAACAATCCTTGCAAAACATATTTGAGTTTAATTCTTAATTGTCTTATTGTTTTATTTTTGAAAATATTGCGAAAAGTCGTGCTCTTTATATTGCTTATCTTTCTTAAGATTACGTCATAAGATAATAGTACTTCATATTGTTTCTTACTCGTTCAATTGTGTGAACACTTAGAAGAACAATCAAGTGCTTTCTTAGTAACTTAAGATAGTCAAATCGAATATCTAGTGATATTCAAATCGAGTTATAGTTAGAGTTAACTATACGAGTCAGGTTGATAATTTTGTAATCCGGAGTAAGGTACTAAGGTTATTAATCGAGAATAGTGGACGTAGGCTTCGACGTGTGAAGCTGAACCACTTCAAATATCGTGTGTCCTTGCATCTTTCGTTTCGGTCATTTCATTACGTTAATAATCAATTAGTTAATTAGTTAAAGTTTAATCAATAAACTTTAAGTAATTAATTACCTTGATATAAAATAAAAAGTAGGCATAATTTTTAAATACTCAATTCATCCCCCCCCCCTCTCGAGTATTTCGGGTGTGATAGACTCTTCAATTGGAATCAGAGCCTCGTGCTCTTGATTGCCTAACCGCAAAGAGGCTAGATCCGTCTATCTTTTTATCTTTTTATTTTATTTCCGCTGCCTTACACGTGTGAAATGGATTCCAAGTATCTTAAGTGTCTCGTCTTCGATGGGAAGAATTATGGACTTTGGAAAAACATGATGACACACTACATAAAAGGACATGATTGGGAGTGCTGGACGATTATAAAGAACGGACCAAATAAAATTTTGGTCGCATCTTCGGAAGGCACTACCTATGAGAAAAAGGAAGAAGACTATGTTGAGGCTGATTACAAGAAGGCTGAAAAAAACTCGAAAGCGATAAGCCTGTTACAAAACGGCATGACATCGACTGAATTCGATCGTTTTTCTTCTTGCACTTTGGCCAAGGAATATGGGATGGTCTTGAATTGGCCTATGAAGAAACGTCGGCTGTAAGGAAATATCGCATTGACCTGCTGATTCAAAAATACGAACTTTTCAGAATGGAGAATAATGAATCACTTGATAGCATGTCAGCACGATTTTCTACAATAGTCAATGAGCTCAAAAATCTTGGTAAAAATTTCAACTCCGAGGATATTGCTAGAAAAGTACTTAGGAGTCTAACCAAGAAATTGCGTCCCAAGGTCACGGTTATGGAAGAAGTCAGAGATCTCACTTCTCTCCCTTATACAGAACTTATTGGTGCTCTCATGGCTCATGAACTCGTTGAAGCAAATCAAACCGAGAAAGGCCACAATTCACCCGGTTTTGGATCTCGTCACAATTTGAGGTCTAACACCAAAACCGTCTAAGAAGTCATGGCTCCAACCATCCTAATTCTTATCTTGGGTGAGTTTGGGACGTTTTTGTGTAGGATCTTTTATCTCCTAGGGTTGCCATTCAGATTTTAATTGAAGAAACATTGCAATGGTACA
The DNA here is from genome assembly GCF_048544455.1 of Silene latifolia. Lineage (NCBI taxonomy): Eukaryota > Viridiplantae > Streptophyta > Magnoliopsida > Caryophyllales > Caryophyllaceae > Silene > Silene latifolia. The sequence goes on along the minus strand of NC_133527.1, from coordinate 53,690,795 downwards.
AGGGGACCTGGTTTTGAACAATGAGCTAAATGTCGCTATCAATCTTTCTTCTTTTGTTCCAACAAAGCTTAAGGGACTTTTTGGCTGCAGCATGGAGTCTTACACGGTTTTCCTCAAGCCCCAATCAGTCTATATAATCATAAATAAGAAGTTGAGCTACAAACAAGGAAGATTGGACTATTAGTTTACTTTCTTTGCTTTATGTCCTTTTCATTTCAGCATTGTCATAGCCTTGGGTGCCGTTTTTCTTGGTTTTTAGCTGCTCATTTTGTGGCCCTTAGATGCAACTAGTAATCAAGGGTCAAGATTGTAAGCCTTGGTCTATATAAACCAAGCTAGGCACTTAAGAAACCTCAGATTTTTATGAACATTAATACAAGTGAAAACCTAGTTTTTCCTCTTAAATTCTTTGCTTTGTGCTAGAAGACCCTCCTATGCTTAGTGCTAGGGGTTGAGTGAGTCCTTTGCTAGGTGCTTGAACAAGCTCTTAGTCTTAAACCTTGGCTTTGTGCTTGGTTTATTTCATATCCAATTCACTCGATCTTTAGCATTTGAGCTACGGTTTCAAGCTTTGTTTTCTGTCCATTTTCGAGTCCTAAGAGTTTTATTCCAAATTGGTTATCAGAGCTTTGGTTAACAACAAAATCCTTTCTTTGTGAGTTCATTATACCCTAACCACATTAAAAACACAAAAAACAACCATGAGTGAAGAAAGGATTGCTGGAATTGAAACACAAGTTACTCAACTTTCTGAAAATTGTGATTTGTTACTAGAATCTCTCAATGTTATCATGGCTAATATTCCAACACCACCACCAAGAGGAGGACAACCACCTAGAGGCAGGGGTAGAGGCCGTGGCCTCATGGGAAGAGGACGAGCTCATGGTGGCCGTGAGGAAGAGGAGCTTTCTGATTCGGAGGAATCCATGACCGAGGCCTTTCATGGAGAGCCCAACAAAGACTTAAAGGTAGAGATTCCTAATTTTCATGGTAGTTTAAACCCCGAGGATTTGTTAGATTGGTTTAGGACCATTGAAAGAGTCTTTGAGTTTAAAGGTTATTCCGATAGCAAAGCTTTTAAAGTTGCAATCTTGAAACTCAAAGGCTATGCCTCCCTTTGGTATGAGAACTTAAAAAATCAGAGAAGAAGGGATGGTAAGGAACCTATTAAGTCTTGGTTAAAACTGAAAAAGAAGCTTAATGAGAAGTTTATACCTAAAGAGTACACTCAAGACATTTTCATTAAGCTCACACAACTTAAACAAGACCAACAACCACTTGAGTCATATCTTAGAGACTTTGAACAACTTACTTTGCAATGTGAACTCAATGAGAAGCCCGAACAGAAAATTGCTAGATTTGTTGAAGGGTTAGATACTAAGATTGCTCATAGGGTTAGAATGCAACAAGTATGGTCCTTTGATGAAGCCGTTAATTTGGCTTTGAGGGTTGAGAAATTGGGTAAAGGGAAGGCTACAACCACCAAACCAGCCGCCAAAACAGCCACCTTTAAGCCCTCAACCGGTTTCAAAATTAATGAACCACCCTCTCAAAACAAAACCCCCATACTTGACAAAGGAAAAACAGTCGAAACCTCACAAAAAAAGACCATGCCTCTCAAAAAATGTTACCAATGCCAAGGTTATGGTCACTTTGCCAAAGAATGCCCAACCAAGAGAGCCCTTAGTAGCTTTGAAGTGGTTCATTGGGGTGATGATGAGATCCTTGTATGTGATGAGGATGAGGGAGGGACGGACCATGAGGAGGCTGATGTGGTTATGCCGGATGCGGGTCTTAGCTTGGTTACTTGGAGAGTGATGCATACCCAACCCCAACCCTTGGAAATGGACCAAAGACAACAAATCTTTAGGTTTAGGTGCACCATTAAGGGAAGAGTTTGCAATCTTATCATTGATGGAGGGAGTTGTACCAATGTAGCCTCTAGTACTCTCATTGAAAAGCTATCTTTACCCACACAAGACCATCCTAGTCCTTATAAATTAAGGTGGCTTAACAAGGGGGAAGAAGTTAGAGTGGATAAGCAATGCCTTGTGACCTTCTCCATTGGCAAGAACTATTCGGATGAGGCCCTTTGTGATGTTCTACCTATGGATGCTTGTCATCTTCTTCTTGGGAGACCTTGGGAGTTTGATAGGGATTCGGTACACCATGGGAGAGACAACACTTACACCTTCAAGTTTGGCTCAAGAAAAGTCATTCTAACACCACTTCCACCCGTCCTTAAGCATACTACACCACCATCCATGCTTGAGCCTTCAAAAGAGGTATTATTGATCAATGAGGCCGAGATGCTCCAAGAGTTAAAGGGTGATGAAGATGTCTATGCTCTTATTGCAAAAGATGTGGTTTTTGGGCAGAATGTTTCACTTCCTAAGGAGGTCCAAGAGCTCCTCCAATCCTATGAAGATGTGTTACCAAATGAGCTTCCAAGTGGCTTGCCTCCTCTTAGGGGCATTGAGCATCAAATTGATTTCATTCCGGGAGCTACATTACCAAACAAGGCTGCCTATAGAAGTGATCCTAAAGCTACTCAAGAATTACAACAACAAATTGGAGAACTTGTGAGCAAAGGGTTTGTGAGAGAGTCCCTTAGTCCGTGTGTCTTTGTCCGGGCCTCTTAGTGCCAAAGAAAATTTGGGTCTTGGAGGATCTGTACGGATAGTAGAGCTATCAACAACATTACCATCAAGTATAGGTTCCCAATACCTAGGCTTGATGACATCTTGGATGAGCTTAGTGGAGCTCAATTGTTTTCAAAGATTGATTTAAGGCAAGGCTATCACCAAGTAAGAATCAAAGAAGGAGATGAATGGAAAACGGCATTCAAAACTAAGCATGGGTTATATGAGTGGCTTGTGATGCCCTTTGGTCTTTCTAATGCACCAAGTACCTTCATGAGGCTCATGACCGAGGTACTTAGACCTTACTTGGGCAGATTTGTGGTTGTTTAATTTGATGATATCTTGGTTTATAGTCCTTCCAAAGAAGAGCACCTCAAGCATTTACAAGTGTTGTTTGAAACCCTTAGGGAGCACAAGTTGTATGGCAAGCTAGAGAAGTGTTCTTTTATGCAAAATGAAGTCCAATTCTTGGGCTTTATCATTTCTGACCGAGGCATATTGGTTGATCAAGAGAAGGTTAAGGCAATCAAATCATGGCCTATACCTAAGAACATCACGGATGTAAGGAGTTTCCATGGGTTGGCATCATTCTATAGGAGGTTCATCAAAGATTTTAGCACACTTATGGCTCCTATAACCGAATGTATGAAGAAAGGGTAGTTCAAATGGGGAGACAAGGCTGAATCATCCTTCAATATCATCAAAGAGAAGCTTTGTGAGTCTCCTATTCTTACTTTGCCAAATTTCAATAAGTTGTTTGAAGTTGAGTGTGATGCTAGTGGCATTGGCATTGGGGCTGTCCTTGTTCAAGAGCACAAGCCAATTGCTTACTTTAGTGAGAAATTGAGTGGTGCCAAATTCAATTACTCAACTTATGATAAGGAGTTCTATGCTATTGTTCGAGCCTTAACCCATTGGAGTCACTACTTGAAACCACGACCATTCGTCCTACATTCTGATCATGAGGCTCTCAAATACATTAATGGTCAACACAAGCTCAATCATAGGCATGCTAAATGGGTGGAGTTCTTACAATCCTTCAACTTCTCAAGCAAGTACATAGAGGGGAAAGATAACATAGTGGCTGATGCATTGTCAAGGAGGTTCATTATGTTGAGTTTCATGGAGCAAAGGGTCCTTGGGTTTGAGTACATGAAGGAATTATATGTGGAAGATCCGGATTTTAAAGAAGAATGGGAGCTCTTTCAATCTGGCCAAATCAAGCTCAAGAGCAAATACTTGGTTCAAAATGGGTTCTTATTCTTTGGGAACAAGTTGTGTGTGCCTAGGGGACCTTATAGAAACTTATTGATAAGGGAAGTTCACTCCAATGGTCTTGCCGGACACTTTGGCATTCAAAAGACCTATGACATACTCCAAGAGCAATTCTATTGGCCTAAGATGCTTGGGGATGTCCAAGATGTGATCAAGAGGTGTGCTCCTTGTCAACAATCAAAATCCTACTTCCAAACAGGCCCCTACACTCCTTTGCCGGTTCCAAATCAGCCATGGGAAGACATAAGAATGGATTTCATTGTTGCTTTACCAAGAACTCAAAGAGGGAAGGATTCAATCATGGTGGTTGTGGACAAATTTAGCAAAATGGCTCATTTCATTGCTTGCAAGAAAACCGAAGATGCAACTAGTGTGGTCGAGCTCTATTTCAAAGAAGTGGTCAAGCTACATGGTATTCCTAAGTCCATTGTCTCGGATAGGGATTCCAAGTTCATGAGTCATTTTTGGAGAACCTTATGGAAGCTACTCAAAACAAGGCTCTTGTTTAGCACCTCCCATCACCCTCAAACTGATGGGCAAACGGAAGTTACCAACAAGACCTTGGGGAGGATCCTTAGATGCACGGTTGCAAGGTCATTGAAAGATTGGGATCTCAAACTAGCTCCAGCCGAGTTTGCCTTCAACCGAGCCCCTTCCACAACCACGGGAAAGTCTCCATTTGAGGTGGTATATGGCGTGAATCCTATGATGCCTACTGATTTGGCACCCATCAAAAGAAATACCATTGATTATGATGCTAAGAAAAGGGTTGAACAAATGCTCCATGTCCATGAACAAGTCAAGAAGCAAATTGAGAAGGCTAATGAGGCTCACAAGGCCAAATCCAAGGGTGTTAAGAAAGCTTTGAACCCGGAGATCTTGTTTGGATACACTTGAGGAAGGAAAGATTTCCATAAAAGAGGAAGAATAAGCTCATGCCTAGAGCTGATGGTCCATTCGAAGTACTTGAGAAGTTCGGGTCCAATGCATACAAGATAAACCTTCCCGGAGAATATGGAGTCCATGGAACTTTCAATGTTGGGGATCTAAGTCCTTATTATGAAGAGATTGAGGAGGATAAGCTCGAGGATTTGAGGGCAAATCCTTTTCAAGAAGGGGAGATTGAAGCAAATCAAACCGAGAAAGGCCACAATTCACCCGGTTTTGGACCTCGTCACAATTTGAGGTCTAACACCAAAACCGTCTAAGAAGTCATGGCTCCAACCGTCCTAATTCTTATCTTGGGTGAGTTTGGGACGTTTTTGTGTAGGATCTTTTATCTCCTAGGGCTGCCATTCAGATTTTAATTGAAGAAACATTGCAATGGTACAAGGGGACTCGGTTTTGAACAATGAGCTAAATGTCGCTATCAATCTTTCTTCTTTTGTTCCAACAAAGCTCAAGGGACTTTTTGGCTGCAGCATGGAGTCTTACACGGTTTTCCTCAAGCCCCAATCAGTCCATATAATCATAAATAAGAAGTTGAGCTACAAACAAGGAAGATTGGACTATTAGTTTACTTTCTTTGCTTTATGTCCTTTTCATTTCAGCATTGTCATAGCCTTGGCTGCCGTTTTTCTTGGTTTTTAGCTTCTCATTTTGTGGCCCTTAGATGTAACTAGTAATCAAGGGTCAAGATTATAAGCCTTGGTCTATATAAACCAAGCTAGGCACTTAAGAAACCTCAGATTTTTATGAACATTAATACAAGTGAAAACCTAGTTTTTCCTCTTAAATTCTTTGCTTTGTGCTAGAAGACCCTCCTATGCTTAGTGCTAGGGGTTGAGTGAGTTCTTTGCTAGGTGCTTGAACAAGCTCTTAGTCTTAAACCTTGGCTTTGTGCTTGGTTTATTTCATATCCAATTCACTCGATCTTTAGCATTTGAGTCACGGTTTCAAGCTTTGTTTTCTGTCCATTTTCGAGTCCTAAGAGTTTTATTCCACTCGTCCTGGAAGACGATGAGCCCAAGGCCAGTAACACTAAGAGCATGGCTATACAGGCTTCTGCTAAAGAAGAAGAAGATGTTGAAATAGAGGACGAAACGGTCTTGTTTGCTAAACGGTTCAACAAACGCATTTTCAGAAATAAGCAAGCAAAATCGTTCAATAATAATAACAACAAGTTCTCTAATAAGAAGATTTCCGAGTCAAAAAATACGTTTGCTAATAGAGGATGCTTTAAGTGTGGAAAATCCGGTCATATGATTAAGGATTGTCCCACATGGGAGAAAATCAAAGACAAAGCAAAACGGGAGAAGACCAAGAAGGAATTCAAGCAAGTTATGATAGCATCATGCTGGGGAGATCTTGACCCTGAGGATGACGAAGCATCTGAAGAAGAAGAAGAAGTTTCTAACCTATGCTTAAGCAACGTCAGTCTCGACCTCTTCTCAGACAATGATAAAGATAGTGTGGACTCCTACTGCTGCTTTCTAGGAGATTCCGATTCAGAAGAAGAAGAAAAGGTGAGCTATCTTGAACTTAAGAAAAGTGTTAACAAATTGTCTAAGAATGCTTTAATAGAATATTTTGAGCAATCTCTTGATAAGTGTCATGAACAAGAAATGGAATTGAAAGACTTGAAAGAACATATTCTCGATATTGCTGAAGAGAATCATCTCCTTAAAACAAAGGCCAAAAAGCTCAAATCTAAAGTTACAGCCAACATGGCTACAACTTCAGATACGAAAAATGCTGAGAAGAAGGTTCTTGAGTCTAAAGTCATAGCTAATGAAGCTATAACCTCAGACCTAAAACTCAACATTACGCATCTTCAAGCCAAAGTTACAGCTAGTGAAGCTATAACATTGGAATTGAGAAAATTCAAAGAGCTACTTGAGACAAAGGCCACGGATAGAGAGGCCATGATCTCAAATCAAAAGAAGGAGATCGAATCTCTAACTCAGCAATTAAAGGAATCTAAAACCGATCTTTTAAATACTAAAAGAACGCATACCGAGATGGTACGGGTTCTTAATGATAGGTTCCAGAACTTCCGTGATAATTATGAAGAGACTCATTGATCGGAGCCATTTCGTGTTCACAATTAAGCATATGTGGTCGTTGGTCAATGGTCGATACAAAACACAATTTATACTTCACAAACAACTCTACAATTAGTAAAGAGGCAAGTAAAGGTCGGATCCCAAGGGACGGGTATTGAGATGAAGATTCTATTGTAACTAGTGGTGTCTAGGGGTGTCACAAATTGGGTTGATGTAGAAGGTTACTAAACTAAGATAGCAATGAAAATAAACTAACAAGGTAAAAGAAATAAGGGATGTAAACAATTGATTAAAAGCACTAGGGTGTCATGGGTTCATAGGGGAATCATGGGATATGATCATACAAACATGTTCTCAAATTATAAGCAAGCAATTATTGTTGTGATGGATTGAGTTGGGTTATATCTTACAATCCTAGGAAAGTTTGGGTCCCGGAGCCGAATCTCTTGGATTGTACAACACCTACAAGTCGACTTAATCTTCCCTACTTAACACATGCATGGTCTAACAAGACTCGAGTTGGGTTATGTCTTACAAGTCAAGTTGAAAGGATAGAAGATGATAGTAAATGCAAGGATTCATAGGCTTAGCATTTCATCAAATATAACATGTGCATGTATTAAGATCAAAACAAGCAAGCAAATAAGATATGAAAGCATATTAATTTAAGCATGAATCATTCCCCATGTTGGTTTCCCCTAATCACCCATTAAACCCTAGCTAAGAGACTACTCACTCATTATCATATTGATCATGCTAGAAAGGTTGTCAATCATACTAACATAATGAAACATGATGAATAAATGAAAGTAATTAGCAATAATTAAAAAGGGATTAAGAGATTATACCTACTAATGATTCCAATAATAAAGCAAGAATAATAGAAGTACTTGAATCCTAGATTGAGAGGTTGTCAATCTCCCAATAATAACCCAAATAATCTTCAATTACCCAAAATAAAGTAAGAACAAGAGAGAGATTAAAGAACTAAAACTTGGATTAAAACTTGATTAATATTTGATTACAATATTGAAGAGAGATTTGATTAATATTAACTACACTAATTATTGATAAGAAGAACATATCCTCTAATTAGACTAATGGGGTATTTATAGTGAAAATTAGGGAGGATGCATTAGGGTTAACTAAGGGCTAAACTAGTAATTACACTTTTTAAGTTGAGCAAGGAGCCTCCGGGATTATCCGAGAGAAGGGCTTCTCTTATCGATGCTTGAGGAATGAAAACGTCTTTGTCGCGATCCGTGCGGATGGGAGTCGGGACGGCCGGATCTGGGCTGAGGAATCCGAGCGGATTCTTGGGCAAGACGCTCGGATTGGCGAGGGGGAATCCGAGCGGATTCCTTTGCGGGACGCTCGGATTGGCGAGGACGGACGGATTCTCTACAATCCGTTCGGATTGTAGTTCAGCAACTTTCCTTCTTCTTTTTCTTCCCTTTTCTTCATGAATTCCTTGGGGATTTCCTTGGGGACTCAAGGATCCTTTTCTCAACAATGCTCTTCTACTATGCTATGTACAAAGGCCTTCTAGTCTTGTCTCTCCTTGATGCTTGGTCATTGAATATGATCAATTTAGCCTCGTTTTGCCATGAAAATACAAGATTCTTACTCCTTTCCTACCAAGGGATCAAAATCTCAAAGAATATGCAAAACAAAGAACTAAAGATAAGAAATGACCCAAATAGGCACTAAAAAGCATGGAAACAATGGTAATTCGGGGGCTAAATATGCGCCAATTATGGTCACATCAAATATCCCCAAACCGAACCTTTGCTCGTCCCGAGTAAAGAGGTGACAAAGACTAGGACCAATACTAACCTAATCTAATAATAATAGCCGATATGAGACAATTAGCGGGTCTCACTCCGCCCCTTCAACTCACAACAAGACAACCATGAGGTAGGATGCCTTCTTGCAAGGCAAGGTGGGTCTTGCCAAAATGGCGACACATCCAAACATTAAGCACACAAAAACACATAATGGATGCATCTACAAAAAGAATACCCACTTTCCTCATCTAAGTGGCGGAAATTATCTACAAGGGAAGCAATTCAAGGGTACACAATCCTTCATAGATGCAATTTGTTCAAACTACTAAGCCTAGAAGGATACCAATAAATCACCTCCAAAAGGTGTCAAGCTAGGGTACCTTTGTCCTCAATCGTTAAATGCTTTTGTCAAGAGTAGACTCCCTATGGTGTTAGAAACACTGGAGGATCGCGGAATTCCCCCTCTTGCCTAGACAAGAAGAAGGGTCGTCCCCTCTCTACCATGCACAAAAATGGATACGATGGATAAAGGGATCGATAGTATTTGAGTTTCATTTTGGGAGTTTGCTTTTGTTTTTGTTTTCCCCCCAAATTTCTTTGGCATTTGACTTTTTGAGAACACTTTCTTGCCATTTCTTTTTGATTTTTGGCATTTCAACACTTGACAACTTTTTGCATTTCTTTTTGAACATTTTCAAAGTCACCCCAATTAGTAACGAGGGTGCCTTGTATTTGAAGCTTATGAGTTCTATTTTTGCTCCTCTTTTCATTTGATGCATTTTTGCAAACTTTCTTTCACTTTTCATTTCATTGAACTCAAATTGATTTCTTTTTTTGTGCCCATTCCCTTTGATGACAAAGATGTGGTAGAACATGGATGAATGATAGAAGTATGCATGGTTTCAAGGGTCACCTTGGAATAAACGGTAGCCAAGGAGTTATCACACCACAAGGTACTCTTGACTCGGCCTTAAACCATGGGTCAAAGGATACTAGCATGACACATCCTAGGGTGTTTTACAAGTATTCTAACAAGCAAAGTCTTAAGAAGAAAAAGCATCTACTAGGGCCTATATACACTTGTCAAGTTTCCCAAATAGACGGTTTCGCAAAATTTTCTAACATGCAAACTACATGCCATGATGCAACTAACATATACACATCCTAATGCAAATGATTCTACCAACTAATATGACATATAACCTAAATGCAAGTCCTAAGTTCACATTGTTTTTACCGCATCAATCAAAATAAAGCCACATAGTCATTAACATAAAGAGGAAAAAGGAGATTGGAAAGATCATACCATGCGGTCTTCAATATCCTCATGTCTCGGATGTGGCGTAGTCAATCAAAGTGAACAAGGATGAAACAAACACAATATATACAAAACAATATATACAAAGGAAATGAACTTGTTTTTGGTTTTTCAAATTTTCAAATTTTTATGGTCTTTTTGAAATTTTTCAATTTTTATGGTTTTTGAATAAAAGTTAAGTGTTAGAATTCCCATCCCCACACTAATATGGGCATTGTCCTCAATGGCCAAAATGATGGAAATTATGCAAAGAATGATGCATGATTTCTATACTAAATGCAATTCTACACTAAGCTATACTACATGATGCATGGTTTTTGTTATGACGGAGAGGATAATTTAAATTACCTCTCGTTGCGTATGCATTAACTTCCCCAAACCAAGTAAGACACTATTGCTAATGTCAAAGCATGGGGGAGTTCATGCACATGCTATGCTATGCATGAAACTAGATTGTCATTTTGGATTTTACAAATGTGGGAACAATAAAGAACACCTCAAAGGAACCGAGGTGTGAGTCCTTTGATGTTGCTAGGACTAAACCAACAATGATCAAAATGAAATAAAATACAAAGAGATATAGACAAACCATGGGAGTGTAGGAGTCTCCAAGGCTAGTCTTCCATCATGCTACTATCACCATCACTTCCCTCATGAGAAGTGGTCACATTGCCACTTTCCTTGGCACTATCTTCTTTGCTTTCTTCATCATCATCTTCCTCATCATTATCTTCACCATCTCTTTCTTCATCTCCACTTGCTTCTTCCTCAATATTATCATCAATCTCTTCATCATTTCCAACAACCTCATTGTCTTCCACCACGTCCCTTGATGCACCCGGAAACAAGGCTTCTTTATCCGCCCAACTAGGCAAAGGACAAGATGGATCAAGGAGTCCTTGCCTAGCTAGATGTAGGAGGGGAGGATATTGAGCCAAATAAGCATTCTTCCGATCTTCATAAGCTTGCTTGTGCATGGCTTGCATAAGAAGAGTTACATAGTCTTTCCCAATTTCAACTCCTTGCGGTTTGAACTCTTCATAATCATAGGGGTAAGGTGGTATAACAATGGAAGAGGAGGGGGTTTCATGATCACCCTTTTGTTGTTGAATGATGTACTCGGCTTCCTTGGATAGGGGAAGTAAATAGTTGGTCCGGTGGACACTAAGACGGCAAATCTTTGCGGGTAAAGTGAATGATCGAGCCTCACTTGTAAGCCACCCATACTTGGTATCAAGGGAATTGTGAGCAACCCACTTAAACTTGTTAATCAAGGTGGACATATCAATAAGATGGCCACCATCCTTAGCCGTGTACTTGCTATCCTTATTGAAATTAGGATCAAAGTGCTTGGCTAGGACCGTGACAAGGCCGCCATTAACAATTACGGTTTGACCCTTCTTCCCACTATCTACATGGAGCCTTCTATCAACCAATAGCCTCAAAGAATTGTAAGGCTTGGTGTGAATTCTTCCAATATTCAAAGTTGATTCAAGGAGAATAAAATCGAGTCCCGTGAAATGATTGGTGTCTTTCCTAGCAATTATGGTATTTCCCACAACTTTGTGCCATATTCTTATGCCCGGATGATGGACCAAAAGAGCACGACAAGCTTTAAAATCCTCAAATTTCTTCCCGGAGATTGCCTCCCAAAGAGGCTCGGGATCATACTTCCCATATTGCTTATAAAATTTATGTTCATCGCTAAGACCCAAAATTGCACCCAATTCCGGAAAGGTAATGCGTCTACTAGTGTTAGCTAGACGAAACTCAATATTTTCCCTATTCTCAACTTTTGTCACTTTTAAAGAACTTAAGAATTCCAAGACAAGGGAGGGGTATGTTACTTCCTTCATTTCAAACAATTTCTTTAAACCCATGGCATTGAAAAAGACTCTTGTTTGTTCAAGAACACCCAACTTCTCTAAAGCATCTTGGCATATGAATTTGGTGGATTGAATTTGTTTCATAGCAAACTTGACAAATGTATTTCTATGGGAATCGGAAATGAATGTTACCTCCGGATAATGCAAGAGTTGATTAATTACCGGAGTAGAGGGTGATGCTTCCATAGAAGTTTGTTGAGGTTGTGGCACTTCCAAGCTTGGTGTTGATACCACCATTGCCAAAGCTTTCTTCATTTGTAGAGCTTTTTGCCTTTGAGAGAGAGTTGTAGCCTTTGGTGCCTTTGTTGCCTTTGCTTTTGCTTTTGTTGCTCCCTTTGTTCTTGCCATTTGATGAGCTAACCAAGAAAAAGATCAAAAATCTTCAATTTATAGAATGCCCAAATCGATTTTGAAGGTGAAAAGCTTTGCCTTTATGAGAACAAAAATCAATTCAAAGGTGAAGATTTTGTTCTTGGTTTTGATTGTTAATGAAGATGGAGTGATTGATTTGTTATTTGAAAGATGGTTTGATTTGATTTTGGTGAGTTTTGTTGAGGGTTTTTGTTTTTGAGATGGAGAGGATGAGGGTTTTGATGTTATGGGTAGTGTTTATGAGTGAATGAATGAATGAATGAAGGTGGGGTGGGTATTTAAAGAACTCGACAATTTTAGGACGCAGGGGCAATCCGTGCGGATTAGGCGCAATCCGCTCGGATTCTTCAGCTTCAAATTTTCAAAAATCCTGCCTAGAGACGGGCGGATTGTAATACCCCGTATTTTATATTGTTTATCGAGTCGAGTAATTGTGTAGTCGTGTTGATATCGTAAGACCAAGTTACTCGTAAACTTGTTGAGACGGGTTTAACTGAACGATAACTTACCCATTTACATATCACGTTACCCATACCCATGACCCATATCACGTTACCCATACCCATGACCCATTTATCATCTAACCTAAATTTAACCTAATTTTACCCTAACATTTCTAAACCCTATTCCCTCAACCGCCCACCTCTTTTCAGCGGCCCATAACTCAGCCTTCACGCAAATCGAGAGAGGGAGAGTGAGTGTGAGTGTTGGCAGCGCAGCAGGGAAGATCTAGGGGTGGTTGTCGACGTCCGGTGGCAACCCTGGTGGCGGCTGTGGCGGCAGAAAAGGTAAGAGCGCAACCCTTCTCCTCTTTCTGTCGAGTTGTTGGCTGTTGTTTCGTGTCTTACAGGGGCGTTTATGGTGGTTGTCGAAGGGGTATAGGAGTAGAGTGGTGTGAGGCGAGTGTCCTGGTGGTTGTTGGGGTGGTCTTAGGTGGTAATTTTGACGGTAAAAGGCGGCAGCGACAGGGGGGTGGCAAAACGGGTTTGGTTTTGGTTTCAGGCGGGTTTTAGAGGGGTAAGGTTTGGGTGGCACCACCGTGGACTAGGGGGAGGTCGAAACGGTGGTCTTTGTGGTGTCCTGGGTGCGTGGGTTGGCAGCGAGTTGACGGGTGGTTGTTTGGGCAGTGGTTGAGTAATGGTTACGGTGGTGGCAGGTGGAGAACGAGGGGTGTTGGTGATGCGTGGTGGTGAACCAGGCCAAATGGCGGCCCTGGTTTGAACCGCCGGCGGCAGTCGACCCCAGTGGGGGTGGCCGTTGGTGGTTGGGTTGAAGTGGGGACCACGGCTGGTGGTTGCCACGGCCTCGTGGTGGCCTGTGGTGGCGGGTGAGAGCGTGGGAAGGGGGGTTGTGTGGATGACGGGCTGTTTAGGTTTTGAAGCGGGTTTTCATAATTTAATCGTTATATTTCGTTATGGGTCGTATTCTAAATTAATTAATTAATTCCCGAGTGCATTAAAATGATTAAAGACGGGTTTGAGTCGGGATGCTTGAATTGTTTTATGTTTGATTCGGGTCTTCTTAAAACGTTTAATTCGTTTAATATTTTATTATCACATTAGCTATTTAAATTTAATTCCCGAGTCGTTTAAATAATTGGAAACAGGTTTGTGTCGGGATTGTTAAAAGAGAAAAGTTTCTATATCGGGAAAGTTTCTATTTTTGGTAAATTTCTATTTTGGGAACGAGAATAGTTAAGTAATCAATTATCATTTATTTACCTTTCAGAGGGCGAATTGTTGTGGAAATATTACTGAGCACCCGACTATTTGACTGCAGATCCGAGGTAGGGAAATACACTTGACTTACCGGTGTTGTTAAATTGTGTTGAGTTGTTGTGTTACATGTGACCGAGCTGTGATCGATGACTTGTGCGTGGTTGTAATTTATGTTATGATTCATATCTTTGGAGTGTGGTTGACTGAACTGTTCGTGTTGATTATGTTATTTCGTTATTTCGATAGCTGGCATGATTTCATTCATTGATATACATATCATGTTGCATTGATTACTGTTGAGCATTGCATATGCATTGGAGTTGGAGGATGATGTGGTGGTGACGATGTTGAGATACGATGTGATGTTGTGATAAGGCCCGGGCGGGTTCTGCAGGACTTGCCCTGGTGTCCTCCGCTAACGAGCGGGCGGATCGACTACGGTCGATATATATAGTCTACCGGGATCGGTATGGCTGGGCGTCGGGGTTGTGTGTGATGAGTTGAGATGGAGATGGAGGTGACGGAGTATCATGCATATCATATTTCATTGTTTTATTGTTTTCCCTACTCAACCTCGTGGTTGACCCTGTGTATTCGTGAACACCGTGATGAACCGTTGTATGGGGAGCAGACTTGACGGGTTTAAAAGATAGGACGGGAGCTTGATGGGCGTGAGACACTGGATCGAAGACATAGTAGTTAGATCATTATTTAGAAGACTTCCACTTCCATTTATGTAGTTCTTTATAGTTGTTGTAAAAGAAGTTGTAGTAATTAAGTTAAAGGATTTATATAAATTGCCTTGGAGTTTAATTTGTTATTCACTACCTCGGGAAACCGAGATGGTAACACCGTCATTTATCTGAGGAGTCCTAGTTCAGGCCCTTAAATAAACGGGGGTGTTACAAAGTGGTATCAGAGCAAACGATCCTCAGGCCTAAACCAATGAACCCAATGAACGTAGGATGTGTCTAAATAAAATGAACCCCTGGGAATAAACTGCTAGGAGCTCACAGTGCGGTTAAGAAGGCGCCCTTAATGCGTGCTCTTTTGCCCTCTCAGTTTTGAACCAGGTAACCCAAGAGAAAACGAGTGAATGGGGTAGTTAGAAGGAAAACCTTGGATATAAGCGAGTTGATGTATACCTTGAGACCTAGTGCTGAAATTATGATATTTATCTGGATGGATGTGAATGACGTGTTGATAGTGCTATTATGTCTGGTAATATGTGGTTATGTGATCCCAAAGCCATGCTAGTATAGTATCGTGATAGTAATGAGAGACACCATTGAATTGCTTGTTTCTAGTCGTAGCAATCGTGATTAGATGTAAGGGGTAGGTCGGGAGGCGAAGGGACTTCTATGGGATAGATGTTTACGTAAATACAAAAGTGTGAGATTTAAGTTAGGATGAGTTAGTATCGATAGTATGGTTGTAAGAGCTTGGAACATGGAAAATGAATGATTTAGTGTTGAAATCCGTTTTGTTTGATTTTACTCTGTAATTGATCTTGCTGTCATTTCCTTCCTGTTAATTTTCTACGGATGAAAATTTTATGAGAAATAGCCTCGTGAGTTAGTGTTCTTTTGGCGTTGGTTTCATGCTGATAGGGTATAGAGATTAAGAGTAATAAATGTTTTAGTGGGCTGTGGTTGGGAAGTTCCTGTGCAGTGATGTGTTGACCGACGATTTTGTAAAAATCCTCATTTAATTTGTGTAAATGATTTTTGCATAATTCCAACTCCATCGACTAGAGGTTTCGCATATGTTTTCAAATTGATAAGCCACGAAAATTCTTGATGTCTCTATATTAAATGGTAAGTTTTCAAACTGACCCAAGTTTCGGACCAATTGCTGTCACATACTTGTTTGGACCAACTGAGTTGTAAAATTCTTTAAAAATTGAATTCTTGAATTTTCGACCTCATTCTTTTTATCACAAATTATTAACTCTCTGTATGTTATGAAAAGTAATATAACTTAAGTTTTCGTTGAACGGCTGTTTATTCGTGATTTTTGAAAGTTACAACGTGAATCATGACCTGTAAAATGTGCGTTCTATGCTAAGTTTTCACACAGTTGTTTGATTAATTCATGAGCCTTAGTAAGGTGAAATTATAATGTTTTATATGATGATAGTAGCACGCATGTTCAGTAGTTATATATCTTAACAAGTGATAAAATTAAAACTTAGTTGATAACATTGTTGGCATGATAGCATGAGTAAAATTGGATAGCTTAATTTGATTCTTAATCGAGGGTGAAATGTTTATACGAGTCCAGTTGTTTGCATACTTTATAAACATTTGGCATGATGTAATGTCTCTGGGTGTGCATCTTATTTGCATAGTGGTCGGGTATATATATAAATATAAAACTATATTGTCATATCTTGGTAAGTTGATAGCGTTAAAAGTTAATTGACTGTTCTAACATACACGCATGAATAATTATAATAATTAGGTCTAAATGTCTACACATGAATGGTAGTAATGGTTATGCCTAAATATTACCACATGTAGGATGTCATCTGAGTCCTAAGGTCCTTTTTGTGAGCCTGTGTGCCTATAGTTATACCTATTGCTTCCATTGCATTAAGTTATTTCGGTTGAACCTAAACCTATAACATGATAATAAACAGTGTTGTTATTTTTGTTATTGAATATGTTCGTTATTACAATATCGTAAAAATACTAAAGTGATTCTTGCAATTGCATGAGTGTGATATAAAGGAAACTGTTTGATATAACACGACAATTGGCATATTTATATTCTCGAGTCGTTACTATCAATTATATTAAAATAAAGATTGTTATGATAACTATGTTGACAATTATAATAGGATAATCCCTCGATGATTCACATGATATGCTCTGGTTTAAATGATAGTCGATATAGTTACATCTAATTGAGTCTACAAGTTGCCCAAGTATTTAAGTCGTGCAAATCAGTGAAGTGTCCAAGTTGCTAATCTTTTACTATAGCTAGAATTCTACAAAGTATAAGATGATGAATGTATGTTTAAACTCGTTATGCGATATCGTTTGTTTTTCTTTGAAAATGAGTTGTACTAAGTTCTTTGGACACAATTGAACGATATGGTTGCTATGATGTCAAACACATGTGGGATATGGAAGTAATGTTGTGTTGTTATGAATCATATGTTGTTACTTTTATTAACAAATACGTTTCAGAATTTATATCAAACAAATTGACTAATTCGTGTTGTATGTCTGATGAGTCAAAAGGTTTTGATTACGTGTTATGTTTTCTATGGTTTCTAGGTGTTAAGTAGTGCTTATGTACCACATGTTTTAATACTCCCGGTGATTTATTAGTGGTAGGGCGGGTCAGTTGTTCGAAATTGGTAATGGTTTTGACTTGGGAGAGGAATTTGGTGGAGTCAATGTTAGATTGTATGTTGGTTTACGTGCATTCTTGCGGTTGATATTCCTAAAGTGGTTGTTCCCTGGTAGATAATGCGAACTGTGATGATCTTGAGTTGACCAAAACCATGGTATTACAACAGTTACCCTGAAAACTTGTTATATAGCTTTCGCACACTTAAACCTCGAGGACGAATCCTTGTCTTAACACCCTTGTGTCTTAATTTGTTAACTTTCCATTTTGTAGGATGGATCCCTACAATGTACACCGCAAGATCTGTTACATGTCACTTGACGCCGACTTTAATGAGCATTGTGAGAAACTTTGTCTTTGTCATGGACAAGTATGGCCATAATGGGCACCCCGAGTACTTAACTAATACTCAGTTAAGAGCGTATACCCTTATCGATTCTATCCCTGACTCTGGCATACTAAAGGACAGCAAACGCTTCTATATGAGAGAGTTGACCACCCATTGCATGAGGCTATTCCGCGACCCCAATTACTGCGGCGGGGCCAAATACCCGCCCGAGTATACCTTTGACTTTATAGCAGGCTACCTGAGATACGAATTTTACGCTAACGTATCGGATGCCGAAAGTACGACTGAGCCACCCATGCCAGACATTGGGGAAGAGGTGAACCAGGAAGGGAATGACATAGAAGTCACCAGAATCAGAGGAGGCGCGACCTAAGAACCGTAGGTTAGGGCTAGGAACACCATGATCGGCCTGTTATGAAACCGTGTAAACCTTTGGCTCTTTCTTGTTGTTCTTTTAGTTTGATGTTGTGTTTTAAGTCAAGCATGAGATAAGTAATAAGTGTTACTTGTTGACAATCAGTTAATCCCATAATAAAACCTTGTTTTCGACGTTAATTTTTCTGCGCAATCTTTTATCACGTGTTCTTTTCTGTTACATGTTGTTGGCAGTGTTTTGTTACATAGGAATATGAAAGTTGAGAAGAGGTTACGAGGACGTAACCATGTTTTTAGTTGGGTAGGATTGTAAAATCTTAATGTTTATGTCCCACTTGTTTATAGATTGTGGTTTTGATCAAGTTGTAGATCGTAGTTTTGACCAAGCTGGTGTTTCGTTGCGTGGTACCCACACAAATGAGTCCTCTATGCTGTGTAATTAAACTGCTGCTGTTATGGTGCTCTGATAGTTTGCATGAGTTCATGAGGGGTGATGGGTTTGCATGAAGTAAGTTCCGGGACGTAACTTTCTTTTTAGGAGGGTAGAATGTAACATTCCGTTTCAACCGCTTGAGTCCATGAATCCTTGTACTAGAAAATCTGCTTGGTAGTTGAGCGAACTTCGGGACGAAGTTCATTTTAAGGGGGAAAGACTGTAATACCCCGTATTTTATATTGTTTATCGAGTCGAGTAATTGTGTAGTCGTGTTGATATCGTAAGACCAAGTTACTCGTAAACTTGTTGAGACGGGTTTAACTGGACGATAACTTACCCATTTACATATCACGTTACCCATACCCATGACCCATATCACGTTACCCATACCCATGACCCATTTATCATCTAACCTAAATTTAACCTAATTTTACCCTAACATTTCTAAACCCTATTCCCTCAACCGCCCACCTCTTTTCAGCGGCCCATAACTCAGCCTTCACGCAAATCGAGAGAGGGAGAGTGAGTGTGAGTGTTAGCGGCGCAGCGAGGGAAGATCTAGGGGTGGTTGTCGACGTCCGGTGGCAACCCTGGTGGCGGCTGTGCGCGGCGAAAAAGGTAAGAGCGCAACCCTTCTCCTCTTTCGTCGAGTTGTTGGTCGTTGTTTCGTGTCTTACAGGGGCGTTTATGGTGGTTGTCGAAGGGGTATAGGAGTAGAGTGGTGTGAGACGAGTGTCCTGGTGGTTGTTGGGGTGGTCTTAGGTGGTAATTTTGACGGTAAAAGGCGGCGGCGATGAGGGGGGGTGGCAAAACGGGTTTGGTTTTGGTTTCAGGCGGGTTTTAGAGGGGTAAGGTTTGGGTGGCACCACCGTGGACTAGGGGAGGTCGAAACGGTGGTCTTTGTGGTGTCTGGGTGCGTGGGTTGGCGGCGAGTTGACGGGTGGTTGTTTGGGCGGTGGTTGAGTAATGGTTACGGTGGTGGCGGTGGAGAACGAGGGGTGTTGGTGATGCGTGGTGGTGAACCAGGCCAAATGGCGGCCCTGGTTTGAACCGCCGGCGGATCGACCCAGTGGGGGTGGCCGTTGGTGGTTGGGTTGAAGTGGGGACCACGGCTGGTGGTTGCCACGGCCTCGTGGTGGCTTGTGGTGGCGGGTGAGAGCGTGGGAAGGGGGTTGTGTGGATGACGGGCTGTTTAGGTTTTGAAGCGGGTTTTCATAATTTAATCGTTATATTTCGTTATGGGTCGTATTCTAAATTAATTAATTAATTCCCGAGTGCATTAAAATGATTAAAGACGGGTTTGAGTCGGGATGCTTGAATTGTTTTATGTTTGATTCGGGTCTTCTTAAAACGTTTAATTCGTTTAATATTTTATTATCACATTAGCTATTTAAATTTAATTCCCGAGTCGTTTAAATAATTGGAAACAGGTTTGTGTCGGGATTGTTAAAAGAGAAAAGTTTCTATATCGGGAAAGTTTCTATTTTTGGTAAATTTCTATTTTGGGAACGAGAATAGTTAAGTAATCAATTATCATTTATTTACCTTTCAGAGGGCGAATTGTTGTGGAAATATTATCGAGCACCCGACTATTTTTGATTGCAGATCCGAGGTAGGGAAATACACTTGACTTACCGGTGTTGTTAAATTGTGTTGAGTTGTTGTGTTACATGTGACCGAGCCGTGATCGATGATTTGTGCGTGGTTGTAATTTATGTTATGATTCATATCTTGGAGTGTGGTTGTTCGAACTGTTCGTGTTGATTATGTTATTTCGTTATTTCGATAGCTGGCATGATTTCATTCATTGATATACATATCATGTTGCATTGATTACTGTTGAGCATTGCATATGCATTGGAGTTGGAGGATGATGTGGTGGTGACGATGTTGAGATACGATGTGATGTTGTGATAAGGCCCAGGCGGGTTCTGCAGGACTTGCCCTGGTGTCCTCAGCTGCGAGCTGGCAGATCGACTACGGTCGATATATATAGTCTACCGGGATCGGTATGGTGGGCGTGCGGGGTTGTGTGTGATGAGTTGAGATGGAGATGGAGGTGACGGAGTATCATGCATATCATATTTACTGTTTTATTGTTTTCCCTACTCAACCTCGTGGTTGACCCTGTGTATTCGTGAACACCTGTGATGAACCGTTGTATGGGGAGCAGACTTGACAGGTTTAAAAGATAGGACGGGAGCTTGATGGGCGTGAGACACTGGATCAGAAGACATAGTAGTTAGATCATTATTTAGAAGACTTCCACTTCCATTTATGTAGTTCTTTATAGTTGTTGTAAAAGAAGTTGTAGTAATTAAGTTAAAGGATTTATATAAATTGCCTTGGAGTTTAATTTGTTATTCACTACCTCGGGAAACCGAGATGGTAACACCGTCATTTATCTGAGGAGTCCTAGTTCAGGCCCTTAAATAAACGGGGGTGTTACACGGATTCTGGGGAATCCGCTCGGATTCTTCTGAGATGAGACGGGCGGATTTCGTGCAGGACGGACGGATTCTTGTCCAGAGATTTTTCTTTGTTTTTCTTCAGCTGCAAGACGGACGGATTGTTCACAAGACGGACGGATTCTGTGAGACGGGCGTCTTTCCAGAAATCTGCTCGGATTCTTTGACAGTCAAGAATTTGCAGTTTTCAGCTCAGTCCAAGACGGGCGTCTTCTCAGCAGGACGCTCGGATCCTCTGCAGACGGGCGGATTCTTAGGAATCCGCTCGGATTGGTCCTTGTGTACACGGATTCAGTTCCATCCGTGCACCAACGCATTCCCTTATCATTCTTTCTTTCAAATCTTGTGTTCTTCATTGTGGGGGCATTACTAAGGCATAAATAGCCTAGGCAATTGCCATCCCCACACTAAGGTAAAGCACTACACATCAATTAAAATCATTAGTCCCTCCCTCACTTCTCTCTTACATGACAATTATTTTGATCAAAGTAAATAAAATCCAAAAATGACAAAGATGCAATACAAAAATTGAAAAGTAAGTTAGGGGGTTAGAAATATTTACAAGTGGTGGTTTAGGGAGGACTCCACCAAACTCTCATTCTTGATGAGATGTCAAGGAGGCATGTTCAAGGTGTTGTTGATGTTGCTCAACACCTTGAAGAAGTAATCAAAAGCTTGTTCATTGTTATGGTAGAGGTCCTCAATAGACCGTGGTTCTTGTTGTTGATCATGATTGATGGCATGCCCAATGTAGGGATTAAAGATCCCTTCAAATTCGTCGTCCCAAAGACCACAAACTTCATTGAGTTGATCATTGAAAATCTCTTGCTTGGATGGAGACAACTCTCCCAATTTCTTCTCTTGGCCAATGAGGCCATCTTCTTCTTCCTTGGTTGATTTTGATGATCTTTGCAAGCTCTCCTTGTCACAATTCACTTGCTCTTTGAATGGCGCATCTTCAACCTTTTTCCTCCATTGGAGTTCCGATTTCTTCTTTTCATCTTTTCGGCTATAATGATCAATCATGAAACATGGCTCATGCAAACGAGGAGCTCTCATGGTCTTGTCAAGATTAAAAGTTATGCTTTCATCTCCCACTTCTAGAGTGAGCTCTCCATGTTTCACATCAATCACCGCACCCGCGGTGTGTAGGAAAGGTCTTCCTAAGATGATTGGAATGTTGGAATCTTCCTCCATATCAACTATGACAAAGTCCACCGGGATGAAAAACTTCCCAATTCGCACGGGGACATCTTCCCATATCCCTAGCGGTGTCTTCGTCGATCTATCGGCCATTTGAAGAGTGATATTGGTACATTTAAGCTCTCCCATTCCCAACCTTTTACTTACCGAGTACGGCATGACACTCACACTAGCCCCTAGATCACATAAGGCTTTGTTGATCGTTGTGTCGCCAATGGTACACGGTATTGAGAAGCTTCCCGGATCCTTTAATTTTGGAGATGAACTCCCTTGAAGTATTGCACTACTCACCTTAGTGAAGGCGATAGTCTCAAGTTTCCGGATTGACTTCTTCTTTGTGAGGATATCTTTCATGTACTTTGCATAGGCCGGAACGTGATTGATTAATTCCGTGAAAGGAATTGAGACTTCTAAGTTCTTCACAATTTCCATGAACTTCCCAAGTTGATCATCAAATTTAGGCTTGGCTTGACGACTTGGAAAAGGAAGTCTAATCACAATGGGCTCCTTTTCTTTGGCTTTGTCTTCATTTTTCTTTGAGCTTTCTTCTTTTGATGATTCCCCTTCTTTGGGACCTTGCACCACAACTTCATTCTCACTAGCTCTCACAACTTCATCCTCAACTTGCTCCTTCGGTGCTTCATATCTTGTACCACTTCTCAAGTGAATGGCACTAACCGTTTCATGTCTAGGGGGATTACTTTGAGGTGGTAATTGCCCCTTTTGTCTTTGTGAGCTAGAAGATGCTAGTTGAGTTAATTGTGTTTCCAACATCTTGGTGTGAGCTAGAATGTTGTTGATGGTGGTGTCTTTTGCTTGGCTATCTTTTTGCATTTGGGTGAAATATTCTTGTTGATTCTTTTGCATTTGGAGGACCGCTTTTTGGACATCAAAACCTTGGTCATTGTGGTGATTGTATGGGTTTTGATTTTGGTAACCTTGGTTTTGATTGAAAAAGGGTCTTTGATTTTGATTTCTCATGGGTGGTGGAGTGTATGTTGTTTGAGGGTTTTGGACATTTTGGCTTTTGTATGAGAGATTTGGATGGAACTTGGTGTTTTCATTGTAAAAATTTGAATAAGGGGTACCACCTTTGTAAGCTTGGAAAGCATTGACTTGCTCGGTTGTTCCCCTACATTCACTTGAGTCATGACCCAAGGTTCCACAATTCTCACATATCCCGCTTGGGATTGATGAGGATGCCGTCATGGCATTGACATGATGCTTTGTTGATTTTGAGTTTTCCTCAAGTCTAGCCATAGCTTGTTCAAACTTCAAGTTGATTGTGTCAATGTGAGCACTAAGTTGAGCACCCAATTGAGTAACGGTGTCCACTTCATACTTTCCTCCTCTAGTAGCCTTGCGAGGCCTACTATATTGCGAATTATGGACCGCCATTTCCTCAATCTTGTTCCATGTTTGATTGTCATCAACTTCGGTGAACATTCCATTTGATCCCATATTGAGAATGTTCCTTGAATCTTCATATAAACCATTCCAAAATTGTTGCACTAAAAACCATTCGCTAATTCCATGGTGAGGACATGAGCGACAAACACCTTTGAACCGCTCCCAAGCTTCATACAAAGATTCTTCATCCCTTTGCTTAAAACCCGTAATTTGAGCTCTTAGCATATTGGTCTTTTCCGGTGGGTAGAATTTTTGGTAGAAAGCTGGAGCTAGCTTCTTCCAAGAATCTATTCCAAGGGTGGCCTTATCAAGGCCCTTCAACCATTGCTTTGCGGTGCCGATTAACGAAAAAGGAAATAAGACCCATCTTATTTGGTCTTGAGTCACGCCCGTTTGAGAGATAGCTTCACAATAATCACAAAATGTTTCCATATGAGAATGAGGGTCCTCACTAGGCATTCCCCCGAATTGGCTCCTCTCAACTAGTTGGATGAAGGCGGACTTGGCAATAAAGTTTCCGGTAAGATGTTGTGGGGTAGGAGTACCATTTGGTAGATCCTCCTCGGTGGGTATAGAGTGTGACGAGAATTTAGGCATTGTAGGTGGATTTTGTGTGGTATTGTTTAATGGGTTCTCTTCTCCTTCTATTGCGAAAGGATTGACAAACTCACTAGTGGGTTGAACAACTTCACCAACACCTCCCAAATTCCTCCTAACAAGTCTCCTATTATTCGTCACGGTTCTTTCGATTTCACGGTCAAAAGGTAACAAATCTCTTTGTAACCTTCTAGACATGCAAAATATCAAACAACTCGAAAACAATTAGAACAAACCTTGAGGAGTTTTACTTCCCCAAGGTGAAAAAAGACACAACTAAAAACAATAAAAGAAATCTTAAATCAATTAAACACCGTCCCCGGCAACGGCGCCATTTTTGATCGGAGCCATTTCGTGTTTACAATTAAGCATATGTGGTCGTTGGTCAATGGTCGATACAAAACACAATTTATACTTCACAAACAACTCTACAATTATTAAAGAGGCAAGTAAAGGTCGGATCCCAAGGGACGGGTATTGAGATGAAGATTCTATTGTAACTAGTGGTGTCTAGGGGTGTCACAAATTGGGTTGATGTAGAAGGTTACTAAACTAAGATAGCAATGAAAATAAACTAACAAGGTAAAAGAAATAAGGGATGTAAACAATTGATTAAAAGCACTAGGGTGTCATGGGTTCATAGGGGAATCATGGGATATGATCATACAAACATGTTCTCAAATTATAAGCAAGCAATTATTGTTGTGATGGATTGAGTTGGGTTATATCTTACAATCCTAGGAAAGTTTGGGTCCGGGAGCCGAATCTCTTGGATTGTACAACACCTACAAGTCGACTTAATCTTCCTTACTTAACACATGCATGGTCTAACAAGACTCGAGTTGGGTTATGTCTTACAAGTCAAGTTGAAAGGATAGAAGATGATAGTAAATGCAAGGATTCATAGGCTTAGCATTTCATCAAATATAACATGTGCATGTATTAAGATCAAAACAAGCAAGCAAATAAGATATGAAAGCATATTAATTTAAGCATGAATCATTCCCCATGTTGGTTTCCCCTAATCACCCATTAAACCCTAGCTAAGAGACTACTCACTCATTATCATATTGATCATGCTAGAAAGGTTGTCAATCATACTAACATAATGAAACATGATGAATAAATGAAAGTAATTAGCAATAATTAAAAAGGGATTAAGAGATTATACCTACTAATGATTCCAATAATAAAGCAAGAATAATAGAAGTACTTGAATCCTAGATTGAGAGGTTGTCAATCTCCCAATAATAACCCAAATAATCTTCAATTACCCAAAATAAAGTAAGAACAAGAGAGAGATTAAAGAACTAAAACTTGGATTAAAACTTGATTAATATTTGATTACAATATTGAAGAGAGATTTGATTAATATTAACTACACTAATTATTGATAAGAAGAACATATCCTCTAATTAGACTAATGGGGTATTTATAGTGAAAATTAGGGAGGATGCATTAGGGTTAACTAAGGGCTAAACTAGTAATTACACTTTTTAAGTTGAGCAAGGAGCCTCGGGATTATCCAGAGAAGGGCTTCTCTTATCGATGCTTGAGGAATGAAAACGTCTTTGTCTTTGCGATCCGTGCGGATGGGAGTCGGGACGGCCGGATCTGGACTGAGGGATCCGAGCGGATTCTTGGGCAAGACGCTCGGATTGGCGAGGGGAATCCGAGCGGATTCCTTTGTGGGACGCTCGGATTGGCGAGGACGGACGGATTCTCTACAATCCGTTCGGATTGTAGTTCAGCAACTTTCCTTCTTCTTTTTCTTCCCTTTTCTTCATGAATTCCTTGGGGATTTCCTTGGGGACTCAAGGATCCTTTTCTCAACAATGCTCTTCTACTATGCTATGTACAAAGGCCTTCTAGTCTTGTCTCTCCTTGATGCTTGGTCATTGAATATGATCAATTTAGCCTCGTTTTGCCATGAAAATACAAGATTCTTACTCCTTTCCTACCAAGGGATCAAAATCTCAAAGAATATGCAAAACAAAGAACTAAAGATAAGAAATGACCCAAATAGGCACTAAAAAGCATGGAAACAATGGTAATTCGGGGGCTAAATATGCGCCAATTATGTTCACATCACTCATCCTCCCAAAGTCACAGGGTTAGTGATGTGACCATAATTGGCGCATATTTAGCCCCCGAATTACCATTGTTTCCATGCTTTTTAGTACCTATTTGGGTCATTTCTTATCTTTAGTTCTTTGTTTTGCATATTCTTTGAGATTTTGATCCCTTGGTAGGAAAGGAGTAAGAATCTTGAATTTTCATGGCAAAACAAGGCTAAATTGATCATATTCAATGACCAAGCATCAAGGAGAGACAAGACTAGAAGGCCTTTGTACATAGCATAGTATAAGAGCATTGTTGAGAAAGGATCCTTGAGTCCCCAAGGAAATCCCCAAGGAATTAATGAAGAAAAGGGAAGAAAAGAAGAAGAAAAGATGCTGCCAGACAATCCGAACGGATTGTACACAATCCGTCCGTCCGCCCAAGCCCAATCCGAGCGTCCCTCAAAGGAATCCGCTCGGATTCCCCCTCGCCAATCCGAGCGTCTTGCCCAAGGATCCGCTCGGATTCTCCAGCCCAGATCCGGCCGTCCCGACTCCCATCCGCACGGATTTGATGACAAAGACGTTTTCATTCTTCAAGCTACGATTAGAGAAGCCCTTCTCTCGTAAAAATACCGGAGTCTCCTTGCTCAACTTAAAAAGTGTAATTACTAGTTTAGCCCTTAGTTAACCCTAATGCATCCTCCCTAATTTTCACTATAAATACCCCATTAGTCTAATTAGAGGAGCATGTTCTTCTTATCAATAATTAGTGTAGTTAATATTAATCAAATCTCTCTTCAATATTGTAATCAAATATTAATCAAGTTTTAATCCAAGTTTTAGTTCTTTAATCTCTCTCTTGTTCTTACTTTATTTTGGGTAATTGAAGATTATTTGGGTTATTATTGGGAGATTGACAACCTCTCAATCTAGGATTCAAGTACTTCTATTATTCTTGCTTTATTATTGGAATCATTAGTAGGTATAATCTCTTAATCCCTTTTTAATTATTGCTAATTACTTTCATTTATTCATCATGTTTCATTATGTTAGTATGATTGACAACCTTTCTAGCATGATCAATATGATAATGAGTGAGTAGTCTCTTAGCTAGGGTTTAATGGGTGATTAGGGAAACCAACATGGGGAATGATTCATGCTTAAATCAATATGCTTTCATATCTTATTTGCTTGCTTGTTTTGATCTTAATACATGCACATGTTATATTTGATGAAATGCTAAGCCTATGAATCCTTGCATTTACTATCATCTTCTATCCTTTCAACTTGACTTGTAAGACATAACCCAACTCGAGTCTTGTTAGACCATGCATGTGTTAAGTAGGAAAGATTAAGTCGACTTGTAGGTGTTGTACAATCTAATCGATTCGGCTCCGGGACCCAAACTTTCCTAGGATTGTAAGATATAACCCAACTCAATCCATCACAACAATAATTGCTTGCTTATAATTTGAGAACATGTTTGTATGATCATATCCCATGAATCTCCTATGAACCCATGACACCCTAGTGCTTTTAATCAATTGTTTACACCCCTTATTTTATTTACCTTGTTAGTTTATTTTCATTGCTACCTTAGTTTAGTAACCTTCTACATCAACCCAATTTGTGACACCCCCTAGACACCACTAGTTACAATAGAATCCTCATTTCAATACCCGTCCCTTGGGATCCGACCTTTACTTGCCTCTTTACTAATTGTAGAGTTGTTTGTGAAGTATAAATTGTGTTTTGTATCGACCATTGACCAACGACCACATATGCTTAATTTGTGAAACGAAATGGCCTCGATCAGTTAGATCATTCCAAATGCAACAAAGAAATAGAGTCCCTAAAAGAGTTACTCTTGCATGCTAGAAAGGTTCATGAGAAATGGGAAGGTAGCACACGTGTTCTAAATTTCCTAACTGAGCAATCAGATAATAACATGAAAATGGGATTAGGGCACGAGTGCTATGGTCGTAGAGATCACTCTAAATGCAAATCAACCCCTTCCGAACGAGACTTCAGAAGGAGAAAATATACAAATTTACCAGAATATTTGATTTGCAATTACTGTGGTCATACTGGACATATCCAAGAAAATTGTGTCAAATATGCTCAGGATTTAAGAAAAGGAATCAACTTTGTCAAAGCATCCGACATGATTTTCGAGGATAATGACTGTACCCCATTAGAACCAAGTACTAGTGAAGAACGCAACAATGATCATCGTTGGTTCTACGACATGAGCTTTGATTTCAAGAAGGCTACCAAATCAAAACAAACAACTAAACCTAAAGAGCCCTTCAAAACCAAAGCTTCTCCAAAACAACCTGAAAGACCACGACATAAGGAACCCACAACTCAACCTAAGACGGTTCCTAAACAAACCCATTCTCCTCCAAAACGAAAAGTTATAAAAAGGCCGGATTTGGGTTAGAAAAAATTTAGTTTTTAGAGTGACTAACGTCAAAGGACCCAACTTAGCTTGGGTACCTAAAAACTGTATCTAATCATTTTGCAGGTTGAGGTGAAAGAAAATAACCTATGGTACCTTGATAGTGGATGCTCAAGGCACATGACTGGAGATATAAATCTATTTCTTTCACTCAAACCCTTCGATGGAGGTAAGGTCACATTTAGCGATAACAAGAAGGGTAAGATCATCGGTGTTGGTAAAGTTGAAATATCCTCTTCTCATGCAATTAGTGACGTTTATCTTTTTAGCGGTCTCAAGCACAATTTACTGAGTATCTCTCAATTATGCGACAAAGGAAATAAAGTTGTCTTTCATTCAGATTCCTGTCGAATAATAATTGAAGGAACGAGTAGTGTTGTGCTTGAAGGACACCGTAGAAGGAATGTCTATATGATTGATTTAAATAATATTCCTACTAATTCATTCAAATGCATGAAAGTAACGATAGATGATCCGTGTCTTTGGCACAAAAGATTTGCTCACATAAATTCAACAACGTTGAATAAGCTAAAGAAATGGGATTTGGTTGAAGGACTTCCATCAATCAAATTCGATCAAGAAACCTTATGTAATTCTTGTGCTCGTTGTAAACACGTGAGATCATCGTTCAAACCCAAGAGAATAGTAAGTACCAAGGAACCACTAGAACTCGTGCATATGGATCTCTGTGGCCCAATGAAGGTAAGAAGTAGAGGTGGATCCAGGTATGTCTTCGTTCTAGTTGATGACTACTCTAGATATGTTTGGCCTATATTTCTCTTTTCAAAAGATGAAACTTTCGATGAGTTTGCAGTTCTAATGAAGCTTGCCCAAAATAAGTATAAATCAAAATTAGTCTCCATTCGTACGGATCATGGCACCGAATTTGATAACCATCCTTTTATTGAATACTGTAGAGAGAATGGTGTTGGGCATAACTTCTCAGCACCATGAACTCCACAGCAAAACGGTGTTGTTGAACGTATGAATAGAACATTGGAGGATATGGCACGCATAATATTGTTGTGTAGTGGGCTACCTCAAAATTTCTGGGCCGAGGCTATTAGTACTGCTTGCTATGTTCATAATCGAGCTTTGATTAGACCAATTCTCAAGAAGACTCCTTACGAACTTCTTAGGGGACGTAAACCTAACATATCACATCTACGTTGCTTCGGGAGTAAATGTTTTGTCCATAATAATGGCAAAAATAGATTAAGCAAATTCGATCCCGGAAGTGACGAAGCGGTGTTTGTCGGTTATTCTAATCATATTAAAGCATATAAGGTTTTCAATAAAAGAACCTTATGCATCGAAGAAAGTGTTCATGTTGTTTTTTATGAGAATAATATGTTTGACAAAGCTGAACAGAATGAGGAAGAAGATTTGAACGAACCTGATTTCCGACTATCCAGGGATGAACTTCCAGAATTGGATGATGAAGATAAAGAAATTGAGGGCACAAATGATGAACAAGGAAGCCCTTCGAATGATAAAGGAAAGAGTACTGAGAGTTTAGTTGATGATACTAAAACCTCTTCTCAATCTAAGCAATTAGAGGACAAAGTTATAACCGATGAAGCTATAACTTCAACTTCTAATCAACGAACTAAGTCCAATGTTATAACTGATTCTGTTATAACCCCAGACTTGGATTCAGGGGGAACAAGGCTTGAAACCCAATCATTCGAAGAAGGCGAGACGAGTTCAGATGAAGATGTGCCTCCTGTTTCTAAGAAATGGAAATATAAGGATTCCCATCCAATGGAAACCATCCTAGGAAGTCTGAATGAAGGCATTCGAACTCGGAGAAGACTTAACAACTTTTGCTCATACTACTCCTTTCTTTCAACCATTGAGTCAACAAATATCAAAAAAGCACTTGCCGAACCAGATTGGATCGTTGCTATGCAAGAAGAGCTTCAACAGTTCGAACGGAACAAAGTGTGGCATTTGGTTCCAAGACCTAAATATCGAACGGTTATCGGTACAAGATGGGTTTTTAGAAACAAACTGGACGATACGGGAGTTATTGTTCGAAATAAAGCTAGATTGGCTGTACAAGGATATAATCAACAAGAAGGAATTGATTATGATGAGACCTTCGCTGCCGTAGCCAGACTTGAAGCTATTAGACTATTAATAGCATTTGCTGCTCATAAAGGAATTAAACTTTTTCAAATGGACGTTAAAACAGCTTTTCTTAACGGTTATTTGAATGAGGAGGTTTTCGTTGAACAACCCCCAGGATTTCTCAATAGTAAGTTTCAAAACCATGTTTTCAAATTAGATAAAGCTCTGTATGGTTTGAAACAAGCTCCGAGATCGTGGTACGACAGATTGTTAAAATATCTTTTAGAAAGTGGTTTTAAAAGAGGATCTGCCGATAAAACCCTATTCCTGAAAACTGAGGTTTCCGATCTATTAGTCGTACAAATATACATTGACGATATTATTTTTGGTTCAACTAATAATCGTTTATGTAAGTATTTTTCAGATCTAATGACCTCAGAATTCGAGATGAGCATGATGGGAGAACTCAAGTTCTTCCTTGGACTCCAAATCCAACAAACTCCTGAAGGGATTATGATACACCAACAAAAATACATCAAGGAGCTAATCAAGAAATTCGGTATGGAAAATTCTAACTCTAAGCCAACTCCTATGGGCACTGAGAAGAAGATGACCTTGGATGAAAACGGTAAGTCTGTCGATGAGACGACTTATCGAGGTATGATTGGCTCACTTCTTTATTTAACTGCAAGTCGTCCGGATATTATGTTTAGTGTATGCGTATGTGGTCGATTTCAATCGTGCCCTAAAGAATCGCATATGATCGCAGTTAAGAGAATCTTGAAGTATTTAATTGGTACATCTAAATTATATCCGTGGTATCCTCTTGAGTGTAATTTCGATCTCATAGGGTATTCAGATGCAGATTATGCAGGTTGTTCACTTGACAGAAAAAGTACTTCCGGCATAGCCACATTTGTTGGACCGTGTATTATCACGTGGGGGTCAAAGAAACAAAATTCCGTTGCACTATCTACTGTTGAAGCCGAATACATTGCTGTTAGACTGGTATGTTCTCAACTTTTATGGCTTAAGCAACAACTATGTGATTACGGTGTTAATGTAGGGTGTATACCTATTTTATGTGACAACACAAGTGCTATAATTATATCTAAAAATCCTGCACAACACTCACGAACTAAGCACATAGACATTAGACACCATTTTATACGGGATCATGTAGATAAGGGCAACATAAGACTGGAATTTTGTAGTACAGAAAAACAATGGGCTGACATTTTTACCAAAGCATTGGCTAGAGAACGTTTTGAGATTTTGCGGGTGGAAATTGGTTTAATTGGTGGCAACTAAACTTGTCGCAAATATTTTATTCTCTATATGACTGACTAGATTTGACGAGATTGTATGACTGTGTCCGTATTTTTCGTTGCAAGTTTATTTATGTCAAATGTTATATTATATTATGAGAATATTCCATTTTCTAGTCATGTAGATTTTAAGTTTTATTATGAACCAAAAGTCGTAACCAATTGTTCCAATTTCTTGCCAAAACCGAAAATTCCCCACAATTTTATCTCTTACCATATCTTGTCATATCTTTTAAACAATTTACCCTAACCACTTGTTTATTCCATGGTAAGTATCTTTTATAAAAAAAAAAATATATATATATATAAAAAACTTACCTAACTCCCTCTCCACACGCCACCTCCACTTTCCTATTTCTCTTACAACTCTTTTACCATAATTGATCTCATACTCCCATAAATACTCCCTCCTACCGTCACCATCACAAACACAAAACTCAAAGACCTTCCTTTAGACTTTTCTACACACTCAACCTCCAAAATCCTATACTCATCATGACTCCTCCCTCAACCCGCTTTCACTCGCCCTCAACTCGGTCCACAACTCGGACCGGGTCCTCCAAACCTTCATGCAACAAAACCTATGTCCCTATCAAAACTCCCTCACCTTCATCAAACCAAAAACCAACTAACCCCGATCATAACTGGGTTGATCCTAACTTAGAAGGGAAAAGACGGAAGTTAAAGAAAGGGAAAAAGAAGGTCGTGGGGTTTGAAGATTTGGTGGAAGAGACCGAGGTTGTAGCTACTCAAGAAGGTCATCAAAGGACAATGTTTCGAGAATACATGCCGAATGCAACATCAATGGGGCTTGATAAGCTTCGACTCACCGCGGATGAAAGAACCCGTGTCAACTTTGTTATGCGGTACGGTATTCATGGTGGTCGTTTCTACTCCGAAAAGTGGTATGGAAAAATCGAAGCTTTGATATTTTTTAAGGATTTCTTGAATTTTCAAGAATGGAAGAAAGTTTGTTCCTTTTTTGGTCCGGTTTATCCTATTGAGGTAATCCAATTTTATTTTTCCGTCTCTGTCAAAAATAATGTGTTGCATGCGGTGGTGAATGATACCAAAGTCAAAATCTCCCTTGCCGATTTTTGTACTCTGTTTTCGGTCCCTGATGATGGGATCGAAATAAATCCGAGTGCGGAATGGGGAGATGTGACGGAGGAAGAAAAGCTTAAAATTAAGAAGTCGTTTGATGTTGATGCTACGGGGTCAAGTAACATGCTTGCGAGGTCATTTACCCCAAAATTGAAATTCTTTCTTAATTTAATTTGTAACACGGTTGTTCCAAGGAGGGGTGGTCGTGATAAATTCTCGAGTTATGAGATGGTGTTGTTGTCTAAGTGGCTTGAAGGGTCCAAAGTTAGTCTTCCTCGTCTTGTGTTTCATAAAATCGTTCAAACAAGTGTTTGTGTCACTGAGAAAAAGTTTTATACTACTTTGGATTTGCCGTATGGAATGTGGGTCTCTCGGCTTTTGGAACAAAAAGGGGTGATTGGGATTTATGGCTATGGTGTAAAGGTGAAAGATGAGATGTGTGACACTCATCTTAAGTTGATGAAAATTGGTGCCATTGGACCCGATTTGCTGTTTTTGGCAAAAGGGAATGTGGTGGAGAAATCGTCGGATGTGGTCTCGGTTGTTGAACAAAAATTGGAGTCTTTTATGGCAAGTATTTGTGAAAAAATGGATGCGCAAAATAAGATGGTTGCGGAGTCGGTCTCGGGTTTGGGAAAAGACAGGAATGAGACTTCGGGTTCGAAGGGTTCGGATCTTGGTGAAGTCTTGTCTTATTTGCATGGGTTGGAAGCACGGGTTGATGCTATGGCTAAAGATGCGGCTAGGGTGGCCAAAGAATGTGTTCGTCATTCTAGTTCATTGGCTAACTTAGCTAGTCAAGGTGGGGCTTTGTGGAAAGAAGGGAAGGCTATGAATGAGGATATGCGGGTTGTTTACGAGGCTACTCAAGCCTTGTCCTTGAAAGTGCTTAATTTCGAAAGGTGTCTCACGGCACAAGCTAACCATGTATGTTCATGCTTTGATCGTCTTGACTCTCTTGAGTTTAGGACCCGTCCCGGTTATGTCAACCCCAATGTTGTGAAACGTGACATTCCTTAAACCCGTTCTCCTCTTTTCCTTGCCTTTTCTTTTGTTAGACTTTATATTTTTAATAATTGTCTAATTCGGCCCATTTTGGCTTGCTTTTCATTCGGCCCATTTGGCTTAAACACTTCTTATTCGGCCCAATTGGCAATTAGACTAGTTTGGTTTGTAGTACACTTATTTTCTATTTTGGCATGTTTATGTAGATTACTTTCTCGTTTTATAATATTTCCTTGCATGCTTAATACGTGTCTCGACTCATATCATTCTAGTTGTTTTATGTCTTTTCTCGTCTTTTCGATGATGTCAAGAGGGGGAAGAAAATTCTTGTGACTTAAGTATTTGCCTAAGCTTGCTCCTTGTCGGAACCTTTAATCTCTTAAGGTCCTTAGACGCTATACTTTGCATATAAGTGATTGTTCTTGTGTTCAACTGTCTATGACTTTTATAGTATTATGTTGAGGGGGAACTTACACTTAGTCACAAATCGTAAGAGACTTGTCATCATCAAAAAGGGGGAATTTGTTGGACCATATAGATATATGATTAAGTTTTGATAATGACAAGTATGTGCCTCGTTTTATGTAAACTATTGCTCGTAATCGTTTGTTTAGTCTTTGTTAGATTAACTTAGGTTTACAAGTTAACAAGTAATGTTCTAGCATTCTTACCTATAACATTAAAGATTTGTGAGGCATCATTCAAGTAATGTTATAGCAGCTTGAGCTATAACATTGAAGATTCTTAAAGCATCATAAGCAACTGTAACAAGTTTCAAGTATGATGATCATTCAAGCAAAAGGCTAGATCAAGTCTTTAACAAAGCTCAAGATGAAGAGCTTTTGGTCAAGATAAAGAGAAGATCCTTTACTGAAGATCTCCATGAAGATTAGTTAGTATAGGTCTTCATCTAATGACGGTATCTTAAGTTAAGAATATTGGGAAGGTAAAGTTATAGCTATTTCACCTATAACTTTACTTACCAAACTTAAAGTTATAGCTGTTTCTACTATAACTTTAGGTAGCATTTTAATAGCACGATTTTAATAGTTTTAAAATCATTTTTCAAAGGATAAAATTCTTTAAACATATTTCGAAATCATTTGTGTATATAGTAGAGTTGAATTATGGGTTGTTATAATAGGTAACTTGTATATCTCGATTGGTTAGTAAAACGACTTATGGGTCGTCATGCTACCTAGGGTTTGCTAGTCTATTTAACCTAACCCTAATTCAAGAAGATAGATTTTATCCAAGATGAGCACATGCCTAGGGTTTCGGCCGTGAGCTGAATACCGTTGGGGCGTGTGAAGTTGTTGTGCATAAGTAACCTATCTAATCAAATCTAGCTTATATTTATATAATATATTTTCCTATCTTTGTAATATATGATTTGATTTGTTTACTTATCCAAACATCTTAAATATATAGTTTTAGAAAACAAATAAGATATACTTTTATCTTATTTACCTAAACTATAATATCTTGGATTAAATTAGGAAAGAGATAAAGATTTATCTCTTGTAATCCTTGCCGCCTATCTCACGGCACCTAGGGTTTCGTGCAAACCCTAGTTCTCTCTTCTACTATAAATACACTTGATCATTCCTTATTTCAAGTAAGCTTTTCGAAATACAACAATCCTTGCAAAACATATTTGAGTTTAATTCTTAATTGTCTTATTGTTTTATATTTGAAAATATTGCGAAAAGTCGTGCTCTTTAAATTGCTTATCTTTCTTAAGATTACGTCATAAGATAATAGTACTTCATATTGTTTCTTACTCGTTCAATTGTGTGAACACTTAGAAGAACAATCAAGTGCTTTCTTAGTAACTTAAGATAGTCAAATCAAATATCTAGTGATATTCAAATCGAGTTATAGTTAGAGTTAACTATACGAGTTGGGTTGATAATTTTGTAATCCAGAGTAAGGTACTAAAGTTATTAATCGAGAATAGTGGACGTAGGTTTCGACGTGTGAAGCTGAACCACTGCAAATATCGTGTGTCCTTGCATCTTTCGTTTCGGTCATTTCATTACGTTAATAACCAATTAGTTAATTAGTTAAAGTTTAATCAATAAACTTTAAGTAATTAATTACCTTGATATAAAATAAAAAGTAGGCATAATTTTTAAATACTCAATTCACCCCCCCCCCCCCCTCGAGTATTTCGGGTGTGATAGACTCGTCATCAGTATAACCCAGGTATGAGGCATTTAGTACGTTGTTGATTTATTATTTGTTAAAAAGTGTTTTATGTAGTTGGAGTAGTAGAATTTCATGAAACTGTATTAAAGTTTCAAAGTGTAAGTAATAAAGTGTCTGTAAGTCATGAACGTTTCAATTTCATTTGCTAACTCAGGAACATTTGAGGCGAGCTGTTCCTGTTAACTTTTTGAGAGAAAGGGACTACTCTGCAGGTACATAATTGTGATTTATTCCGGTAATGGGGTAAAAAAAATTCCGGAATCTGGAATTGCCAGGAGATGGACAAAGGATGCATTGCGGAGTGGTGACATAGTTGTACCGGGGAGTGTACAGATGACATGGATATTGTAGACAGTAAGCAACTTCAGATGACGAAATTGTGGTCGGAAGTTCACGAAACAATTGGAGTGCTTGTTGATAAGGAAAAGGAAGACGTTGAAGGTCTAACTAATTTAATAAGGGAATTTAGAGAGAAGCTGACACCAGTAGGTAAGGAGATTTCTATACTGCCACCTAAATATTCCAAAAACAAAGGGAGTGGGAAAAGGATTTTGTCTAGTAAGGCGAAGGCCGTTGTAATTGCAAGTAAGCCAAAACGCATGTGCAATAATTGCAAGCAAATGGCACACCATGACAAGAGGAACTGTCCTAACTCTTTTGCTGAGCGTCCACCGCAATTGTCGGAATCATCTGAAGAAGAGGAGGAGGAAGGAGAAGAAGTAGACGACTTATCGGAGGAGTAGAATTTTTATTTTATTAGAATGTATTCATGAAGTGAATGTCTTAGGCTTTTTGGTAAAACTTTGAAGTTAATCTTTTGTATGGAAAGGAACTAGATGTTTGTGTCGTAAGACAGAGTTTTTGAAAATCCTGAAGTAGGACTATTCTAAATTTGAATGTCATCATTGAAGTTCGAATTTTTTTTTCCAAAATTTTGAAGTTTAAGGTGAAATTTTAAGTAGCCAATTTTGGAATTGAAAAATCCCTACAGTGTTGAAGTTTCACAATTATTCGTGTACAATTTCCAGGTTCACGCATGAAATTTTAAAAGTATTGCTTTGGAATGTAAATATGAGCTGCTTAGTTGAAGTTTCAACATGAGTGAGTTAAAATTTCA
Source organism: Silene latifolia (assembly GCF_048544455.1). Classification (NCBI taxonomy): domain Eukaryota; kingdom Viridiplantae; phylum Streptophyta; class Magnoliopsida; order Caryophyllales; family Caryophyllaceae; genus Silene; species Silene latifolia. Next base: position 53,653,232 of record NC_133527.1, on the reverse strand, counting down.
AAGTTGATGCTTAAAGTTTCAGAATGTGGACAATTCACATAAAATTTAAATATTATTGGTTTAAGTTTCAAAATTTGTGAGTTAAATTTCAAAATGCGTCGTAAAAGTTTCAAGAGTTAAAATTGGAATTTAAATATTAGCCGCTTAGTTGAAATTTCAACATGAGGGAGTTGAAATTTCAAAGTTGAGGCTTAAAGTTTCAGAATGTGGACAGTTCACATGAAATTTACATATTATTGGCTGAAGTTTCAAAATTTGTGAGTTGAAAGTTCAAAATACGTCGTAAAAGTTTCAAGAGTTAAAATTGGAATTTAAATATTATCTGCGTAGTTGAAGTTTCAACATGAGGGAGTTGAAATTTCAAAGTTGAGGCTTAAAGTTTCAGATGTGTACAGTTCACATGAAATTTAAGTATTATTAGTTGAAGTTTCAAAATTTGTGAGTTGAAATTTCAAAATGCGTCGTAAAAGTTTCAAGAGTTAAATTTGGAATTTAAATATTATCTATGTAGTTGAAGTTTCAACATGAGGGAGTTGAAATTTCAAAGTTAAGGCTTAAAGTTTCAGAATGTGGACAGTTCACATAAGTTTCAACATGAGGGAGTTGAAATTTCAAAGTTGAGACTTAAAGTTTCAGAATGTCGACAATTCAAATGAAATTCCAATATTATTGGTTGAAGTTTCAAAATTTGTGAGTTAAAATTTCAAAATGCGTTGTCAAAGTTTCAAAATTTAAAATTGGAATTTTATTATTATCTGCTTAGTTGAAGTTTCGACTTGAGTGAGTTGAAATTTCAAAGTTGATGCTTAAGTTTCAGAATGTGGAGAATTCACTTGAAATTGAAATATTTTTGGTTGAAGTTTCAAAATTTGTGAGTTAAAATTTCAAAATGTGTCGTCAGAGTTTCAAGAGTTAAAATTGGTATTTAAATATTATCTGCTTAGTTGAAGTTTCAACATAAGTGACTTGAAATTTCAAAGTTGAGGCTTAAAGTTTCAGACTGGAGAATTCACTAAAATTTTATAGGAACGTTTAAAAGTTTGGAGAAAAAGTTTCCAAGATAGGTACTGAGGAACCGTATTCTGTATAAAGTTACAAAATTTTTGAACTAACATTTCAAACGATGGCCATAAAGTTTCAACTGAAAACTTGAAGACTGTTTTCAGTTAAAGTTGATCGTGTTAGAAAAGTATAAAAAGTACCAGTTTAAGTACATTCAAAACAATACACATGATCAAACAGTAGTAGGCGAATGAAACATTAATACAACATTGTTATTTTTTATTCAAAATCTTCGAAACTTTACGCCTAGCATATACGACTTGCCATAAGCTTTCCTTTCCGGCAATAAATTTCCTCACGTTGTCCATGGTTTCTGCTCGAACTTTGTTCATATCGGCTAATACAAGGGTCACAGCCAGTTGGATAACCAGATAGCGCCGACCAACCTTCTTTATAAGGTCTTCGTGCTCGAAAGGGGCACCCTCGTAACATAACATATGCATCATGGTGAATAATCCAGACTCGAGTACGTTAGGTTTTGGACTCTGCCAACTTAATTTGATCTGGCGGTGCTTAAACTTAGCGACCTCTTCTGCTCCGGAAACGCATCTTGATTCCAGGTAGTCAATCATTGCACCGGACTGCACATAAGTAAGATGTAGTCATAAATTAAGTTACATATAAGGTGCATCAAAATTCATCGTAGATATAGAAAGAAACTTACAATGATTTGAGACACCTTGAAGACTTGAGAATTCTTAAACTGCGGGTAGATCTGATGGTCAAGGACGTCGATAGTCCTTGAATTGAAATTGATACATATGCAAGCAAAATGAACGTCAATATTAACTGGTACGGAGATGAGCTCTGCATTCAAGTTGAACGTATGACCACAGTGCTTGATGTACAAGTCCCAAATATGGAACAACGTATCGTAATACGCACTAGTCTGCGTCTTCTGTGTACCCTATTCTTGGTTTTCCAACCATCGCATAACCACGTCCTACGAAATATTTATACATAGAAATGGTTACAGAATATTTCCATTTGAATTATATAAATTTTATAAATTAAATGTCATCTGAAATTTAAAAGTAGATGCGTACCGTGTGGCGTAAACATAGGAAAGCCATTCTTGGTACTTCGTTGGCATCTGACTCTATCTGATTCAACAACTTGGACCAACATTCAATAACAGTTGAGGACATTTTGCTTTCAGGTAGCATTGACATAATCCCATCCCTACAAAGCATGGCATTGAGTCCGTAATCTGCCAAGTGTTCCCTGCAGCGGGAAATAAAATTAATCAACCAATGCAAGTTATATGGTAAGTGCTAACTCACATTACAAATATACTTCAATTGGCTATATGAACAAATATAGGATGGATACTCAACTTACCTCGGGTCCAAATCGTGGTCGTCAAGGAAGCAGTAATATGCTACGTGCTTCCTTATTGTGGTCATATCCTTCACTAGTAATTGGTTGCTCCTGAGGGGTAATATCCGTATAATACCCTTTAATTATAGGATTATAACGCAAAATTTATATGTGATTATAGTCATATAACGAAAAACATGATGAAACGATAAAGATATAGAAATAACCTTCGGTCCTAGTGCAAAAGGCAATGAGAGATCAAGGTAGATCTCCTCCTAAATGTTGCACCCAAGATGGTCCGAGAAATGCCCTTGTGCTAGAGAGAATCCCCTAATTGCCTTGCAATATTGAGGGGATTGTTTTTGTGAGTTTGTGTTGGATGAGAGATCCGAGTTTCGAGAGGCACAATTCCCAAAACCCTAAATTTTTGTCTCAAATGAATTAGGTTAGACAAGAGGAGAAACTCCCCTTTTGTCTATGTGAGGCTCGGCCAAACCGAGTGAGAGGAGAGCTCGCGGGCTTTTTAATTTCCTCTTCACTTAAACTCGTGGTCCGGTCCAATACTCGCTAAGTGTATATGACGCGGTTTCATTATAAACTGTTATCGGTTATCGGAAATTAAGGCATCAACTAATAATATGGGTTAGTTGAATTATTAATACATGTCCGACAAAACAGTATTGTATAATTATATTCAATATACATTTAATTAAATATAAAACGTTTATATTCAATTTTACGAATTAATCGCTTAATTCGTCTTAGCCATTTTTATTTAATCCGTATTAAATAAAATATCTCAACATCACATTTTGACTAATTATTAGTCAAATAACTCAGACTAACTGGTTAGTCAAATTTGGCATCTATATGACTGTATTTTCATACCGTCACATCTCTCAAACGTATCCTAAAGGTGTGACTTTTAGGGACCAGTTGATCACCGCCATCTGTATGACAATAACGTCAAACTTATCTAGCAAGCCAATCGTTATTGATAAACGTGGACCAACTGATTATGATACAAAAGTATACCCTTTGATCCTTTTAGAGATTTATAAGTCCTTGCACTAACTGTTAAGGACACCAGCCCCAACAAGCTCCCACTTGTCTGTACAAGTGTATGTGCAATGACGTTATCCGCACTAACTGGAGGACACAAGCTCCAACAAACTCCCACTTGTCCGTACAAGTGTATGTGCGATAACCGATTCTCATATTCATTTAAAATTTCTCCCACTCAATGTAAAACAATTTGCAGATCTGGATCCACAAAGGTCGTATTTTACAATCGATCTGGATCAAGAGTGGTTTCCCCGACTAGAGAGTAACTTAACTGATAAAACGAATCCGTATCCGAGCATGGCCATGCATTTCGATTCTGACTCCTCGAGTGGCCCCGAGAAATATCGGGTACACTGATAAAGGCTGAATATTTCCTTCAACTCGAACTCCTTCCGATCTAAGCACGGCATGAAATGACCCAGAAAAAATCTACTTGGTCCCCCCACGGATGACCGTGAGAAAGAAACCAAAGTCACCCAAAATCTGCCTTAGTCTCAAGAGACAGTCGATAGTTAAAAGAATCGACTCTTAGGATCACCATGGAAGTCCTATCCACGACCGGGCACCGAATGTTATAAAACATTTAGGACTCCACGTCGATGTCACAATTGTGTCCTACGAAATATCCGTATAAATCGCCTCTGTGATTGGTCGGTCAACTTTGTTGACTTATGGCTAGTTGAACCCACCATCAACCAACGTCACAAAATAATTGCGAGTTATCGGCTCATGTGGGCAATTAAGGACTGAAAAATATAATGTTCGTTCAGTTCACTTTGTGGTGTTCAAAAATTGTCGCACAATTCCACATGAAAAACAAAATATATAAATATCAAAACGATGATGTTGTATAGAGTACAAAAGGGAATGAATCTGATCCATAAAAGAGTACTACAACTTAGGAACACGTTTAATTCCAATGGAATTGACGTGCCCTTCATGCTTATCTTGTCGTAATGGTTTAGTGAGAGGATCTGCTATGTTATCATCTGTAGCAATCTTTTCTATCACTACTTCCTTTTGCTCCACGTAATCTCGGATTAGATGAGCTTTCCGTTGTACATGTCTAGACTTGTTGCTAGACTTTGGCTCCTTAGCTTGGAAGATGGCACCACTATTGTCGCAATAGATGGTGATCGGGTCATTCGAACTAGGCACTACGGATAGCCCATGTAAGAATTGACGCATCCATATCGCTTCCTTTGTAGCTTCAGACGCGGCATAGTACTCGGACTCGGTCGTAGAATCTTTGAATCGTTTGCTTGGAACTCTTCCGGTGATCGCAGCGCCATTAAGAGTAAAAACGAATCCAGACTGAGATTTCGAGTCATCTCGATCCGTTTGGAAGCTAGCATCTGCGTAACCGGTTGCGCATAGCTTTTGAGAGCCTCCATAAGTCAATGCCCAATCTTTAGTCCTCCGGAGGTACTTAAGAATGTTCTTGACAGCGAGCCAATGTGATTCACTTGGATGCTGTTGGAATCGACTTGTCATACTCAATGCATATGCCACGTCGGGACGTGTGCATATCATGGCATACATGATTGATCCTATAGCTGAAGCATAAGGGATCCGTGCCATGCGCTCTTTCTCTTCCGGTGTCTCGGTGCCGAGACTTGCTCAAATGCACCCCGGAGCCATGGGAAGAAACCCTTTCTTGGAGTTAGTCATCTTTGAATCTCTCTAGGACTTTGTCTATGTAAGACTCCTGACTGAGAGATAACATCCGACGTGATCTATCTCGATAGATACGGATGCCCAGAATTCTTTGTGCCTCACCCAGATCTTTCATCTGGAAATGGTTTTTCAACCATACTTTCACCGAAGTTAAGAGAGGTATGTCATTCCCAATCAGGAGTATGTCGTCAACATACAATATTAGGAAGACAATCTTGCTCCCACTCGACTTGATATATAGACATGGTTCCTCGACAGATCGAGTAAATCCATTTTCTTTTATCACTTGGTCGAAGCGATGATTCCAACTCCTTGATGCTTGCTTAAGTCCATAAATGGAACGCTTAAGCTTGCACACTTTCTTAGGATGTGCTGGATCGATGAAACCTTCGGGTTGTACCATGTACAACTCTTCCTCCAAAAAGCCGTTTAAGAAGGCGGTTTTCACGTCCATTTGCCAAATTTCATAGTCATGAAAAGCGGCAATCGCTAAGATAATCCGAATGGAACGCAGCATGACTACGGGTGCAAAAATCTCATCGTAGTGCAAACCTGGCACTTGGGTGAAACCTTTAGCAACTAGTCGTGCTTTGTAGATATCTTGTTGACCTTCCACGGAATGCTTTATCTTGTAAAGCCATTTGCATTGAAGGGGACGAACCTTAGCTGGTAAGTCAACAAGATCCCACACGTTGTTCTCATACATGGAGTCCATCTCGGATTGCATGGCCTCAAGCCATAGCTTTGAGTCGAACGGTCATGGCACCTTTATAGGTTGCGGGTTCACTACTCGTTAAGAGTAGAATGTCATCTATGTCATGTTCCTCGACCTGGACCAATGTATCTGTCCGGGAGGAATAGAGACTCTTCCCGACCTCCTAGGTTCCTCGGGAATGTTAACCGCAGCCGGGATTGAAGGAATAGGTTCCTCCAATAGTTGCTCGGTATTTGGTTCTGGAATCTCCGACAGGTCGAAGGTTCTATCACTCTTTGCATTCTCGAGAAATTCCTTCTCTAAGAATGTCGCACTAGCCGCAACAAAAACACGTTGTTCGGTTGGCGAATAGAAGTAATGACCAAGGGTTCCTTTAGGATAACCTATAAAGAATGTCTTGACCGATCGTGGGCCGAGCTTATCCTCGTGTCTCCACTTGACATAAGCCTCGCAGCCCCAAACCCGTATAAAGGACAAGTTAGGGACCGTTCCCTTCCATAGTTCATATGGAGTCTTGTCAACAGCTTTAGACGGACTTCGGTTAAGTATTAGAGAGCGGTGACAAAAAGAGCATAACCCCATAATGAATCAGGTAAAACCGTGTGACTCATCATGGATCGAACCATATCAAGTAGGGTTCGATTTCTTCGTTCGGACACACCATTCAATTGAGGTGTTCCAGGTGGAGTTAACTGTAAGGCAATCCCACAGTCTTTGAGGTGTTGATCAAACTCGTGAGAAAGATACTCGCCACCACGATCTGAACGCAGTGTTTTAATCTTTCTACCCAATAGGTTCTGTACCATATTCTGGTATTCTTTGAATTTCTCAAAGGATTCACTTTTATGCTTCATTAAGTAGACATAGCCATATCTACTTAAATCGTCCGTGAAAGTGATGAAATACCTATAGCCTTCTCGTGCGGTGATTGACATAGGACCACATACATCCGTGTGTATGAGCCCTAATAGGTCAGCAGCGCGCATTCCAACACCTTTCAAGGAAATCCGAGTCATCTTACCGATGAGACATGATTCACACGTGCCAAATGATTGAAAATCAAAGGCCGAGATAGCTCCATTTTTAATGAGCTGTTTTACGCGTTTCTCATTAATGTGTCCCATACGGCAGTGCCATAGATACGTTTGATCTTTGTCACCAACCTATAACTTTTTATTCATTACGTGTAATATTTCGTAAATGCCCGATCTAAAACATAAATTCCGTTCATGGAGACTCGCCTTGCCATAAATCATATCGTGTAAAGAGAAAATGCAAGCATTATTTTCTATTACAGATGAAAAACCAAGTTTGTCAAGTGCGAAACCGAAATAATGTTTTTCGAAAGACTAGGAACATAATAGCGATTATATAATGACAACTCAAATCCGCTAGGAAGCTGGATCACATATGTCCCCTTTGAGATGGCAGCCACTCTTGCTCCATTCCCAACACGCAGGTCCACCTCACCCTTTACGAGGGGTTCGATGTTTCGGAGCCCCTGCACATGATTACACAGATGAGAACCACAACCAGTATCAAGTACCCAAGTTCCGTAACTTGCGTGGTTAATCTCAATCATATGAATAAAAGTAGAAGAGAGAGAAGACATACCAACGGGTTTAACACGACCTGCCTTTAAGTCCTCATGATAAACAGGACATGTACGCCTCCAATGCCCGGTCTTGTGGCAATGATGGCATTCCATGTTTTCATTCTTGCTCTTTGTCGTGCCCGATGAGGTGCTCGACTCACCAGGCCCACTCTTACCTGAACCCGACTTCTTGAACTTCGGTTTACCTCTCGCTAGGTTTGCTCGAGCTTTGCCCTTACCTTTCCCTTTGTTGGACACAACGAGAACATCTTGTTTCAAGCTCCCACTGAACTTCATGTCCTTCTCGGTCCTGTACGAGAAGGGAGTGCGATTCATGTGGGGTTTTCTTCAAATCATTCATATAGTAATTCGCTCTAAATTGCGAAAAACCATCGTGGAGTGAATGAAGCATGCGGTCGATAACAATGTTCTCGCTGATGTTACAATCAAAGGTCTCCAGCTTCTCGACATTCTCAATCATCTTTGAGAATGTGTGGGCTAACCGGTTGGCCCTTTCGGAGTTTCGCATCAAAGAAGCGAGTGGTATGCTCATAGGTCACGATTCTCGGTGCTTTCGAGAATTCCTTAGTGAGCGTGGTGAAAATCTTGTTTGCACCATGGGCTATGAAGCGTTTCGGCAAATTGGGTTCCATTGCAAAAATGAGTACGTTTTTAATCGCACCCGCTTCCATACAGAAATCATTAAACTTGGTGATTTCAGCGGCTCTAGCCGTGGGACCTGGGTTTGCCGGGATGGGCTCTAATAGATATTTGAGCTTCCGTCGGCGGGCAGCATTCCGTAATGCCGCCTCCCGCCTCCGAAGTTGGATCCATCATTCTTGATCGAGTAGACCGATTCATCCGATTCATGAAGATCCGAAGCCAGGACTCACGGTCCAATGTGGCACTTGGCATTGGGTTATCGGTAGAACCAGCCATTTGTTATTTAGCGAGTTTAAAAGTTCGTGATCTACACCTTTGAAAAAGAAAGAAAAACAAAACGAAATAAGCAACTCATCGAGGTGATTTAAGTCTATTTAAAATTCATTTTAACATGTAGACTCAATGCACTTGCACAATTGATCTCCCTCATGAATGATACAAGTGATCCCAAGACTCAATTTCTGTAAATTGATAAGCCAACTGTTTAGCTAATTCTTCCGGAAGAACTCTTGGTCGATAGATTTCCGTAAATCCTATCTATAGTCCACCATAGTCACAGGATCGTACGAGTGACCATAGTGTTGAGATAAAATAGGTCAATCGGTTCCAACTTACCCGACGTAGAAGGGGTCATATTATGCCTACCGACGAAGAAGGGACTCATTGGAGTTTGACCTATAAAGACCGTTCTCAATTTTTGTTTATACGAGGAAGATCCCATCAACTAAATTATAATTCATATTAAGTGAACGAATAACTAGCGTCTGCGTGAATGAATTAATTCGGATGATGGCTTAAAATCGTGTGACATGAGAATGTCAATGAAAACTAACTCGTGACCTCTATATGTGTCAGTTTTCATGCAATAATTAGGTGGTTTGGTTTTTAGGCGGAATATGATGCATATTATCGTTACGAAAAATAAATAAAAGAATGCAATACGTAAAAATAAATTCCTAGTGTGGCCTATCCTAATAAAAAGAACATAAAACAACTTTGGAATCCACCGTTGGACCCGAGAAGCTTGTCTTGATGTTCCATCTTGATCCAAGTAGCGGGAGTGAGCATCCGGTCTCCATCTTTGGTCTTCTCAAAAATTACAATTTAAAATTTACAAATATAAACCTATTTACATTCTAAATAAAAACTGTAATTAAAAGAAATAAAATGGAGATACGAGATCTCAAAATACAACCAAGACCGTGTTCCATCATTACGGTAACACGTTCTACTAAGGCCACACTAAGTTACAACCGTTTGCAAAATTAAATAAATACGTAATAAAAGGCATTCAAAACATTCAAAATTAACACTAACGATAAATAAAATGCATCAACTAAAAATTAAATTTATTCGTGACATAATTCCGTAATTATGTTAAATTTTTATCCAAACCACCAAAGATAATTAAAATTACATGACAAAACCGCTTTAGTCAAGTTAATTTTAATCCGAGATAATCCGTTACAATAAATCGTTTTAAAGTAACTTTATTTTACGTGGGTGAACCGTTTCACTAACAAGCGAGAGCATAAAAACGTTTTATGCAATAAAAGGGCCGAAAAAAAACAGAATTTTTTTTTTTTTTTTTCTTCTGTACTGCTGTACGTGAACAGTACCAGTGGCCAAAAAAAAATTTTTTTTTTTTTTTTTTTTTTTTTTTAAATCGGCTGAAATGCCGAGAGCCTCTAAAGGCCAAAAAAAAAAAATTAATCGGCTAAAACGAGATCAAACAAGTGATCAAACAACAAAACGATTTGTAAAAACTCAATTGCAATTTAATCTAATCCGGATTAAAACAAAATTACAATTGACATGATCTTCACATATTGTTGTGATTATCGTTTAAAACAACAATTCGCAAAGAACAAAACGAAAACAAAACAGAAAATCGTCATCAAAGCAACCGTGTAAACTGGACACGATTCCCAATGAACAAAACAGGCCGTAAAAAAAAAAAAATTAAACCAGCCGAGACAAAAAAAATGATGCCTCACGAAATTTTATGCAAAATTTTGATACATCTTTAACATATTGAAATGAATATCGATTACAAAACAATATGCAAAGATCAAAATTAAAACAAAACAAACCAACCATCACCGTGTAAACAAGACACGGATCCCAAGGCACAAAATCAACAAAAAACGCAGCAAGAAAAATTAAAATGCCGAGCCAAAAAAAATTGTGCCGTGAGAAAAATTTTTGCAGCCGTGACAAAATTTTCACCATAAATTATCGATTCAAAAATCGTTTGATGAAAAACACATATAAAAATTTACGTGGCCTCGCTCTGATACCACTTGAGGGGTAATATCCGTATAATACCCTTTAATTATAGGATTATAACGCAAAATTTACATGTGATTATAGTCATATAACGAAAAACATGATGAAACGATAAAGATATAGAAATAACCTTCGGTCCTAGTGCAAAAGGCAATGAGAGATCAAGGTAGATCTCCTCCTAAATGTTGCACCCAAGATGGTCCGAGAAATGCCCTTGTGCTAGAGAGAATCCCCTAATTGCCTTGCAATATTGAGGGGATTGTTTTTGTGAGTTTGTGTTGGATGAGAGATCCGAGTTTCGAGAGGCACAATTCCCAAAACCCTAAATTTTTGTCTCAAATGAATTAGGTTAGACAAGAGGAGAAACTCCCCTTTTGTCTATGTGAGGCTCGGCCAAACCGAGTGAGAGGAGAGCTCGCGGGCTTTTTAATTTCCTCTTCACTTAAACTCGTGGTCCGGTCCAATACTCGCTAAGTGTATATGACGCGGTTTCATTATAAACTGTTATCGGTTATCGGAAATTAAGGCATCAACTAATAATATGGGTTAGTTGAATTATTAATACATGTCCGACAAAACAGTATTGTATAATTATATTCAATATACATTTAATTAAATATAAAACGTTTATATTCAATTTTACGAATTAATCGCTTAATTCGTCTTAGCCATTTTTATTTAATCCGTATTAAATAAAATATCTCAACATCACATTTTGACTAATTATTAGTCAAATAACTCAGACTAACTGGTTAGTCAAATTTGGCATCTATATGACTGTATTTTCATACCGTCACATCTCTCAAACGTATCCTAAAGGTGTGACTTTTAGGGACCAGTTGATCACCGCCATCTGTATGACAATAACGTCAAACTTATCTAGCAAGCCAATCGTTATTGATAAACGTGGACCAACTAATTATGATACAAAAGTATACCCTTTGATCCTTTTAGAGATTTATAAGTCCTTGCACTAACTGTTAAGGACACCAGCCCCAACAGCTCCTTAGAGTCTTAGATACGACAAGGGTAGTTAAATCAGCAACACCGCAGTCGAGGGAGCAACCAAGACCATCACCGCTCCCCCTAGGACGACTTTTAACAACGGATAACTCAGTTGCCGGAGAATGAGCTATTGGGGCTTTTGCTTCAGGGGTAGTTGGATCAGTTACACTTAAACGGGGACGCTTGGATCCTTCAAGGCATGCTTGGCTACTTCTTTTAGGGCCGACAGATTGAACAGCTGATTTGATGGACGTTGTTGGTGCTGCACTGACAATAAGTTTACCTTCTTTGAAGGATTTCGCCGCAAAAATAACTTCTTCCCTCGACTTGTTAATGTCACTTAGTATAAGCATCGCAACAATTTCAGCCCTGTACAAGTTCATTGCGTCCATGGTGCCTAACCCGCAGTCAAAGTGTTTACCATTATAAAGGAGCATGTGAATCATCATATACGTACCACAGCCGTTGGCGAAGTATCCTAGACCTTGCCATGCAAAGTTAATGTTAACAGGTTTAAACTCGGTAACTGAGGAGCCATTGTCTAACCCTTTTGAAACAAAATACTTGCCCATTTCGATTGCCTGTATGTATTTGAAAATGGAAATGAGTATAGATAATAAGCATACATGTGTGCATTATATGTAGAAGGCAGATAAATTGATATTTAAAATTTCAGTTGTGAGGTCTGAAGTGAAAATTTACAAAGTTGTTGAGGTTTGAAAATTTGTATATTAAAATTTCAAAGTTCACGCCCAAAGTTGCTGTACTTAAGTATATATCTGAAATTCCTTCAACTGGTTTAAAGTTTTAAAAAAATTCAATTAAACTTTCAAAGTTGACAGTTAAAGTTTCATTGAATTTGAGTTAAAATTACAAAGCTCAGGTTTCAGGTTTTGTAGATTAGAATTTCTGTGAATGAGTTTAAAGTTTCAGAAATTGAAAGAAATTTTAAATTTTCAAAGTTGACGGTTAAAGTTACGGTTGATTTCAGTTAAAATTTCAAAGGTCAGGTTTCAGTTTTTGTAGATTAGAATATCTGGCAACGGGTTTAAAGTTTCAAATATTGTACTTAAAGTTTCAAAATCACGTTTAAAGTTTCTGTACCAAGCTTGGGTGTTAAAGTCAATGTTAATTGTTGAAGTTTTGAGGAGTCTATTGATCGAATACGAAAGAGAGGGGGGGGGGGGGTTAATTGAGTATTAAAAACGATGCCCACTTTTTCGAAATATATGATGTAAAATTAATTATTTGATTTTATTGATTAAAATCAACTAATTAATTTACTAATAAGCGCAAATTCGAAATAATAAAAATAAAGAAAGAGAGAAAGAGAGACACACAGGATTTTTGAAGTGGTTCAGTTTCACAAGTCGAAACCTACGCCCACTATTCTCGATTAATAATTTTTAGTACCTTTCTACGGATTACAAAAATTATCAATCCACTCGTATAATCAACTATATGATTATAACTCAGATTGAGTATCGCTAAATACTCTAGATTGCTCTTACGTTAATAAGAAAAGCACAACGATAAATACTAATCTCACGTTATGCGAGTGAGTATAATATCTTTGTGTACTTAGTATCCTATAACAATTTCTCTTTGAGTGATTGACAAATATGATGCGCAACTTTTGTATAAGCAATTTGTAAAATAAGAATTAAAGCTCAAATAATTTTTGCTTAAATATTTTTTCTCTTAAAAGTGTAGATGTGTGTCACCTTTTAAATGTTGAATGAAGAGAGGTATTTATAGTTGTAGGGAATTAGGGTTTTAGAATATTCTGGAAGGTGTGAAACCCTAAATGACTTGACGAACAAGTAGAAGGCTAGGGTTTGGGAGAGGCTCGGCCTCTAGGGTTTCGGCCGGCCCCTAGGGCTTCCTTCGGTCCATTTCGGCCTCCATAGCCCACAACAAATCGAGATAGAATTTTAGTTGAAACCCTAGGTTGCATGACGACATAAATATCGTGTTACAAACCAATAGTACATCCAACTTAAATTCTAATTAAATAATTCCAATTATATAAATACTCTCTTATTTTTATAAAACATTAAAAATATATTTTCCAAAAATTAACGCATCATTTTTGTCTACCAGTGAAGTTATGGCTATGAGGTCATAACTTCACTAACCTTTAAATCAAACAAAGTAAAACCATTACCGGATGACGACCTATACTATCTAATCTTCAGTAGATCTTCAGTAAACGAATCGTCTCTTCACAAGTCTCTCATCTTGAGTCTCGTGGTTGTTATTTGATCTTGATCTTGAACATTACGATCAAATGTCTTTGAAGTTGTACCTCCTTGGTCCAAACTTCAAGCCTGCTTCTTTTTGAAGTTATACCTCCTTGGGCCAAATTTCAAGCTTGCGTCATTGTAATTGTTCCTTTCTATATTAAGACTTGAGCACACAATTACACGCATATGTTTATAATATTAAGTCCACATACAAATCATTACTGTCATTATCAAAACAACTAATTAGGACTAAAGGTCCAACAAATTTCCCCCTTTTTGATGATGACAAGTCTCCTATGATTTGTGTCTAAGTCTAGTTCCCCCTCAACATAATACTTCCCAAATTATAGAACAGTTGTGCGCATAAACTAATAATCTTTTCAAAGTTATAACTATTGTACGCCTTGAGAGAATTAACTTGAGACGGTCGCAAATCATAAAAACAATTCCCCCTCTTGGCATCATTGAAAAGAGGTGAACAAACATAAAACAACTAGAATAATATATTATGAGACAAGAATTAATCATGAAAAACATATTATATTAAATGCAATCTAGTTCTTAATTAGCATAATAATATTATAAACCTGCAATCACACAAGGAATAAAATGCGGAATTGAAAAAGCTAATATCCATAAGAATGGACTTTTATTGTGAGCAAAGGAATTAAAAAGATAAGGCTAGGTTGGAAATTTGGATGGGTAGGGCGAGATGGTCACGGGTGGTAGGGGCTCGGTGGTCGTGACCTCGGATGGGTCCGGAACTCCAAATCCTCGAGTCGTGCGTAACAATGGTCTAGGAGCGCAGCTTGAGCAGCTAATCGAGCATCGAAATTAACAATCCTCAAAGTCATAGCTTTAACTGCTTCATATATCGTATGCATCTCAGACCTCATTTCCTTTCCCGATTGCAAAAGCTCATCACCAAACTTAACCAAACTATCCATACCTTCCCTCATATGAGTAGATTTGGAGTGTGTTCGCACGGATGCGTTTAGAGCGGTGTCGACTTGCGTGTCCAATCGTGACAACATGGTGTATACACGCGCTGGGCTAACACTACTCGGTCCACTAGTATCAACTCTCCTTTACTTTGTAATGAGATCAAACAACTCACATAATTTCTTGTCTTGCTAATTAATCCTTCCAAGAATAGAAGTAAAATTTGATTCCATCTTAGAATCCAACATCTCAAAACTCACATTGCTTTTCCCTCCTTTTTCTCCTTTCGTTTCAAAACACAATTCCGGGCCATTAATAACGAGCTTCATATAAGATAAATAAAGATCGTTCATCTCATCACTGGCAATAACTCCATAGCTATGTTTCCCAATATCTCCTTGCTTCATATAAGAATTCTAAGGAAAGAAAATAATACCAATTTCTATATTTTTTTTTTGGTGCCCTTTTTTTTGGTAACTTTCCTTCTTTTTTTTTTTTTCTCAGTGTCCTTTTTTTTTGTGCTTTCCTTTTTCTTTCGCACTTTCCTTTTTTTCGGCACAATTTTTTTATTTTTGGTATTATCTCCTTTTTCTTATATGATAAGAATAAGAAAAGAATTCTATTTGTTGTGAGATAAGGAAAGAATCTTTTGTGTTCGTGTTTAGGCAGGATTTGTGTGGAATATAATAAGATAGAAATATCTTTATTATATTTAGGCATTTTATTGGAGATTTTTGTCGAATTTTTGTAAGAATATGTGATTATACAGAATATTAAATATTACCATACACATAAGCAAGATATAACACGTAAAATAAACAATATTTAACATAATTAAACTTGCAACAAAATATACGGACACAATCGTACAATCTCATCTTCCTAGCAAGTATTCAGGTTCCCAGACATAATTATGACGGATTTAATTATCGCTAATTAAACCAATCTCTAGTCTCAATAACTCAAAGTGTTTTCTAGCTAACGGCTTAGTCAAGATATCTGCCCATTGCCTTTCGGTACTACAAAATTCAAGTGAAATGTTGCCCTTCTCTACGTGATCTTGTAGAAAATGGTGTCTAATATATATATGTTTGGTCCTCGAGTGCTCAGCAGGGTTCTTAGAAATTACTATAGCACTCGTATTGTCACACATAATAGGCATACGACCTACATTTATACCATAATCACATAGTTGTTGCTTTAACCAAAGTAATTGAGAACATACCAGTCCAGCAGATACATACTCGGCTTCAACAGTAGACATTGCAACTGAATTTTGTTTCTTTGATCCCCATGTGATGATACAAGGTCCAACAAACGTTGCATACCCAGAAGTGCTTTTCCTATCTAAAGAGCATCCTTTATAATCTGCATCTGAATACCCTACTAGATCGAAATTACACTCAAGTGGATACTATAAGTACAAATTTGATGTACCAATTAAATATCTCAAGATACGTTTAACTGCAATCATATGTGACTCTTTAGGACACGATTAATATCGCGCACAGACACATACACTATACATTATATCAGGACGACTTGCAGTTAAATATAAAAGTGAACTAATCATACCTCGATATGTAGTCTCATCGACACACTTACCATGTTCATCTATAGTTATCTTCTTACCAGGTACCATAGGTGAATCTTTATACCATCCTTTGTTTGTTGAATTTGTAAACCTAGAAAGTACTTCAATTCTCCCATCATGCTCATTTCAAACTGAGAAGTCATTAGATCTGAAAAATACTTGCACAATTTTTCATTAGTAGAACCGAATATAATATCGTCTACATAAATTTGCACAACAAGTAAATTAGAACCCTCGGATTTTAGGAACAAGGTTTTATCGACAGATTCTCTTTTAAAATTATTTTGTAATAAAAACTTGGATAATCTGTCATACCATGCTCTTGGAGCTTGTTTCAAACCATATAAAGCTTTGTCTAATTTATAAACGTGGTTTTGAAACTTGCTATCTAAAAATCCGGGAGGTTGTTCTACATAAACTTCTTCTTCCAAATAGCCATTAAGAAATGCAGTCTTAACGTCCATTTGGAATAATTTCATTCCTTTATGACGAATAGCCTCAAGTCTTGCTACGGGTGCAAAGGTCTCGTCATAATCGATCCCTTCTTGTTGATTGTAGCCTTGGACAACTGGTCGTGCCTTGTTTCTTGTAATAAGTCCTGCATCGTCCAGTTTATTTCTGAACACCCATCTTGTACCAATAACAGTTCGATCACTAGGTCGTGGCACTAAGTGCCATACCTTATTGCGTTCGAATTTTTGAAGCTCATCTTGCATAACCGTTATCCAATCAGGTTCAACAAGAGCTTCTTTGATATTGGTAGGTTCAATGGTTGACAAAAAAGAGAAGAACGAACAGAAATTATTCAAGGACTTTCTAGTTTTAATGCCTTGTTCTAGATCCCCTAGGATTTTGTCCAAAGGATGGGAGCTTTGATGTTTCCACTTTTTGAGAACTCTAGGCTCATTATCATTTGGTGGACTAGCATCATCTGCAGATGAAGAATCATGACTTGTTCCCCCTGAGTTAGACTCGGGATTTTCTTCAGAAGTATCAGTAACTTCATTAGAAATATCATGATTTGGATCGGAAGTTACAACATGATTAGGTATAACTTCAAGATCTTTTTCTTTATCTAAGGAAGGGTCAATAGTATCACTAACTACAGACTCATCACTTCTCTTAGGATCGTTTGCAGAATTATCTAGTTCATCATTGATACCTTGAATATATTCATCTTCATTTAAGGGCTCATTTCTTGCTAAGAATAAATCGGGCTCATCTGGATCCTCTTCTTCCTGTTCAACTTTATCAAACACATTATCTTTGTCAAAGCGAACATGAACACATTCTTCTATGCGCAAGGTTCCTTTATTGAACACTTTGTAAGCTTTACTATGATCTGAATATCCCAGAAAAACAGCTTCGTCACTTCGGGGGTCAAATTTTCCTAAATTGCCTTTTCCATTATTGTGAACAAAGCATTTGCTTCCAAAACAACGGTGATGTGATATATTGGGTTTTCTCTCTCTTAAGAGTTCATAGGGAGTCTTTTTCAAAATAGGTCGGATCATAGCTCTATTATGCACATAGCATACGGTACTAACAGCTTCTGCCAAAAAACTTCTAGGGAGGCCACTACACAATAACATAGTACGGGCCATATCCTCTAGGGTTCGATTCATACGTTCCACGATACCATTTTGTTGTGGGGTTCGTGGTGCGGAGAAGTTATGCCCTACACCATTTTCCCTACAAAATTCTATAAACAATTGATTATCAAATTCCGTGCCGTGATCCGTCCGGATCGAAATAAGCTTTTTATCATATCTATTTTGGGCAAGCTTCATTAATGCCACAAATTCATCGAAAGTTTCATCTTTAGAGGAAAGAAAGATTGGCCAGATATACCTCGAGTAATCGTCGACTAGAACAAATATATACTTTGATCCACCTCGGCTTCTAACTTTCATAGGTCCACATAAATCCATGTGTACCAACTCAAGTGGTCGTTTAGTGCTAACTACTCTTTTAGGTTTAAATGAGGATCTAACATGTTTGCAGCGGGCACATGAGTCACACATTGTCTCTTGCTTGAATTTAATTGAGGGCAAGCCTTGAACTAAATCCATGGACTTAAGTTTCTTTAAAATAGTTGGACTTATGTGTGAAAACCTCTTGTGCCACAAGCTAGAATCATCTGACGTTTCTTTCATACATGAGAAGGAATTTGTATTGACAACATTTAAGTCAATCATATACACATTCCTCATACGGTAACCCTCAAGTAAAACATTACTAGTACCTTCAATTATGATACGACAAACATTGGCATGAAAAACAACTCTGTTACCTTTGTCACATAATTGAGAAATACTAAGTAAGTTATGTTTAAGACCACTTACCAGGGTTGAAATTCCAATTTTTCCTACTCCAATAATCCTACCCTTCTTGTTGTCTCCAAAAGTAACCTTGCCACCAAAGAAGGGCTCTAGTGAAAGAAAAAGACTTCTGTCTCCTGTCATGTGTCTCGAGTATCCACTGTCGAGATACCATAGATTATTTTCTTTCACTACTACCTGCAAATAAATCAAATACAACTTTTAGGTACCCAAGCTAAGTTGGGTCCTTTATGGTTAGTGACTCTGTAGATTTGATCCTTTCTAACCCATACTTGTCTTATTATTCTTTTGGCTTTCACATTGGGTCGTCTTGGTCTTTGTCTAACAATCGGAACAAAAGGTACTCTAGGTTTTGTTCTAACAGAAGTAGCTCTGGGTCTAGCACCTTCATGAGACGCTCTAGGTTTAGTATTATGAACTTTAGACTTGAATGTATGCTTTTGATTCTCATTTATTTTTTTTGATTTTGGAGGAACAGATGAGTAATCAAAAGCCATATCATAAGTCCATCTAAACTCATTATTACGTTCTTCATTGTTGTTAGAATCATCTATAGTTGAGACATCATCTTCCACTATGAAATCACAAGTCTTAACAGATTCGACATTCTTTTGCTTATCCGAAGCAAGTTTGACACAATTGACTTGAATATGTCAAAGAGAGCCACAAGTAATTGCAAATCAAGTATTCTGGAAGATTAACATATTTTCTTTTTCTGAAATCGTGATCAGAAGGATTAGATTTGCATTTATCATGGTCTCTACGGCTATAACATTCATGACCAAGTCCCATCTTCATGTTATTATCAGATTGTTCAGTAAGGAAGTTTAAAAACTTTGTACTTCCTTCCCATTTATCATGAAATTTTCGTGCATGTAAGAGTAATTCTTTCAAAGGCTCAATTTCTTTTTCACATTTTGAATGATCTACACTTGAATCCTTGGAAGAGTTACCTTTTTCAAAATCTTCACGAAATTTATCAAAACGTTCATTCAAGACACGTTTCTCATTATCATGTTGTTTCTTAAGTTCAGACATACTATCACTAGCTTCTTTCAATTGCTTAGAGAGAAATGCAATTTCTCTCTTATGTTTGGAAACCACACTATCTTTGCCATTAAGTTCATCTTGTAAAATCTCATTGACTTTCTTCAACTCAGAAGTTATAGCATCACTAGCTGTAACTTTGGCTTGAAGATGCTTAATGTTGAGTTTGAGCTCTGAAGTTAAGGCATCACTAGCCTTAACTTTTGATTCATGAGTGTTTTTCTCAGCATTTGTCATGTCTGAAGTTATAGCTGGGGTAGCCATAACTTTAGATTTGAGCTTTTTGGCTTTGGCTTTTAGAAGTTGGTTTTCCTCAGCAATGTCTAGAATTTGTTCCTTAAGGTCTCTTAACTCTAACTTCTGTTCATGACAAAAATCAAGGGTTTCTTCAAGAATATTAATTAAGGCATTCTTAGGAAGTTTCTTAATTTGCTTTTTAAGTTCAAGAAAACTTACCTCTTCATCATCTGAATCTGAATATGAATTTCCAACAAGACACATCTCAGCATCTGAAGCATTACTTTCATTGTCGCTGTCGGAGAATAGGTCAAGACTGACGTTGCTTAGGCAAAGATTTGCCGTTTCTTCTTCATCTTCGGATTCGCCATCTTCAGAGTCCAAGTCTCCCCAACAATATGCCATCAAAACTTGCTTAAATTCCTTCTTTGTCTTGTTACGTTGATCTTTGTCTTTTATTTTCTTCCATGTGGGGCAATCTTTGATCATATGATCATTATCGCCACACTTGAAGCATCCACGATTAGAGACGGACCCTTTTGAAAAGTTTTATTGGGAGTTTGCTTTGATTTGTTATTTGTTTTATTTTGATTTTGAAAGAAAGACTTTTTCCTAAGACGTTTAACAAGCAACACAGTTTCATCTTCAATATCTGAAGAATCATCAATCTTGCTAGACTCAGCTTGTAAGGCCATCTTCTTGCTTGTACCAGCTTCCTCCTCATCCTGATTCAGAGTAATCTCGTGAGCGATTAAGGTTCCGAGTAGCTCCTGATAGGATAGCGAAGTTAGGTCCTAACATTCCTCTATGACAGACACTTTATGTCTCCATCTGCGAGACATACTTCTAAGAATTTTCCTAACAATTTCCTCGAAGTCAAAAGTTCTTCCTAAATTCTTTAGCTCATTAATGATACTAGAGAAGCGAGAGGACATGCTGTCAACTGACTCGTTTTGCTCCATGGAAAACAGCTCGTATTTTCGCATTAGTAATGTCATACGTTGCTTTTTGACAACAGCGGTTCCCTCATAGGCTAATTCTAGACCATCCCATATTTCCTTGGCAGATGAACTGGTTGAGAAACGATCGAATTCAGTTGCAATCATACCATTTTGCAATAAGCTTATTGCTTTTGAATTCTTCTCAGCCTTTTTATAATCCGCCTCAATATAATCCTCTTCATTATTTTCGACGGTAGTGCCATTAGTGGTTGCAAGTAAGATCTTATTCGGACCATTATTGATAATCAACCAGCACTTCCAATCGTTACCTTTAATGAAATGGGTCATCATACTCTTCCATAAACCATAGTTCTTCCCATTGAATATACGACACTTAACGTGTTTGGAATCCATTTGATAAAAATAAATGCAGCGGAAAAACGATAAATAGAATAAAAAAAAAGATCAGACTCTAGCTGTTAGGCTATCAAGAGCACGAGGCTCTGATACCAATTGAGGAGTCTATTGATCGAATACGAAAGAGGGAGGGGGGGGGGGGTGAATTGAGTATTAAAAACGATGCCCACTTTTTCGAAATATATGATGTAAAATTAATTATTTGATTTTATTGATTAAAATCAACTAATTAATTTACTAATAAGCATAAAATCGAAATAACAAAAATAAAGAAAGAGAGAAAGAGAGACACACATGATTTTTGAAGTGGTTCAGTTTCACAAGTCGAAACCTACGTCCACTATTCTCGATTAATAATTTTTAGTACCTTTCTACGGATTACAAAAATTATCAATGCACTCGTATAATCAACTATATGATTATAACTCAGATTGAGTATCGCTAAATACTCTAGATTGCTCTTACGTTAATAAGAAAACCACAACGATAAATACTAATCTCACGTTATGCGAGTGAGTATAATATCTTTGTGTACTTAGTATCCTATTGTAGGGTTAGATCCGTATAAAACCCTTTCTTTATAGGATTATAACGCAAAATTTATATGTAGATTATAGTCATGAAACGAAATTAACAATGAAAACGATAAAAATTGTAGAAATAACCTTCGGTCCTAGTGCAAAAGGCAATGAGAGATCAAGTTAGATCTCCTCCTAATCGTTGCACCCAAGATATCCGAGTAATGCCCTTGTGCTAGAGAGAATCCCCTAATTGCCTTGCAATATCGAGGGGATTGTTTTGTGAGTTTGTGTTGGATGAGAGATCCGGGATTCAGGAGGCACAATTCCCAAAACCCTAATATTTTTTAGCAAATGAATTAGGTTAGAAGTGAAAGGAGAAAGCTCTCCTTATGGCCTCTCTAATTCGGCCAAACCGAATGGATCAAGGGGAAGTGGGCTTCCACTTCCTCTTAATTTAAACTTGTGGTCCGGTTCATAATTCGCTAAGTGTATATGACACGGTCTAATTATAAACTGTCATCGGTTATCGGATATTAAAGCATCAACCAATTACACGGATTAGTTGAATTATTTAATACGTGTCCGACAAAGACAATATCGTATAATTATATTTATCCAATATACATTAATCAAATATTAATCGCTTATATTTAATTTTATGAATTAACTGGTTAATTCGCCTTAGCCCATGATATTTAATCCGTATTAAATATTATATCTCAACATCACATTTTAACTAATTATTAGTCAAATAACTCAGACTAACTGGTTAGTCAAAATTGGCATCTACATGACTGTATTTTCATACCGTCACATCACTCAAACGTATCCTATAGGTGTGACTTTTAGGGACCAGTTGATCACCGCCATCTGTATGACAATAACGTCAAACTTATCTAGCAAGCCAACCGTTATTGATAAACGTGGATCAACTGATAATGATACCAAAAGTATGCCCTTTGATCCTTTTAGAGGTTTATAAGTCCTTGCACTAACTGTTAAGGACACCAACCCCAACAAGCTCCCACTTGTCCGTACAAGTGTATGTGCAATGACGTTATCCGCACTAACCGGAGGACACGGCTCAACAAACTCCCACTTGTCCGTACAAGTGTATGTGCGATAACCGATTCTCATATTCATTTAAAATTTCTCCCACTCAATGTAAAACAATTTGCAGATCTTGATCCACAAAGGTCGTATTTTACAATCGATCTGGATCTAGAGTGGTTTCCCCGACTAGAGAGTAACTTAACTGATAAGACGAATCCGTATCCGAGCATGGCCATGCATTTCGATTCTGACTCCTCGAGTGGCCCTGAGAAATATCGAGTACCTGATAAAGGCTGAATATTTCCTTCAACTCGAACTCCTTCCGATCTAAGCACAGCATGAAATGACCCAGAAACAATCTACTTGGCCCCCTGTTACGGATGACCGTGAGAAAGAAACCAAAGTCACCCAATATCTGCCTTAGTCTCTAGAGACAGTCGATAGTCAAAAGAATCGACTCTTAGGATCACCATGGAGGTCCTATCCACGACCGGGCATCGAATGTTATAAAACATTTAGGACTCCACGTCGATGTCACAATTGTGTCCTACGAAATATCCGTATAAAACGCCTCTGTGATTGGTCAGTCAACCTGTTGACTTATGGCTAGTTGAACCCACCATCAACCAACGTCACAAAATAATTGCCAGAGTTATCAGCTCATGTGGGCAATTAAGGACTAAAAAAATATAATGTTTTTGCAGTTCACTTTGTGGTGTTCAAAATTTGTCGTACAAATCCACATGAAAAACAAAATATATATATAAAATATCAAAACGATGATGTTGTATAGAGTACAAAAGCGAATGAATCTAATCCATAAAAGAGTACTACAACTTAGGAACACGTTTAATTCCCATGGAATTAACGTGCCCTTCATGCTTATCTTGTCGTAATGCTTTAGTGAGAGGATCTGCTATGTTATCATCGGTAGCAATCTTTTCTATCACTCTCTTGTCTTTTGCTCCACGTAATCCGGATTAGATGAGCTTTCCGTTGTACATGTCTAGACTTGTTGCTAGACTTTGGCTCCTTAGCTTGGAAGATGGCACCACTATTGTCGCAATAGATGGTGATCGGGTCATTCGAACTAGGCACTACAGATAGCCCATGTAAGAATTGACGCATCCATATCGCTTCCTTTGTAGCTTCAGACGCGACATAGTACTCGGACTCAGTCGTAGAATCTGCTGTAACAGTTTGTTTCAAACTCTTCCGGTGATCTGCAGCGCCATTAAGAGTAAAAACGAATCTCGACCGAGATTTCGAGTCATCACGATCCGTTTGGAAGCTAGCATCTGCGAATCGGTTGCGCATAGCTTTTGTTCGCCTCCATAAGTCAAAGCCCAATCTTTAGTCCTCCGTAGGTACTTAAGAATGTTCTTGACAACCAACCAATGTGATTCACCTGGATCTTTGTTGGAATCGACTTGTCATACTCAATGCATATGCCACGTCGGGACGTGTGCATATCATGGCATACATGATAGGTCCTATTGCCGAGGCATAAGGTATCCGTGCCATGCGCTCTTTCTTTCTTCGGTGTCTCGGTGCGAGACTTGCTCAAATGCACCCCCGGAGACATAGGAAGGAACCCCTTCTTGGAGTTAGTCATGCTGAATCTCTCTAGGACTTTGTCTATGTAAGACTCGATCGAGAGATAGCATCCGTCGTGATCTATCTCGATAGATACGGATGCCTAGAATTCTTTGTGCCTCTCCCGGATCTTTCATCTGGAAATGGTTTTTCAACCATACTTTCACCGAAGTTAAGAGAGGTATGTCATTCCCAATCGGGAGTATGTCGTCAACATACAATATTAGGAAGACAATCTTGCTCCCACTCGACTTGATATATAAACATGGTTCCTCATCGATCGAGTGAATCCATTTTCTTTTATCACTTGGTCGAAGCGATGATTCCAACTCCTTGATGCTTGCTTAAGTCCATAAATGGAACGCTTTAGCTTGCACACTTTCTTAGGATGTTCTGGATCGATGAAACCTTCGGGTTGTACCATGTACAACTCTTCCTCCAAAAAACCGTTTAAGAAGGCGGTTTTCACGTCCATTTGCCAAATTTCATAGTCATGAAAAGCGGCAATCGCTAAGATAATCCGAATGGAACGCAGCATGACTACGGGTGCAAAAATCTCATCGTAGTGCAAACCTGGCACTTGGGTGAAACCTTTAGCAACTAGTCGTGCTTTGTAGATATCTTGTTGACCTTCCACAGAATGCTTTATCTTGTAAAGCCATTTGCATTGAAGGGGACGAACCTTAGCAGGTAAGTCAACAAGATCCCATACGTTGTTCTCATACATAGAGTCCATCTCGGATTGCATGGCCTCAAGCCATAGCTTTGAGTCAGAACTAGTCATGGCACCTTTATAGGTTGCGGGTTCACTACTCGTTAAGAGTAGAACGTCATCTATATCATGTTCCTCGACCATACCAATGTATCTGTCTGGAGGAATAGAGACTCTTCCCGACCTCCTAGGTTCCTCAGGAATATTTACCGCAGCCGGGATTGAAGGAATAGGCTCTTCCAATGGTTGCTCGGTGTTTGGTTCTGGAATCTCCGACAGGTCGAAGGTTCTATCACTCTTTGCATTCTCGAGAAATTCCTTCTCTAAGAATGTCGCACTAGCCGCAACAAAAACACGTTGTTCGGTTGGCGAATAGAAGTAATGACCACGTGATCCTTTAGGATAACCTATAAAGTATGTCTTGACCGATCGCGGGCCGAGCTTATCTTCAGGTCTCCACTTGACATAAGCCTCGCAACCCCAAACCCGTATAAAGGACAAGTTAGGGACCGTTCCCTTCCATAGTTCATATGGAGTTTTGTCATGACTTTAGACGGACTTCGGTTAAGTATTAGAGCGGGTGATAAAAGAGCATAACCCCATAATGAATCGGTAAAACCGTGTGACTCATCATGGATCGAACCATATCAAGTAGTGTTCGATTTCTCCGTTCGGACACACCATTCACCGAGGTGTTCCGGTGGAGTTAAGCGTAGGGCGATCCCACGGTCTTTAAGGTGTTGATCAAACTCGTGAGAAAGATACTCGCCACCACGATCCGAACGTAGTGTTTTTATCTTTCGCCAAGTAGGTTCAGTACCCTATTTTGGTATTCTTTGAATTTCTCAAAGGATTCACTTTTGTGCTTCATTAAGTAGACATAGCCATATCTACTTAAATCATCCGTGAAAGTGATGAAATACATATAGCCTTCTCGTGCGGTGATTGACATAGGACCACATACATCCGTGTGTATTAGCCCTAATAGGTCAGCAGCGCGCATTCCAACACCTTTGAAGGAAATACGAGTCATCTTGCCGATGAGACATGATTCACACGTGCCAAATGATTGAAAATCAAAGGCCGAGATGGCTCCATTTTTAATGAGCTGTTTTACGCGTTTCTCATTAATGTGTCCCATGCGGCGCGTGCCATAGATATGTTTGATCTTTATCACCTACCTTTAACTTTTTATTCATTACGTGTAATATTTTGTCGTCGATCTAAAACATAAATTCCGTTCAAGGAGACGCCTTGCCATAAATCATATTGTGTAAAGAGAAAATGCAAGCATTATTTTCTATTACAAATGAAAAACCAAGTTTGTCAAGTGCGTAAACCGAAATAATGTTTTTCGAAAGACTAGGAACATAATAGCAATCATATAATGATAACTCAAATCCGCTAGGAAGTTGGATCACATATGTCCCCTTTGAGATGGCAGCCACTCTTGCTCCATTCCCAACACGCAGTCAACCTCACCCTTTACGAGAGGCTCGAGATTTCGAGGCCCCGCACATGATTACACAGATGAGAACCACAACCAGTATCTAGTACCCAAGTTCCGTAACTTGCATGGTTAATCTCAATCATATGAATAAAAGTAGAAGAAGAAGACATACCAACAGGTTTAACGCGACCCGCTTTTATGTCCTCATGATAAACAGGACATGTCCGCCTCCAATGCCCGATCTTGTGGCGGTGATGGCATTCCATGTTTTCGGTTTTGCTCTTTGTCGCGCCCGATGAGTTGCTCGACTCACCAGGCCCACTATTACCCGGACCCGACTTCTTAAACTTCGGTTTACCTACTCGCTAGGTTTGCTCGAGCTTTGCCCTTACCTTTCCCTTTGTTTGACACGACGAGAACATCCTGTTTCATGCTCCCACTGAGCTTCATGTCCTTCTCGGCCCGTACGAGAAGGGAGTGCGATTCATGGGGAGTTTTCTTCAAATCATTCATATAGTAATTCGCTCTAAATTGCGAATAACCATCGTGGAGTGAGTGAAGTATCCGGTCGATCACAATGTTCTCGCTGATCTTACAATCAAAGGTCTCCAGCTTCTCGACATTCTCAATCATGCTGAGAATGTGTGGGCTAACTGGTTGGCCCTTCTGGAGTCTCGCATCAAAGAAGCGAGTGGTATGCTTATAGGTCACGATTCTCGGTGCTTTCGAGAATTCCTTAGTGAGCGTGGTGAATATCTTGTTTGCACCATGGGCTATGAAGCGTTTCTGCAAATTGGATTCCATTGCAAAAATGAGTACGTTTTTAATCGCACCCGCTTCCATACAGAAATCATTAAACTTGGTGATTTCAAAGAGCTCTAGCCGTGGGACTGGGTTTGCCGGGAGGGGCTCCAATAGATATTTGAGCTTCCCGTCGCAGCGGCGCATTCCGTAATGCCGCCTCCCGGTCTCCGGTTGGATCCATCATTCTTGATCGAGTAGACCGATTCATCCGATTCATGAAGATCCGAAGCAGGACTCACGGTCCAATGTGGCACTTGGCATTGGGTTATCGCAGAACCACCATTTGTTATTTTGCGGTTTAAAGAACGTGATCTACACTGAAAAAGAAAGAAAAACAAAACGAAATGAGCAACTCATCGAGGTGATTTAAGTCTATTTTAAAATTCATTTTTTAAACATGTAGACTCTCGCACTTGCATAATTGATCTCCCTCAAGAATGATACAAGTGATCCCAAGACTCAATTTTCGTAAACCGATAAGCCAACTGTTTAGCTAATTCTTAGGAAGAACTCTTGGTCGATAGATTTTGTAAATCCTATCTATAGTCCACCACGATCACAGGATCGTACGAGTGACCATAGTGTTGAGATAAAATAGGTCAATCGGTTCCAACTTACCCGACGTAGAAGGGGTCATATTATGCCTACCGACGAAGAAGGGAGTCATTGGAGTTTGACCTATAAAGACCGTTCTCAATTTTGGTTTATACGAGGAAGATCCCATCAGCTTAATTGTAATTCATTTTAAGTGAACGAATAACTAGCGTTTGCGTGAATGAATTAATTTAGGTGATGGCTTAAAATCGTGTGACATGCGAATGTCAAAGAAAACTAACTCGTGGCCTCTATATGTGTCAGTTTTCATGCAATTATTAGGTGGTTTGGTTTTTAGGCGGAATATGATGCATACTATCGTTGCAATAAAATAAATAAATGAATGCAATACGTAAATAAAAATTTCCTAGTGTGGCCTATCCTAGTAAAAAAAAACAAAGTACAACTTTGGAATGCACCGTTGGACCCGAAAAGCTTGTCTTGATGTTCCATCTTTGTCCATGTAGCGTGAGTGAGCATCCGGTCTCCATCTTAAGTCTTCTCAAAAATTACAATTTAAAATTTACAAATATAAACCTATTTACATTCTAAATAAAAACTGTAATTAAAAGAAATAAAATGGAGAT
Organism: Silene latifolia; assembly: GCF_048544455.1. NCBI lineage: Eukaryota > Viridiplantae > Streptophyta > Magnoliopsida > Caryophyllales > Caryophyllaceae > Silene > Silene latifolia. The sequence continues at coordinate 53,624,759 of NC_133527.1, read as the reverse complement.
ACGAGATCTCAAAATACAACCAAGACCGTGTTCCATCATTACGGTAACACGTTCTACTAAGGCCACACTAAGTTACAACTGTTTGCAAAATAATTAAATACGTAATTAAAAGGCATTCAAAACATTCAAAATATAAACAAGAACGATAAATTAAAATGCATCAACTAAAATTAAATTTATTCGTGACATAATTCCGTAATTATGTTAAATTTTTATCCAAACCACCAAAGATAATTAAAATTACATGACAAAACCGCTTTAGTCAAGTTAATTTTAATCCGAGATAATCCGTTACAATAAATCATGTTAAAGTAACTTTATTTTACGTGGGTGAACCGTTTCACTAACAAGCGAGAGCATAAAAACGTTTTATGCATTAAAAAGGCCGAAAAAAAAAACAAGGAAATTTTTTTTTTTTTTTTCTTCTCTGTACTGTACGTGAACAGTACCAGGGGCCAAAAAAAAAAATTTTTTTTTTTTATAAACCTGCAGAAATGCCGAGAGCTACAAGAGGCAAAAAAAAAATTTTCGCGGCTCAAAACGTGAGCAAAAAGGATCAAAACAAAACGGTTTGATAAAAACACAATTGTAGTTTTAATCTAATCCGTATAGAAATCACACTACAATTGTTAATCTTCAACATTTTGCAATAATTATCGGTTAGAATTGCAACATGTGAAGAACGATTGAATACTTGAGATCGAACGATCTAAACAAAATGTGTAGCACGCAAATCAATGTAAAAACAGAAAAAACAGGCCGAGACAAGAGGCCACACGGTTTTCAGAAATTTTTGAGACAAAAATTTGTGCCACACGAAATTTTATGCAATCATTTTGATGCATCTTAAACATATTGAAATGAATATCGATTTCAAAACAATATGCAATCAAAATTAAAACAAAACAATCATCACCGTGTAAACTAGACACGGATCCCAACACAAAAAAACGCAGCAACATAAAAATTGCCGAGACAAAAAAAAAGTGCCGAGTAAAAAAAAATTGCAGCCGAGACAATTTTTTTTGAACAAAATCATCGATTCAAATATCGTTTGATGAAAATCACATAGAAAAATTTGCGTGGCCTCTCTCTGATACCACTTGTAGGGTTAGATCCGTATAAAACCCTTTCTTTATAGGATTATAACGCAAAATTTATATGTAGATTATAGTCATGAAACGAAATTAACAATGAAAACGATAAAAATTGTAGAAATAACCTTCGGTCCTAGTGCAAAAGGCAATGAGAGATCAAGTTAGATCTCCTCCTAATCGTTGCACCCAAGATATCCGAGTAATGCCCTTGTGCTAGAGAGAATCCCCTAATTGCCTTGCAATATCGAGGGGATTGTTTTGTGAGTTTGTGTTGGATGAGAGATCCGGGATTCAGGAGGCACAATTCCCAAAACCCTAATATTTTTTAGCAAATGAATTAGGTTAGAAGTGAAAGGAGAAAGCTCTCCTTATGGCCTCTCTAATTCGGCCAAACCGAATGGATCAAGGGGAAGTGGGCTTCCACTTCCTCTTAATTTAAACTTGTGGTCCGGTTCATAATTCGCTAAGTGTATATGACACGGTCTAATTATAAACTGTCATCGGTTATCGGATATTAAAGCATCAACCAATTACACGGATTAGTTGAATTATTTAATACGTGTCCGACAAAGACAATATCGTATAATTATATTTATCCAATATACATTAATCAAATATAAATCGCTTATATTTAATTTTACGAATTAACTGGTTAATTCGCCTTAGCCCATGATATTTAATCCGTATTAAATATTATATCTCAACATCACATTTTAACTAATTATTAGTCAAATAACTCAGACTAACTGGTTAGTCAAAATTGGCATCTACATGACTGTATTTTCATACCGTCACATCACTCAAACGTATCCTATAGGTGTGACTTTTAGGGACCAGTTGATCACCGCCATCTGTATGACAATAACGTCAAACTTATCTAGCAAGCCAACCGTTATTGATAAACGTGGATCAACTGATAATGATACCAAAAGTATGCCCTTTGATCCTTTTAGAGGTTTATAAGTCCTTGCACTAACTGTTAAGGACACCAACCCCAACACCTATAACGATTTCTCTTTGAGTGATTGACAAATATGATGCGCAACTTTTGTATAAGCAATTTGTAAAATAAGAATTAAAGCTCAAATAATTTTTGCTTAAATATTTTTTCTCTTAAAAGTGTAGATGTGTGTCACCTTTTAAATATTGAATGAAGAGAGGTATTTATAGTTGTAGGGAATTAGGGTTTTAGAATATTCTGGAAGGTGTGAAACCCTAAATGACTTGACGAACAAGTAGGAGGCTAGGATTTGGTAGTGGCTCGGCCTCTAGGGTTTCGGCCGGCCCCTAGGGCTTCCTTCGGTCCATTTCGATCTCCATAGCCCACAACAAATCGAGATAGAATTTTAGTTGAAACCCTAGGTTGCATGACGACATAAATACCGTGTTACAAACCAATAGTACATCCAAATTAAATTCTAATTAAATAATTCCAATTATATAAATACTCTATTATTCTTATAAAACATTAAAAATATATTTTCCAAAAATTAACGCATCATTTTTGTCTAGCAGTGAAGTTATGGCTATGAGGTCATAACTTCACTAACCTTTAAATCAAACAAAGTAAAACCATTACCGGATGACGACCTATACTATCTAATCTTCAAGTAGATCTTGAGAACGAATCGTCTCTTCACAAGTCTCTCATCTTGAGTCTTGTGGTTGTTATTTGATCTTGATCTTGAACATTACGATCAAATGTCTTTGAAGTTGTACCTCCTTGGTCCAAACTTCAAGCTTGCTTCTTTTTGAAGTTATAACTCCTTGGGCCAAACTTCAAGCTGGCGTCATTGTAATTGTTCCTTTCTATATTAAGACTTGAGCACACAATTACACGCATTAGTTTATAATATTAAGTCCACATACAAATCATTACTGTCATTATCAAAACAACTAATTAGGACTAAAGGTCCAACAAGTTTCATATTGTTGAATATAACATTTCAAAGTTGGCGGGTAAAGTTTCTAAATTAAGTTTTGTGAGTAAAGTTCAAACTAGTGGTTTAAAGTTTCAAAGAATGTATGTTGAAATTTGGAACTGGAAGTTTCAGAAAAAGTGAGTTAAAATTTTGAAGTTGACGTTTAAAGTTTCAGTAAATTTGAGTTAAAAGTGCAAATTTCAGGTTTTAATTTTTTGTAAAAAAGAATTTCTGTTAACTGGTTTAAAGTTTAAGAAATTGTAGTTAAAATTTCAAATTCCACGTTTAGAGTTTAATTATTAAGCTTATGGTAAAATCCTTGTACACTCTTGAAATTTCATATTTCGGGGTATAACATTTCAAAGTTCGCGGTTAAAGTTTCTAAAGTAAATGTTGATTAAAGTTAGCAACTACCGGTTTAAAGTTTCAGACAATGTGTGTTAAAATTTGGAGTTGGACATTTAAAGTTTTAATAGTGTCTTTTTGCTAAATTTTAGAGGAATGATGAATGACTTAAAGTTTTAATACTTTTGTTGGAGGAGAATTAAAGGTACAAAGCTTGGGTGGAATGACTTACAACTATAAATGCAATGCTTGAGTAAGATAAAGTATCGAAATCTTCGCTGTATGAACGGTTGTCAAGGTATTCAACCTGCTTTGCGGGAAAATTTATACATACACAAATATAGTGAGGCGGATCACCGGATAACCCAGGAATGAAGACCTGAGGAAATTGAACATCAACTTCTTAATAAAACTTACAGTTAACAATATTAAAATTATAACTCGAAATAATAAAAGTTTAAGTAGGTTACACATACCAGATCAGAGTCAAGCTGAAATTGAGATACACAATCTCTGACCCAAATGCCCCATGTTGTGAATATGTCTTTAGTAAGGTCTAGCACTTCCCCCTTTTCTTTGGCTTCCCAAATTTGGAGTATAAGACTATATCATAAAATAGGGAATAAGTGAAAGTTTCACACTTTGATGTAAAAAGTAAGTAACTGTGAAAAATGCGCACATACAGTGTGGGTAAGCCCAAAGAAACAGTGGGAAGTTTGGACTGGGGCATTTTTATCAGTCATGATCTTGTTGAGTAACAAAGACCAGCACTTGATAACATTGTTCGTGATCTCAAGACCGGGTTCTAACGACCAAATGTCCTCCCTCGGAATGAAGTTCAGTCTTTTGTATGATACGATTGTTTCCGTACAAAAAATGTGCAATTAGGAAGTCCATACAACAAAAGAAAGGGTATCAACTGTAGTTAAAAGTAAAACAATATCAACTAATATAAAGTTCTTATAGGTGACTTACACTTTACTATAGTTTTCCAATTTATTGAAGATGTAATCCATTACATCTTTCCTCCTGCTAAAAACGGATGTGAATAGTCTGTTGTTGTGGCGCAAAACATCAGACACAAAAACCTAGCTTGGATCGGGTCCACCACAATCAAAAGAGCAACCGAGGTTCTCAGGGACAATAGACATGCAGAAAAGTTTGGTTTTTGAATGAAATAAGAATGGATGGTGAACACCATCAGTTTGGGGGACATATATTGCAGGAGCTACTTTATTTGCCGCATCCAAACCTTGCACCATATCATCTGAACGATGTTCAGGTACATTTGCTGCAACAACAGCCGCAACCATATCCCCCGAAGAAAGCGACTCCATCTGAATCTCTTCTTCTCGCACCTCCTGGAGAATGGCATTTACTTCAGCAGTAGAATAAACCGGCGCAGAACCAATCAGTTGTGTAATAGACAAATCCGGTACTTTTTGTTGAACTCCTTGGACATCCCCAACAGCTTGTACCTCCATCAAATCAATAGCATTATCCTTGTTTTGAATGGGTGTAGAAATTTCTATGTTGTTCAAGTGTTGGTCTGATGAGTTTTCAGGGAACTCACAATCACCTTTACCTTCAATCGTATCAACCCTTTCCCCTACCCTTGCAGAATGGTGTATGTCTTTATCTCCCGAAGTAGTGTAATAGTCATTGGTCACCATATTAAGGGGCGATAATTCTTTTTCACCAGTAACAGACGCTTCCTCATTTTTGTCAGCAGAAAGAACAACAGCTAGGTCACATAAAACGCCACTAATATGATCCATTGATTTAGAAGCCTCATCTTGACGATTTGGATTTGCCACAGGAACTTGCTGAAATACAGGTGCGTTGTCAAATGCATCTTTCATTCGAACGGATATATCAGCTACTTCATCAACATGAAATTGAAGCTCATCAGATTGAAAGAAGGCCTGTGTGGACTGTGAAGGGACAAGCTCGGTTGGATCAATCTCCGTAGTTGTTAGACGCTTAATCTTCAAAATCGCAGCTGAGTACCATGCATAGAAGACGATTGAGTTACGTTGCATCTGTAGGTATAGCTCATGTACAGCCTGCAATGCAACAATATATTCCAAATCTATATTAGAATTGCCAAGTTCAGGTTTCAATTTCTGTATACTAGAATTTATGTGAACTGATTTAAAGTTTCAGATAGTTTTGTTAAAATTTCAAAGTACACATTTAAAGTTTCAGTACGAAGCTTGGGTGTTAAAATCAATGTAAATTGTTGAAGTTTCATATTGTGGTTATAACATTTCAAACTTGGCGGCTAAAGTTTCTGAAGTGAGTTCTAAATTTATAAAATGAATGCTCAAAGTTATAAAAAAAGGACTTCAATACAAAATGAATATGATTTACTCAATTATAATTAAACAGATTGACAGATTGACAAGCTTGACTTACATCCACGGCTCTAGCATGCAACTCCTGGTCATCCTCAACACCTGAAGGTAGTTTGATATGAATGAACTTCTTCTCGTTATCAGGATGAGGTGTGGAAGCCAACAACAATTGATGGGTGGCATTACTTGAGATGAGATTATGATTATAGGTAGGGTCAAGGCAGCGAGGATAAGCAACTGGTGAAAATGTCAGCCGTCCCAAAGACCCACCAACCAGCTCACCATCTAATCTAGAAATAATACTACTTTGATACCAATATTTTATCAGTGGGAGCTCATGAGGTGAACTTTTACCGCGGAAGACAAACCTCTGAAAATAGGTAATCATAAGAAAAGGAACACAACCACGTAAGCAGGTCTTATTATTCCTGGACTCGAGAACGGCAGTGACAATGCCATCTAGCACATATGAACACCAATCATATTGATTAATAAGACTAACATCTTCAACAGCTGACAGAAGCTTCCAGTCGACACCGTTTGACGTACGGGCTAGGAATTCCGATATACTGAACAATACAAATTGGTGTATTAAAGTTAAATAATGGATGCCAATTTATTTAAATAATTAATGGCAGTTACTAGAACTAATACAGTTACACCATATCTCATTAAATTCACAAACTTCACAAATTGAAGTTATGTTTAAAAAAATTCATTTGCAGTTGAAAAAAGAAGTAAATTTCGAAACCAATTACAATTAACAATTGCATTTATCTTTGACTACCACAGAAATTTCAATAAAATGAATGAAATGAAATGAAATAAACCTGTATCAATACTTGATTAATAACTTTACAATAACAAAATCAATAGAGCATGAAAACTACGAAAGCAGGTGAAGACAAAGTTGGGCATGCAAAAATCGTGTTGAACAGGTGAAGACAAAGTTGGGCATTATGAAACTTTAAGCCTCAACTTTGAAACTTTAAGCCTCAACCTTGGAATTTTAACTCACTCAAGTTAAAACTTCAACTAAGCATATGCTATATTCAACTTTGAAACTTTACCTGTCTCTAAACCAAGAAATAATGTTTAGAGAGAGAGAGAGAGAGAGAGAGAGAGAGAGAGAGAGAGAGAGATTGTGCCGCTATTGCTAGGGTTTCTCAGTATGACAAAGAAATCAGCTATACCTATCTCTAAACCAAGACTAATTGGTACTAGATCTACTGCCTCTATTGCTATACAATCAGAGAAGATAAAAGTTGTTGGAAAACCTAATGTGGACGAAGGCCAAAAACACAAAAATATTCATGAGGTGACAGGGATTCCCCCACTTGTCTTGGATGATGTAGTAGTAGAGGACTGTAAAGAGGATTCTGCTTCAGAGGAGGATATAGGGCAAGATGATGCCTGGTATCAAGTTCATGGAAAGAAAATTATCCAGATCATTGATGAGGACCCTGATGACCTGCTTCAATTGACTGATGAGGACGTGCAATCAGAACTTGACTATTGGCAACAGGCTATCGTGGGGTTTGTTGTTGGTGCTAATCCTCCATGGCATGTATTAGAAGCTTTCCTGAAGCGTATTTTGAATAAGTATGTTATTGACAAAATTTCATTTCTACCAAATGGAATATTCTTTGCAAGATTTCAAACGGAGGAGATGAAGAATGCAGTTCTAAGGAGTGGTCACTTCCTTTTTGACAATAAGCCACTCATCCTCAAGGCTTGGCAACCAGATGTTGAATTCACTAAGGAGAATATTAAATCTGTACCTGCTTGGATCAGGATGCAAAAATTGCCACTTAAGTTTTGGGGTAAGAGTCTTCCTAAGTTAGCATCTTTAGTAGGTACTTATGTCAAAAGTGATGTTGCCACTGAACAAAAAACCAGGCTTGGTTTTGCTAGAGTCATGGTGGAATTGAAGTTAGGGCAAACTTTTCCTAGTGCCATTAAGTTTCTAGATGAGAAAAAAACCTTATCACTATAGACATTGAGTATGAATGGAAACCAAGCTTGTGCTCCAAATGCAATCAACTTGGTCATGAAAAAGAAAATGGCAAGAGAATGAAGCAAAAAACAAAGACTGTTGTACCTCATAAAGTGTGGAGACCTGTCAAGGCTTCAGATCCTAGTACCCAATAGTCTGATGCTCGGGAGATACCAGCAGCTAAAAGTACTCCCCAAGCTACTGATAAGGTGATTCAACCTATTACAAGTAAGAATGATGAGAATGAAATTGAATGTACCCCTACTAATAGTCCTAAAGCTACTTCAAGTGGGACTTTGTCCCCAGTTAGACATTTGAAGGCCACCAAGCACGGATTAGAAGAGGGTAGCAGGAAAATTTGGGTAACCCCACCTCAGATTGAGGAGTTACAAGGGTGTGCTCTCCAAAAAAGGGCATAGGTACAAATGGTAATGATTCCCCACAATCAAATCAATGATAAATTTTGGTTTCTGGAATGTTAGAGGTTTGAATAAAGAAGGGAAACAAATAGTTGTAAATAACTTCCTTCATAATAATAATGTTGGGTTGTTTGGTCTATTATAGACTAAAATAAAGTCTGGTAATTTTCACAGCATAGCTAGAAAGATTTTTGCAGAGTGGAGCATTTCTACTAATAGTAACCTTCATCCTGGAGGTAGGGTTTGGGTGCTGTGGAAGCCACAGTTGTTTGACATTCATTTTATTCAGTATGATGCTCAGTTCATTCATATGAATGTGTTGAATAAAATTGATCAAATGTAATTCTACTTGACAATTATCTATGCATTCAATGGAATTGATGAAAGAGAGTCCCTTTGGTCCAACCTTCAAAATATTGTTTACCAGGTCAATGGTCCTTGGGCAGTTGGGGGAGACTTTACTTGTGTCTTGGAGTCTAATGAGAGATTGGGTGGAAATGTGTCTATAGCCGAGTCAGAACCTTTCTATGATTGTTTACAAACTTGTGGGCTCATGGACTTAGTAGCTACTGGAGCATTCTATACTTGGAATAATAAGCAACCTTTTGCAACTAGGATCTACAGTAGACTAGACATGCTATTTGTGAATCAAGAATGGGTGGCTACTTTCCCTGGTTTTATGGCTAACTTTCTACCAGAGGGTATGTTTGATCACTCCCCTTGCCTGGTGAGCAAGGGGTTACTGGGAGGGGGTCAAAAAAGACCATTCAAATACTATAACATGTGGAGCTCTGCCACTGAGTTCCAGGATTGCGTGGCAGATGTATGGCATCAACATATTATTGGATCTAAAATGTATAGGGTTGTCAGGAAATTAAAACTCCTAAAACCTGAGCTTAAGAAAATCAACAGACAATGCTATACTGACATTGAGAATAGTGCTGATATTGCACGGATTAAACTGACACAAATTCAGGAGGATCTTTCTCTTTGCCCAGGGGATGCAGATTTAATTCAACAGGAGTATGATGCCCATCAGGTTACTGCCTCTCTACAAAAAGCTAAGATGACATTCCTTAGACAGAAAGCTAAAGCTCATTGGTTAAAGGACGGGGATGCTAATACACCTTACTTCCATGGTGTGATTAGGGCCAGGAGGAATAAGCATTTTATTTGCCAGATTACTGACCATAAGCAGGCAACTCATAATGATCAGGAAAAGATTCAATCTGCCTTTCTTGCCTACTATGAGATGCTACTGGGAACAAAGGCCCCTACCACCAGGGTTAACAGTTCTATTGTTCAAAAAAGGAAGATTTGCTCTGAGGCTCATAAATTATCTCTCCTTGCTCCTGTCTCTAAAGAAGAGGTCAGAGATATCATTTTTCACATTCCAGATGACAAGGCACCAGGTCCAGATGGGTACTCAAGCAAATTTTATAAGGACAGTTGGGATATCATTGGGGAAGAGGTCACAAATTCTATCATGGATTTTTTTTATTCAGGACAAATACTGAGACAAATAAATGCTACCATGATCACTTTGATACCTAAGGTTAATATGCCCATAAGTGTGCTCCAATACATGACAATTTCATGTTGTAATGTCATTTATAAATGTATTTCTAAGATACTCTGCAACAGGATGGCCAGTATTCTCCCTGATTTGATTGGAGGGTTCATACAGGGGAGGAGTATCATGGAGAATATCCTAATATGCCAAGATATAGTCAGACTCTATGAGAGGCAAGCTGTTTCACCAAGGTGTCTGTTTAAAATGGATTTTCAGAAAGCATATGACACCATTGAATGGGATTTTTTGGACCAAATGCCACAGGCTTTAAACTTCCCAATTCAATTCAGAGGGTGGATTATGAAGTGTGTCACAACTGCTAGCTATTCTCTGAACCTAAATGGCAATGTGTTTGGTTTCTTTAAAGGGCAGAGGGGCCTAAGACAGGGGGATCCTCTCTCTCCCCTTCTTTTCACTATATGTATGGAATATTTATCTAGACTCCTTGAGCATACCACCACCACCAGAGAGTTTAGGTATCATCCTCTCTGTAAGCCTATGAAATTAACTCATCTTATGTTTGCGGATGATCTACTCTTATTCTGCAAAGGAGATGCCCCCTCAATTATGACTCTCCTCAGAACTTTTGCTACCTTCTCTCAGTCATCTGGCCTCCAAATGAGTAAAGGGAAGTCCAATGCATATTTTAATAGGGTCAAAAATAACCCGAGACAAGAAATTTTGCAGGTCTCAGGAATGGTTGAAGGGACTCTCCCTTTTAAATATCTTGGAGTCCCTATCAAGACCACTAGACTGAAGGCTCAGGATTGCAAGCCTCTGATTGAAAAAATTGTTAAAAGGATTAGAAATTTAGGGGTAATAAAGCTATCCTATGCTGGTAGACTAGTATTGGTACAGTCTGTGCTAAATACTCTACACAACTATTGGGCTAGTATGTTCATCCTACCACAAGGGGTAATTATCAGAATTGAGTCCATCTGTAGGAATTTCTTGTGGGATGGGGGTGTAGACTATATGAGAACTCCCTTGTATCTTGGGAAAAAATTTGTAAACCAAAGAATGAGGGGGGCTTGGTCTGAAAAATGACACTCTGTGGAACCAAGCTGCTGTGGGGAAACTGGTATGGTGAGTTGCCTCCAAATCAGACCATCTTTGGGTCAAATGGGTCAATCAAGTATACATAAAGGGAGGGGACTAGCTAGATTATCAACCTAACCCCAATTCAAGTTGGGCTTGGAGGAAAATCTGTCACACTAAAGACACCATACTCAGTTACTATCAGCAACAAGTTTGGACATCAGATAACCCATACACAATAGCTAAGGGATATGATTTGCTCAGACCCAGAGGGGACAGACTCAGTTGGACCTCCCTGGTTTGGAATAAACTCACAGTACCTAAGCATGGCTTCCTAGCATGGTTGTATCATCACAACAGTCGAAACACAAATGCAAAGCTACATAGGTTGGGTATAATTGAGGACGATACCTGTTACATATGTGGCAGGGAGACTGAAACCATTCAACATCTTTTCTTCGAGTGCAGCTACAGTAGGCGGGTTCTTCAACACTTTGAGAACATGTTTGGGGCTCGTATTCCATCAAATGATACCACTAATTGGCAATTGGCGCTGTCGGGGACAAATCTGTGGAAAAATGTGATTAATGCCTGCTATAATGCTAGTATTTATCATATTTGGAAGCAACAGAACCAGAGTAAGCATGTACTTACCATTTTACATCCTCAGAAATTGGCGAGCTTGATAGGTAAGGAGATGAAGACGCATATCTTAAGCTTTCCTCTGATTTTAATGGGAAATCAGGATAGGAACTTAATTGATTGCATTCAGGCTTTTCAGGCGTGATCACGAGCTTGAAGATGAAGGTCAGACGATTTGGGATTGAAAAGGGGAAGAACTTGCTTTTTGTTGTCTTAGGAATATTAGGGTTCTATCTTCTTTTGTTGTCTGAGGTCGGTTAATGGGCATGTCCTTTTGTTTGGTGTTGACATGTGGGCTCGGTTTCAGATTTCAGCTAATTCCGAACTCCTTGTTGTATGGTGACGATTTTTTTCTTTAATATACTTACATTTTATCGAAAAAAAAAAACTTTGAAACTTTAAGCCGCAACTTTGAAACTTTAAGCCTCAACTTTGAAATTTCAACTCACTCAAAAAGTAAATTTCGAAACCAATTGCATTTATCTTTGACTACCACAAAAATTTCAATAAAATGAAATGAAATAAACCTTTATCAATACTTGATTAATAACTTTACAATAACAAAATCAATAGGGCATGAAAACTACGAAAGTAGGTGAAGACAAAGTTGGGCATGCGAGTTGAATCAAATGATGAAGAAGACAGTAGAACTATGAAGAAGTTGCAAAAATCGAGTTTCGAGTTTTGGGCATGCAAAAAACGATTTTTGAAGATGAAGAAAAAAAAGAAAAAAAAAAACAACAACGATAACAACAACAACAACAACAACAACAACAACAACAACAACAACAACAACAACAACAACAAAAAAAGACGATAAAATAATAGTACGAGGATGAGGACTAATACAGAGTTAATGCAAATTAAAAATAGAAGAAATTGAAGAATGATTAAGTATACCTGAAATATGATGATAATGAATTTGCAGAAGCCGAGTAGGTTGGGAGTTCACAGGATGAAGTTGAAATTGAAGTTAAAGTCTAATTTACACGATGAAGAAGTTGAAAGGTTGAAGAAAGAAAGAAAGAAAGAAAGAAGAGAAAATTAATTAGACGGTTTTTTGTAAAATTATAATTTAGAAAAGTGTGAAGTAGTGTTTATGGGGAAGTGGGTAAAATTACATCATTACTGCTGTGCATGGAAAATTGAGTTGTGTTATTATTTTGTTTTTCATCTCAGCCATTGATTTATTATGATCTAAGGGTGTGAAATAGGACTTAGGGACTCATCTAAGGTAAGTGAAAAAATATATATATATATATATATATATATATATATATATATATATATATATATATATATATATATATATATATATATATAGAGAGAGAGAGAGAGAGAGAGGCAAGATCCGGTGAGTTTGCCACTTTTCGTGAGTTACCCCCGCATTTATATACCATTGGATATAACAAGATCAAGGGCTGAGATTTGTCATCAAAAACATACGTCATCTAACCTCTCATCTCACTTTGTTTGTTTTCTTTCTCTCTCTTCCATTTTTTTCTTCTTGCTTCCCCTATTTTCTTCCATTTTCAATCAATTCTTCAAATTCATCTCAAAGTTCAATCAATTTTTCACAAAAACTGAATAATTCAACTCAATAACAGAAAACTTGTTGATTATCTTTGATTATTTCGATTGAAGCAAGCAATATTCATCAATTTTACCCCAAAATATGGGGAAACCCTAACGTAAGACTACGAAACGAAGGTAAGCATAATTTTTTTTAATTTCGTGATTAATAATATTTGGAAACAACAAATTTAACAGAAGAATTGTTCATTACTGAAAATTTTTGGTAACTCACCAATAAAACTCAACTCATATGATCATATTTCTATATATATATATATATATATATATATATATATATATATATATATATATATATATATATATATATATATATATATATATATATATATATATATATATATATATAAATAGGATCTCGTGCGAACCTAAAGTTCGGTGCGAACTTACGAACTAACTTAAAAGCATAAATCTCTTTCAGCCCAATCACTAAACACAAGCCCAAACCCACAATAATTATTCACACTCCTATATTCTCTCTCCATGTTTCAACTCAGCACCACCCCGATAGCCGACCCGACATCTGACACTGCCGGAACTAGGACATCAACCTCGCCGGAGCACTATCCTCACTCTTTCTTCGTCTGAACTCCTACATCAACCTCGCCGTATCTTGGTATCGCGCATCCTCACACTCCCAAATCGTTCTCTCATCCCCAATTGCTACCTGTTGTCGCTGCTCACCGACGTGCACCAAAAACGCCGGCATTGACGCGACTTTCCGGCTATTAAATTAGCAGATCTGATTAATATAAAAACGATGAAGAAAGGAATTTGATCTTGTTGATTGCGTGGTGGTTGTGAGAGAAAGACGATTGATTGTGTGGTGTTCGTCGAGGAGGGTGATTATGATGGTGTTAGGTTATGTTGCCGCGGTCTGGTGGTAGTCACGGGTGAGTAGTGGTGGTGGCAGTGTCGTGGTTCTGATTATCTCACCGGCGTCGTCTATCGATTTTGGTGATGTCATTTATGTCGCCTGCTATGGCTGTGGTGGTGGTGGCGGCACCGGTGGTGGAGGTGGGGGCAGTGGATACACAAAATACCTCGGTGGATACACTTCGTATTACTACCGGATACACTTCATATTACTACCGGATACATGTGTATCTAGTAGTTATATCATGTGTATCTAGAAGTACTAACTTGTGTATCCGAAAATATTATAATGTGTATGTTAGTAGTTCGCACGATTAAATCGTACTTTAGTTCGCACCGACCCCAACCCTATATATATATATATATATATATATATATATATATATATATATATATATATATATATATATAAAACTGGGTTGAAACGTTATGGATGCGCCACGTGTCTATACAGCCTTAATGACAAGTATTAATTACAGTTAATCATTTAATATGAACATAATAAATGCTGTATAAATCTCAGCAAAATATTAGTTATAGTTCAATAAATTATATTATAAAATTACATTAAATAATTACGGTGATTTGATTGTAAATTTATTAAAAAATTATTTTAATAAAAATTCTAAAATGTAAATAATTACGTTCATTGCGAAAAATGCTTTAATTTGAGTATAATTTTCATTATGTTTATTGAAATATTTTGATAGGTAGAGATGATTAAAGTGACTGTCTCATAATGTTTTACATTTCCGTGAAAAAAAAAAAAATTAGACCATTAAATCCATTAAGAAAAATATATTTGGAAGAGATTGTATTTCTTAAAAATAGAACTTAAAGAAAACTACTAAGAGATACGTTTTTATAGTTTGGGAATGAAAAAAATATATTGCAAGAGATTGAATACATATGAGATTTTGATAGGTTTAAATAGTGTGATGATGAGTATGTATGTACACAATGATCGCGAGTGCATTTGAATAATCAAAACGAAAGTAATGATTATTAAGTAATATAGTATTATAAAAGACATGTAAAAGTAGAAAATACGTTAAATTTTTCTTTAATATCCTCACTTATATATGTATACGTTAAATATAAAATATTGATTATGACTAACTAAGTATTACTTTTAGTTAAATATTTTATATTTTATCTTATTAATTTTTTGAAGTTAAACCTCAAAAAATAATATTTGAGGAAAACACCATATATATATATATATATATATATATATATATATATATATATATATATATATATATATATATATATTTAAAAATATAAAAGGCTCAAATTTCTTATAGATATGTTTGATGCATAGCACATGAAACACACAATCAAAATATTTGAATAAGTTGAGTTTGACTCCTCTATGTTTGATACATAAATATAAAAAATTAAAAATTACATAAAATTATATTCACATCATTTGAACAAATATTAATTGATTTGGAATATAACATATCGTGAAATCATATAATTTGAGAACTTAATGTTGAATGTTGCATTATTCGAATAAATTATACTTTAATTAATATAATATTTGATCACTCACAAATTTATTTATAAAACGTTGATCATGCATAATTAATTATCACATATTTGTTTTAATTAAAATTGTGTATATTTTATTTTAAAACATTGAAGTTAACCTAAAAAAATTAATTTATTTTTATTTATAAGTAAAAATATTAAGGTTATATACGTAGTATGAATTATTTTATTTTTCTACAATTATAACAATAAGATTTTAAAACTGACACATAAGCGCTGGATATATATATATATATATATATATATATATATATATATATATATATATATATATATATATATATATATATATATATATATATATATATATATATATATATATATATATATATATAGAGAGAGAGAGAGAGAGAGAAGAGATCAACTAAGGTCCATAGATATATTAAGTCCATAAGTTCTATTATGAGTCATTGGATGGAGGGAGATGGAGGGATGAGATCAACCCCAAAAAAGTGTGTTTATAAGCTAATCTCACCATCTCTCTCCTCATTCACTAATCCACTCTAATTAATCACTAATTTACTATATATTTGTTTTCCACTCATCCATTTCTCTTTCATCTTACACATTTCATTTCTCTCTTCTCTCAAACTCTAAAAAAAAACCCAAATAAATAAAAAAAACCCAAAAATCCAAATAAATAAAAAACCCAAAAAATCCAAATAAATCAAAAAACTCAAATAAATCATTCATTCCTCTCTTCCTCATTCACCACCACCCACCACCACCCCACTCGACACCAACTAACCACCCACCAACCCGCCGCCGCCGCCCCACCGCCGCTGACTTTTTTTTTTTTTTTTTTCAACTCGTTTTTTTTTTTTTTTTTCGTTTTGTGTTAATTTGTATGTTTTGAGTTGTTTTTTCCATTCATTATTTTTTTTGTCTTTTATTTTATTTTAGTTGTCTTTTATTTTGTTAGTTCTCATTTTTTATTCATTTTCTTAAATCTCTTTTTGTTATACGTTTTTTTTAAGATTTCGTGTTTTAAATCTCGTTTTTTTTTTGTGAGATACTTTTTTTTCATCTAAGACAAAAATGGACTAAAGTTATACAAAAATGAACCAAAGTTATACAAAAATAGACCAAAGTTATACAAAAAAAGACTAAAGTTATACAAAAATTGGACTAAAGTTATACAAAAATGAACCAAAGTTATACAAAAATGAACCAAAGTTATACAAAAATGGACTAAAGTTATACAAATATGGATTAAAGTTATACAAATATGGGCTAAAGTTATACAAATAAGGACGAAAGTTATACAAAAATGAACCAAAGTTATACAAAAATCAACCAAAGTTATACAAAAATCAACCAAAGTTATACAGAAATGGACTAAAGTTATACAAATATGGATTAAAGTTATACAAATATGGGCTAAAGTTATACAAATAAGGACTAAAGTTATACAAAAATGGACCAAAGTTATACAAAAATGACCCAAAGTTATACAAAAATGGACTAAAGTTATACAAACATAGACCAAAGTTATACAAAAATAGACCAAAGTTATACAAAAAAAGGCTAAAGTTATACAAAAATTGGACTAAAGTTATACAAAAAATGGGACTAAAGTTATACAAAAATGAACCAAAGTTATACAAAAATGAACCAAAGTTATACAAAAATGAACCAAAGTTATACAAAAATGGACTAAAGTTATACAAATATGAAATAAAGTTATACAAATATGGACTAACTTTAGTCAATTTTTGTATAACTTTGGTTCATTTTTGTATAACTTTGGTTCATTTTTGTATAACTTTAGTCCAATTTTTGTATAACTTTAGTCCAATTTTTTGTATAACTTTAGTCCATTTTTTGTATAACTTTGGTCTATTATTGTATAACTCTGGTCTATTTTTGTATAACTTTGGTTCATTTTTGTATAACTTTGGTTCATTTTTGTATAACTTTAGTCCAATTTTTTGTATAACTTTGGTTCATTTTTGTATAACTTTGGTTCATTTTTGTATAACTTTAGTCCATTGTTGTATGACTTTAGTCCAATTTTTGTATAACTTTAGTCTTTTTTTGTATAACTTTGGTCTATTTTTGTATAACTTCAGTCCTTTTTTGTATAACTTTAGTCCATTTTTGTATAACTTTAGTCCTTATTTGAATAACTTTTGTCCTTATTTGTATAACTTCAATCATTTTTTGTATAATTGTAGTCCAAATTTGTATAACTTTAGTCAAAAATTATATAACTTTAGTCCTTATTTGTATAACTTTAGTCCTTATTTGTATAACTTCAGTCCAATTTTGTGTAATTTTAGTCCAAAATTGTATAACATTATTCCATAAGAGTACAACTTCAGTCCAAAATTGTATAACTTTAGTCCAAAATTGTATAACTTTAATGCACGCAGTGTATAACTTTAATAGACAAGATGTATAACTTTAATGCACCCAGTGTATAACTTTAATGTTTTAAGTATATAACTTTAGTCGTAAATAGTATAACTTTTATAAAAACCAAATAAATATGAAAAATCGTAATTAATCAACAAATATTAAATCTGAAAAAAAAAATAATAATAACAAAAACCAAAAAAACTCATAATAACAAAAACAAAAAACCAAATAACAATAATAAAACCAAAAAACCAACAACCCAACCCAACCCGAAATCTGAAATAAACCAAATAACAATAAAAAAAAACCAAATTTAAATATCGTGTGTATAACTCTAATGCACGCAGTGTATAACTTTAATAGACAAGATGTATAACTTTAGTCCAAAAAATCAAATAACAATAACAACCAAATAAAAAAATAACAACCAAATAAAACCAAATATGTAACACTAACAAAAAAAATACCAACAATAATAAATAACATTAAAATACCAAATCAGAAAAAAAATAAAAAAAATAAAAAAAAAACCAAACGAAACAATGATAACAATGAAACAAATTTGGTTTCATGATACAAACGAAAAAATAAAAAAAATGGACTATAAAAACCAAAAACAAAATAAAAACAAAAAAAAACCAAAAAAAACAAGAACAAAATCGTAAAACCAAAACGAAGGAGTCAGGCGGCAGATGATAACAATGAAAACAAATGATAACAATGAAACAAACCAAACCAAACCAAAACAAAATCGTAAAACCAAAACAAATGATAACAATGAAACAATGACAATACACATCGACTGAAAAAAAGGAGAAAGGAAGAGGAAAAGGGGAGAACGGCAGGCGGCAGAGGGAGGGAGAGTGGCGTGGGTGAGGCGGCAGCAGGGAGGGAGAAAGGCGGGGGTGAGGTTGTGGGTCCGGTGGAGGGGGATTTTGTCGGAGACGAAGGAGTCAGCTCGTGGTGGGCTCGGTGGTGATGGGGGAGGAAGGAGGGCGGCGTGAGGAGGGGTGGGTTTTGTTGGAGATGTCGGGGTGGTGGCGAGGACAAAGACGGGAAAGCAGGGAGTTGTTGTTGTTGTTATACAAACGCAGATCTGGACGAGGACGAAGACGGGAAAGGAGGGTGGCAGCCGGGTTGTTGTTGTTGTTGTTGTGGTTGCGGTGGTGGGTGTTGTTGTTGTTGTTATGGAGGCCGGCTGGTGTTGTTGTTGTTGTGGTTGCGGTGGTGGGTCGGGTGTGGTTTCGGGTTAGAGAGGAGGGTGGCAGCCGGGTGGAGTTGTTGTGGTGGGTGATAAAGAGGAGAGGAAGGAAGGTGGTGGCCGGGTTGGGTGGTGGTCAGCCGGAGGTGTGGAAGAGGGAGTGGGTATTTTTTGGGTTTTTTTTGTTGATTTGGTTTTTTTTTTTTTTTTTGTGAGAATGAGAGGGAAATGAGAGAGAATGAGTGAATGAGAGAGAAGTGAGAGGGTGAATTATGAGGAAGTGAGAAGGGAGAATTAGAAGGAGGATAGAGTTATACAAATTAGGATGGAGTTGTACATGGATTAGGAAGGGAGATTAGGGAGAGAGATTTATGGCCATCCATTGAGATGTAATCTCATCCCTTCATCTCTTCCATCCAAAGGCCCTTATAAGGACTTAGGGACTCAATGGATGTAAGGGCCTTATAAGAATCGCTATATATATATATATATATATATATATATATATATATATATATATATATATATATATATATATATATATATATATAGAGAGAGAGAGAGAGAGAGAGTCGGGTTCAGGTGAGTCCACAAATTTGGTTGAGTCCATAAGTCCTACTCTTAGCCAATCATTTTCTGACTGTAACTTTACTACTTGATAAGTGTAACTTTAGTCATTTATTACTTTATGAGGGTATTTTTAACATTTTAAAGTCATTGTGTATATAAAATTTTGAATTTAGAAATTTAATTTATGTAATTTTAACAAAAGAATATGTAATTTTATTGTTTTACGAGTGTAATTTTAGTCGTTTAAGTTGTAACTTTAGTTGTAGGGTGGTTTTATGTATAAATTTGAATATATATACTTTTATGAGGGTAACTTTACCCTTTTAAAGTGTAATTTTAGCCGTTGAAGGTGTAACTTTAGTTATATGATGTTTCTAAGAAAAAATTTGAATTAATAATTTTTATGACTGTAACTTTAGTCGTTGAAAGTGTAACTTTAGTTCTATGATGTTTCTTAAGTAAAAATTTAAATTTACAATTTTTACGGGCGTAACTTTACCTACTTTTTAAGTGTAAATCTAGTTGTTGAAGTCGTAATTTTAGTCGTTAGAATCATAACTTTAGTCGTATGGTGATTTATATGTAAAAATTTGAATTAATATAATTAATATTGTAACTTTAGTCCTTTCAAATGTAACTTTTGTTTTTCAAGAATGTAACTTTAGCCATGAGTTGTTAGTTTAGCCAACAAAAGTATAATTTTATTGTCCCACTAGTGTAACTATAGTCCTTGGATTTGTAACTTTAGTACTTAAATTTGTAACTTTAGTCCCGAAAATGTAAATTTATACTACTAACTTTCTTTCTCAGCCACCACCACCATCATCCTATCACCTCTTGTCCCAACCACCACAGCACCACCACCTCGAAACCGCAACAACCAACAACCACCCAAGCCACTTATTATTTCAGATCTGAAAAAAAAAACAAAAAAAAAAGATTGACACGGCAGACTCACCACGCATCACAACCACCACATTCCCCCACGCGGCCAAAAAAAAAAAACCTCGAAAAACTCACCACGACATCACCATCAACATTCACAAAGATGACACTAACTCACCCATCAACAACCAACAACCAACAACATTTTATTTTTTTCAGATCTGAAAAAAAAAAGAAGAAGGAGAAGGGTGGTGGCATAGGGGCGGTAAGGGTGGTGGCGGAGTGGCGGTAAGGGTGGTGGCGGAGTGGGTCTGGTGGCTACGTGAGCAGCAGGTGGGGACGGTGGTTGTGTGCGTGAGAAAGAAGGGGCATCGGTGGTGGTTGTGTGCGTGAGAAAGAAGGGGCGGCGGTGGTGGTTGCAATTTAGAGAGAAGTGGGAGGAAAATGGAGAGAGAGAGAGGTGGTAGGATTTGTGAGGATAATTAGGGTTTTTGTGCTTTTATAGGATGATTTGTTTTTTTTTTTTTTTAATCTTGGCCCTTCATTCTTTTAATCTAGTGGACCCGTCATACAAAATAGCAAGCACATGAGTTCACGTGGTTAAAAAGAATAAGCATGACCTCGGAAGGGTATTTTGGTCATTTCCAAGCTCGAGTAAGCGCTATAAAGCTTGGGTTGATATGCAAAATGATCATACAAAATAAAGCCCAAAAGATAAGTCAAAGTTCATGTGGAGAATGCTCATTTTGCAATTAACCGGAGGATTAAAGATGGGTTAATAGCTCACATTGGATTCATCATGCAATTAAAGACGGACTTAAGAGAAAAATCATAAGACATCACGACCCCGATCGGGGTTAGCCCCTTTTACCTTATTTCCGCTACTCTCTTTGGTCCTATATAAAGGGTGTTGTATCCACACGCTTACATACACTTTTCCATATGCTTTAGTCTTAGTTTTCAGAATAAAATGTAGTTTAGATTAGATTTCCTTTAAGCATTCCTTTAGTTGTTACAAACAGTTCTTTAAGCATTTCAATTTATATTACAAGTTCATTTACAAGTCATTTCCATTTGTTCTATCTTGTTCTTCATTTCCAAGTTCATTTTCCTTTGTTGAGGTAATTCTATTTCTTGTATTGTTTTGTTATTTCCTTTGTCATTTCCATTATTGGTTAGTTATCATATTTACTTTATCATTTGTCATTAGTTTAGTTTACATTATGCAAGAGTAGTTTACTTTGTCTAGGGAATAAGGGAATTCATGCACAAATAGTTGTTGCAATTGTTGAATTAGGATGTTATAGTAATCGATTAAAAGTTTTTATTACATGTTTGCTTTGTTTTGTTAATATTTGATAAATGATCACGATCTTAGATTAAATTTGTTAATTCACTTTGATAAGTCGAGAGGCATGAAATTGAATTAGATTAAGCATGTTTTAGTAGACGACCTAGTCATAACGAGAGTTCGCTAGGACCCGATCTATGGTTGACAATAAGGCCGAGAGGTGGTTGTCTTTAAACCTAAACAATTAGCGATATTATCAACTCCTATGTTTAATTTGAGCATTTACATAATTTCTATGTGTGGCTCGACCTCCCTAAACTCTTCCTTTATTTGTTATTGTTTACAAACCCAATCATATAATCAATCGATAACCGACCTAGATAGAATTCACCCCATAATAACTTATATAGCAACTCCCGTCTCCTTGTGTTCGACCCCTATTACAACATTCATTTGTGTCTAGGGTATTTATCTTTGATTAGGTTGCGACATCCTATCAATTAGTCTACATATGTAAGATGATTGCAGTACAATAAATTGCTACTCCGTAATTAATAACATTTCGTATAGATTGTTTTGTAATAACATATTTAATCTAAATTTTATAAATATGAAAATCCATATATTCTCCGCTAAATGTTTTACGTAATTTTAATTGGCACTATCTATGAAGATATTCACAGAGAGTTTTACCTTCTAATACTACATACAAACTTACGAATAAAAATATATTCTTCCACTTTAACTTAATATCTCTTATCCATAATGTGTAAATATTTAAATTCGCTTTAAATTTATCATCTTTAATGGCTAAGCTTTCTAACATCCCGATCTAAAAAAACCGTCCATTTATGCACGAGATTTACACTAGTAGTTTTGTAACCCATATTTGTTCATTTATTAAAACTCATCACATGGTTAAAGGAAAATGTGACACTTCCCCTCTTTTCTTTACATTTATTTTTTGGCACTATTTATGAGTGGAGAGAATCTCTAATATAATTTTCAATATATAACATAGAATATTAGAGATTCTCTTGGTAATGTTCTCCGTTCAAAGAAAATTCCAAAGAGCTCCCTTGGTAATGTTGTGCGGGAAATAGTCGAGCTAGGCGAGGAGTTTGATAACATTAGTTACTCTTTTGTGAAGAGAACGGGTATTGAAGATGTGCATAGTATGGCACATCTTTTGTCGTTGGAGCACTCGACTCATGTATGGATCGACGCGTGTCCCGAATTAGTTGATGATATTGTAGCTGCCGACTTCATATCGGCGTTTGATTAATAAAAGCTTTACTTTTCCCCTTAAAAAAATATATATAACATAGAATATAGTCATGTGAGATCATTTTTTGAATCGTCTTAATGGGTACATTAAAAATATCAAATTTTTATAATTTTTAATAATATGTAAATAAAGATATGAACAAAACAAAATTTGCATTGGCAAATGTAAAAAGGTGAATGTAAAGAAAAAATGAGACGTGGGGAGTAGTATAAATAAGTTGATTTTACTTAAGATGGTCTAAATTTAGACATTTCACAATGTTCTTTTATTTTCACAATTCTTTTAGTTAGGCGTGGTAGTCATCTTAAGTTAAAATGGTATTAAACATATAACTCAGTCTTCCTTAAGGCAAAGTATCTATTTTATTAATAAAACGGGTCGATTATTATTCTAAATAGGCATATTAGGTAAATCTTTTATTTTTCCAATTTGTTCTACTTTTGTCTTATTCCTCCTATATAGGTTTGCCCGGTGATTAAACTTAAGATAGATAAACCCCTCTTAAAAACACTAAAACTTGGGGGAGACGATCTTCCAATAAGTTATTGAGAGACCAGTCTTCCGTACCCTTTTATTTGTATTTCATGATCCTTTTGTTGTTGATCGTGATATAATAAATTCTGACCTATTTATATAATAAATTTACTCATTTTATATTTAATCATGATTTGTACCTATTTTGTTATCTATAGTACCACTTTTTCTTAAAATTCCAAAATTGCCGCTCAATAAACTTATTAAGAGAGCGTCTCTTCGGAGACCTGCTTAAATAAAAATTTGCCTAAATGTAAATCGGTGAATATAAATATTTCCATCCCACAAAATAAACAAAAAACAGATTTGGCCTCGTGCCCTTTTGCAATTCTGTTTCGCCGTGAAAGGTAAAGCAATAAGTCAAAATTAACCGTTAGAATTTACCTTGCATCCGTGCTATCAACTCAAGCAGAAACATATTTGTCTCAAAGTTTGTGTACACCTCTCCCATAGGCATTTGTAAAAACCTACACCTCTTTATAGTGGTCCTACTTAATTACCGTTTACTTGTCCATTATCACCCTCACCGTCTCATGCCTACACAAACATTGTACTCCTACTAAATTGCCTAGTAGTATTAATTAAAGGTATTTAACAGATTAAATTGATTACTGTTTACTTGTCCATTAATTTGTGTTTGAACAAAGGCAAATTAAGTTGATCCTTCTTTACCCCCAAAATGGTAAAGTTTAACTTCTGCTTTACCCTAGTAATCTAGTACTCCCTCCACTTCTATTTGTTCTACCCATTCACTTTTTTGGAGGTTAAAGTATTGAAACTTTGACCATAAATACTTTATAAAATATAATAATTCATAATACGATATTTACATAGTTATATTTGCTATAAAAGAATATTTCATAAAAACATATTTTTAACCGAAACAAATAATGTATAGGTGGTTAAAATGACGGTCAAAGCATCGCCTAAGAAACCGTGTATAAAGTAAATAGGTAGAATAAATAGATGCGGAGAGAGTAGTATTAATTAAAGGTATTAACAGATTTTGTTTGTTGGAAAATGATGCGTGTCTAATATATGATGCTTTGCACCTCATTTCACACGCATTTCAGAGCTCAATTGAGTAGTTTATGCTACTATTTCCCTTGTTTCGTGTATTTCTTCCTTTTCGTGTGATTTTGTAGGAATGTGAAGAATTCGGTGGAAAATGGACCAAATCTGTCCCGGAGTGCTTAGCTTAGGATTGGACATAAGGAGAATGCTCGAGGAACAAACTTGGTGCGCGTTTCAAGGCCTAAAAGATAGCAAAAGCATGGTTGCGTACAAGTTGCAAAGCTTAAACAAGCGAAGAAGTGCTTCTCGACATTGTAGGCTGCTTAAAATGGCTATATCTCGAGTTTTAGATCTGATAATCGAGTGATTCCAATTGGTGGTGAAAGCTTATCCTCTTCGCTTTCCAACGCCGTGTAGAACTCCTGATTTGACCAAGTAACGAAAAATGGCAGCTGTTTTAAGATCGGTGCGCGCCGCAGAATTCGTCAGAATGCATTACTGTACAGCGCCTGTGGTCGATCGACTGGTCTAATTGGTCGATCGACCACCCCACGATCTGATGCGCAATTTAAAAGACGAGGAAGCCCATTGTAATTAGGTTTAGGAATAAGGGTTTTACGTGACATTCCTATATAACGTAACCCCTTCCTATTCATTAA
Source organism: Silene latifolia (assembly GCF_048544455.1). Classification (NCBI taxonomy): domain Eukaryota; kingdom Viridiplantae; phylum Streptophyta; class Magnoliopsida; order Caryophyllales; family Caryophyllaceae; genus Silene; species Silene latifolia. Next base: position 53,599,541 of record NC_133527.1, on the reverse strand, counting down.
TCACCATTCATTAGCTTAGTTTAATCTAGTTTTTCATACTACGTTACTTAGGGTTTCATTCACATTCAATTCATATTTTAGTTATCAATAAAGTTCTTATTGCGGATCTATTCATTCCTCTTTTATTTTCGGTAATCCTTGTTCTTATTTTACAGTTTGCTTTTACTGTTTTATTAGTTTAGAATTTGCTAGTTTAGGTCCCTTGAACCCTAGATTAGTTTATGCGTTATTATTGCTATAATTATTCGATCATGTCTGTCTTTATAGTTTTTACGAGTTTCATTGTTGTTATTATCGTTATTATGTCTAGCTAAATCACCATTGCTAGGATGTAGGCGAACTTAGCGTAGATGGCACTAGGATAGGCTACCCTCGGATTAGGGCTTGGTCGACCGACTGACTTATCTGGTCGGTCGACTGAGTCGGTTGGTCGATCAACTGGGGTAGCTGGTCGATCGACTACCTTCGTGTCTGATTTGCTTCGTTTGAATCGTTAAGTGAAATATCTATCAATGAGACCTAGCGGAGACTTGTTAGATGCTTAGTTTTGACCAACTCGTAGATCGAAAGATAGGGAAGGGCTTAAATTAACAAACTAAGACGGCTAAATTGCTCGATCGGAAGATAATGCAATTTAGGCATTAGGATCACTAGTCAAGAACGAAAGTTAGTATTAGTGACACCTAGGGACTAATAGCATAGACCGAGAGGGGGTATTAGTTGACTTGGACCGAGAGGACTTGTCATACCCATCACCCACGACTGTGTTTCGAGACTTACCTAGACTTATGTGCCATCGTAGCTGTAGTGACCCGACCATCCTAGCTCCTTTTTATTACTTGTTCACATCGTTTATTTTCATTGCTTATTTTTCTTATTGTCTTTTTATTTTACTTGCATTTAGTTTAGCTATTATTCATATCAAAATCCCCCTCATTGTTACCCTCAGACTAAAATTGAAAGCAACTATTATCTCCCTACCTCCCTGCGGATCGACCCTTACTACCGCTTTCTAGTAGTAGTTTGGAATTATAAATATTATTTTTGGTGCACACAACGACAGGCATCAAATTTTGGCGCCGTTGTCAGGGAGGCAGCGCTAGTTTTAGTTGTTTTTATTTTATTCTGTCTTTAGCTTCAAGGGATTTATTCCTTGAGGCAGTTCTCGTCTTTTTCATTTAGTTTTGTTTTTATAGGTCTTTCAAGTCCTATCTAAGCAGGATTTTGGAAGGAGAACATCAAAGGGAAGGCTTGAGTACCTTTGATTCTTCCACCAAGATGTCTAACGTCTCCAGAATTATAGCACAATTTGAAGCTCAGAATGCAAAATCTGACAAGCTGGAGAGTAGACAGTCGCGGAAAGCAAGTGTAGAGATGAGTACTGTTGCGGCACTTGAGGCTTCTGTTAATGCTCAATCTGAAAAGCTTGAGGTGGCACAATTGAAGCAGGAAAATTCAGAGCAGAATGCTTCGGTTCATGGCACCAATGAGATTGCGGAATTGAGAACGGTAGTCCAAGCTCTTATGGCTCATATGGTGAAAATTGAAAGCCAAATAGCTATCTTTGCAGCTAATCAAGTTGCTAACTCACCAAGTAAATTTGAGGTGCCTATCGAGACCATTAATGCCATTAATCTCCGAAGTGGCCTTTCTTATGATAGACCCGTGAAGCAAGGAGAGGATTCGGGAAATATGGAAAAGCTTATTAAAGTTTCTAATGCGGAAAAAGATCACGTTTCCAGTACTCATGGTCGACCGATCGTATCCCATGGTCGATCGACCAACCTACCTGATGATACTGCACACTTTGACAGTCAGGAGCATTCTGATCCCAGCTCCAATGGTCGACTGACCAACACAACTGGTTGACCGACCAGTATGCCTACACAGAATGAAAATCCGTCACTTGATTTGCATGACACCACAGCTAATGATAATGTGACGAAGGTTTTGAACATGCGCAAGTTCGATGTTGTTGATTTGCGTGATACTTCGGCCCGAATTATTGACGGGTCGTTCATTTCAAGAGCTATGAAGTCACTTCCGAGAGTTGACAAGGACAAGGTCCTTAATTCAAATGATGTTTCAAAGAAGGAAGTAGAGGAGCGAGCCGAGTTGTCAATAAAGCTTCCATTTCCTGAGCGGCTCCAGAAATCGGAAGATGAGGTACATTATGTGAATATTGATGATGTCCCACCCTTTATTCCTACCCTTATAACTGCTTTAACACCTCCACCCCAGATTGGGAGCAAGATGGAGGAAGATTTTGCTGTTTTGACTGTTTCAGGAGCTGGTTTGGGGAAGAAAGAGCCACCTGATTTTCCAGCTTTGAAGAAGTCAGAGCGAGGCATGGAGTATGATCTGGAGTTTGATGAGCCGGACGATACTAGGGCATGGAGGGCTATAGCTGCTGACGATCCATTGAGTTGCCTAGATGACGGAGATGGGTGGTCTCCATCTGCTGAAATTAGTATTGCTGAGGCGACTGCATCTAGCCAAAGGCCATGGTCGGAGTTATCCCGCAGTTTCCGCGGATAAACACTTTCACATTTTATTGCTTGAGTTTTAAGACAATTCTTTTTATTGCATTTTTTTAGACTATTTCCCGCTTTAAGTTTGCGAGTCTACGTATTTTATTTGTTTTGCTTAGGATTATTAAGACTATAGACTGTTTTTATTGGGTTTGCGCGAATTTTGGGCGCGTATATATTGTGCATTTGCAGGTTTTAGACCATTTTAACTCAATTTAGTGAGTTAATTATGAAGAAAACAAGACTGCTGCATCAGGTGCAATGGTCAGTCGACCGGTTCCCTTGGTTGATCGACCGGGTTGCAGCTTCCAGAGAGCACTGTTCACTCGTCGTGTGGTAGGTCGACTAGCCCCATCAGTCGGTCGACTACCAACGCTGCTATACTTGACTCTCGTTTTCTTCTACTTTAAATTCCATGCACATTGTTTCCCGCTCAAACTCTTTTCTTTCCAAAAGATGGTTTGCTTTTTTGTCTTTTCAGGTATCTTATGGTAGCACTGCTGGCTACCAAAACCTCCTAGCTCGCGCTGGTTTGAGGAGGTTTCCGTTCGCGCTTAAATCTTGTGAGTTCCCAAAATCTTTTTCTCTTATGTCTTATTTAGTTGTAGTTCTTTAAATGCAAATTCCCATTTCTTTTTTTCGCTTCTTATACATGATTTTGCACAATGGGGACATTGTGTGATTTGGTTTGGGAAAGGGTTTTGCATTGCATAACATTCATTTGTTTTTGCATTCACGTTTAATTATTCTGTTTGCGTTGTTATTTAATTTCTTCATACATACCAAAAAAAAATGAAAAATTTCAACAAAAATTCAAAAAAATTTCACGTTTATTTTAGCATATAGGTCGAGTCGGAACGGTAGTATTTCAATGATGACATTGCATTTCCATCTGTTTGTGCCTAAGCCTTGCTTAATTGACATATTATTAGTATAATCATTTATGTATATCTACGAGTTTTCGTTAATTTATTCGCTGAATCTTTAGACTTGACTTTGATTTTTGGCAAACTACATCATTTTCTGAGTTATTAGAGCCTATAACTGGTGTCATTCATGACCAGTTTATTTAGGATTTGTGAGTAGTTACGCCTTATGAGACATGTTATATCAATATGCATAAATATGAACTTAATCTGCTTAATACCTGTATGCATTCGGTTTGTGGTTTGTTGACACATGTGGAAGAGGACCCCTTTTCTCATTTTACCCATAAGCCCCTCATAGCCAAATTTGCCTTTTTTGTCCCATAAACTACATACTATATTTAGCCTACCTTATCCGAGCTAGTAATGGTGTTTTTGGGAATGTGCTTAATGCTATTTGGTTATATGCTCAATTGAGTGATTGGTGAAATGATGAGAAGGAAAAGAAGAGAAAGAGAAAGAAAATATATATAGAAAAAAAGAAAAAAAAAAGACGAAAAAATTGTATCAGACCCGACATTCAGTCGACCGACCGTCCCCTATGGTCGGTCGACCATGGTTACTGCAAATTCGAAAATCACATGTTTCAATTGTTATGATTTGGTGATTTTCACTCCCATGTTATCATTTATATTCTTTGGGGAGTTGAATTTTATGGAGGTTGTGAGTTTTGTGCTTCAATTTGGCACCATATTGTATCATTTACATTGAGTTTGAAGTTGAGATTCGCTTATAGTTTGGATTGTAGTACTAGCTTGGCTTATTACTCCTCATATCCAAATTCATTTTAGCCCCTTCTTACCCTTTTCCTCACATATCCATATTTACCTCGGCATGTGTCATGGTCCTTTATGGTTGGAATGCGTATGTACGGTTGAAGAGATTATTTTCATATTAGACTGCAGGCATGTTCTTATAGGTCATAGTTAGGTGAGTGTCACTACAAAATGAATTAGTTCTATCTTTTACATATACTCACCCGTATTCATTGAGTGATATGAGCGACCCGTGAGAGTCCATAATGCTAAGTCTCTATAGTTGACGGTTCAGCAGTTTTTAACGACTACATAACTCGTTTGCATGATTCATATTGCTAATATATTGTTGATTTGTAGCATTAAATTGGTTTAGGCTTTAGTTGTTGCATTTCGCTATGAGATTGAACTCGTTCCACTAGGTTTTAGGATCGAGTCTAGTTCTTGCTTGGGGACAAGCAAGGGTTTGGTTGGGGAAGTTTGATGCGTGTCTAAAATATGATGCTTTGCACCTCATTTCACACGCATTTCAGAGCTCAATTGAGTAGTTTATGCTACTATTTCCCTTGTTTCGTGTATTTCTTCCTTTTCGTGTGATTTTGTAGGAATGTGAAGAATTCGGTGGAAAATGGACCAAATCTGTCCCGGAGCGCTTAGCTTAGGATAGGACATAAGGAGAATGCTCAAGGAATAAACTTGGTGCGCGTTTCAAGGCCTAAAAGATAGCAAAAGTATGGTTGCGTACAAGTTGCAAAGCTTAAACAAGCGAAGAAGTGCTTCTCGACATTGCAGGCTGCTTAAAATGGCTATATCTCGAGTTCTAAATTTGATAATCGAGTGATTCCAATTGTAGGTGAAAGCTTATCCTCTTAGATTTCCAACGCCGCGTAGAACACCTGATTTGACCAAGTAACGAAGAAATGGCAGCTGTTTTAAGATCGGTGCGCGCCGCAGAATTCGTCAGAATGCATTACTGTACAGCGCCTGTGGTCGATCGACTGGTCTCATTGGTCGATAGACCACCCCACGATCTGATGCGCAATTTTAAAGACGAGGAAGCCCATTGTAATTAGGTTTAGGAATAAAGGTTTTACGTGACATTCCTATATAACGTAACCCCTTCCTATTCATTAATCATCATTCATTAGCTTAGTTTAATCTAGTTTTTCATACTACGTTACTTAGGGTTTCATTCACATTCAATTCATATTTTAGTTATCAATAAAGTTCTTATTGCGGATCTATTCATTCCTCTTTTATTTTCGGTAATCCTTGTTCTTATTTTACAGTTTGCTTTACTGTTTTATTAGTTTAGAATTTGTTAGTTTAGGTCCCTTGAACCCTAGATTAGTTTATGCGTTATTATTGCTATAATTATTCGATCATGTCTTTCTTTATAGTTTTTACGAGTTTCATTGTTGTTATTTACGATTATGTCTAGCTAAATCACCATTGCTAGGATGTAGGCGAACTTAGCGTAGATGGCACTAGGATAGGCTACCCTCGGATTAGGGCTTGGTCAACCGACTAGCTTATCTGGTCGGTCGACTGAGTCGGTTGGTCGATCGACTGGGGTAGCTGGTCGATCAACTACCTTCGTGTCTGATTTGCTTCGTTTGAATCGTTAAGTGCAATATCTATCAATGAGACCTAGCGGAGACTTGTTAGATGCTTAGTTTTGACCAACCCGTAGATCAAAAGATAGGGAAGGACTTAAATTAACGAACTAAGACGGCTAAATTGCTAGATCGGAAGATAATGTAATTTAGGCATTAGGATCACTAGTCAAGAACGAAAGTTAGTATTAGTGACACCTAGGGACTAATAGCATAGACTGAGAGGGGCTATTAGTTGACTTGGACCGAGAGGACTTGTCATACCCATCACCCACGACTGTGTTTCGAGACTTACCTAGACTTATGTGCCATCGTAGCTGTAGTGACCCGACCATCCTAGCTCCTTTTTATTACTTATTCACATCGTTTATTTTCATTGCTTATTTTTCTTATTGTCTTTTTATTTTACTTGCATTTAGTTTAGCTATTATTCATATCAAAATCCCCCTCATTGTTACCCTCAGACTAAAATTGAAAGCAACTATTATCTCTCTACCTCCCTGCGGATCGACCCTTACTACCGCTTGCTAGTAGTAGTTTAGAATTATAAATATTATTTTTGGTGCACACAACGACAGGCATCAGAAAACATGATGGTACTACAAGTAATTAATTCGTCTTGCTAAGTTGAAAAGAAAGTTTTTAAAAAAGGGTAATGCAGCGGGGTTGGGGTTGGGGTTGGGAAGAAGCAACAAATGCTAGAAACAAATTAGACATGTGTGTCTTAATATCCCCGCTGCTATGGTCTCTCTCTTCCCCTCACTCCATCAGCAAGCTATCAAGAATTAAATGACACGAGTTAACTTCAAATCTCTATATTCAGCCTCACTCCAAACACCCAACTTATATATTTACTATTTGTTTATTTCATTTCTTTATTTGTTCACACTTTTCCTCTTGTCCCCTTCTCTCCTCTCTTTATACTTCTATATAACTACTATCTCTCCCTCCCCTCTCTCAAAACCATAAACAAAATTAAATAAAAAAAATGTCAAACCAAAAAGCATCAAACGACAATGCTGTAACCGAGAGGCGTTCCAAAACGAGGCGCTTCAGCATAAATGAGAACAGGGATATACTAGTGGAAGTACTAAAGAGGTTAGACGGTCGGACCTTAGGAGTGGCGGCATGCGTGTGTCGACTATGGTGCCATCTTGCCACGTTGGATGATTCTATATGGGAACACGTGTGTTTCAGACCCGTGTCGCCTCCAGGGGTGCGGACACTAGTGGTTGCACTCGGGGGGTATAAGCGTCTTTACATGTTATGTGTTGGGCCGGTGCTTGGTCGGGTCGGCCCGGTTTGGAGTAAGCAGGGTGCTCAGCTCTTGTTGTCCTTGTTTTGTGTTGATTATTACGAGAAGTTAGGTGCTGTTGCTAGCGGGACTGATACCAACTCGTCTAACACGGCTAGCTCTCTTTTGTTCTTGTGTAAGCCCGTCAATGTTTGATTCTTTATTCATTTCATTTGTTTACCTTTTCGTTGGTTAAAGGACGGAGCATACCATTTTGGTCCCAAATAATTAAGGTTGTAATCATTTATTTTTTACTTCACATTCATTCATAATAATAAATTGATTTGTTATTTTTCGAATTTAGTTACTCATTAATAATACGAGTCATTTCGAGTGCCAAATGCACCAAAATGACCCAATATCTACGTTTTTAGAGTTGTTTATTTGTTTTTCTTTGATTAAAATATTTCTTATAAACAATAATACAAGAAATAAATAATGATAAATGATTGAGCTAAGTGAATATACTTTTTAATCAGTTGTGATCTTGTACTATAACAAGAACAACCTAAATAGTTTCCTCTCATCTCATTGTTCTTTATACAAAAGCAAAGATAAATAAATGCCGGGATGGATGAAGTAGTAAATTATTTTATGGATTATATATTTATATGTAATAATAATCATGTCTTCTCTTATTTGTTAACTGATGTGATGTGATGTAATCATCGTTTTAATTTGGAAGTAAGCATGATGATACACTTGAAAAGTAAATCAGTGTTGTCTCTTGTCTGCGATTTTGCAATGGTTAATCATTTTATTGTGTAAAGAAATAGAGAAGGACGGAAGACCTAATTGAATATAATTATTATATTTTAAGGAGTATCCATGTCATGTTTTTGTTTGTATTTCTTACATCAATTTAGTTTTGAGGGTGTTAGATCGTTTTCTAGATACACCTTTATTACAATTTACACGTGTTGAATCGTCTATATATTATCTATATTCAAAGTAAGTAACCTTCAAATATTAGGATGCAAAATGCTTAATAAAAAACTAGAAAAATAATATTGCTTGTATAATCTTCTACGCCTATCGTAAAGGTTGTACTTGTACTCCGTAATAAAGAAGCAATAATGAAAAATTTTATAAGGTAAACTAGCTTTAGGTTGATGATATAAATCTTAATTTTACGTCTTTTGAAAATTTGATTAACTGATTAAATATATATATATATATAGAGAGAGAGAGATTGGATTTGGTGATTTTGGTTCTTATGGTGAGTTGTGACTTGGGGGAATATCAGCCACTATATTATATTAGAGATGAGTGGCCAAGATCAAATCTTACATGTCATATAAAATCATTGTCATTTACTTATTTTCTCTTTTTTCTAATGTTACTTTTTTTTTACTTTAATTTTTTTTCTCTTTTTTTTTTACCTCGTGTTATTATGCTTTTTTTTTACCACTTTGATTTTTGTTTTCTCTTATGTTTTTCTTTAATTTACTCATTATGTTACCTTTTTTTCTTTTTCTTTTTGTACCGGATTTTTTTTACTCTTATTTTTTTTACCTCGTGTTATTTTGCTATTATTGTGCTTTTTTTTTACCTGGATTTTTTTTACGACTTTGATTTTTTTCTCTTTTTTTTTTTTACCATATGTTATTGTGCTGTTATTGTTATTCCGCTGTTATTGTGATGTTATTCTGCTGTTACTGTGAATTTTTTTACGACTTTGATCTTTTTTCTTTTTTTTTTTACCACGTGTTATTCTACTATTATTCTGCTGTTATTCTGCTGTTATTGTGATGTTATTTCGGTGTCACTTTGATTTTTTTACTCTTATTTTTACCGCATGTTATTGTGCTGTTATTCTGGTGCTATTGTGATGTTATTGTATGGTGTTATTGTAGTGTTATTCGCGTGTTATTGGAGTACAAGATAATTTTCTACTTAGTGAGGGGTATAAAAGTAATTTAAATAAAGAAGCTCCAAAGACTCAAAGAGCCTTTAAAAGACCAGAAAAGCGGGAGCTAATGATAAAGCGTTCAAATCTTCAGATTTACATCCAGACAACAACACAAAACCAAAACTATGAAAAAAGAGTATACATCTCTGTCAATCTAATCTCATTTTTAACAATCTACTATTCATTTATTTTCCATAGATATTTAGATTTTAATTTCAAAGTATAAGATAAATATGACGACGAAAACAAGTAGAACGATACCCGACCCGAATCTTGAGAAACAAATGGGTTAGTCAAGCAAGCTGAGATACATACATCGAAAAGTCGGTGACAAAGCAGCCTGTCTTCAAAGACTTTTCATCAAAATGAGGACGCTTGGTTTAGACCGACTTAACTTGTGACGGAGAGTCATGAGACACAGAATTATAATCTTGGTAAGAGGTAATATTGTGACAAGGTGCTTGTAAAGCTACAAAATGCAGAATTTGTAGTGCACACCCTCCCCCAAACAAGAAACTATGCCATTAATAGCAGCGTCATTTGAGCTACTGAAACCTTAAGAGTCGTTCAATTAAAATTGATGTTCACTCAATAAACAACTAAATCTCGTTTTACCGTATCAACAGAAGGCACAGAAACAGTGATGCAAGACTCCTTCCGAACATTTAAGTTCCATGCAATAACAGGAGGCCGGTGCTGCGGCCATGGCTGCAGATGCGACGTCGGTGGAAAAGGAGGCCAATACCTCCTTTGATTTGAAGCTTGAAACCGGTTCATTGTTGTAGGACATCTCAGGCCAGAAAGATTGTTTTGATTTTTTTGTGTTTATTGTTGTATCGATTAAAAAACGAATCGAATCTTGATCGATCCAAGATTGTTTTTATTTTTTTGGGTTTACTGTGTTTAATTAGAAAGGATCCAAAATTGTTTTGATTTTATTGTGTTTAATTAGAAGGGGGAAGGGGATTGTGTTAATAGATCTGAACCGTACATGTTATATTAATCCTATGCTATAGATTTTCCAAACTCACAACTCACTGTAAGAACCAAACTCACGAGATTCCGCCTCTATATACATATATATATATATACATATATATATATATATATATATATATATATATATATATATATATATATATATATATATATATATATATACATATATATATATATATATATATATATATATATTTGGGAAAGTTAAGAATATATTGAATCATCAAAAATAATGTTTAGTTAGAACTCTTCGTATAGAACACATATACATAGAAGACATGTACTAAATCAAAAGGAAATATACAACACAACTCAAATCTGTTGCAGCCATATTTTATCCCGTTGTTTCAGTTTGCTCACATTACACCTGGTAAATCTGGTTTTAACATCACAGAGAACCGTCTGAACTAGTACCGCAGGCCTTCTCACATACATCTTGAGCCTTGCTTCATTCCTTACCTTCCAAATTAGATAGAAAAGATAGACGTGACAAGCTCCAATGATCCTCCTCTGAAGTTTGGATTGCCTAGCTCTAGAATGCCAAGTCACCAAATCAGGTATTGAAAAGTTTTTTTTTTGCAAGAAAATACATCCCATTTTATTCATCCATTAAGGAAAAGAAAAAGGGAATGAGATCGTATAAGAAAGGACCTAAGTCCAAAAGTAGCCTTAAATAGAATTCAAACGAGTGAGTATCTCCTCATTTGCAATTACATTACGATCCAGAAGTTTTAGGAATAAAAATGTAAGCTAAAAAGAGCTAAAATAGTACGGGTAAAATATAATCAATTATTAATTGAACTCACAATTCGTGCGATAAATAAATCAAATGATACTCCGTATTAATTAATTTTTTAAGATTTGGTTAAAGCCCGAATCGTGACTAACAAATAAGACCCCCAACTTCCTAGGGTTAGTATATAATTTGTTTGGGATTTGGCATGTAATAATATGAGTAGAAAAATAAGATAAGAATGAAGTCAACATTCAACAATAAGATAGATACATATATATTGTCAAAACTAAAAACAATACTCATATAGAGAATCTAGCAGAGGGCCTATAAAACGTCCAGATTTAGCCCAAAACTATATGACAAAACTATCCAAGACAAGTAGAAATGCAGTTGCATATCGTTTTACCAGCTCTATGTTGAACAACCAAGGTCAGTATAGGCCAAATTACTAAAACTGGGAATAAAGATGTTGATGGAGGCCATGGAGCTTATTTAAATGCCAGTCACTAATTTTTTTTTGTTTTTCAGTACTAACTTTTGATTTCAGTCACCTAAATTTTAATATTATGCTCAATCAATCTTGATTATTTGTTTATCTATTTCATTTTTGGGTGTCTCATTCTTTTATTTACATTTTTATATTGAAAATGTCTTTTATAAGTAATTTGATCATCCAATTGTATTAATGTCCGTCATCCATTAAAAAAACCACAAGTGGTCGCCTCTCCTCTCCTTCGTTTTTTTTGCAAAATCAAAGGTAAACGATTGACTCAAACGGTGAGAGTACTACTTTATTCCATCACAATTAATATATCTAGTTCCTTTAAACACACTGTATGAGGGAACTCCGGGAACCCATTCTATCAATATCCCCATGATCAAAATCCTGATCAATTACAAGCCTATGATGCTATTACAATGCCATTTGTGGCGCTGGTTCAACATATGATAGAAAATTATATGAACGCTGGAAACCGAAGGTACCAAAGTATTCGTCATGAGAAACCTTATCCTGAATGGGTGAATAGACAATATCCATACCCGCCAGGATATAAGATTCCTGATTTTACCTTGTTCTCTAGAGAAGGATAAGTTTCTACTATGTAACACTTAACTCGATTTACTAGCCAGTGTAAATAGGCAGTAGATAATATTTATTTCCTAGTTCATTAACTAAAACTGAATTCAGTTGGTATGTTTATCTAGTGCCGAATTCAATCCCAGATTGGGAGGCGATGAAAAGTCAGTTTCATAACCACTTCACTAGGATTGATCCTGGGATAAATATAAATAATCTAACTAGGATAGAACAAAGAGGGGAGAAAATGTTGATGAATATTTGACTAGGTTTAAGAATGCTAAAATTCGATGCCATTTGAATTTACCGTAAAGGGAATTCATAAGAATTGCTCGGGATAGTCTTGTAATTCCTTTAAGAAATTAAAGCGCTTTGATGGTATTATTTTTAGAAATTTCATGGAATTAACGGAATCAATTAGTAAATATGAACAAGTGTTGAGTGAAGAAAGTCAATAAAGACATAGAGCGTTCAATTGTGTGAACATTGAAGAAGAGGATGACTTCTATGAGATTAATTTAGAAAAAATACCAAAAGGACCTCATTTTAAGTGTGCACCACTGGAGTAGAAAGACGTTTCTGCCAGTAGAGATATGAAAAAACACTAAAAAACGACTCTATACCTTTGATATAACCAAAGGAGATGAGATTTCCAGACATTTGCATGCAAATAATATTATTAAAGTAAAAGAATATCATAAGATTCCCTTAACGCATGAGCTTAAAGGAAAAAAATTTTGTTTATGGCATAATGATCTATCTGATGCTACAAATAATTTTTGTGTGTTCAGAAATACTTTATAGGATTTGATTGATAATGGTCAAATTTTGTTTTCAAATGGTGATAGCGTTAAGACAAAGGATGATCCAATTTCAGTGCTGAATTTTGAATGCAATATGTTTGAAATGAGTGCCAAGCTGACTATTATTTCAAATAATGGTTTGCGGGAGGAGCAATCATAGTGTTTATTTGACCATCTGGTGGATCAGCGTTTGCTGGTTTTTCCAAAGGTGGACAGTGTGGAGATGAAAGATATTTGCAAATGGTATATGACTGAGCTTCACAGTACTGACAAGTGTTAGACCTTTCGAGCCTTCGTAGCAAAATTGGTCTAGAAAAGGAAGGTTAATCTGCTTCCGACAGACGAAGAAGCGCTGGATTTGGCATGGAAAGAGAAAGTCCCGGCCGGAAGCTTTGAAGGAAAAACCCAGCATGTGGGACAAAGGTTCTGCTTCTAAATCTTACAAGGATGTTCTAGAGGCTAATCCAAGTCATGCACGATTGGTTCAATGCATGAAGAATTTGCGAAGGAACATGTGCTTTGGTTGTGGTGATATGTTACACTTTGAGCTTGTTCGGATTCAAGCTATTCCAAATATTCCAAAATGGATTCCATCTTATCAGCGTCGAACAGTTAAAAGGATAAGGGACCTAAAGACAATGGGTCCTAGTAAAGGCTCCAAGAGAATGCAGACCCTTGGGATCATCAAGAAGCCGCTTGGATAGTTAAAGAATCAACCAAACGTTCTTGGAGATAAAGGTGTCACCAAGAGCCAGAAAAAAAAATACGCTAAGGCATTGGCAGCGAATGCCAGGTCAAAGGTTGAGACGCAGCTAATGCAAGAGGCAATGGTAGCTGATATCAGGGTCCAAAATCAGGAAGCCATGAAGAAAAAAGAGGTTGATACCAGCGTTGAAGCTTTTGTCAATGCAATTAATAAGCTAAGCAACCAAGTAATGAGTGCTGATAAAGAAAATGAAGACTTGGGGGATTTCTCAGATTCTGAGTTAGACTTATTGGTGACTTATGACGATCTACAACAGATTCAGTTTGGTTTGTTGGATCCTGGTATGATAGAATGCGTGATGCTAACCATGCTTGTAACACCTCCTTCTTACCCGGGCAAGGTAAACGGGAGATGTTATCGTCTCAGTTTCCCGAGGTAGTTAAATCGTAATTACAATTAAGAAACATGTATATAAATAACCTGTTTAGTGAATTACATAAGTAACAAATGAATAACAAAAGTGAACAATACATTATACAACTAAACTACCATATATGTCGTCTAACATCTAGCTATGTAACTCGACTCCAAGTGTCCGTAGCTCGTTTTGTCTCCGCAAGGTACCGTAACCAAACATGTACTCAACTCCTCCCCATATGATCGGAAATATCATGTGGATCGACACAGGCCACTCCGAAAATAGGTGACAATTACACAGACAACACACACGCCAGTCTCACAATATATATATATATATATATATATATATATATATATATATGACTCTAAACATACCATGGACACTAACAAGACACTCAGACCTCATGACTCAAATCAATATCACAATGTCACATCTCTCAGTGCCATAATTAACATCATCTCATCATGACCATGGTGACAGCATCGCAACATCGCTACCAACCTCTACTAGACCGCAGCCCGAGGTACCCGCATCGCAACATGAAGTAGCTGAGTCTGTATTGCAACACGAACCCGGTAACCTGAACCATTAATGTGAAAACCCTCTTTGAACATAAAGGACCTTTCAAGGAGCGATCTCAGGCGTGAGGTCCGCTCCCACACCTCCTCACTAAGTCTCCACACACCATATCTCAAGAGTAACCATGACGCGACCAACCATACTTATGCCACTAATCGGCTACCACAACAACACATACCAAATCCGTGTAACAACACAATTTCATGACACAACGACCAAAAATTACACGTATGATGAAAACCGAGTAGGGAAAATTCTACCTTTTAGCATACTCCATAAGCAATCCAAGACAACCAAGATTCCATCTCTTAAAACAGTCTCATCCTACATAAATCATATAGAGGGAGTCAACAAGTTGGTAAGGTACTCGGTTATCGAAGGCCTAACAATCTATAACGTCATCCTGGGAAGACCATGGCTGCTGATGCGTGTCCTAAATATGTTGTTTTACACCCTATTTTACACGCATTTCAGAGCTCATTTGTGTAGTTTAAGCTACTATTTTCCCTATTTCCGTCTACTTTCGTATTTTCATGTAATATTGCAGATTATTGCGGAAATAAGTAGATATCGAGCCGAATCCATCCCTAAGTACCTAACTTTGCATTTGACATGAAGTATTTACTTGGGAAGCGAACTTGGTGCGCGTATCGAGGCCCGAAAGACGAATTCATGAAGCTTTTGGAGCCAAGTACCTGTTGAAGTGGTTGATAGAGTGGTGCTTTCAGTCGATCGACCAGAGCACGACTACCAGAAGTTACTGTTCAGCGCATCTCAGTCGACCGACCGCCTACCCTGGTCGATCGACCAAACTGCTAATCTGATGGGAATTAAAAGACGAGAAAGGCCAATGTAATTAGGTTTTAGGAAATAAGAATCACGTTATAATCCTATATAACGTAACCCTATTATGAAGTCTTTATCATCAAGTTTTATTAGGGTTCATCAAAAAAGTTGAATTTTAATTAATTCATTAGCTTAGATTATTCTTTCGTTAATAAAGTTAATAAAGTTTACTTCCGCACCTGGTTTTGATCTTTCCTCTTTACGGTATTCTTTTGTTCTTTTGTTCAGATTCACTGCTTTAATTCGTTCATAGTTAGAGTTGCTAGTTTCGAATTCCCAAAGCCGAGTTATCGTTTTATGTTAGTTAAATATTTAGTTATTTCTATCATGAATTCAGTAGCTTTGTTTGTTAATCTTATTGTTGTTTCTATCATAGTCATGAGTAGCTAAATCCTTCGTGCTAAGATGTAGGGGAACTGTAGTATAGGCGGCGTAAATTGGTAGACCTGAGTCGCGCCACAGTCGACCGACCGCTTACCCTGGTCGATCGACCGGCTCGCGTGAGAATACCTTTGTTTTAATTAATTTAATTTCTATATTTGACGAATCGAGTGCACGCGACTAGTTGAATGCTTAGGAATTGACCGACCCGGTAAGATCGAAAGATAGGGGAGGGAGATAGACTACTTAACTAAGACGACTAAATTAATAAGATCGAGAGATAAGATAATTTAGACTTGTAAATCACTTTTCAGGACGAGAGTTAGTATTAGTGATATTAGGGACTCGTAGCTAGATCGAAAGATGCTACCTGTTAAGAATGGACCGAGAGGACTTCTTATTTTCCCGTCTCACGTGATTGACTCAGACTTACCTAGGAGCTGCCGCCGAAATTACAGTGAACCGACCATCTTAGCATCCTTTTAATATTTGATTTCATCTAGTTCTTTTATCATTCATTTATTTACTTTAGTTGTAGAACAATTCAAAACAAACCCCCTCACATTTGTGACTTTAGACTAAAATCAGATAACTAATAATTGCATCGCCTCTCTGTGGTTCGACCCTGACTGCCACTAGCTATAGTAGTAGTTTGGAATTATAAATTTATCTTTGGTACTCTACGACGGTATCAAATTTTGGCGCCGTTGTCGGGGAGGCAATTGTTTAATTTTTAGTTGTTTTTATCTTAGTCTTTATTTTTTAGTTTAAGGGACATCTGTTCCCTAAACTTTTCTCATATTTTACTTATATTTTCCTCTTATGTGCAGGTCACAGGCTGGTGAATTGAGACCATTAGATCCTGAGATCGAAAGGACTTTGCATGAGTTGAGACGATCATCTAGAGTGTTGCCGACAGAGGAAGAGCTGAGTACTCTGTCCAGTTACTACGAGAACGAGCTATTTGAGGAAGATCCACCTTCGTCTCCTATTTCTACTTCTTCAGCTGAGACCGTCACATCTCCAGACATGGTGAAGAGGCAAGTATAGCCTTGATCACTCCGAGCCGAAAGTCGAGAATCTCTATAAGGGATTTGCATTGCCTGCCGGGACGGAGAGAAAATTCGAAGCAAAACCGTCCTACATCAACTTGGTTGAGAGAAACCAATTTGGGGGAGCTGCAAATGAAGATGCAGCTAAGCATATTGAAATATTCATTGACTATTGCTGTTCCATACCCCCACCAACAGGTGTAACCCAGGACCAGATCAAAGAAACAATGTTCATATTATCACTCCGTGATGCTGCTAGGGAGTGGTACCGAGATCTGGATCGAGCTGCCAACAGGATTACTGATTGGAATTCGCTGGCCTTAGCGTTCTATAAGAAATATTTCTCTGCCTCGAAGACCAATGCAATTAGGGCTCAGATCACAAGCTTCAAAAAGGGTCCTGATGAAAACTTTCATGAGGCATGGGTCCGTTTCAAGAAGCTGGTGCGATCTATTATGCACCATGGGTTCGAACAATGGTCCCTGTGTAATCAGTTCTACAATGGGCTTTATGACGATCAGAGAGCTATCCGGATCTGCGGACTAATGGCGATTCCAGGAGAATGTTGGAGAGACAAAGGGATGGAAGATTATTGAAGATATGGCCATCCATAAAGCTGGGCATGGGAATTCCAGAGGGAATCAGAGAAGATCAGCTGAATCACCTGCTGTAGCTACAATAGAGGCCCTTACTACGAGGTTCGACAAGTTCGATTTTGGGGGATCCTCAAAAGGTGGGATATATAAGGTTAACGCAGTTTCAGATGGTCCTTTTACATGCAAAAGATGTGGAGCAGAGGGACATGTTTCGGAATTTTGTACCAGCTCAAATGAAATATGTGCCGCCTTTCAACATTATAGGCAGACTGGTACTTACCCCGATCCCTCCAATGTCCACCCCAATTTGAGGTGGACTAACCAGAATGTCCTTAATCCCGGTCCACAGCAGCAGCAGCAGCAAAGCTATGTGCCCCCTCATAAGCAGCAGCAGTTTGAAAAGCCTCCCTATGTGCCACAGCAGCAGCAATTTCAAAGTTCCGATATTTCTGAGTTGAAGAACATTGTTCAAAATCTGTCGGGTTTGCTGCAAAAGGAGTCTCAAGCTAGAGAGACTTCTACAAGAATGTTGGAGAGTCAAATTTCTCAACTGGCAAGCAAAAGTGCAACTCGAGCTCCGGGGCAATTACCGTCGCAGCCGGATCAAAAAGAGACCCTAAATGCTATCACTTTGAGGAGTGAGTCCACCCTTAATGGGCCCGCTATGGTCGAGGATGTTACTGAAAAAAATGAGGTGGAACCGAGCAAGAAGAAGGCTGGAATGAACAGTAGCAAGAAAAAGACGATTAGCATCGACTGACATACCCGGTCGATCAACCAGTCCGCGAAACAGTACAGCTTCTGGTTCTGAGGAAGTCAGTCGATCGACTGACCTACATGGTCGATCGACTGAAAACGCTGCTGATATTGAACCTTTTCGTCCTCCAATGCCCGATAACTTGAGAGACCACTTATTTCGGGGTACGACGACTCCAAAATTATTAAGGCAAGATCCAAATGCTGATGGGTCTATTCCGGTTCCAAAGTATGACCCCTTGACGGTTAATGGTTCTTTCTTGAGACGGTCTGAAGAAGGTTCGAGCTACAACAAGGACAAGGTAGTGGACTTTCAGCCTAAGTCCATTGATGCCGGTATGATAGACCTAGAGGAGAGGGCTAAGTTGCTTCTTACAGCCCCTTATCCAGAGAGATTGGTGCCGACAAAGGAACAGGTATCGTTTAACAAGTTTGAAAATGTTATTCGTAGTTTAAATGTATAAGTTCCTTTCCTTGAATTAGTTAATCAAGTGCCTGCTTACACGAAATTTATGAAGCAGCTTTTGTCTAAAAAGAAGTCACTTGATACTGTGCAATCTGTCGCACTAACTGAGGAGTCATGTTCCTATTTGACTCATACTGCACCTCATAAGCTAGAAGACCCAGGTAGTTTTTCAGTCCCATGTAATATTGGCACCTTTTCTATTGAGAAGGCCTTGTGTGACCTAGGGGCCAGTAATAGTGTTATGCCTTTGAGTCTTGCTAAGAAATTAAAATTGACTAGGTTTATCGTTACTAACATGACAGTTCAGATGGCTGATCGATCTGCGGTCCAGCCTATAGGAGTCTTAAAGGATATTCCTGTGCAAATAGGAAAGTTCTTTTTCCCAGTTGACTTCGTTGTACTAGATATACCCGAGGATGCTCACATTCCTATCATTTTGGGTAGATCATTTCTGCACACTGCTGGTGCGGTTATAGATGTTGGCTCAGGGACATTAACCTTTAAAGTAGAGAAACAGTCCATTATTTTTGCCCAGACCACTAAGAAGAAATATCCTATGTGGCCAGTCACTTGCAATACGATTTCTGAGAAGAAATCTTATTTTGTGTTTTCTGATATGCCTGCCCCTATGCCTACTCCTGTTGTGACACCTCCGCCCCTGATTGGGAGCAAATTGGAGGGAGATTCTTCTGTTCTAGATATTGCAGGAAATGGTTTGGGGAAGGAATAGTCGTTCGTTGCTCCAGCTGTGAAGGAGCCAATTGTTCAAAGAGGCGGCCTAGGATGTCTTAGCTATGGCACTGATGAGGAGCCTGATGAGGAGCCAGTCAAGGTGACGGAGTCCAATTTGGATTTTGATGAGCCAGACGAGGTTATTGATTGGGAAGATGTTGGAGATGCTGATCCGTTGAGTTCTGCGGATATTGGAATTGATAGGAGTGCAGCTGAGGAGATGAGCACTGTAGAGGCTACTTCTTGTAGCCAGAAGCCGAGCAAGTGGGCCATTCCGTGGCCAATCTTGATCAACTATTAGTTGATTAAGACTTTTTAAACAACATTTCATTGCTTTTGTTGAACTTTTTATTGCTTTGGTTTGCGCGAGACTTCGCTTTAATAAGTTTGCTTAGGATTTAAAGACTAGACTTTACATTTGGGTTTTGCGCAATTTTAGGCGCGTTATTATGTGCATTTGCAGGTTCATAGACCACATTCGCTCAATTTATTGAGCTAATTGGACGAAATCAGAAACTTACAGCAGGTTTCTCAGTCGATCGACTGGCCTGAGTGGTCGATCGACTGACTGCTACAGCTACAGGAGCTTCTGTTCATGTCATCCTGGTCGATCGACTGGATGCTATGGTCGATCGACCATGTTCGCTAATGTACCTGTTTTCGATCATTCCCCTGCCGTGTTTGGTCGATTTGCGGAGTTGAGGGAGTCTTTTCTCCACTTTATTCTCCGATTTATTTCTGTTTTCTTCCGTTTCCTTATTTTGCACATAATTTTGCGTTTCATAAATTGTTTTCTCGGAATTATGCGCGGTACTTTTGTTTCTTTTCAGGTACCTATAGTAGCACTGCTGGCTAGTGAAACCTCCTAGCTCACGCTGGTTTGGGGAGGTTTCCTTCTGCTGTGCTTAAAGTCTTGTGAGTTTCCGAGTTCCTTTTCATGTCTTATTTAGTTAAATTTATCGCAAATTCCCGTTTCCTTTTTTTTCATTACATGATTTTGCACAATGAGGACATTGTGTGATTTGGTTTGGGGAAGGGTTTTGCGTTGCATTCACATGTTTTATTGCATTTCTGTTTCACGTTTATTGCACTTCAGTTTGCATTTGTTATTTCATTTCCTATATATATACAAAAAAAATTTGAAAAATTTCAAAAATTCAAAAAATTGCACGTTTATTTTAGCATGTAGGTCGAGTCGGAACGGTAGTATTTCAATGATGACATTGCATTTACATCTGTTTATGCCTAAGCCTTGCTAAATTGACATGTTATTAGTAGAATCATATATGCATAGTCTACGAGTTTTCGTTAAATATCTTGCTGAGTCTTGAGACTTGACTTAGATTTATGGCAAACTACTTATATATCTGAGGTTTAGAGCTTATAACTGGCGTCATTCATGGCCAGTTTATCTAGGATTGTGAGTAGTTACTCCTTGTAAGACATGTTACATCAATATGCATAAATATGAACTTAATCTGCTTAATACCTGTATGCATTCGGGTTCGTGGTTAGTTGACACATGTGGAAGAGGTCGCCCCTTATTCATTTTGCCCATAAGCTCCACACTGCCAAAAATAGCCTTTTTGTCCCGTTACTACATCCTACATTTAGCCTGCCCAAGTCAAGCTAGTAGTTTATGTTCTCGGGATTGTTATTTCGTTTTTTGCGGCTAATGCTCATTTTGAGATGATGTTGGGAAGATGAAAAGGACAAGAGAAAGAAAAAGAGAAAAAAAATGATTCG
The DNA here is from genome assembly GCF_048544455.1 of Silene latifolia. Lineage (NCBI taxonomy): Eukaryota > Viridiplantae > Streptophyta > Magnoliopsida > Caryophyllales > Caryophyllaceae > Silene > Silene latifolia. The sequence continues at coordinate 53,578,610 of NC_133527.1, read as the reverse complement.
AAAAATAAAGAAGACTCAGTCGGTCGACCGTCCCACTTGGTCGATCGACCGCTTGCTGCAGTAGCGAAAGAAAAAAAAAATCAATCAAAATTGCATAATTCAAGGTCTTGTTAAATGGCGATTTTCGCTTCCATGCTGTATTTGTATCTTATGGGGAGTTGACTATTTATGGAAATTGTGAGATTTGTGCTTACTATTAGCACCGTTTCGATTGAAATCTTGAGCAAGAAGTTGGATGTTGTTATAATTTGGTTCCCTTAGTTACTAGATTGGCTTTTAACTCTGTTATTATCCAAATTTATCTTAGCCCTTCCTGCCCATACCTCACATATCCATATTTACCTCGGCATGTGTCATGGTCATTTGTTTGGTTGGAATGCATATGTACGGTTGTAGAGATTACTTTCATATTAGATTCCAGGCATGTTCTTATAGGTCGTAGTTAGGTGAGAGTCTTTACAAAATTACTTCTTTCTATCTTTACATATATTCACCTGTGCTTATGTGTGATATGAGCGACCCGTGACAGTCCATAATGATAAGTCTCTATAGTTGACGGTTCAGCAGTTTTTGACGACTACATAACTCGTTTGCATGATTCATATTGCTAATTGATTGTTAATTTGTAGCATTAAACTGGTTTAGGCTATTCGGTTTGCATTTCGCTCTGAGATTGAAATCGTTCCATTAGGTTTTAGGATCGAGTCTAGTTCTTGCTTGGGGACAAGCAAGGGTTTGGTTTGGGGAAGTTTGATGCGTGTCTTTAATATGTTGTTTTACACCCTATTTTACACGCATTTCAGAGCTCATTTGTGTAGTTTAAGCTACTATTTTCCCTATTTCCGTCTACTTTCGTATTTTCATGTAATATTGCAGATTATTGCGGAAATAAGTAGATATCGAGCCGAATCCGTCCCTAAGTACCTAACTTTGCATTTGACATGAAGTATTTACTTGGGAAGCGAACTTGGTGCGCGTATCGAGGCCCAAAAGACGAATTCACGAAGCTTTTGGAGCCAAGTACCTGTTGAAGTGGACGATAGACTGGTGCTTTCAGTCGATCGACCAGAGCACGACTACCAGAAGTTACTGTTCAGCGCATCTCAGTCGACCGACCGCTTACCCTGATCGATCGACCAAACCGCTAATCTGATGGGAATTAAAAGACGAGAAAGCCCAATGTAATTAGGTTTTAGAAAATAAGAATCATGTTATAATCCTATATAACGTAACCCTATTATGAAGTCTTTATCATCAAGTTTTATTAGGGTTCATCAAAAAAGTTGAATTTTAATTAATTCATTAGCTTAGATTATTCTTTCGTTAATAAAGTTAATAAAGTTTACTTCCGCACCTGGTTTTGATCTTTCCTCTTTACGGTATTCTTCTGTTCTTTTGTTCAGTTTCACTGCTTTAATTCGTTCATAGTTAGAATTGCTAGTTTCGAATTCCCAAAGCCGAGTTATCGTTTTATGTTAGTTAAATATTTAGTTATTTCTATCATGAATTCAGTATCTTTGTTTGTTAATCTTATTGTTGTTTCTATCATAGTCATGAGTAGCTAAATCCTTCGTGCTAAGATGTAGGGGAACTGTAGTGTAGGCGGCGTAAATTGGTAGACCTGAGTCGCGCCACAGTCGACCGACCGCCTACCCTGGTCGATCGACCGGCTCGCGTGAGAATACCTTCGTTTTAATTAATTTAATTGCTATATTTGACGAATCGAGTGCACGCGACTAGTTGAATGCTTAGGAATTGACCGACCCGGTAAGATCGAAAGATAGGGGAGGGAGATTGACTACTTAACTAAGACGACTAAATTAATAAGATCGAGAGATAAGTTAATTTAGACTTTTAAATCACTTTTCAGGACAAGAGTTAGTATTAGTGATATTAGGGACTCGTAGCTAGATCGAAAGATGCTACCTGTTAAGAATGGACCGAGAGGACTTCTTATTTTCCCGTCTCACGTGATTGACTCAGACTTACCTAGGAGCTGCCGCCGAAATTACAGTGAACCGACCATCTTAGCATCTTTTTAATATTTGATTTCATCTAGTTCTTTTATCATTCATTTATTTACTTTAGTTGTAGAACAATTCAAAACAAACCCCCTCACATTTGTTACTTTAGACTAAAATCAGACAACTAATAATTGCATCGCCTCTCTGTGGTTCGACCCTGAATACCACTAGCTATAGAGTAGTTTGGAATTTTAAATTTATCTTTGGTACTCTACGACGGTATCATCTGCATCAAATAAAGGCTATTCTCTCAACATATCATCAATGTCTCAAGTTCCTAACCCCGTGGAGAGTAGTCAAGGTGAAGGGAGATCAAGAGGAATCCAAATGTTGTTACAAGCAGGCCCTAAAGGCCACAACCAAGCTCCCCTCAAAGCAATTACAGGTGCACCTCGGAGGAATACAAAGAGCCACCCTCAGAGAAACTAGACCAGGTCCACCTGGACGAGGCGCATCCGAATAGAGCAGTACTAGTTGGAGCAACCTGTACTGGTAAACTTCGGGACCAGTTAATTCAGTTTCTTAAAAATAACATGGACTGCTTTGCCTAGTTCTACAATGATATGATCGGTATATATCCATCCATCATCACGCATAAGTTAAGTGTGAACCCAGGCTGCACCCCGGTGCAATAGAGAAGAAGAAAATTTGTAGCAGAGCGAAATGAGGTTATCAACAAGGAGGTAGACAGCCTTCTGGCAGCAGAAAAAATTAGGGAAGTCAGCTACCGTGACTGTCTCTCTAACGTGGTAGTAGTGCCCAAAAAGAACGGAAAGTGGAGGGTTTGTGTAGATTTCACAGACCTGAATAAAACCTTCCCTAAAGATCATTTTCCACTTCCACATATTGATGCAATGGTGGACGCGATGGCTGGGCACGAAATGCTCACCTTCCTAAACGCGTGGAGTGGTTACAACCAGATCAAGATGCATCCACATGATCAGGAGAAGACGGCGTTCATGTCAGAGCGAGGTATATACTACTACAATGTAATGCCCTTTGGTCTAAAAAATGTTGGTTCCACCTACCAATGACTAGTAAACAAGATGTTCAAGCGACAGATAGGGAAAACCATGAAGGTATACATAGATGTTACGGTGGTTAAGTCAAAAGAAGCTGGCATGCACATGGAACATATGTCAAGACACCTTCGAAATATTAGGGGAATACAAGATGAACTTAACCCATCCAAATGTTCGTTTGGGGTGTCCTCCGGTAAATTTATGGGGTACATAGTGACTTAGAGAGGGATTCAAGCCAGTGTGGAGCAGATCAAGGCAGTACTTCAGTTAGAGCCACTACAGAAGCCAAAAGACGTGCAACGGCTAGCAGAAAAAGTGGCTGCATTAAGAAGATTCATGTCGAGAGCCTCAAATAGATGAAAGCTGTTCTACGATATACTACGCAAGAGCCATAAGTTTGAGTGGACGGCAAAGCATGAGAAGGCATTCAAAGAACTCAAGCGCTTCCTTAGCACGTCATCGCTGCTGGCCAAGCTAGAGTAGAGGGAGCCACTGTTCTTGTATCTATTTGTAACACTACGGATTTTATAGGCTGGTACTCGACTGAGTATGGCCTACTCGTTCGAGTAAAGTGTGTTGGGTATTCTGTTTGGCTTCTGCCCAGGAATACTCGGCCGAGTATGGGTAATACTCGACCGAGTAGAGGATACTCGGCCGAGTATACCCTATACTCGACCGAGTATCCGGCCTGACGGGTATTATTTCCACGGGTTTGATTTAAATGATTAGAGGTTATATCGTTCGTCAGTTTCAAAAGTCATTTCTCCCCAAAAACATAAACTACGTTCATTCTCCTCTAATCATCTTCATCAATTCCAAGTCAATGGTCGTCGATTGTGGGTTCTAGCATCTCATTCCGTGTCAATCGCCGTAGTAAGTGTTTTATCCTTGTTCATCTATTGTCATTCTTATAAGTTAACAAACGCTAATTTGGTTAATTTGGGAGTCTAGGGTTCTGGTCATCATATGTTGTTAATTGTTGATTATAGTTGTTGTAGGTGATGATGTGTTACTAGTTGTGCATTTGTATGATTGATTACAGCGTAGCGGATTGCGAAAAGGTAGGGTTTCCCTACTCAGTTCTTGTGTAATTGATTTGAGATATTTGTTGTATTGTGTATGATTGTTGTCTGCTGATCATCGGATTGTTGGTGTTGTGGTGATGGTGGTGATGTGGTTGTGTTGTGACGGTGGTGGTATTGTGGATTTGTGTTTTGTGGTATGTGTGATTGTGGTGGAGTCACTTGCGGGAGTGGCTTCACACCCTAGTTCGCCCTCCGTGGAACCCGTCATGGGAGGGGATGTGCACATTAAGGGACAGGGATTGTTAGTCGCTCGTTGATGAGCTGGACTAGGTGGGGATGGGTGCGGTCACCCATCACTGGCGGCGAGGATTACTGTTGCGATGGGTAATGGCGGGGCTACACACTTCGGTGTGTAGTCGGTTAATGTGTGAAATCGGGAGACCGGGGATGGAGGATGATCAACCGGTTACGCTATTTGTTTGTCTTATTTGAATTATGCGATTCTTGACCCGTGTTGTTGTTTTGTAAAACTGCGGTGATCCATTCGGGGATGGTGAGCAGATATGACAGGTAATGCAGATGTTTAGTTATGGGACAAACATGGGGAGACATCACTTCGAGTCTAGTTTCCGCCGTTACGAGTTTAGCCGGCAATGATTTCAGTTGTATTGACGTACTTACCCTTTTAGTTTGAGTTGGTTTGAGATAATGTATTCGCTAACTCTTTATACTTTATATAAATGTTGTTTGGAAATTGTAACTTTGATATACTAACCTCGGGAAACCGAGATGGTAACAGCCTTTCATGCTAGGGTAGTCCTTGGTAAGGTACCTTGGTATGAGGGGGTGTTACAAAGTGGTATCAGAGCCGACGATTCCGGCACCTAAAACAAATGAACCCAATGAACTTAGGGAGTCTAAATAAAATGAACCCGGGAGAGTTGTTTGGAGTCGCCGCAAAGACTGGGAGACGTCCCGAAGTCGCATTAAGGCCCTTACGATCTCAAGCCGGTCACATGGGGGAAAGCGTTGTATGTTTGAGTCATGTGAGTTTGATATCTATAGTTTGAATCTTGTGCATGGTTGGATGAAATGATGGAAGAAGTGGAATGTGATAGTTGTTGAAAGATGCATCGAGGATTGTTGATGTCAAACTTTGAGCATGAATATGTTGGCATGTTAAGTGTTGGAACATGGTAAAATATGAAAGGTGAATTGTGAAATTGTATCTGGTTGATATTGAGCATGAAGAATGTGATCATGTTACCTGTTTAATACAATGTTGAACATGAAGTATGGTAGTGGTACATGTGCATCTGAACATGATGATTTTAATGCTTGATTGTTGGTAGAAGCATGTGTTTAAGGTCATGCGTCTATATATATGAATGTCGTGCTTAATTTTAATGTGATTATGATAAAAGTGCCTCTATGTACTGGTTTCTTGAAGTATTGAATTGTTATTGTTGCCTTATGTATGTTCAAGTTGTTTTGGCTTAGGAAACTTGATTTGTAGAAAGAACGATTACGGAAGGGTTGTTTTAAAACTGTCATAAGTCTAGTTCTAGAAATGATATTTCTGTGATTCCAAGTTGAGGTGATAGCTTGTCTTCTTACGATTCTAACGATAGGTCACACGCCCAAAACGACCTAGTAACGAGGGAGATATGACTGTTTTACGAAAACTGGTCGGTGCTGAGAACTGCGCCGATACTCGACCGAGTAGTCCCTACTCGGCCGAGTATCTTTTATACTCGACCGAGTATTCCATATTCGGCCGAGTAATCTCTCTGTGATAATACTGTTTAGCGTCTGGAGTCGTGAACTCGGCCGATTAGTCTCATACTCGACCGAGTAAGGTCTACTCGACCGAGTATTCCCAATACTCGACCGAGTAATCCATCTGCGACAATTGAGTTTTTCTCGGAGTCGAAAACTCGACCGAGTAATATAGTTACTCGACCGAGTACCTTGTACTCGACCTAGTATGTTATGTACTCGACCGAGTACCTTATTGGATGGCCACTTTGAGTCGGTGGCTCTGTTCTTACTTTTGTTTTGAGTCGGTGGCTTTCTTCTTACTTTTGTTTTGAGCCGGTGGCTATGTTTTTACATTGTTTTGAGTCGTAGGGTATATACACATGTATGTTTTGAGTCTTAACGCATTCTTTTATATGTGAGACGGTCTTGATACGTAAGTTACCAAATACTATGATAGGGAGAATGCCGGCTTATGAGGGACATGTGTTGGATAACGAAGACATGTGAGAGATAGTGGAAAAAGAAAAAGGAAGAATGTGAGCTAATTGAGGCAAAGAGCATGTTTTGTAAGATATGATGAGTGATATAGTCGTGTGTTGAGTAGTATAAAAGTAAGTGTATATGGACAAGGGTGATGTAAGTGTAAAGAAGCATGAGAATGAAAGATTGAGATAAGGGACACGAATAGTGGCATATTTGGATGTGTAAGGAGTTATGGAGGAAGACAGCTAGGATAGAGTTGCTTAAGGATATATGTAATGGAAGGTTGTTGTAAGAAGATAGGAAAGAGAGGTATATAGTGAACTTAAAGGCAGTTATGTCGCGATGTGGATTTGTAGATAGTGGCTAAGTTTGGGAAGTTGGAATATCAAAGGGGTGAGCCTAGTGTGTAATTCTTTGGACAAACGGTATGAAGTGAGTTTTGGTTTCTAGAGATGCGAAAGGGAGATACGACTAATTGAAGAGTAACTGTTAGTGTGCGGACTTGATGGTGACAAGGGTGAGTGTGAAGCAAGATGAGAGATGATAAATGATAAGAAGAATGATAAGATATTGAGATGAATTAATGGAATTAGAGTTGTGGAGCTATGGAAAATAAACAAATGACTAAAGAGTTAGGTAGAAACAGAAAGGAGATGACTTATTTTTTTTTGATGAAATGTGAGTATATATATATAGATATCAAAACAAGTACAAATTACATGAGAGGAGAAACCAGCTGAATCAAGCTGAAGTCCCCCTAACAGCCTTCATTTTAAACCAAGCTACCACAAAAAAACTAGACTACATTGCCCCATTTCTAAAGCCAAGTCCTTTCATCATTCATTACAGTTCGTCCCATTTTTGACCTGATCCTTCTCATGGCATCCTCCCTGATCTGCAAAACCAGAGCTTCAGGCCTAGTAAGGATCATGCTCACCCTCGAGTTGTTCCTCTGATTCCAGATATGATAGAAGCAGGCAGACCAGAGAAGGTAATGAGTATGCATCTTCAGTCTTGCCCCTGCACTTCTGCCACTGCTAGTATAAGCACCCACTGAAGGAGATAACTTATTAATTGGCATTATTGAGTAAAAGGAGGGAAAGAGGGATGGAAGTAAGTTGAGAGAACGTTGACCGGAGTTAAGGAGCATGAAGGTAGGAAATTATGAAATGTACGATATCCCCACTAGAGGGTGTGAGTTAATGGTTATATAGAAGAGCAGGACGACGTGTTAGCCGTGATTTTCGAGGTATTAAGGGAATAAGGAGCTTGTAGAGTGTTTGCACGATCTGAGATTTTGGTGGAGAGTTAGGTAACGATATGATAAAGGATAGAATTGGGAATAATGTTGAGGTAAATCTTGTTGATGGATTGGATGTTCGTTATTTGGAATGATAACCAAAGAGAGAAAACGGATTGTGATATTACGAAGTGATAGTAAGAGAGTGGTCACATGAAGGATGTTGGTGCCATAGTATTGTCACTAGTGGTTGAGGATGATGTTACTTTAGGGAAGTTAGTTGTTTTAATGAGGTTGATTTTGTGGAGGTGATTAGTATGTTTGGTTGTGAGGGAGTATAAGATGTGGATATGTGAGGTATTCGCTCAAAGTTGGGTACTGATGTTATGGCTACAATTATCGGAGGGGTGATAATTGTGGGTATGAGAGGATATGTTATGAAAGGCACCTGGGTTAAATCCGGATGAGAGGTATTCATTGTCAAGTGGTAACTTACGTGATCAGGATTGACTAGTTGGATGTGATTATGGGTCTAAGATGTATATAAATGTTTGTGTGAGGTTGTGACCTCACGAGAAGCAGTATGGTGTGATAGTTATAATGTTGTTATCTGAATGTTCTATAATATATGTTGGATCCGGTAACTTAATGGAATGATGATCAAAAGTGATAGTTTGGGTGGCCTGACATGACTGGTTATACTTGCATGTGTATTCATGATATATGTTTATTCCATGAAAAAGTATGGATGGTATGCATGAGATTCTTGTCTATTTATTCCGTATGATATATGGTGTTGTGATCTAGTAAAGCAGTCTTGAGTAAGTTTTTCTTGTCCGAGATGTTATATTGAGTCAGTGTTTATGGGATTGTGTATGTTGTGATGTCTATCGGTGTAGTTGTGGTGCCTCGGGTGGTGATCCGGGCACGGTACTTAGTGTTGTGATGTGGGTATTTTCGCACTCCGGTGCGGCTGTTGGTGGCGGTGTTGCGATGCCGTCACCGGTTGTGGTAGAGTAGGCGAGATGTTTATGATACGAGTTTTCGAAAGTGCATACTAGTTAAACATAGATTGTTGTTTTGTTTGCTGCCGTTCCTTGTGAGTTTTGGTTGAACATGTAGACTGTTGTTTTGTTTGTTGTTGTTTCTTACCGGTTTCAGTTTGGGAATGAGGGTAGAGTATGATATGAAAGAGAGTTGTATATGTTTTCGTTGTTGTCATGGTATAGTGATATCCTGTTGATGGGACTCAGTAGTGACAGGTTGTTGGAGTGCTTGTGATCTTGTTTTAGATGAGGCATTGGTGGGCATAGTTGTAGCAAGAGTTTGTGGAGCATGTGTGGTATTGAACTGGAACTACAAGTGGTTTAGCACCTTTCCTTGGGAGAGGGAGTACGGAGTTTTAGGACTTAGTATCATGTTAAGTCAAGGGTGAGTTTTGTGGTAATAGAAGTGATGAACTTGAAAAGCTGATGTGAGTGTGTAACAATTGTGGCTTGTGAGTTTAGATCGTGAAGATGAGCGTATAAGTATATAGAAGTATGTCGGTTGGTGGTAATGTAGAAGAGGTGAAGTAGTGGTTATACTGAGGATTTTATGATATATGTTATGGGAGTACCGAATAATTGAGGCACGAGAACTGTTAAAGAAAGAGAGTCCTGGTCATAGGAATGGTTGTAGGTGTTGGGGTTATAGTGGGTGATCGTTGACATGCGGTGGTAATGAGGTTTATGGGAGGCATAGCAAAGGACCTAGTATTAGCAAGTTACGAGGGCGTAACATTTATCTTAAGAGGAGTAGAATGCGACAAGAGAGTTTGATGGTCATACAGGTTGCAATTGCAAGTGTGGGTGTTGGTACAGAATAAGAATGGATTTGTGTGATTGCCGATTTTCTTACAGGTAATGGTAGTGCTCGTAGTAGTATGATGTTTATGAGTGAGAGTAACGGATTGTGTGAGGATGTTTATATGTGTGAGTAAACTTCGAGGACGAAGTTCGTTTTAAGGATGGTAGAATGTAACATTCTGTTTTGATGGTTGATCTTATTTTGTGGATTATCTTGGTATTGAGTTGCTAGTGAGTGTTATGGAAGTGAGATAAGGTTGGCAACATTATTTTATGGTTATTCGATAATATTAGGGAGTCTATATCGAGAGGATAGGTTATGTAGTAAGCGTGGTTGGCGGAGTTAGTGTTAGGTGTTCATGTTTTATAGGTTGGGTTGGAACTTCGGGGATGAAGTTCTTTTTAAGGGGGGAAGATTGTAACACTACGGATTTTATAGGCTGGTACTCGACCGAGTATGGCCTACTCGGTCGAGTAAAGTGTGTTGGGTATTCTGTTTGGCTTTCGCCAGAATACTCGGCCGAGTATGGGTAATACTCGACCGAGTAGAGGATACTCGGCCGAGTATACCCTATACTCGACCGAGTATCCGGCCTGATGGGTATTATTTCCGCGGGTTTGATTTAAATGATTAGAGGTTATATCGTTCGTCAGTTTCAAAAGTCATTTCTCCCCAAAAACATAAACTACGTTCATTCTCCTCTAATCATCTTCATCAATTCCAAGTCAATGGTCGTCGATTGTGGGTTCTAGCATCTCATTCCGTGTCTATCGCCGTAGTAAGTGTCTTATCCTTGTTCATCTATTGTCATTCTTATAAGTTAACAAACCCTAATTTGGTTAATTTGGGAGTCTAGGGTCCGGTCATCATATGTTGTTGATTGTTGATTATCGTTGTTGTAGGTGATGATGTGTTACTAGTTGTGCATTTGTATGATTGATTACAGCGTAGCGGATTGCGAAAAGGTAGGGTTTCCCTACTCAGTTCTTGTGTAATTGATTTGAGATATTTGTTGTATTGTGTATGATTGTTGTCTGCTGATCATCGGATTGTTGGTGTTGTGGTGACGGTGGTGATGTGGTTGTGTTGTGACGGTGGTGGTATTGTGACAAACTGTGTTCTTTGTGGTATGTGTGATTGTGGTGGAGTCACTTGCGGGAGTGGCTTCACACCCTAGTTCGCCCTCCGTGGAACCCGTCACGGGAGGGGATGTGCACATTAAGGGACAAGGATTGTTAGTCACTCGTTGATAAGCTGGACTAGGTGGGGATGGGCTGCGGTCACCCACTGGCGGCGAGGATTACCTGTTGCGATGGGTAATCTGGCAGGGCTACACACTTCGGTGTGTAGTCGGTTAATGTGTGAAATCGGGAGACCGAGGATGGAGGATGATCAGCCGGTTACGCTATTTGTTTGTCTTATTTGAATTATGCGGTTACTGACCCCGTGTTGTTGTTTTGTAAAACCTGCGGTGATCCATTCGGGGATGGTGAGCAGATATGACAGGTAATGCAGATGTTTAGTTATGGGACAGACATGGGGAGACATCACTTCGAGTCTAGTTTCCGCCGTTACGAGTTTAGCCGGCAATGATTTCAGTTGTATTGAAGTACTTACCCTTTTAGTTTGAGTTGGTTTGAGATAATGTATTCGCTAACTCTTTATACTTTATATAAATGTTGTTTGGAAATTGTAACTTTGATATACTAACCTCGGGAAACCGAGATGGTAACAGCCTTTCATGCTAGGGTAGTCCTTGGTAAGGTACCTTGGTATGAGGGGGTGTTACACTATTAGTCACAGAAGCTGCAGTAAGCGCTGTCCTGGTCAAGGAGTAAGATGGGATGTCACATCCAGTATATTACATTAGTAAGTCTCTACTTCCTGCAGAGACCAGCTACACATCCTTCGAAAAATTAGTTCTAGCTTTAGTCACTGCTTCGTATAAACTACGTCCGTATTTCGAATCTCATACTATCCACGTAAGAACTAATTATCCTTTAAAAACGATCATGAAGAAACCTGAATTGTCCGGGAGAATGACCAAGTGGTCAGTACACCTGAGTGGTTATGATTTACAATTTGAGCCCAGGACAGAAATCAAGTCCCAGGCATTGGTAGATTTTGTGTCAGATTTCTGCCCTGCTACCCAGGCTGAGGCAGAAAAGGGGATGCTGACATTATGCGAAAGCCAGGAAAGTGGAACTTGGATCTTATACATCAATGGGCCTCAAATGCTCGGGGAGCTGGCGTGAGTCTGGTCATTCGGTCCCCAAAAGCAGATATGATGGTACAAGCAGTCATATGTGAATTCAAAGCTACTAACAACAAATCACAGTACGAGGCACTCATATTTGGGATGCAGATGGTGCAGGGACTTAATATCAAGAACCTAAGAGCGTACACTGACTCGTTACTTGCTGTGGACCATGTGAACAGTGAATACGTGGCGCATGATTCCAAAATGATAGCCTACCTAAAAGTGGCCACAGAGCAAAAACTAAAATTCCGGTCTTTCAAGATCACTCATATCTCAAGAGATCAGAACGTGGAAGCAGACGCCCTAGCCACGCTGGGAGCCACTTTCAAACCTGCAGAGTTATCTAGTATACCAATTACCCACGTACTAACTCCAGCAATACAACAGGAGTTAGAGTAGAATGAACGAAAAGGAACAGCTCACGTACAACACATGAACAGAGCTGGAATCCTGGTATCAGATGAAGACCAACAAGTTAGGCCAGATTGGTGAAAGCCTTACGTGAAATGGCTGAAATATGAGAGGCTCCCAGAAGATAGGAAAGAAGCCCAAAGTTTCAGGATTAAGGCCTCCAGATTTCTGTTAATAGATAACGTACTCTTTAAGAAATCTTTGGCAGGACCTTACCTCAGGTGCCTGAACAAAGAAGAAGCTAGCACAGTGCTGCAGGATATACACAGTAGTGAGTGTGGGAATCACGCTGGAGGCAGGAGTCTATCTAACAAAGCATTGAGACAGAGATATTTCTGGCCTACCATGAGGGCAGATGCCATGAACTACGCCAATTAAAAGCTGCGACTCATTGTGGACATGGCCCACCTGCAAGCCTAGCCGATCTGTGGACATACAACGGTCTTTTGAAAGCCACGCTCGGCGGCGTAAAAATGCTTTCGACCGGATCATTTTAGATCGGTCGGTTTCGTCTCGGTAAGGGTCTCGAAACGATTAAAGATGTTCGAAGTCGCCACCAAGCATTTGTGGGATACTTGGAACCCGTTCGAATCCACTTTATACCTCGGTCAAATGAAGCACAAAGTAGTGTTTGACATAGGTACTAAAGATAAGGAATCATCCCTCTTTAGTATCCTATCTCTAGAATGACTCTCGTACGCCCTGGATAAGGTCGTCCACTATCCAAAGTTTCTGAGTAAGAGGTGAAGGTACGTATTGGGAAGCCCTTTAATCAGACACCCAATCCCGCCCGCGGTAGCGGTCTCTACTGATCGATCTTGGTTGGTTGAATGCAAAAGTTGATAAAACGGTTTAAATGCATGAATGCGCATCCAATAATTTAAACCTAACATGTGAGACCTTTTTAAGTCGGTTGATTTAATCCAAGTATCAAGTATAAGATGTCGGGTTGGATTAATGATTGATTTGCACGCAAGACGGAAGTTAAACATCCATTTACCGTATTAGGTTTATGGTGCATAACGTGATCAATTTGTCTTAGTAAAGCATTTTACAAATATGATTTTTGAATGAGCAAATAGTCATCTGATCCGTCCTATATCCGGGCTAACCGGAGTCGAGATTGTCGTAGACTAATGCTGGAAAGGGAACAGGCCCTGTGCCAGGCGGCCATATAAGGCGCGAGCATGCCGGCGATATAAGAGGGCCTCCCCTGGTTTTGGAAATAAGAAAGAAAAGGCATGTTTAGGCGCGGGTCAGTCAACGATTATATGCCAAGCTCTGACCATTTGAAAAACGTTTATAAAACGTATTGAAAAATGGGTATTTGACCCGATTTGGTTTGAAAGGGTCGTTTAGACCGCATTTGTTGATTTAAGGAACGAGACTCGAATAATCATCATTATTTTGATTATATTCGGTGTCGGGTTCGACTTGGCAAGCTTGCCATGAATAGTTTTGAAAATAATTATGAACTAATTATTTTAAGTTCATTTGAATATAATTAGTCAATACTCATCATCGTACCCAGGTTAAAATCCGGCATGGTATGTGGAACCAACGATGACTTTGTGTTGGTGACTAAAATGTTTATTTTGAAAATATAAAGAAATGATGAAAGGCTTTAAAATACCTCCCAAAATGTAAAGAAATGGAATAAAAGGCTTTAAATACCTTTTAAATGTTATTAACCAAATATTATCACCGAAACACGGATTTAACCGTCATGGTATGAGGAACCAAGGGTGAAAATTTTTTTAGGGTTAAAAAACAAATGAAATAAAATAAAAAGGTTTGAAAATATTTGAAATGGTGAAAACCGATTACAAATATGAAAATGGATTAAAGGGGAAAGACGAGAACAAACACGGCTGAGTTCTGACCTGGGCACCCCATTGAGGCGCGAGCCTATGTGCACAATAAGGGGCTTCTGCCTCAGGCTAAAACTCAGTTTTGGCTCGTTTATCCCATGTTTTGGATCGTATTATGCATGTTTTAGCATGTTATAGTCATAAAACAAATGAAGACATGATAAAAGAAGGATTTTTACACCCTCATACTTACATGTTTGGTTATGGATGTAATACTACGGATTTTCTTTGGTGACTACTCGACCGAGTAGAGCCTACTCAGCCGAGTAGTGCTATTGTTATAGTTTAGAGTCACCAAGGCGACTCGAGGGTACGAGCCAAGGACCTATCGTCGGGAACAGTTTAGAGTCTGTCGACTATCCGTGCTGGTCGTTTAAAGTCCGTTAGACTACGTACAAAGGCTCGCCAGCCATAAGAAGGAGTCATACCTGAGGCATCTTCGGATACGTCCTTGCACGTTTGCGGATAAAGGCTCGCCAGATGTGGTGCGTACATGATGAGGGCTCACCAGCCGCAACGCGTAGTAAGGCTCGCCAGCCATGGTGCGTATATGAGGAGGGCTCGCCAGCCGCCATACGTTGTAAGGCTCGCCAGCCATAGTATGTATATGAGGAGGGCTTGCCAACCGCGATGCGTTTTAAGGCTCGCCAGCCATAGTGCGTATATGAGGAGGGCTCGCCAGCCGCGATACGTAGTAAGGCTCGCTAACCATGGTGCGTATATGAGGAGGGCTCACCAGCCGCGATGCGTAGTAAGGGTTGCCAGCCATGGGGCGGTCGGTTGATCGACCGTGAGAATAGCCGCGTCGGATGGGTTTGTTTTGAAAGTAGCGGACTCATGATGCCGCCGTAAAAATAGTGAATTTTGAATTTCCACTATCACTGTTTCTGAAATAAGCGGGTTCCGCGAGGAAGCCCCCTGTTGACATTTGAAGGAATAGTGAATTTGGAATTTTCACTATTCGTTTTTGAATTTGAAGTGGCGGTTTTAATCGCCGTTTGTTTGAATTTTTTGAAGAAAATAGCAAATTTTAAATTTCACTATTACGACTGAGGTGACGGTTTATGTTGCTGCCGTTGACATGTGTGGTGAAAATAGTGGATGTTTTGGGAGGGATTTTACTAAATGAGAACACCTTGCCAGGGGATTTATAGTAGGGTGATCTAACTCAAATAACTCGCCTGACTAGTATTGTTAAGTGAATAAACAAATGATAAATAAAGACACAAAAATTTTATACGTGGAAAAACCCTGGGAATAAGGGAAAAAAACCACGGGCACTAAGCCAGGAATGATTGTTACTATTATTTTTGATAGCCCGACAGAGTATTCGTATATCAGGCGTGATAGACAAGAATATTGCTTAAGAATACAAGAGTGGAAGTAAGAATTAGAGTGTGTTCCATGTCCCTTCAGTTTTTATCTTCTCTTCTATTTATACTAACTTCCCAAGTCTCCTTTTTCTGCCGTTTTAGGGTTTCCTGGTAAATAGGGCTTGTGCCCTATTTACCCGGAGGTGGTTGATATCCTTTTAGCCGTTGCCTTTGACTATTCCCTATATCTTTTCCTTCTGAATTGGTCTTCCTTGTTTGTAGGGAGTATATTTAAAAAGCTTGGTTGTTGCTTGCTCTGCTTGTGCAATGCTTTTCTTGTGCCTGACGTGTTCTCCTTTCAGGCCAGTGGATATTTATTGCATGTATTGTATCAACTCTTGCTTGATGTCTGTCCATATTCAATTAGTGCCTGGTTTCAGGTGGCCTTTGCTTGAATCTTGGTTTTGATTATTGTCTGGCCTCTGTCAGGTCAGGCGGGGTAATTTTGGGCCCAACAATTGCCCCTCATATGCTTATTCCATTATTGGGTCTGGCCAGGAATAAGGAGATAAATTTTTGGGCCAAGCAAAGAATTGTGCAGGGATCTCTTATACGATTAGAAGTTGTATTTGATTCAGCTTCCTGTAACGGCTATATGTCATAAATAGGGTAGATTCACAAAACCCTAGGAGAGTCATGATTAGCCTCAACCACTTGCTTTCCTAGCCGTTTTGGATTTGCGGTTATAAATACTTTGCCTTGCACCGTCTTGTTTTTACATTCCCATCTCAAAATTTCTCCTTTATCTTTCTAGAATTCTCTGTTTGCAAAAAACCAATCCTTAGCAAAAAATAAAATATGGCCGGTGGTAGAAGAAAGACGGTCACTTCCAAGGCTACTGTTGAGGCTGAGAAAGTGCCTGCTGAAATTGAGAAGGTTCCTGCAGAGGTTGAGAAGGTCCCAGATGTCATCCCTGAGAATGAAGTGGTGGAGGTGGTTGCTGCCCCAAAGATTTTATCCATGTCATATAAAGGGGTTGAATATACTCCTGTTAAGGCCTTGGCAGGTTTTTTTCATGAAGCCAATCAGTTGAAACCAACTTTTGAGCATTATTTGAAGGGTAGGGGCCTTGTTCCTAGTGGGGCTGAGGTTTGGATTCCTGAGAGTGGTCCAGTCAGGGCTAATTAGGGTAGTCCAGGCTGGTTCTGTATCTTTGAGTGGGCATTCAGGGGTGGATGTCAGCTTCCTCTTTCTCCTCTTATGGCTGAGGTGATCAGGGCTATCAGGGTTCCTCTGTTTCAATCATGCCAATGGTTTAGAAGATCGTTCATTCAGTTGAGCATTTGTGCTCTAAGCATAAGTTGGTTATTACCCTGGATGACTTCAAGAATGTCTACCATTTGAAGAGTCATTCTACTGGACGGTTTAACCTTCGAATCAGGTCAAAGATGGCTCACCTGATTACTAACTTTGATTCAGGGGATGATAAAGGATGGGCTCAAACTTATATGTTTATCAAGGCTGATTCAATTGCCCCTGACCTGGATTATCTCAATTATCCAGCTGTTGAAGGAGGTAACTTTCTTTTCTATAGTATTTTGATTTGACAGTGATATATTTTGGGAAATCTACTTACTTGCCTTTGTTTCTTGTAGTAAATGACTGGGTGAATAATCCTGATACTGAGGGATCGGCTGACCGGATAGCAGCTTTTATGGCGTTGCCTGAAGAGGAGAGGGCATGGCCTGCCTGTCTGGCGCAAACACCTATGTCTCGTTTTAAGAAGGTCAAATTGAGTACTTATAAGCCAGTAAAAAATGCTAAAGCATCAGGGGCTTCTTCGTCAGGGAGTAAGTTTTGCTTTCTTTTGTTTTGTTGATTCTTGTTTTGGACATGTGTTTATATTGCTGATTTAGAGCCTCGTCGTGCAGCCACCAGGGCTTCTGCTAGGATTGCTAGTTTTGGTTTGTCTTTGGTTAAGGCAGGGGTTTCCCAAATCACAGGGGAGAAATCTAAGAGCAGCGAGGCCAGAGGGAGTGATAGTGATGTTCAGATTCAGGAGCCTGTGCAGGAAGTCCAGTGGTGTCTCCTAAGAAGGTTGTAGATGAGGGTGGTCGTGCTGAGAAGAGGAAAAGAGTAGATGAATCATCAAGAGGAGTTCATGAGGTCAGGGGGGTTAGGGCTCGGTTGGATGAGGTTTAGTTTGCAAAGGAACAAATCCAGGCCCAGGCATTTATGGTTGACGATCCTTATTACCAGTATCAGGCAGAGGATTCTTCTGCCCGTGCCTTGGCTGCTATGTATCGTACCAGGGATTATGCTGCCAACCTGATCACCATGCTTCAGGAGGTATTTTTTGTCTAATTCTGTATGGGTGTTTGTGTGTGTTTATTTGTTTTTTGTTTTGTGGCTTAGCTGGGTAAATTTTCTTTGTTAGAATGTCAATGATATGCTGAGGGGCGCCTGTCAACTGGATTCTGTCCACAGCCTGAAAAATACTCTGAATTGGGAGGTACAGATTTTGAAGAAAGATGCTGCAAAGTTTAAGGCTGAATTGGAGGTGTCTAAGGCTGAGAATCATTCCTTAAAAGAGGATAATAAGGAAGGAAAGGCTCGGTTGGTGGTGGAGTCTTCTAAGCTGAAATCTGCTCAGGATGCTCTGAAGGCTCTTTATGCCAAGTTTGATATTGTTCAGGAAGAGTTGAAGGCTGAAAAGCAGGCTATGCAGGAACAGTTAAAGGTGAATGAGGAATTGGCTGTGGAGAGGGATCTGGTACAGGCCAGGTATAAGGATGTTGCACTTTACTTCTTTGGCAGGGGTCGTGTGGATGCCATGAAGGAGCCTGTTGAAGTCAGGCCTTTTTGGAATCCTGACCAGGAGTTCGCTAATCTGAACTGTTAAGCCTGGAAATCCGCAGACCACCCTGATCAGCATTTCACCTGAACCTGACTGCCAGGCTCTCAGGGTGCCAGGCTCTCAGGGCACATGAAGTTAGGCGCCAGGCCATGGAGAGGATAATGGTCTAAATATCAGGACGATATTTGACCAAATCCGCATACATTAAAGGAAATAAGTACGCAGCATTAAGTGTAAAGATTATGCAGTAATTGCGGTAATTAAGGGTGATATATTTGGTAATTTTTGCCTGCAATTATGGAGAATATTCAGCCTTTAATGACCAGATCAAAGCAGCCGTTCAAGATAAAAGACTATATAAGGAACACTTTGGAGCAATTGGAAGGAGATCATTCGTACAACAAGAAGAAGAGCACATATTACATAAAAATATAAGCATTATTGTTATCATTGGAATATTCTCTCAAAATCATATAGTGAAATCCTCTCCTGGGTTGGTGCCCGTGGTTTTTTCCCATTTAAGGGTTTTTCCACGTACAAAATTGTTTGTCTTGCTATTTCTATTATTTTATTTATTGCTTAAATCGTACCCTGTCAACCTGACCAGAAATCTAAATTAGAGCTAGTTAACCCTGCACAATACCACCCTGACCTGATTTCGCCTTGCGCAAAATCCACACAAAACAATTGGCGCCCACCATGGGGCATCTAGCTCTTTAAACCCTTTTTTCTCATCTTACAAAAACTTAAAAACTTACAAAAATGGCCCAACCCACCGTTGAAGATCAATTGAATGCAGCTCTCCAAAAAATCGCTGAGTTGGAAAGCCTGAAAGAAAAAGTGGCCCAAACTGAAGCAGAGATCCTGTAATTGAAAGAATCTGAGTCAGCCCTGAAACAAAAATTGGAAAAAACCCAAGGGGCAGGCTCTAGATTCCAACCAGGAACCCCATTTTCATCAATCATCAAAAACATTGATTTTTCCAGTTTTGGGAGCCCAAATACTCCTAAAATCACTAACGCAGATGGTGATGAAGAGCCAAAAAATGATGACAAACCTGATGAATCTGCAGCAGCTATCATGATGGCAGTAGTTCAGGAGATCGAGAAACTCAATGAAAAGTTTGACAAGATACCAGGAGTACCTGCCAGTATGGAAGAAGCTGCCCCTGACAGCTATGCTGATTCACCCTTCATAGATGAAATAGCCAAAGTAGATCTACCAAAGAAATTCACAATTCCATCCATGAGGGTCTTGATACCCGTCGTTGTGAGTTCCAAAAATAAGATTTATAATTTCCTATTAAGACTAACCTAGGCTAGTGGTAACAGGGTCGAACCACAAGGAGGCAGACGTAATTTCTAGCTGTCTAATCCTAGTCTAAAGTAACGAGTGTGGGGGTTGAGTTGAATTAGTCTATAGCTAAGAATAAATAAAGACAGTAAACTAAAAAGACGGCTTAAACAGATAAAGAAGGGGTACTAGGATGGTCGGTTCATTAAAGCTTCGGCGGCAGCATACTAAGTCGGTCTGAATCAAACACAAGTGAGGCGGGAAAAAAGAGGTCCTCTCGGTCCACTCTTAACAAATAGCATCTTTCGATCTCGCTATAGGTCCCTAATATCACTAATACTGACTCTCGTCCTGAAAAGTGACTAACGGTCTAAACTATACCTATCTTTCGATCTCAGCACAGTTTAGTCATCTTAATTGGTGATCAAACAACTTTCCCTATCTTTCGATCTAATGGGCCAGTCATAAATTAAGCATTCAACTAGTCGCATGCATTCGATTCATTAAATACAACATTAAAGTCAATTAAAACGAAAGGTAACCTCACGAGGTCAGTCGATCGACCAAGTATGTCAGTCGATCGACTGACACGCGAATTCAGTCCAATTTAATACTATGCCGCCTACGCCATAATTCGCCTACATCCTAGCACAAACTATTTAGCTACTCATGCTGAAAGTGATAACAACAATAATACTAGGGCATAAAAGTATAGAATTAATAATTAAAGCAGTAGAGCAAACAATTAACATGCAACAATAAGATGGTTTCGGGAATCTAACTATCAATTTTACGCTAATAACGAAATAAAACGAACTGAAAGTAGAACAGGAAGAATACCGAAAATCGCAGGAGAACAGTAACGGAATGATTGGAAGTATGAATAAAAATCCGATGCAATCAATATCCAAACCCTAACTATGATATTCAAGAATTCAATGTGAAACTTAGATAAAAACTTGATGTCAAAACTCATTTCTAAACTGATGTTTCTAGGTTACGTTATATAGCAACTAACGTAGCTTTATTTCCTAAACCTAACAAAACTTTGGGATTCAAGATTCACGGTCTTTTAATTCTCGCCTGGAATAGCAATTGGGTCGATCGACTGCTAGGACTGGTCGATCGACTGGTCTTGAAACAGTAGCTTCGGAACTCAGCAGTCGGTCGATCGACTGATGGCAGTGGTCGATCGACTGCTTGAGCTGCTACTTGACTTCTATAAACTCGTGGATTTGTCTTTTGGGCCTTGAATTGCGCACCAAGCTCGTTCCTCGGGTAAATACTTCACGTCATATGCAATGCAGGATACTCGGGGACGGATTTAGCTCGATTTCATTTGGATTCTTCACATTTTCGCAATAATGTACAAAAATACGGAAGTAGACGGAAATAGGGAGAAATGTAGCATAAACTACATGAATGAGCTCTGAAATGCGTGTAAAATGGGATGTAAAACATCATATAAAAGACACGCATCAAACTTCCCCAAACCAAACCCTTGCTTGTCCCCAAGCAAGAACTAGACTCGATCTAATGACCTAATGGAACGAGTTCAATCTCAGAGCGAAATGCAACATGTAAAGCCTAAACCAATTTAATGCACAACCAACAATCAATTAGCAAATGAATCATGCAAACGAGTTATGGAGCCGTTAAAACTACTGAACCGTCAACTGTAGAGACTTATCAAATTGGACTCTCACGGGTCGCTCAAATCACTCAATAAGTACAGGTGAATATATGTAAGATAGAAAGAAGTAAATGTAATGACGCTCACCTAACTACGACCTATCAGAACATGCCTGCAGTCTAATATGAAAGCAATCTCTACAACCGTACATACGCATTCCAACCAACAAAAGATCATGACACATGCCGAGGTATAAATGTGGATATGTGAGGTATGGGTAAGAAGAGGCAAAACATTTATGGAAAAGTGGAGGTACAGGTGATCAAGCTAGTACCGAAACGGAACCATATGGCAACATCCAACTTCTTGCTCAAAATCAATCGAAACGGTGTTATAGCAAGCACAAATCTCACAGTCTCCAGGTATAAAAGTAATCAACTAACTCCCCATAAAATATGAATAAAACATGGGAGCAAAAATCGCCAAAAGATAAAGGCTTGAATTATGCGAATTTGATTTCTTTCTCTTTCTCGAATCTCAGTCGATCGACAAAAAGAGGCAGTCGATCGACTTCACGAACAGTACATAACTCTTTTTTTTCTCTCTTTCGAATCATTTTTTTCATCTTTTTTTTTTCTTTTCTATTTCTTTCTTTCCTTCATTTCATCTTCCCAATAACGTCTCATCAGAGCATATGCCACCAAAAATGAGTAACAACCCCAAGAACACAGACTACTAGCTTGACAAAGGACAGGCTAAATGTAGGATGTAGTAATTAGGCCAAAAATGATATTTTTGGCAGTGTGGAGTTCATGGGCAAAACGAATAAGGAAACCTCTACCACATGTGTCAACTAACCACAGACCGAATGCGTACAGGTATTAAGCAGATTAAGTTCATATTTATGCACATTTATGTGACATGCCTCATAAGGAGTACTACTCACATTCCTAAATAAACCGGTCATAGATGTCACCAGTTATAGGCTCTAAATCTCATAAATATGATGTAGTTTGCCAAAAATCAAAGTCAAGTCTCAAGTCCAGCAAGAAATTTAACGAAAACTCGCAGATATGCAAATACGATTCTACTAATAACATGTCAATTTAGCAGGGTTTAGGCAAAACAGATGCAGAATGCAATATCATCCTTGAAATACTACCGTTCCGACTCGACCTATATGCTAAAATAAACGTGCATTTTATGGAAATTTTTGAAATTTTTCAACTTTTTTGAATTTGTTTTGAATATAAGAATGAAATAAACAATGCAAAACAGAATGTAAACGTGAATGCAAGCAAATGATATGCGACGCAAAACCCTTCCCCAAACCAAATCACACAATGTCCCCATTGTGCAAAATCATGTAATGAAGAGAAGAGAAATGGGAATTTGCGGGAAAATGAAATAAAATAAAAAACATGAAGTGAAAGTAGGGAACTCACAAGACTTTAAGCGCAACAATGGAAACCTCCCCAAACCAGCGTGAGCTAGGAGGTTTCAGTAGCTAGCAGTGCTACTAAAAGGTACCTGAAAGATAAATAAAACCACGCATAAAATCGAGAAGACAATTTTGAAGCGGTAAAATTGTGCACAAATGAGAAAATAGAAGAAATAAATAATTGGACGGGAAATAAAGTGGAGTAGAAAACTCTCTTAAGTTCGCATATCGACCAAACACAGCAGGGGAGAGGTCGTGAACAGGTACAGCAGCGTCCTTGGTCGATCGACTAAGGATGGCAGTCGATCGACCAATGTGTCAGGAACAGTAGCTCCTGGAAAGTGCAACTCAGTCGATCGACCAATGTAGCTAGTCGATCGACTGAAGGTACTGCTGTTACTCCTTATTTCTTCGTATTTGCTCAATAGCTTGAGCTAATGAGGTCTAAAAACCTGCAAGTGCACAATAATACGCGCCCAAAATTGCGCAAAACCCAAAATAAAGTCTCAAACGCATGAAATCCTAAGCAAGCAAAATAAAATGCGAAGTTTTCGCGCACACAAAAGCAATAAAAAGTGTCTAACAAAATCAAATAAAATGAAGTTTATAAAGAGCTCGATCAACTAATAGTTGATCAAGAATGACCACGGTATGGCCCACTTCGTTGGCTTCTGGCTACTAGAGGTAGCCTCAACGGTGCTTATTTGAGCAGCTGCACCCTTCTTAGCTTCCATGTCCGTATGGTTCAACGGATCAACACTCTCATCATCTCCCCAGTCAAGGATCTCTCCGGGCTTATCAGAATCCAAATCAGACTCTCTGGCTTTGACCGGATCGTCATCAACAACCTCATCAATTCCATAGCTCAGGCAACCAAGACCTCCTCTTTGAATGGTCGGCTTCTTTACAGTTGGAGCAACTTGCAGCACTTCCTTCCCCAAACCAGCTCCTGCAACATCTAAAACAACAGATTCTTCCTCCTTTTTGCTCCCAGTCTGGGGCGGAGGGGTTAACACAGAAGTAGTAATAGAGACAGGCAATTCAGGAAGCACAAAGTACGATTTCTTTTCAGAAACCGTATTACAAGTCACAAGCCACATGAGGTCCTTTTTCTTAGCAGGTTGGGCAAAAACAATAGAATGCTTTCCCACTTTTAAAGTCAAGGTTCCTAGACCGACATCTATGACTACACCAGCAGTGTGCAGAAATGGCCTACCCAAAATAATGGGTATATGAACATCCTCAGGCATGTCAAGTACAACAAAGTCGACGGGAAAGAAGAACTTCCCTATTTGGACAGGGATGTCCTCTAAGACTCCTAATGGCTGGACCGCAGATCGGTCACCATCATCTTGTCATATCATCATTGCGAACCTAGTCAATTTGAGCTTCCTAGCTAGACTCAAAGGCATGACGCTTATACTAGCTCCTAAGTCACATAATGCCTTCTCAATAGAAAAGGTACCTATATTGCAAGGAACAAAAAAGCTACCCGGGTCCTCTAGCTTATGGGGTGCAGTGTGAGACAAGTAAGAGCATGACTCTTTGGTTAATGCGACAGTGTGAACATGTTCAAGCGACTTTTTCTTAGACAGGAGTTGTTTCATGAATTTAGTGTATGCTGGCACTTGATTGACCAACTCAAGGAAGGGTACTTGTACATTCAAGCTACGAATAACTTTTTCAAACTTACTGAAAGATACATGTTCCTTTGTTAGCACTAGTCTCTCCGGATATGGGGCTGTAAGAAGTACCTTAGCCCTCTCCTCTAAGTTGCGCATGCCGGCATCCGTGGACTTAGGCTGGAAGTCCACTGCTTTCTCCTTGTTAAAGCTCGAATCCTCCTCAGACCATCTCAAATATGAGCCATTAACCGTCATCGGATCGAACTTCGGAATTGGGACGGACCCATCAGCACTCGGGTCTGGCCCTAACACTCTCGGAGTTGTCGTGCCCCGAAACAAATGGTCCCTTAAGTTATCGGGCATCGGAGGACGAACAATCTCGCTATCAGCAGTAATCTTGGTCGATCGACCACTATCCTCAGTCGATCGACCAAAGTGCACAGTTCCAGAAGCTGCTGTAACCCGCATATCAGTCGATCGACCGGGTGTATCAGTCGATCAACTGATATACCTGGTAGACACCTTTTTCTTTGAATTATTCGTTTCAGCTTTCTTTTAACTCGGATCTGCCTCATTCTTTTCAACAGCATCCTCGACCATGGCAGGCCCATCCAGGGTGGACCCACTCCTCAACGTGATGGCGTTTAGGGTCTCTTTTTGGTCGGTTTGAGTCGGTAAGTGTCCCGAGGCTCGAGAGGTACTCATACTAGCCAATTGATCAATTTGGCTCTCAAGTAGCTTCATCCCGGCCTCTCTTGCTTGGGACTCCTTCATCAACAAGTTCTTGAACTCAGCAAAATCAGAACTATGGGATTGTTGTTGCTGCTGCGGCACATAAGGAGGTTTTTGATATTGTTGTTGCTTTTGATGAGGGGGCACATAGGGTTGCTGCTGCGGAGGTGGAGTTGGATTTTGGACATTCTGGCTACTCCACCTCAGGTTGGGATGATCATTGGGCTCGTAGTAGGTGTTTGTCTGCCTATAGTGTTGAAAGGCAGCACAAGACTCAAAGGGACTAGGGCAATTCTTCGAAACGTGTCCCTGAGCTCCACACCTTTCACAGACGAAAGGACCGTCTGACACGGCATTTACTTGGTACATCCCACCTTTAGAAGCTCCTCCCAATTCATATTTGTCAAATCTCGCAGTGAGAGCTTCAAGTGCAGCAACAGAGGAAGATTCAGCAGCTCTCCTCTGGTTCCCTCTGGAATTTCCATACTCAGCCTTGTGGGTGGCTAGATCGTCGATGATCTTCTACCCCTTGGTCTCTCCCAAGTTCTCAGCAAATCGGCCATTGGCTGACAAAGATCCAAAATAGCCCTCTCGATCGTCATACAGCCCATTATAGAAATGATTGCACAAGCTCCATTTTTTGAAACCATGGTGCGGTATGGTTCGCACCAGCTTCTTAAATCGGACCCATGCCTCGTGGAAGTTCTCATCCGGCCCTTGTTTGAAACTCGTGATTTGGGCTCTAATAGCAATCATCTTTGAAGCAGAAAAGTACTTCTTGTAGATTGCCAATGCCAAGGAATTCCAGTCGGTGATCCCATGAGTGGCTCGATCCAGATCTCTATACCACTCCCTTGCAGCATCACGAAGGGAGAAGATAAACATGGTCTCCTTGATCTGGTCTTGGGTCACACCGGCTGGTGGGGGTATGGAACAGCAGTAGTCAATAAACGTCTCCATATGCTTAGCTGCATCTTCATTTGCAGCTCCCCCGAACTGGTTTCTCTCAACCATATTGATGTATGAAGGCTTTGGTTCGAACTTCCTGGCATCTCCTGGTAATTCGAACCCCTTATATAAATTTGCAAAAATTGTCGGCTCGAATGACTAGCTATACTCGCTTCCTCACCATGACTTGAATTTACGGAGAAGTAACTATCTCTACCAAGAGGTGGAAACGGGTGAAGAATGTGGGTCTTCCTCGAACAGCTCGTTCTCGTGATAGCTTGACAGAGTACTCAGCTCTTCCTCTGTCGGTAATACCCTTTGTGATCGTCTCAAATCGCGCAAAGATTTCTCTATCTCAGGATTGAATGGTACTAATTCACCACCCTGTGACCTGCGCATAAGAAGAAACTACAAAAAGAATATAAGAAAAGTTTAAGGAACAAAAGTCCCTTAAACTAAGAAAGACTAAAAATAAAACAACTAAAATTAGAACTATTGCCTCCCAAGAACGGCGCCAAAATTTGATACCCGTCGTTGTGAGTACCAAAAATAAGATTTATAATTTCCTATTAAAACTAACCTAGGCTAGTGGTAACAGGGTCGAACCACAAGGAGGCAGACGTAATTTCTAGCTATCTAATCCTAGTCTAAAGTAACGAGTGTGGGGGTTGAGTTGAATTGGTCTATAGCTAAGAATAAATAAAGACAGTAAACTAAAAAGACGGCTTAAACAGATAAAGAAGGGGTACTAGGATGGTCGGTTCATTAAAGCTTCGGCAAGACATACTAAGTCGGTCTGAATCAAACACAAGTGAGGCGGGAAACAAGAGGTCCTCTCGGTCCACTCTTAACAAATAGCATCTTTCGATCTCGCTATAGGTCCCTAATATCACTAATACTGACTCCTCGTCCGAAAAGTGACTAACGGTCTAAACTATACCTATCTTTCGATCTCAGCACAGTTTAGTCATCTTAATTGGTGATCAAACAACTTTCCCTATCTTTCGATCTAATGGGTCAGTCATAAATTAAGCATTCAACTAGTCGCATGCATTCAATTCATTAAATACAACATTAAAGTCAATTAAAACGAAAGGTAACCTCACGAGGTCAGTCGATCGACCAAGTATGTCAGTCGATCGACTGACACGCGAATTCATTCCAATTTAATACTATGCCGCCTACGCCATAATTCGCCTACATCCTAGCACAAACTATTTAGCTACTCATGCTGAAAGTGATAACAACAATAATACTAGGGCATAAAAGTATAGAATTCATAATTAAAGCGGTAGAGCAAACAATTAACATGCAACAATGAGATGGTTTCGGGAATCTAACCATCAATTCTACGCTAATAATGAAATAAAACGAACTGAAAGTAGAACAGGAAGAATACCGAAAATCGCAGGAGAACAGTAACGGAATGATTGGAAGTATGAATAAAAATCCGATGCAATCAATATCCAAACCCTAACTATGATATTCTAGAATTCAATGTGAAACTTAGATAAAAACTTGATGTCAAAACTCATTTCTAAACTGATGTTTCTAGGTTACGTTATATAGCAACTAACGTAGCTTTATTTCCTAAACCTAACAAAACTTTGGGCTTCAAGATTCACGGTCTTTTAATTCTCGTCTGGAATAGCAATTGGGTCGATCGACTGCTAGGACTGGTCGATCGACTGGTCTTCAGTAAACAGTAGCTTCTGGAACCCGCAGGTCGGTCGATCGACTGATGGCAGTGGTCGATCGACTGCTTGAGCTGCTACTTGACTTCTATAAACTCGTGGATTTGTCTTTTGGGCCTTGAATTGCGCACCAAGCTCGTTCCTCGGGTAAATAATTCACGTCATATGCAATGCAGGATACTCGGGGACGGATTTAGCTCAATTTCCGCTGGATTCTTCACATTTCTGCAATAATGTACAAAAATACGGAAGTAGACGGAAATAGGGAGAAATGTAGCATAAACTACATGAATGAGCTCTGAAATGCGTGTAAAATGGGATGTAAAACATCATATAAAAGACACGCATCAGGTCTATGATGGAACCACGGATCCACAAAATCACGTGGCTCTTTACAAGCAGAAAATGTTGGCTGCATCCATTCCCAGCGAATTCAGACAAGTTTGCATGTGTAAGGGATTTGGAACGACCTTGACTGGCCCTGCCCTGCAATGGTACATCAACCTGCCTATTGGCAGCATCCATTCCTTTGCCAACCTGATTAACAGTTTCAACCAGCAGTTCGCAAGTAGCAGGGAGTTGGAGAAACGATCCAGTGACCTTTACCGAATTACACAGAAGCCTGATAAAACACTCAGGACATTCCTTGCAAGGTTCAACAAATAAAAAGTATATATACCCAGGTGTGACGTTGGAACAGCAGTGGAGGCATTCAGACAGGGGTTACTACCACATAGTGACTTGTACAGTGAACTCACTAAGTATCCCTGCCGCACCTTCGAAGATGTTCAGGCAAAGACCCTTGCCTTCATCAGGCTGGAAGAAGATAAAAGCTACAAGCTTGGATCACCCAGTGGACCAAGGGATCATGAAAAAAGCAATAGGAAAAACAGCAGAGGGAACAATTACAGACCTACTCCGTATTCCAGGCCAGATCAATCAGAAGTCAACCTGACCCATGAATACCAAGGTAAGGTTAAGGTTTATCCACCTATCTCCGAACATAACTTTTGTGTTGATACTGCAGGATTGATCCAGAGGCTTGACAACATGGGAACAACTGTTAGGTGGCCCAGGAAGGTAGAAAATCCAAATCCCAGAAGAGACAATTCAAAATGGTGCGAATTTCACATGGATATTGGACACACCACGGATGATTGTTTCACTCTGAGGAAGGAAGTGGCCTACCTGCTGAAATCAGGATACTTAAAAGACCTGATCAAGTCAAAAGGCAGGAATGCAAACCAGGATAAAGATAATCAGGAGCACAAGCAGGATCACAGCCTCCCTCCACCACCACCACTCTATGAAGTAAAATTCATATCAGGCGGTTCAGAAATTTGTGGCCTGACAAGCTTAGCGGCAAAAAAGAAAGCCAGGACACCGAGGACCATGTCACCCTGCAAGCTGGATCCAGTTCCAACAATCACTTTCAACGATTGCGACCTAGTAGGCATCCCTGATGTTCATCACGATGGCCTGGTCATTTCTATGCAGATTGGAACAGCCACAGTAAGAAGAATCCTGGTAGACGGAGGCAGCTCAGTAAAGCTGATCATGCTTGACGTACTTAAAGCCATGAAAATAGACGAGGATCAAATCACCAAAAAATCCAGCGTCCTAGTAGGGTTCAGTGGAGAAAGCAGGAGCACTCTAGGAGAGATCCACCTCCCAACCTATGTGGAAGGAGTCTCATCCTATGAAAATTTTGGGGTTCTTGACTGCTTGTCATCCTACAACGCCATCCTGGGCAGACCCTGGATTCACAACGTCAAGGCCGTACCATCAACCTATCACCAGTGCATCAAGATACCAACAGACTGGGGCATAGCCACAATCAAAGGGGATCACAAGACAGCCCAGGAGTGCTACACAGCAGCCTAGAAGCCTTCCAAGGCAGGTAAGTCCCTGGCATAGCAATTACAGTATCCTGTCAGGAGCACGTATGTAGCACCTCCCAGAATGGAAATAGATCAGGTAATTCTAGACCCTGAGTACCCTGACAGGTATGTTTTAATATGATCTGACGCACCAGATAATGTCAGGCCTGAATTGGTAAATTTCCTTAAAAATAAATCATCTTGGTTTGCTTGGTCACATTTTGATATGACTGGAATTAGTGCTGATATTATTACTCATAAGCTCAATGTTGACCCATCTTTTAAGCCTGTGCAACAGAAAAGGCGCAAATTTGCAGCCGAAAGAAATACCATAATAAATGAAGAAGTAGAAAAACTCCTGGATATGGGGATGATCAGGGAAGTAATGTACCCTGAGTGGCTGGCTAATGTAGTTGTTGTGCAGAAAAAGAATGGAAAGTGGAGAGTCTGCGTAGACTACACTGACCTGAACAAAGCCTGTCCTAAAGATCCGTTCCCCCTGCCTCATATTGATACTATGGTAGATGCAATAGCAGGCCACGAGATGCTAACATTCATGGATGCTTTCAGCGGATTCAATCAAATAAAGATGCACCCTGCTGACCAGGAGAGTACTGCATTCATTATAGACCGAGGCATATACTGTTACACTGCCATGCCTTTCGGCCTGAAGAATGCAGGGGCAACGTACCAGCGCCTGGTCAACATGATGTTTAAAGACCAGATAGGTGACATCATGGAAGTATACATAGATGACATGGTGGTAAAATCCAAGAATGCAGAAGATCACGTGAAGCACCTGGAAGTAGCATTTGAGATATTACAAAAATATAACATGAAGCTGAACCCTGCAAAATGCCACTTTGGGGTCTCTGGAGGGAAATTTCTTGGATATATGGTCACAAAAAGAGGCATAGAAGCAAGCCCTGAACAGATAAAGGCCATCCTGGAACTACAGTCACCCAAGTCTGTCAAAGATATCCAAAATTGACAAAGCCGAGAAGTCGCCTACTGAACCGCTTTATATCAAGATCTTGAAAGATGCAAGACATTCTATAACTTACTCGGGAAAAATAAACAATTCCAGTGGACGGACGAACATGAGGTAGCTTTCCAGGATCTAAAATCCTATTTATCATCCCCACCCTTATCGGCTAAAAGAAAAAAAGGGAGAACCTTTGTCAGTATACCTATCATCGTCACCGACACAAAGAATCAGTGCAGTCCTAGTGAAAGAACAGGATGGGCAGCAACATCCAGTCTACTATGTAAGTAAGAGCCTGCTAGATGCTGAGTTGAGGTATGGACTACTTGAAAAATATGTTTTAGCATTAATAATGTCGTGTACTAAGCTGAGACCTTATTTTGAAAGTCACCCAATTATAGTCAGGACCAACTTACCCATAAAGTTTGTCCTACGTAAGCCTGAACTTTCAAGCAGGATGGCCAAATGGTCAGTACAGATTAGCACATATGACATCTCCTTTGAACCCAGGGCAGCGATCAAATCGCAGGCCCTAGCGGTTTTTGTGGTGACTTGACCCTAACCGGAACAGACCTAATAAAAGAGGTCAACCAACTAGAAAATAAAACCATAGACCAAGAATGGACCTGTTCATAGATGGGGCATCCAATGCCAGGGGGACAGGGTTAGGATTAGTGCTGGAATCACCCCAGGGAGATGTAATAGCTCAGGCTGTAAGCTGTGAGTTTAAAGCTACCAACAACGAAGCAGATTATGAAGCCCTGATAGCAGACTTAAAGGTATGTCTAGACCTCGGTGTTCAAAACCTAAAGGTAAAAACTGATTCACTCTTAATTGCCAATCAAATAAAGGGAATTTATACGGCTAAGGATGCAAAAATGATTTCGTATTTAGAATATGCAAAAGACCTTACCGCTAAATTTCCTTCATTTGATATCGATCAAATACCTAGAGACTGAATACCTGGTGATGCTCGCCAGCCTAGGTTCAAACTTTACCCCCGCTATTTTTGATAAAATACCAATTGTGCACTTATTAGAACCGACCATCAGCAAACCTGAACAGGTTAACCCTGTCAATCAGGATAGTAATTCTTGGACTAAACCTTATTATGATTGGTTTCTCCGAGGAATACTACCTCAGGGAAGACATGAGGCAAGGGCCTTTAGAATTAGAGCTTCATCTTATGCTATCATCAATTACACCTTGTTCAAGAGATCACAGGCTGGACCCTACCTGAGATGCTTGGAGCCTGACGAAGCCAAACTAGTACTTCGAGAAATACATGATGGACACTGTGGCAATCATAAAGGAGGAAAAAGCCTGGCAAGCAAAATTCTCAGGACAAAGGCTACATCGGCCTATCTTTGAGGGTCGATTGCCGGAATACTCTTCAAAATGCGAAGCTTGCCAAATCCATGCACCAATCATACATCAGCCATCTGAACTCCTTCATTCAATTTCCGCACCCTGGCCATTTATAAAGTGGGGCATGGACATTGTAGGAAAACTGCCTGTAGCTCCAGGACAAAAAGTCTTCATGTTAGCCATGACCGATTACTTTTCTAAGTGGATCGAGGCTGACTCTTACAGGCAAGTAACCGAAAAAGAAGTAATATCCTTCATCAGGACAAATATTATTTGCAGATACGGAGTCCCATCAGAAATAGTATGTGACAATGGAACTCAATTCGTGGGTAAAAGGACCCAAGCATTCTGCCAAGAATGGAACATCAACCTGGTAACATCAACCCCTGGATACCCAAAAGCTAATGGCCAGGCAGAGTCAAGCAACAAGGTAGTCATAAGCTGCCTAAAAAAGAAGCTGAAAAGAAGACGAGGCAGATGGGCTGAAGAACTTCCATTAGTACTATGGGCAGACAGGACAACTCCAAAAATTGCGACAGGCCAAACACCTTACTCCCTAGTGTACGGCTGCGAAGCTGTCATCCCTGCAGAAGTACGAGTACCAACATCCAGATCCAGCCTGAATAACGTTGAAACAAACAAAGACCTGATGCAAGATAACTTAGTCCTGACAGAAGAACTAAGAGACGCTGCCAAAATCAGGATGGCATCATATCAACAAGCAGTTGCCAGGACTTACAATAAAAACGTTAGGATCAGGGTCTTCAAAGAAGGAGACCTTGTCTTACGCAAAGTATTCCCAAATAAAAAGGAAAAATCAGCAGGCAAGCTAGCTCCCACATGGGAAGGCCCTTACTTAATTGATTCAATTGTTGGACAAGGAGCATACAGGCTCCAAACACTAGAAGGGGAAATGATCCCAAGATCCTAGAATGTAACTCATTTAAAACTATTCCATATGTAAAGATCAGATCAGGCTACAGTCAGGTACAAATTCAATCACTACTCAACCTGATGTGCTATGTGATGAACTACATGCTTTATATGACTTGCCTGTATTTTATACCTGCTCAACTAACCCATCTATTTTTTGAATCATGAACAATTATACATAATAAAAGATTATACGCATAAATATTCAGGATTGAGGGCTACTCTACTATATATTCCTGAAACAAAAATTTTGCACTTAACTGTGCCTAACGAGTTGGTAACCATCACCGGATACAGTAAAAAGTCAGGACCAATCAGGCATGAAATAATTGCCTGACCTGACTAGGTTTACTGCCACGGATAACAACCGGCTGGACGCAGCAAGACGGTGCAAGGGTGTTTTATCCCGACCATCAGTCTAAAATGCCCTCTCGACAGGCCGAATACCAAGCCCTCCGGCCCGGCGGGGGGACATAAGCCCTCCTGACAGGCCGAATTTCCCACCCTTTCAACCATTATAGCAAAAAAACTATACTTGGTTGAAATACTTATGACAAACATTGAAACAAAAATATACAGGTTATTTAACCAGAATAATGTGCAAATCATGCAAACAAAATATTTGACAGGTCAAACAGGATGAAACTCAAAAATCAAGCAAAGACAAAAGTAAAATCAGCCAAAAGAAGGTCATCATGTCTATATTAATAAACCCTTACCCCCTGGGGCAAAGGTACCGAAATATTCATAAAGGCCAGGGAAAGCCCCCCTGACCCAAAACAGGAAAACGAAAATAATGTTTGTCCAGGGACATCCCCCCTGGATGGGCCAAAATACCAACTGAAAATTATAAAATATTACTGCTTCTCCTCAGAAGCAGCAGCATCAGCAACCTGCTCCCCTGGAGAATCGACCTCCTGTTCATTTTCCAAATTATGCAGGTCAGGATACTTAAAAGCAGCAAAAGCCATCTCAGCTGCAGGGTCCCATTTTTCCCTGGACTCGACATGCTCCAACATGGCAGCTGCCCTTCCCTTGATATAGAAATAGAGGGAGGCATCATCCAACTTGAACTCCAAGTCATCCCTCTCCTGGGTAAGTGATGCGAGTCCGTTTCGTGTTCACAAATTAAGATGTGGTCGTTGGGTCACGGTCGAATCAAAACACAATTTATAGCTTCACAAACAACTCTACAATTAGTAAAGAGGCAAGTAAAGGTCGGATCCCAAGGGACGGGTATTGAAATGAGATTTCTATTGCAACTAGTGGTGTCCAAGGGGTGTCACAAATTGGGTTGATGTAGAAGGTCACTAAACTAAAATAGCAATGAAAATAAACAAGCAAGATGAATTAAAGGGGTGTAAACAATTGATTAAAGGCACTAGGGTGTCATGGGATCATAGGGGAATCATGAGATATGATCATACAAACATGTTCTCAAATTATAAGCAAGCAATTATTGTTGTGATGGATTGAGTTAGGTTATATCTTACAATCCTAGGAAAGTTTGGGTCCCGGAGCCGAATCGATTAGATTGTACAACACCTACAAGTCGACTTAATCTTCCCTACTCAACAACATGCATGGTCTAATGAGACTCGAGTTGGGTTATGTCTTACAAGTCTCATTGAAAAGATAGAAGATGATAGTAAATGCAAGGATTCATAGGCTTAGCATTTCATCAAATATAACATGTGCATGAGTTGAGATCAAAACAAGCAAGCAAATAAAACATGAAAGCATATTAATTTAAGCATGAATCATTCCCCATGTTGGTTTCCCCTAATCACCCATTTAACCCTAGCTAAGAGACTACTCACTCATTATCATGTTGATCATGCTAGCAAGGTTATCAATCATACCAACAATATGAAACATGATGAATAAATGAAAGTAATTAACAATAATTAAAAAGGGATTAAGAGATTATACCTACTAATGATTCCAATAATAAAGCAAAGATAAAAGAAGTACTTGAATGCTTGATTGAGAGGTTGTCAATCTCCCAACAATAACCCAAATAATCTTCAATTACCCAAAATAAAGGATGAACAAAAGAGAGATTAAAGAACTAAAACTTGGATTAAAACTTGATTAATACTTGATTACAATATTAAAGAGAGATTTGATTGATATTAACTACACTAATTATTGATAAGAAGAACATGCTCCTCTAATTAGACTAATGGGGTATTTATAGTGGAAATTAGGGAGGATGCATTAGGGTTAACTAAGGGCTAAACTAGTAATTACACTTTTTAGATTGAGCAAGGAGGAGCCGGTATTTTTCGAGAGAAGGGCTTCTTTCTTCGTAGCTTGGAGAAGACAATTCGTGCTGGAGCCGAATCCGGGCGGAATAAAGTCGGGACGGGCGGATTCTGGCGTTGGAATCCGAGCGGATTGATACGTGCCTAATGTATAGTCTTTTTAGCCTATTTCAGCACGTATTTCTATGCATTTCTATACTGTTTTTATGGTATTTTTCTTCGAATTGGCTACTTTGGTGTATTTTGTCCTTTTTGTAGGGATGATCGCGAAAGTAGTGGAACCACACTCCTTTTTGTCCTTTTTGCATGCATTTAGAGGAGACGGGATTGTCCCAGAGTGAGACACTGCATTTGGAAGCGTCATGGCACGCATTACGAGACACTTGGGTGAGGACGTGAGCTGAAATGAAGACAAAATTACTCGATCAAGCTGTTTGCTAGTCGATCGAGTGGTTTCCACACCCCCTGTTACTCGATCGAGAGGTCTACCAGTCGATCGAGTAAGCTGCACCAAGACCAAGTCCTCGATCGAGTAACCTGTTGGTCGATCGAGTAACCTTTGCGGAGAAGTTGGTCGATCGAGTGGTTTAATCCACTCGATCGAGTGGTTTTCGTCATTATGGGCTTTTAATCAGTCCGTGTTTTGTTTTATCTCGCTAAACATTATTTACTTTGGCTATTAAAGCACATTACTAGGTTAATTAGGAGGGATCCTAATATATCAAACACTTTTTACTGGAAACCTTAGTACGGAGCTTTTCTTCCCTTCACTGTTACTTTTCCTTGGGATTATTGTTGATCGGATTCAGTTGTTCTTTACGCCGGATTCGCACTGATTGTAATCCTTTCTCTCTCTTTATTAATAACAATCATTTGTTTGCTTTAATTTCTCATTGTGCTCTTACTTCTCCTTGCCCTAGTTTTCATTATTGCGTTTTATTATTTATTCATTATGTTTTCTGCTGGAAATTTGTCTGCTGTTAGTTTAATTACCGATATGAGTAGCTAAACTCCCTTCATGTTGGGATTAGGGAATCTACGGTAGAAAGATGACGATTTAGTAAATGAATTAGACGAATTGATCACGAGACTCTGTCACTATAGCAATTTAACTGTAATTCCCGACCTAGTTGAGTGCACGCTTCTATGTCACCCATTAAACTGGCTAAAATTAATCCTGGATCGAAAGATTGGACTAAACAGGCCTGCTATAAACAGTAGACTACCCTAATGAGGACGAAAGTTAAGTTAGTGGTATTTTAGGATAGAAAGTGGACCGAAAGGACCTTTTAACATCCGTCTCATATTAGTTCGTCTGAATCATTTACAACTGAGTTATTGGACTACCGTAGTGAACCGAAATCCCGACATGTCCCCCTTTTCTTGATAGTTTAATCATATTTTATTGCTTTATTTATTCTTTGCCTTATTTCCCTTCCCTTCAGACTTTGTAGTTTAGAACAAAATTCAAACAACCCCCAATTGTTACCGTAGGATTAGAAATAGACAGCTATAATTGCGTTACCTCCCTGTGGATTCGATACTCGACTGCCTCTGCTACATTTTAGTTGAGACCGTTAGGTTTTATCTTTGATAGGGTTGCGATAGCCGTGTCAAATTTTGGCGCCGTTGCCGAGGAGGCAATTGTTCAAATTATTAGTTGCTTTATCTTTAGTCCTTTTCAGTCTAAGGGACACCCGTTCCTTGGACTATTCTCATTTTCTGTTGTAGTTTCTTCTTATGCGCAGGTCGCAAGGTGGTCCACTACTTAAAGGAAATGTAGATTCATATACATTATAACATACTCTTATATGTCTAATAATATGTCATAAAATTAATAACGGATTTTATGCATGCAAACAATAATATAATAGAAGAAGAATAATGTCCTTACATTCAATATTTCGGCTATATAGGGCACAAGAGAGATCACCTTTCTCTTCTTGTTCTTGAGCTTTTCCAATGGAAGAACAAAGATCTAAGTGTAAGATCTCTCCCTATGTATTATACCCAAGGCTTCCTCTTAATCAAATTAATATTACAAGTACTAGTGTGATATTAATTTTGTAGAAAAATTGAACCAAAAATATTTGGTTTTGAGCTCTCAAAACCGGTTGAGAGAAAAGGAGAGGAAGAGTGATTATTTTGTCACACTAAAATAATTTTGATAAGAATGAATGAATGAATATTTTCACACACTAATCCATATATTGCATAATGGAAAAAATAAGAAAAGAACCCTTGTTCTTTTCTATGTGAAACCGGGTAGGGTGAGGAGAGATGGCCAATGCATGGTCTTTGTGGTCTTACACAAAAACACTAGGTGTGCATGCCTAAATTAGAGAAGCAATGATGAATTCCACTAATCTAAATTAACACAATATGTTAATTAAGCCTCATTATTTCGGTCTATAATGTAATATGGATTTCATA
Source organism: Silene latifolia (assembly GCF_048544455.1). Classification (NCBI taxonomy): domain Eukaryota; kingdom Viridiplantae; phylum Streptophyta; class Magnoliopsida; order Caryophyllales; family Caryophyllaceae; genus Silene; species Silene latifolia. Next base: position 53,541,263 of record NC_133527.1, on the reverse strand, counting down.
TTATTTTTGTCAAATGTCAATATGTCACATGTCATATGTAACATAAATTGTTTATGTATTTTTAATATATTAAAAATCAACGTATTAATTAAAATACGTCATATACAAAATTGACCTAGTAATTCATAATTACTTGTACCAAAATATTTTGCCCTTTTATAAATCGCATTTATAATAATTCATTCAAGTCCAATCGTTTCTTTAAACAATAATTTCATCCGAGTAATGATACAATTCAATTACTCAGACCGTATCTCATTTAATCACATTTCAATTTGATACGTAAATTTTACTTCCAAAATCGTCCGTCAATTTTTCAAGTAATTTAATTAACTCGTAACATTATACAATTAATTAAATAATCAATTAAGTGTATTGCCCTTTAGGTATGACCTAGGGGGTCAACTGATCACCACCGTCACACGACAGTAATGTCAAACTCTAGTCAGCCAATCATTACCGATATATGTTGACCAGTTGACAGTAACAAAATTACTTCCCAATTGTATTCTTTAAAATGAGATTTAACAATGATATTTAAATCATGTGATCGCACTATTGTTGAGGACACATTTCCCAACAATCTCCCACTTGTCCTCGACAAGTGTGCGTCACCAATTCTCTTGTCCTATTACTATCTCCCACTCAATGCAAGGTGTCTTTCAGGTCGTACTTGCAAGTGATCATATCGAGAGTGGTTTCCTCGATCTGGAGAATAACTGATTGACCGGATTTATCCACACTGGATACCTTCCGAGCGTGGCCACGCATTTCCAGTTCATTGCTCCTCGAGTGGCCCTGAGATATTGTTATAACCCTGACAAGGGGTGGACAATTCCTATCGCACTCATTCCCTTCGACTAGCCACAGCCATCATAACCCAAAATATGCCCATTTGACCCCATTTACGAAGGTCGTAGTAACACAAATCAAAGTTAATCTGAAACTGTGCCATCTTAGGTGAATAGTCTTTAGTCAAAAGAATCGACTCATTAGAATACTATAGCAGCTCTCGCCACGACCAGGCTTTATAAATTTGCCAGAACTCTATAAGCGGTCATTAGGCCCGACAAAATGTTCTTAACAGTCTGCCTATGTGATCGACTAGTCATCTCACATGACTCTATGGCACTTGAACTTGCCATCAATCGCCTCACACTATAGTCACTTCGAGACGTCACCTCATACAAGTGACTATGGGCAAATACTATGTTAATCCGTGTTCACTTTAACGGGGTTCAATTGTCTCTACAACCCGTATGGATGTAACAAAGTATAAATTAAAGATAAAAGACAAATGTGATTATGAACATGAACAAAAACAACACTTTTATTTCATTTCAAAATCTAACAGAAATTTGGTACACGTTTAAGTCCCATGGACGTAACATGCCCATCATGCTTAGCCTGCGATAAAGGCTTGGTGAGCGGATCGGCTATGTTGTCATCCGTCCCAACCTTACAAATCGCAATTTCCTTTCTTTCAATGAAATCTCTTATTATATGATATTTTCTAAGTACATGTCTAGATCTATTACTAGACTTCGGCTCCTTAGCTTGGAAGATCGTCCCACTATTATCACAATAGAGAGTGATGGGATCATCGGCGGTAGGTACTACTTTTAGACCTTCCGTGAATTGCTTGATCCACATAGCTTCCTTGGCGGCCTACGATTTGCTATGTACTCAGCCTCCGTTGTTGAATCCGCATGATTCTGACTTCCTTGAAGCTTCTCCACTTACGGCACCACCATTGAGCATGAAAACAAAACCACTTGTGATTTCATGTCATCTCTATCTGTTTGAAAACTTGAGTCCGTGTATCCTGCAACACGCAACTCAGTGTCTCCTCCAAACACAAGGATAGAGTCCTTAGTTCTTCTCAAGTACTTAAGGATGTTCTTGACAACAATCCAGTGACTCTCACCTGGATTTGCACGATATCTACTCGTCATGCTCAAGGCATACGAGACATCGAGACGTGTGCATATCATGGCATACATGATTGATCCAACAGCGGAAGCGTAAGGGATCAACTTCATGCGTTCAACATCATGGGGTTCGGAGGGACATTGAGTCCTGCTCAATATCGTTCCGGTTACCATAGGTACCAAACCCCTTTTGGATTTGTCCATGCTGAATCGTCGAAGAATCTTATCAACATAAGACTCTTGACTTAGTGCCAATATCCTCTTGGGTCTATCTCTATAGATCAGGATACCTAATATGCGTTGTGCCTCTCCTAAATCCTTCATTTGGAAGTGGTTACCTAACCACTTCTTAACAGAAAACAACATTGGAATATCATTTCCAATGAGTAGTATGTCATCGACATACAAGATTAGGAACACAACATTGCTCCCTTTGAATTTCATGTATAAACATGGTTCCTCAACATTTCGAGTGAACCCATTTTCTTTTATAACATGATTGAATCGATGATTCCAACTTCTAGATGCTTGCTTAAGACCATAAATGGATCTCTTAAGCTTGCATACCTTGTTAGGATTTGTAGAATCAACAAAACCTTCGGGTTGTATCATGTACACCTCCTCTTCTAAATGCCCATTTAGAAAAGCGGTTTTGACATCCATTTGCCAAATTTCATAATCATGAAATGCGGCAATCGCTAACAAAATCCGTATGGATCTTAGCATGGCTACGGGGCGAAGGTCTCATCATAATGGAGACCTTGGACTTGGGTAAATCCTTTTGCCACTAGCCTAGCTTTGTAGACATCGTCATGTCCTTCTATGCCATTTTTGACCTTGAATATCCATTTGCATTGGAGGGTCTTGCCCCTTTAGGCAAATCTACCAAGTCCCAAACTTGGTTTTCAAGCATAGAATCCATTTCGGACTTCATGGCTTCAAGCCATAAGGTGGAATTAGGACTAGAGATTGCGGCCTTGTAGGTGGCGGGCTCGTCACTTTCCATAAGCAACACATCGAGCGTTCCATCTTCCTCGATAAGTCCCACATATCGATCGGGATGGCGAATGACTCGGCCCGTCCTTCTTAGTGGAGGAGGTACAACCGCGTTAGACGACGAAGGAACATCTTCTTGCGTCTCTACCTCGGTTTGTGGCTCTTGAACTTCGTCAAGTTCAAAATTTCTCCCACTCTGTCTCTTAGAAATAAATTCCCGTTCTAAGAAGACAGCCTCGCAAGACACAAACACTTTGTTCTCTTGAGGTTTATAGAAATAGTAACCTCGAGAGGTCAAGGGATAGCCTACAAAGATGCATTTTTCGGATCTTGGGGCAAGCTTATTGTCGGGTTTAGCCTTGACGTAAGCATCACATCCCCAAATTTTCATATAGGATAGATTAGGAACTCTTCCTTTCCATGTCTCAAATGGAGTCTTTTCGGTGGCTTTAGTGGGACTATTATTCAAAGATAGAATTGCAGTTTGGATTGCAAATCCCCAAAACGAGTTCGGTAACTCGGTTTGACTCATCATGGATCGAACCATATCAAGTAGGGTTCGATTTCTCCTTTCGGCAACGCCATTTAGTTGTGGTGTTCCAGGTGGAGAAAGTTGTGATATGATGCCACAACCTTTCAAGTGTGAATCAAATTCAAGGCTAAGGTATTCACCACCACGATCGGATCGTAGTGCCTTAATCCTCTTGTTCAATTGGTTCTCTACTTCGTTTTGAAATTCTTTGAATTTCTCAAACGCTTCACTCTTATGTTTCATTAAATAGATATACCCATATCTACTTAAATCATCGGTGAAGGTTATGAAGTAGTCATAATTACCACGAGCGGTGATAGTCATTGGTCCACATACATCGGTGTGTATGAGTCCCAATAGCTCACTAGCTCGTGTCCCTTTACCGCTAAAAGGATTACGAGTCATTTTGCCAAGAAGGCAATATTCGCATGTACCAAATGATTGATAATCAAATGGTGTAATCACATTAGTCGAAACTAATCTTTTGATGCGATTCTCGTTTATGTGACCTAATCGACAATGCCAAATGAACGCTTCACTTGGGTCACTTGTTTTGAGTTTCTTTGATTGAATGTTATAAATATCATTTGTCGGATTTGAGGTCTCTAAAATGTAAATGCCATTTATGGAGGAAGCTTGGCCAATAACCAAATCATTCCTAGAAATAGAGCAACGATTGTTCTTAATGACAAAACAAAAACCGTCCATGTCTAGCATGGCGATTGAAATAATGTTTTTAGAGAGCGTAGGAACATAAAAACAATTATGCAAATACAACTTAAAACCGTTTGGCAAAGCTAAAACATAAGTTCCTTTGGATTCGGCCGCTACCCGAGCTCCATTTCCAAGTCGAAGATCCACATCTCCCTTGCTAAGCTTCTCCACATCTCTTAAACCCTGTAAATGATTACAAAGGTGAGAACCACAACCGGTATCAAGTACCCATGTTGTAGTGGAAGTATAATTTATATCAATAACATAAATTTCTTTAGGAATTGTACCTTTTGGAGTAATGAGGCCCTCCCTTATATTTCGCAAATACATAGGGCAATTCCTTAGCCAATGTCCCATGCCATAGCAATAATGGCACTCATCATTAACTTGCTTGAAGTTCTTGATTTTCTTTCCCTTCTTCTTGAACCTCTTGCCCTTTGAAGCAAGAACTTGATTGCTAGAGCTCCCACTAGCTTTGGCATCCTTATCTTCCAGAGATAAAGACCCTATAGATCGTATGAGGTAGTCTTCCTGAGACGGACTCACACGAGGTCTAGTAGTAGTGGGTGGTTTAGAAGTGGTGATGAAATTAAGGTTTCCATCCGATCCTATCCCGAAATGAAGTTCTCTAGTTGTATCGAAATTATTGTTGGAGCATACGTCGTCAAGAACATGGTGATATGACTCAATAGTAATTGGTGCGGTAGCATTTGTTGGATTCATTGTAATGCACTACAAATATGGAGGAAAGGAAATATTAACATTTGTCTTTTTTAAATCATACTTGCAAATTTAACAAGATATGAACATTTATATAGTGACCTCTACCCAACTATAATAAATGATTCCAAGACCCAAATTCATATCAACTTAGGCACGGGGTAGCCGATGCAACCTTCATTAATATAACTCGGTAGATTAACCTTTTAATCGATTCTACTTTTAGAACTCTTGGTCGATAAAATTACTCTAATGTTTATCTATAGCCCAAAACACATTAACAAGGGCACGGGGTAGCCGATACATCCCTTATCAATAACTTTTGTTGAGTTCAATCCAAATTTCGAATAAATGTGTCCATTATCCAAAACCACATCAACTTGGGCACGGGGTAGCCGATACATCCCTTATCAACATGAATTCGGTGGATTAGACATTTATCACCCACTTCCCCTACGTAACAAGGTTTGTACCCCGGGGTAGCCGAGTGCACTCCCTCGCGAAATAGGTTTTCATGGTTTCTACTATTTGGTAAGGCTATGACTCAATTGTTTGTTTTAGCGAGAGGTCATGTCAATTTATTATCTATCACGTTTTAAGTGAACTAAAGCGGTGAACTACGATAATTCGAATTGACACGGTCGATAAACTCGATAAAAGACAATGCATGTTTAGTTATGGCGATTTAGCGATGCATGTGACATAAAATAAAATGCAAGCATAAAAGTAAATAAATCCTAGTATGGCCTTTCCTAAAATAGAAAAACTATTAATCTATTACATATTCGGAAACCAACTCCATTGGTCCCTTGAACTTCGGTTGTGGCACACATCTCGAGGTAACACCGTCTTTATATATCGCCATTCTTGAAGAAATCCGTCTTTTGGAAACTCCGGAATGAATAAAATTACATAATAAATTACATAATTTCCTATTATACATTTGTAACTAAAATAAAATAAATCTATTAAATTACAAAACGGTGATACGAGATCACAATAAAAATTACAACCGAATCGATATTCCCATACATTTCGGGAAATACCAATTAAAATCTAAGGCCATACTAAGTAAAATTACATAATTCAAAATTACATAAATTAAAATTATGACAATCATAAAGAAAAATGCAGCATTATAATATGTATGAACATGCTCAATTTTTATGCTAAATCGCCTTTTAATTAGCCAATATCGTATATTACTCGGTTTTTACGGATTTGCGTGATTTCAACATTTTATAATCACAAAAATACATAAACTCATATTTATGCATAAGTTAATTACCCTAACCTCTTAGGACTCAAAATATAGACTTCACCAACAATTTGACCATAATTAACCTTTATTTATAAAATTGTTCATAAAAGGACCAAAATTACAAAATAAGCCATTAAACTTCAAATAAATCGAAAAATTTCAAATAAATTCAAATTTTGAAATTTAAATTCATGAACATTCTGGAAAAATTCCATGACACTAATAATGTTCAAAATCTTAGGTTAAAAATTTTGAAATTTTTCCGGAAAAACAATGTTGCGGTTTATCGATATTTAATAAAATAATCATAAAAACATGGAAAAATTATTTTCATTAACTTTTCAATTTTAGATCTGAAAAAATATAATAAAATGCAACATTAAACGTTTTTTCCTAAGTCATAGAATATGTTTTATTAATTTTCAACTAATAATGTCACTATTTATGCCATTTTTCTTCAAAAATTCATAAATCATGCTAAAAGACTTCTTTATAGCCAATTATTTTACACACATCTTGTAAAATTGCATGTGACAACATATAAATTTTCTATGACCAGATTCGAAATTTAACTCATATTAACCTATTTTTCTCTTAAATCCGAATTTAATAATGAAAAAATCATTTTTCGAGCATAACAAGTGCAAAAATTATGAAAATTTACAGGTTATCTCAAAATAATATATGTAACAACATATCCAAAAACCAACTTAAAATTCGAAGTATAGCTAATTTTCGACCAAAAATGACATTTTTACTCATAAAATCACATTTAAATGTCATTATTATTAAATATGAACAATAAAAATCCGAAAAATTAACCAAAAAATCCTAAAACACTTTAGGACCAGAAATATTAACATGCATGTAATTATTTCGTGATATATCATAATAACACAAATTTTACAAGTTTTATTTCGTTATTCATATAACTCGGAAAAACTTTTAACCAATTTGCATGCAAACAACCGTGGCTCATGATACCGATTTAAAGGAAATGTAGATTCATATACATTATAACATACTCTTATATGTCTAATAATATGTCATAAAATTAATAACGGATTTTATGCATGCAAACAATAATATAATAGAAGAAGAATAATGTCCTTACATTCAATATTTCGGCTATATAGGGCACAAGAGAGATCACCTTTCTCTTCTTGTTCTTGAGCTTTTCCAATGGAAGAACAAAGATCTAAGTGTAAGATCTCTCCCTATGTATTATACCCAAGGCTTCCTCTTAATCAAATTAATATTACAAGTACTAGTGTGATATTAATTTTGTAGAAAAATTGAACCAAAAATATTTGGTTTTGAGCTCTCAAAACCGGTTGAGAGAAAAGGAGAGGAAGAGTGATTATTTTGTCACACTAAAATAATTTTGATAAGAATGAATGAATGAATATTTTCACACACTAATCCATATATTGCATAATGGAAAAAATAAGAAAAGAACCCTTGTTCTTTTCTATGTGAAACCGGGTAGGGTGAGGAGAGATGGCCAATGCATGGTCTTTGTGGTCTTACACAAAAACACTAGGTGTGCATGCCTAAATTAGAGAAGCAATGATGAATTCCACTAATCTAAATTAACACAATATGTTAATTAAGCCTCATTATTTCGGTCTATAATGTAATATGGATTTCATATTATTTTTGTCAAATGTCAATATGTCACATGTCATATGTAACATAAATTGTTTATGTATTTTTAATATATTAAAAATCAACGTATTAATTAAAATACGTCATATACAAAATTGACCTAGTAATTCATAATTAGTTGTACCAAAATATTTTGCCCTTTTATAAATCGCATTTATAATAATTCATTCAAGTCCAATCGTTTCTTTAAACAAAAATTTCATCCGAGTAATGATACAATTCAATTACTCAGACCGTATCTCATTTAATCACATTTCAATTTGATACGTAAATTTTACTTCCAAAATCGTCCGTCAATTTTTCAAGTAATTTAATTAACTCGTAACATTATACAATTAATTAAATAATCAATTAAGTGTATTGCCCTTTAGGTATGACCTAGGGGGTCAACTGATCACCACCGTCACACGACAGTAATGTCAAACTCTAGTCAGCCAATCATTACCGATATATGTTGACCAGTTGACAGTAACAAAATTACTTCCCAATTGTATTCTTTAAAATGAGATTTAACAATGATATTTAAATCATGTGATCGCACTATTGTTGAGGACACATTTCCCAACACTACTACCATTCGATCCTGAGATTGAAAGATCTCTGCACGTAAAGAGGAGATTGTTTCAAGATCAACAGTTAGAAGAAGAGTCTAGTTCTCGTTCCAACTTTTACGAGAACGAACTGTTCGAGGACAACCCACCGTCTTCTCCAGTTTCTAATTCATCAGTTGAAACCGTTATTTTTCCAGATTTTCCCGAAATGGCCGAAGAAGCGACCATCGCCAGTCATTATGAACCCACAGCTGAGGATCTTTACAAGGGGTTCGAGCTACCAGGGGAAGCTCGGAAATTCGAGCCGAAACCTTCTTACCTTAATATGGTTGAGAAGAATCAGTTCGGTGGGGCTGCAAACGAGGATGCAGCGAAACACATGGAGACTTTTATTGATTACTGCTGCTCCATACCCCCACCTGCTGGCGTGATAGCTGATCAGATAAAAGAAACCTTGTTCATCTTCTCACTCCGCGATGCTGCGAGGGAGTGGTATAGGGATTTGGACCAAACTGCTCACGGCATAATTGATTGGAATTCATTGGCTATAAGAAGTACTTTTCTGCATCGAGGACTATTGCCATTAGAGCTCAGATAACGAGCTTCAAACAAGGGCCTGACGAGAACTTTCACCAGGCATGGACTCGATTTAAGAAGCTAGTGCGAACCATACCGCACCATGGTTTCGAAAAGTGGAGTCTATGCAATCATTTCTATAATGGATTGTATGACGATCAGAGAGCCATTTTGGATCTTTGCGACCAATGGTAGGTTTCTTTGAAAACTTGGGAGCAACCAAGGGGTGGAAGATCATAGATGATTTGGCCATCCATAAGGCTGAATATGGGAACTCGAGAGGAAATCAAAGAAGAGCTGCTGAGTCTTCTTCTGTCGCTGCACTTGAAGTGTGACACCCCTCGATAGGGCATCAAAAGAACTATTAATTCAAAGCGGAAAATACGAGATTTTTAAAACCTTTAAAAGTTTAAAGTGCGAAATCCACCATAAGTGATCAAACAAAATGAAAAGAAAGATAATTAAGTTTTACAATTAAAAACAAGTGCGTTGGGGAAAAGATATCCCACGACTAAACACAAGTCTAACGATAGGTGAGTCTAAGCAGACTATAACTAAGGTCCAAGGGTCAACGTTCTCGCTAGCTCACACGTCTTCCCCATAATCTGCATCACAAACCTGTCATTCATGTAAACATGAACGCCACAGTCAGTGGGGAGTAACTCAGGGTTCTCCCAGCCACTATATGTCAAAATACACGTAAGCAAGAACTTATTTAAACATATAGATCATACATCATGCTTGAGTAATAATGAACAAGGGGATATAAACGATAATCATAATGAGATAGGCATATTGCATTCATAATGAGATAGGCACGGTACCTTATATTAAACATGCATTCAAGGGAACAAAACATGGATATGAGATTAGGCATCGAATCATATGAAGAAGGTAAACAACGGATCAATTAAATAGGGAATACATGGATGGAAACCAATAGCCATTACTTGAAAACCTCTTAACAACCATAGCACGGGACGTGGCTACTAATGTCACATTCATACTTATGGCTTGCATCTCACCATAAGAACGGATGGGAACATCAATCCCGGCGATCATATCGCAACTAGGGGCTTGCATCTCACCACTAGTATCCGATAGGACCAAGACTCTCACAAACAATCATAGAAGACGTGCACTCTCGTATATAAGAACACGCCAATGACCGTAACAAGCAAGACATTACAAAGGCTTTGACTCAAACAAGACAAACCCCTAGACTCCAACCTCCTGGTAGGACGACGATCTTAATACGGTCCTGGTCTAAATCTGGCCAGACTCTCGGGATGGACGACACCCGATTCGACATACAATCCCAAATCGTATCCAAGACTCGATCCATGACACCTAGCCGTGCCCCAAGGTCGAGTAACCCCAAATCGGAACAATGGTACCTAGCCGTACCCCAAGGTCCGAAGAGGCGGAAGGAAGATAGCCCAACTCGGAAACAATGGCACCTAATCGTGACCCAAGGTCCGAGGGCAAAATAAATAAGGAATGTCGAGTAGTCGCACAATGTAAATCGTCGCACTCGGGTCACAAATACGAGCAACAATGATTGCACAAACATAACGTAAACAATTCATGTGAAGTATGAATAAGCATAAGAGTATAACCATTACAGGTACTCTCTCACGGTGTGTAGACACCGCTGCCGCCCACCGCAGAGGATTTATGCTAAGGTGAACAAGGTCAAAAATAGAGGAAGGTGTATTCTCTGCCGGTCCACCGGCTGCCGGCCCACCGGCAGGGGATACAAGCCAAGGTAAAACAAAGCAAAAAGCTGAAAGTGTATTTCTCTGTAGGTCCCCGCCGCTGCCCACCGGCAGGGGATACACCCTATAGCCAAACAAGCTCAACTTTGCACATTATGTATTCTCTCCGGTTGACCAGCTCCGCCCACCGGCAGGAACACACCCTATTATAAAAGACACAAAAACTCATACACTCGCTGCCGGTTGGGTAGGCGGCTGCCGGCCCACCGGCAGGGACACCCTGTACACGAAAAACCCAATAAATGACCATTCAAAGTTCTTCAATTTCAATCATCTTTCATTTAATCATTTCATACTTCTCTAATATGATGAATACTCATAAAATTTGGCATGTTAGGATAATTTAAACATGTGACCTCAATTTATGAATCTTAAAATAAGATAGCATGTCACTCAAACATATGAAAATGCTCATAAACCACTTCATACAACACAACAATGGAATGAAACATGAAAGTTACCAACTTTAACATTTGTATGCATCCAACCACACATAAAACACACAAATTTGACATGTAAGTCGAGTAACCCATCACCGTTACCTTTTTGCACTTAAATCCACAATAGACTCGTCTACCTTTCAAGAATCCACTTCCGGGTCAACTAAACTTTCTCCTAAACATAAGAAAACACAAAATAAGACTAAGAATCGAAACTAGAAAAAGGGTACCATGTAGAGAATGGTTCGACAGCCCCATTAATGGAAGAAAGATGGTTCTTTTCTTACCTAGAAAGATGGAGGGCGATGAGAGGAAGAGATAGACGCAAAAATCGTTGAAAACCGATGAGAAATGAAGGTTTTATGGCCAATTTGGTGAAGAAGGTGGAAGTTGTGTAACAATGGTGTTGTAGTTGTGTGTTTGTTGGGAAATTTCAGAATTTAGGAGTGAGGGAGATGGAGTTGTGAGGGTTTAGTTGGGGGTTTTGTGAAGGGAAAAGAGAAGGGAAAAGCCCATGAGTTATATAAAGCCCAACAATTCAAATTGAGTCGGTTTCCACTAGAATTTTCGTCTCAAGCTTACTATAACTCAAGACGGGAAATATTATTATTATTATCATTATTATCCGACCAAAATATTTATTTTGTATAACTTAAGCTTTAAAAATATAATATTTATAAAAATCATGTTTAATAATGAAATTAATTAAATTAAATAATTTAAAATATAAATAAGACATAGAATGGTTAATTAAATTATAAATGTTAAAATGGAAAATTCGCGGGTGTTACAATCACCCCATCTTTTAAAAAGTTTCGTCCTCGAAACTTGAAGGTAGAAAAGAAAGGTTATAAAAAGTAAAACTGAACTTTTAAAATTGGTAACCAAAACAATAAAAGGTTACTTATAGTAAGAATCAAAATCCTTTCAGAAGTCTCAAATAAAATTTTCAGACAGAACCAGATTCTCATCAAAGGAACGAAAATGCTCTCGTTGCGCATTCAAGAACATCACATTCCAAATCGAAGATATGGTCAAAAGCAAATCATTTGTATAAATCGAAAATTAAAATACTTTCAAAAACATTAATAAAGAGTTTTCAAAGGTATAAGTCTCATTCATGGAACGAAATTGCTCTTGTCGTGCACACAAGAACGCTAACTTTCCAAGTCAAAGACAAATCTAAGACAAAAGTCACTCGTCGACAAGCATAGAACAAGTTATTAAACGTTTCAAATAACGAGTTCTAACATCCGATCAACGTCAAAATCAAAAGGAAAGGCAATTCATTCAAATTTTCTTTTGCAAAGGTCAAAATAGAAATAGAGGTTTCATTTCTAAATTCAAAAGGAAGTCAAATTCCTGAAAACATAATATTAAACTCTGACAAGGAAATCATAAGTAGATCAAAGTTAGTTAGAAATTAAGCAAATTAAAAGTAACTCGGGTTTAGTAATTAAAAATCAATAAAAAGAAGTCATACTCATAGAACAAAAGGAGAACTAAATCAAATTCCCATTTTCAAACCTTTAAAATAGGTAGGGTTTTGTAAAAGTAACATAAACTTTTAGCAATGGGTCCAAAAAGTGGTAGCTTGAAATGTTTAGAAATAGTACGAAATGAAGAGAGCTTAGATATCATGAAAACAAGGTACGCTAAGAGGGTTCAAACTTAACCAACAAAAGAGCTATGATAAACTTCCTAGGAGAAGAGTTGAAATCGAATCCACAAGGATATCAAAGATTGAATTTCATAGGTTAACATCAAATTATAAAGGAGGAGCAAGCATAAACGAGAAAGAGAGGTATGAACGGTAACACTTATGGTCGAAGAGGACGGGAAATTTGGCAACAAGGAAACGCCAGATACTTAAATCTCGAACAACAAAGTCATCCTGAACGGTTCCGAAAACTTCCTAACCACAAAACTCATAACCACATAACTTCCAATAATTTCCTCAAAATACTCACACTTTACTCCTAAGCTACCCCGTCGGTCAAGTCACTCCACCACAATCGTGATTCCATAACTCTCAAATATAAATTATCTATAAACGAATTCCACGAAAGATCAAAACTACTAAAAGAGTTACACACATAACCAACTATCGACTACTAAGAGTTCTCACTATGGTAAAATCCTAAATCAAAGGTCAAAATCTCAAGGTCTTTATACTCTCTAACACTCCAAACCAAAATCTTATTCACACCCGAATTCACAAGCTTAGATGATCACATTTCTCCAAATCATAAAGACCACCAACCAAAAGTAAATAGGTTTGTTATACAATTTTTCCTACTCAACTCAACTCAACTCAAGTTCCACTAAACCAATTTTGACGAAATCAAGGTTCACAAAGAATCCTCGAAGAGCATCTCACTCACTCTACAACGTAGCCAACAACGCCATCACTCCACTAAAGAAACAAAGAGTAATAACTGGGTCAAGAAATGATAGGAAATTTCAAAAGGATACATGAACATGTCAAGGTGTGAGATTAAAAGAGTCAAATAATGACGGTAACTAGTTAACAATAGTAAGAGATATTAGAATTAGAGAGGTATTCAAGGCAAGGAAATGACAAGTAATTTTTATACTTGAGAAATAAATGTAATCAAGGTATGGACGAAGGGAATGAAGATAATTAAAGGTACGAGGGGGGATTTTAGGGCTTAAACCATACCCTTTCTAAGACTTAAGGTTCTCTCTAACAAGGTCACGCCTATTAGGATATTGTACCATCATAACAAAACGACCAAATTCCAAAACGAGGGTCAAGGCAATTCATCTCATTCCTTATATGAAAGTCTCTCTCAACTCAAGAACTCTCATGAGCCAACCACTATCGAATCACATTACCAATCCGTTACGGTCATCAGCATCCCAAAGTATTTTCTTTCAAATCCAGTATCATAGAACAAAACCTACCATCGAGTTCTCAAGAAACAAGGTCTTAGTTGTAACAACACTTTACCACCTTATGTTCCCACATTCTAACTCCATAAATTGAAACTATGTTCCTCAGCTTAACATTTGGCATCAACCATACTATTATCCTTTCTAGCTACTAAAACAAGCGCTAAGACTCCCCAATAATGTAGCTTAGTCTCACTCTCATACCAACCTCAAGTAGTAATCAAGATCACTCACTTAGACAAACCAATAATCCCACAATTAGCATTTCTCATGGTCCCGTGTACATTATCAAACCCTCATATCCAAAGTGATTACGAAAGCCTATCATAACTCGACTTACTCATTCAATCTTACCTCTTCAATTCCACCATTCAATTTCAACCATTCTAAGTCAAGTACTAGGCACTAGTATTCCAAGACACGTCTCACTACACTTCCCAAGCCTTTTAAATCTCAACCATAAACAACAAAGCCAAGTTCTATAACCTTAGTAACACATGCAACTCACACTTTACGACCCAAATAATTCAACTAATCGACCACACTCAGTTCATGTCAAGCAACTAGGTCTAAGAAACCTCAAGGTATGTCTTACCACATTGGCAAAGCCTCTCTAACAAAACAAACTCTCAAGGCGAGGGTTAGGAATCCATCACAAACTAACTCCACAAACCCAAAATTCTCAACCAAGGTTAACATTCCATAAGACAAAGATGAAGGTGTCCATGAGGGGTATTATAAGAAGAAAAGGTACAAAGACAACTCTCAAGATATATGAGAAGAGTTACGATAGGTATAGAGCACAAAGACAAGGGAATAAGACAAGGCATTCTAAGAGAGGAAGGAATCTCAGAGAAGGTAGAGACACTCTTCAAGAGAAAGAGATCTATATGCAAGATGTTATGGAAGGAGAAACAAAAACGAAAGATAGGTCGGGTGAGTACTAACTAGCTTCCAAGGTAAAGCAAAAGAAAGGGTACTATCAAAAGGGCGTTAAGGGAGGATAAGCAAGGAACAAAGGACAAGTTAGGAGGGTACAAGAGTAGCTTCCAAGGAAAAGAGAAAAGAAAGTTTAGAAGAGGAAATAAGCATCAAGAAATGAAAGAACAAGGCAAGGTATACACGAATGAGGGATATCTTCAAGGAAGAAGAAGCATTCTTCAAAAGTCGAACAATTCTTCAATATTCGGCAAAAAGGCATCAAGTCTTGATCTTCACGTAGGTAAGCTCACGGTCATTGATCCAAGGGCACAAAAATTATTAAAGGACAATCAACAAACATGTTAGAACCTAACAAAGAGCAACCACACTACAGACTACCAACTTAGGTCCTTAAGTCTACCCATCTCTCATTCATTATTCAAGGTCAAGTTCAATTTAAATTCGGGGTACACGTGTGTGCGTCGGGAGCAACATATGCTCTGATACCAACTGTGACACCCCTCGATAGGGCATCAAAAGAACTATTAATTCAAAGCGGAAAATACGAGATTTTTAAAACCTTTAAAAGTTTAAAGTGCGAAATCCACCATAAGTGATCAAACAAAATGAAAAGAAAGATAATTAAGTTTTACAATTAAAAACAAGTGCGTTGGGGAAAAGATATCCCACGACTAAACACAAGTCTAACGATAGGTGAGTCTAAGCAGACTATAACTAAGGTCCAAGGGTCAACGTTCTCGCTAGCTCACACGTCTTCCCATAATCTCGCATCACAAACCCTGTCATTCATGTAAACATGAACGCCACAGTCAGTGGGGAGTAACTCAGGGTTCTCCCAGCCACTATATGTCAAAATACACGTAAGCAAGAACTTATTTAAACATATAGATCATACATCATGCTTGAGTAATAATGAACAAGGGGATATAAACGATAATCATAATGAGATAGGCATATTGCATTCATAATGAGATAGGCACGGTACCTTATATTAAACATGCATTCAAGGGAACAAAACATGGATATGAGATTAGGCATCGAATCATATGAAGAAGGTAAACAACGGATCAATTAAATAGGGAATACATGGATGGAAACCAATAGCCATTACTTGAAAACCTCTTAACAACCATAGCACGGGACGTGGCTACTAATGTCACATTCATACTTATGGCTTGCATCTCACCATAAGAACGGATGGGAACATCAATCCCGGCGATCATATCGCAACTAGGGGCTTGCATCTCACCACTAGTATCCGATAGGACCAAGACTCTCACAAACAATCATAGAAGACGTGCACTCTCGTATATAAGAACACGCCAATGACCGTAACAAGCAAGACATTACAAAGGCTTTGACTCAAACAAGACAAACCCCTAGACTCCAACCTCCTGGTAGGACGACGATCTTAATACGGTCCTGGTCTAAATCTGGCCAGACTCTCGGGATGGACGACACCCGATTCGACATACAATCCCAAATCGTATCCAAGACTCGATCCATGACACCTAGCCGTGCCCCAAGGTCGAGTAACCCCAAATCGGAACAATGGTACCTAGCCGTACCCCAAGGTCCGAAGAGGCGGAAGGAAGATAGCCCAACTCGGAAACAATGGCACCTAATCGTGACCCAAGGTCCGAGGGAAAAATAAATAAGGAATGTCGAGTAGTCGCACAATGTAAATCGTCGCACTCGGGTCACAAATACGAGCAACAATGATTGCACAAACATAACGTAAACAATTCATGTGAAGTATGAATAAGCATAAGAGTATAACCATTACCAGGTACTCTCTGCCGGTGTGGGCACCGGCTGCCGGCCCACCGGCAGAGGATTTATGCTAAGGTGAACAAGGTCAAAAATAGAGGAAGGTGTATTCTCTGCCGGTCCACCGGCTGCCGGCCCACCGGCAGGGGATACAAGCCAAGGTAAAACAAAGCAAAAAGCTGAAAGTGTATTCTCTGCCGGTCCACCGGCTGCCGGCCCACCGGCAGGGGATACACCCTATAGCCAAACAAGCTCAACTTTGCACATTATGTATTCTCTGCCGGTTGACCGGCTGCCGGCCCACCGGCAGGGAACACACCCTATTATAAAAGACACAAAAAACTCATACACTCGCTGCCGGTTGGGTAGGCCGGCTGCCGGCCCACCGGCAGGGACACCCTGTACACGAAAAACCCAATAAATGACCATTCAAAGTTCTTCAATTTCAATCATCTTTCATTTAATCATTTCATACTTCTCTAATATGATGAATACTCATAAAATTTGGCATGTTAGGATAATTTAAACATGTGACCTCAATTTATGAATCTTAAAATAAGATAGCATGTCACTCAAACATATGAAAATGCTCATAAACCACTTCATACAACACAACAATGGAATGAAACATGAAAGTTACCAACTTTAACATTTGTATGCATCCAACCACACATAAAACACACAAATTTGACATGTAAGTCGAGTAACCCATCACCGTTACCTTTTTGCACTTAAATCCACAATAGACTCGTCTACCTTTCAAGAATCCACTTCCGGGTCAACTAAACTTTCTCCTAAACATAAGAAAACACAAAATAAGACTAAGAATCGAAACTAGAAAAAGGGTACCATGTAGAGAATGGTTCGACAGCCCCATTAATGGAAGAAAGATGGTTCTTTTCTTACCTAGAAAGATGGAGGGCGATGAGAGGAAGAGATAGACGCGAAAATCGTTGAAAACCGATGAGAAATGAAGGTTTTATGGCCAATTTGGTGAAGAAGGTGGAAGTTGTGTAACAATGGTGTTGTAGTTGTGTGTTTGTTGGGAAATTTCAGAATTTAGGAGTGAGGGAGATGGAGTTGTGAGGGTTTAGTTGGGGGTTTTGTGAAGGGAAAAGAGAAGGGAAAAGCCCATGAGTTATATAAAGCCCAACAATTCAAATTGAGTCGGTTTCCACTAGAATTTTCGTCTCAAGCTTACTATAACTCAAGACGGGAAATATTATTATTATTATCATTATTATCCGACCAAAATATTTATTTTGTATAACTTAAGCTTTAAAAATATAATATTTATAAAAATCATGTTTAATAATGAAATTAATTAAATTAAATAATTTAAAATATAAATAAGACATAGAATGGTTAATTAAATTATAAATGTTAAAATGGAAAATTCGCGGGTGTTACATGAAGCCCTCACTGCAAGGTTTGACAAGTATGAGCTAGGAGGAGTTTCCAAGGGGGGCATGTACCAGGTTAATGCAGTGACTGACGGTCCTTTCGTCTGTAGAAGATGTGGGGGAGAGGGACATGTTTCAGATCATTGTCCCAATTCCTATGAGTCATGCGCTGCCTTTCAACATTACAGGCAGAACAACAGTTACTACGAGCCGAATGTCCACCCCAATTTGAGGTGGAGCAATCAGAACGTGCTCAACCCCATGGCTCTTCCAACCCAGCAACCGTACATTCCTCCACACAAGAATCAACAGGGCTATCAGAAGCCCCCTTCTTTCAACCCTCCTAATCAAGGTACATCATCTTCAAGTGGGGTGAGTGAAATGAGCGAGTTAAAGTCTATGATGCAGTCCATTTCAAAGCAATTACAACAAAAGGACGCGTCATTCAAGGCACTTGAGACTCAAGTTGCCCAACTTGCTGCAAATCAATCCTCGAGAAAGCCGGGTCAATTACCGACTCAAAATGAGAAGAATCCAAACGAGACGGTAAACCTGATAGAATTGAGAAGCGGTCTTTCTTATGAAGGACCAGAAGTGAAGAATTCAGACCCTAAGGAAGCCATTACTGATGGTGAACAGTGTACTGTCGAGAAAAAAGGACTCACGACAAAGCAGTTACTCGATCGACTGAAGGCTGGTGTTCGATCGAGTGGAAATGGTGAAGAAAGCCCTCGATCGAGTGATTTTTCCACTCGATCGAGTGAACAGGAAGAACAGGTTGGTCGATCGAGTGGAAATGTTACTCGATCGACTGAAGTTGATGAAGAAACTGCTCGATCGAGTGAGCATATTGATCAATCGAGTAATATAGACGACAAGAAGCTTATTCGAGAGCCTGCTAGTGCTCGTTTAAGCGAGAAATCACCGGAAAGACCTCGTTCGAGAGGTAAGAGACGTCCAAAGGATACCGAACTTGCACCGGAAGACACTTTGGAAGCGAGAAACAAGGGGCTCGAGATACCAATCACAGTTCCCTTCCCGAGGCGGCTGCAGAATACCAAAGTTAATCAACAGTTTGGCAAATTTGTCGAACTTTTGAAGAGCTTGGAAGTCTCCGCACGTTGAATTTCGACTAAGGTACCCTGTTATTTAAAGTTTATGAAAGAAATTTTAGCACGTAAGAGGACTATTAATGACAGTGAGACCGTAGCTTTGACTAAGGTGGGGTCAGCCCTATTTCAAAATAAGTTACCCCCTAAGCAATCAGACCCGAGTAGTTTTTCGATTCCGTGTCACATCGGTATGCAGTTGATTGATAATGCGCTATGCGATTTAGGCGCTAGCGTAAGTGTCTTACCTTTGTCTCTGGCTAAGAGACTTGGTTTGACAAAACTGAGTTGCACCAACATGACTGTCCAGATGGCCGACCGTAGTCTATCACGGCCATTAGGTATAGTAGAAGACGTACCTGTTCAGATCGGGAAGTTCTTTATTCCCGTTGATTTCGTTGTCTTAGACATCCCCGAAGATGCACACACCCCTATTATTTTAGGGAGACCATTTCTATCCACTGCCCGTGCAGTTATAGACGTCAGGGGGAAGACTTTGACCTTTCAGATGGGGGATGAGGAGCTGATTTTTCATCAGTCCAAGTTCCGGAGAGCTCCCATGAAAGCTCAGCCTTGCAATGCTCTTTCTTCTATTGTTCCTATTATTGACACTCCAGATGAAAATTTGGAGAATATTGCTGTTATTGTTAACCCTCCGCCTCAAATTGAGAGCAAGAAGGAGGAAAGTTCGTCTGTTTTCCTTGCTGCAGGTACAGATGAAAGCAATAAAGGAGTTGTCAAAGGACGTTGTGCAACTGTTGTCAATCAAACTGGAGCCAAAGGTGCCGAAGAAGATGACAGAGGAGCGAGAACGAAGAAAGTTCGAACCTACGTGGATTGAAACTACATTCCTCCTACTGTTGAAAATAGTGATTCAAGCTCATGGAAACTGAAGAGGTCGGTCAAGTATTCGAGGTGACGTCCTCATCGAAGCCCA
Source organism: Silene latifolia (assembly GCF_048544455.1). Classification (NCBI taxonomy): domain Eukaryota; kingdom Viridiplantae; phylum Streptophyta; class Magnoliopsida; order Caryophyllales; family Caryophyllaceae; genus Silene; species Silene latifolia. Next base: position 53,521,019 of record NC_133527.1, on the reverse strand, counting down.
CGAAGGGGCTACTGAAGTTTGATGAGAACTAAACGGGGAAATGCCCCGTGTAACACCTTGTAATAGACAATTTTTGAATTTCTTTTAACTTTGTTTTATTACGTTTTAATTAGGACAATTAGTTTAGACAGTTTTTTAGCGTACACGTAAGACCATAGACTGTGTTTTTGCGTCTTTGGTATTTTTGGGAAATCTTTCCACTTGTTTTATGCAGGTTTGGGGAAGTTTCACGCAATTCAAGGAAGAAAAGACAAAATTCAAGAGCCTACGAGAGGGAAGCCTTCGATCGAGTACTTTTTGTACTCGATCGAGTAGCAAAGGGGTCGATCGAGTAGTCTATTTACTCGATCGAGAAAGGCCAAAAGAGGAACTGGTCGATCGAGTGCATTGTACTCGATCGAGCAACAGGGACATCAAAAGTCCTCGATCGAGTGATTTAAAACCACTCGATCGAGAGGTATGAACAGGACACGGGAGTTTTCTAAACTTAAACTCTTTATTTCCTTTTCTAATTCATTTCTATCCCTAATTCCGTCTAACCCCCCTCCCTAATTGCGATTTTTATTCCCCCAAATCCCCATTTTCTTGCCAAAATCACCAAATCCGCCTCCTACATTTCCTTCCTTGCATAATAATCTTCAAAAGCCCCTTGTTTTCTTCCCTTTTTGTGCTCGTTTTCGCGATTTTTTAAGGGGATTTAGAATTTGCGGTTTTAAGCTGTTAAATCGCCATTGTTGCTTGTTTATTTGAAGTTTAATTGCAATTGTAGGATCATTCTCACCAAGTAAGCATTCCTTTTACCTTTTTTGCATTTTAATTTCAATTACTTTGCTTATTATGAGGTAAAAATCGAATTAGGGTTTGAATATCCATGTTTAGTCGAATTTTTTCGACTTAATTGTGTTTGTATGCCCTTATTTAGCTTGCTTGATGATCACATCTCAATTCCTCACTGTTTTCACATGTTTAGTTCGAAATTTGCGCGAGTTCCCGCGATTAGGGCTTCTAAGTCGAATTTTTCGACCGTCGAATGATCTATATGCTTTCTTGCTTGTTTAACTTCGGTTCTTGTATACTTGTTCTTTGTAGTTAACGTGTTTTTTTTTTCCGTCTCCTATTGCCTTTACATCTTTGTAAATCATTGGGAATCATGCAATTTGTGAGTCGAAATTTTTCGATTTCGCTAGGGACTTACATGTTATCATGCAGTTTCTCATGCTGTTTTTAGTCTCCGTTAGCAGTCATTACATTGTCATTTTATCATCACTCACGTACTGTACTTCGAACTTATTGAGGATTGTTGGATTTTATCTGCTGAGAGTCGATTATCTTTCGACTGATAGGGCCTTTATGTGCTGTCACATGCTGGTTAACGTGTTATTTTAGCCACGGTTAGCAGCCGTTTTTCTTATCATGCCCTTTACCATGTTGCAGGATGGATACCGGTTCTTTACCTTCTACTAGTACCGCCTCCAGTCCATCTTCGAGCGAGTCAGTGGCCCCTGCTGTTGCCACTAGCTCTGTCTTAGTCACCACGACAGCTTCAGCTGTTGTTTCTACACCTGCCAGGCCGCTCTCTATGCTGGGTCGAGGAGCCACGCCTCGATTCCCGCAACCTGGTATGCTGCCAGCTAGGCCGAGCCAGCCGGCTAGCCAGTTAGCCCTTACTTCCAGCCCTTCTGGAGCTGTTGTCACGGGAGAGGCTGCTCTCACCCCTTTACCAGGGATGCCCACGGTACGTTTCGCTTCCGCGGATCACCGGACTCGGTTATCCGCTATGCTTCGTTGCCCTCTCTCCTCTACCCGTTTCCTTGCACGGACTGACCTAGAGACCTTAGGAATTTATGAGGAGGTCTGTAGTTTGTTGAACGGGACGGGTATGTCGGGTCTGATTACCATGCAGGAAGCTGCTATTCGTATCCCTACATACGAGTTTTGACACCGACTCTTACGATTCCAACCCCTCTAGTCCTTGCATTCACTTCCGACTCCGCAATGAGTCGCACCATTGGACTTTGGCCAGGTTTGGGGAGGTCCTTGGCCTCGTTAGTGACGGTCCCACCGACCCACCTCGGGATCTCCTTCAGCCACTCTGGGCTGCACTTTCTCACACTCCTTACGCCACGCGGAAGGGAGCTCACGTTCACTTACCTGCTCCCCGTTACTTTTTGCGACTGATAGGAGAGACCATCTTTGGGCGACCTGAGCCCAATAACGTGACCAACACTGAGCTAGCGATTCTCGCGGGGTACCTTAACATTGACTCCGGTACCCCGTTTGTTCTAAACATTGCTTACTTGGTAGCTCAAAGATTGAACGGATTTGGACGAGGGTCAAGACCTCTGTTGTCTGCGGCGGGTTAGTGACTAGGATTGCCCGCCATCTTTACCCCACTGAGCCTGGATTTACTGCGCCTCAAAAGCAGGCTTACCTTGACTTGGCTGCCATGGTTGACTTCGCCTGGTTCCCGAAGAAGGGCGCGAGGACGTGGAAGATTTGTGGTTCCACGTCTGTTACCTTACCGTGCCCTACCCTTCCTCCACTTTTACCGCTCCCGACTGCTGCTGAGGGAGCGAGGCCACCTCCACCCACTTACCACCTTACCTTCACCCCTCCTTCTTCTTCTAGGAAGAGGAAGCGGGAGGCCGGAGAGTCATCTAGCCCTCAGGTTCATACTCCGGCTCAGACTCAGACTGGACCCACACAGACTCCCACGCCTCCACCTCCATTTACCCCTCCTCCTTCTGGTTCGGCCTTGCCGGCCAATTTTGTTTGCCCTCCTTTTTTAGGGGCGCCCGAGGTCATGGACCAAGGGCGTCGTGATGCCCTGCTTCTGGATATGTGCAGGTACCTTACTGAGATGAGACGGGATATGGCCTTGGCTGTATTCCCGCTCTACGAGTTCCATATCCGAGCACGGCGACCGGTTCCAGCAGGGTGGCCGCATCCCTCCTTCTACCGATACCCAGAGGGTGGGTACCCTCCACTCCCTTCTGACTCAGAGGACGAGGCGGAGGAGACACCGTAGCACGAGAGAGGTGCGGTTGCGGGCGAGCGAGCGGCACAACGAGCTGCCAGAGAGGAGGCGAGCGACCCCCCGTTCACACCAGGTCCGGAGGATGTGGCTGGAGATGACAATTAGAGTTTCCCCTAGTTTGTTGCTGGTTTGGGGAAACCGTTTTGTTGGGTCGGAGAGCCAGGGAGATGGCGGTGCCGACGACGACGAGTAGCTACTGGTCTACTCACTTCCCCAGTTTTCTGGCTGGTTTGGGGAAGTTCGTGTTTTGTATGTTCTCTTACTCTTTTTATTTCGTCTCCTTTATTTTTATTCGTTGGTTGTATATTCCCGATCCCTCATTTTTCTGCTGGTGTATGCTGGAGGACAACGAGGGCGTTGTCCATTTTGGTTTGGGGAGGGTATTGCATCCTTTTGAGTCTACATCTGCATTTGTTTTGCATTCACGTTTAATTTTTCAGCTTGCATTGTTGTTTATCTTCAATAAAAAAATCAAAAATAAAAAAAAAATTAGAAAAATTTCAAAAATTCAAAAACATTTCACGTTTACTTTTGCATATAGGTTGAGTCGGAACGGTAGATTCCCGTGATGAAATTGCACTATAACTTGTCATTTTACTTGAGCCTTGCACTTTTATTGATAGTTTTTAGCCCTGTCATACGCATAATCTACGAATTTCTGTTCAAATATAAGCTGACTGTTTAGACTTGACCTATAAACTGGCAAACTACTTAAAAATTCTGAGTTTTAGAGCCATAACTGGTGACATTCATGACCAGTTCATTAGGAATTTTGAGAGTAGTACTCCTTGCATAGCATGTTCATCTCTTTTGCACATTTATGACATTCAATTTCTCGTCAAATGCACATATTCGGGTTTGTGGTTGGTGTCACATGCAGGGAGGGTCTTGCAATTTCCCCTTTCTTTATATCTTTCACCCATTTAGCTCCACATTAGCCAAAACTTGCCTTTTTGACCCATTAGCTACATTCCAAACTAAGCCTGCCTAGTCAAGCTAGTTAGTATGTTCTCTTGTGGTATGTTTTCCATTGCAGTTTGGTCCGTAATTCTTGTTTGGAGTTGGTGTCTGTATTAAGGAAGGAGGAAAGAAAAAAAAAGTATTGAAAAGAAAAAAAAGAAAGAAAACGTGAAAGAAAGAAAAAAAAAATATGAAAAAAAAAGAGCTGAAACGAAAAAAAAAGAAAGAAAAATCGTGAAATTAGTTGTGCCCTCTTGTCAGAGTTGAGAAGATGTTTGAAGACGTACAATCGACAAGAGTTGTTGTTTCAGTTAGTTATTTCAGACGGTGTCTTTAAAGAGGAAGTTTGTGACCGTCTGGCTCCTCCGTTCTATCCCATATTTTTTTTTGAGGAGATTGTGCTTTGAGTCTAGTGAGTTTTGTGCCAAGTAAAAGGCACTTGCACTTAGTCTTTCAGTCAGTTGAGATCCGGATGGTTTCATTATGGTCCTGTTAGGAACTAGCTTGACGCTTTTACCTCCACTTTTCCATAACTTGTTTTGCCTTTCTCACCTGAACCTCACTATTCCCATATTATTTGCAAACCCTATTTGTGACGGACATTATCGGTTGGAATTTGTGCATTAGTACTTGAATTGTCTTTCATTTTTGTTGCATGCATGTTATGTAGGTCGCAGTTAGGTGAGTGACTGTCTTTTCTTCCCTCTTTTACATATAACATTTGCCCTTTGCTTCATGAGAGGAGAGTGACCACGTGAGAGTCCAGTTTCGTTGGTCTTGCAAGGTCGATAGGTCGACTTTATTTTCGAACGACTTATAATTCGTTTGCGCATCGATCGCTTGGCTTTAATGTTGAATTTTGTTGCATTAAACTGGTTCAAGTAGACAAGTTAAGCTAGCTCTGAGTTATCATTTCCGTTCCATTAGTTTAGTTTTGAATTTACTCGAGGGCGAGTAAAGGTTTGGTTTGGGGAGATTTGATACGTGCCTAATGTATAGTCTTTTTAGCCTATTTCAGCACGTATTTCTATGCATTTCTATCTTTGTTTTTATGGTATTTTTCCCGAATTGGCTACTTTGGTGTATTTTGTCCTTTTTGTAGGGATGATCGCGAAAGTAGTGGAACCACACTCCTTTTTGTCCTTTTTGCATGCATTTAGAGGAGACGGGATTGTCCCAGAGTGAGACACTGCATTTGGAAGCGTCATGGCACGCATTACGAGACACTTGGGTAAAGACGTGAGCTGAAATGATGACAAAATTACTCGATCGAGCTGTTTGCTAGTCGATCGAGTGGTTTCACACACTGTTACTCGATCGAGAGGTCTACGATCGATCGAGTAAGTCGCACAAGACCAAGTCCTCGATCGAGTAACCTGTTGGTCGATCGAGTAACCTTTGCTGAGAAGTTGGTCGATCGAGTGGTTTAATCCACTCGATCGAGTGGTTTTCGTCATTATGGGCTTTTAATCAGCCCGTGTTTTGTTTTATCTTGCTAAACATTATTTCCTTTGGCTATTTAAGCACATTACTAGGTTAATTAGGAGGGATCCTAATATATCAAACACTTTTTACTGGAAACCTTAGTACGGAGCTTTTCTTCCCTTCACTGTTACTTTTCCTTGGGATTATTGTTGATCGGATTCAGTTGTTCTTTACGCCGGATTCGCACTGATTGTAATCCTTTCTCTCTCTTTATTAATAACAATCATTTGTTTGCTTTAATTTCTCATTGTGCTCTTACTTCTCCTTGCCCTAGTTTTCATTATTGCGTTTTATTATTTATTCATTATGTTTTCTGCTGGAAATTTGTCTGCTGTTAGTTTAATTACCGATATGAGTAGCTAAACTCCCTTCATGTTGGGATTAGGGAATCTACGGTAGAAAGATGACGATTTAGTAAATGAATTAGACGAATTGATCACGAGACTCTGTCACTATAGCAATTTAACTGTAATTCCCGACCTAGTTGAGTGCACGCTTCTATGTCACCCATTAAACTGGCTAAAATTAATCCTGGATCGAAAGATTGGACTAAACAGGCCTGCTATAAACAGTAGACTACCCTAATGAGGACGAAAGTTAAGTTAGTGGTATTTTAGGATAGAAAGTGGACCGAAAGGACCTTTTAACATCCGTCTCATATTAGTTCGTCTGAATCATTTACAGCTGAGTTATTGGACTACCGTAGTGAACCGAAATCCCGACATGTCCCCCTTTTCTTGATAGTTTAATCATATTTTATTGCTTTATTTATTCTTTGCCTTATTTCCCTTCCCTTCAGACTTTGTAGTTTAGAACAAAATTCAAACAACCCCCAATTGTTACCGTAGGATTAGAAATAGACAGCTATAATTGCGTTACCTCCCTGTGGATTCGATACTCGACTGCCTCTGCTACATTTTAGTTGAGACCATTAGGTTTTATCTTTGATAGGGTTGCGATAGCCGTGTCACGAATTCAGGGGAATCCGGGCGGATTGTGGAGGTGGAATCCGAGCGGATTCAATCAAAGCCGCACGGATTGTGCAGCTGCGGGACGGACGGATTGGTGACAATCCGCTCGGATTGTCACTCAGCAACATATCTTCTTCTTTTCTTCCCTTTTCTTCATAAATTCCTTGGGGATTTCCTTGGGGACTCAAGGATCCTTTCTCAACATTGCTCTTCTACTATAATATGTACAAAGGCCTTCTAATCTTGTCTCTCCTTGATGCTTGGTCATTGAATTCGATCAATTTAATCTCGTTTTGCCATGAAAATGCAAGATTCTTACTCCTTTCCTACCAAGGGATCAAAATCTCAAAGAATATGCAAAACAAAGAACTAAAGATAAGAAATGACCCAAATAAGCACTAAAAAGCATGGGAACAAGGCTAATTCGGGGGCTAAATATGCGCTAATTATGGTCACATCAAATATCCCCAAACCGAACTTTTGCTCGTCCCGAGTAAAGAGGTGACAAAGACTAGGACCAATACTAACCTATCCTAATAATATAGCCGATATGAGACAATTAGCGGGTCTCACTCCGCCCCTTCAACTCACAACAAGACAACCATGAGGTAGGATGCCTTCTTGCAAGGCAAGGTGGGTCTTGCCAAAATGGCGACACATCCAAACATTAATCACACACAATCACATAATGGATGCATCTACAAAAAGAATAGCCACTTCCTCATCAAGTGGCGGAGGCACTAAAGAGGAACAAATTTAAGAGCATGTAATCCTTCACAAATACTAGTTCAACAAATTACTAAGTCTAAGAGGATGGCACTAAATCACCTCCAAATGGTGTTAAACTAGACTACTTTCGTCCTCAATTTCCAAATGCTTTCGTCAAGAGCGATCGGATGGTGGTGGAATGATGATCCCTATGATTCTAGTAGCATATGACATGACAAGTCTCGAATTCTCTACAAAAGTAAAGGTCATGGATTGTCCCAAACTCGACCAAGTGGCTTGACAAAAGGCTTTTTGGGAATGAAATGCTCAAATCTTTATTCACAACGGGTGGATATGACTAGTATTCAAAATTGTCCTCATTTTACTTTCACATTTCAAAATTTAAGATGGGGTTTGTCCCTTCCGGGCTAGTGTCCTTTGCTTTCGCCAATCGCTTATTAGGCAACCGGTTAACCTCTAGACAATAGCTTTTCGGGGTGATAGTCACTCTGTCTCTGGGCGGCCGAATTCACAACCGTATGGGGGCCCAATTCAATGGATCCCGCACCAAAGCACATCGAAGTGGTACGCCTCCATCAAAACAACTTAAATTTCTCAACTTTCAACAATTCATAACATTTGAGGTTTCCTTGGCATTACATTACTTCCACATGACAAAATTTCTTTGAAATGAGCACTTCAAGCTTATTGATAGAAAATATTTTTGGGTTGTCTTACCACAAGGTCAAACAAGGTCACCTAGACAAGTTAACCAAGTCCACATCGCATCACGGGGTTGGATAGGTGACTCACATGCAAACCCTTGACTAGGCTTTGGGTCATGGGTCAAAAGACACTAGTATGACACTATCTAGGGTGTTTTACAACCATTCTAGTAGGCAAAGTCTTAAGTTGAACAAGTATTTGTAATGGCTTAGTTGCTCTTGTCAAAGTTCCTAAATAGGCATTTTTCAAAACATTTCTAACATGCAACTACATGCCATGATGCAACTAATATAAACATCCTAATGCAAGTGATTCTATCAACTAATATGTCATATAAACTAAATGCAAGTCCTAAGTTCACATTGTTATACCGCATCAATCAAAATAAAGCCACATAGTCATCAACATAAAGAGGAAAAAGGAGATTGGAAAGATCATACCATGCGGTCTTCAATATCCTCATATCTCGGATGTGGCGTAGTCAATCAATGTGAACAAGGATAGAACAAACACAATATATACAAGACAATATATACAAGACTACAAAAGGAAATAAACATGTTTTTGGGTTTTCAATTTTCAAATTTTTATGATTTTTGAGATTTTTCAATTTTTTGGATTTTTGAATAAGAGTTAAATGTTAGAATTCCCATCCCCACACTAATATGGGCATTGTCCTCAATGGCCAAAATGATGGAAATTATGCAAAGATGATGCATGATTTCTATACTAAATGCAATCTACACTAAGGTACACTACATGATGCATTGTTTTTGTTATGACGGAGAGGATAATTTAGATTACCTCCCGTTGTGTATGCATTAACTTCCCCAAACCGAGTGAGACACTATTGCTAATGTCCAAGGATGGGTGTAGTTCATGCACACACTATGCTATGCATGAAACTAATTTGTCATTTTGGATTTTAAAAATGGGAACAATAAAATGTGAACACCTCAATGGTACCGAGGTGTGAGTCCTCTAATGGTGCTAGGACTACTCCAACAATGATCAAAATTATAATTAAAACAAAGAGAGAAATAGACAAACCATGAGAGGGTAGGAGTCTCCAAGGCTTGCTAATCTTCCATCATGCTATCACCATCACTTCCCTCATTAGAAGTGGCCACATTGCCACTTCCCTTGTCATTTGCTTCTTCACTTTCTTCCTCATCTTCCTCATCATCATATTCACCATCCTTTTCTCCTTCACTTGCTTCTTCATCAATGTTGTCATCAACTTCTTCATCATTACCAACAACCTCATTGTCACCCAAAACGACCCTAGATGCACCCGGAAATAGGACTTCTCTATCCGCCCAACTAGGCAAAGGACAAGATGGATCAAGTAGTCCTTGCCTAGCTAAGTGTAGGAGGGGTGGATATTGAGCCAAGTAGGCATTTTTCCGATCTTCATAGGCTTGCTTGTGCATTGCTTGCATGAGAAGAGTCACATAATCTTTTCTAGCTTCAATTCCTTCCAGCTTGAACTCTTCATATTCAAAGGGGTAAGGTGGTATGACAATGGAAGAGGAGGGAGTCTCAAGATCACCCTTTTGTTGTTGAATAATATACTTGGCCTCTTTAGAAAGGGGAAGTAGATAATTGGTCCGGTGGACGCTTAGACGGCAAATCTTCGAAGGCAAGGTGAACGATCTAGCTTCACTAGTGAGCCATCCATACTTAGTGTCAAGGGGGTTATGGGCAACCCACTTGAACTTGTGTATCATAGTATGCATATCAACAAGATGGCCACCCTCCTTTGTTTTGTACTTGTTATCCTTATTGAAGTTAGGATCAAAGTGCTTAGCTAGGATAGTGACTAGGCCGCCATTGACAATAACGGTTGTGCCCTTCTTCCCACAATCAATGTTGAGCCATCTATCTACCAAGAGCCTCAAAGAATTGTAAGGCTTGGTGTGTACTCTTCCGATGTTCAAAGCCGATTCAAGGAGAATAAAATCAAGTTTGGTGAAATGGTTGGTATCTTTCCTTGCAATTATGGTGTTACCCACGACCTTGTGCCATACTCTTATGCCCGGATGGTGGACCAAAAGAGCACGACTCGCATGAAAATCCTCAAATTTCTTCCCGGAGATTGCCTCCCAAAGAGGTTCGGGGTCATACTTTCCATAATTCTTGAAATAACGCGGTTCATCACTAAGACCCAAAATTTCACTCAATTCCCTAAAGGTAATGCGTCTACTAACATTAGCTAGACGAAACTCGAGATTCTCCCTATTCTCAACTTTGGTGACTTTCAAGGAACTCAAAAATTCCAAGGTAAGGGAGGGGTATGTCAATTCCTTTGTTTCAAACAATTTCTTCAACCCCATGGCATTGAAAAAGGCTCTAGTTTGCTCAAGAACACCCAATTTTTCTAAGGTATCTTCACATATAAATTTGGTGGATTGTAATGACTTCATAGCAAACTTGACAAAGGTATTTCTATGGGTATCGGAAATAAAAGTTACCTCCGGATAATGTAAAAGTTGATCAATTACCGGAGTAGAAGGTGTTGTTGCTCCCATAGAAGGTTGTTGTTGTTGTTTCACTTCCAAGTTTGGTGTTGCTACCACCATAGCCAATGCTTTCTTTGTTTGAAGAGCCTTTTGCCTTTGTGAGAGTGCCTTAGCCTTTGGTGCCTTTGTTGCCTTTGTTGCTCCCTTAGTCCTTGCCATTGATGAACTAACCAAGAAAAGAATGAAAAATCTTCAATTTGTAGTATACCCAAATCGATTTGAAGGTGAAAGGCTTTGCCTTTATGAAATCAAAAATCGACTCAAAGGTTGAAGATTTTGTGCTTGGTTTTGATTTTTATTGAAGAAGGAGTGATTGATTTGTTGTTGGAAGGATGGTTTGATTTGTTTTTGGTGAATGTTGTTGAGGGTTTTTGTTTTTATGATGGAGAGGATGAGGGTTTTGATGTTGTGGGTAGTGTTTATGAATGAATGAATGAATGAATGAAGGTGGGAGGGGTTTTAAAGAGACCGAAATTTTCGAATCTGCAGGGGCAATCCGTGCGGATTTCGCCTAATCCGTGCGGATTCTCGCTCTTTCGGGCTTTACAAAACTCGCCTAAAGACGGGCGGATTCTCGATGAAGACGCTCAGATTTGCTTGACACGGGACGGGCGGATTTGCTTGAAGACGGACGGATTTGATCGAAAATTTTGCTTGTTTTCCTCATTTGCAAAGACGGACGTCTTTCTTTCAAGACGGGCGGATTCTTCAAGACGGGCGGATTTCGCTCAGACGCCGGATTCGATCACGATCAAGAAATTTTCAAAATTCAGCTCGATTCGGGGACGGGCGTCTTTTTCGCAATATGCTCGGACATCAAGACGGACGGATTACTCGTGGAATCCGCTCGGATTCTTCCCTCGTGTACACGGATTGATTCCATCCGTGCACAATGCATTTCCTTACCATTCTTCCATTCTTTCTTCAAGTCTTGTGTTCTTCATTGTGGGGGCACTACTAGGCATGGATAGCCTAGGCAATCGTCATCCCCACACTAAGCTAAAAGCACTACACATCAATCGAAATTGTTAGTCCCTCCCTCACTTCTCTCAAACATGACAATTATTTTGATCAAAGTAAATAAAAATCCAAAGATGACAAAAAATGCAATACAAGAATTGAAATGTAAGTTAGGGAGTTAGAAATATTTACAAGTGGTGGTTTAGGGAGGACTCCACCAAACTCTCATTCTTGATGAGATGTCAAGGGGGCATGTCCAAGGTGTTGTTGATGTTGCTCAACACCTTGAAGAAGTAATCAAAGGCTTGTTCATTATCATGGTAGAGGTCTTCAATAGACCTTGGCCTTTGTTGTTGGTCTTGATCGATGGCATTACCAATGTAGGGATTAAAAATCCCTTCAAATTCGTCGTCCCAAAGACCACAAACTTCATTAAGTTAATCATTGAAAATCTCTTGCTTAGATGGAGACAACTCTCCCAATTTCTTCTCTTGGCCAATGAGGCCATCCTCTTCTTCCTTGATTGATTTTGATGAGCTTTGCAAGCTCTCCTTGTCACAATTCACTTGCTCTTTGAATGGAGTATCTTCAATTTTCTTCTTCCATTGGAGTTCCGATTTCTTTCTTTCATCCTTTCGGCTATAATGATCAATCATGAAACATGGTTCATGCAAACGAGGGGCTCTCATAGTCTTGTCAAGATTAAAAGTTATGCTTTCATCTCCCACTTCTAGAGTGAGCTCACCATGTTTCACATCAATTACCGCACCCGCGGTGTGTAGGAAAGGTCTTCCTAGGATGATTGGAATGTTGGAATCTTCATCCATATCAACAATGACAAAGTCCACCGGGATGAAAAACTTCCCAATTTGCACGGGGACATCTTCCCATATCCCTAATGGTGTCTTCGTCGATCTATCGGCCATTTGGAGTGTGATGTTGGTGCATTTAAGCTCTCCCATCCCCAACCTTTTACTCACCGAGTACGGCATGACACTCACACTAGCCCCTAGATCACATAAGGCTTTGTTGATCGTTGTGTCGCCAATGGTACACGGTATTGAGAAGCTTCCCGGATCCTTTAACTTTGGAGGTGAACTCCCTTGAAGTATTGCACTACTCACCTTAGTGAAGGCGATAGTCTCAAGTTTCCGGATCGACTTCTTCTTTGTGAGAGGATGTCTTTCATGTATTTCGCATAGGTAAGCACGTGATTGATTAATTCCGTGAAAGGAATTGAGACTTCCAAATTCTTCACAATTTCCATGAACTTTCCAAGTTGATCATCAAATTTGGGCTTGGCTTGACGACTTGGAAAAGGAAGTCTAATCACAATGGGCTCCTTCTCCTTGGCCTTGTCTTCATTTTTCTTTGAACTTTCTTCTTTTGATGATTCTCCATCTTTGGAGTTTTGCACAATTTCTTCCTTTTCACTAGCTTCCACAACTTCATCCTCAACTTGCTTCTTCGGTGCTTCATACCTTGTACCACTTCTCAAGTGAATGGCACTAACCGTTTCATGTCTAGGGGGATTACTTTGAGGTGGTAATTGCCCCTTTTGTCTTTGTGAGCTTGAAGATGCTAGTTGAGTCAATTGTGTTTCCAACATCTTAGTGTGAGCTAGAATGTTGTTGATGGTGGTTTCCTTTGCTTGGCTATCTTTTTGCATTTGAGTGAAAAATTCTTGTTGATTCTTTTGCATTTGGAGGACCGCTTTTTGGACATCAAAACCTTGGTCATTTTGGTGATTGTATGGATTTTGATTTTGGTAACCTTGGTTTTGATTGTAAAAGGGTCTTTGATTTTGGTTTCTCATGGGTGGTGGAGTGTATGTTGTTTGAGGGTTTTGAACATTTTGGCTTTTGTATGAGAGATTTGGATGGAACTTGGTGTTTTCATTGTAAAAGTTGGAATAAGGGGTACCACTCTTGTATGTTTGGAAAGCATTCACTTGTTCATCTGTTCCCCTACATTCACCTTGGTCATGTCCCAAAGTTCCACAATTCTCACATATCCCACTTGGGATTGATGAGGATGCCGTCATGGCATTAACATGGTGCTTTGATGATTTTGAGTTTTCCTCAAGTCTAGCCATAGCTTGTTCAAACTTCAAGTTGATTGTGTCAATGTGAGCACTAAGTTGAGCACCCAATTGAGTAACGGAGTCCACTTCATGCTTTCCTCCTCTAGTAGCCTTGCGAGGTCTACTATATTGTGAGTTATGGACCGCCATTTCCTCAATCTTGTTCCATGTTTGATTGTCATCAACTTCGGTGAACATTCCATTCGATCCCATATTGAGAATGTTCCTAGAATCTTCATATAAACCATTCCAAAATTGTTGTACCAAAAACCATTCGCTAAGTCCATGGTGAGGACATGAGCGACAAATTCCCTTGAACCGCTCCCAAGCTTCATACAAAGACTCTTCATCCCTTTGCTTAAAACCCGTAATTTGAGCTCTTAGCATGTTAGTCTTTTCCGGTGGGTAGAATTTTTTGTAGAAAGCTAGAGCTAACTTCTTCCAAGAATCTATTCCAAGGGTGGCCTTATCAAGGCCCTTCAACCATTGCTTCGCGGTGCCGATTAAGGAAAAAGGAAATAAGACCCATCTAATTTGGTCTTGAGTCACGCCCGTTTGAGAGATTGCATCACAATAGTCGCAAAAGGTTTCCATATGAGAATGAGGGTCCTCACTAGGCATCCCCCCAAATTGGCTCCTCTCAACTAATTGGATGAAGGCGGACTTGGCAATAAAATTTTCGGTTAGATGTTGCGGTGTAGGATTACCATTTGGTAGATTCTCCTCGGTGGGTACGGAGTGTGACGAGAATTTAGGCATTGTAGGTGGATTTTGTGGGGTATTGTGTAATGGGTTCTCTTCTCCTTCTATTGCGAAAGGATTGACAAACTCACTAGTGGGTTGAACAACTTCACTAATACCTCTTAAATTCCTCCTAACAAGTCTCCTATTGTTCGTCAAGGTTCTTTCGATTTCACGGTCAAAAGGTAACAAATCACCTTGTAACCTTCTAGACATGCAAAATATCAAACAACTCGAAAACAATTAGAACAAACCTTGAGGAGTTTTACTTCCCCAAGGTGAAGAAAGACACAACTAATAACAATAAAAAGAAATCTAAATCAAGTAAACACCGTCCCCGGCAACGGCGCCATTTTTGATGCGAGTCCGTTTCGTGTTCACAAATTAAGATGTGGTCGTTAGGTCACGGTCGAATCAAAACACAATTTATAGCTTCACAAACAACTCTACAATTAGTAAAGAGGCAAGTAAAGGTCGGATCCCAAGGGACGGGTATTGAAATGAGATTTCTATTGCAACTAGTGGTGTCTAAGGGGTGTCACAAATTGGGTTGATGTAGAAGGTCACTAAACTAAAATAGCAATGAAAATAAACAAGCAAGATGAATTAAAGGGGTGTAAACAATTGATTAAAGGCACTAGGGTGTCATGGGATCATAGGGGAATCATAGGATATGATCATACAAACATGTTCTCAAATTATAAGCAAGCAATTATTGTTGTGATGGATTGAGTTAGATTATATCTTACAATCCTAGGAAAGTTTGGGTCCCGGAGCCGAATCGATTAGATTGTACAACACCTACAAGTCGACTTAATCTTCCCTACTCAACAACATGCAAGGTCTAATGAGACTCGAGTTGGGTTATGTCTTACAAGTCTCATTGAAAAGATAGAAGATGATAGTAAATGCAAGGATTCATAGGCTTAGCATTTCATCAAATATAACATGTGCATGAGTTGAGATCAAAACAAGCAAGCAAATAAAACATGAAAGCATATTAATTTAAGCATGAATCATTCCCCATGTTGGTTTCCCCTAATCACCCATTTAACCCTAGCTAAGAGACTACTCACTTATTATCATGTTGATCATGCTAGCAAGGTTGTCAATCATACCAACAATATGAAACATGATGAATAAATGAAAGTAATTAACAATAATTAAAAAGGGATTAAGAGGTAATACCTACTAATGATTCCAATAATAAAGCAAAGATAAAAGAAGTACTTGAATGCTTGATTGAGAGGTTGTCAATCTCCCAACAATAACCCAAATAATCTTCAATTACCCAAAATAAAGGATGAACAAAAGAGAGATTAAAGAACTAAAACTTGGATTAAAACTTGATTAATACTTGATTACAATATTAAAGAGAGATTTGATTGATATTAACTACACTAATTATTGATAAGAAGAACATGCTCCTCTAATTAGACTAATGGGGTATTTATAGTGGAAATTAGGGAGGATGCATTAGGGTTAACTAAGGGCTAAACTAGTAATTACACTTTTTAGATTGAGCAAGGAGGAGCCGGTATTTTTCGAGAGAAGGGCTTCTTTCTTCGTAGCTTGGAGAAGACAATTCGTGCTGGAGCCGAATCCGGGCAGAATAAAGTCGGGACGGGCGGATTCTGGCGTTGGAATCCGAGCGGATTCAGGGGAATCCGGGCGGATTGTGGAGGTGGAATCCGAGCGGATTCAATCAAAGCCGCACGGATTGTGCAGCTGCGGGACGGACGGATTGGTGACAATCCGCTCGGATTGTCACTCAGCAACATATCTTCTTCTTTTCTTCCCTTTTCTTCATAAATTCCTTGGGGATTTCCTTGGGGACTCAAGGATCCTTTCTCAACATTGCTCTTCTCCTATAATATGTACAAAGGCCTTCTAATCTTGTCTCTCCTTGATGCTTGGTCATTGAATTCGATCAATTTAGTCTCGTTTTGCCATGAAAATGCAAGATTCTTACTCCTTTCCTACCAAGGGATCAAAATCTCAAAGAATATGCAAAACAAAGAACTAAAGATAAGAAATGACCCAAATAAGCACTAAAAAGCATGGGAACAAGGCTAATTCGGGGGCTAAATATGCGCTAATTATGGTCACATCAGTAAGCTCTTCATTCCTATCCAGGGCCTCCTGCAACAGCCGCGCGCTTGAAGCCGCCTCAGTCTTAGCAGCATCCCTCTCAGCCTGCACTCTTGTCAAATCAGCAGTCTTGGCAGCCAAGTCAACCCTTGCAAATTCCAGCTCAGACTTGAACCTATCATAATCTGATCTCATTAGATCAATCCTGGCTACCAAAGAAGTAGCCTGATAGGCATTGTGGAGACAGGTTGCAGCACCCTGACCAAAGATAAGAAAAGTATGAGTAACCTGTACCAACAATAGAAGACTACCAAAAACAAAACACATGGAAATGATTCCAACATACCTCCCTTACAGCAGCCAAGACACCAGCCAAGAGGCTTACTGAATGATCCACTGAAGCAACTGCCTGAGTAGCAGTCTCAACAGGGTCAAGGGTGAGCATGACATCTGATTTAGAAGCTGTATAGTCCCTGATTTTCACCCTAGCAGCCTCCAGGTTATCCAACCTGGCTCTCACCTCCCTGACCGGGGCAGAAATATCAACATCCTCAATTTTCCTCTTCTGGGCTGCTGAACTTGTTTCAGCAGGGACAGCAGGTGCAGTAGCAACCTTGGCAGCATCAGGCTGCTCAGTCAAGTCGATGACAGGTTCAGTATCCCCACTTCCCTGAGGACCTTCCTCCTTAATCTTAGCCAGCCTGGCTGAGAGGTCAGCCATACCAAACCTGGCAAGACGAATAGACGACCTGGTAGCTGCAACACGAAATGCTATATCAGCAATATAAACCAAGTATTATCAGGAAGTCCAGGTAGAAAGAAAGGAAAAATCAAAAAAGACTTACTGCCTGAAGTGCTGGCACCAACAGCCCCTGACGCTTTAGCAGCCCAGGGAGCACCGTCAGCCTTCAAACAGCGAGGAAGGTGACCAACCCCACAACAAAGAGGCCAGGACCTCTCCAAAGGAGGAATAGCGAGGAAAGCAGAGACATTGGGAGTAGGGTACTTAGTTTCAGTAACCCAATCATCAACTGCACACATAAGAGGTATAACTTATTGTGGACAGCGGGCCGCCCACGGGGGCGCTTGGTGAAGGTCGAAAAAAGCGTTTTCATTTTGTATGGAGTCGCCACCAATTTTTATGGGAAATTGGAACCGTTCGAATACCTCGTGTCATGTCAAGACACAAAGTAGTGACATGAACACTAAGCAATCGTTACCCTTAGCATTCTATGTCTAGAATGACTCTCGTGGATGCCAATGAACAATGGGTGCTCACGGATATCTGGAGTAAGGGGTGAGGGTACGTATTAGGAAGCTCTTTTGATCGAACACCTAATCCCGTCCGCCTCGATAGCGGCCTCTACTAATGATTAGGGAAGTTATTCGTACTCGATATATTGTCGGCTATATGCATGCAATGCAATATCCAAGTTTTAATCCTAGCATGTGAGGATTTAACTAAGTCGGTTGGCACGTAATTAGCATACAATTGGGTCGAAGTAGGATTTAATGTTGATTTACATGTGAAAACATACAAATGATAAAAGAAATACAATAACTATGAATTACAATAATGAAAATTACATTAATTACAATGGATTAGGCGATTTATGTCGAAAATACCTTTAAAAAGGATAATTTGAGAAAAAGAATAAAAGAAGGAAATACGAACAGAACAGAAGTGATAATACGGATAATAGTTAGTTAATACGTAAGCTAATTAAACTAGGTCAAGGCAGAAACGGAGTTCAGGGACAGAAATCATCCTGGAACAGGCGCAGCAGATCGCGCCCCTGGAAGAGGCGCGGCGATTCTTTGCGTCTTTCCAAGGGTGAGTTCTGGCTGTGAAGCCGGAACTGCAAATCGTTAATCTGAATTGATGAATTTAATGATGGATTAAAATATTTACTCGGATGGAAGTGATTAATAGGTTAATTACATGTGAATGATGGTCATAAAAGCGATAAACATGGATGGGATGAATCGGAAACGGATTATTTACATGAAATAATGATGAAAATATTAATGAGTCCTCTATTGAAATAAGTCAATTAGGCTAAATACAACGGATATACAACGAATATGTGACGAACATGCGAATAAACAGACTAAACTATATCAAAGATGAATTCCAGAAACTCAATATGATTAAATTGAATCTCTAAAATCCGGGTTTGAATTTTATGACGAAAACCCGTAAATATTGGATTATTTAGGATTTAAGTCGGATTTATGAGGAATTAAAACATGCTAATGATGGTGAATAATATACACATGTGGAATTATATGTTATCATGACGAAGAATTAACAGACGAACAAGCAAAAGAAAGAATTGAATACGAATTACAGAGGACAAACGAAGAAGAAAGGAAGCAGGAACTGCGGCAGCCTCACGAAGAGGCGCAGCAGGAACTGCGCTCCTTCGAAGAGGCGCAGCGATTCTTTGCGTCCTTTCTCGATGGTTATCTCGGAAATCCGCAAAAACAGTTTTAACAAAGGGTTTTAGAAATCGGTTTTAATGGTATTTTCGACGTAAACCTTACAATTGATGATACGAAAAGTAAAATACAATAAATAAATAAGGATTATACACCCTCAGACTTACATGTTGACGAAACGAGAAGGACTAAGATATCGATTAGTGAATGCTCGACGCGAATGCAAAGAGAGTGCCCTCGTAAGAGGAAAACGATTGATTAATTAAATTGATTTGAGTGTAGTTGGTCAAATTGGTCGGTCATGCAACGGAGAGGCTGGTACCCGGAAAGATCCGAGCTTACGTGGTCGAAAGTTCAAGCACGTAGGCGCCAGTAAGTAAGAACAAAGTCTAGAATGCAAAGGGAGAAGAGAAGGGCGGACACTCGCGTGAGAAATATGAGGAACGAAGGCTCCTATTTATACTAATCACGTGAAGGAATTAGGGTTTCGGAGACTCTTTGGAAGTGAATCTCGGAAAGATATGAAAAAGATACGTGGAACATGCGAGAAAGGGCCTGGGAAGAGGCGCAGCAGCCCACTGCGTCTCTTGGAAGAGGCGGCGTCTGCTGCGTCTGTTCCCGGGAGGTTTCCTCTATTTGAAGAAAGATTTCGCGTTTGAGTTATGGTAGGACGGAAATAATTCGAATATCTTATGAATATTACGGGATATTATTTGCCAAAAGATAAAATTTATGAAATATGGAATAGAAATATCCGGAACATTCCGAACATTCTAACTCGGGATTTAACGGTTATCGAGAAAATGGAGACGGTTTTTGACCGGACTCGAATGTACTCTAATTATCGCCAAAACGACCGTATCGGTACGTAGATGACATCTAAGAGGTAGACATTTAATATTTGAGCAATCACTTGACGATAATCTTACGAATTGTCACAAATCGTTCCGCGTATCAAACATGCGGCCCAATCATCACCGGGTGGTTTGCGGGAGGTGCGAAACGAGGTATCTCTGAGCCCCCACTTTGACTGAGGCTTGGACAAGGCGAAAGTCAAAGTATAGCCATCAGGTCAATCGAAGATTACAACCTGACGACTATGGCGACGCGAGGCGGCTCAAGGGGTCTGAGCCAAGAACCTGTCGTCGGGAACATTTTAGAGTATGTCGACTATCGGGGAGGGTCGTTTAAAGTCCATTAGACTACGTAAGGAGGCTCGCCAGCCATAAGAAGAGACCATACCTGAGACTTCTTCTCGAGATGCTTTCGGAGTTGCGTAGGAGCTAAGGATGAGCATGGGAGCTAAGGGTAAGACCTAAAGGGTATATAAGGATTATGCTAGGGTATGGGGCCCTTAAGGAAAGCATTGACGGAAAGGAGGCCTAACAGTAAGGTCAACTTAAGGATAGCTAAGGTTTGGGTATAGGAACTTCTGGAGAACGACACCCTGTCGAACTCCGCGGGGAAACACAAAATATAGTGAGGGTAGCAGGACGTCGGTAGAAACTGCTGGGGCATCCGCTTGCGTCGGTCTCAAGCGAACTCGGCAAAAAAAACTTGAGGTTGAATCGCTTGCGTCGGTCTCAAGCGAACTCTTGTTGGGGAATATATTGACGATTAGGAACATCTTGATCGCCATGGAAGAAATCTTGAGTGAGCAATTTGCAAAATATCTGCTGGCTGGGACAAATGTTTTGACGACTAGGAACATCTTGATCGTCATGGAAGAAATCTTGAGTGAGCAATACTGCAAAATACTGCTGCGCTGGGGACAAATATTGAGCCGGAACGAAAGAAAATCGTCGAACGGACCAAAAGAGTAAAATAGCATCGAGGAAGAGGCGCACCAAAGATGGGCCCAAAAATAACGAACTTATAACGAATTTTTGAAAATCCATGTGGAGGGAACAGAAGGAAGAGGCGCGGCAAGAACTGCGTCTCTTGGAAGAGGCGCAGCGCCTGCTGCGTCTTTTCCCCAATTTTGGCTTTCCTGCGTAAAAACGCGAAAATAAGAGGCATTGTTTCATTATTTCGAAACACAATTCACACCATTTCTCTCTCAAATCTTCACCATTTCCGCCAAGGTTTGATTCAAAAGCTTGCTTTAAATATGACTAATCGAGGTATGTGTCTTGATCTTGCATTAATCTTCTACATTTGTCGAATTTTGAGCCGCGAAAATTAGGGTTTTCGACCCTTTTGATCGAAAATTTGGGGCTCTTCCCCCAAATGGATTTGCCTTGCCAAATTGATGTTAGAAATGGATAGTAGGTGATGTTAGGAACACAACCATGTATTTGCTTTGAATTTTCATCAAGTTTTGAGCCTTTGAGTGAATTTTGAGACGGTTTTACAGCTGAACCGTAAATTGCTTCGAAAATAGCCTTAGGATTGCCCATTTGCGATGAAATTTGATATTTGGGATCCTTGAATGATGGGTAAACTTCATACCATCTCGGAATTTTGGTTTGTGACAACTTTTTCAGGACACCTTTCTAGGGCATAATCACCGTTATAGCGAAATGCTGCCGAAGTTCCGACTCGAACCCAGAACTAGGCTTCGAATTGGACTTGACTTGACCCAATTTATCACATGAGTGACCGGTTTGATGGGAACATGGCCAAGGATGGCCAGAAAAGAGCGATTTCAGGGCTTTGAAGGCTCGAAAACCCCTTAACAAAGGCTTGTCGTCGTGTGACGCGGCCTGAATTTGCTTTAACGTTGCAGGTGATGAGGCTTCTACTTCTGGGAGAGCTCCCATGGAGATAGACGCCACTGTTGTTGAGGAGGCTTTAGAGCAGGCCTTCACCGCTGCGGTGATGGCTGCTGGAGACGAGGCTCACGAGGAGGAGGCCGTCGAGGAGGAGGAGGCCCCGAGACGGGCCAACGTCGGGCGAGGAGGTCGTCAGCTGAGAGGAGCTCCTGCGTGGGCAGAGACTTGGGAGAGTAGGCACCTCGTGTGGGCTGCAGAGGGTCACCTGTCCTACAGGACGGTGAAGAGCTTGGTAAATAGGAATTCACTACTCACACATGTCCTCTTTCATTCTTTTTGTCCAAATTTCTTTCAAATTTCATTCAAAACTAAAGATAGCTTTTGTTTCAAATCATAATAGGAGGCCGGGAACATCAGGTCGTTCTCGGGTTACACGACAGCGATGGAGCACTACGAGCAGCTGTCGGCGGAGGAGAGGGCCATGGTCGAGCGTGGAGCGTTCGGTCCTCTGGTTCAGTTCTGGAGGGATATCATGAAGAGGAAGTTGCGGGCTAACCTTAGCCTGGTCCGCGCTTTCTTGGACCGATTCTGGGATACGACTTCCACGTTTCACCTACCTTTTGGCGAGGTGGGAGTCACCTTGGAGGATTACGGCATGATTTCTGGTCAGCCGTGTGGGACCGAGGAGATGGTGTGGCCGGAGACTGCCATGAGGGCGGACTCGGCCGAGGCGAGGAGGTTGATCGGCTGGAACTTGTCGCCGAAGGCTGTTACAGTGTCGGGTTTGGTACCCAGTTCTTACGTTCGAGACTACTTCGCGGGGAAGACCCCGGCGCTGGTGACGATCGATGGGAGGGAGACGGCTCCTCCTCCCTGCACAGCTGAGCAGAGGGATCGCCTGTGGCTTTGGTGGTTTCTGTCTTCGATTTACCTCGGAGACAAGGGCGAGAGGCTGTCGACGAAGCTCCTTCCCTTCCTTTCTGACCTGAGTTCCCTAGGACGTTGGGACTGGGTCACTGCTGGTTTTGCGGTCCTCATCCGCTTCATGAGGGCCATGGTTCGTCCGGAGTTGATGGAGAAGGGGACTTCTCCGGGTGCTGTCGGACCTGGACTACTGTTGGAGGTATGAACTTTCCTTTAGACCAAAGTAAATTCCTTTCTCTATCAAACCACGAAAGATCGTTGCTGATTATTCTGTTTTACAGGCGTGGGTGTACTCTTACTTCCCGAGTCTCGCGCCCAAGAGGACGGAGCCGTTGGAGAGGGCCTATCCCGTGGTGAGGGATTGGGTCATGTTGATACTGTCGTTTCGTACCAAAAATAAAATACCTAAGTACAACTAACAGAAGCCAGCGGTAAGTAGGGTCGAACTCCACAGGGAGGCGGTGTACTATCTATTTGTCTATTTATCTGTCTAATGTCACAATGCAGGGGGTTTGATTGATTTAACTAACTAAGACTAAGGCGTGAGGGAAAAGAATTAACAGTAAGAGAAGGAAGTATGCTAAGAGTCGGTCCACCGTGGCAGCTATCAGATCTTATACTATCGGGAATACTAAGGCGATTAGACTATTGATAAGAAGAGCTATGGTCGTCACCTTTCGGTCCTTAAACCGCCCTAGAGCGTAAACAGCTTAACTTTCGCCCTCACTGCAATACCCTATTGTAATTAAGCAAGCCTTCCCTTCCAATCTTTCGATCTAGGTCGGGGTTAACTAAATTTATGGTCTCCTGCATGCATTCATTCGACCGGATAACAATTAAATTGCCTAATACAATTCCTATCGCAAGACTAATCTATATAAGTCAGTTAAAACATTGCTACCACGGCTTCCATAATCATAACATACTACGGGGAATTAGCTACTCATAATAAAATAAGCAATGACAATAATTAAAGAAGAAATAAGCATTAAAAGAGAATAAGGGAAGAAATTACTGAATTAAGTGATCCGGAAAAGAAAGAGCAAAGTAACAGTGTAAAAGTGACAGAGTATTAAGAGTAATTAGAAAGGAGAAGTCCCTAATTATGTCGACCTAACTCCTATTTATAAGAAAAATAGGATTATTAACCTAATTGCGGAAAATAAAGCTTAAAAGCCCAGCCCGTCAAGGATTGTTGCTCGATCGAGCACTTAAGGCTCTCGATCGAGTGATATTCCTTAGCATTCCTCTCGATCGAAGACTTCTTTCCCTTTAATCACTCGATCGAGAAGAAGTAGCTCTCGATCGAGCAAATGGGCTCTCGATCGAATAAAAATAGTTCTCGATCGAGCACTTCTCAGCGCGTAATTCCTGCCTCGCGCACTGAACTTCAAACGGCTTCCATTCCTTCGTTACTTGGACAAATAGGGCGTGGTTTGTGGCGTTGGAAATCTAAGAGGACAAGCTTTCACCTCCAACTGGAATCACCTTAATAGCTGTTGTAGAACTCGAGATATGGCTCTTACAAGCAGGAACTAGCAAATTGAAGCACTCTCTTGGCTCGCCTAACTTCCTTACTCCAATGCGCATCTCAAAATAGCTTCATTCCCGCTCCAAATTCACTCTTCCTCCAAATGCATGCTAAAAGGATGGTAAAAGGCTTGATTTCACTACTTTTGGGTTCATTCCTGCAAATAAGACAAAACAAACCAAAGTAGCATATTCGGGCATTTCGTAGCATAAAACCACGATAAAAGCATAGAAATACGTGCATGAATTAGGCTAAAAAGACTATATAAAATGCACGTATCAAATCTCCCCAAACCAAACCTTTACTCGTCCTCGAGTAAACTAAAATGCAACTAAAGGAACGGGAAAGATAACTCAGAGCTAGCTACAAATGCCCACTTAAGCCAGTTTAATGCAAGCAAACTAACACTTATAGCAAATAGTCAAATGCAAACGAGTTATAGGATGTTTATAAATAAAGTTGAACCGTCGACCTTGCAAGACCTTTATCAATGGACTCTCACGGGTCACTCTTCTCTCATGAAGCAAAGGGTGAACATATATATATATATAAGAGAGAAAGAAAAATAGTCGCTCACCTAGACTACGACCCACATAAACATGCATGCAACTAATATGATAGACAATTCTAGCTACCGTACACACATTCCAACCAAACAAGGTCCTGTCACAGCCGAGGGCTTACAAAAATATGGCTAAGTGAGGCAATGGGTAAGAAAAGGCAAAACAATTATGGGAATGTGGAGGTATAGGTGATCAAGCTAGTACCTAAACAGAACCATATATCAACATCCATTCCCAACTCAATTATGAAATACGCACATGCCCTTCATTTGGCATAAAATCTCACCAAACCGAACTAGAAATACTCCTCAAATGATATAAGATAGAACATAGGAGCAGAAACCGTCTCATCAACATCTTTTTCGAAATTTTTTTCTTTTCTATTTCTTTTTTTTCGGTTTCTTTTTCTTTTCTTCGAATTTTTTTCTTTTTTTTTTCGAATTCCTTTTTTTTTCAACTTCTCTTTCCTTCTTTTTCCACGTCTTTTTTCATCATCCTCCTTTTCTTCATAAATTACCAACTCCGAATCAACAGCATACGCGCCAACATTTGATACAATAGACAATATACCGCAGAACGATCTAACTAGCTTGACAAGGCAGGCTAAATTTGGAATGTAGTTAAGGGTCAATAGGCAAATTTGGCTAATGTGGAGTTAAATGGGTAAAAATGAAAGAAAGGGAAATGTAAGCACCTCCCTGCATGTGACACCAACCGCTAACCCGAATGTATGTAGGCAAAAAGCAATTGAATTTCATAAACGTGCAAATTGATGATACATGATATGCAAGGAGTAACTACTCACAATCCTACATGAAACTGGTCATAAATGACACCAGTTTATAAGGCTCTAAATCTTAGAAATTATAAGTAGGCTGCCAAAATTTAAGGTCAAGTCTATTCGTTCAGCTAAATTTTAACATTAACTCGTAGATATGCAATAAGACAAAGCTAAAAGATAACAGTTTATTGCAAGGCTTAAGCAAAAAGACAGTTGCAGTGCAATATCATCATTGAAATCTACCGTTCCGACTCAACCTATATGCAAAAATAAACATGAATTTTTTTTGAATTTTTAACAATTTTTCAAATTTTTATTGAAGTTTAAATTTTTATGAAATAGATAACAATGCAAACAGAAAATTAAACGTGATAACAGAAATGCAAATAAAAACAATATGCAGACACAGATATGGATGCATAACCTCCCCAAACCAAACCGTACAATGCCCCCATTGTACCAAAACATGGAAAGGAAACGCAAACTGAAAGAGAAAGAGAGTAAATGCGGAAATGCTCACAAGATAGCGCGAATAAGGGGACCTCCCCAAACCGACCATGAAATGGGAGGTTGCTAAGGGCCCAGAAAACCGTCTCATGAAGCTAATCCAAGTCAAAAGCGTGAAAGGGCATCCAAAAACTGCTCGATCGAGGAGAATAGCAGTCGATCGAGTAGTTCCTCATCTTGCAGGTGGTCGATCGAGTAGATTAATCACTCGATCGAGTGAAATCATCATCAAAAGTGCTCGATCGAGTAGAAAAACTACTCGATCGAGTAATCCTCAACGTGTTTCCTGCAAAACGCAATAAAAACAGCCCGCAAACTAACTAGACAAGCATACTGAGATAGTCTATGGTATAAAAACCATTTATTACAACTGAAATTGAAATAAAAAGCAAAATGAAATCGCCGGGTTGCCTCCCGGGTAGCGCTAGCTTCAGTCAGGTCCCAGCTCGACCTTCTTTTCTTCGAGGCTCTATAATTAATCACAATCAAAACAGCTCAAAGCGCGCAAAGAATCTTTGTCAAATAGCTGCGCATGTGCTACACAACAGCATAAGTAGCACCAAAGTGGAATAGCAGAATAGGAAATAAAATTAAACAACCGTTTAAGTCTAACAAATTTCCTATGGGTGCTCCTAAATTTATCCACGAAATATAGGAGCGCGGGAGCAATTGTCAATAAAGTAGGGTATTTATTCAGATTGAAAAATTGAGACGACAAGGATGGTGAATAATTGCTAATTTATTCGTCCACATGGGAGGGGGTAAAACATTAAAAGGAAAAGCATGAATCAGACGAGGCAGTATACAAACAATAATAAAATTACCATTTACTACCTCAGGTTGGTTGCTCTCAACGACGGAATCACTGACAAAGGAATGTAATACCTCATCCGTGCTAGGAGCAAATACCGACTCAGCTGTCCTTTCGTCGCCCTCAGTGGAATTCGTCCCGTAAATCTCAGCCTCAAGCGCATCCAGCTCGGCTTTGAATAAGGGGGACTCACCGTATCCGTTATTATCATCAAAATTATCGTCTAAAACGACCCCAAGTAACGCATCAATGCTCCCAATGGCCAAGTCAGTCGATCGAGTAGGATAGTCACTCGATCGACCAACTTCCTCCTGAATTCCACCCGATCGAGCAGCAATTTCTCTCGATCGAGTAAGCTTTCTCTGGAAAATCACTCGATCGACTAGTATTAGTCACTCGATCGAGTGATTCCTCCCTGTCTGGCTGAAATCTTCGCGTGGGACAGCGAAATATGATAGGAACTCGTCATCCGAGTCATAGAGGTCATCCTCAGCATTGGGCAACACGGTTTTCTCAGGGGAGAAACCGCTCTCAGCAAGGTGTACCTCTTCTTCTTGCATCTCAGCTGCTAACTGAGCAACTACAGACTCGAGCTCACGGAATCGAGCGTCCATATTTTTACTTCTCTCTTACATTTGCGATACAAGCGTCACCACTGAATATGTCCACTCCGCGATCTCTTCTAGCTCCATCTCAGCTGTTATCTGAGCAACTACAGACTCGAGCTCAAGGAATTGAGCGTGGAATTGTCTATTAAAATCTTGCTGAGCTTGCACTTGAGATGCAAGTGTCTCCAAATAAGATTTCAGCTCCGCAATTTCTTCTTCTTGTATATCTGGAGGGTCTTGTTGCGGTGGCCATTGATAGGGTGGATGTGGCGGCACAACTACAGCTGCATTGTGCTCAGCAGGACCACATCTCCCGCAACAGATCACCGACTGTTCCATATAATGGGACATTGGTGATGGGTCAAAGGTACTCAAGCCTTCCCTTTGATTGTCTTTCACCTAGAACTATCTAGGTAGTACCTGTAAGGCCTATCAAAACAGCACTAAACAAAAGATTAGAACGGCCTCAAGGGAGAAATCCCCTGAGGCTAAAAACAGATAAAATTAAACAAATAAATAAATAGATTGCCTCCCCGGCAACGGCGCCAAAATTTGATACTGTCGTTTCGTACCAAAAATAAAATACCTAAGTACAACTAACAGAAGCCAGCGGTAAGTAGGGTCGAACTCCACAGGGAGGCGGTGTACTATCTATTTGTCTATTTATCTGTCTAATGTCACAATGCAGGGGGTTTGATTGATTTAACTAACTAAGACTAAGGCGTGAGGGAAAAGAATTAACAGTAAGAGAAGGAAGTATGCTAAGAGTCGGTCCACCGTGGCAGCTATCAGATCTTATACTATCGGGAATACTAAGGCGATTAGACTATTGATAAGAAGAGCTATGGTCGTCACCTTTCGGTCCTTAAACCGCCCTAGAGCGTAAACAGCTTAACTTTCGCCCTCACTGCAATACCCTATTGTAATTAAGCAAGCCTTCCCTTCCAATCTTTCGATCTAGGTCGGGGTTAACTAAATTTATGGTCTCCTGCATGCATTCATTCGACCGGATAACAATTAAATTGCCTAATACAATTCCTATCGCAAGACTAATCTATATAAGTCAATTAAAACATTGCTACCACGGCTTCCCTAATCATAACATACTACGGGGAATTAGCTACTCATAATAAAATAAGCAATGACAATAATTAAAGAAGAAATAAGCATTAAAAGAGAATAAGGGAAGAAATTACTGAATTAAGTGATCCGGAAAAGAAAGAGCAAAGTAACAGTGTAAAAGTGACAGAGTATTAAGAGTAATTAGAGAGGAGAATTCCCTAATTATGTCGACCTAACTCCTATTTATAAGAAAAATAGGATTATTAACCTAATTGCAGAAAATAAAGCTTAAAAGCCCAGCCCGTCAAGGATTGTTGCTCGATCGATCACTTAAGGCTCTCGATCGAGTGATATTCCTTAGCATTCCTCTCGATCGAAGACTTCTTTCCCTTTAATCACTCGATCGAGAAGAAGTAGCTCTCGATCGAGCAAATGGGCTCTCGATCGAATAAAAATAGTTCTCGATCGAGCACTTCTCAGCGCGTAATTCCTGCTTCGCGCACTGAACTTCAAACGGCTTCCATTCCTTCGTTACTTGGACAAATAGGGCGTGGTTGGTGGCGTTGGAAAGCTAAGAGGACAAGCTTTCACCTCCAACTGGAATCACCTTAATATCTGTTGTAGAACTCGAGATATGGCTCTTACAAGCAGGAACTAGCAAATTGAAGCACTCTCTTGGCTCGCCTAACTTCCTTACTCCAATGCGCATCTCAAAATAGCTTCATTCCCGCTCCAAATTCACTCTTCCTCCAAATGCATGCTAAAAGGATGGTAAAAGGCTTGATTTCACTACTTTTGGGTTCATTCCTGCAAATAAGACAAAACAAACCAAAGTAGCATATTCGGGCATTTCGTAGCATAAAACCACGATAAAAGCATAGAAATACGTGCATGAATTAGGCTAAAAAGACTATATAAAATGCACGTATCACATGTGCCAGACGAAGAGCAAGCGTTCTTCTCACAATGTCTACCGGCGGGACGTGAACGCTCTTCAGCTGAGCAGCGTGAGTGTCCCATTTGTATTCATTTATTTATACTTTGCTTTTAACTGATCATAGGGATGATCTTTGCCTTTATATTGTCACAGTGGGTGCCTAGACCTTGGGCGGAGTACGCTGGAGCGCCTCCTTTTTTCGCTGAGGTCCTTCGACCTAGGAGCCCGAGTCGACTGCTGTTGAGGACGTCGATGGGTCCTGTGTGGTACTTGGGCGAGCGGTTGGCTCGTCGGTGCTCTCGGGACATGTTGACGGTTCCCGTCGATCCTCCCAGGTCGATGTTTAGGGAGCCTTCCGAGGCTGAGAGGGAGGCGGACTTGGCTGGTGCCAGTGGCGACTACTTTCTTCTGCCTGGCGAGGACTACTCGGCGTTCCTTTACGGGAGGTTGGCATGCTGGCCGGTAGTGGTGAGTATCTTTTACTTTTTCTTGATTTGATTTCGAGAATTGCGACAAAAGATCATCAATTAACGAGAGCTATTTGTCTTTGCAGGAGGTTGAGGCGGCGGGCATCGAGCCCCCAGAGTACCCCGAGACCCTCGAGTACACTGACGCGACCGGGAGGACGACGATCTCCGAGTTGCGTGACTTTGACGTAGCTGTGACGGATGCTGGCTTAGATGACTGGCAGCATCTGATTCGGAGGGTAAGCCTCCAACTTGTATGACTTTTGTGTAAGAACACATTTGATTGGGTTTGCTCAATTTGCTGAGAATTTCTTTTGATAATGCAGGTCGCGCCGTCCCGGTTCGTGGCGCTATGGAGGGTGGCCAACCGGCTGCGAGCTACTGCCATCGAGGCACTCGTCGGTGGTCGAGGTCGTCAGGTATGAACCTTATGCCTATTTCTTCCTTTTTTTGATGATTTTTATTTTGCTTGAATTGATTGACATGAGCCAATTTGTTGCTGTTTACAGGGTGACCGCAAGCTGGAGCGAGAGTTGACCCAGTCTCGGGAGGAGACAGCTCGCTTGTTGAGGGAGCTCGAGGTTCGGGACGCCGAGATCGCCGTTCTGGTGGCGAGAGTTGCCGAGTTGGAGGGCGCCCAGCAGTAGTCTTGTGTAGTTTTGTAGACTTGTACATTTGGACATTTGATTTTGAAACATTTTTGGACTCTGTTTGGGGCGCAAGCCCCCAGTTTGCTTGGTCTTTTGGACTCCGTTCGGGGCGCAAGCCCCCAGTTTGCTTGTACATTTGCTTTGTTTGGTGTATATACGATGGCCTGAGTGCCTTTTTTCTTTGGGTTGTGTTGCTTGTACCTGCAGGTTAGTTTTTGAACAGGTTTGGTAGATAACGGTTTACGCCGTCATGCTGCCGAAATTTACATAGAAATCACGCAAAACATACATTTTATATTCATAAGGCCTTTAATCAGCGCAAAATGAGACGCAAGAGATCACAAAAGTGCAAAAATTTTGCCGGAAATGACCGGACGGTAGGGAGGGTTACCCCCTAAAAAAAGAAAAAAGAGAAATCTATAAGTTTAGAAAATGAAATTAAATAAAAGAAATCAATGTACACAAGCCAAAATTAAAGGGAAAATTATGTTTAAAATGAAATATGTGATATAATGGCAGAAATGTCGATGTTGCCTTGAAGTGCGTGCCCGCGAATCTAGGAAGTCTGAAACATGGTAAACTTCTCGTATTTACCAAAATAAAACCCCGCAGGAATAGGAAATCATGCGTTATAGAATTAGGAAAGATCCAACGCGGAAATCACAGAAGTGAGACCGGGGAAAAGGCGCAGCATGAGCTGCGTCCTTTTGAAGAGGCGCAGCAGGCGCTGCGCCTGTTCCCAAGCTTGTCCGTTCTGGCGGATTTTTGGAAACAGCAATTAGTATAAATAGAAGCGTCGACGAAGCTTAAATTCACACAAATCTTTCGTCTCTTCTTCGTCTATTCACATAAAACTCCCAAAATAAATTTTCAAAAAGAGAATTGTCGTCATGAATACTTTGGAGATCCGCTTGAAGGAATGGACCAACGAGTTTTCAAATATGGAGAAGCATGACATGGGTGCTTATAACCTTGGGTCTTTGTTGAGTTTGAAACTCATTAAGGTAGTAAAACCGTTCTTGGATGCTTGCCTTGACTATTGGGACCCGAATTATCATGTTTTCGCGTTCCCGGGAGGTGATATTTGCCCATTTCCTGAAGAAATTGCTGCTATTGGTGGGTGGGACCCCGAACATCTACCTGCCATTCCTTCCACTTCACAAGGGTATAAGAGCAAATTCAGAGACTTGCTTGGACTGACTCGACTTGAGGTGGACCGCTTAGTTACCCCGAAAGGCGTGAGAATGTTGGACTTTGTAAACCGATTCATCAACAGGGCCGACCCTACTGTTTCTCATGTTGCTAGGAGGAGGGCATTTGGCTTTTGTTTGCTGCACGTGTATGTCTTCCAAGGACACGTTGACGAAGACCTGAGAGGTGATCCCCGTCTTTTGGGTCTTATTGAGCAAATGGAGCTGCGCAGGAGCCCAGCTTGCTTATGCTTAGGGGAGATTATTTTGGGTTTGGATAATAGGAAATCCAACCGCGATTTGCCGTTCTTGGGGAGTCCCGTCATTTTGCAGGTAAAAGACATCTTCTCTTTTTTTTTTTTCGTTTTTTTTTTTTTTTTTTTTTTTTTTTTTTTTTTTTTTTTTTTTTTTGTTTTTTTTGTTGTCTAATGCCTGCTTCTGGTAGGTTTGGCTTATGGAACGGCTCCGATTGATCGAGCCCCCAGTTCATGCACTTTCCTATCATGCTCGTTCGATTGCGATGAGGACGCGGTTGTACATGGTGGACTTCACCGGTCGTGACTATTGGAAGAACAAGTCTGAAGAATGATGATGGTCCGTTGATTAGGTGGGTTGTACCGTGGTGGCACCTCAAGTCCATCCTTTGGAGTATCTTCTTTGGATCCCACTAGGTCCGTGCGCATTCCGGGATTGGAGTTTATGGTATGCATCTTTCCGGAAAGACTGATGAGGCAAGTTGGGTGAAGCGAGAAGATCCCTAGGCTTGATCTTGTCCCATGACTGCTATGGCACTTACTACGGAGAGCCGAAGGGAGTGGGCCATTAAATGGGCCCAAAGAAACATGTGGTTCTTGAGCTTCTCCACCAATGCTTTGTGGGTGTCGGATTCTTATCTGAGGTGGAGAAAGGCTGCAACTCCGGAAGAGCGTGAGAGACTGAGGAAACGCGAGCCTGTTGACTACAAGGTGCGCGAGGGAGAGAAAGAGAAGGAGAAGCATCTGACAGAGGGAGAAGAAGAAGCCGGGTTTCAAGTCATTCATCCTTCAAAGAAATCAAAGACTACTCCTGTCGCGGAAATGGTGGTTGGCAAGAACGGAAGAGTCGGGCCTCGAGAAAGACCGTTGGTGATTAGGTCTGAAGTGGTGCAAGAGCGCCCAGCTCGAGGTCGTGACGGGAAATATGACAAGAATGACAAGGGCAAGGGGAAAATGGAGGAATAGCCCAAGTCTCTTTATTATTATTTTATTATTATTATTATTATTGTAATAAAAAGGAGGGATTTTTAGAATCCTAGCCTATTCTATTTTTATTATGTAACGTACTACTATTATTATTAGAAAGTGAATGAAATAAAAAAGGTTAAATGGTTATGAAACCGTTAAGATTTTCTACTTTATTATTCTTGTCGAATTTCAAATGCAATGCAAATGTCCTCCTATTTACATTTTAGATATAATGGGTTGAATCCCGTGAAGGATTGCCTACGTATTCACTTAAAAAGCGAAATCAAACCCTTGCGCGTAGTTCGAGTAAATGTAAAAGAATAATTGTTCGAAGCAAGAGCTTGTAATGAACATAGAAAATAAGCATGAGCTTTTACTTACTCTGGAGGTGCGAATTTAGTTTGTTTGATGATATGAGTATGACAAACTTGTCAAAATGCAAGAGCACAGTGACATTTAGCTTATTTCAGCTTGGCCAGGGGCCGTTTATTTAGTGCCGCAAGAGCGACACATGGGTTTACGCGAGGCGCGTTTTTGTCCTATTTTAGGCATAGTACCGTTTCAATTGGTCAAGGTTTGTGGGGTTTGAAAACTCATTCCCATCTAAGTCTGTAATTCTAAACGCACCCCCTGGGAGTATGGATTTGACTAGAAATGGTCCGGCCCAATTAGGTTTGAATTTTCCCGTGGGTCGTGGGTAAAAGAGCTCTAACCGATTTGAGTACTAGGTCTCCTTCTCTGATGTTTCTTGGCCTAACTCTTTTGTTGAAAGCTCGTTTGATACGGGCTTGATATGTTTGGACATTATGTAAGGCGCGTAACCTACGTTCATCCAGGAGGATGAGTTCTTCATATCTGTCCCTCTTCCAATCGGCCTCCGGATTTGACTTTCTAGTAGAATACGCAAGGATGGTATCTCTAGCTCGACTGGTTGTACGGCTTCCATGCCGTAGGTCAAATAGAAAGGAGTAGCCCTAGTGGGCGTCCTAACAGATGTACGGTACCCCCATAAGGCGAAAGGTATCTTGCTTGGCCAATCTCTATAGTTGTCAATCATTTTCTTGAGAATTGTGACAACATTCTTGTTTGCTACCTCTACCGCGCCGTTAGTCTGTGGTCTATAGGGCGAAGAGTGGTGATGCTTAATCTTGTATTTGGCTAGCAATTGCTCGGTTTCAGCTTGGAAGTGTGACCCATTATCGCTAATGATCTCATGTGGGCAACCGTATCGACAGATGATGTTATTTTGTATGAATTTGGCCACATTTTTGGCCGTAAGACCAGTGTAGGAAGCCGCTTCTACCTATTTGGTGAAATAGTCAATTGCCACTAGAATGCAACAGTGACCTCCTGTTCCGGCTGGGGTTATTTTCCCGATTATGTCAATTCCCCATGCAGAGAATGGCCAAGGAGATGTCATCGTGTAGAGCAACGAAGGAGGGACATGTTGTACATTCCCGAAGATTTGACAATTGTGGCAGTGTCTCACGTATTTGATGCAATCGGATTCCATTGTGGTCCAATAATATCCCAAACGTGTGATTTTCTTTGCCATCATGGGCCCACTCATGTGAGGACCGCATTCTTCGTCGTGGACTTCTTCCATCACCTTTCGTGCCTGTGAATGATCAAGGCATCGTAGGACTACACCAAGAGGTGTTCTTTTGTATAATTCTCCTTGCATCAGGACGTATTGAGAAGCTAGTAGGCGTATAGCGCGTTGTCCCCTCTTGTCCATATCTGGTGGATAGGTACCATTAAGCTTGAAATTCAGGATTGCTTGGAACCAGGGTTCCTGTGCGATTTCCTCTTCATCGGTGATTTGATGGACATAAGCCGGCTCTGACCGCCGTTTGATACACAAAGGCATTTCCATCATGTGATCTGGCATATTTATCAAAGATGCAAGTTTCGCAAGAGCGTCTGCAAATTGATTTTCCTCCCGAGGTAGGTGTAGGTATGTTACATGATCAAAGAATTGAGCGACTTGGTCTATCCTAGCCTGATAGGGTGCGAGGCTTTCACTTCGGATTTTCCAAGATCCTGTAACTTGGTTGATGATCAGTGATGAATCCCCATGTACTCGGAGGTTTTTAATGCCTAAGCTTACTGCCGCTTGTAGTCCAATGAGGCAAGCTTCGATTCTGCGTTAGCGTTGTTTGTCACCTCGAAGTCGAGTTTGACAGCAATCGGTGTATGCTCACCTTCAGGAGAAATGAGCAACACTCCTATTCCGAACCCTCTTAAGTTTTATGCTCCATCAAAGTATAGGTCCCAGGAGTCTACATCAGTTTGAAGTATGTCCTCGTCGGGAAATGACCAAGTATCTATGGTTTGTGCGTCGTTGATAGGATTTTCTGCGAAGAATTCGGCGACGGCGCGACCTTTTATAACTTTCAGTGGCACATATTTGAGGTCGAATTCTGAGAGCATCAAAGTCCATCTTGCCAGACGTCCGTTGAGGACGGGTTTCTCGAAGAGGTATTTGACTGGATCTATTTTGGAGTATATCTTGACGGAGTAGCTAAGCATATAATGACGTAGCTTCTTCGTTGCCCACACAAGAGCGAGGCATGTCTTTTCGAGTTGTGAGTATTTGCACTCATATTCCAAGAACTTCTTGCTAAGATAGTAGATAGCTCTCTCTTCACTTCCTACGGTTTGAGCTAGCATGGCACCCATGGCGGTTTCCGTTACTGTGAGATATAAACCAAGAGGTTGACCTCGTTGCGGTGGCATGAGCACTGGTGGTTTAGCCAATATCTCCTTAATTCGGTCAAACGCCTTTTGACAATCATCATCCCACATGGTATGGTCTGTTTTCTTGAGTTTCTTGAAGATAGGCTCACAAATCATCGTAAGTTTCGATATGAATCGACTTATGTATTGTACTTTTCCCAGGAATCCTCTGACTTCTTTTTCTGTTTGAGGTTGTGGCATTTCGATCAGAGCTTTGATTTTTGAAGGATCTATTTCTATACCGCGTTGGCTAACGACGTATCCCAGGAGTTTCCCAGATGTTACCCCAAATGTGCATTTCTGGGGGTTGAGTCTCATGTTGTACTTTCGTAGTCTTGCGAAGAACTTGCGAAGGTTCGCAATATATCCCTCTCTTTCCTTGGATTTGACGATCATGTCATCTACATATACCTCAACTTCTTTGTGCATCATGTCATGTAGGAGTGTAGTTGCGGTGCGTTGGTATGTAGCTCCGGCGTTGATCAGTCCGAACGGCATTATCGTATAGCAATATGTTCCCCATTGGGTGACGAATGCGGTCTTGTGCATATCTTCCATGGCCATCTTAATTTGGTTATAACCCGCATATCCATCCATGAAGGATAGTAACGCGTGGTCTGCAGTATTGTCTACCAATATGTCAATGTGAGGTAGAGGGAAGTCATCTTTTGGACTCGCTTTGCTCAAGTCCCTAAAGTCAACACAAACACGGATTTTCCCATCCTTTTTGGGTACAGGTACTATATTAGCTACCTAGTCAGAATACTCGGAAACTTTGATGAACCCGGCTTTGAATTGCTTGTCAACTTCTTCCTTAATCTTTAGAGCCCATTCTGTTCTCATTCGTCGAAGCTTCACATTTCACGGGTTTGAAACCCGGCTTAATCGGAATCCTATGTTCGGCAATATCCTGTCGATTCTGGCATATCTTTGTAGGACCAAGCGAAAACGTCTTTGAATTCATTTAGGAGGTCTATGAAATCGGCCCTTTCGGTTGAGCTCAAGGTAGTCCCTATCCTAAGTTCTTTGGGTTCTAGTTCGGTTCCTACATTGATGGGTTCGGTTTCCTCTATTACAGGTCCCCCTTCCCCTTCCTGTAGTATTTCTTTGGCTACGTAGGGAGGTATTTCGGTCAAGTCTGGGTCTTGGTCATCCTCGTATCATCGTAAATGTAATTGCACTCAAGATAACGCAAAGAGTAAGCGTAACCCGATTTATTCATATTAAGATTTGAGTAAAGTTGAAACAAAGAAGCCAACTGATCCATGGTCCGTGGCGGCAAAGGGACGATGGTGGGGCATTTCCCGAACTACTGTGACTACTTGAGGCTAAGCTAGGAGAAACGAAGGGAGTGGGGATGACAACAGGAGTAGATTCTCTAATGACTTCTCTAGACTCCGACTCTGACTCCAACTCCGACTCCGACTCGAACTCGTCGTCATCTGGTTCTCCTTTGAACATCTCTCCTTCTCCAGTGGTGAGCTTGAAGAGTCTTCCTTGGTTATTAGTCCATTTGATAGATTTTCTCCACCCTTTCTGCTGCTTTGTGTCGGTTTCTGTGATCAACGCGGTGGGGTTGAAGCGATCGTCCTGAAGTATCATAGTAATGATCTCATCCTGCGCGGCCCTAATGAATCGATCTTCTCCAAACAATAGGCTAACAGCTTGTTCGTCTAAGC
This sequence comes from Silene latifolia, assembly GCF_048544455.1. Taxonomy (NCBI): domain Eukaryota; kingdom Viridiplantae; phylum Streptophyta; class Magnoliopsida; order Caryophyllales; family Caryophyllaceae; genus Silene; species Silene latifolia. The sequence goes on along the minus strand of NC_133527.1, from coordinate 53,483,907 downwards.
AAGGTGCTTGACGGGTTTTGACGGTAGGAACCGTTTCTGGAGGAATGAAGTAGCAATCGTGAAAGATCTCGATTCCGGCTAACTTCCTCTCAAGATAATGCCAAGGTTCGGGAAATCCATGAAAGAGTTCTGAACTTCCTTCTTGAACAAAGTACTCATTTAAAGTGGGGAGATATGGCCTCATTTGGACTCCCACGTGCTTGCGATTTTGGACTTGGGCAAGCATCTCGAGAACCTCTTCTTTTGTGGGTTTGTACCCCAGTCCAAGTGGTATTCTTGTTGAGTTGCCTTCCTTGTATGGTGCGAAGGTATTCTTCCGAATTGGGTTCAAAGGCATTCCGGGGAAGTATCCTTGGGATTTGAGTATGTGGTTGACCACCAAGTTGGAGTAGGGATTATAGTATAAGGGTGCCAACTCACTTTCTATGACGCTTACACTTTGCAAGCCCCCAAGTTCGTATACGGGATCCGCAAGGACTTGATTGTTTGATTGCTTCTCGATTATTGCCTTGATGGGTGACGAAGTGATCGTCACTACTTTGCCATTTAGTGGAATCTTGATCTTTTAATGAAGGGTGGATGTTACCGCTTTGGAAGCATGAATCCAAGGCCTTCCCAGAAGTATGTTGAATGAAGCTTCGATGTCCACTATTTGGAAGTTAACCTTCCGTTCGATTGGTCCCGTGGCTATGGTTAGGTTAGCGAGTCCTACCACTTTTCGTCGTGTACCATCATATGCACGCACACCTTGATTTGTAGGAGTCCAATCCGACTCTTTCATGCCTAGTTTGTATGCCATTTTGAGGGGTATGACGTTGACCGCGGAGCCATCATCTACCAAGGTCATTGGCACATTTTTCTTTAGACAGATGACAGTGATGTATAGAGCAAGGTTGTGACTAGCGCCAAAAGGTGGCAAGTCTTCATCCGAGAAAGTAATAGGATTACTTAGCTTAGGTGATTCTTGGAAGACCAAGTTGACTACATCTTCAGGAGTGGAGTTATGTGCTACATTTAATTTGGCCAAAGCTTGTAGTAAAGCTTGGCAATGTGGAAATGAGCTTGCCACTAGTTTCCAGACTGAAAGATCAGCCTTGGTCTTCTGTAATTGCTTGAGCAAATGATCAGTGGGGTCATCTTCGTTGTCATTTGGTGTGATGACGTTGGTTGGACCGTTTTGAGTAGTGCTTTGATATGGGCGACCCGAACGAGTTAGGTGATCCACATCTTGGTCTTCACCATTTTGGACTATTTCTTTGACTAGGGAGTTTTCAATGAGATACTCGTCCTCATCATCATCGGCCCAAACCCCATTAACTGCAGCTAGTTCCTTCATTCTCATGATGTCACCTTCCAGTCGTATGATTTGATCGACTAGTTTATCAACCACGGTGACTACTTCTTGCATAGTGGCATTTTGAGAGAAGATCAATGGTACACGTTTTTTAGGTATTGCGTTGGGATTGCGCAAGGTCGTTACCATGCTTTCTAGTTCCCACACTTGTCTATCTACACTCCTTGCCCATGTGATGAAGTCGGAAATGGTAGGGGAGATAGTAGAGTAGAGCCTTTCCTTCTCAATTGCATGAATTTCACTTTCGGTGGGAGAAATGAGGTGTGAGCAATCTAAGGTAGATTCGTCACTTGTAATCACTAGAACTCCAAGAGGATTCTGAGTGTTGTTGGGCTTACCTCATGGTGGAATTGGAAGTCGACCATCTTCAATCATATCTTGAAGCACGTGTTTCAACTTGTAGCATTTTTCTGTGTCGTGCCCTTTGCCCCTATGGTATTTACAGTGTGAATTTTCATCCCAAAACTTGGACTTTCTTTCGGGTTCGGGAGTAGGTCCAATGGGTTGGAGTTTACCTTGCTTCATTAACCTTTTTAGAGCGTTGGAGTACGTATCCCCAAGGTTTGTGAATTTCCTTGGTGGAGTAGTTTTCTTAGATGGCTCGAGAAGGTTAACTTCGTCGGTCTTGCTAGTAGAGCCGTATGAACGACTTGTGGACCCTTGATATCCTCGACCTACCGTTTTGGACAAGAGTCCTTTACGGATGTCATCTTCAATTCGTGTCCCTAATACGGTTAAGTCCTTGAAAGTCTTGATGTTTTGATATCTCAAATGGTTGGCATATATGGGCTTGAGATTATCCACAAACTTTTCCACAAGAGTAGCCTCATCCGGGCGTTCAACTAGTTGAGTACTAGTCTTCCTCCACCTACTTAGAAAGTCGGTGAATCCTTCTTTGTCATTTTGGGTAAGAACCTCTAGAGTGCGCATATTGACTTGGATCTCGGCATTATCCGCGTATTTCTTAGAGAACTCGATTGCGGCGTCTTCCCAAGTAGCGACCTTCTTGTGATCTAGAGTGTAGAACCATTGCTTCGGGATGGTGTCAAGAGATAAAGGAAAGATCCTTAAGAACATCTCGGGTTTGATGCCTTTGATAGACATGTAATCCTTGAAGGCACTGATGTGGTTCAAAGGGTTCTCATGTCCTTTGAACTTAGGGATATCCGTCATGTTAAAGTTGGTTGGCAATTTGGAATTGACGGCTTCATACTTGCGATTGTTTTCCCTATAAATGTCATCCCCCTTAAGGTACATCAATTGCTCCTCTAGGTATTGGAGTCTTTTCTCAGCTGCAGTCGTCCCTATGATAGGATTCTCATCCCTAGACTCGTCATCGGAATTACGTAGTACTTCACTTTTAAGGGGAGGCAACCTTCCCTCTACATCATAGATACGGCCTTCGATGAGTTCAAGGCGGTCATAGGTTTGTTCTTGAGTAGATTGCATTTGGGCTAGCGCGGCGAGGATTCGATCATTACTATCTTGAATTTGTTGGAGATTCGTTTCATCACTTGATCCGGGCATCTTGGAAACTGGATAAGAGATCGGCGACGAATCAAAACACGATCGACCATTCTATCACACTTGCTAAAAGAGGAAAAGTTTTGACTCGTGAAGTGGGTGTGTGCCACTTGTGCTGAGTGAGTTTCGAAGAAAGACAAGGTCTTTGAAAATGTGTGTCCTAGTCAACTGTAGTGTAGTTGTAGGAGTGGACTCGAAGTGAGGTTTTGAAATGGGCTTGTGGCCCGAATTTTGACACGACAAACGGACAGAGTTTTGACCGGATTTTGCGCTAATTGAAGGCCTTTTTTTTCGAAATTTTGTTTTGAAATTGGGTTTTAATTTTTGAAAATTCGTCATGATTTTGTTTAGAAATGGTGATCACGTAAGGTTTACACATTTAAACAAGCATTATAACGGGATGCTGAGTGCATTTAGAAGGGTTTTGGTTTAAAGGGTGGGTTGCCTTACCGAACCATCAAACCCGAAGTCTGTGGAGAGGCTCGTGCCAAACAAGAGTAAGGCCGATTCCTAGTCCATTTCCTCAAGTAGTGAAGGCCCTTGATACAAACAAGAGTAAGCATCATGGTATGGATGACGTCAATCGCTATCCATCCTTAGGCCCAAATAAGAATTAGGACCGTTTAGACGGGACGATTGGTCGAATGGGTTGGGTTAGGCCTAGGAAGGCCGAATAAACGATCTAGGAAGACCGAGTTATGAAAACCGACAATTGTCTTATACAAACTATTCCCTAACCTTGTTCAAGTTTCACCCTTGGCTACACGTAAGTGTATTATCCCCAGCGGAGTCGCCAAACTGTGGACAGTGGGCCGCCCACGGGGGCGCTTGGTGAAGGTCGAAACAAGCGTTTGCATTTTGTATGGAGTCGCCACCAATTTTTATGGGAAATTGGAACCGTTCGAATACCTCGTGTCATGTCAAGACACAAAGTAGTGACATGAACACTAAGCAATCGTTACCCTTAGCATTCTATGTCTAGAATGACTCTCGTGGATGCCAATGAACACGGGTGCTCACGGAGATCTGGAGTAAGGGGTGAGGGTACGTATTAGGAAGCTCTTTTGATCGAACACCTAATCCCGCCCGCCTCGATAGCGGCCTCTACTAATGATTAGGGAAGTTATTCGTACTCGATATATTGTCGGCTATATGCATGCAATGCAACATCCAAGTTTTAATCCTAGCATGTGAGGATTTAACTAAGTCAGTTGGCACGTAATTAGCATACAATTGGGTCGAAGTAGGATTTAATGTTGATTTACATGTGAAAACATACAAATGATAAAAGAAATACAATAACTATGAATTACAATAATGAAAATTACATTAATTACAATGGATTAGGTGATTTATGTCGAAAATACCTTTAAAAAGGATAATTTGAGAAAAAGAATAAAAGAAGGAAATACGAACAGAACAAAAGTGATAATACGGATAATAGTTAGTTAATACGTAAGCTAATTAAACTAGGTCAAGGCAGAAACGGAGTTCAGGGACAGAAATCATCTCGAACAGCGCAGCAGATCGCGCCCTCTGGAAGAGGCGCAGCAGTTGCTGCGTCTGTTCCAAGGGTGAGTTCTGGCTGTGAAGCCGGAACTGCAAATCGTTAATCTGAATTGATGAATTTAATGATGTATTAAAACTTGGATGTTGCATTGCATGCATATAGCCGACGATATATCAAGTACGAATAACTTCCCTAATCATTAGTAGAGGCCGCTATCGAGGCGGGCGGGATTAGGTGTTCGATCAAAAGAGCTTCCTAATACGTACCCTCACCCCTTACTCCAGATCTCCGTGAGCACCCATGTTCATTGGCATCCACGAGAGTCATTCTAGACATAGAATGCTAAGGGTAACGATTGCTTAGTGTTCATGTCACTACTTTGTGTCTTGACATGACACGAGGTATTCGAACGGTTCCAATTTCCCATAAAAATTGGTGGCGACTCCATACAAAATGCAAACGCTTGTTTCGACCTTCACCAAGCGCCCCCGTGGGCGGCCCGCTGTCCACACTTATTATTTTCATTTCATTTTTTTCATTAACAAGAACATCATGCAGGTTAAAGAAAGAAATCAAAGGACTCACCAGCCACACAGGCCTCATTATTCAAATACGCAGTCGGGACCACGTAATTGGTCTCGACAAACATATAGCCAGCAGCCCGACCCCTTATCATGGCCCTTTGTCTAAATTGCTCGAAGGGGAGTAGTTGACGGCCTGACCTTGAAACTTATACGGCCAGGACTGTTTGTTTTAACAGCATAACAGGTCTTCAAATCATCAAGAGAAAAAGAGACATTGTGTTTTTTACAGAGGTTCTCAATAGAACATACAACTTTCCACACCATCGGCATCAATTGATAAGAAGGGACACCAATCTCCTTAATAACCTCAACCATAAGAGGAGAAAAAGGAAGCTTACACTACCGCCCGAAAGCCCAGTCATGAATGCAGAACCAACCAGGACAAGCCCAGTCAGCCCTGATGGGAGAATCCTCAGGGATCCAGACTTCAGCGTCAGCAGGGATAATTCCCTTATCCTTCAAAAATTTTTCGAACTCAGGCTTCAAACGGTTTGTAGGAGACTGAACTTCATTTAAAGCCTTCGTGGGCTTAAATTGAAAAGCACCATGAGATATTGAGATCATCTCCAATGCAGGATCACTCGTTTTTATTACTGTGGGAGAAGGAGCATCAGAAGTGGCAGGCAAAGTTTCAGAGGAGACTTCCTCAGGATTTTGAGGAGGAGGAGTTGCAGGAACCGCTGCCCTGGTAGATTTTTTCTTTGCAGCCATTGTTTAAAGAATTATGGAAGATTGATTAAGAGATTTGGGAAGTTGAGAATTAAGATAACTGAAGAGAAAGAAAGTTAAGAAAAAGAAGACGAAGGAATTATGTTGATGAGTTCAAATTAATGAAGCACCCAAGTATTTATAGCAAAAAAGATTAGAGTTTCAGCCGCAAAAACATTAAGGCGAGTTGCAGTAAATATCCACGCGTCAGCAGTTGCAGTAAAAGAGCCGTTACAGGAAATTGATCAGGGAAAATTAACCGTTGGGTGATCTTATCAAAATTGAAGTTATCTCCTCATTTTTTCGTCCTGGCACTACCAATAAGGAGATAAGGGGCAATTGTTAGGCCTGGAAATCCGCAGACCACCCTGATCAGCATTTCACCTGAACCTGACTGCCAGGCTCTCAGGGTACCAGGCTCTCAAGGCACATGAAGTTAGGCGCCAGGCCATGGAGAGGACAATGGTCTAAATATCAGGACGATATTTGACCAAATCCGCATACAATAAAGGAAATAAGTACGCAGCATTAAGTGTAAAGATTATGCAGTAATTGCGGTAATTAAGGGTGATATATTTGGTAATTATTGCCTGCAATTATGGAGAATATTCAGCCTTTAATGACCAGATCAAAGCAGCCGTTCAAGATAAAAGACTATATAAGGAACACTTTGGAGCAATTGGAAGGAGATCATTCGTACAACAAGAAGAAGAGCACATATTACATAAAAATATAAGCATTATTGTTATCATTGGAATATTCTCTCAAAATCATATAGTGAAATCCTCTCCTGGCTTGGTGCCCGTGGTTTTTTCCCATTTAAGGGTTTTTCCACGTACAAAATTGTTTGTCTTGCTATTTCTATTATTTTATTTATTGCTTAAATCGTACCCTGTCAACCTGACCAGAAATCTAAATTAGAGCTAGTTAACCCTGCACAATACCACCCTGACCAGATTTCGCCTTGCGCAAAATCCACACAAAACATGAACACTACTTATCCTGAGCTTTGCAAGCTGCATGCTGATGAGGAAGTGGACTCTTCACCATCCAAGGATAAAAGTGGTGATGCTAAAGAGTAAGGGGGTGAGAACGAAGAAGAGGATGAGGCTGCTGATGAGGGAATTGGTTCTGCTACAGCTTTAAAGGCAGGCTGATTTTGTTTTTGCTGTTTTTGTGGAGTTTTAGTTTGTGTGGTTTTGGCCTATCCAGGGAGGGATGTTCCCTGGACAAACAGTTGGTTTTTGGTTTATTTTTGTGGGTTTGTCTTATCTTGCCCTATGAGGGATACATTCCTGGGTAAACATTTTGTTATGACATAAATATATCATCTTCTTCTCTTGATTTCCTTATTTTGCTTGACTGGCTTGATTTGTACCTGTAAATAATTCATTTGACGTTTTTCTGTTAGAATAATGCCTGTCAGGAGGGCTTATGGCCGTCATTCCGCTTTTGGGAAATGGTGGCTTTGTTGCCTGTCAGGAGGGCTTTTTTCTAAGAGGAGGGTGGTTGCCAGTCGGGGGGCCTATGGCCCTCAACCTCTCAGGAGGGCTTATTTGGACAAGTAGTCTGGTCTACTCCACCATTGTACTTGTTTTTTTTATGTACTGAGCTCAGTTGAGTTTTTAGGTCAGACAAGCAGGTGCCAAATTTTATTGTAGAGCATTTCAGGAATGCTTTTCAGGTTGGGTGGAGTGGCCCTCAATCCTGAACATTTGTTTAAGCCCTAAGTGCAGCATATAACAAAGAAAAAGAAGGCGTGAAACAAGTTTTCAGGATTTGGTAAAAAATGATTTGAATAAGCATTCTAGGCAAAGCTAAAAATAGCAGGCATGTTTCAAGCAATTTGGCACATAGCAGGAAGGCAGATTTCGTAGGGAATTTTCTATAAGGTTCTATTGAAACATAAAAGGAGTTGATAGTCTTACCTATTTCTGGTTTAAACATGGAATAACTTTAAGTGGGAAATGTTCCAGGATCTGGGGATCATTTCTCCTTCCAAAGTTTGCAGCCTGTATGCTCCTTGCCCTACTATTGAATCAATTAGGTATGGTCCTTCCCATGTGGGAGCTAACTTGCCTGCATTTTTCTCTCTGGTGTTAGATAAGACTTTTCTTAGGACTAGGTCTCATTCCTTGAATACTCTGATGTTGACATTCTTGTTGTAACTTCTGGCTACTGCCTGTTGGTAGGAGGCTATCCTGACTTTGGCTGTATCCCTTAGTTCTTCGGTTAGGATCAGGTTATCTTGCAATAGTGGTCTGTTCTCCTCTATGGTATTCAGGCTACTTCTGGTGGTTGGTACATGAATTTCTGCTGGGACTATCGCTTCACGACCATAGACAGGGAATAGGGTGTCCGGCTTTGTGGTCGCATTTTTGGGTGTAGTCTGCCCCACATGACTAAGGGGAGTTCTTGACCCATCTTCCTTTTCTTCTTTTTAGCTTTTACTTGGCGAGCTAATTACTACTTTGTTGCTTGATTCGACCGTTGTTGGCTTTTGGGTAGCCTGGTGTGGATGTGACTAGGTTGATATTCCATTGTGCACAGAAGTTTGCCGTCCTCTTTCCCACAAATTGTGTACCGTTGTCACAGACTATTTCTGAAGGTATTCCATATCTGCATATGATATTTCGTTTGATGAATGATATGACATCCTTCTCTTTGACTTGCCTGTAAGAATCTGCCTCTATCCACTTGGAAAAGTAGTCAGTCATTACCAGCATGAAAACTTTTTGTCCTGGTGCTTGAGGTAATTTGTCTACTATATCCATGACCCATTTCATGAATGGTCAGGGGGCTGAGATGGAATGTAGTAGCTCTGACAGTTGGTGGATATAAGGGGAGTGGATTTGACAGGTCTCACATTTAAAGTTGTATGCTATGCAGTCAGCTCTCAGGGTTGGCCAAAAATAGCCTGTCCTGAGAACCTTACTTGCCAGGCTTCTGCCACCTTTGTGATTTCCACAGTATCCATCATGTATATCTTCTATAACTTGTTTAGCTTCGTGTGGTTCCAGGCAACGTAGGTAAGGTCCAGCCTGTGACTTTTTAAACAACGTGTTATTAATAATGGTGTAAGTAGAGGCTTTGATTTTAAGGGCCCTTGCTTCGTTTTTATCATTAGGGAGTATCCCCTGTAAGAACCAATCATAGTATGGTTTGGTCCAAGAGGTTGTGTCCTCGTGAATGGGACAAGTTTGGTCAGGCCTTTCTATGGTTGGTTCCAACAGGTGGATAATGGGTATTTTATCAAACACAGCAGGGCTGAAGTTTGATCCCAGGCTGGCCAGGGCATCAGCCAGGGTATTTAGGTCCCTTGGTATTTGGTCAATGTCAAAGGTTTTGAACTTTTTGCAAAGGTTTTTGACATATTCTAAATAGAGCATCATTTTTGAATCTTTTGCTGCGTATATTCCTTTGACTTGATTGGAAATTAAGAGAGAGTCCGTTTTTACCTTGAGGTTTGCTACACCGAGTTCTATACATACCTTAAGTCCAGCTATCAGGGCTTCATACTCAGGTTCATTGTTTGTGGCTTTAAATTCATAACTAATAGCCTGTGCAATTAGATCTCCCTGTGGTGATTTCGGGACTAGTCCTAGACCAGTTCCTTTCATATTTGTTGCTCCATCTACATGTAGGGTCCATTCCTGGTCTGTCTTATGGGTGTCAAGGTGATTGACCTCTTTTATGTGGTATGGTTCTAGGGTAGGACTGAATTCAGCCACGAAGTCTGCTAATGCCTGAGACCTAATTGCCGTCCTGGGTTCAAAGGTTATGTCATAGGTGCTAATTTGTACTGACCATTTTGCCATTCTGCCTGATAACTCAGGCTTTCTCAGGACAGATTTGATAGGCAGGTTGGTTCTTACAATAATTGGGTGGCTTTCAAAATAAGGTCGAAGTTTGGTGCAGGACATGACTAAAGCAAGTACATATTTTTCAAGTAAGCCATACCTGGTTTCTGCATCTAGGAGACTCTTACTTACATAGTAGACTGGATGCTGTTGGCCGTCAATTTCTTTAGTCAGGACTCCACTTATTTCTGTCTCTGTGACAGATAGGTAAACCGTCAGAGGTTCTCCTTTGTCTGATTTGGCAAGTAGTAGAGGTGTAGTCAGGTATACTTTGAGATTTTGGAAGGTTGTCTCGTGCTCAGGAAACCATTTGAATGACTTGTTTTTCCTGAGGAGGTCATAGAATGCCTTGCATCTTTCTGATGATCTGGATATAAATCTGTTCAGGGCTGCAACCCGTCCTGTCAGCTTCTGAATGTCTTTGACTGACTTGGGAGATTCTAATTCTAGTATAGCTTTTATTTGTTCTGGGTTGGCTTCTATTCCTCTTTTAGTCACCATGTAGCCTAGGAATTTGCCTGAAGAAACTCCAAAGTGGCATTTGGAAGGATTAAGCTTCATGTTGAATTCTTCCAGGATCTTGAAAGCTATTTCCAAGTCCCTGACATGGTCTTCAGCCTTTTTTTATTTGACCACCATATCATCAATATAAACTTCCATTGTATCCCCTATTTGGTCTTTGAACATTGTATTGACCAGGCGTTGGTATGTTGCCCCTGCATTCTTCAGGCCAAAGGGCATGGCTGTGTAACAGTATATGCCTCTTTCCGTGATGAATGCAGTGTGTTCCTGGTCAAATGGGTGCATCTTAATCTGGTTAAATCCACTTGAGGCGTCCATAAATGTTAGGAGTTCATGCCCTATTGTAGCATCTACCATTGCGTCTATGTGAGGGAGTGGAAATGGGTCTTTTGGGCAGGCTTTATTGAGGTCTGTGTAGTCTACACAAACTCTCCATTTACCATTCTTTTTCTGTACTACTACCTCATTGGCTAGCCATTCAGGGTACATGACTTCTCTTATCATCCCCATATCCAAAAGTTTGTCCACTTCTTCATTAATAATAGCATTTCGTTCAGAGGCAAACTTTCTTCTTTTCTGTTGAACAAGCTTATAAGATTTGTCTATATTTAGTTTATGTGTAATAATATTTGCATCTATACCAGTCATATCAAAATATGACCAGGCAAAACATGAAGATTTACTTTTAAGAAAACTTACTAATTCTGGCCTGATGTTGTCAGGAACATCAGATCCTATCAGTACATGCCTGTCAGGATACTCAGGATATAAAATTACTTGATCTGTTTCCATTTTGGTTTCTGCCACATGAGTTGTCCTGACAGGGTACTGTAATTGTTAGGCAAGAGACTTACCTACCTTGGAGGGTTTCAGTGACTCAGTATAGCATTCCTGAGCAGATTTTTGTTCACCTTTTATGGTTGCTACTCCCCATTCTGTTGGTATCTTGATACATTGGTGGTAGGTGAAGGGTATGGCCCTCACATTGTGGATCCATGGTCTTCCTAGGATGGCGTTGTAGGATGATAGGCAGTCTAGGACTCCAAATCTTTCGTATGAGGAGACCCCTTCCACATATGTGGGCATGTGTATTTCCCCCAGTGTATTCCTTGTTTCTCCACTGAATCCTACTAGGACATTAGACTTCTTTATGATTTGACTTTCATCAATCTTCATTGCTTTAAGGACATCAAGCATGATCAGCTTCACTGAGCTGCCTCGATCTACTAGGATTCTTAGGACACGTGCAATTACTATTTGCATAGTGATGACCAGGCTATCATGGTATAGATCTGGAATGCCCTGCATATCAGTGTCGTCAAAAGTAATTTGAGGTAAATTTTTAGGTTTAAAAGGAGATTTCATTTTTGACTCCCTAGCAATTTTCTTTTTAAATTTGAACCGGTCAAAGCCACAAATCTCAGATCCTCCATTGATGAATTTGACCTCATAGATGGATGGTGCTGGGGGTAGGTCACGTTGTTGCCTTCCTGGGTTCTTTCTTGTTCCATCATCTTCTCTGTTCTTTGTTGACATCAGGTCTTTCAGATATCCCTTCTTTATCAGGTAAGCCACTTGTCTGCGCAATCCCATGCATTCTTCTGTTGTATGCCCTATATCCATATGAAATTCACACCACCTTGTAGTATCTTTCCTTGAGTTGGGGTTATCTGAATTCTTTGGCCATTTGACAATCTCTCCCATATGGTCAAGTCTCTTGATTAGTCCTGCAATGCCAACAGAGAAGTTATATTCTTGGATAGGGGGATAAGTATAGGAGTTACCTCATTGTTCATGTGTGTAGTTGACTTCAGATCTGTCAGGTATTGTGTAAGGAGATGGCCTGGAACTACTCCCTATGTGGTTGGAACTTTTTCTGTTGACTTTGTCATATCCTGAATTATTGTCAGTGTTGTCTGCCTTGTAGCCTTTATCTTCTTCCAGCCGAATATAGCCTATGGCTAACGCCTAAACATCTTCAAAGGTATGACAGGGCTTCATGGTCATTGTGTCGTAGAAGTCACTATCCAAGGGTAACCCTTGCCTGAAAGCTTCCACGGCTGTTCCAACATCACATCTGGGGATTGAGACCTTTTCCTTGTTGAATCTTGTCATGTAAGATCTAATTGATTCTCCAGGCTTTTGCTTGATTCTGTATAAGTCACTAGATCTCTTCTCTAGTTCCCTGCTGCTGGCAAACTGATGGTTGAAAGAGTTGACCAGGTCAGCAAAGGACTTGATGCTTCCGTTTGGCAGGAATATGTACCATTGCAGGGCAGGTCCGTTCAGGGTTGTTCCAAATCCCTTATACATGCAAACTTGGCATAGTTCACTGGGGATAGATGCTGCCAACATCATTTGCTTGTAGTAAGCTACATGATTTTGTGGATATGTGGTCCCATCATAGATTCTCATTGAGGGAACCACAAATTTCTTTGGCAGGTCTATCTTTGTTATTTCATCCACAAAGGGTGAATCAGCATAACTTTCTGGATTTGCTTCTTTAATTGGGGTAGGGACTCCTGGAATCTTTTCAAATCTTTCATGGAGTTTTTGGATTTCCTGGAGCATAGCCATCATGATTGCTGTGTTGGTTTGATCTGGTGAGGTTTCTTCATTTTGGAATTCTTCTGAGTCTGTTTCTTCTCCTGCTTTGGACTTTGGTGGAGTAGGAGTGCCAATATTGGAGAAATCAATGTTCCTGATGATTGAAGAGAATGGTGTGTCAGGCTGAACTTTCAACTTTGATCCTGAAGCTTTTTCTCCCAGCTTTAGTTTCAGGCTGGATTCTGATTCTTTTAATTTTGTAACTTCTGCTTCAGCCTAGGCCATTTTCTGTTTCAGCTGTTCCATTTCCAACAATTGTTGTTGGGCGGCAGCCAGTTGTTGCTCAATGCTATCTCCTGCCATTTCTCAAGTTTTTGTGTTATTTGGTTATGGGTTTTGATTATTTTTGAGCTAGATGCCCCACGGTGGGCGCCAATTGTTTTGGCAGGGATTTTACTAAATGAGAACGCCCTGCCAGGGGATTTAAAGTAGGGTGATCTAACTCAAATAACTCGCCTGACTAGTATTGCTAAGTGAATAAACAAATGATAAATAAAGACACAAAAATTTTATACGTGGAAAAACCCTCGGAATAAGGGAAAAAACCACGGGCACCAAGCCAGGAGTGATTGTTACTATTATTTTTGATAGCCCGACAGAGTATTCGTATATCAGGCGTGACAGACAAGAATATTGCTTAAGAATACAAGAGTGGAAGTAAGAATGAGAGTGTGTTCCATGTCCCTTTTATTTTTATCTTCTCTTCTATTTATACTAACTTCCCAAGTCTCCTTTTCCTGCCGTTTTAGGGTTTCCTGGTAAATAGGGCTTGTGCCCTATTTACCCGGAGGTGGTTGATATCCTTTTAGCCGTTGCCTTTGACTATTCCCTATATCTTTTCCTTCTGAATTGGTCTTCCTCGTTTGTAGGGAGTATATTTAAATAGCTTGGTTGTTGCCTGCTCTGCTTGTGCAACGCTTTTCTTGTGCCTGACGTGTTCTCCTTTCAGGCCAGTGGCTATTTATTGCCTGTCTTGTATCAACTCATGCTTGATGCCTGTCCATATTCAATTAATGCCTGGTTTCAGGTGTCCTTTGCTAGAATCTTGGTTTTGATTATTGCCTAGCCTCTGTCAGGTCAGGCAGGGTAATTCTGGGCCCAACAGTGGAATTTAATTTCCAACTATTATTTTGAAAATGACGGTTTTAATCGCCGTCGTTGAAATTTGACGAAATAGTGAATTTGAGTTTTCACTATTATTTTGAAAATTGACGGTTTTAATTGCCGTCGTTGAAATTTGAAGGAAAATAGTGAATTTGAATTTTCACTATTATTTTGAAAATTGACGGTTTTAATTGCCGTCGTTTGGGATTTGGAGAAATAGTGAATTTTGAATTTTCACTATTATTTTTGAAGTGACGGTTTTTAATTGCCGTCGTTTGAAGTTTGAAGAAGTAGTGAATTTTGAATTTTCACTATTATTTTGGAAAAAATGACGGTTTTAATTGTCGTCGTTGAAATTTGAAGAAATAGTGAATTTTGAATTTTTCACCATTTTTGTGAATTGAAGTGAAAATGGCGGTTTTGATCGTCGTTTGTTTGAAATTTTTGAAGGAAAATAGTGAATTTTGATTTCACTATTTGTTTTTGTATTTCAAAAATGACGGTCCTTAACGTCGTCATTGGAAATTTGAGGTTTATTACGGGAAATTGGGTCAAAGCCCAAAATTTTGCTGAAAGAGCAGGGAACACCTGATTGAGGCGCGAGCTACCTGGCGAACCAAAGGAGCTTCCCTATTTTTCTGTAAAATACGCGAGGATGGTTCGCACACCATTCCGTCATTTCATCTTCAACCTTCGACATAAACACACTAAAAACCGCCATTGAAGGTCTCTAGCTTGCTTTCATTCGTGCCATCATCAACAATGTCATCTCAAGGTATGTATTCCCTCTTGAATCCATTTGAATTTGTTGGTTCTTTAGCTGAATTGAATCAGGGCGAAATTTTACCCTAGAAAATCGATTTGGGCGTTTTTGATTGAGCCCATTTCGAGTGAAATTGATGATTGCATTAGGTTAGAAACCTGTTTAGGAGTATAGGGGTGCTTTTAGTTTGCATTTTGGTCCCCGTTCCCGCTCCCTATGTTCGAAAAACGTGAGTGATGTGGAGAAATCATCTCATCTCACAATGCCAAGTTTATTTGCTTGGGTAATGGGTCCCCCTAGGTTGCCTTGTAGTCGGGAAAGACCGTGTTTGCCATTGTGGACCTTTGTTGGGTATTGTGGGCAAAATTGGAAATTTTGCCTTTTGTCACGGCCTTATGTCTGACAAAATAAGCGCCTGTTTGGGCTTGAATTGAGTCAATTTGCCTTGAAATGGACCTTATTGGTAGTTTAGGTCGCCTTTAGGCGTGATAAAATCATGTTTGCCTCTTTGCGGTCGTTTTTGACTTTTTGACCGGTTTGTGCTCAAATTGGCATATAAATTGCCTTTTTGAGCCGTAGAAAAATTCCTCATTGTATTGGTAATATACTTCGGTTTGTTGGCGGACATTGTGTGGGTCTTGGTGTGCCGTTTTTCGTTGTGGTTGTTTCGACTCGTTTTTTGCTTGAAAAGAAGGGCGAGTCGTTTTTCTTTTTGTGCGTTTTTGTGAATTGTTTTTTGTTTGGTTGGGTTTGGGCGGGATTGCCCTTACTTTGCTTTGCAGGTTGTTTGTTTAGATTTGTCCATTTTACGTCGTCATAATGCTGAAATTTCGGCTGACGTTCTTTGGTTGCATTTGGTCGCAGGGAGCGTTCGGGGCCTATGGGATCTGTTGTTGAGGCATTGGACGAAGAGGATGATTCAGGAGGAGGAGAGGCGACTGTTTTTTGTTACAGGCTTGGTTGTGTTTCTTCCTGGCGGCCTTTGCCCGGCCAATGATCGGGTATCAATCGTTGGTCGTTGCCTGCAGAGGTTCGGATGTCCGATTAGTGGGGTTCAATACGGGCGTGTTATCCCATGTTGCCACTTTTGATCGTTGTCGAGTTCTGGTGATTGGGGGTCAACATCGGGGTAGTGTCCGTTGTCACGGTCCTCTTTCACTCTTGAATTCTGCTAATTGGAGGTCAACGTCGGGGTAACGTGCTGAGTTACGATCCTCGGTTGTCGTGTCCTCCGAAGTCTGCCAAGCATCATTTTTCTTTTTGTTATGGAGGAGGAACGTGGTGTTAACATTATGGTAACCACCTCTGCTTCCGTTGTTTCTCCTGTGTTTCCTGTGTTGCTCCCTTTCTTTTCCGTTTGGGAGGATAGGGAGTGCTTAGTTCGGTAGGTGGCCAATAGCCCCCAGTTCGTTGTCTTAGGCCAGTGTCTGTATGATAGATGGTTGTTTTAGGCCAGTGTCTGTATGATAGATGTCTATACTGGATCCTGTTTGTACAGTCAGTTGTTCGTATCAAACGTGTGTCGATGTATTTTGCGTGAGGCGGTTTGTATATATGTATTTTTGGATTGTAGCTCATTTTGTAATTTTTGGCTTTTTTGTGTTGTGTTTCGGAGGAGCGCTGTCGGCTGTCAATTCTCCTTTTGCTTTGCACCAGTTCCTGCAACGTTAGTGTAGAAAACAGGCAACAGGTAACACATATGCATAAACGTAAACACGTAAAAGCATTTGATTGAAAACAAAATTAACCAAGATGACTTGAAGTTAAAATTGAATTTTGAAAATTGAAATGAATTTTGAAAAATTCTGCGACAAGTCGTCACGTTTGGAATTCAAAAGGAATTAATTTGAAAATTGAGCAATTAACTCGTGTCTTGAATTAAATTGCGTTGAAATTGTTGAAATTGATTTGTGACTCGAAAAATTTCAAACTCAATCCGTCAGGGAAGAATTTTAGAAAAGATTTTTACGAGTGTATTTGATTTGATTTTTTTGAGGTCAAGACTCGAATTTGTGAGTGCTTGAAATTTTGAGGAAAACTGATGTCGTGTTATTAATTTTCGATTTTTATTTTTGCTGCGAAAATTGCGAAAAAGCGAAAAAAATTCGGAATTTTGATTGACATGGAAACGATCCGTCGTGGATCAAAGCGATTAGCCCTTCCCCCTTAAAAAAGGAAAGAAAAATCCGTATGTTTAAAGCTGCGTCATGGAAACCGTGTCGAATTTCGTAAAATGCGAAAACAAGGAAATGTGAGTGTGAGGAAACACAAAATGTCCTGGATCATCTCGAAGAGGCGCGAGGATTCTGGCGGGAGGTTTGAGGTGTCAGGAGAAAACACAAGTTGAAAGAGACAAGTCAAAGCGGGAATCCTGGGGGAGGGCCTAAAGAGGCGCGAGCAGCCTGGCGATGGGAGCCAGCTCTCCCCTTTTTCTGAAAAACGCGCTGATCGTTTTGTATAAATAGTGATGTTTGCGCTTCATTGTTTCATCATCCGAAACGCAAAAACATCTCTACAAAACTTCTTCTTCTTCCACAAAAATATTTCATGGATGCCTTTGAGAATGCGTTGCGACAATGGTGCCGGGATTTGTCGCCTCCCGAAAAGTATCAACTCATTTTCATGGGAGTTGGTCAATTGTTGGTGCTTCGTCAAGTCAAGGTGCAACCCTCATTCCTCGAAGCATGTTCTCGGTTTTGGGATTCGAAACACCATGTTTTCGTTTTCCCGAAAGGCGAAATTTGCCCTCTTGCCGAAGAAGTTGGAGCCATTGGTGGGTGGCCGGGTTGTGTTCCAGTGCTTCCTCCGACTCGGTTGTGCTACAAGGAGAAATTTCGTTCCATGTTGGGTTTGTCGACAAGTCAAGTCAACTTCCTTCTTGCTCCATATGGTGTGGACATGATGGCTCTTATCAACATCTTTTCCAACCGATTAGATGCCAATGTTTCGGAGGTGGCTAGGAGAAGGGCTCCTGCCTTTTGCCTTGTCTATGTATACCTCTTTGTTGATACTTTGAAGAAGAAGAGGCCAAAATGCTATGGTAGCATGACCCTTGTTCATGTGGTTGAGCAAATGGAGCATGGTAGAGATCCATCATGGTTGGTGCTTGGCGAGATCATCCAAGCTTTGGACAAGGAAGACTCTTGTGGAGAGGCTCCTTCATTTGGGTCCCCAAGGATACTCCAAGTGTGGCTATTGGAGAGGCTAAGGTATGTAGAGCCTCCGGTTAATTCTTCTTCTTATTCCTTCCGTCACCTTACCATGAGGAAGAAGTTGTACTCGGATAGTTTTGCTTCTACCGAGGCTTATTGGGCCGCAAGATTGGCGGAGGAGGGTGGTCCTCACATCCGTTGGGTGGTGCCATGGTGGCACTTGAGGTCCTTCACGGGGTTGCCCGCTTCGGGTGCTAGTCCTCGTTCTTTGATGGTGGTGGGTTTGAAGGTTGCTTCCTTCATTTATCCCGAAAGGCTCATGAGGCAAATGGGGCGTCAACAAACGGTGCCCGCTCAAGATACTCTTGTCCAAGAGAATGTTTTCCGGAATTCTGAGTTTGTAGAGGTCTTCGAAAGATGGTGGGCCACTCGGCCGCTTTGGGAGGTACCGGACCCCGTTGCCACGACATGGGTGACTCCTGCTTATGTCAAGTGGTCGAGAGCTTCGTCCTTGGAGGAGAGGTCCAAATTCCGTAAGGACGAGGTTGTCGACTTGAAGTATCAAGAGGTTGGCAAGGCCAACCGTGCCTTCTTCAAGGAGTATGGTGATGGAGCTAGTCCCGATGTGATGAGACCACCAAAGAGGAGAAGCTCGGGTCCCAAGAACATGGTGGGCCGTGAGTGGGCTCGTTTTGGGCCGAACATGGGGTCTTGCAATAGACCGGAGGCCGTTGCCGTTGTAGATCCATTCCGAGGAGGAAATCCATGCTAGGCGGGCCAACAAGAAGAACAAGGGGAAGATGTACCCCGAGGGAAAAGGCAAGGGTAGAATGGAAGAGTGAAGACCTCCATTACCCATTTTATTATTATGTTGTATTATTGTTGTGAGTTTTATTATGTTGTACTAGCTATGTTTTGTGTGGTTTGTGCTAGTTTTATTATGTGAGGTGTTTCAGTCGACAGCTTAGCTTTGACAAGTTGTAGACTCGTCGATCTTTATTTGTTGTTGAAATTGTAATCCCTCCCATTATTAATTAAATAAGAGGATTACTCGTGTCGAAAATTGTGAACGCTTCTTTCTTCCATCCATTTTGTAAAGGCAATTCGATTTGAATCGTTCTAAACGTTTGCACTTGGGAAAATGGGATTTTTGTAGGAACGGAGAAAGGCTTGTTTTTGTATTTTTGTGGGAAAGGAAATGGTTTTCCCTTTTCTCCTTTTTTGATGGGGATGTTTTTTGTATGTGGGTGATGTTTTTTTATTATGGAGATGGTTGTATCCTTCTTGTATAAGGAAAGACTGCCTACGTATCCACCTGGAGAGGTGAAATCAAACCATGATCATAGTTCGAAATGTTTTGTTTGATTGGGTTTTGTGGTTGTATCCCTCATGCATAAGAGGGACTGCCTACGTATCCACCTGAAGAGGTGAAATCAAACCATGCTCGTAGTTCAGGGGTTCTTGTTTGTTTTAGTGCAAATGGATGTTGCCTTTGAAAGATCAAAGAACATTCGAAACGGGTAAGGTGCCGCAACTTAGACTCGATAAAACATGCAATTTCAAATCAAAACGTGTTTGAGGAACTTGACTTGAAAAGGGTTAAGGTGGACGCTAGTTATAAAACTAGGCTTGGATCGTTGGTTGCTATGGTTCAAGGGTAGTATTTCTTGAGTTGGTCTAGGTTGGTCGGGTTTGTAAAATCCTCCCCATCTAGGTCACTCAGTCTCACTGCGCCCCCCGAAAGTATTTTCTTGACCAGGTATGGCCCGACCCAGTTGGGTTTGAATTTTCCCCTTGGATCGACGGGTAACGGTGCTCGAACTGACTTGAGGACCAAATCGTACTCCTGGATGTTCCTGGGTTTGACCCTCTTGTTGAATGCCTGTTGTATACGTCGTTGGTATAGCTAGACATTGTGCAAGGCGTTGAGCCGCCGTTCGTCTAGAAGAGTGAGTTATTCGTACCTTCGACGGGTCCATTCCGCCTCAGGGACTTGACTCTCCAGTAGGATGCTTAGAGATGGGACCTCTAACTCTACTGGTTGAACTGCCTCCATACCGTATGTTAGGTAGAAGGGTGTGGCGCCTGTCGGTGTTCGAATGGAGGTTCGGTATCCCCAGAGTGCGAACGGGAGTTTGCTCGGCAAATCGCGATAGTTGTCTTGCATTTTCTTGATAATGGTGACGAGAGTTTTGTTAGCTACCTCCACCGCTCCGTTGGTTTGGGGACGGTAGGGGGATGATCGATGTCGTTTGATCTTGTATTTGTCCAGCAAGGCCTGAGTTTCCGCCCGGAAGTGAGAGCCTTGATCGCTGATAATCTCATGGGGTACCCCATATCTGCAGATGATGTTGTTCTTGATGAACTTGGCCACTTGTTTGGCGGTCAAGACTGCATATGACTGCGCTTCCACCCATTTGGTGACGTAGTCGATGGCGACGAGGACGAAACAATGCCCCTTGGTGCCCACCGGGTTAACTTTCCCGATGATGTCGATGCCCCAGGTTGAGAAAGGCCAGGGTGATGTCATGGTGTATAAAAGGGATGGTGGTATATGTTGTATGTTGGCGAAGATTTGGCAATTGTGGCAATGTTTGACGTAGTTACGGCAATCGGCTTCCATAGTGGTCCAGTGGTAACCTAGCCGCATGATTTTTCGGGTAAGCATCATTGCGCTCATGTGAGGGCCACATTCGCCGTCGTGGACCTCTCCCATGACTTTTTTGGCTTTGTGATGGTCAATGCAAAGGAGGAGAATCCCTTGGGGTGTTCTTTTGTATAATTGGTCTTGGTTTATCATGAATTGTGATGCAAGTAAATGGATGGCTCTTTGTCCTCTTTGGTCAGAGTTAGGAGGGAATTCGTTTTTGGTTTTGTAGTTGAGTATGGCTTGGTACCAAGGTTCATCATGGATTTCCTCGTCGTTGTTGATGGCACAAATGTGAGCTGGCTCGCTCCTTCTCTCGACACATAGGGGTATCAACGTCATGTCGTCAGGTATGTTGTCGAGTGCGGCAAGTTTTGCCAGGGCATCAGCAAATTGATTTTCCTCTCGTGGCAAGTGGAAGTAGTCGACTTGGTCGAAGAACTCGGCCTCTTGATTGATTCTTGCTTGGTAGGGAGCTAAGCTATCACTTCGGATTTTCCATGATCCGGATACCTGATTGATGATGAGCGAGGAATCACCATGGACCCTTAGTCTCATGATGCCGAGTGTGATGGCTGCTTGCAGGCCGATGAGGCATGCTTCATATTCAGCGGCATTGTTGGTGACGGCGAAGTCTAGTTTGACTGAGATCGGAACGTGTTCTCCCTCCGGTGATATTAGGAGGATTCCTACCCTGAAGCCTCTCAGATTAGATGCACCATCGAAGTATAGGTCTCATGTGTCGGAATCAGCATAAAGGATGTCTTCGTCAGGAAGTGACCATGTGTCGGTCGTTAGATCCTCGATGATGGGATTTTCTGCCAGGAAATCGGCGACTGCTCTTCCCTTGATAACCTTGAGGGGTACAAACTTGAGGTCGAACTCGGACAGCATGAGTGTCCACCTAGACAGCCTTCCGTTTAGTACAGGTTTTTCGAAGATGTATTTGACCGGGTCCATCTTGGAGTAGATGTGGACCGTGTAGCTGAGCATGTAATGCCGCAGCTTCTTTGTTGACCATACTAGGGCAAGGCATGTCTTTTCCAGTTGGGTGTACCTTGTCTCGTACTCAATGAACTTTTTGCTGATGTAGTAGATTGCTCGTTCTTCACCGTCGACTGTTTGTGCTAACATTGCTCCCAAGGCTGTGTCGGTAACAGTCAGGTATAGGGATAAAGGAATCCCCGGTTGAGGTGGCATGAGGACAGGAGGTTTGGATAGGATTTCCTTTATCCTATCGAAGGCCTTTTGACAGTCGTCGTCTCAATCGGTGTGATCGGAGGCGCGAAGCTTCTTGAAGATCGGTTCACAAATCATGGTGAGCTTGGCAATGAAGCAGCTGATGTATTAAACCTGACCGAGAAATCCCCGAATCTCCTTCTCGTTCCTAGGCCGAGGCATTTGCTGAAGGGCTTTGATTTTGGTTGGATCAATCTCAATGCCTCTTTTGCCGACGACATGTCCCAAGAGTTTTCCGGAGGTGACCCCGCATGCACACTTCTGAGGATTTAGTCTCATGTTATATTTCCGCAGACGAGCGAAGAATTTTCGAAGGGCGTTGATGTGGCCGTCCCGTTCTCTTGACTTGACGATCATGTCATCGACATATACCTCTACCTCCTTGTGCATCATATCATGTAGCAGAGTGGTAGCGGTTCTTCGATAGGTAGCCCCGTCATTGATGAGGCCGAAAGGCATGACCGTGTAGCAATATGTACTCCACTGTGTAGTGAATGCAGTTTTTTGCATGTCTTCCTCAGCCATTTTAATCTGGTTGTACCCGGCATACCCGTCCATGAATGATAGGAGAGCATGTTCGGCAGTGTTGTCTACCCGAATGTCAACATGTGGCAAAGGGAAGTCGTCCTTTGGACTCGCCTTGTTCAGATCCCTGAAGTCGACGCAAACCCGAATTCTCCGTCTTTTTCTTGATGACAGGGAACAATGTTGGCCACCCAGTCAGAGTATTCAGACACTTTGATGAAACCAGCCTTGAACTGTTTATCCACTTCTTCCTTGATTTTTAGGGCCCATTCAAGATGCATTCAACGCAGCTTCTGCTTCACAGGTTTAGCTCCGAGCTTAATGGGTATCCGGTGCTCTGCAATTTCCCTGTCAATCCCAGGCATGTCTTTGTAGGACCATGCGAATAAGTCCTTGTATTCGTGGAGGAGGTCAATGAACTATTGTCTTTCCAAGGGGTCCAGGGTTGTCCCTATCCTAAGTTCTTGAGGTGTGTTGTCGGTTCCTACGTTAATAGGTTTGGTCTCCTCAATAATGGGGGTTCTGGTTTCCCGTTTGTCAAGTTCTTTGGCTAGGTGAGGTGGGTAGTCACTCAAGTTAAATTCCTCATAGTCATTCAGAATTGCATTGCAGTTAAATTGAGATGAGTCATAAGCAAACTTAGCGTTCATTAAGTTGACACGAGCGAAAAGCTCGGAGAGGACAGACATCTCGTGGTCATTCAGAGGCGACACAGCAGAGGAGGTGGCCCCTGGAACAGGCTCCAGGTTGTCACCTTTCATGGGAGTGGGGGTTACCCTAGTAGACTCAGCCTCTGAATCAGCCATGATAGGCTCTGACTCCGACTCAGACTCAGACTCAGATTCTTCTCCATTTCCCTCTTTGAACATAGGGCCTTCTCCAATTGTGATCTTGAGAATGCGGCCTCGGTGATCGGTCCATTTGACGGTCTTCCTCCAGCCTTGTGTAGCTTTCTCCGGGTCAGTGTCAGAAATCAAGGCAGTTGGGTCAAATCGGTTGTCCTTCAGGGCGATGTTGATAATGTCCTCATAGTCGAGGCGCTTGATGTTATCCTCTCCAAAGAGAAGGGTGACAGCTTGTCCATCGAGGCATGACGACGGCTTAGACTCGGTTGATGCAGTTTCGGTGTTGTCGGGGATGAAGTAGCAGTCCTGGAAGACTTCCACACCCGGGTACCTGGTCTTGGCCACAGAGTCATAGATCGGCTCTGGAAAGCCATGGTAGAGCTCTGATTCTCTCTCGGGGACAAAGTATCCATTGAAGGCCAGATGATAGGGACGGAGGATAACTCCGTGCTTCTTGCGTTTCTGAACTAGGAGGTTCATCTCCTGGATATCTTCATCGGTAGGTTCATATCCCAGTCCGAAGGGAATGTTGGGGATCTTAGCCTGTTTTAAGGGAGGTAAGGTGCTCTTGAGTGGATTGAGGGGCAAGCCCGGGAAGTAACCCTGGCGCATCATGATGCGGTTAACTGTGAGGTTGGCGAACAGGTCACAATCAAAGGGTGTTGATTCATCAGTTATGGCATTCACAGCTTGGAACCCCCACATTTCATTGTCATCTTCCTCAATGGTCTGGGAGGCTATTCCCTTCCTCATGACAACTTTGATCGGGGAAGCAGGAATTGTGATTGTTTTCCCGTTGAAGGGGACCCTGATCTTCTCGTGGAGAGTTGAGGTAACTGCCTTGACGGCGTGAATACAGGGACGTCCCAGGAGCATATTGAAGGAGGTGTCGATGTCGACCACCTGAAAACTGGTTTGCCTTTCCAGCGGTCCGGTTGCGACAGTCAGAGTGATGAGCACCGCGACCTTGCGACGAGTTCCGTCATAGGCGCGTACTCCTTGATTGGTTGGGACCAAATCAGCTTCCTTAATACCCAGCTTGTGAGAAGTCTTGAGGGGAATGATATTTACCGCAGATCCGTCATCTACAAAGACCATGGGTACACTCTTCTTGAGATATTGTACGGTAATGTTCAGGGCAAGGTTATGATTAGCTCCGAAGGGAGGGATATCTTCATTAGAGAAGACGACCGGGTTGTTCAAGTCAGGGGCGTCCCTCGTCATATGTGCCACTATTTCTTCAGGGGAAGAGGTGGAGGGCACAGTTAATTTTCCCAAGGCCTGTAGCAAAGCATATCGATGCTCAAAGGATGTCGCGATCAGTTGCCAAATTGAGATTTCGGCTTTTTCCTTCTGGAGCTGCTTGAGGATCGAATTCTCAGGAGCTCTTGGTTGAGTGTCCGCTTCCGGGACGACTTGGTCATTTGTTGTCGGAGCGACCGTTGAACTGTTCGGGTTCTGATAGGGGCGTTCGGATCGGGTAAGATGGCTAATCTCTTTTGCATGATTCCCTGGGACGATATAGACATCCTCAACATCATCTCTCCAGATGCCATTAATTTCCGAACTCCGAGGGTACCTTGGAAGGGTATTCCTCGGTGGGCAGTTTTTGTGAGGGATATTTTTGTAAGGGTGATTATCGTGAGGTGCATGCCAGAATGGTCTCGGGAGCAATCCATCCTGGTGAGGGTAGTTTTGGACGCTCGGGGGACTCTCCCTCGGGCTTGGTGGTGGAGGAATGAAGATAAGTCGACGGTAGGCATCGTCAAGTCGGGTGATCCTTTCGGAGAGACTCGCCTTGGTTTCCTCAACCTGTTGGAACATGGTGAGCATAGTGCCGGCACTGAACACAAATACCCCGTCCGAGGGATCTTTCTCCAAGGTATTCACCTCGTCATCAATTGACAGGATGAGATGAGAGCAGTCCAGAGTTGGTTCATCTCTGGAGATAGCGTGGATTCCGAGAGGGTTTGTTTTGTTGTTTGGCTTAGTCGGTGGGGGTAAAGGCAAATCCACTTTCTAAATCATGTCTTGGATGATGTGTTTGAGTTTGAAGCAGGTTTCTATATCATGCCCTTTCCCTTGATGGTACTGACAGTAGGCATTGGGGTTCCAGAAGCGGGATTTCTTAGCATCGGTCGGATCCAGGGTGGGTCCGATTGGTTGTAACTTTCCCTGGTCCATGAGCCTCTTTAGGGCACTTGCATAAGTTGACCTTATATTAGTGAACACTCTCTGGGGCGCTCAGCTCTCTTAGCAGATGGTTCAACGAGGTTGACCTTATCGATCTTGTTTGTTTGGCCGTAAAGGCGAGACCCGGTTGATGTGTATCCCTGATAGCCTCTGCCAGTGGTCTTGGCCAAGACACCCTTCCGGAGATCATCTTCAATGCGTGTCCCCAAAATTTGCAGATCCTGGAAGGTCTTAATATTTTGATACCTCAGTAAGTTGGCATACACTGGGTGGAGATTGTTGACGAACTTTTCCACCAAAGTGATTCACTCGGCTTGCTGACCAGCTAAGTACTTACCCTCCTCCAACGGGTTAAGAACTCGGTGAATCCCTCCTTGTCGTTTTGGGTTAGGACCTCAAGGCTACGGGTATTGGCTTGGATTTCAACATTGTCAGCGTATTGCTTAGCAAATTCAACTGGGACCTCATCCCAGGTAGTAAGGTTCTTCGGGTCAAGGGAGTAGTACCATTGGCGAGGGATCGGTTCCAAAGAGGATGGAAAGAACTGGGTGAAGAGCTCCTGTTTGACCCTTTTTATGGCCATGTAGTCTTTGAAGGCTCGGATATAATTGAGCGGGTCTCCAATCCTTTGAATTTGGGCACATCAGTCAGGGTAAAGTTGTCAGGTAATTGATCCCCAACAGGTTCGAACCTTCGGTTGTTCTCAAGATGGACATTGTTACCCCGGGCTAGGAGCTGTTCTTCCAAGAGCTTTAGCCTCTTCTTGGTTTCAGTCAGAGGTGGAGTATTATGTTCTTCAGCTTCTTTGTTTTCCAGGGCGTCGATACGGGTCTCGACGCGATCCAAGGTGACCTTAAGAGCGGTGAGCAGGCTGGCTAGCTGATCAGTCGTGACATCTCTGTTGTTATCATTGTTGTTGTTGTTGACGGACGAAGTTGAAGACGGGGCCATGGTTCTGAGGCAGAAAAACGGCTCACATTACAACTCAATCCGACATGGTTCGAAGATTGAACGCAGACAACACAAAGGACGAGACAAAGGTTATACTCAACAAGACGAGGATGACCGTGTGTGGTACCTCGGTGCTGACTCTATTTGTGACGTGACGGTGTTGACCGAACTTTTGACGCGTGTCCAACGTAGCGGCATGACGCCATTGGACGAGTCTCGTGGTGAGATGAATCATAAGTAAAGACCCATAAGTACGTTTGCTCCAACTCGATAGACATGAGGCGGAATTGGAATAGTGGACTGAAGTTTTCGAAAATAGAAATTTTCGAAAAGATTCATTTGTCGCTTTGTGGACGGCTTCCGAAGATAGAGATCCCCGCAAGTCGGTCAGTTGAAAGGGTTGTCTTAAGTTTATTTGCAAAAGACGGTTTTGAGTTTGAATCGGCTCAGAAAACAAGGTATTGCCTCCCAAGACGGTTTTTGAAATTCAAAATTGTATGTTTTGAAAATCGAGTTTGAAATATTTGAAGAGGTCTCGGGGACAGTGCATGGTCCTCGGGATCTCGAAAGTGTCTCGAGAAAAGGGTGTGTGCTTTTCTCGGGTTTTAAAAGGGCCATTGTCGGCGCGAAATGGGTTAAAATTCGTGTCTAGATGCGGCGATTATAAAGGCGTAAAAAGGTGATTTGAAATGGTTGTAAAAAACTGGGTTTGAAAATCGTCATTACGACGGCCTAGAAAAGCGTGTTAAAGTAGTTATAAAAAACCGGGTTTGAAAATCGTAATTACGACGGCCTAGAAAGGCGTGTTAAAGTGGTTATAAAACCGGGTTTGAAAATCGTCATTACGACGGCCTAGAAAGGCGTGTTAAAGTGGTTAAAAAAACCGGGTTTGAAAATCGTCATTACGACGGCCTAAAAAGGCGTGCAACGGTCGGCAAAAGACCGAGTTTTGAAGTGGTCATTATAACGGCGCAAAAAAGGTGTTTTTTGAAATCTTGAAAATGACACGAAAGGACTTATGATCAAGTAGCACATAAGCACTCACAGTTCATTATATTATGCATTATGCTAACACGGGTTTTGGCTTAGAAGGGTGGGTTACACACCAAGCAATCAAACCCCGATTTGTGAGAGGGATACCAATCCAAACAAAATGTGTAAGGAGGGTGCCTTAGCCTCGTGCTCGAAAGTGATGAAAGCTCTTTGACGAAACAGAAATGTGTGACGTCAATGGTATGCTTGACTCAATCGGGATTCAAAACGCGGGGATGAGAAAACTCACGCCGACGAGACGATTCAATTGGTCGAAAAGGGTTAGGTTGTGGGCCCGGACAAGGAACCCGACCGTGACCGTAATATCAATTAATGCATTCCAACCAAGACCTCGATCGAGTCTCACCATCTAGGGATCACAAAGACGAAAGTGTCCTAGTTTTCCCCAGTGGAGTTAATCTGTGGACATGGCCCACCTGCAAGCCCAGCCGATCTGTGGACATACAGCGGTCTTTTGAAAGCCACGCACGGCGGCGTAAAAATGCTTTCGACCGGATCGTTTTAGATCGGTCGGTTTCGTCTCGGTAAGGGTCTCGAAACGATTAGAGATGTTCGGAGTCGCCACCAACCATTTGTGGGATGCTTGGAACCCGTTCGAATCCACTTTATACCTCGGTCAAACGAAGCACAAAGCAGTGTTTGACATAGGTACTAAAGATAAGGAATCGTCCCTCTTTAGCATCCTATCTCTAGAATGACTCTTGTACGCCCTGGATAATTAAGGTCGTCCACTATCCAAAGTTTTTGAGTAAGAGGTGAAGGTACGTATTGGGAAGCCCTTTAATCAGACACCCAATCTCGCCCGCGGTAGCGGCCTCTACTGATCGATCTTGGTTGGTTGAATGCAAAAGTTGATAAAACGGTTTAAATGCATGAATGCGCATCCAATAAATTAAACCTAACATGTGAGAGCTTTCTAAGTCGGTTGATTTAATCCAAGTATCAAGTATAAGATGTCGGGTTGGATTAATGATTGATTTGCATGCAAGACGGAAGTTAAACATCCATTTACCGTATTAGGTTTATGGTGCATAACGTGATCCATTTGTCTTAGTAAAGTATTTTACAAATATGATTTTTGAATGAGCAAATAGTCATCTGATCCGTCCTATATCCGGGCTAACCGGAGTCGGGATCGTCCTAGTCTAATGCTGGAAAAGGAACAGGCCCTGTGTCAGGCGGCCATATGAGGCGCGAGCATGCCGGTGATGTAAGGGGGCCTCCCCTGGTTTTGGAAATAAGAAAGAAAAGGCTTGTTTAGGCGCGGGTCAGTCAACGATTATATGTCGTGCTCTGACCATTTGAAAAACGTTTATAAAACGTATTGAAAAATGGGTATTTGACCCGATTTGGTTTGAAATGGTCGTTTAGACCGCATTTGTTGATTTGAGGAACGAGACTCGAATAATCATTATTATTTTGATGATATTCGGTGTCGGGTTCGACTTGACAAACTTGACATGAATAGTTTTGAAAATAATTATGAACTAATTATTTTAAGTTCATTTGAATATAATTAGTTAATACTAATCATCGTACCCGGGTTAAAATCCGGCATGGTATGTGGAACCAACGATGACTTTGTGTTGGTGACTAATATGTTTATTTTGAAAATATAAAGAAATGATGAAAGGCTTTAAAATACCTCCCAAAATGTAAAGAAATGGAATAAAAGGCTTTAAATACCTTTTAAATGTTATTTACCAAATATTATCACCGAAACACGGATTTAACCGTCATGGTATGAGGAACCAAGGGTGAAAAATGTTTTATGGTTAAAAAACAAATGAAATAAAATAAAAAGGTTTTGAAAATATTTGAAATGGTGAAAACCGATTACAAATATGAAAATGGATTAAAGGGGAAAGACGAGAACAAACACGGCTGAGTTCTGACCTGGGCACCCCATTGAGGCGCGAGCCTATGTGCACAATAAGGGGCTTCTGCCTCAGGCTAAAACTCAGTTTTGGCTCGTTTATCCCATGTTTTGGATCGTATTATGCATGTTTTAGCATGTTATAGTCATAAAACAAATGAAGACATGATAAAAGAAGGATTTTTACACCCTCATACTTACATGTTTGGTTATGGATGTAATACTACGGATTTTCTTTGGTGACTACTCGACAGAGTAGAGCCTACTCGGCCGAGTAGTGCTGTTGTTATAGTTTGTTTTGGTTCTGCCGAGGAATACTCGGCCGAGTATAGTGAATACTCGACCGAGTAGAGGATACTCGGCCGAGTATACACTTTACTCGACCGAGTAACCGGTCTGGTGAAGTGTATTTTGACGGTTTGATTAGGGAATGTTTAGGGATATTTAATATCCCGCGTCAGTTTGTAAAACATAATTTCAAACCTCATCATTTTACGATTACCCTAATCACTCCCTAATCATCCTCTAATCTTGTGGTGTGTACAATTGTCGCGGTCTTTGCGTATAATCTCTTGTTCTACTGTTGGTAAGTTTCATCTCCATGTTGTTTGTATTCGTTTGGGATCATTGTATTTATGAAATTGGGGATATGGGGGTTGTGCAATGTGTAATTGTGTATGTGATTATTGTATAGGAGAAGACTTCGTAGAGGAGCCTTTCTGATTATCCGAGTTTCGTTCTACTGTTGATTGCTAAGGTAGAGTTTTCCTACTCAGTTTACTGTTCATTGTTAAGACATGGTTGTTTTGTGAATATTGTTATCTGCTGATCATCGGAGTATGAGTGTTGTGGTGACGGTGTTGGTGTGGAGATGTTGTGACGGCTGTGATGTTGTGTGATTGTGATTGTGGTGGAGTTACTTGCGGGAGTGGCTTCACACCCTAGTTCGTCCTCCGTGGAACCTGCCACGGGAGGGGATGTGCACATTAAGGGACAGGGATTGTTAGTCGCTCGTTGATGAGCTGGACTAGGTGGGAGCGGCTGCGGTCACCCACTGGCGGCGAGGATTACCTGTTGCGATGGGTAATCTGGCAGGGCTACACACTTTGGTGTGTAGTCGGTTACTGTGTGAGATCGGGAGACTGGAGTTGGAGGATGATCAGCTGGTTATCTCGTCTGTTTGTCTTATATTGTTTGAGTAATATTGACCCCGTTGTTATTTGTGGAATCTGCGGTGATCCATTCGGAGATGGTGAGCAGGCTTGACAGGTAATGCTTGTGGTGAGCTTGGGGCAGTCATGGGAGCGTTGTCATCACCAGTCATAGCATCACCGTTCGAGTCTTAGTTTTGATTTTATTAGTTGTCAGAAATTGGATTGGTATTGTTGAATCAGATTTTGGATTTTGGTTTGATGTAAACTTTAACCCTTTATGGCATTTAATAAATGTGCTCAGTTCAGACGCTTTTGATATGTACTAACCTCGGGTAAACGAGATGGTAACACACTTTCATGGTAGGGCGGTCCTGGTAAGGCACCTTGGTATGAGGGGGTGTTACAATGGCGAGAAACCGACGTAAGTGTAACAACTTGTTTGGTCGGAAAAGACCCGGTTTAAAATCGTTTTGCTAAGTAAAAATAGTGTTTTATTAAGATTAGTGACGGTGTAGTGGTCGAAGTGGTCGGTCAAGTGATTTAATGCACGATGAGGGTACCAAACAATGTGTAAGGCTTGTATTTATGATCGGTAGGTCGTAAATACGCGTCGGATTGTGACTTAAGAAGTCGAGTCGAGAATTTTAAGGGAGAAAAGAGGGGGCGGACACTCGCGTAAGTTCTAAAATGGGGGCATTTGAGGGGTATTTATAGGAAAATGAGTGGTTGTGTGAGTTTTGAGCGACGTGGCCACCTGGGCTGCTCAAAGAGGCGCGAGCCACGTCGCGGGTCTTCGAGTTGTCTTGTCGCTTTCACACAAGTGCAATCATGATTTGTTCTATCCTAGGATTTGTAGTCACATTTTTGGTACTTGACCATTCATGAATCCGGGTAATCTTAGTATAAAAGGCTTTGAATGTTTTGTTTTTGGTGGTTGACTCGGTTTGACTCGTTGTTGGAATCGGGATTTGAATTTTTTAGTCGGTTTTTGGTCCGGTGTCGGTTTTGACTCTAGTTAGTGTCATTGTGACCCCGTCGTCGTGCATTAAACACTCCAGGTACTTTTGAAAAGTTTTGAAATGTTTTATTTTCGAAATCGTTTTAAGTTTTCCGACGTAAAGTTGTACACAAACTGTCGATCAAACGCCGCGATTCCAAAACATGTTATAGTCCGATAATCATCGGGTGTTTGTTTGAGTCTCAGCAGATACTGGGTATCTACACTCATGTCAGAGGGCAGCTCCGGCCATTCACCAACCAGCAAAACCATTGCATTCCATCATCTCCCTATGGTTGTTATGATGTAGGGGATGAACATAGTAGGGAAACTACCCAAGGCGCCAGGAAACAGAGTATACATGCTTGCCATGACAGATTATTTCTCAAGATGGATTGAAGTTGAGGCAATGGCGGAAGTAATGGAGTCCCAAGTAATCTCTTTTATAAAGCGTTACATCACCAGCGGATTCCGGATACCATCCGAAATCATATGTGACAATGGGTCGCAGTTCATATCTGATAACACTGAAGGGTTTTACTCACGATGGAATATAACATTAAGAAAGTCTGCTCCCCGGTACCCACAGATAAACGGACAAGTATAATCCAGCAATAAAATCATTGTAGAGAACCTCAGGAAACGGCTTGAGGAACTTGGAGGCAAGTGGGCAAACGAATTGCCACTAGTACTTTGATCAGATAGAACGGCGCCAAAGACAGCAACAGGGCAAATGCCGTTCAGTCTGGTATTCAGTGCAGAAGCCGTAATTCCATCAGAAGTTCTGGTACCAACGCACAGATATGGGTGCTTGACAGCAGAGCGGAATCAAATAGAAATGACCAGAAGTCTGGACACAGTTGGCGAACTACGAGAAAGTGCTTACATACGCATGGCATCATATAAGCAGTCCGTAGCAAGAACGTATAACAAGAACGTCAACATAAGGACCCTCGCAGTAGGGGACCTAGTACTCAGAAGGGTGTTTGAAAACACCAAGAATCAGAAGGCAGGAAAATTTGTTTACAAATGGGAAGGACTATACCAGGTTGAAAGCATTGTTGGGAATGGGGCATACAAGTTGATGACCATGCAGGGTCAAATCCTGCACAAACCCTGGAACATTCGCCTTCTGAGACAGTACTTTGTCTGACAAAGTGCTAGAACTTAGTGTACAAAGGACCTTTCAACAGTCCATGAAGCAAAAAAATAAAAAAATAAAACAAAATTCAAAAAAAAAGGGAGTGGGGGTAATACATACTATACTTATTAAGTTCTGATTAGTTCTTTTGTTTGTTTTCGTTTTTAATTATTTTTTGAAAAATTGAGTCGTTTTGAAAGCCAAGTAGTGCAAGTTGTGGCTTCCTGGATCTAGTCGTTGCTCTGGAACACCATGAGATAGCACCAGGTAATTTGTGCTACTTGGAAATTTTGTGCTTCTTGGAAGAAAGGCTTTGAGTACTAACGTCAGTTGTTTGTCAGGCAGGGTAAACTTTGAGGGTCTAATCCCTGCTATGTGGGGTAACCAGACGTTGTGAAATCAACCACACGGAGGGCGTACGATCTGGAGATGGCAGGGCACGGTGATACAAAGACCACCTGCATCTCAGCGTTAATCCCGGATAAAAGCGTAGCTACATTGTGGGTACTAAAATCCCGGGGCCATATGCATAGGTGCATGCACACAATACGAACGTTGGAATCACAGAAGACGCAACATCCCCTGTTAACCAGAAAAGGACAATGAGAGGTGTGCTTTAACTAGTTATCATATTGATAAAGTATTTTACGTCATGGGTAAAATATTTTATCAAACACCTACAAACGTGGATAATGACTGTGTACCTGGTATCAGGGCAGTCTCCTGGAAAATCATAGGTGTGAACTAAACCCTAAACTAAAAGGACAAACCACAGATCAACACAAAGTATGCAAAAGAGGCTTGTGAGCTAGGCCTAGCGCATTTCAAAATAAAGGCACCTGCTATCCAGAGCAGATGCCAAGAGTTTCAGCCTGCACACCGGCAGGCGCAAGCAAACACAAAAAAAAAAGAGTTTCAAAGTATAATTACAAACTTGCACCACACAGGGCCAAGTTCCCAGAAACATGATTAAAATTTTTAAGAGAGGTCAATCCTCTCAATAACAGCATCTTGATTTTTGCCCTGCCTCCCGTGCTCTATCTGCTCCCTCAATGAACGTACCTGATCAGCCTCAGGAGTCACCGCAACATCACCACCAACCACCTGTGCCAGGACCTCCTCTACGACATCTGTCTCAGAGATGGTTCCAGAGATATCCATGGCAAGAAATTCAGGCTCAGGGTCCACAACCACACCCTCAAGGGGGCACAAATCACTCAAGTTCATACCATTGGGAAACAAACGAGCGAATTCAGCCTGCTCATTCTCCAGGTTCCAGGTGATGTGTCTCCCCTTAGTGAAGGCCTTGATGCAGTTAATTCTCCTCTTGAAGGCAGTGTAGGCTCCCACGTTCCTGGCCAGTTCAGCCATTTTCTCAGCACGAGCCTCAGCCCAGTGGTTAGAACACGGTTAGCCTCCTGCGTCCTAGCTAGCTGATCGTTGGCCACCTCCTTCTCTTTCTTGGCTGCATATAAAGCTGCTTCCTCAGCTTAGCACAGGTAGCCGATAGCTCCTTGTTCTTCCCCACTGCCGCCAAGCATTCAGTTTTAGCCCTCTTCGGCATCTTGCGAAGGTAAATGGAAGATTGCAGAGCCTAAGGTACACGAAAAGTGGTTAGCAAAGAAGCGGCAAAATAATGGTGAAAGCAAGGAGTAGAGAGAACAAGAGCAGACTTACAAGAAAGCTCTGTTCAGCAGCCAGATCAACCATCTTCTGGGGATCAGTTTCATCAAAGATCTGGGAGCAAGTTGGCGTCACGAAACGCTTCATCAAGGGCTAATAGGTAACATGATTTGCATACCTAGAGCCAGCAGGGAGACGAATCAAGTGTTCCTCAGCACAAGGAGGAGAGTTAGGGGTGGTGCGTGTCTAAAATATGATGTTTCACACTGTATTCTACACGCATTTCAGAGCTTAATTGTGCTATATATGCCCATATTTCTCTATTTTCCTCTACTTTCGTGCTTTTGTACTTTATTGCAGAAATGTGAAGAATTCGACGGGAAATCAAGCCAAATCCGCCCCCGAGTAATCTGCATTGCAAATGACGTAAAGGAATTGCTTAAGGAACGAGCTTGGTGCGCAATCCAAGGCCCGAAAGACAAGTCCACGAGTTAAAAGAAGTCAAGTAGCAGCTTAGCCGGTCGATCGACCGACCAACCTAGTCGATCGATCGACCAAGGCTCGGTTTCGAAGCTATTGTTCTTTGAGGAGCCATCGATCGACCCAAGCATCTTTAGTCGATCGACCT
This sequence comes from Silene latifolia, assembly GCF_048544455.1. Taxonomy (NCBI): domain Eukaryota; kingdom Viridiplantae; phylum Streptophyta; class Magnoliopsida; order Caryophyllales; family Caryophyllaceae; genus Silene; species Silene latifolia. The sequence continues at coordinate 53,449,347 of NC_133527.1, read as the reverse complement.
GATTTCGATTCCAGACGAGATTTAGAAAGCCCGTGAAGTTTAGGTTTTAGAAAGAAGTTGTTGCGTTGATTGCTATATAACGTAACACCAGCATCTAGTTTTCATATCGAATAATATATCAGAGAATACATTAAGTTTCTAACACAAGACAGTACTTTTAGTTTTAGCTTATTTCCGAGTTAGGGTTTTGGGTTATCGACTTTAACATTGGATTTCTGCCTTTGCTCTTAATCTTTCCTCCTTAATCTCGGTATTGACTCTGCCCTAATTTCAGTTTTATTGTTTTGTTTCCATTGTTAGTCTAGAATTGATAGTTAGTGTTCCCAAGCCAATTATCGTTTCATCATCATTGCTATTTATTTTAAGTATGAATTCCGTAATTGTCATGAGTTTGATTGTTGTTTTTACCTTCATCATGAGTAGCTAAACCTCTAGTGCTAGGATGTAGGCGATTTATGGCGTAGGCGGCATTAGATTAGATACGGCCTGAACCCGCGTGTCAGTCGATCGACTGACCCTGTTGGTCGATCGACTGACCTTGTAAGGTTATCCCTCGTTTTAATTGTCTTTAATCTTGTATTTAACAAATCGAATGCATGCGACCAGTTAGATACCTATTTTGTGGTGACCCACTAGATCGAAAGATAGGAAAGTTATTTGACCATCAATTAATTCGACTAAACTGTGCTAAGATCGAAAGATAGGTATAGTTTAGACCATTAGTCACTTTTCGGAACGAAAGTTAGTATTAGTGACATTAGGGACCTATAGCGAGATCGAGAGATGCTATTTGTTAGGAGTGGACCGAGAGGACCTCTTATTTCCCGCCTTATCTGTGTTTGATTCAGACCGACTTAGTTTGCTGCCGCCGAAGCTATAATGACCCGATCATCCTAGTACCTTTCTTTTATCTGTTTAATTCACATCTTTAGTTTATTTTCTTCTTATTGTTATTAGTTATAGACCAATTCAAATCAACCCCCATAATAGTTACCTCAGACTGAACGTTAACCAACTAAAGTTTACAACTGCCTCCTTGTGGATCGACCCTGTTACCACTAGCCTAGGTTAGTCTTAATAGGAGTTTATAAATTTTATCTTTGGTACTCACAACGACGGGTATCAAATTTTGGCGCCGTTGCCGGGGAGGCAATAGTCCTAATTTTAGTTGTTTTTATTTTCAGTCTTTCTAAGTTTAAGGGACTTTTGTTCCTTAAACTTTTCTTATATTTTTGTTGTAGTTTCATCTTATGCGCAGGTCACAGGGTGGAGAATTATTACCATTTGACTCTGAGATAGAGAAATCTTTGCGCGGGTTGAGACGAGCACGAAGGATATTGTCGACAGAGGAAGAGCTGAGTACTCTGTCAAGCTATCTCGAGCACGATCTTTTTGAGGAAGACCAACAGTCTTCACCCACCTCTTCAGCCGAAATAGTTATTTTCCCAGAAATTCCAGTCATGGCCGAGGAGGCAAGTATAGCTAGTTTTTCTGAGCCGACAGCCGACAACTTATACAAGGGGTTCGAATTACCGGGAGATGCCAGAAAATTCGAACCAAAGCCTGCCTACATCACTATGGTTGAGAGAAATCAGTTTGGGGGAGCTGCAAATGAAGATGCAGCAAGACATATGGAGACTTTTATCGACTACTGCTGCTCCATTCCCCCACCAGCTGGCGTAACCCAGGATCAAATCAAAGAGACCATGTTCATCTTCTCCCTTCGTGATGCTGCAAGGGAATGGTATAGAGATTTGGACCGAGCCGCTCAGGAGATCACTGATTGGAATACTTTGGCATTAGCGTTCTACAAGAAGTACTTTTCTGCTTCGAGGACGATCGCTATTAGAGCTCAAATCACGGGCTTTAAACAAGGGCCAGATGAGAATTTCCACGAGGCATGGGTCCGATTCAAGAAGTTGGTGCGAACCATACCGCATCATGGGTTCGAAAAGTGGAGTTTGTGCAACCATTTCTACAATGGGTTGTACGATGATCAGAGGGCCATTTTGGATGCTGCAGCCAACGGGAGATTTGCTGAAAATTTGGGAGCAACCAAAGGGTGGAAGATCATTGATGATCTAGCTACCCACAAGGCCGAGTATGGAAATTCGAGGGGAAATCAGAGGAGAGCTGCTGAATCCTCTTCTGTTGCTGCGCTTGAGGCTCTCACCGCAAGATTTGACAAGTATGAGCTAGGGGGAGCTTCTAAAGGTGGGATATACCAAGTTAATGTCGTGTCAGACGGTCCCTTCGTCTGTGAAAGGTGTGGAGTTGAGGGCCATGTCTCGAAAAATTGCCCTAGCCCCTTTGAATCTTGTGCTGCCTTTCAACACTATAGGCAGACAAACACCTACTACGAGCCACCGCATCCGAACTTGAGTTGGAGGAGCCAAAATGTTCAAAATCCAACCCAACACCCGCAGCAGCAACAACCATATGTGCCGCCTCATCAAAAGCAACAACAATACCAGAAACCTCCTTATGTGCCGCAACAACAACAATCACAAAACTCTGAGTTCTCCGAGCTTAAGAATCTGTTACTAAAGGAGTCCCAAGCAAGAGAGGCCGGGATGAAGTTACTTGAGAGCCAAATTGCTCAACTGGCTAGTAAAAGTAACACTCGAGCTCCCGGACACTTACCCACTCAATCCGAACAAAAAGAGACCCTAAATGCCATCACCTTGAGGAGCGGGTCCACCCTTGATGGTCCTGCCATGGTTGAGGATGCTGTCGAGAAAGATGAGCCAGAAACAAGCCAAGAGAAAGCTTCAACGAACAATTCAAAGAAAAAGACGTCTGCCAGGAAAATCAGTCGATCGACTGAATTACGGGTTCCAGGAGCTTCTGGAACTGTGCATACCAGTCGATCGACTGAGGAGGTTGGTCGATCGACCAATATCGCTGCTGATATTGAGGAATCTCGTCCTTTAATGCCAAATAACTTACGAGATCACTTGTTTCGGGGTACCACAGTCCCGAAGATTTTGAAGCGGAACCGAGTCTTGATGGGTCACCCCCGGCTCCAAGTTCGATCCTATGACGGTCAATGGGTCTCATTTGAGACGGTCGAGGAGGATCTAGCTTCAACAAAGAGAAAGTGACGGACTTTCAGCCTAAGTCCAAGGATACCGGCACACGCGACTTAGAAGAGAGGGCTAAGGTGCTCCTTACAGCCCCATATTCGGAGAGACTCGTGCCGACCACAGAACAGGTATCTTTCAATAAGTTTGAGAAAGTTATCCGTAGTTTGAATGTGCAAGTCCCCTTCCTTGAGTTAGTTAACCAAGTACCCGCCTACACTAAATTTATGAAGCAATCGTTGTCAAAAAGCGGTCACTTGAAACAAAGTGCATCTTGTCGCACTCACCAAGGAGTCTTGTTCTTATCTGTCTCACACTGCGCCCCTTAAGTTAGAGGACCCGGGCAGCTTTTCTGTCCCTTGCAAAATAGGTACCTTCTCAATTGAGAAGGCATTGTGCGACTTAGGGGCCAGTATAAGTGTCATGCCCTTGAGTTTAGCTAGGAAACTCAAGTTGACCCGGTTTGCTATCACAGAGATGACAGTTCAGATGGCTGACCGATCTGCGGTCGAGCCCATAGGAGTCCTAGAGGACATACCCGTCCAGATAGGGAAGTTTTTCTTCCCTGTCGACTTTGTTGTCCTTGATATGCCTGAGGATGACCATATTCCCATCATTTTGGGTAGGCCGTTTTTGCACACTGCTGGTGCAGTTATTGACGTCGGTTTAGGAACCTTGACCTTCAAGGTTGGGAAACATTCCATCATTTTTGCCCAACCTGCTAAAAAGAAGGACGCCATGTGGCACATTATTACTTAATACGGTCTACGAAAAGAGATCGTACTTTGTTCTTCCTGAATCGATTGTCCCTATTACTCTCTTTGTATTAACCCCTCCGCCCAGTTGGGAGCAAGAAGGAGGAAGAATCTGTTATTTTAGATAATGCAGGAGCTGGTTTGGGGAAGGGAGAGCCGTTGGATACTCCATCTGCGACAAAGCCTATCGTTCAAAGAGGAGATCTTGGATGCCTAAGCTATGGGACTGATGAGGAAGTGGAAGATGAGCCAGCCAAGGTGAGATGGGCTGATCTTGATTCCGACGATTCCGAGGGAGCCCTTGATTGGGGAGATGACGAGATTGATCCATTGAGTTCTCCGGCTGGCGAAGCTAAGAAAGGTGCAACTGATAATATGAGCACCATTGAGGCTACCTCTAGTAGCCAGAAGCCAACGAAGTGGGCCATACCGTGGTCCTTTTTGATCAACTATTAGTTGATCAAGTTCGTTATAAACTTCATTTTATTGCTTTCGAACTATTTTCTATTGCTTTTGTGTGCGCGAAAACTTCGCTTTTATTTCGTTTGCTTAGGATTTTCAAGTGTTTTAGACTTCGTTCTGGGTTTTGCGCAATTTTGGGCGCGTACTTTTGTGTATTTGCAGGTATTTAGAGCTTATTAGCTCAAATCATTGAGCAATTACGAAGAAATAAGACACTGCAGCAGTGTTTTCAGTCGATCGACTGGCACCATTGGTCGATCGACTGAATTGCAGGTTTACAGGAGCTACTGTTCTCGCCACCTGGTCGATCGACTGCTGCTGCTGCTATATTCGTTCACGACCTCTCCCCTGCTGTGTTTGGTCGATATGCGGACCTAAGGGAGTTTTCTACTCCACTTTATTTTCCGTCGAACTATCTATTTCTTCTTTTGTCTCATTAGTGCACAATATTTACGCTTCAAAATTGTTTTCTTCGGTCTTATGCGTGGTGTTTTCTGTCTTTCAGGCACTCTCGTTGGTAGCACTGCTGGCTACTGAAACCTCCTAGCTCACGCTGGTTTGGGGAGGTTTCCCTTTTGCTGCGCTTAAAGTCTTGTGAGTTCCCAAGTCTTTACCTTATGTCATTGTGTTTTTATTTCCTTTTTCTCGCAAATTCCCATTTCTCTTTGCTTTCATCATATGATTTTGCACAATGGGGACATTGTGCGATTTGGTTTGGGGAAGGGTTTTGCGTCGCACTTCATTCATTTGTTTGCATTCACGTTTAAATTTCAGTTTGCATCGTTTATTTCGTTTTCATCATATATCAAAAAAATTCAATAAAAATTGAAAAATTTCCAAAAATTTCCATAAAATGCACGTTTATTTTAGCATATAGGTCGAGTCGGAACGGTAGTATTTCAAGGATGATTTTGCATTTGCACCTGTTTTGCCTAAGCCTTGCTTGACTTACATGTTATTAGCAGAATCGTAAATGCATATCTACGAGTTTTCGTTACATTTCTTGCTCAACTTGAGACTTGACTTTGAAAATTGGCAAGCTACATCATATTTCTGAGTTTTAGAGCCTATAACTGGTGACATTCATGACCAGTTTATTTAGGAATGTGAGTAGTTCTCCTTATGGGACGTGTTTCCTTAATTTGCATGAATATGAATTTGATCTACTTAATACCTGTATGCATTCGGTTTGTGGTTTGTTGACACATGTGGTAGAGGTTTCCTTTTCTCATTTTACCCATAAGCTTCACTATGCCAAAAATATCCTTTTTGTCCTATTTACTACATCCTACACATAGCCTGTCCCTTGTCAAGCTAGAAGTCTGTGTTTTCGGGATTGTTACTCAGTTTTTGGTAGCATATGCTCTGTTGAGACGATAGTTGGGAAATGAAATGAAAGAAAAAGGAAAGAAAGAAACAAAAAAAAAAAAAAGAAAAAAAGAAGATGAAAAAAATGATTCGAAAAAGAAAAGAGGTTCTGTACTGTTCAAATGGGTCGATCGACCGCTCCTTTTGGTCGATCGACTGTGATTCAAAAAGAAAATCAATTCGCATAATTTAATCCTTATCTTTTGGCGATTTTTGCTCCCATTGTTTTGTTTATATCCTATGGGGAGTTTTATTGATTTGATAGTTTGGAGATTGTGAGTTTTGTGCTTGTTATAGCACCGTTTCGTTTGATTTTGAGCAAGAAGAAGATGTTGTTATATGGTTCCGTTTTGGTGCTAGCTTGATCACCTGTACCTCCACTTTACCATAAAATGTTTTGCCTCTTCTTACCCATACCTCACATATCCCATTTATACCTCGGCATGTGTCATCGGTCATCTGTTTGGTTGGAATACGTATGTACGGTCGTAGAGATCACTTTCATATTTTATTGCTGGCATGTTCTCATAGGTCGTAGTTAGGTGAGAGTCTCTACAAAGTCAATTCTTTCTATCTTACAAATATATCACCTGTGCTTAATTGAGTGATTTGAGCGACCCGCGAGAGTCCAATTTGATAAGTCTCTACGATCAATCGGTTGTTGACCTTTTAACGACTTTATAATTCGTTTGCATGATTCACATTACTAATTGATTGTTGGTTGTGCATTAAATTGGTTTGGGCCCTACAGTTTGCATTTCGCTCTAAGATTGAACTCGTTCCATTAGGTCATTAGATCGAGTCTAGTTCTTGCTTGGGGACAAGCAAGGTTTGGTTTGGGGAGATTTGATGCGTGTCTAAAATATGATGTTTCACATCGTATTCTACACGCATTTGAGCTTAATTGTGCTATATATGCCCATATTTCTCTATTTTCCTCTACTTTCGTGCTTTTGTACTTTATTGCAGAAATGTGAAGAATTCGACGGGAAATCAAGCCAAATCCGCCCCCGAGTAATCTGCATTGCAAATGACGTAAAGGAATTGCTTAAGGAACGAGCTTGGTGCGCAATCCAAGGCCCGAAAGACAAGTCCACGAGTTAAAAGAAGTCAAGTAGCAGCTTAGCCAGTCGACCGACCAACCTAGTCAGTCGATCGACCAAGGCTCGGTTTCGAAGCTCTTTATTCTTTGAGGAGAGCGATCGATCGACCAAAGCATCTTTAGTCGATCGACTGATTTCGATTCAGGACGAGATTTAGAAAGCCCGTGAAGTTTAGGTTTTAGAAAGAAGTTGTTGCGTTGATTGCTATATAACGTAACACCAGCATCTAGTTTTCATATCGAATAATATATCAGAGAATACATTAAGTTTCTAACACAAGACAGTACTTTTAGTTTTAGCTTATTTCCGAGTTAGGGTTTTGGGTTATCAACTTTAACATTGGATTTCTGCCTTTGCTCTTAATCTTTCCTCCTTAATCTCGGTATTGACTCTGCCCTAATTTCAGTTTTATTGTTTTGTTTCCATTGTTAGTCTAGAATTGATAGTTAGTGTTCCCAAGCCAATTATTGTTTCATCATCATTGCTATTTATTTTAAGTATGAATTCCGTAATTGTCATGAGTTTGATTGTTGTTTTTACCTTCATCATGAGTAGCTAAACCTTTAGTGCTAGGATGTAGGCGATTTATGGCGTAGGCGACATTAGATTAGATACGGCCTGAACCCGCGTGTCAGTCGATCGACTGACCCTGTTGGTCGATCGACTGACCTTGTAAGGTTATCCCTCGTTTTAATTGTCTTTAATCTTGTATTTAACAAATCGAATGCATGCGACCAGTTAGATACCTATTTTGTGACTGACCCACTAGATCGAAAGATAGGGAAAGTTATTTGACCATCAATTAATTCGACTAAACTGTGCTAAGATCGAAAGATAGGTATAGTTTAGACCATTAGTCACTTTTCAGGACGAAAGTTAGTATTAGTGACATTAGGGACCTATAGCGAGATCGAGAGATGCTATTTGTTAGGAGTGGACCGAGAGGACCTCTTATTTCCCGCCTTATCTGTGTTTGATTCAGACCGACTTAGTTTGCTGCCGCCGAAGCTATAATGACCCGATCATCCTAGTACCTTTCTTTTATCTGTTTAATTCACATCTTTAGTTTATTTTCTTCTTATTGTTATTAGTTATAGACCAATTCAAATCAACCCCCATAATAGTTACCTCAGACTGAACGTTAACCAACTAAAGTTTACAACTGCCTCCTTGTGGATCGACCCTGTTACCACTAGCCTAGGTTAGTCTTAATAGGAGTTTATAAATTTTATCTTTGGTACTCACAACGACGGGTATCAAGGGGCACGGGAGATAGGGGTGACCTCAATCGGTTCAGAAGTCGGCCTGGAGGCATGTCTTGTTGGAGCTAGTGTCCTCCACAGTTAGTGTGATAACGTATATAAATCTCTTATAGGTTCACAGGGTATACTTAGTATTTTATCAGTTGATTAACGTTTATTAATAATTGTTGGCTTGCTAGAAGTTTGATGTTATTATCATACTGATGGCGGTGATCAACTGGTCCCTAAAAGTCACACCTAAAGGATGTGTTTGAGAGATGTGATTATATGAAAATATAATCACATTGATGCCTTATATGACTAAAAGGTTAGTCCATGTATTTGACTAAAAAGTTAGTCAATGTGATGATGAGACGATTATTTAATACAATTAAATAATATCAGCTGAGACGAATTAATTGTTAATTCGTAAATTGAATATAAACTGTTATATTTAATTAATGTATATAATGTTAGCTTAAACGAATTAAGATGTTAATTCGTAATTAAACGTAAACGGTTATATTTAATTAGCAAATTATAAATATGTTATATTTATAGTTAATGTATATATTATGCGAAATTGTCATAATAAATGTTGATAGACCGGTATTAATAAATCGACTACAAACTGTTGTGTGTGGACTTATTAATACGTGACGACATAAATGACAATTGATAAATATACACATTTTATACAATATAAAACCAACCTAAAATAAGAAGATTTTTTTCCTTATTTTTGGTTACACGGTTTTGGAAAAAAAAAAAGAAAGAAAAAGATCTTCCCCCTCTTTTCTCATTTGGACGGTTAAAAGAGGAGAGGAGGAGATCATTTTCTCACTTGATTTTTGACCTAAAACTCTCTCATCACAAAACCCTAAAAACTACCCTAAAATTATTAGTAAATTAGGGTTTTCTTTCTAGCAAGAAAGAGGCATTTCTCGGAGCATCTTGGGTGCAACGATTAGGAGAATATCGATCTCGATATTTGTTCTTAGGCCAAATTGCTAGGACCGGAGGTTAATTCTAATCTCTATTCTTTTGTTTATGCAATTTCGTTTATGACTAGTAATTTCATATTTCATAATTTCGTTATAATCCGAATTTTCTTGATGAAATATACCGATATTTCCTACATGTCTTCTTTTCGAGGAAGCGGGGAATGAGGTAAACTCAACAACCCTCTTTCTTGCCTGACGCATCATGTTCTCAGAAGCGTTGGGTCGGGTACTTCCTGCAAATTTCAGGAGGCAAGTGCAGGGTCTCACAATTAAGAGCCGCCAGAATTAAGCATGAAGCAGAAAACAGATACTTACTAGAAGACATGGTTTCCTCGGTGGCAGAGGTGACGGGACCAGAAAGCAGTGCAAGGAACCTTCTTTGTTCCTCAGGAATGGAGAACAGCTTAGCAACCAAGGTGTCCTCGTCCGCAAACTTCACTAGATTCTTAAGTTCTGCAGAAAAGCACATGGTAAGGGGCGTAAGTGGCAGAAGAAATCAGAGAAAAAGACATGTAATCACACTTACTTTTGGTCTGGATCCAGCGCTCAAAGAGGTAGTCAGCATGCAGGGGGATAGAGTCAAGCTTGATGTAGAAGAATCCCTCATACCAACCGTCATCTTTACCCTTGGCCGCGGACTGAAGAAAGTTTTCAGTCTTCTCCATGGCCCTGAAGGTGTACTGGCCATTTCCCAGGGATCGGTACTCAAATCTGTGAGCCAGATTTGCTAGCCCGATTTCAGCACCCAGATTGTTGTTTAGGGCGACGGTGGACAGAAGAATTCTTCATACATATAGAGCAATTTAGGCCATTGGAAGGGAGTTCAGGCGAATGAACTCCTGGACCATGGGTGGAAAAGGGAACTTAAGGTCAAGGACAAAAGGGTATGTGTATAAGCATATCCACCCTCTACGCATGGCGTCAGCTTTGTGGCCGGGGCCAGGAATATGTATCACCACATCGTCACCCAGACCCAGAAATGCTTTGATTTTGGGTATGTCGTCTTGGGTGAGGGAGGAATCACATAAATGGCGGTTTTTTTAAGAGTACCCTGAGAAGGGAAGGTGTCGTCTGAGACGAAATCAACGAGGGTAGATGAGGAAGAAGCTTGGCGGGTTTAGCCATGGGGAATTGAAAGAAAGGATTGAAGTGGAATACCTGGAAGACGGTGGAAATGAGGCGGCGACGACGGAAAGATTAATTAAAGAAGGCGTTCAGAATACCGAGGGTTTTTGAGGGATTTGAGGAGCCTTTGATAATTGATGAGAGAGAAGGAGGAGGAGACGGATGAAGAATAAATATGAGGGTAGTTGGAGTTTAAATGAGGAAATCTAGGGATTGGAGAGGAGTCTGCGGGAAGTCACTCAACGATACACTACAATTTCCCGCTCAACTGCTAAAAAACGATTTTCGCGAAAAATTTGGGGCAAACTGTTGGGCCCAATTTCTGGATATGGGCTGAGCCAGAGAAGAAGGCTTGGAAGCAGGATAATCCCGGATGGGGCAGCACGCGAAAAAGAATCTGATTTGGACTGAAGCACTAATAGGCCCACGGACAGAATAAGGAAGTCTAAGGTATTACCAAATTCCGAAGACTTGGGGAGCAAGTAAAGAACCCTAGTTGTGAAGCTTCACTATATAAGCATCATAACATAAGACCAAAGATTCATTCAGAAATACGCATAGGAAACCCTAGCATACAGAGTTCTACGTTTTAGTCGTGTACTCGTTGTACTCCCAACTAAATTGTAGTGAAAATCTTGGTGGTTGTTTCCTACACCGGATTTTCCGCGTCACCAAAATTCCTTGTGTTCTTTATTTATTCTTGTGCAATCTCACACGTAAATTACTATCGCATACATAAAAATCATCAAACCTAAACCGTAATATTGATTAGACACTAAGAACCCTCTAACTCCAAATTGATAGAAACTAGTTTGAATGCCCGTGCGTTGCAACGGGATAATTAACTTATTTATAATGCAAAAAAAAAAACGTTAATAAGGGTTTAATGTTTACATTCTATGTCTAATGATTTGTTTACATATTATTAAAATATCTCTTTCAAAAAAATAAAAGAGTAATATATACGTGGGTTAACTCTTATTTATAATCATATAATCACCTCACTTTATACTAATCTTTCGATGTGGGACAATTCTACTATTTATAAGTAATATATTCACCAAACTTGGATTTTTTTTCTGATGTGGGACAATTCTACTATTTATACGTAATATATATTCATCAAACCTGCATTGTTTTTCAATGTGGGACAAATAACATACTCAGAATTACACCATCTTTTTTGCACTTAGTTCGACATCCAACCAGATCTCGAATACCGAATACAGACAATTGCTACTCATTATATCTAATAGTTATATTTAAATTTAATAATATGATCAAGTACTCTCCATTAATATTTGTACGTTGTTTTTCTTCAAAAAAATTTTAACATAATTTAGATACGGAAATTTCCCGTGGTACCCCTTAATTTTGTCAGATTTTCTATGTTACCCCTACTTTTAAGAATCTGCCTATGATACCCTTGAGGTTCCTTTTTTTTGCCCATGGTACCCCCTTATGTAAAGGCTGTTAAATGGACGTTAAGTTTGATGGTGTGACAATAAAATAACAATTAAAAATAATACTCCCTTTATTGTTTTATTGGTACGGATATCTCTCTCTTTTAAATGAAAATTTAATTAACTATATCATTATAATACTGGAAATTTCTCATGGTAACCTCTTTGATAGATTACACATGCTACCGTGGACATTTGTTTTCTATTTTTTTTTATCATAATTAAAATATGTGCAAATAATAGGAACCTATACTCTAATGATATAATATTTTTTAACACAATTCTAATTATATTATTTAAAAGTAGTATATTTACCACACCTACATTATTTTTCAATATGGGACATATAAAATCTATAGGTACAAAATATAATGATATGAACTTTTAAGAGTTCTCCAAGATAATACTTAAGAGACTCAAAAGATTTTGGGTTGATGCCTAAGTTCCAAGGATGCCTCTTATTTATAATCATAGAATCACCCACCTTATGATATATTTCGATGTGGGAAAATTATATTTTTTATATGTAGTATATTTATCACACCTATATTATTTTTCAATGTGGGACATATAACATACTATGAAATACACCATCTTTAATATGTGCAAATTATATGAAATCTATATATACTCTAATGATAGCATTTCTTACCATGAATCTAATAATATTATTTTCATAATTTTTTTACCGACATTATTTTGCCAAATGAAATGTAAAAGTTTTTATATAAAAATTAGAAACATCACTTGAATATAAAATAAGAAATACATAGTATAGTATATATTATAATAACTAAAAGATTTTCCAAAGATTAACTTAGGTTAGAAATCATTATTGTAGAGACAGTAATACAAACTCTTTTAAGAGCTCTCTCTGACAATACTTAAGAGAATCAAAAGATTTTGGGTTATGACTTCTATTTATATCATAAGATCACCCCGCCTTATGGTAATCTTCCGATGTGGGACAATTCTAATATTTATACATAGTATATTCACCAGAGTTACATTACTTTTCAATGTAGGGCAAATAACATACTAAGTACACCATTTTTTTTTGCACCTACTTTTACATCAACTCGATTTAATAATGAGAAAATACAATACAATACAATCTACACTCTAATGATAGCATTTTTTTGTCACAATCTAATTATATAATTTTCATACGATACTTTTTTGTCAAATGAAATATAAAGCTTTTATATCAAAATTATAAACATCACTTTAATATAATATAGAAAATGTATATATATGGGACAGTTCTATTATTTATACATAATATATTCATTACACCTACATTATTTTTCAATGTGGGACATATAACATACTAAAAAGTACATATATTTTATATCAAAAAATTTTGAGTTAATACCTAAGTTTCAAGGATGCCTCCTATTTATATTTATAGAATCACCCTACCGTATACTATTATTTTAATGTGAGATACATAATTTAATTATTTAGACGTAGTATGTTCATCATGCCTACATTATTTTTCAATGTGAAAGATATAACATACCAAGAAATACATGTCTCTTCTTAAAAAAGCTACTATTGTATACATATTATTTTTCTTTGAAGATAAAACCACTTAGACTCAATCATTAGATAGGGATCTCTACATCGTACATATAACGACTCATTAACGCTCTATTACTGAATTCAGAAGACAACCATTAGTAAAATCTTTAGTTTTTTGATTTTCTTGTTCATGTTCTTAACTCTTTCTCGGGTAGTTACCTGCAACGATTTTCACTTTATTTTTTATATCATATCGTAGATAATGATAGAAAATCTTAAGAGCTCTTTAAAACAATATTTATGAAACTCGAAAATTTTTTGGTGGATACATAAGTTCCAAATATGCCTCCTATTTATAATCATAGGATCACATCACCTTATACTAATCTTTCGATGTGGGACAATTTTACTATTTATATGTAGTATATTCACCACTCCTACTTATTTACCAATGTGGGACAAAACATACTAAAAAGTACACAATTTTACGTATTAAGAAGTACATCATCTTTAATATGTGCAAACAATATGAAATCTATACTCTAATGATAACATTTTTTTCTACAAAGCTAATTATATTATTTTCATAATTTTTTTAACGATATTTTTTTGCCAAATGAAATGTAAAAGTTTGATATAAAAATTGGAAATATCACTTGTATAATTAAAAGATTTTCCACTTTATTTTTTACATCAAAAATTATACTTTCCTAAATTGATTTTTGATGATGTGGACGCTCTCAGATCGCTCGAAAAAACTCTCTTTTATATAGATACTAGTATTGGTGCCCGGCTTCGCCCGGGCTACCTCTACTTACCACTAATTTTTTTTTTTCATTAAATAAAATTACTTAAAGTTGCATAACCCATAAATTTATCATTAATATATTTTTATAACATATCTTAAAATTACGATGAAATAAATTTTGAGACAAATTCACTACTCCCGCTATTAATATTTTACTCTTATTATTGAAACAATAGTAATAACATTTCACTACTTGCCCGTAATCATTGTTACTTTCACTACTCCCGCCGTAATTATTGTTACTGCCACTATTGCCGCATTAATATTGATAATTTCACTACTTCCGTCGTAATTATTGTTACTTTCACTATTGCCGCATTAATATTGATTACTATTTCACTACCCCGTTGTTGTTTCTACCACTCTCACTAATCTCGTTGATAATATTATTACTTTTACTATTCAAATGAGTGATTACTATCATATAAAGCTATATCCAATGTTACTACAATTCTTTTCTTTAATGACAAAATTACTTTACTACTTAGACATGCAATTTTAAGAGAATTATATATTTATATAAATATATTACATATATGCATTAAATCAAATCGAAAGAATTATGCAATATTATATATTATGGAATCTAACTTGAATTATTTATAACCTACTTATTATATTTTTGTATGTTAAATAATTAACATCTCTATACATATAATAAACTATAAATTTAATAAAATTGCATAGATTTTAAATTTAATATATAATTTTATGATATCTAATAAACTATAAAGTTTAATAACTAATTTTATGATGATAATAATCAATACTATAAGTGTGCATGTTTATACTAATTAATTATTTTATTTAAGGAAATTGACCATCTTCCAGTCTTCTATAAATATTTAGGAAAATTACCAAGCATCTTCATTCTTTTAGTCTCCTTGAAATTTACCATCTTAATTAGTTATTTTATTTTAAGGAAACTGGCCATCTCAATTAATTATTTTATTTTTAGGAAATTGACCATGTTTTAGTCTCTTACAAAAGTTTAGGAAAATTACCAAGCTTCTATATAATTTAATTTTAACCCAAACTATATAATATTTGCATTGAGATCCCTTAATAGGGTCCATCACACGATGCTATTGATTTAAAACTATATAGTATAATTAATTTGTATAACTTTCTTTAATTACATTGAAGTCCCTTGGTTTCTGGATTTAATATATAGTACTAGGTTTGATGCCCGGCTACGCCCGGGCTACCTTTATTTACCATTTAAAATTTATTTTATATGAAATATGATTCACTAAATTTGTTAACACATGCATTTACAATTTATATCTTGAAATTATGATGAGATGTAAAATTAATCAACAAATTATGAGACACAATTACCACTTTCGCTGTTAATATTATTACTTTCACTACATCCCCTGTTAATACTATTACGTTCAGTACTTTTTCGGTTACGGTTGTTTCTTTAACTTCCTACTATTTTTACGGTTAATCCGTTAGTTTTGTCAAACTCATATATTTAAATAAATTAATAATCGAATTGTTAATTAATTTTTCATACTCTCTCCGTTGTTTCTATTGTTACTTGCATATGTTGTGACTACTATTACTTTCACTACTCCCGCCCTCATTATTTTTTCTTTCACAACTCCCGCATTTATTCTTTGTTAATTTCACTACTCCGTTGCTAATAGTATGACTTTCACTCTTGTTTCTACTATTGTTGCTTTTACTACTTACATGGGTGGTTACTATCATATTAGTTGATGATTATATAGTTGTATTAAAGTTATATACTTTAAGAATTCTGAAATATTAGATTAGAATATTATTTAAGAGCAATTATTATTTACTAATTAAATTACAAATCTAATGAATTCTTTGGAATATTATATTTTTGGAAATCTAAAATGATTTATTTACCTTTTAATAATATCCAAAATATAACGACTTATATTATATTTGTGTATATTAAATAATTAACATCTTTATACTCAATTAATACCATAAGTAGAGCACATTTATTTAAGGAAACTCACCATATTCTCGATGTTCTTTAAATTTATACTTCAACCCAAAACTATATAATATTTACATTGAAGTCCTTGTTGCGTCCATCACACATTTAGTGATTAAAAACTATATAGTATAATTAATTTGTATAAATTTATTTAATTACATTGAAATCCCTTGGTTTCTGGAATTAATATATAGTATTGATTGATATAGATTATACCAAAACAAAAGGAAGTAAGGAAAGTAACGACTAACGAGTGGCTTTGATCCACTGTGGTGCCGTGCCATTTCTGTCCTTCCTGTACATAATAATAACTTGCAAACTCCTAATTAACCACGCGATTCCAAAAAAAAAAAAACCAGAAATTAGAACCAGTGTAAATCATAGCGTAGGAAATTTCAATTATTGTATATTATTGTAAAATCATAGGAAAATGTTGATGAATATATCACCGAATTATAGGTCGCTGATTGCAGTTCCATTGAAGTTACCGTTAATTGAGCAGCAGCATCATGGATTTTGCAGCTTCAAATGTTGTGCTAATAATCCTACTGATCGTAAATTTTCTTTCAAAATCCCTCTCCAATTCCAGAATTTAAACTGGAAGTTTACTGATATCGATCCTGGTCAGTCTTTCTTTTAATCCTTATATACCTCCCTTTGTCTCGCTCATTTGTTTACCTTTTATATTCGTAATTACTTGGAATCTCTTTTGATTGGGAAATGCAGAAGCTTGAATTGATATTTCTAACTTTCTTGAGGAACTGTTTGGTCAGTGACATGTGATTTGATTGAAATTTAGCCGTCAATTTCAATTTTGAGATGATATGCTTGATCAATTTAAGCCATTTAGCCTTCAATTTCAATATGAGGTGTTGTTTGGCTGACAAAAAACATAAGGGCATGTGTTTTAGAAGCGGTCTTGGCTTAGATATCGCGGAGGAATAAGTATCTCCAGATTAGGGATGCTAATTTCAAAAGATCACCCATTAATTAGTCCGTTGATTGTGTGTCTTTACAAGTTCTTTGACTTTGTCTTTATAGAGGACATGTGTTATTTGACAAGCTTAGAGGACATTAAAGAATGAGCTTGAAGTTTTATCGGCTTACAAGATTTGTCCAAGATAACTTTCTAGTGTCTGCTTATCCTCGTCCGTGTGATAAAAAAAACATGTGGCTTTGTCTGTTCCAAGCATACAATATTCTAGCGTTTCTAGTGGTTTTTAGGATAGTTTATATACTAGGAGTTGGTAAGTTGTGACTAATGTTGAATTTTCATTGTTGCTAGATGCCGTGAAGAAAAGTTTAAATTCGCTGCTAACTAGAACCCACAACTTTGTTAACCAAGTGACTGCTCCTCTGGTCAAAACTGGAAACCCTGATAGCGACGATGATGATATGTCTTATGATATTGAAGATATATATGTAGGAGAACAAACGATTCAAAGCGAAATGCCAAGTGGAAAACTTTCACTTGCTGCTATTGCTTCAATTGAACAGTTTAGTAGGTACATTACTGTTAATTGTTTTTTTTATCCAATTATTACATTTAAGTTACGGCCACGTATGTTAAGACGTGTAATTTATGCGCTGATAAAAGAATATTTTAGGAATGATTTTCATATGATAAGATTCTGTAATGAGAAATTTTCTGCGATGGGTACGGAATATAGGGTGATATACGCAGACTGGGTAGTCTTCATGTAGGCAACTTGCCTACTCTTTGTCATACTTAGAGAGGAGTGATAGGCTCATGATCACTTGCTGACTGCTGTCCATCCTGTTCTCTTGCCTCTGTCGCATCATACACTCTTCATTGTTTTTCCAGTTTGAAACCAAATGCGAGGGTGGTAATTGCTTGTAACTTGGACTTCGAAGGAATTCAGTTGACTGATAGTTGTGGATGTTGTCCTTCGCTGGGGATATTCTGATACAGAATCTTGCGCTAATAAAATTGTTGCTTTGGTTGCCAGTTGTAATTTACTATTTTATTCTCGATTTAAATTCCAAGTTTTTATAAAAGAAATCCGGACATCGATTTTAAAACCTTGACTTTTGTATTATTTTTCACTCCCCTTTTGTTTTTCACTTTTCCTTTTCTATATTTTTGCATTTGGAGGTGTGCGATCACCCATGGACGGTTCTAAAGGATGATTCATGTCAGCCGATCCCAAATCATTTTGGGATTAAGGCTCTGAAGGATAGATCAGAGCAAATTTAAAAATGCTAATGATATTATTTTAGATAGGTGTATACAATCGGGTGATTAAAAGCACATCATACATTGTGCAGGATGAATGGTTTGACTGGGCAGAAGATGCAAAAATTATTCCAGTCTCTTGTCCCCCAATCTGTGTATAAAGACGTCCGTAATTTGGTGGAGTATTGTTGCTTTAGGTATTTGTCGCGGGATAATTCTGATATTCATCCTTGCCTTCAGGTTTGTTTTTATGTGCTCTTCTAAATCTACCCGGCTTGATTTTTATCATTTAGGGGGTGTTTGGTTCACCCAATATAGGTATGAGGTATGGGTTTGGAATGAACCAAACCCATACCATGTGTTTGGTTGACAAAATTGAAGGTTTGATACCCATACCTCAAACCCATGAGGTATGGGTTTCTCATACCCAGGGAGGGGGGTGGGTATGAGATTGATACCCATGGTATCAAATTACAAATATTAAAAAGTGATAAAAACAATTGTAAAAAAATCATTTTATATATTTATTTGATTAAATTTTCTCTACATGATTTAATAGTATAAAAATTATTATTAAAAATATTGTATTTTGAAGAGTTTTTAGCTTTGATTAGTTTCTAACCCCATACCCCAAAATTGAACCAAACACAAGGTATGAGGTATCAAGTTCCAACCCGATACCACTCAGGTATGATTCCCGATTCCAAACCCATACCCACGCGTGAACCAAACACCCCCTTAATGGAATGTTTGTTTGGAAACAAAAGTTATTTTCCAATATATCAGTGTTTTTTTTAAACTACTATCATCTCTAAAAAAATCTCTCTAAAAACCCTAGCCTCCATCAGGTATACGCGGGGCTTCCATTGATTAACAATCGATGGTAAGCCCCAAAATTATTTCATATTTCAATCGATAGTATGCATATATATCCTCTATTCAATAAAAGTCTCCCTTTGGATGAGAATAGTTTTTATGTCCCTAATTTCGGGGTTTTTCCATTATTCGTGGTTTAGTCTCATTAGTAATATAGTCAAGAGTAGTTCGTTGATAGTTCGTAGCGTGTTCTTTCAAAGGGTACAAGTGATTTGTCTATGATCTTTGGAATCAGTCGGAGGTAAATTTTATCTCATAAATCAAACGAAGGATCCCCTCAAAAGCTACATGAAGACAACGATAATAGGACGAGCCGAATTGTCAGATGCTGTTTTGAGATCCCTAGTTTATAAGAAAATTATTTTTCTTTGGTTTCCATTAGATTTGTTTTCGATTATACCTATTCTTTGTAAGTGCCGTATGACGTTCTATTAATGAATTGTTCTTTTCTTTCAAAAAAAAAAAGTTATTTTCTAGGTTTTTATGTTAAAGCATCATTGGGTGAATGCTTATTGTTGGAAGGATAACTTTGAAGAAAATTAATCACATACTTTTGAAATGCATTCCCATGATTATCCATTGGGTATATCCCAGGTAAAATCAGATACTTACTTTTCCCTTGGATGTCTACTTGGCTACTTGGTACATCCCTTGTAAAAATAACATTAGATATTTCCTGCTCTCATTTATTACCTTTTATCAAACATGCTATCCAGTTTTTCTGATGTAATGATCAATTTTTTATTTTTTTAAAATCTTATATTCTGTGTGAGTGAGTAGCTGTTTTGCCCATTTATAGCTCAATTCTCAGTCCAAAGCGTCTTGCTTGTGACGGTCACAAATTGTGACGGCACAAATGTTACCACTTTAAGATAAAATGTAACAACCTATAATCAAATTTTCTCATTAAAATGGTCACATTTTGGGTCCGTCACAAATTGTGACGTGCTCACACCTGTCACAAATGAGAATTTGTGTTCTCAATATGCCTGATGCGGCCTTTCATGGCATATTTTTCTAGAGGCTTGGCATTCTATTGCTCTCTCTATTTTTGATATATGTCGTTCTCACTATTGGAGGTACTCTCTTAAATATCATCCAAAATAATGCAAATAAATATTATAAAATGGGTACTTTTGTGAAAGCTTTATCCACGATTTCACGGCGAATCTTAAAAAGGGCTATCCGGCATCGGATGGCCTCTCCGCAAAGCAAGGGCCTGAGAAAGGTTCCTGCCGCAAGGGTGTAACAAAGGCAAGCCTTCCCTTGCCAAATGGCAAGAGGCTGCTCCTAGGACTTGAGCCCGTGACCTCTCTATCACACAGCAACACCTTAACCGAATCTTACTCCGTATAAATTAAGTACACAATTTTTGTAAAAAGTTCCTTTTTTTAGGGTGTGTTAAACTGCATTCCTGTGAATAGAAACGCCATATGTTAAAAATAACGGAGGGGGTATTGTTTTGTTAGACATGTTGGTAGTTTGTCTAGCAATATCTTTATTTGTACTCCTAATGTACATCTCTGGACAATACATGTAAATATGCAGTAGTATAGACTGTCATACCTTCTTCAGATTCGACATTTGTCCATCCAACACAGTTAAATTTTGCACTGTTTATTATTAAAGTTGGTTTTATTTTCCCAGGATCTTGCTTTCCAGAGGCTGATTTTCATTACTATGCTTGCTTGGGAAAATCCTTACAAGCAGATTGATTGGTCACATAATGGCTTTCAAGAGGCTTCTTTAAAGGTTTTAGTCTGATTTAAACCTATTTATTTGTTCGCTCATTCATCTCCACTATTCAATTTTGTAACATGTTTCTTTTGCATTGTTGAATAACTGATTGCTGAAGTAGTCAGCATTGTTTCCCTCTTCCATTGTGGCCTGGACTGAAATATGTTTGAAGGATAGTAGTAGGTTAGGGATAACCATCCCTATTAAACCTGATGTAACTTAGTTCTTACCAGTGCAAGCTGGTGCGTTGACGTTATGCTCAACGTGTTTTTTAACGTTGATCCAACCATAGTAACTGCTGGAGTAGTGGTAATGTAATGATGTCTTTTCTATTAGAAAAGAGTAATATGAAATGAATGAAGTTTATGAAATGCAGGATGGTTGATGTCCATTTTTATGCTTTATTCCACATTTTTTATATGATTCAATGTAATTTTTTTTTTTTGGTTGTTGTTGTTGTTGTTGATCTAGTTAGTATACATGTATGAATATATAATGCTCCTCTATTATATAGACTAGGCTGGTCGGGGAAGAAGCTTTTGTTCGCGTAGCACCTGCAGTATCTGGTGTTGCTGATCGAGCAACTGTGCATAACCTCTACAAGGCTCTTGCTGGTAGTAAAGAGGGAATCTCTTTCAGTGTATGGTCCTCTTACATTCAAGGACTTTTGATGTAAGCATCTCCAATGTCTTATTTCTTCCCTTTTTTGTCATGTGTGATAATAGATATGTGTTGCTTGACGGTGATGTAAATTACATTTCTACTCAAAAGGTAGTGTAGCCAAAATTGTGCCTCAGTGTCTTGATTTATTTATGTTGTGTGGGTTTGGCTAGGACTGCGCCTGGATAAAACGAAATAGATTCCAGTTTGGGGGAGATTTTACAATTCTGTCTTTGTGATGTTCCATTGCTTAAGCTCTATCCTTCCCGCCACTCACCAAGTCACCTCGCTGTTCCACAATTGTAGCCTCAACAAGCCACCTTCTTCTCATCACTCTCTTCAAGTTGTTTCATGGTTTACCGCTTTCACTCAATTCTAGCAAATCACAAATCAGTTCAAGCATATTCTATTACGATGCCAGCATAAATTATAGTCCCGCTAATTTTTTACAAGTCCATTCATTTTTCGAGATAAACCTTTACTTTTGATTTTATCACAAAGTACTTTGGGAAAAAAATGTGAAACATATACCTTTATATTCATAAGGAGAAAGACTTTCTTAAGAATGAAATTCATAATATTTGGTCATATATTTTGAAAGAATTTAGAGAGAAGTGACTGTACTAAAATGTTTGAATTACGTATAGAAAAAAGAGGGAGTATACACCAAGACACATTATTAATAGCGGATCTGGAATTGGATGTTACGTATTCATATGAAATTGGGCAACAATTGTTTTTCCAATTTGTATCAACGTTGACTCAATGCCAAAATGATTCCCGTCTATAAAGGGGTAAGGAGTCGATGTACGCAACCTAACCCTTGTACACAAAAGCTTGTTTTTGGATGAACCATGATGTAAGCTCTACCCAGAATTATGTCGACCGACTGCTAATTTACAATGTTAGAATGCACATATGGTATTGTGAATCGTTTTGATTTATTGCTTTACTCGGCTAGAAATTGTGTTCATTCCTATTTGTCATGGTTCTAAATCACATAGGAAAATTGCTTGTAGTGAATGAAGATTGTTGAAATATAAACCCACCTGTGATTGTCCCACATTGCTTAGAGAAGGGAGAGTGTACCACTTTATAAACCAAGGGGGCTACTCCTCCTATAGCCAATTGGTTTTAGGTGGAACCTCCCTTGTGTTTGTCAAGTGGTCCGTCTCTCCTCTATTCGAGTAAGGCACATGCACATGTTCATGTTCTAACAAAGATAATTGTTATTTCTCACATAACTTGCTAGAGAACGGGATTACAGAGTATAACATAGGGGACAATTTGAAGAGGAAGGAAAGCATTAGTAGACAGGAAGTCCTAGTCTGAAAATAATATGAGAAGTGAACCAAAGTATTCAATGGCATAGTCCATTAAGGTTTGAAGAGTAAACGGAACTCTTGCAAAAATAAATATATAGATATTGTACAATGTTGCCACATCGAACAAAAATCCCTGGCTGCCAAAAGAATTCCTAGACGACGTTTCCACTTATAACTACTAATTAAAAGCAAGGGCGTGATAGACTGGTAGTAATGCCGCAAGCTCAAGTCTGATTATGTACAGTTGGATTTTTTTGTAAAGAATTATGTTTGTTTGACTGGTCAAATGTTACTTCAACTGAAGTGCTCGCGTATGAAAATCTTTGATCTTGAACGTGTTCATACTGTTTCCCTGGTTAAATTGGTGGTAATCCTCATAATTATTGAGTAAATGAATATTCAAATTAACTTTGAGCTAATAGATGTATCCATGGATATTGAAGGTAAATTTTGACTCTTTGTTTCTGTAGAGTGCACAATGAAAGGAAGTCCTACCGGATTCATGAACTTCCACAACTTCTTTCTGAGCGGGTCTTGTGCATTGGTTCCAGCAGGAAGCAGCCTGTTTTAAAATGGGATAACAACATAGCATTCCCGGGAAAGCTAATTTTGACAGATAAAGCCCTTTACTTTGAGGTATTTCTATGTGACTATTTGTGCCCAAACAATCACTTTATGACCTGTTAAAATATTTAAATTCTTGTCAAGACTATTTGACACTCAGTCTATCCTGCAGTTTCTAATAAGAATTGGTATTAGTAACTTTTGATCATTTAGTTTAGTGTTTATTTCTATTTTGTGAGCAAAAGTCGATACCCTACCAATGTAACAACAAAATTTGAGTGCTCTAGGACATCTTTAAATTATGCAGCAAATTTTATAGGAAAGCTGAAACCATACAGGTCAAGTTATACAGGGCATCTCACTAGTTTGGTTATGCTATTAAAAAAACACTTCTTTGTTGTGTATTTCCTCCTTCGCCTATGTAATTTTATTAACGGCCTGTTCTCTGCGTAGATAACTTAAGCGTTCTCTGCGTAGAAAACTTAAACGGGTAGGATTATGAATAGTTAATGACTCATTGTTATGTTCTCATCAGGCCTTCAGTGACTTCTGTCTCTCTCTATATATATATATGTTGGGACTTTGACTTGGCTTATGTCTGCTTTTATTGTTTCTGCTTTGAATCTTATTTTTTATTTTGATAAATATGAGAGGATATCAGTTAAATGACACCCTTGTATAAAAAGACACCAAGGAGGTGAGGCCATATTACCATTTGCAAAAGGAGAGTTAGATAATTTTGCTCTCCAGAAATCATGAGTTAGTTTATCTTCTATGTATCAGATAGCTAAAGCTCCTCTAAAAGTTTGGGCTTTGTGCTGATCTATGGTGTTTGGTAGAATTGTACTAAAGATATTCGTCAGTGATGACTGATGATAGCGTGTTAATGTTGTAAGTCTTGATTTTTGTGTTACGTATCTTCTAAAATTTTGTGCTTTCTGCTGAACTGTGGTGTTAGGGAAAATTACTACTAAAGATATCCTTCAGTGATAGCGTGTGAATGCTGTAAGTCTTGATGTTTGTGTCATGTACTGGAAAAGTTGTCCTGGTCCTAATCATCTTCCTTATGGCGTTTTCCGTATATGGCATAGACTGTCTGACTTTTCTAAGCAGCAGTGAGTGTGCCCTGGATTTTTGTTGGACTTATTATTTCTAGGCTCAGGTAAAAGCTAAGGTGAGAAAGTTCTGTGTAGATGCAATCACTTTGCAGCAATCTGGTGTATCTGGTTTTGAGGAGAATACATATACAATGTATTCTCTCAACCGTAGGGACATATGTGGTGTTATAATTTTTATCATTCCTGTGGGAGCTTTCAAGGATGTGCCAATCTCCTTCAAAGTATTCATACTTTTCGTGCATTGATATGGCAAGGGGGATCCTTCGGCCAGATCTGATAGAGCTAAAAGATTTAATATGCTTTTGGTTTTAGGATGTAAGGGACTATATTAAGGGGTACCCATATTTCCACGGGGAGTATGAACTAATCCACTGGAAATATGGGTGACATACCCAAAGCATCCTTTTTGTGCACTGGAAAAGTCTTCTTGTGGGCCCCACAGGACAACATATAGGGGTATTTGTGGAGATTCTCCGTGTTTTAACACATTCATGCCGTGTATTTATGGGAGTCCATGTTAAGTGTCTCTTAAAGCATCTGTGCTTCTTTAATGGAGAAAGGTTGTGTATGCTCGACCCCTTATCTTGTTTGAGTGCTTGGAGAGGAGGCCTTGTACAGGCGCTGGGCTAACTATGATGATACCGATGATGATGATGATGATGATGAAGAAGAAAAGGAAGGATCCTTGTCCTACTTTGCTCATAAAAATACTACATTCTTGTGGAAAGATTGTTGATAACTACTTCCTCCATTCAACTCCACTCTACCTATTTCACTTTTGTACACTATTCACAATTGTGTGTTCAATTTCGATTTTCTCTCGATACGTAAGTGGAAATATATTCATGTGGGATCTTGTTTGATTCGTCTTTACGAGTATATTAAAAATATCTAACTTTTATATTTTTTGCAAATACGTAGCTAACGATATTTAACGCGTAAAACACGCGTTGACAAACGTGAAAAAAGAGAGTGGTAGAGTGGAGTTGAATGGAGGAAGTATATAAAATGAGTGAGTATATAGTTTGAATTGAACACTTTCATTTCGGCATCTTTTGGCCCTCAAACTGCTTCTGTTGGAATGTTGGAAAGAGTTATCCATAAATGCGAACTTTTCTGTTCCCCATTTCAAAACTACATCCTTTTCTGAGAATTCTCACCAAACTGCTTACTAACAGTCAGTTTTAACAAAAAGGACATTTTCCTTGAGTATCAGCCTTGAATGATCTTTTTTCCCCCAGAACTAACTTTTGGCTGGACAGAAAGACCATTAAGTAAGGATATTTTCCGATTTGTCAAAACTGACTTTCGGTGATTGGTTAGATGGAATGTTCAGAAAGCTAAAGAGTTTTGGAAATAGGTATAGAAAAGAAAGGGAGTTATGAACTAATCCTTTTGAAAATAACTGTTGGTCCAACCTATTCTGCTATGAGGTTTGATCTTTCTGATGTGATGCATCGAGTAAAGTATCTGCAAAACTTGAGAGTGACACAAGTGTACTAGGGTGAGAAGAGTAATTATTAAAAAGCCATCTTCGATGATCCATTCATATGTCCGATTCATTTATTACTTCTGTAGATGTGTGTCGGGTTATAAAAAACATCTTTGTAATTCAAATGCTACTAAACCTTTTTGAGAATGTACTTGGTATTACGGCATGTCGCCAGCAAGATTGCAAAACCCTTTTAAAAAGCATTTTTTGATGAGATAATATACTTGTGATGGAATCTCTTTTGACACATCTGCATTCATTTATTGTTGTAGCCAGTAGACTTTTCAAAGAACAAAAGAGTTATGAGATTGGATATCACTGGTCGAGGTGCCCAGGCGACAAAGACCAAAGTTGGCTTATTTGGAGCTATGCTCTTCGACTCAGCTGTCTCTATTTCTTCTGGTGAAAAGGAGTAAGTCTTCATGCTGACTTTCCAATAGCTGTCCTTTCTTCTATATTAGTTTATGGTTGAGCTACAAGTAATTAACTACAACAACAACAGTACCCCAGTGCCTCAAGGGCTCCCGAAAATTGCGGGGAGGCGCCGGAGTAAACAGCCTTACCCTCGTGCTAGCAACACAAAGATGTTTCCAAATGACCCAAGATAAAAATTGAGTCAAGAAGTGCACTTAATGACTGTTACTTCACAATAATAAGAAGCGCAGCCAGTTTAGTGAGTCATTTTGGTTTATACCATCATAGTTCAAAACCAAAGAATAACAAGTCTTTGATTCCATTGGAATTTTCTTCCTTCTGCTCTTTTTTTTTTTTCTGGATTATGCTGGGCGGGTACAAGATTTATGTTTTCTTGAGCCTATCGTTGCTGTTTCTCTTTTTTAGGCTCTCTAATTTTGGTTTATGTCATCTAGTTGGTTAAAGTTTGATTCCTGCCCAAAACTAAACAGTAGTAAATAATTCTCTTCTTGCTCAAACTAAGACCTTCGCTCCTGTTGATATATTTTCGGGCTGTTGTGAGGATCTTTACTTGAGATCTTAAGTGTTGATTAAAGTTTGTGAACTGAGAGTATATGTTAACTATGGGAAATAGGGAGTAACGTCAAACTTGTAACACTAGAGGATAATAATGGAGAAACAGAAGGAGATGGGGTGAGTTCTGGGGTACAACTATGTAGCAGTGGAGGGGAAATAAAAAAAGCTTGATTGCTGTACAGTTTGTATTATGTTTATTAGAGGACTCTGCTGATGTGCTTCACAATTTCCTATTAGTGATTTTTCGCTCTAACTAGAAAAATAGATGTAGAAGACAATTCCAAGTTTCCAACTATGTAGTTCATGAAAGATTTTGATGGCCTATGTTAATTCTAGTGATGAACAATTACTTACCTAACAATAGCTTGTCCTCGCTAATAGTAGTTGGTGGTTATATTACCTGTTTAAAGAACATTGTATACTGGTTGAGGAGTGGTTTTTAGTATAGTAAAAGTTGGATTGGTCATCTTTTTTTTTTATTGATCTTCATTAGAGGATCATGTCTTCTGCTTGTGTACTTCACATTTTCCTATTGGTGATTTTTCTCTCTAACTTACAAAAAATTAATGTGGTAGACATTTATTCCAAGATTTTACTTCATGAATGATTTTTGACGGCCTATATTAATTCATATAGTTATCAACAATCACTTGCTAGCAATAGCTTGTCTTCGCTAAAGTACTCCATTGTTTTACCTGTTAAAAGAACATTGTATACTGATTTAATCTCTTTCATGCAATTAGATCTGAGACTTGGGTGCTGGAATTCATTGATCTAGGAGGTGAAATGAGGCGAGATGTCTGGCATGCATCTATCAGTGAAGTCATTGCTCTTCACAAGTTCATGATTGAATATGGACCTGAAAATGATGATTACTCTATTTCCTGGGTTTATGGAGCTGATAAAGGAAAGAAACGGGCAAAGATCGACGCTGTTTGTAGTATCTCTAGACTTCAATCTCTCCAATCTATTCGAAAGCTATTGGATGACCCAATTAAACTTGTTCAGTTTTCATATCTGCTATGTGCTCCACATGGTGAGATTGTTAGTCAAACTCTTGCCCTCAATTATTGGGGTGGACCATTAGTTTCAAAGTCTAAAGAGGCTAGAAGTATCTTTACTCTGAAGGCTAACTCCCCGGACGAGGCTTCTGCTGTAAATAACCATGTACATGACATAGATGGAAGTGTATACTTGAGACATTGGATGAGATCTCGGTCTTGGGTTTCGAAAAGCTCAATTGCCTTTTGGAGGAATGCTTCTCTTAAACAAGGATTGGTACTAAGCAAAAATCTAGTAGTGGGCGGTACTTCCTTGACAGAAAGGGCGGCCAAAATCTGTAGGGAGAAGTACAAAGTTGTTGAAAAAACACAGGCCACTATTGATGCTGCTACACTGGAAGGGATACCAAGCAACATTGACCTTTTCAAGGTCAGTCCAGTTTGGTTGTAGCATTAAAAGTCCTACAGCAACCTTTTTCTCACGTAGTATTAAAAGTCCTACAGCAACCTTTGGACATGTGATATGTTACTCCAACATTTCATATTGCCTCACGTATGTGTGTCTTCCAGTTTTTTATGTTACCTCGTACGTTTGTCTACATTTGGTACTTGGACATGAGTATGACACTTGAACCTTTAATTTTAAGCGAAAAACATGAGGTTTCTTCATAATAGTACCGAACTTGAATACGCGCCTATGTCGTGTACTTTTACCTGAGTCTGAGTAAGAAAGGTCTTGATTCTAGAAGCTCCGGAATGGAGAAAATAATAATGTTTGCATCTTTTCAGGAACTTTTACTTCCTCTGACAATTATGACAAGGAATTTTGACAAGCTTAGACGCTGGGAGGATCCGTTTATGACCATCTCCTTTTTGGCTTTGGTATATTCGATTATTTTCAGGTAATTACATATCTTCTTTACCTATGCCCTCCTAATATTTGGAATTGCCCTCATTTGCTTATTGGAGAAATATGTAGGAGAGCATGTGGGGTGGCCAATTGTTAAGGATGAAAGAGGGATGCTGAAATTTAATTTAATGGGCCATAAGATACATGTGTTGCTTTAATTCAAATAATAAGGGCAAAAAAGTCACTTTAAAAGTTTAAATCCAAATAGCTCGCTAGAGTCGGACATGGTGCAATGCTATTGTATTGACCAATAAAAGGATAATTAGGCGACGCCAGAAATTAGTGACCAGTATGATTTTATCAGATTCAATTGTAAACAAAAATAAAAAAATACAAATCCTGAACCATTTTACTCTCCTGACTCTATGTTAGCAGAAATCTTCTTGCCTATGTATTCCCTGCAACATTAGTGGTGGCAGCTGCTGCTATGCTTTCGATAAAGGCGCTAAAGGAGCAAGGTCGTCTTGGAAGATCTTTTGGGAAGGTCACTATTCGTGACCAGCCACCTTCTAACACAATTCAGAAGATCATAGCTCTTAAACAGGCAATGCGTGATATGGAGAACTATTTGCAAAATCTTAATGTCACACTTTTGAAATTGCGGACTATCATTTTGGCTGGTCAGCCTCAGGTATGATAATGTGTTTGAAGTTCCTGAAGTTACACAGACAAGATAACTGTTTTCATATTTTTTTTTCTGCAGCAGTTTATACTTTATATTCATGTTTATTTAGGTTTTCCTGATTTTTTTCTGTTTGAGGGGCTAAGTTTTACTTTTATGCATCATTATTGTGGAAACTTAGATACCAGGCATGTGATTTACTACTGCTGGGAATGTAATTTTCTACATTCACAAATTGCTGCGCGAAAGCACTTTCTTTTAAAAATTTGATGGGAAAATGAATTTGATTGTGAATTGTAATATTTTTTTTTTTGGGGGTATTGGAATAATATTTGGGAAACAGATGTTAAACCTTAATGTTAGGTGATAAACAAAGTACATGAGGAAAGGATTTCGGTTTTTTTCAACCATTACATGAACTAATCATACTATGGACTGAATTTTTGGTAATCACTTACAATTTTGGCATTATCGTGTGTAGAACGTAAAAATGAGCGATGTTTTTCCTAAAAGTTTTAATCCGTATTCCCGTTGTCCCGTTACTCTGTAATAGGCATCTATAGAGTTTAGAATTTTATCTTACATGTTCTTATACTGCTTGGCAGATCACAAATGAGGTGGCCCTGGTTCTGCTATCCTCTGCAACAGTGCTTCTGATATTTCCTTTCAAATACATTCTTGCATTTTTCATATTTGATGTATTCACACGCGAACTGGAATTCCGAAGGACAATGGTTTTAAGGTTCAGGAAAATGTTGAAAGAGCGTTGGGAAACTGTGCCGGCTGCCCCAGTGATAGTATTGCCATTTGAGAATGTCGACAAAGGGTTGATGAACCAGAGTCAGGAATCTTATAAATTGGCGTCCCAGAAAAACTTAGAGTGAAGGTAATTCTTATGGTCAAAATTCTACGCTTCATTTCCTTTTTTGTTGTCTCCTGCTTTGGACTTGTTGATACTGTACTTGTTAACAAATGACATGTAAACTTTAGGTACTTTTGGGCAAAAAAAAAATAATGTTAGGTACCTACGTGCAAAGTGACCTAAATGTTAGGTACTTCTGATAAAAAAACCCTTATAATTTGTGTCCTTACATCTTTCATCTAACTTAAATTTTCGTCCACGTACCTGAATTGTTTTGTTCATGCCCAACACATAGGAAGTAATATATGCTTGTTTATTCTCGCCATCATATAATAATTGTTTATTGTTAATATTGTCTAAAAAATTCCTAATTTCCTTTGTATATGTGTTTTGCTGATCTGAGTACTACTATATTTCGCCATTTTTTTTCACTTGAAGGTCCTTTTGGCCTAATTATAATTTAAATCAGTCATACATATTTTTAACCTAAGTGTACCTTGTTGTACAAAAAACAATCAGATATAAATGTGCAGCTGATCACGCAAATTGGATCAAGATACATGGAAGACAAACTTTCTATAATTGTAGGAATAGTTTGTAGCCTGATAAGATGCACAAGACTTCGATAATTTCCCCTGGAAGAGTATTGATCAGCATCGAAGGTTTTTCGACAGGGCGAAGCTGACGCCAGCAACTGTTTGTAAGTTGGCAAGCTCCGATGCTCCGACCAGCAGTTTCCCAAGATATGGGAGTAACTTTATTGGTAAGTTGAAACCCTCAATGAGGCTGACATCAGCGATTGTTAAGGAAGTCCTTAACATTTGAAGAAGCGACACAGCAACCTGATGGCAGCTATCATAGCTCGTATTGTCAAATGAGAACCCAGTTCAACACTTCATCAAGATGCAAGAGCAGTAATAGCAGATATGATTGCATTGCTTTCAGATCAACTCCTAACTGTTATTGTTCTTTCTTCGTGGCATCCATCCCTTCCGAAACTCTCTTCTCAGCCATTCAGTACTGTGAAACTTGTGCCTTCTGAGAACAAATTGTCTATAGACTTGCTGCGGTCTAACAATAAGGTCATTGTCAAACCAAGCTAAATATCAAATCATTCAATAAAATGGGTAACCGATAGAATATAATTTTTGTCAGGCGAACTTGTACAGTGATTTATAGGGCATGTCTCAGATTTGTACTTCATCGAGCAAACATTGAAAGCTTCTTTTCAGTTAACTTACATGGTTTGCATTTTGGAGCGATGGTATAAGATTATTACAAGCATTTGATTTGATGCTTAGCTGAGTATCCATTTCAATCACTAATTTGCTTATGATTATTTCCTTTATTTAAAACTCCTCATTTTCCATTGAAGAGCATTACTGAAATGATTGTCAAGTTTGGTTGTCTTTAGTTTATAGAAAAAACGTGCAATGGTGAAGCATGTTGAGGGATAAATATTGAGCCTACCTACGAACTCGACCGACATTACCTGTCTTTGTTCATTTCTCAGTAAAAACTAAATAGATATAACATCACTAGTCAACAAAGCTATCCCTAAAGTTAAATACAACTAAAACTGAAGTATGTAAAAATTAAACTCGGTGGCTTGTACTGAATGACGCAAATCATCATGCTGTATTCTATGGAGAAATTTTTAATATGGCACTCAGCAAAGATCTTTGAAGTTGCATCAATCTAGTAGTTCAGCACAAAATTGATTTTCTTCTATTTAAAGGCATAATCGTTGGAAGACCCTGCTTTCTAAGTGCCCGGTATACACTCAAGTGGCCGGTAGGCGATAAGCTGAATTCGCCATGCATCAACCTGAATGATGTCGCTGTCAAAAACAAAAACAAAACCAAAAAAAAAAAAAAAAAAAAAAAAAATGAATAATGTAAGAAGATCTCAGCACTAAAGACAATATACTATGAAACTAGAAAACTTGAAGCATGTTAATACAGGTCAACGCTCAAGGTGTACCACTGTATGGCTACCAGACCAATCATCATTATATAACTAAAAACTTGTAGTGTGGAACTAGAAGTCTAGACTTGGCCAAACAAGTTATTTGGGTTGGATTCAGGCCGAGTTGAGGTATATAACACAGATTGTAGATCTGTTGCGGGTGTGCTTTATCGGGTCCGTTTAGGTCAGACCATTCCGAGACGGGTTGATTTGGTCCAAGTCAAACAATTATGGGTCATGTTTGTTAAGGTTTATGATTATTGGTTATGTAGATCAACTTGGGGATATTTCGGGTAATTTAAGTTCAGATCATTTTCTTTTGGATTGGATTAATTGGGGAACAAGCCAAAATCAGGTTCGACAATGTTCGGACCACTGTTGTGTCGGAGGCTCAGGGCAGGTCATATTCAGATTGCCCGGTTGGGTCGGATTTGGGTCTCGAGCATGAGTAAGGGTGCTGTTACTGCTGTACACTATTTAAATGACTTCAGTCTTCAAAACTCTTCTAAGAAGAAACATGCTTCAAGGTTCAAGGGAGAGCTGAATCGAGAGCAAGACCTCGGTATAATTCTGGGTCAAACACCAACACTCTTAACATACGGAGTATTAAATTACTTGTACAATAATTCAAAAACATATACAATTCGATCATATTAATCAGTATAGTGGTTGACACCAAGGACATAAAGAAGCCATTTAAGTACATAACAGTCATACCTTAGTTTTGTTACAAGCTCTGTACACTTTGCTGCAATTTTGCTCCATCTGATTCTGGCCTTTGGTACCAGCTATAAATCATCCAGAAAACCCTCAACAATCCCCCGTTTGCGAAATGTGGAATACAAATGCGAGCGCAATATGGGTAGTATGGTCCAGGCAATTTAAGAAGTGTGAAGAAAACAGCAAGGTAGATCAGCTGCCATGGAAGATCAGCATCCTACAAATTTTTAGATCATGGAAGTATGAAGCATCGTATAACACAATGTAAAAAATTAATTTATTTTGATGTAAGGGAGGCACAAGGGCAATTATAATAAAATCTGGTTTCAGACCCAAATTATGAGTACCGTACGAGTACTCAATGGCTTCAGCAGTAAGCTAGCTGACATTTGCTAATGTAAAAATATAATAAATGCACATCATTGAACCTTGACAGCAGGAGTAAGTTTTGAAGCAGTCTCTTTCAATATTCCAGCTACTGCAAACCCCAGAACCACAGGGACAGGAACAAAAAACAGTCTCCTTTCATGTGCACAGTACGACATTTCACTGAGCGAGGACACTGCCAGCAGAGGGACGCTAAGGTATTTGATAACAACGGCTGCAACATTAAATATAAGTTGGAAGAAACGATCTAGCACTCTGTCCCAAGGAAAGCTCTTGACGGGTTGTGGAAGCACATCCCAATATTCTTTGGCCTTGTAGATTATGTGATCTAAATTTAGTTTCCCATGATCACCAGACTGGCCATCTGCCATGCTTGCTGAGCAAGAGAATCTGGGTCTAGCAGTTGGAACAACAAAACCCGGCTTAAAACCCAAAATGTGGCTTCTAATTTTGTGATGCGTCACAACCTGTACAGAGACAAATTGTTTGTCGGTGGCTAACAAAACAGGGGAAATGATTTCCATGATGTGGATAATTTTTTCCCAGAATCTTAGAAATCCCAAAGAAAGCAAAATACTTTAGATGTTCATTAATATCCGATTCCCACAGAAAGGGATCAGGAAACTTTTATTTTCAAAGCATTTCAGCCTCTAAAAGTAGTGTAAAAGAAAAAGGAGAAAAAAAAAACAGAAGAAATGTTCAGCAATGCCAAGATAGGTGGTCATAAAATCTTCTGTGTTACACACAGGTCTTCACACCATTTTATCTCAGAAGCTATAGTTATCTTATCCAAATATCCATAGCTACTTGTCTAACACTATCATTGTCATTATTCGAATATACCTTGAGGAAGAGGAAGTTAGACATGCAATTCCCCCCCCCCCCCCCCCAACCAAGTAACAGATGTGTCCATGTAACATATAACATAAAACAGAATGACCATCTATTACATCATGGAAAAAGTACAAATCATCTCCAGAGTCAATTTAAATTAGTCAAGTGTACTAAGGGCTTGTTTGGATGGTGGAAAATTGGAAGGAGAGAGGAGCGAGGAACGGATACAAATTCCCTTGTTTCATTAGCAAATAGGATTGGAAGGAAAGAGGGAGGGAGAGGTATCCATTGCCCTCTGTGGCTCTGTCTCATTCATTTGTTTACCTTCTTTATTACTCCGTATTTGTCAGGGGTATTGTATTAAAGATAAGCAAATGATTGGGTCGGAGGGAGTGGGGTGCATAGGAAAAAACTCCCTAGAGTCATTCCCCATTTCCCCTTCCCTCCATAAATGCTATCCAAAACCACCTTAAAAAGCAATAAGAATAATATTTCTTTATCCAGACATTACTGTTACAAAATACCAATATAATACAAACACAAATATATGTAGTTCAGATGGTTGATAGCTTTTGTTTCTAGATTTTTGTGGCGTAACATTTCTATAGTTGTGTTTTAATTTTCCAGGGAGGCCTACTCCTTTGACTATGCAATATGACATAAGAAAGCGAAATGAGCAAGTATTTGATTTTCTTATATTTACTAATGCAACTCTCCACGCAATGTTCAGAGTGGATTATCCATAGACAACATATGTGTTTTTACAGCAATACTAAGTGTGTACAGCCAACCCGTCTTATCCCCTATGAGTCTTTCATGCATTGGATAATGATGTAGCAATGTGTCTATAGTATGTACATAACAAGCCTAATCAAGCATGAAACATGTATATTCATGAAGTTTCAAGGTAGCCATGGAGCACATTTTAAGTACATATAGTAGTTGCCCTTATGTGTTTCCTCCCAAAGAAAATAATAAAAGAGAAAACACATGTGAAGAATGAAAACTACTTGATGTCAATGAGACAACTATTTGCTTACTGGCTCTGGTTTGTCCATCGTTAATGCCACCAGGGTAAAGATCATAATATATTTCTAAGATATTATATACATTTACATTCATACTGACAAATTACCTCACCAAATTACCAAAACACTACTTCCACCAAAGATGTCTTAGCCTAGTGGTTAATAATGAGGTCAGAGTTTTTGGAATCCCTCCACCCCCATTATTGAGGCTCATTCAACACCAAGAAAAACCAAAACACTACTTCCATAATTGTACCCTTGTTAAAAAATTACTTTAATAGTTTATCAAATCCGCCACACACATCCATCGAATAACTCTAATATGTCTATTACCCTTTCATGTCATAACAGACAGTTCCATAATCCATAGTTCCATACAGATGAGCAGCTTTTTGGTCATGACTAGCTATGTTATGAAGTTCAGATATTTAAACTACCCTTGTTAAAACAACATATAATGGACAAATATTAAATAAAGGGTAATTCACAAAATTGAGCAAAAATAAAGATAGCAAGAGTAAAAGCAGATTACTTTGGAATGAGAAAGAGGGCGTACGAAAGGTGTTGAGAAGGATATCGCCATAGCTGATGTTGCCATTCTTGCTCCTGCTCTTCTCAAACTCTTGAAAAATATGGAATTTGAAAATTAAAAAACCCAGATACAAAGAAAATAGATTAGCAGGAAACCCAGAAAGATAATGGAACTACTAATCTACTACTACTTCACAATCGGCTTGTTAGGTGCGCACTCAACCCACTCCCCTTTTTACCCAACACCGATTAATGGATCCTCTCATTATTCGGGTTTTTTTCCGTCTCGCGTACACAAACCGAACTATTATAATAGGTTTGGCTTAGGAAAATTTGTTCAAGGAACTGGTTTCACTATTTTCATAATACGTTTTCTCTATTATATCTTCACAAGACACATATTAAGTATTCACAAATTCTAGTTATTATAGTATTTGGTTGGGGCATATTGAAATGAAGTTGGAATATGTTAGAATACCCACATCCTTCTCATAGATTCAAACTCCATTAATATGTTTATTTTTCTAATGAATCAAACTTATTTTGAACGGTATAGAATCGGGACCCCATACTTCTATGGTTTCTCATTCCAATTTATTCCCCATTCCTAAGTAGTGAATCAAACGACCCCTAATTCTCATTTCAGACGGTCTTATGTTATCATTTTTATGATAAAATTTGATCATTTAAATAGGGTCACATTTTTATGGCAAAAGGTTACTCCTACTATTTAAACCGGGTCACATTTAGTTATAAATGGGTCACATATGACACGTCTGAAGCCTTCGAACAAAAATAACCATCTGGAGGAAGATCTTCTGTTAAGAATTAATTATCCATTAATTTTAAAAAGTTTGGATATTTATTCAGATAGTAGGCTATACATCCGATGCATTATAACTGGTGATGTAGTTTATGAGCATTATAATGAAATTTTCGACTTTTATTTTAAAGATTATGAGTTTTACTAGAAGTTTATGAGTTCATTCACTTAAACATCAATGCTGAGAACACTTAGTCGGCTTGATTCGCATACCAAGTGCGGGTCACACGAGTCCAAGTGATTGCCGCCTCATACACAAAAGTAGGGCTGAGCAAAACCGGATCGGATATCCAGAAATTTGGAATCTGAAAATCTGGATATTCAAATTTCGGAAACCGGATCCGATC
Organism: Silene latifolia; assembly: GCF_048544455.1. Classification (NCBI taxonomy): domain Eukaryota; kingdom Viridiplantae; phylum Streptophyta; class Magnoliopsida; order Caryophyllales; family Caryophyllaceae; genus Silene; species Silene latifolia. The sequence continues at coordinate 53,412,438 of NC_133527.1, read as the reverse complement.
CAGTTTTATAAGGGATAATAGAGTCCGCCTCATTTTAGTTTTGTCTGTCTCAAAAAGATAATCTCGTCCATTCCTGCCATAATTTATAAGTCTTAAAACCGCAAAGTTTACATGATAACACTAATTTACAATAGCTTAAAGTTAGATTTTTAAAAAAAAAATACATCCTATTATTAAGCAAATTGAATCATCTTGACTGAAAATCAACTAATGTTTTTGGGAATAGTAATTATAAAATCGACTGAAAATACATCAAATAAAGATTATAAAATAACAAAAAGAAATTACCTCATTAAGTGATGAATAATGATGACTGATGAGCTTGAGCATGGCAATGTGAGAATGAAAAAGACGATAGAGATTAATAGATCAGAGAGGCAAGATGAGAATTAGGGTTTAGGTTTGTTAGTTTGTGTAATTGTGTGTACTGCCTTGCTTGTTGTTGTTGTTGTTGTTGTTGTTGTTGTTGTTGTTGTTGTTGTTGTTGTTGTTGTTGTTGTTATTATTATTTATTTATTTATTTATTTATTATTATTATTATTATTATTATTATTATTATTATTATTATTATTATTATTATTATTATTATTACTACTACAACTACTAGTACTACTACTACTATACTACTATACTACTATACTATTATTATTATTGTTGTTGTTGTTGTTGTTGTTGTTGTTGTTGTTGTTATTATTATGTGTGTCGTGGTTTATTTTTAAGTTTTTCCTTTTGTTTTAAGTTTTTTAAAATTCGGATGATCGGATTCGGATTTCAAAATTTCTCAATCCACATCCAATCCAATTTAATCAGAAAAAACCGGATCGGTATCCAATTTAAATGGTATCCACATATTCGGAAATTATAATTCGGATTTCGGGTCGGGATAAAAAATTCGAATCAGATTTTTTTGTTAAGCCTTACACAAAGGTACATTTGGCCTCTATACATATCTCCTTGGATCCATTCCAAGGGGGACAAATGCAAGATTCATGTAAAATACTTCTCACCTAACAACTTTCTATCTTTAGAAATAAGACTACTCATGCATCTAATAGAGCCCTGGTACCCGTGCATCAAGCGAGGTCCCGATAATACGTCATGTACCGTACTGACTTAGGCATCGAAAAGGGCCCCTTGAGAACCCTCGAGGCTTAGTGTTCTACCTTGTAGGTACCTTCCGAGGCAAACGAGAGATAACCCAACTTAATATCCGAAAGGAGCGCGTTGAGCCGACCCAGATCCGAGCAACGCTGACTAGATTGTTTTAACCCGAAATAATTTGGCCCCGTACGTGGGAAACGCTTACACAAAAGCCTCATAAGAAAACCCACCTTAAAAATGCCTCAGTCGGAAGACACCGAAGAGAGACATCCCTGACGCGCTAAGAATACACAAAACCTAGCACTGCCAAGAGCTCTGACAACCCGGTCAGTCGGCCAAACGGTGGTACCTGATGCAACCACCCTTCACAACAAAATATACCCTCCATAAGGGGATCGTAATCAAAACAGCCTGTCAAAAGGTTTACCAGGTCCAACTTTCAGCTGCCAATATGGCCAGTTGGGGTGAGCCTAAACTAAGTCCAGCACAAGTCCCAAGCATCCAAGTCAAGCCAAGCTAATGCAATGCAAAATTCAGCACAAAAATCAAACAAGGAAGCCAGTCACATGTTGCTGAAAAGTGTGATAAAGCATAAAACAATCTTTCCATTTCTGGTGAGGCAATTGTGAGGCTGTACAGGAAGGACCACTGCACCATTTCTCCACAAAGCCTGCCACAGAAAAACAACAATTAACCTTGACTTTGGAAAGTACTCAGCTAGCCAACAAAGCCACAACAACTATGTGCACAAACAGACAAATGACCAGACTAAATTCTTGTTTTATTCCAGTCTGTTTTTAACCCCATTGCTTTTATTTTCACTTATTTACTTTCAATTTCAGTTTGTAATATATTTAATGTTGTTTTTACTCATCCTAGAAGAAATCTTGGCCCTTGGATGCTAGGTTATTCGAGATGTAATGCAAGACAAGGCCTATATAAGGACCCGTGTCTCAACTGTTTAAACCAGATTTTTTTTGAATGAAATTAACCTTTGAGACTTCTCTCAAATCCTTTCAAACTTGTGTTAATCCGTAGTTTGAGTCCCTGGTCTGATAATTAGCCTGTGATCTCTGTGGCAAATTAATCCAAGTCAGTTTAGCATAATTAGATTGGACTTGTGCTTGACTGTGGTTCACTTTAATTGTGTTTTGCAAGTATAAGCTTTTAATCCTATGTTCAACTGTGGATTTTGAGTTTAAATTTGTTAAGTTAATCTCTTAAATTTCCTGTGACATTCTGTGGAAGTTTAGGATTTGAAATATATCCTCTTTATTAACCAAATAGTCATTAAGCTTAACTGAGTCCACCGTCTGCAATTACTTCTGTGCAAGCTGTTTCAAATTGTTCTTAAAAGTACTTAATTCACCATAAATCTTGAAATTTGGCACAATTTTAGTTTAATATTTAAACTTAATTACCACAAAGTTTTAGGATTTTTAAAGGTCATTTGATATTTTTAATTTTTACTGCAATATTAATAGTATTATAGCAAAACCCTGGTAATTACACTGCATGGCTCATATTTACTTACATTTAGTCTTCTAAATAACCTCATTTTGCATGCTTTTATGTGATTATTAGGGCCGTTTCACTATCTTCCGCTTCCTATTTGCTATACTTTGAGGTTTGGTGCCTTTGGTAGAAAATGAGCGCTGGAGCATTTCGGAGATAAATTGAGCACGTCCAGCGACCAAGCATGAAGAGAAGACCTAGGCCAAGGATCCTTAGAGAAATAAAGCAAGAGTTTGGACGGTTTTGATGCCAAACCCCCTCGACTTATTGTTCAACAATTACGACAAGGGAGTGACCACAAGAGGAATTAACTTGGACCCAAACCCAGGAGTGATTTTTTGTCTCTAAAAACCTCATAGATGAATCAGTGTCGAAAAATAAAGTGGTCTAGGCTTTTATATCACTCAATTAGGAGTCCGGATGAGGAAATAATCTCCGTTTTACAATCCGAGCTCAAATCGACGAGCTGAGCACCAGCTTGCTCGAGCTGAACACCAGAATGACATATTTTGCTTGAACTCGCACGAGTTCCTACCTAGTGCAAGGGAATGTTTATTCGACACTTCTACCTGTTTTCTTATTCTGCCCTTGCTTAACTTACTCTTGTACTTACTATTTATACTTTATTTGTATTAATTAGAGGATTAAGCCTCCTTAGAGAGATTAAGCTATCTTTGATTAGATTACTCCTTTAGATTGGTTTTTAATCTTTCCATCACTGCACTTTAATCTTTCCTTAATTATTACTCAAACAATCTTAGATTGGAGAATTGACAACTCTTCATCAAGAATCAAAGATTTATTCTATTGTTCTTTCATTCCCTTTGTTCATCTCAAGTTGGTATAATTCATCATTTACTCTCTACTTACTCCTTTACTTAAGCTTTTGTTAATTATTTCACTTTTTCATGTTTGTGCTTATTAAGATGTTTGACACCATTTATGACATGTTAATCGTGATGACTTGTGAGTGGTCTCTTAACTAGGGTTAGTGGGGGACTAAGGGAGTAATTATGGGATAGATCCATGCTTAATGAGTTCATATGAATGATTGTTTGTTATGGTTTCAACTTATGCACATGTTATGTTTGATGGAATGCTTGATTGACAACCTTAGCATGATTCGCTATCTTTTCAACAACACTTGTAAGACATAAACCTACTCAAGGATTGTTAGACCATGCACATAGTTGATTAGGGTGATCCAAGTCGATGTAGGAGTCATAAGCTATAGACCAACTCGACTAGGAGACCCAAGTCAACCTAGGAATTGTAAGACATAAATCAACCCGATTCCAACACAACACTTGTATTTATATGACTCTTTTATGTGATTTTACCATGATTCCTCTATGATCCCATGACACCCTAGTGTCTTTAATCTAAGGACTTGCTATTTCCAACACAAGAATTTACTTAATCCTACACAAATTTGGGACTTGTTCCGACATTACCCCTCTCATTTTTTTAGCCCAACTCTAAACTTACCTCACCTCTCTCTACCTTTTCCTGATAAACACGAAAAAAAACCATGGCAACAACCCAAACCACCCATATCAGCCAACCTTCACCCACCACCGGACCGCCTGCATCGCCCTACCCTCACCCTTCCACCACCCCACACCTTACGATTGCCGCTCCATCCCACATCCCCTCCCTTGCCTATCCACCTTCGCCACATGTCGTTGCCCTACCAACCACCCTTCACCCACCACTGCACCGCATTTCCCACTCGCGCCGATGCCCAACCCTTTCGCAGCATCTCCGCCCTGCCGACACCCTACCCTTGAACAAACCTAGATTGAAATACAATGTTTATAAATTCAATCGATGGAGGAGTTTATCAATTATATTTGACCCACAAAGTTAATAAATCCAATTCACATAACATTTGATCGAAATTTATGTAAATCTACTCAACAAAATGAAGTAATTATCTGTTTAATTGCCATCTACAATTCATAATTGAAAATTTGTGATAATTTTAATTAGGTTTTGGAAAAGGGGGAAAAGTGAGTTTTTTTAGAGGAAGGGTAATTGTGGAAAAAGTTGACAAAATGTGTAGGATTAAGTAAAAGGTTGTGTATGATTTAGCAACTAGTTAATCTATTGTTTACACTCTTATTTACATACTTGTCTTGTTTTCATTTATTTACATTTAATTTGTTGTTAGTTGATCCATACTCTTTACCCAATTCAATTGTGACAACCTTAGCACAACTACAACTTGCTTGCCTCTGTCCATTGGGTTTGACTCCGACTTAATTGTTATACTAAGTTGGATATAAATGTGTTTGATAGTGGACAACGACTCGTTCATCACTAAAATAGAAAGATAAACAATTAACTGATACTTTCCAAAATAGAATAGGTAAACAATTGACCGGACGCAGGGAGTATCTTAAAGAAAAAAAGTGTGTCATCCAAGTGTTTATTAGTTTAGCTAATAAATCACAAGTTGAAGCAATAATAATCGTTAATCAAGTTATATTAGCACTAAAATTGTTCTACAATATCCTTACCTAATTATGCATTTAACCAATTATTTAAGAAGTGCAACGCACATGCAATATACTTGTCGTTCAATTATATTGGTCCGTATTTCGTAAATTACATAGTCAAGCTATAAGTAGGGTATGCAATCAGGTTTTGTAATGTATATAGAAAATTTAAAACCCACGCCATTCTTTTTTTTTTTTTTTTTTTTTTTTTTTTTACCTTAAAAAAAAAAAAAAGAAACCAAAGAAAAAAAATATTGTGTGATGCAAGAAGAAAATAGATATAAACCGTAGAAAACTAGAGCATAGGGAGATTTATTTAGACAAGAAATCCAATGATGTAAATGACTTAACATTCTGACCACCAAGAGGGTGCATCTGCGGTATATCATTCTTCACCGAATCTCCAGCCTGCCAAACAATATTAAGACTTGTTCCATTGCTTAATTCTCCAAGAACACCATATATAATCATCTCATTATTCACATATTCTGCTTTCAGTTTCGAAACCAAAAAATTAAGAGCTTCAGGTTTCATTCCCGGACTGTAACTACTTATTTTGGTGCTATACACTTTCATTTTGCCTTTGCCATCTTGGAAGGCAACTACTGCTTGTGTTCCCACCATACCCGTCTCCTCTGGGTTGATCCCCCATGCCACCCACCCATTTGGCGTCTGGGTTGCTCTGTAAGCGATTTGGACCGTGTTTGTAGACGGTTTCAGGGTCCAATGAAGATAGGCTCCCAGAGTTGGAAGGTTAGTACACGACTTGTAGACCATCTTATTAGGGAATTTGTACTTTTTACAGTTTTGGGCACAAGGCATGCTAACAATAAGTGAAGTAATTGCATACATGATCAAAAAATTTCGGGTAATAGCCATGACGGTATAGATTTTGGGTTTTTCGCTTCGATTTGATCACTTTAATAATCGAGAAATTAGTTTGGAATTGAGATAAATGTGAACAATAGTATATATAGGTGTGATGAAAAAATACAAATTAATGCTTTTCTTTTTTGGGCAACTCATAACGTTGAAGAGCTGGTAAGAAAATATGAAAGAAACATTACCTTGAAGAATTGGTGTTTTTGTTGTGGTCTCACCTACACATACTCATGCATAAGGGACTTGTCAAAATAGGTTTGATTAAAGATAACCAACAATAGAGAACATCAAATTTTTACATGTTCCTTCTAACCTAACGGGTTGATGTCATTTTTATCTTCGTTGGTTTGTTTTCAGTTTCATGAGTTATATATGTAAGTTAGGAAAAAAATGACATCAAATATAGTACTCTTGTCCGCAAGGGTGAAGTCTAGAATTTAAAACATTGGTGTAACACTCATGTGTCTCAAGTTCAAGCTTCCTTAAGAGCGGTCTTGTAGAGTATTTAAGGCCTAAGGCTATACCTCCTAGACTTCGAGCATGTCGTCCTCGGGTGGCTAACCTATTATACGTGGTTTGCAAGCTATATTACGTATACTCGGGGGTTTACCCAGTGCGTACCAAAGATAGCGGCCGCAGATTCCCTCATCATCCAAAAATAAAAATTTAGTACTATAATCAATCTTTTTTGCTAATAATTATTCCATTTTTCTAAGATTAAACTACCTACTTTCCTTTTTTTTTTTTATATTCCCTCCTATTGCGAACGAGTATGATATAATAACAAAAGCAATAACAACAATATTAATAATATCGTGTAGTATAATATTGAACTAAATTAATTTAATTAAACAAGTTGTTTCACAAGTTTAACTAGACCTGACAAAATTAACTCGACCTGAATGACCCAACCCTACGCCTTAACTTAAGAGCCGAGCTTGATCTTAACCCAAATTGACCCGACCCAATATAACCCGACCCGAAAGTCTATTGTTACACATTTAATATTACTCATAAATAACTCGACTTGAATGACCCGACCAGAACTCTTGCAAAGCATAAACTAACCCGACTCTATTGACCCGTTTGTTTGGCTTAAGGCTCCGTTTGACACGACACTTAAGGTAGCTTATTTGACCAAAATAGCTTATTTGACCAAAATTTCAGCTACATGATTTTCTTGCAAATGTTTGGCAAGTAGCTTAATTGTTCAAACAAGGTACCTGAAATGAAATGCTACCTCAGGTAGTATTTGAGAAATCATGTACCTGAAATAACTTATTTTCCATTTTTTACCCCTTTATTTTATAATATTAAATAATTTTCATATCTTTTTACGTCATTTTACCAAAACCAGCTACCTTTTCAGCTAGTTTGCCAAACATATTTTTATATAATCACTTATCTTATCATCTTCTAATTTTCAGGTACCTTATCAGTTACCTTTTCAGGTTTCATTTAGTTTTTCAGTTTTCAGCTACCTTTTCAGGTTTCAACTACCTTTTCAGTTAGTTTTGCCAAGCATTTGAGAAATCAGGTACCTGAAATAGCTTATTTTCCATTTTGTACCCCTTTATTCTATAATTTTTATATGCTTTTACGTCATTTTACAAAAATCAGCTACCTTTTCAGTTAGTTTCTCAAACACATTTTTATATAATCAGTTACCTTATCGGCTCCTAATTTTCAGCTAACTTATCAGTTACCTTTTCAGTTTTCAACTACCTTTTCATTTAGTTTTGCCAAACAAAACCTAATATTGGCATAATATAATATAACACTATAAGATAGTTTATTTCCTAAACTCTTCGAAATTGAATTTATATGACATGAACTGAACTTATCTTATAAAGTCTGAAATTTTTTGTTTAATACTCAACTAAATTTATAAGATTTGAAATTTCTGAACCTATATGATTTGAATTAAACTTACAAGATCAGAATTTTTTACACTGTAATTATAATATTTGAATCGACCTTAAAGAAATTGACTTTAATCCAAAAGAATAGGTTTACTCCTCTTTCATACACGATTCATGACATAAAAATTTACAATACATATAAAAGTGTAATTAAATATGCATAAAATTTATGTTGAAGTGTTCTCGATGTCTCCATCCATCTATAAATAATATAAAAATGCATGTTGATGGCCTAATTAACAACAATAAGTCTCCTTTAAGATGGATGGTATCCATCTTACAGTCCGTCTTGCTTGTGACGGAGATACCCGTCGCAAGCTTGCGACGGGTCGAATAGTACCGTTTAAATGCTAAATGGATAGACAGCCGGTACTGTGCATGAATAGTGATCTGCTGACTGATGAGACAACTTGAAAAAATAAAATAAAGTCCACCATTCCTAATACAAGATTAATAACCACAAACGTTTAACCTAATTTCATACATATCAAGATCATTATTTACCCCATTTTCATCTTCTCTCCTTCTCTCTTCCCTTTCAATTTTCTCTGTAAAAAACTTCCATATTAATCTCATTTGGATCCTTCATCCACAGCCTACAAAATACAAAACATTATCATAAAATATGGTAACCAAAAGACAACCGGTGAAGAAAAACACAAGAGCCACAAAGGCGGGTGATGATGTCGTTGAAGGTATGTCTTTTCAGTTATTTTATTTTAATTTCTTTGTTTAATGCTTTTGATTATAGTTTAATGTTTTAATAATGTAGACATGCAAATGTACAATGTGGACATATAATAACTAATGGTCAGAAAGTGAGTTAAAGTGGTATAGTTATGGTATGTTTATTAACTTAAAATGTTCTATTTTGTTTTTTAAAATGAAACTAGGTTACAATGTTGTTAAAATAGGTAAAACTTATGTATTGGGCAATGTGTTATTTGTAACCAGTTTAGGATTCAGTGTTTTCTAAATGAAGTGGTTAAAAATTGACTTAAATTGGGTGTATAGTTTGTATGTTTCAGGATTTAGTGTCTAGTGTGTCTAAAATGAAGTGGCCAGAAATTGAGTTGATTGTTGGATAATTCAAATGGTCATAAAAAGTGTTAAATTGGGTATAGTTTTGGCCAGAAATTGATTTTTTCAGTTTTTGGTGGTTTTAGGGTTTTCATTGATTTTCATTGGTTTTTTAGACAAATGCAAGTGATTTCTTTAGTTTGGTTTTAAGGTTTATCATTGATTTTTTTTTATTTTCATTGATTTGACTTTTTTTTTTCAGTTTATATTTGTCGTATTTTGATGTTGTTTGATTTTAATAATAGACACAAGAGTTTAATTGTTTGTCGTATTTTGTTGTTGTGTATTTGGGTAATATATAATTTGTAACCACTTTAAACTTCATTGTTGTATGGCTGGATTGTATTACAAACTGACTTAAAATATTAGCATTTTTTAATGTGAATTAGTTCAAAATGTAGGTAGGTAAATTTGTTTGTTAAAAATAGGCCGTTGTTATATATTTGGATAATATCTAATTTGTAACCATTTTAGATATCATTGTTGTATAGTTGAAATGATCACAAACTAAATGTTACTAGTTACAATTTCTGTATGTTTCATGACTTAAACTATCGTATTTTGATGTTGTTAAATTGGCGTATTTATTTTGGTGTTGTTAGATGCTGAGCAAGTTGTGACAAATGAGACGATTGAGCAATCAAAGGTTCAAGAGAAGAAGAAAGTTGTGGCGGGAAAAGGGAAAGGAAAGGGAAAGGTTGTGGCTGATCAAAGAGGAAGATGTTGATGTGGCTGAAGAGGAGGCCGTTCGCATAACCTATGTTTGCTTTATGGGTATATTTGATGAGAACAGAAGACAATGTTACTATATCGAGCTTAGATGTTTATAACTCCATATTTAACTTAAATGATTACTTAAGTTATTCATATGGTGACATATTAAAAATTTAACTCAACAGTTCATCAGTATAATATGTCATCATATTTTGGATTATTGTTGACATTAGAGCAATCTAATAACATAGGTTAAGTGGTGACATATTGAACAATTAACTCATTTAAGTCAACAGTTCATCAGTATAATATGTCATCTTATTTTGGATTATTGTTGACAATAGAATAATCTAATAACATAGGCTAAGTGGTGACATATTGAACTATTAACTCAACAATTTATCAGTATAATATGTCTCAAATACCATCATACCTCAACAACTCATATTTCCCCATCATATCAAAATACGATAGTTTAAGTCATGCAACATACATAAACTATAATTGGTAACATTCAGCATGTAACCATTTCAACTATACAACAATGATATCTAAAATGGTTACAAATTACATATTACCCAAATACATAACAACTACCTATTTTTTACAAACAATGTTACATACCTACATTTTGAACATAATTCACAACAATTTAAGTTATGAGACATAAAAAAAATGTTAGCATTTTAAGTCAGTTTGTAACCAATTCAGCTATATATACAACAATGAAGTTTAAAGTGGTTACTAATTACATATTGCTCAAACAATGCTCATTCCCAATAGTGACTTTGAATAATCTGTACATATTTCCCACTTTTCAGCTTTAATTCCCAATAGTGACTTTCAATAATCTGTATCAACACAAGTTGAGAGGGTGACATTAGTACAGAAAATATAATCATTCATCAGATATACAACAAAACGTGGCTTTAAATAGATTGTACCTACACTAGTTAAAAGGGTCACATTAGAATTAAAAATAAAGACATTGATGAGATATACAACAATAAGTGCATTTACATAATTTGTCTTACACTAGTTGACATGGTAACATTAGGACAAAAAGTGGAGACATTGATGAGATATACAATAATATCTGCATTTAAGTAATCTGTCGTACTCTAGTTAACACAAGTTCACAGGATAACATTTGTACATAAAATATAGACATTCATAAGATATAAAATGTGGCTTTAAATAGACTGTACCTACGCGAGTTGACAGAGTGATATTAGAACTAAAAGTAGAAACATTGATGAGATTTACAACAACAACAACTGCATTTACATAATCTGTCGTGTGATGAATATAAAACAACATATTCAAACATATTTCGTACACTTCAAATTTACCCTTTGTAACAGAATATGAAATCAATGAAACTAAGTTCTATCCACAAGTAATAACAAATGTACCCTTTGTAACAGAATATGAAATCCTCTCAATTTAGCAACATTTTCAAATAAATTGGTCACAAAATATACAATTCACAAGTATAAATATTGTGACCCACAAGAGGAGGTAGCGGTACAAGGACCCCATAAATCACAGTCAATTAAATCAAAAATATTGTTTGCAATGTTCCAACTATTATGTTTAATAAACAGTCATTTCAATCTAATATGTTTACATCTAAGTATTACAAGTTATTATATAAATACATTTTTTTTTGTCAAAATCAACACATATAATACCATTCAATTTAATTACTTACCATTGTAGTAAGAGCATACAATGACCACACCTAACCAACATGTTTTATACTTTTCAACATACAACTATTTCAGTTCACTATGTTCCTATTTTAGTATATGACGTCGGTATTCCAGTGGTGTATGTTACCATTTTTCAAATCACTAATCAAGTAATCATCAAACAAAAATATTGTAATAAAAATATGTTACCATTTAGTCAAACAAAGTAACCGTTTTCGATCAGATTTGATCGCTTCTTTTAGATACATAATATCTAACATAGTGATCAAATATACAAAAAAATCCAAAAGATTCATTTTCATAACAAGTCTTGCAAACAAAAAAATCCCTAATTTTTACCCAAATACCAAAACTGGAAAAGAACAATTAAAATCCCCAATTTACTTAAGTGTGAGATTTTTCAACTCATTTCTTCCATCAAACATAATTATTCACTAAACATTCTTAATTTGGAAAAAAAAAAAATCAAAAACAAAAGAATGCTAACCGTATTTGATGGTTTCTTCTAGTTACATAATATTTGTTGGTAGATCTTCATACTCGTATTTTACATGATAATGATTTTTTTGGGATTTTTTTGGTAGATTTGATCTTGAAATTATAATTTTTTTAAGATGGAAGAAAAAGGTGAAAGATTTGACAGAAAAAAAAAAGAAAGAAAAAATGTAAAAGATTGTGGAAAATAGAGAGGAAAGAAGATGGAATTTTCTGACTCATGCAAGGATGAAAGAAAGCAAGCGCATCAATGATGCAGAAGCAAGACGGAGGACATTAAATGGTGGCATGTGGATTGCAAATAATTGGAATTAAATATGTGGGCTAAGTACAATTAGATATTAAAAAATCTCAATTGTACATCACACTCATAAATGCATGCAGGAAATTGTCGGCTCCTTGTTTAGTTGACCCGATTAGAATATGAGATGTATTTGGCCCTTCGCAAGCTTGCGACGGGTATCTCCGTCACAAATGAGAATTTGTGTCCGTCTTAAAGGTAAGACGACTCAATTCAATACCGGCCATATTGTAAAATGTGGTCAAATACTAACGGATAAAAAAAAGGTAGGGTAGAGTAGTACAGACTCATTACTCACAAATATGCGACAAAAATAATAGGGTAGACTCCTAGTGAAATGACAAAAGGTAAAAGTGGCTTTTGAGGTGAAATTTCACCATTTTAAAATCCATTATTTTATTCAAAGTCTCAATAAACTGAGCATATTATATACGTATGATTGTTTCCATATTTCTGTTCCAAACCTCAATAAAATGTAATAAAATGCCAACCTATTACATTAAATGAACATCACAGACATATGATTGTTTATGTGTTTATGACTTTTGTAACCATTTATCAGCCAATTGACAATTCAGTATTTCAAAGTGATAAACCAATAAAGCATGTGTAATAAATGTAAAACAATTATGTAGGCATCTTCGTATAATATGTTACTTGTCGAAAATGTACAACAATGATTGTTTCCATGTTTATGACTTTTGTAGCCATTTATTAGTCGATTGACAATCCAGTTATTAAGTGATAAACCAACGAAGCAAGTGTAATAAATGTAAAATAATTATGTTAGCATCTTCGTATAAAATGTTACCTTGTTGAAAATATACAACAATGGTAACATATTTGAAATATGTTATAACATTATCATAATGTTCGTATTTGTTTTCATATTTGATAATTTTGTTACCATTTAATATGTGACTAAGTTACCATATTGAAATGATTTTGAAAATGGTACTAATTTGCACAATTAATGAAACATATTTGCACAAATCTGATTTTTTATAATTTGTTTTCCATGTTTATAAATTTTGTAACCATTTATTAGTGAATTGTTATTAATATTTTGAAACTGATTGAGATTTGGACATTAAAAGCGTAAATGATAGTATTTTCCTTATGAAGATTAATGGAGTTGATGATTAATAATGTAAAAAAATGAAAACAAAGTAAGTGATGAAGTAAGAAGTTAAACTGTATACCTGTTAAACAGGCGGGTTACAGATTCAGTCATTTCGGGTTCGGGTGAAATACGGGTCGGGTCTATTTCGGGTTTGAAAAATACGGGTTTATATGGGCGGATTTCGGGTCGGGTTTAGGGGTCATAACAGGTCAGATTAACGCCTTTAAAAAAATCATTTTCTTTAATTCTACTTATAAAGACATAATTATTCTTAAATTTTTATTAGGGGATATTCTACATGGTAACCTCGTGTTTTTTTTATTTTCTGCATGGTAACCTCGTTTTAAACAAAAACGCCTTTGGCTGGTTATAATTCACGATCAAAACTTCTGAAAGCGGCGATTTTTTTTTTCCAAATTGACCGGATTTACGAGATATTTGATCTGGAAAAAAAAATTCAGTTTCTAAACTCGTAGCAAGAATTACGGCAAATCAAACTTTAAACTTTGACTGAGCGTCCTCTCTGTAGCATGTTCCGAATGCGACATTTTTTCTCCAAATTGACCGTGTTAATGATATCTTTATTTTGAAAAAAAAAATCGCCGCTTTCGGAACTCATGGCTGTGAGTTATGGCCATTCAAAGGCGTTTTTTTTTTTGTGAAAATGAGGTTACCATGTAGAAAATAAAAAAATACGGGGTTACCACGTAGAATATCCTTTTTATTATTATCTAGTTTAATATGTGATATTAATAAGATTAAACATTTTTTGCTTAATATTTCCAATATCACACTGTTATACGAACGGGTCGATACCGGTTTTGTGTCGGGTTCGAGTAAAAAAAACGGATTGATCAACATCTTTTTATGTCATTTTTTAAAACTTCGTATATATCGTAATTCCTACCATTATACGTTCTTTCTCCTCTTGCTCGTCTTATTCCACTTAATTGTCACCATTCTTGCCATCACCACCTCGTCATCATCATCATTACCCTCACTAACTCGCTAAGTACGACAGTGAGACTCAAATAAAATGACAACAATGACATAACATGTGATTCGAGGTGATTAGGTGGCAGTGCTGACGTGGAGTGTGGTTCCCTGTAATACGATGAAAGTGACGATGTGGCACACTTCGAAGTGATGGTGTGGCATGTGATCGAGGTGATGATGTGGCAGTGCCGACATGGAATGTGGTTCGATGTAACACGGTGAAAGTAATGGCGTGGCACACACTTCAAGGTGATGACGTGTTAGGTTGCCTGAAATGATGACATGGCAGTACTGAAGTAGAATATGGATCGATGTAATATGGTGAAAGTGAAGACGTGGCACACATTTTGATGCGATGACGTGGCATATGGTTTGAGGTGATAACGTGACATTCCGTATATATACATATCTTTCCTTAATATTTTATAAGTCAATACCTATTTGACATTATCAATTTTAAGGAAGATATATTAGCTTGACCCAACGGTCAACCCATTACGGGTCGGGTTTCGACCCGCTATTTACGGGTTAAAACGGGTTCGGGTTGAAAAAACCGGGTTATTTATGGGTCGGATTACGGTCGGTTTTCGGGTCGGGTCAGGTTTTGACAAGTCTAAGTTAAAGGCATGCATATATAATGATCATTCCACATAGCATTTACGTCTTCATACATGATTTATTATTTAAAAAAAAAGGAGGATATAACATTAAATGCAAGGACATACGCACTTGCAAGCTGGCGGGTCATTTTTGCATAAAGTGGGTTTGTTTGACCCGTCTTAAGGAGTAAGACTGATATGTAATACCCGTAATTTTATAAAGTATAAATAGCATTATATTTTATAAATAATTTCATAAGCTAAATTAAGAGTCGGGATTAATAATTTTTGAGACGGAATATTAGTTACGGTTTTGGGAAGGAAAAAAAGGGAAAAAGCCTATAAGTAATTTCGGCTAGGCCGAGTGGTTTTCTTATCTTGAATTGTGTTATTTGGAATTGTTGAGTTCTTACTTTAGCATTGGTTAATGATTATTGGCGAAGGCCTTCAGGCCGTGTATGTGATAGTTGTTGGAGGTCATTTTGTTGGCTATTATTACCTTGTGGGCATGTTTATCTATTCGGTTTAAATTTATTCATATTGGTTTGTGCGTTGGTTTAATACATTGATAGTTAAGGAACTTTGCATTGTGGTAGTTACGTACTTAGCAGATATATTATCATATTGGCAAATTTGTAGTTACATATTATTGTGTTGGCACTGGTACGAGGTGGATTGTGATTTTTATAGGCCTGACACGGGGATGTGGACGAGCTGTGGACCTTGGATGTTTAGGACACGCAGGGCACGGTGTAAGGAGTTAGCCCTGGACCTGGCGTGGCATGTCTACATCGTGTGATTGAGCATGGGCGTGAGCCTTGACAACAGAATACTTGTGTATTCGTGATTTGAGACAGTGGCAGCGTGGCTTGGTTAAAGCTGTGCGCCTTACATATATTTCCATTTGTTTATATTGTCTTCTTTACATATTATTCCGTATTTTATTTTAAGTTCATAGGTTGACTTATGTGTGTTCATACGTCTTTAAATTTATGTTCTTGTCACGGGAACAGATAATTAGCAGGTATGGCTGATGGATGTTGCTTGGGCTGGGGACGAGTGAGATGGATGCATCACCACTTATTTGATTACACTTGGATTACACATTTATTCATTAGTGTTCATATTGTTGGTTTGTAATTAAATTTAAACTAGTTCATTATAGTTTTAGCATATTTTAGCCGTGAGTTTTGTAAGTCCAATGCGGACAT
Source organism: Silene latifolia (assembly GCF_048544455.1). NCBI lineage: Eukaryota > Viridiplantae > Streptophyta > Magnoliopsida > Caryophyllales > Caryophyllaceae > Silene > Silene latifolia. The sequence continues at coordinate 53,396,283 of NC_133527.1, read as the reverse complement.
TTACTATATCATTCGTCTTTTAATTTAAAGTACCTTGAATTGTTTGTTTCTTATACTATATACCTCAGGCAACTGAGATGGTAACATCGTCTTTTATCTGAGATGTCTAGGTTAAGGCTCTTAGATAAGCGAGGGTGTTACAAAGTGGTATCAAAGCGATGGTCTTAGGGCATAAAACAAATGAATTAAATGAACCTAGGATGTGTCTAAATAAAATGAACACCAGGTAGAAACTATTAGGAGCCCCCTTAGCACAAGTTAAGGAGACATCTTTGATTCGGGTTATGGCAGTTCTAGTTTTGAACCTGACACCCTAGGGAGAGCAAAGGAGAGTGGGTAAATAGAGTGGATGCTTCTCATGTGTTATCTGGAATGATTATGTAACTAACGAAAAATGCAGGTACAAATATGATGGAATTAGACCATAATGGCTAAAAGGTAAGTGCCCTAGAGGCGAGATGAGTTGTGAGTAGGGATGACAATGGGCCGGATCTGGACTGGATCTAGTGGGATGAAGATCCAGATCCGTGTGGTCCGTACAAGATCCAGATCCTGTCCAAATCCTACGGGTCCAAATTCTTAAGATCTATATCCGGACCCTACGGATCTGGACCGGATCCAGGTTGTCCGCGGGTCCAGCATTTTTATCTTTATTTATCCTTTCCAACATTAATATAACATATACCAGACGTCCTTCATTACTCAACTTTAAACAATCCATACCCCCATGAGTCTGCCACCACTCCACCGACCATACAACGACTTAAACCACCATATCCATATCCACATCCATAACACCACCCCACTTGACCCTTACCCGCTTTGTAACATCTCCCATCTACCAAGGAACCTTAACAAGACCATCCCCAGAAGATAAGGGCGTTACCATCCCAGTTTCCTGAGGAATAGTAAATATCAAACGTCAATAAAAGAACAATTGAGTTTATTACAACTTATCTCAATAAAATAAAGGTACAACTGATAAGAAACTATCAACTACGTCATACTATCCATGTCATGACTCGTGATAAACTCGTCCCTCCAAAGCACCCAGCTAAGCTCCACATATCAACACCTACTAAGACCGACTGCTCACCATAATGGATCACGGCAGACACAACACCAGAAGAAACACAGACAACACCACACAAGGTTAGTAACTGAAGAACAACACAAAACACTAGATACAGCATACACAAACCCAACACCACTTTCAATCACCCAACACTCCTCTGACTACCCGAAGGTCAAGTCCTGCCAGAATGTCCGTCGCAATAGATATTCCACAGCGCCAATGGGGGACCGCAGCCGTTCCCATATACCCGCTCATCTTTACCGAGCGAAAATCCATGTTTCTTAATGTGCACATCCCCTTTTATTGCGGGTTCCAGAAGGGGCGAATCAAGGGCGTGAAGCCTGATACGGTCGTCAGGTACCAAAAATAAAACCTAGATACACTAACAGAAGCTAGCAGTAAGTAGGATCGATCTCCACAGGGAGTTGGGAAAATGGCAGCCTTAATTAAGTTCGTCTAGGTAACCAGTTCTGGGGGTTTGATTAGTTTGTTTTAATCTAATGAGATCAAGAAAGAGAAAGAAGCAAAGGAGTAGAAATTGAACAGATAGAAAGAAAGTAGCTAAGACAGTCGGTTCACCATGATTCTCTAGTCATGCAATCTAAGACAGATGTTCGATCGAGTACTCCTTGTATCAGCCCCATCGGTCGAGCATCAGAACAGCTCGATCGAGTGAATCTTCGACGGATAAAGCATTCGATTGACCAAATAATTAGCCGATCGAGCTATATTAGCACATAGGACTCTTTGGCCCCTTCCGAGGTCAGCTCACGCGTCTTTAGGTGATAGATTCCAAGCTCCGATTCCTTATTCTCCACAAATGTATGCAAATGGGACAAGTTTAGGCTTGGTTTATCTTCTTTCTAGTTCGTACCTGCAATTTACACAAGACAAACCAAAGTAGACTATTCGGGGGTATTTGTAGCAAGATGCCACGTAAATAGTACAGAAATGCGTGTAAAAATGAGGTAAAAACCTTATATAAAATATACGCATCAAATCTCCCCAAACCAAACCTTTGCTTGTCCCCAAGCAAACTATGAATGCAACTAAAGACAACTAGTGGAACGGGACCAACTCATTGGCTACAAATCACCCACCCAAACCAGTTTAATGCAACAACTAATAAAGTGGCAAATGGTAAGTGCAAACGAATTAAATCAATGTTTCAAACTACTGAACCGTCGACCTTGCAAGACTCATAAAAATAGGACTCTCACTGGTCTCTCATCACTCAATTTATGCACAGGGTGAGAATATATGTAGAAGATAGAAAGAAGTAAAGACACTCACCTAACTCGACCTACAAGAACATGCATGCAGCTTAACATGAATAAAATCTCTATAACCGTACATACACATTCCAACCAACTAATGACCAAGACACATGCCGAGGACTTACATTTGGGTAAGTGAGGTAATGGGTAAGAAGGGGCTATAATGAATTTGGAAATGTGGAGTTAGCAGCCAAGCTAGCAACAATGGATCCAAACTAGATACGCATCCCAACTTCATACTCAATAAATCAATACAAATTCGTGCTATATTTCAGCACAAAACTCACTAACCACCATAATATTATCAACTCCTCATAAGATACAGATAGAATATGGGAGCATAAGTCACAACATGATAATATTTTCGGCTCATGACTTTTTTCATAATTTTCTCTTTTTCTTTTTTTTTTCTTTTTCAATTCTTTTTTTTTTTCAATTTTGTTTTTCTTTTTCCGCACAATTTTTCTTCTTTTCATTCCCTTTAATACTTCCACCAAACTATCAAATCAGATATATAACCAAACCGCAATGAAACATTCCAAACAGCTACTAATTACTAGCTCGGCTAGGGTAGGCAAGATTATAGATTATAGATTATAGCTAAACAGGACAAAATAGGCAATTTGGCTATGTGAGGCTCATAGGTAGAATGAAATAAAGGAAACTGCCTCTTCTAACATATGTCACCATCCACAGACCGAATGCATATAGGTATCAAGAAGACTAAATTCATGCTTATGCAAATTGATATTACATGTCTTATAGAGAGCACTACTCACATCCTATATGAAACTGGATTTGAATGTCACTAGTTTATTAAGCTCTAAACTTAGAATATAAATGTAGTTTACCAATAAATGAGTCAAGTCTATTCGTCCAGATAAGAGAGAAACAAAAACTCGTAGATTATGCACATTACCATGCCAACAAGGTGTCAAGAATATGCAAGGCAAGGGTAAAGACTCAATGTAGCGTCAAAGTTCAATCGTTCCAACTCAAAATAAACGTGATTTTTTTTGAATTTTATGTGATTTTTCAACTTAAAAACAACGATGCATGTGAAATTGAATAAACGTGCAAACAGAAATACAAGAAAATATGCAGACACAGATATGGATGCATACCTCACCAAACCAAACCGTACAATGCCCTCATTATACCAAAAATAGGGAAAGAAATGCAAACAAAAGAGAAAAGGATAACGGGAGTCGGTAAACTTACAAGACAGCGTAAGGAGGGACCTCCCTAAACCGACCATGAACATGGGAGGTCATGGGTAGCCACGCAGCAGCACAACAGGCGAAAAACAATAGCTGGACCACGTAACTACTCGATCGAACAGGTCAGAATGGTTCGATCTGGAATGGGTGTCAAAAGTGCTCGATCGAGAAGATGGGATACTCGATCGAGAGAAGTGGTTTTGCAGCATTTCGGTCGAGAACAGCAGAAGCTCGATCGAGTACAATTTCTAGCCAAAGTGTTCGATCGAGCAGAAAAACTACTCGATCGAGGAAAGTCACCTGCAAAACGCATAAAAGAAGTACAGGAATAACAAGATACGCATAGTTTAGCATTCGAAGTTTAACAAACGGCAAAAAAAAAAGAAAAGTAAGTTTAAACTAAAATACAATAAAACAGTCCGGGTTGCCTCTCGGATAGCGCAGGTTTAAGAGGTCCGCATGACCTTTCTGGCTTCAATTAACTGGCTCATCAGGATTGTCGAAGTACAAGACTTCAATACAGTTGTCTACATCATTTGCCTCTTGGCAATGCTTCACATATTGGCCATTGATCTTGAACCTATTCCCCTCAGAATTCTCTAATTCCACGGACCCGAACTTAGTGACAGCTGTCACTGTATAGGGGCCACTCCACCTGGACTTTAGCTTCCCAGGAAATAAGCGCAGTCGGGCATTAAACAGCAACACCTTCTGCCTGACGTGAAATTCTCGAGGTATGATCCGTTTGTCGTGCCATCTCTTCGTCTTCTCTTTGTAAATGCGTGAGCTATCATAGGCATTTAGCCTAAACTCCTCCAGTTCATCTAGCTGCAATAAACGATTCTGACCACACAACTTAGGATCAAAGTTAAGTTCACGAATTGCCCACCAAGCTTTACATTCTAACTCAACAGGTAAATGACATGACTTTCCATAAACTAACCGATATGGTGATGCACCAATCGGTGTTTTAAAGGCAGTCCGACATGCCCGTAATGTGTCTTCCAGCTTAAGACTCCAATCCTTCCGTGACTTAGAAACTACTTTAGCTAAGATCTCTTTAATCTCACGATTAGATAGCTCAACTTGACCACTAGTTTGGGGATGGTACCCTAAACCACGCCGGTGTTGAACACCAACCTTAGACAAAATAGAAGTTAATTTCTTTTCCTTAAAATGCATTCCCCCATCACTAATGACAACCCTAGGGACACCAAATCGGGGAAATATAATCTTTTTAAACATCTTAATCATGGTCTTGGCATCATAATGGGGTGAAGCAATTGCCTCCACCCACTTAGACACATAACCAACAGCTACCAAGATATACCTGTTACCTTTACTAGACGGGAAGGGTCCTTGGAAGTCGATGACCCAGACATCAAAAACTTCGACCTCTAGGATACCATTTTGTGGCATCTCATGTCTCTTTGAAATGTTCCCGGATCGTTGGCAAGCATCACAGGCTGAAACAAAAACCTTAGCATCATCAAACAAAGAAGGCCAATAAAATCCAGACTGAAGTACCTTAGCTACGGTGCGCGATGGACCATGGTGACCACCGTAAAGAGATGAATGGCAGCCCTCCAAGATTGCTTTGGTCTCCCACTGTGGAATACACCATCTGTAGAGACCGTCTGCACACTCCTTAAATAAATAAGGGTCATCCCAAAAATACTGATTAGCGTTATAAAGAAAACGCTTCCTCTGCTGATAAGAAAGGTCAGGTGGCAGTGTACCACTAACAACGTAATTAGCAAGACCTGCATACCAAGGATCTTGGTTAATAATAGAAGAGAAAACAGCAAATAAAGAGTCATCAGGAAAAGAATCATCAATAGGTAAAGAATCTTCTCCCTCTTGATGTGATAGTCACGACAAATGATCAGCTACTACGTTCTTAGCACCTTTCTTATCCTTTATCTGCAAATAAAACTTCTGAAGGAGGAGTAACCATCTCAACAGCCATGGTTTAGTTTCCTTCTTAGCAAGAAGGTGTCTCAGCGCTGCATGGTCAGTAAAAACAGTAACTTCCGACCCTATCAAATAAGAACGAAATTTTTCTAGCGCATATACCACAGCTAGCAGCTCTTTTTCAGTAGTGGTGTAATTCACTTGAGCCTCATCCAGAGTTCGGCTCGCATAGTAGATTACATTCAAAGCTTTGTCTTTCTTTTGGCCTAGCACCGCTCCTAGTGCATAGTCACTAGCATCACACATAATCTCAAACGACAAATCCCAGTCGGGAGGCTGTATAATCGGCGCCGAAATCAAGGCCTGCTTTAACCTGTTAAAAGCAGAAAGACACTCATCAGTGAATACAAAGGGGGCATCCTTAACAAGCAGCTGTGTAAGTGGTTTAGCAATTTTTGAAAAGTCCTTCATAAATCGGCGATAAAAGCCAGCATGACCAAGGAAACTCCTCACTCCCTTAACATTAACGGGAGGAGGTAATTGCTGAATCACTTGCACTTTTGCTTTGTCAACCTCAATACCCCTGTCAGAAACTAAGTGCCCTAAGACAACTCTCTCGTTGACCATGAAGTGGCACTTTTCCCAATTAAGCACAAGGTTAACCTCAATGCAGCGCTGCAACACTTTATCAAGGTTAGACAGACAGTTAGCAAAATCACTTCCATAGACACTAAAATCGTCCATAAAGACTTCCATAATAGACTCAATATACTCAGAAAATATTCCCATCATGCACCTTTAAAAGGTGGTAGGGGCATTACACAAACCAAAAGGCATCCTGCGATAAGCAAAAACACCTTGAGGACAAGTAAAAGTAGTCTTTTCATGATCATCTAGATTAATAAGGATCTGAAAAAACCCTGAGTACCCATCTAGATAACAGAAAAACTTATGAGAAGCTAACCTTTCTACCATTTGATCAATGAAAGGAAGGGGAAAGTGATCTTTCTTAGTGGCGGCATTCAGCTGTCTGTAATCTATACACATCCGCCGGCCAGTCACTACTCTTATAGGTATTAACTCGTTTTTGTCATTCTTGACCACAGTAGTCCCTCTTTTCTTAGGAACTACCTGAACTAGACTCACCCACTTGGAATGACCTACAGAATAAATAATACCCGCGTCAAGCAGTTTCATAACCTCAGCCATCACAACATCTTGCATCTTCTGGTTCAGCCGGCGCTGACTCTGTCTACAAGGCTTGTGATCCTCCTCAAGCTCAATCCTGTGCATACAAATATCGGGACTAATCCCCTTGATGTCATCCAAAGAATAACCCATAGCTTTCCTGTTCTTCTTAAGCACAGCTAACAAAGCAGTTAACTGATCATCCTCAAGTTTAGCACTAACAATGACTGGATATTGCTCTGTATCATCTAAGAAAGCATATTTAAGATGAGAGGGGAGAGGCTTACGCTCAGGTACCTTTACCTCAATGGCGCAAAGAGTGTTAATCATTTGTTCCACCCTCTTTCCTTCAGCGTTGGTGAGTTCACGCTCATCCAAAGCAGCTTCAAGCAAATCCAATACAGCGTCATTGTTATCTGGGTTATCTGCACACTCATCCAAAAGCATTAGAGCTTCTAGTGGGTCCTTTATAAAAGAACCCGACCAGAAGTTATAGACAGACTCGTCAACAACATCAACAGAATAACATGTATCCTCTATCACCGGCCGAGCCAAAGTACTGGGTAAACTGAAAGTAATCGCGTCATCTCCCACTGCAAGAGTCAAACGCCCTTGTTTGACATCAATAATGGCCCCAGCTGTACATAGGAACGGTCTTCCTAGTATAATTGGGGTCCGGGTATCCTCAGCTATATCTAAAACGATAAAGTCCACTGGTATAAAGAACTTGCCCACTTTTACAGGCACCTCCTCTAAGATACCCAAGAGTCGTCTTACAGATCTATCGGCCATCTGTAATGTGATATTGGTCATTTTAAGGTGATCCATATTGAATTTCTTGCATACAGACAGGGGCATGACACTGACACTGGCTCCTAAATCACAAAGAGCCTTGTCTATTACTTCATTACCTATAGTACAGGTAATACAGAAACTACCCGGGTCTTTCATTTTAGGCGGAGCTTTATTTAAAAGTAAATTACTAGACTCTTCCATAAATGCAACAGTCTCAAATTCACTTAGCTCTCTCTTATGTGTCACAATATCTTTCATAAATTTAGCGTATGTAGGTATCTGGGTAATAAGTTCGGTAAAAGGGACAGTTACCTGAAGGTTCTTGACCACGTCCACAAACTTACCGTACTGTCGCTCTACCTTAGCATCCTTCAGACGTCCTGGATAAGGAACCTTGGTAGCTATGAGTGGACCCGCGACTTTCTCTTTACCTTTATCAGTACGTGACGCCTTCACATCAGGGGAAGATGATACGGTAGTGGAATTAGATGTTATATTTGATGTTCCGCTGGTTCTGGTGCTCGATCGAACACATTTGTCACTCGATCGAATGGTTTTTTCAGGAAAATTACTCGATGGAGGAGTATGGACCTCTCGATCGAGATCCTCAATTTTAGCTTCTGTCGATCGAGTCCCAGAATCACTCGATCGAACAACTTTGTCTGCCAAATCACTCGATCGTGAGGAATTATTCCTCGATCGAAGTCTTCAAATTGAGCACTTCTCGATCGAGCAGGTATTATACTCGATCGAGTAATGGGAGAAGCTAAATCACTCGATCGAGCTGCAGGATGATATTCAGCAGGGATATCGTCTATTAGCTCCTCCAACTCGTTATCCGGGGTATCATCAGCTATCACAACCCCGTCTTCTGGCATTTTCGGTCCATCATAAGCAAGACCGCTTCAGAGATTAATGGCGTTGATTGGGTCACATGGGGGTGGTTGATTCGCTTGGTTTTGTGCAAGTGTTAGACGCGCAACTTGCTCTCTTAGCTCTGTTATGGCGGTATTATCCTTGTCGCATTTCTTCCGAAGTTGTTGCGTTAAGTTCAATACCAAGGATTTCAGTTTGGCAAACTCCCCATTTGTAGAGAGCGAATCTGGTTGCGGCATTGGAGTAAAAGGGCTAGAAACATTTTTTGTTATCAAATCCTCATAAAGCTTGGAGAATGGTACCCCTTGTTTGTATTTTAGATAAGCAATGACGCGCTCTACATCCGCCATACAACCAATAGGGTGATGCCCCTCCATACCGTATCTACCACACACTATCACATGCTCAGTAATTGGATAAACTTGTTCGTGCTCACCCATAGTCTGTATGATCTCCGGACTACCTAGCCTTCCGCTAGGACTCTCCACCTTAGCTACTACCAACTCGTTCACATAACTACCTCCTCGGGGATTTCCATATTCGGCAACATGAATGGCCATTTCTTCGATAAGATGACACCCTTGATCATCCTCTACATTCTTCTGAAACCTCCCATTGGCTGCATTGTCAAGAACAGTCCTCTGGTCCGGATACAACCCATTGTAGAATTGGGTACATAAGAACCAGCGCTTGAAACCATGATGAGGCACAGATCAGACGAGCTTCTTGAACCTAATCCAAGCCCCGTTCAAGTCTTCAGTAGGTAGTTGCCAAATGCAGTAGTTTGAGCTCTCAACGCATTAGTGTGCTATGGTGGGAAATATCGCCTGTAAAAGGCTAAGCCAAGGGAATTCCAGTCAGTTACAGGCAAGGGAATTCCAGTCAGTTATACCGGCAGCTTCCCTGACTAAATCTCTCAACCATTCCCGGGCATCATCAATCAAGGAAAAAGGGAACAGAACTCCCTTAACTTTGTCTTGCGTTACCCCAGCAGCTAGAGGAATGGTGGAGCAGTACTCTGTAAATAGCTCTATATGCTTGCAAGGATCTTCTCTAGGTACCCCCTGAAAAGGTTTCTCTCAACCAGCTGTATATATGAGGGGTGGATTCCAAAGGTCCCCGAATCAGTAGTGGGTAGCAGGAAACCTTTTGGAAGTGAATCCACCGTAGGCTCTGAATGACTGGCTAAATTCGGCATCCCGACAGATAGAATTTACAGCAAGGCAGGTACCAAAATGTTCTCTTCTAGAACAGATATCCTGCAAAACTAATTAAGAACTAGCAAAAATATAAGATCAATCTCAAGGAATAAATTCCTTGAGACGAGAGACAAACTTAATAAAAGCAACAAAATTACGCCACCTCCCCGGCAACGGCGCCAAAATTTGATACGGTCGTCAGGTACCAAAAATAAAACTTAGATACACTAACAGAAGCTAGCAGTAAGTAGGGTCGATCTCCACAGGGAGATGGGAAAATGTCAGCCTTAATTAAGTTCGTCTAGGTAACCAATTCTGGAGGTTTGAATAGTTTGTTCTAATATAATGAGATCAAGAAAGAGAAAGAAAGCAAAGGAGTAGAAATTGAATAGATAGAAAGAAAGTAGCTAAGACAGTCAGTTCACCATGATTCTCTAGTCATGAAATCTAAGTCTCAGGTCAATGCAAGTATAGTCTATGGGGCAGTGAATATCTCCTTCCGGTCTCAATTCGCCCTAGAACACAAATAGCTTAGCTTCCTCCCTCACTAAAATGCCCTAATGTTCGCTACGAGTCTCACCCTTTCCAATCTTCCGATCTAGGTCAGGGTTTACTGTGATTTATTATCTAATTGCATCGACTCAATTGGACAAGAACAATTATAAGTAGCGATTTAACAACATAGATTAAACTAGCATCAAACGTAACAATTCAATTTACACTTCCTTTAAAATCATGGCTCCCCTATGTCTTAGCAAGGGAATTTAGCTATGCATTATCATTGAAATAGCAATAATCATACACAAGCAAGAAAGATTAAACATGATAACAAAGCAATGAAAGATTGATAACAACAATTGCGAATAAAGAGAGAGAAATAAAGAGCAATAAATGATTAGGATTAAGAATAAGAGTAAAGTTACCGATTACAAGTTTTAGATCCAAGCCAAAATTCTAGAGTAAGAGTATGAGAGAGTAGAAGAGAAGAAAGATAAGTTTAGGTCTCAGAGATCTTGAAGATGCAGGATCGACGTCATTCTTAACCTCACAAAAATCCTAATTACAAAGCCCATAACGAAATAAGGCAAAAACACGCATAAATAACAAAGTCTCTCGATCGAGTGAATTGAAACCACTCGATCGAGGATAAACCCTGAAATTCCTCTCGATCGAATAGAAAAGATGTTCGATCGAGTACTCCTTGTATCAGCCCCATCGGTCGAGCATCAGAACAGCTCGATCGAGTGAATCTTCGACGGATAAAGCATTCGATCGACCAAATAAATAGCCGATCGAGCTATATTAGCACATAGGACTCTTTGGCAATTTCCGAAGTCAGCTCACGCGTCTTTTGGTGATAGATTCCAAGCTCCGATTCTTTATTCTCCACAAATGTATGCAAATGGGATAAGTTTAGGCTCGGTTTATCTTCTTTCTGGTCCGTACCTGTAATTTACACAAGACAAACTAAAGTAGACTATTCGGGGGTATTTGTAGCTAGATGCCACGTAAATAGTACAGAATTGCGTGTAAAAATGAGGTAAAAACCTTATATAAAATACACGCATCAAACCCACTCCCGCAAGTGACTCCACTCAGCCGAAGGCGCACCTCGCGAACCACAGACAGACAACCATAACCAATTATAATACCAACAACAACACCAAATTCAATTAGACAACACAACCTACATACTAAACAATCAACAGTACTGAGTAGGAAAACCTACCTTTAGCAAACCACAACAACCCTGCATATGACGACAAGCAACCACCATTACCACCTATTACAAACAGCATGACAAATCCTATTACTACCAACACAACCATAACTAAAACTAAGGAAGACGATGATGATGATTATGTTGATGACTTATCTATATTTAGCGTTCTGGCGACAAGACCGCTACCCGACTCATGCTTCCCATTCCCATGGTGTCTCAACTCACAAAGGGCTCCAAAGGATAAATATTGGTGAAGGAGAGAGATGTATCAACAATTAGGTTTAGGAGAAATGAAATAAAACTGATTTTGGTTTCACGACTTCACGATATATATTTTACCGCTGAATTCCACTTACTCGATCGAGTATGGGACTTACTCGATCGAGTGGCCTCTACTCGATCGAGTCACAGAGCTACTCGATTGAGTAGCCCGCGCTAGATCGAGCCTCCTAATCCCAAAGGTTACTATGACGTAAGACTGAACTACTAAGGCTTCAAGAGGTCTAGACATGTGTCTAAGGTCAGTCAACGGCGGTCAATGGGTCTCTAACAGGGCGGGTATTACAGTCTTCCCCCTCTTAAAAAGAACTTCATTCCCGAAGTTCAACTCATCATCTCCCACAACGCAAGAACATGAACTAAGGTAACCGACGATAACTCATCCCGATAAGAACAATCGTAACCATTCCCCACATTCCACCCAACTGCCCATGCCGACTATTCATCATCATCATCTACCTCTGCGAACATGACCATCAAACACAACTTTCTACTGAGTCATCAACCACGTATCAAACACAAAAGGATACACTATCACAAACTGTTACTTCCATTTTACCAACCAAATTTAACACCGCACACCTCCACAAACCACACATAACATACACATTTGGCACGAACACTCTACTTACTCATCCAACAATTAATCATTAACATCCAATGTACAATAAATTACCAATCAATTACTCAATAAATGATTCAACAATCATTTAAATTATTTACACAACACTTATATTGCACAACAAGTTAAATTACTTAACAATTACTTACATTGCTTTGCTTAACTGAAGTTCAAATTTTATGTTAACAAAATGGAGTACAAGATAGTAAACTTTTACCAACAATTTACTCAAAACATGAGTTCATCTTCAAGACGGATTAGAAATATTACACGAAAATGATATCTTCTCATAAACCTGACATTACGAAGTGATCCAACATATGATGAAACCAACAATTACCATCTTACCTTCTTTGACATTACTTGTATAACGTGTATGCATATGTGTATACTAAATGAAAATAACGCAAAAATGAGTACATGAAACGCAGCGTTACCAAACCAATAAATGTGGAAATGAAGTGATTGCTTTAGGTGACATTACAAAAACAAGATTATTCAATATATAACTAGCTTTGAAATTATCATCACCGATGATATAACTTAACCACCGTTTAGAAGATAACAAGTATAACCACCCGACCCTCCACGTCATAACACAACCTCAATAAGATGAGATGTGTACCTTTGGGCCTATTATTTATCCTCACTTAAGCCCAAAAGTACAAGGCCTTGTTACTAAGTGGTGGGTGAAAGCCGTTATAAATATCTCATAAGCCACTTAATCTTCCGATGTGGGATAACTTCCATCTCAATCTCTTGGGGTGTTACAAACTCCCCCACTTAAATAACAAAACATCCCCGTTGTGCCCGGAGGCTGACCACAGCTAAGCTCAGAATCCGCCCCCGCTAGGTGGGTGACCCGGCTACTCTAGACCACAGGCTCACCGCAAAGTCACGGGGTTGCTCTGATACCATCTATAACCACCCGACCCGCCACGTCGTAACACAACCTCAATAAGATGAGATGTGTACCTTTGGGCCTATTATTTGTCATCAGTTAAGCCCTAAAGCACAAGACCTTGTTACTAAGTGGTGGGTGAAATCCGTTATAAATATTTCATAAGCCACCAAATCTTCCGATGTGGGACAACTTCCATCTCAATCTCTTGGGTGTTACAATAAGGAAACTAATTAAGTACATAGGATTAGAACTAGTGTAAACCGCCTTAATACCACATGAAGTACAAAAATAAAATGTAGAAACGTGATTAACAACCATGAAACAAAATATAAATCAATCAAATTCTCCCATTATCCCAAGGAAACGGAGTATAAGGGTCAGAGGGGCACTCGATCGAGTCCGGGTTAGGCTACTCGATCGAGTGAGGCATACTCGATCGAGTACCTATAGGTTAGAACACCTCCTAAATGATCCACAGCGGATACTCGATTGAGTAGAGGGCACGATCGAGTATCTGCAGCTCAGATCACCCACCAAATGCAACATTAAGCCAATGAAATATAACCAATCTCCGAGGTTGCACCCCGACACCACACACCTGCATAACAAGTTCCAAAAATCTAACAAAATGCGGCCTTATGGCCAGATACAACCAAGATAAATCCAAGTACGATGAAACGAATGTAACAAGTATCATAGGTATACTAAATAACAACAACAAGAAAATCATTCGAGGTCGCCACCTCGGTCCTCCTCCATCTCCTCATCTCCTCCTCCTCCTTCAGATGTGCCGGCTCCTGGCGTGCCTCCTCCTGTGGTCGCTCTAGAGTCTCCTCCTGCCCTCCATGGTGCCAGACATCTGTAGGGATAGCTCTCAGGGACTCCCCATATGGCCGGGTCCACTCCATAAGAGTAAAAGACTCCACTATTGTTCCTGACACCTTGCCACCAAACTGTTTGGGCTAAGTTGTTGCCTACTCCCTGCATGTATGCCATCTCATGAAGGTTCCGGAGCGCTAAAGTGTTGTACACCCTCTCCGTGAGCTCACTCACCTACATCTGGGGGCTAAAAGAGGAAGGGTGGTTGGGGTACTGGTACCATGGTGGAACGAGCTGCACTAGCTGAGTCTGTCCGATCATCTCTCTCACCCTCCTAGGACCTCTACCCACCTTAGGTACCTGGTCCTCTGGTCTAGCCTCGTCTCCCCTGACCGGCTCCTGCATCTCCTCCAAAAGGTCATCTATAATCAGGTAGGTCTAACGGGTAGGGGCGGGCTCATCATCATCCGAGTCCGATGCAACCACAACCGCAGTCTACGGCTCAGTCACTAAAAGATGGTCCGGGTCGGATACTCTCATCCAACTTGATACGGTCGTTATGTACCAAAAATAAAATACCTAAGTACTACTAACAGAAGTCAGTGGTAAGTAGGGTCGATCTCCACAGGGAGGCTAAGTTGCTATCTATCTGTTTAATTCGGTCTGTCAGAATGTCACAGAATTGGGGGTTTAAATTGTTTTACTAAAACTATTAAGAGACTAAGGAAAGAGAGATAAAAATAGAGGAAATTAACAATAAAGAGAAGGGAACTAGGATTTCGGGTCAACAATAAACGTCAGTCAGTCACAGCTAAGGTCACAGATCAGTCGATGTGTCGGTCTAAGGGGCAACGAATATCTCCTTTCGGTCTCAATTCGCCCTAAAATGCTATTAGCTTAACTTTCGCCCTCACTAAAGCATCCTATTGATCACTGCAGGTCTCACCCCTTCCAACCTTTCAGTCCAGGTCAAGGTTTACCTAAATTAAAAGGCTAATTGTGTCGATCAACTAGCAGGATACAGTTAAAGTAGCGATTAACAACAAAGACTACAACTACAACGACAGATCTAATAACCTAATTAACAACTAACATTAGTCTAATGAATCACCTGGTCCTAGCAGAGGAATTTAGCTAGACATAATTGAATAAAGGATAAGAACAAGGAAAAGCATAATAAACATTAACATAAAATAAAGAGGGAAAAGAAGGGAAAGAAGTTACAGTAGAAATAGATCCGGAATTAATAGAAGAATAAAGTAACAACAGTAAAAGTAACGTATGATGTGTGTGTTGGAGTTACAAATGACGTCTCCCCTTCCTATTTATAAGAAAAATAGGATTTTATTCAACCTAATGACGGATTTAAGCTAAAAGCCCAAGCCCGTAAGAGAAACCACTCGATCGAGTGGTTTAAAACCACTCGACCGAGTAAACTAAAGCTTAAACCACTCGATCGAGTAGAAAATCTACTCGATCGAGTAAATCCTAAAATGCAACTACTCGATCGAGTAGAAAAAGGACTCGATCGAGCAAAATTGTACTCGATCGAGTACTTTCCAACATCAATTTCCTGCTTTGCGCACTGAACTTCAAACGGCTGCCATTTCTTCGTTACTTGGGCAAAAAGGGTGATTCCGGTGGTGTTGGAAAGCTAAGAGGACACGCTTTCATCTTCAATTGGAATAACCTGAATATCAGTTATATAACTCGAGATATGGCTCTTCAAAGTAGGCACTAGCAATTTGAAGTTCTTCCTTTGCTCGCCTAGCTATCTTTCTTCTTTGCGCATCTCAAAATAGCTACATTCCCGCTCCAAATTCACTCTTCCTCTAAATGCATGCTAAACGGACGGTAAAAGTCTTGATTTCACTACTTTCTAGTCCATTCCTGCAATTAAGACAAAATAAACCAAAGTAGCATATTCGGGGCATTTCGTAGCATAAAACTGCGATAATAGCATAGAAATACGTGCTAAAATAGGCTAAAAAGACTATACAAAATGCACGTATCAAATCTCCCCAAACTAAACCTTTACTCGTCCTCGAGTAAACTAAATGCAAACTAATGGAACGGAAAAGATAACTCAGAGCTAGCTACAAATGCCCACTTAAACCGATTTAATGCAAGCAAACTAACTCTTATAGCAAACAGTCAAATGCAAACTAGTTGTAAGATGTTTATAATAAAGCTGAACCGTCGACCTTGCAAGACCTTTAAAATTGGACTCTCACAGGTCACTCTTCTCTCATAAAGCAAAGGGTAAGAATATATGTATAAGAGAGAAAGAAAAAAAAATAGTCGCTCACCTAGACTACGACCCACATAAACATGCATGCACCTAATATGATAAACAATTCTAGCTACCGTACACACATTACAACCAAACAAGGTCCTGTCACAGCCGAGGGCTTACAAAATATGGTAAAGTGAGGCAATGGGTAAGAAAAGGCAAAACATTTATGGGAATGTGGAGGTATAGGTGATCAAGCTAGTACCTAAACAGAACCATGTGACAACATCCATTTCCAACTCAATTGTGAAATAAGCACAATGCCCTTCATTTGGCATAGAACCCACCAAACCGAACTGAACTTACTCCTCAATTAATATAAGTAAAGCATAGGAGCAAAACCGATCTTTTTCAAACAACATTTCTCTTTTTTTTCTTTCTCTTTCTATTTTTTTTGGGTTTCTTCTTTTCTTTTTTCTTTTTCACGTCTTTTTTCATCCTCCTCCTTTTCTTCATAGATTACCAACTCCAAATCAATATAAAACAAGCCAAACTTGGCACAATGTAAAATATACCACAGAACAATCTAAACTAGCTTGACAAGGCAGGCTAAATCTGGATGTAGTTAAGGGTCAAAAGGCAAATTTGGCTAATGTGGAGTTAAATGGGTAAAAATGAAAGAAAGGGGAAATTGTAAGCACCTCCCTACATGTGACACCAACCACTAACCCGAATGTATGATGGCAAAAAGCAATTGAGTTTCATATACGTGCAAATTGATGATACATGATATGCAAGGAGTAACTACTCACAATCCTACATGAAAATGGTCATAAATGACACCAGTTTATACGGCTCTAATCCTTAGAATATATAAGTAGGTTGCCAAAATTTCAGGTCAAGTCTATTCGTTCAGCTAAATTAAACATTAACTCGTAGATCTGCAAAAGACAAAGCTAAAAGATAACAGTTTATTGCAAGACTTAAGCAAAAAGACAAATGCAGTGCAATTTCATCACTGAAATCTACCGTTCCGACTCAACCTATATGCTAAAAATAAACGTGAATTTTTTTGAATTTTTGAAATTTTTCAATTTTTTTCAATTTTAAATTTTATATGAAAATAAAAAACAATGCAATACATAAATTAAACGTGATAACATAAATGCAATTAAAGACAAGATGCAGACACAGATATGGATGCATAACCTCCCCAAAGCAAACTGTACAATGCCCCCATTGTACCAAAACATGGAAAGGAAACGCAAACTAAAAGAGAAAGAGAGTAAATGCGGAAAACTTACAAGATTGCGCGAATAAGGGACCTCCCCAAACCAGCCAGCGACATGGGAGGTCACTAATAGCTCCGAAACATCGTCACTAGAAGCTAATCCAAGCAATGGGCGTCCAAAACAGCTCAATCGAGAAGAATAGTGGTCGATCGAGTGATTTTTTTTTTTGTTTTTTTTTTTGCAGGTACTCGATCGAGTGAAATAAGTACTCGATCGAGTGATTTCAGCAGCAAAAGCTCTCGATCGAGTACAAAAAGTACTCGATCGAGTGATCCTCAATGTATTCCTGCAAAACGCAATAAAAATAGCCCGCAAAACTGACAAAGCAAGCATATTGATATAGTTTATGGTATGAAAACCATTTATTACAACTGAAATGAAATAGAAAATTAAAAATAAATCTCCGGGTTGCCTCCCGGGTAGCGCTAGCTTCAGACAGGTCTCAGCTCGACCTTCTTTTCTTCGAGCCTCTCTAAACAGTCATAATCAAAACAGCTCATAGCGCGCAGCATTAAATCATAAATCTGCGCATGTGCTACACAAAAATGTAAGTAGCACCACAGTGGAATAAAAATATAGGAAATAAAAATGTTTAACTGTTTAAGTCTAACAAATTTCCTATGAGAGCTCCTAAATTTATCCACAAAATATAGGAGCGCGGGAGCAATAGACGATAAAATAAGGTCCCGTTTCAGATTAACAATATTGAAATGATAAGGACGGTGGAAAATCGTTAAATTATTCGACCTACTGGGAAGGGGCAAAGCATTAGAATGTGCAACGTAAGTTAAACGAGGCAATTTACTATTTAAACAAACAATAAATAAATTATCGTTTACTACCTCGGGTTGGTCGCTCTCATTGGCAGAATCATTAACAAAGGAAGATATTACCTCTTCCGCGCTAGGAACAATCACCGACTCAGCTGCCTCTTCGTCACCCTCCTCAGTGGATATCGTCCCGTAAATCGCAGCCTCTTGTGCATCCGAGTCGACTTTGAATAGGGGAGATTCACCGTATCCATTATCATCGTCAAAATCGTCATCCAAAACAAATCCACATGACGAATTAATGCTCTCGCTGGCCAGTTCAGTCGATCGAGTAGAATTGTTGCTCGATCGACCATTTCCTTCCTGATTTTCACTCGATCGAGTAGAAATATCACTCGATCAAGAACTTTCTTCTGGAAATTCACTCGATCAACTAATATAAGTCACTCGATCGAGTGATTCTTCCTGTACAACGCTGAAATCTTCGTGTATGTTATTGAAATATGATAGAAATTCGTCATCCGAGTCATAAAGATCATCCTCAGCATTGGGCAACACGGGTTCTTCATGGGAAAAACCGCTCTCAGTAAAGTATACCTCTTCTGTTTGACAACTATCAGACTCAGCTGCTAACTGAGCTATTATAGACTCGAGCTCATCAATGTGCGCGAAAAACCGTCTATCATGCTCTTGCCTTTTGGAGGCAAGTATCTCTAACAAAAATTTCAGCTCCACAATCTCTTCTTCTTGTATATCAGGAGGATCTTGTTGCGGTGGCCATTGATAGGGTGGATGTGGCGTAGGAGAAGTGCAGTAATTACCACATCCCCAAGATTTCTTCCTTTCTCAACTAGCAGGTTTTTCAGATTGGGCTTCAGACTGAGCGATTAGTCGGGAGACAGATGTCATCTCAGCAAAAGGGATCGAAGGTACTCAACCTGTAGGCCTATCAAAACAGCACTAAAGAAAAAGATAAGAACAGCCTCAAGGTACTTAGTCTTCCCTTGAGGCGAAAGACAAACAAAATAAAACAGATAAAAGCGTCGCCTCCCCAGCAACGGCGCCAAAATTTGATACGGTCGTTATGTACCAAAAATAAAATACCTAAGTACTACTAACAGAAGTCAGTGGTAAGTAGGGTCGATCTCCACAGGGAGGCTAAGTTGCTATCTATCTGTTTAATTCGGTCTGTCAGAATGTCACAGAATTGGGGGTTTAAATTGTTTTACTAAAACTATTAAGAGACTAAGGAAAGAGAGATAAAAATAGAGGAAATTAACAATAAAGAGAAGGGAACTAGGATTTCGGGTCAACAATAAACGTCAGTCAGTCACAGCTAAGGTCACAGATCAGTCGATGTGTCGGTCTAAGGGGCAACGGATATCTCCTTTCGGTCTCAATTCGCCCTAAAATGCTATTAGCTTAACTTTCGCCCTCACTAAAGCATCCTATTGATCACTGCAGGTCTCACCCCTTCCAACCTTTCGGTCCTGGTCAAGGTTTACCTAAATTAAAAGGCTAATTTTGTCGACTCAACTAGCAGGATACAGTTAAAGCAGCGATTAACAACAAAGACTACAACTACAACGACAGATCTAATAACCTAATTAGCAACTAACATTAGTCTAATGAATCACCAAGTCCTTGCAGAGGAATTTAGCTAGACATAATTGAATAAAGAATAAGAACAAGGAAAAGAATAATAAACATTAACATAAAATAAAGAGGGAAAAGAAGGGAAAGAAGTTATAGTAGAAATAGATCCGGAATTAATAGAAGAATAAAGTAGCAGCAGTAAAAGTAACGTATGATGTGTGTGTCGGAGTTACAAATGACGTCTCCCCTTCCTATTTATAAGAAAAATAGGATTTTATTCAACCTAATGACGGATTTAAGCTAAAAGCCCAAGCCCGTAAGAGAAACCACTCGATCGAGTGGTTTAAAACCACTCGACCGAGTAAACTAAAGCTTAAACCACTCGATCGAGTAGAAAATCTACTTGATCAAGTAAATCCTAAAATGCAACTACTCGATCGAGTAGAAAAAGGACTCGATCGAGCAAAA
Organism: Silene latifolia; assembly: GCF_048544455.1. NCBI lineage: Eukaryota > Viridiplantae > Streptophyta > Magnoliopsida > Caryophyllales > Caryophyllaceae > Silene > Silene latifolia. The sequence goes on along the minus strand of NC_133527.1, from coordinate 53,376,033 downwards.
TTGTACTCGATCGAGTACTTTCCAGCATCAATTTCATGCTTTGCGCACTGAGCTTCAAACGGCTGCCATTTCTTCGTTACTTGGGCAAAGAGGGTGATTCCGGTGGCGTTGGAAAGCTAAGAGGACAAGATTTCATCTCCAATTGGAATCAACTGAATATCAGTTGTATTACTCGAGATATGGCTCTTCAAATTAGGCACTAGCAATTTGAAGTTCTTCCTTTGCTCGCCTAGCTATATTTCTTCTTTGCGCATCTCAAAATAGCTACATTCCCGCTCCAAATTCACTCTTCCTCCAAATGCATGCTAAACGGACGGTAAAAGGCTTGATTTCACTACTTTCTAGTCCATTCCTGCAATTAAGACAAAATAAACCAAAGTAGAATATTCGGGGCATTCCGTAGCATAAAACTACGATAATAGCATAGAAATACGTGCTAAAATAGGCTAAAAAGACTATACAAAATGCACGTATCACAACTCTTACCTCTCACCCTCCAAGCTAACCCACCATCATTCAACACCCTCAGCCACTTCTTGCCGATGAAATAAGCCATGTTCAGAGTGGGCACAATCGGAGCCAAGGGTTTGAGAGCCAAAGAGGCCTCAAAGCTAGTCAACCTCTCTGCTAAACGGGTGGTAATAGTACTACAACTCAGATAACGGGTCGTCGGCTTGGTCATCAAGGCCAAACTGGCACACACGATGATCGGGGCACTGTAAGCTACGCGCTGCACTCGAGTGGGGTTCAGATAGGTGACAAACAACATAACCTCATGTGAGTTGAGCTTAATCATATCTTTCCTATCATAGAGTAAACATGTCAGGGCTCAGAGAAAGATTTTCAAAGTAACATGCTGGACATCATTAATCAACATATTACTTTGAAGTAGAAGCAGGTCTACCGGTGAAACAAGGCATGTAGCTGCTAGCACCACACTCAGTTGGGACATCTCTAAGATATCCCTCCTTGGGTCGAGAAAGCCTAAGGTGATCAGCGAACTGGTCCATGGTCAGTTAAAAACGGGTGTTCATTAGACGCAACTCTACTATCTTCTCCGCCACATCATAAGCGAAGGAACTCATAAACTCTAAGGTCGGAAAAGGATAAGAGTGTTTTCTTAGGTGATATAACCCCTCAAAACCCATAGTCTCAAAGATATGCCTGACATCAAATTCTACCTTCAGATCCTCCAAAATACCCGTGTCGATGCACCTAATAGGTCTCATACGATGACTCATCAACTCAACAAAAGCATCCATTTGCTTAAAATCAGCAAAGACTACAATAGGGTACTCAGGGAACGGTGGAACAGTAGGCCCCTGACTTCCCTCCCCTACCCCAGCCTCAGCGGCTCTTGACCTCTTGCTCTGGCAGGTTGCATCTACGGCTCGTGGCATCTGTTTAAACATGTTTTTAGCCACACCCATCGGGTTTTACATAAACAAAGTGAACTTTCCAAAGGATTCATGTGGAGAAAAGTATCAACTGAAGTAAAACTTTTAAGACAAAACAAAAATTTTCCGCTTTCCTTTATAATTTCATAGAAAGACGGTTTTAAATCTTCAAAATCAAGTTTTCACAATTTATAGAAGTATTTGGACCTTAATCCCTCAAAATAAACTTCACAAAAAGACTATTATCATAAAAAAAATTAGGGCAAAATTTCAATTTTATATCTCATTTCAGGTACCTTATTTCTCAAATGCTACCTAAGGCAGCATTTCATTTCAGGTAGCTTATTTGGTCAAATAAGCTACTTACCAGACATTTGCAAAAAATCAGGTAGCTGAAATTTTGGTCAAATAAGCTACCTGAAGTGTCTTACCAAACGGAACCTAAAACTTGGTAATAAAACTTGATATTAATCTCTTATTACAATGGAATATTTATACTAAGTACAAGTATTAGGGTAACTAAGGGCTTAAATGACGATTAAGCCCCTTAAATGAGTTTAACGCCTTGCAAGTCCTCATAGAGACGCACGACTTGCCTTTGATGGATGCCTATGCTGTAACGAAAGACGCCCGTCCTGCTTTTGAGACTCTCGGGTTGAGTCTTGGGGACGCCCGTCTTAAAGGTCAGCTTGACTTCTTCTTCATTTGGCTTCCTCATGATCCGTGGGGATCGTTGAGGAGCCGTGGGGGTCCTTTATCATTGCCCATATACTTGTTTTATTGACTTAGGCCTTTAGTATTGGTCTCTTCTTTGTTGTTTGGTCATTAGATGGGATCCATTTAGCTCCGTTTTGCTTCATATGAGCAAGGTAAGCATTCCTCTCCTACCAAGGACACAAAACCTCATAGAATATGTAAAGTAGGAAGCTAATGATAAGAAATAACCCTAATACATGCAAGAAAGCATAGGAACGAGGCTAGTTAGGGGACTAAATGTTCGTAAATACGAGTCACATCATAAACGTTCTGGATGGTCTATTTGATATACTTCGCCTCGGGCAACCGAGATTGTAGCACCTTGATATGTTAGGGTGGTTTTGATAAGGCACTTTGGTGTATGGGAGTATTACAACTGTTCTGTTACCTGTTTTTTTTGTTTTTTGGATTCCTCTAGTTGGCATTTGTGCTTTTGAGAAGAACTTCCTTATCAGCTCGCTTTCTGGAATTCCCTTTGTCATCCTTAATTTTCTTTATTTTTTAGCATTTGTTTACACCACAAGTGTTTCATATTGGTGTTATTGTTTTGGTTTAATAGTTCAGATTGGCGACTTTGGATACGCCTTTGCCATTCCTTTCAAAGGTTGGGTGCTCCTTCGTTGTTGTACATCCTGTTTTGCTCTTACTTGGTGGGCTGGAGTGTACTTTTTGGCCTGTCTTGTTTTATACATATGTGGTTTTTATAATATCATCTTTGATTAATGATATCTTAGCCTTTCTGCTTATTTTTAAAGTTGGTCCCTATAATTTTTCTTTAGTATAGATTTTCAATTTGATCACGATGATCGTATGATGGCCTATATTGTTGTACAAAATACTTCCGTTATTTTTGTTGGGAACATCTTTTACAAGGTGTGCGCTTTTTTAACCAGCTATGCTATGGTGATGTTTCTCTAGCTCTTTGTGAAAACAAGTTAGTTGTTCCGATTTTTACGCGAAGCAATTTTGTCGGATTAAATTGCGATTTTGGAAGGTTTTGGAGTATAGCCTAATTTAGTTGCTGCTTATTTAACTAAAGCTATGAACCATACATCGTTTCGGTGTGCCTTTAGAATTTCACAAGTAATGTGTTTGATTATCCTTTGTTTTACGATTTTTTTTATCTCCAATGAATATTTCTTTTTGGAATGTTAGGAGTACCACAAGAAAAAAATATCTCGGAAGAACTTAATTTATTTTTCTCGTCAAATGGAATTAAAATCTTAGCTATATGTGACAATAAATCGATTAATAAGCCCGAACCTTTCTTGATTGCCAATTTAGGATTTAATCATTGTGGTTTTATTCCAAGTGTTAGTTTATGAAGTGGAATATGGTTATTTTGGCAACAAACAACCGCCATGACTTTTTCGATAAAGGTCACTTTTAAATCTAAAAGGTTCATTTTTTTTGGTGAAATGTAAACTTTGATGATGGGGCATATTCTGCACCCGCTGACCGAGTCAACATACTGAGCAAGGTCAAAGCCAAAAGACAGGAAGTCAACATATTAGATAGCCTAACCGACGCAGCCTGTTGGCCTGTCACTTGGGTCTTGGCTAGGCAACTAGCCAGCCGGGTGGCATATCCGCGTACTCACATCCAAGTCCCCTCGGCATGGAGTCAACCAGGCCAGCCGGCCTGCCATGGGTCCCTCGGCCGAGGGTAGAACAGTCTTTCCACCTGCTAGCCACTTGGCCACTTGGCCACTACGTGACAAAAGGTGAAAGTCTATAAATACTCCTCAATCCTCATTGAGAAAACGATCCACAATTCATCCAAAAACTCACTATTAATCTGGTATAAACTCCCTTATCTCTCTACAATTTACTTTGCCAAGTAACACACAACTTAATCTCTTTAAGTTTACTGACTTGAGCGTCGGAGTGAGTACGCTCGGTACCAAGCCGAGCCCTCAGTTTGTTCATCTTAAACAGGAAAGAGCAAAAGGAAGAGACAAGCAAAGACATCATTCCACAAGCTTACGTGGTCATAACTCTGCTCCGGAATCACAAGACCTGGGTAGGCCACAGCGAAGCTGGGCACCCAGAGAGGAGGAGCCGCCGGGACAATGTAGACGAAGGGCGCCGTGACATGAATAGGTCACGGCCTGAAAGATTCAATAGGAAACAGAACTCGGTGGGCGCTGGGGGGGAGTTCGGGACCATACACCCAGAAGCGGTACAGCGGTCTCACCCCCCTGGTCAAATCACCGGCCGAGGTCTTTGCCCTAAGCAAGAATGAAGGGCATAAATGGGCAAGGCCCCCCAAGGCGAGGGGGGACGGCGACACTAGCCAGTTTTGTGACTACCACGGTCAAACCGGCCATAAGACCGACAACTGTCGGCATTTGAGGAACGCCATCGAGGAGCTAATCCGAAAAGGGGCCCTCAGCAAGTATATAGCTGGAGGCCCGGAAACAAGCTCCGACGGGGCGAACAGAAAATCAGTATTCCAGAGGATGGGAGTGATCCAGGTTGTAACCGGAGGAAACGAGAACGGTGGGTCAGCTAATGGGCACAAACGGCACCTGAATGAGCTATACCAAGTCATCAACTTTGTGCCCAAAACAACGATCCCCGCTTCCACCGTCCCCGATATAACCATCGGAAAGAAGGACTACGAAGGAGTCATCGCTCCGCACAGCGACCCGCTCGTAGTCCACTTAGACATAGCCAACCACTTGGTCAAAAGGTGCCTGATTGACACAAGCGCCTACACAAACATCATGTTCAGGGAGTTCTTTCTCAATCTCGGTCTGAATATTGAAGACCTGAGCCCCTGCACCAACCCGCTATAGAGCTTCTCCGGGGCCGGCCTGGTAACCCTGGGGTCAATCAGACTGCCGGTGATATTTGGCCAAGCCGATGCGGCCAAGAATGTTTTATCCGAGTTCGTGGTCATTGATGGTTCGTCTGCCTACAATGTTCTCATAGGCCGGGTCACTTTGAGCGAGGCCGATGCAGTGATGTCCATCCGGGCCCTGACATTGATGTATGTCTCAGACCGGGGGGAAGCGCAAAAGCTCGTCTCAAAGGACGAAAGAGACGAAATTGTCAATGTCAAGTATCGCGCGGAGGGTGCAACATGCAATCCCTCAAAGTGGCGAAAAAATCAGAGAAAGGGAAGAGCCCATCCTTACAACAGGAGGGTGATCCGATGAGCACCAACAACGTCAGCATGATCGAAGGAGCCCAGACCGAGGAAGTGGAAATTGACCCAGGGCGCACCGTAACTGTCGGTGTCGGCCTGGAGCCAAAATTCAGAGCCGATCTACTAGACCTGCTGAGGAAGAACAAAGACGTCTTCGCGTACTCAGCCGCCGAGATGCCAGGCGTGAGCCGGGAGGTGATTATCAAGGCCGAGGTAGACAAACTATTAGAGGCGGGCTTTATCATGCCTTGTACTTACCCTGAGTGGCTAGCAAATGTTGTAATGGTAAAGAAGTCATCAGGGGGGTGGAGGATGTGTGTTGATTTTACAAATCTTAATAAAGCATGCCCCAAAGATTGCTATCCCTTGCCTCGAATAGATAGTTTAATTGACGCAACAGCAGGCTATACTATGGCTGAGCCTGCTAGACGCCTTCTCAGGATACCATCAGGTATTCATGGCCGAGGAAGACATGCGTAAGTGCGCATTCATCACCATACACGGCACATACATGTATAAAATGATGCCGTTCGGTTTGAAAAACGCTGGCGCAACTTACACTAGGCTGGTGGACAAAGTGTTTCAAGATAAAAAAGGGCGAAACATCGAGGCTTACGTCGACGATGCTATTGTAAAAAGCAAGTCTGACAGCGATCACTTGGCCGACTTGAGCGAAACATTTTGTTCACTAAGGAAATATAAGATGAAGCTTAACCCAATGAAATGCAACTTCGGTGTCCGGGCCGGCAAGTTCCTCGGCGTGCTTGTCAGCGCCAGGGGAATTGATGCCATTCCAGAGAAAGTCCAAGCAATACTAGACCTGCCGGAGCCGAGGAATCGAAAAGAGGTTATGATGCTGACCGGGAGGATGGCGGCTCTCGCCCGCTTCATCTCTCGTTCGGCCGACAAGAGCACCCCATTCTTTAAAGTGTTGAAGGGGAATAAAGACTTTTACTGGGGGGAGGAACAGAGTGCGGCTTTCAAGCAACTAAAAGCCCACCTACTAACTCTCCCGACCCTGTCCAGGCCGACGCTGGGGGAGACGCTATACCTATATTTAGCAGTTACCTCGGCCACGGTCAGTGCCGTAATTGTCAGGGAAGAAAACAAGCAGCAACACCCAATCTACTTTATGAGCCGAAAGAAATTACCCACTGATTGAAAAAGCGGCCTTCGCCGTCGTCGTTGCCGCAAGGAAGTTAAAACCCTAATTCGACGCACATCCCGTGACGGTCTTAACCGACCAGCCATTAGAGAAAGCCTTTGAAAAATTCGAAAAATCCGGCCGACTTATCAAATGGGCAGTGGAGCTATCCGGCTTCGGCATTCAGTACAAGCCGAGGCCTTCGATAAAGGGGCAGGCGCTTGCAGACTTCCTGGCCGAGTGCACTTATCAAGAAGAATCACATCCCGGTGTGTGGGAAGTATACACCGACGGGTCCTCCACGGCAAACAGCTCAGGAGCCGACATCCTTATCACCAGCCCTAACGGGGACGAGTTTGAGTACGCCTTGAAGTTTACCTTCTCGGCCTCAAACAACGAATCCGAATATGAGGCGGTGATAACTAGAGTCGAGTTAGCTAGAGCTGCCGGGGCGGAGCATATTGTGTTGAAGACAGATTCACTCCTAGTGACCAATCAAATCAGAGGAGAGTATGAGGCTCGAGACGACGGGATGGTGAGATACCTGGAAAGGGTCAAAGCTGACACTGCAAAATTGAAATCTTTCCAAATACAATGTGTCCCCAGGTCTGAGAACAACCGAGCCGACGCTCTCTCAAAACTTGCCAGTTCAAGCATCAAGAATGTCAGTCGAACCGTGCTGGTGGATATCAGGAATGCTAAAAGCATCACTGAGACCGTCGGCATGGTAGGCGACATCGAAGCCGAGACGACGTGGATGACTCCGATAATGAAAGACAAACTAACAAAAGAGTTACCGGAGGACCGCAGTCTCTCTCAGAAGATAAAGAGGATCGCCGCAAGGTACTTGGTGTTCGAAGGAGAAGTATACAGAAGGTCCGTGATAAGACCACTTTTGAAATGTGTCGGCCCAGCCGACGCGGAGCTCATACTGACAGAGATTCACGAAGGCATCTGTGGACATCACATGGGGGCAAGAACGCTAGCCCACAAAGCTCTCCGAGCCGGCTACTTCTGACCTACCATGGTTGAGGATTCCAGAGCTAAGACTAAGAAGTGCAAGAATTGTCAGATGCATGCTCCGGTGATACACGCACCTTCCCGAGACTTGCAACCAGTACTTAGCCCCCTACCATTTGCACAGTGGGGGATGGATTTATTAGGGCCATTTCCGACGGCCTCCGGAGGAAGGAAGTACCTAATCGTCGCCGTTGACTACTTCACCAAATGGGTCGAGGCTGTCGCAGTACCTGCCAAGACCACGGCGGCCGTAAGAAAGGTGATTTGGGAGAACATCATAACTCGTTTTGGGTTACCCCAAGTCATGGTATTTGACCACGGCCGAGAGTTTTGGAGTGACATGGTGATGAATTGGTTGGAGGAGCTCGGTATCAAATTTGCATACTCCTCCGTCTGCCACCCTAAGAGCAACGGACAGGCGGAGGCAGCCAATAAAACAATATTGAACGGGTTAAAAAAGAAGGTTGAAGATCTAAAGGGAAGGTGGGCTGATGAACTACCCGGCGTCCTGTGGTCACTTCGAACCACGGAAAAAGAAGCAACGGGGTACAGTCCATTCCACCTTGTCTATGGGTGTGAGGCCGTCCTGCCAATCGAAGCAACGGTGCCGACATTTAGAACGCAAACCTTTGACCCAGTCGAAAATGAGGAAGGCCTGAGAGCCTCCCTAGACCTGGTCGAAGAAAGTCGAGACACGGCACGGCTTAACTTGGCAGTATATCAAAACCGGATGAGAAGAGCATACAACCGTAGGGTCCACAAAAGGGACTTAAGAGTAGGAGATCTAGTCCTAAGAAAGTCGGCCACAACAAACAAAGGAAACATTCATGGTAAAATGACGGCCAACTGGGAAGGACCCTACAAGGTGGTTGAAGAAATGAGGCCGGGGACATACCGGCTGACAGACATGGAGGGTGTTCCTCTAATGAGCCATTGGAACACAGACAACCTAAGGAAATACTTCGTATAGCGGCGGAGGTGTACGAGACCATTGTGGGCACCCCAACGCTTGATTATACCTTATGAAGAGTGATCCAAGTTTTCCATTGAAATGCTTGTCCCCCTCCGTAGTCGTACCAAGGTAGACGCCGCGGCCAACGCCGGGCAGTCACGAGTAGACGCCACGGCCAAAGCCGGGCAGTCACTACAATGGCAATTGATACTCGCGAAAGCGACCAACATGCTTAGTAGACGCCAACGGGGCAGTCACTACCAATGCGATTGATACTGCGAAAGCGACCAACATGCTTATGAACGTATAAGTACGGTTGAGAAACGCAAATCGACCGCCTCGGCCAATCCGGGAGTGGCGAGAGGAAGCGATCAATATGTCTGATCTGAACGCTGTCGAGCCGTAACCTCGATTGCCTCGGCCAAAGCCGGGAGTGACGGGGACACAACGACCGACACGCTAACATGTTCACAACGGCGGTTGGGAAGCGCAAATCTGACCGATCCGGCTAAGACCGGGAGTGGAGGAGGAAGCGACCGACATGCCAACATGTTTAAAAACGTTTAAGTACAATTGAGATGCGTCTTCTAACTGCCTCGGCCAAGTCGAAAGTAAAAACGAAAAAGCACTCAATATGTTGAAACGTAAGAAGACAACTTAATGGAGGCAAAATAAACAAACTTTATTGAAAAATGTTTACAGGTGAGGCAAAACAAAGTCGACGGCCATCCCCATAGGGATAGCCTAAACACAACCTACCAAAGTTTAACAAAAACAAAAGGTATAACAAAAGGTTACAGACATAAGACTTGAAAGCGCCAAAAGGATGGCAGGGAGGAAAGGCTCAATAGTTGGCCCCGAACAGATTTGAAGCATCTCGAAGGGCCGGGTGAATCGGTGACGACCGCCCGTCTCCCTATGCTTGTTTCTCGCTCGCCACCGCGGCCAGCAGAGCATCACATCACCATCGACGGGAGGCCCGAGCCGATTTGGCGCCTTCACCGCCTTTGCCCTCTCAGCTTCCTCTCTGGCCGCCTTCACCTTAGCATCCCGGGCCGCCTTCTCCGCAGCCTCCTCAGCGGCCTTCGCCGCCTTTGCCTTCTCCGCCGCCTTTGCCTCTGCAGCAGCCGCCTTCTCATCAAGAAGCCGGTCAAAATCTTTCCACGGGAAGGAGCTTTCAGGAAGGAGCTCTTTAATTACATCCCTGGTAGCATCTTTGGCCTGGTCCCGGTACTGGGCACACATGTCAGGGATGATGACGGTCTTCAGCATCTCAATGTCCTTCTCCCTCAGAGCAAGGATAGCCTTGGTGTTCTTATGCTCCTTCGCCTCAGCCGAATGCAAGGTCTTCCATCTCTCCTTCTGCCCAACCACGGCGTTATAGCCGCCCTCAAATTTGTCCCGCTCCTCCCGCAGCTTATCGGCATCAGCCAATGCAGCCTCAACCTTGGCCCTCTCGGCTAGGACCGCCTTCTCAGCGTCCTCCCTAAGCTTTCGCTCAGCGAAAAAATCATTTTTGGCGGCCTGGAAGTCCTCCTTCGACCTCTCGGCCTCCTTCTTAGCGGCGGCAAGATCGAGACTAAGCCGCTCAAGCGTGGTGCCAGCTCGAGCCATGACCTCTTCTTGCTCGATAATATGATTGGCGGCTAGTTCAGTCCACCTCCCCAGCCTCTTGAACAACCTTCTGCCTTCCGCCACAAGCTGAGCAGGGGAAACCTTCTGGGATGAGGAGTCAACGGTGACGTTTTTACCGCCCGTCTGCACAGGCTGCTTCTCCAATTGCCGTTCAGTGAGAACGAAAGCTGACGGTGGCTGATCTACAAAAACCCAGACAAAGCATCCATGTCAACATTCAGTGACATGTCAGAAAGTCTGTCATCAGGAATGCCCAATGAACCTGCTAAATCCGAGCCATGGGTTAGATCCGTACCAGTCTTAACCTTCTTGGGCAGAGGGTCAATTTGGTCCCTTTTCTTTCCGGCCTCGAATAAAGCAGCGAGCGCGAGCTCGACCTCTTTTCTCTTATTTGAAGGAGGAGGACCATCCACAACAGTGACCTCCTCTTCAGCATCGACGACCACCCGCTCCTTTTGGACTACGGGGATTGAAGATTGAGCTGGAGTTGACGCCGTTGCCGCCGTAGACGTTATCTTTGGTCTCCGGCGCGGCACGTTACCAGCAATCTGCGCTTGAGCCACCGCCACATCCAGTGCCTTCAACTGCTGCTCCATAAGTTCGTGAGGGGCCGGTCTGCGATCACGTGGCCCGGCCTTAGGATGAAGCTCAAAAACTCTCCCGTTCTCGTCAAGTCCCAACCTCTTGAGGACGGAGACAGGCAGTTCCGGGCCAAATCGGTCTGCAAAAGAAACGAAGCAGGAGTTAAGCAAAAGAAATAAATCAAGGTTCAAATACAGAAACATAAAAAGCAAAGATGGGCCTCATACCGACCCCACTCACCCTGGCTGAGGGCCGGTATGAGGCCGACGTGGCAGAGCAGCTCATCCTGAAGAACGATCTACGTCGGGGGCATCCATCCCTTCGGCGTGCCATCCTTCTCAGCCTCAAACAGCCTCATTGCTCGCGTTTCGTCCTCATTAAGATAGACCCTGCTGACGTCCATCTTAAGCTTACTCCAGGAGACATATTTGTCATGCTCCCCTTGATTCTCACACCGCAAATTGACGCGGCTCTGAAAGGACCGGGGCAGCGAGTAGTCCTCCGGAACCTCAACGTATACCCACCGCCCCTTCCAGTCCTTGCAAGATGTCAACTTGGAAACGGTGAAATAACCCGCCTCGGTCTATATACTATACCACCCCGGGCCACCTAGGGTAGTCTGCCGAAGATGGTGGAGCCGGCGGAATAGGTTCACCGTTGGGGCCTCCCCTTTAAAAAGACACAACCATACAAAGCCAATAATCGTCCTAATGGCCAACGGATGCAGTTGGGCCACGGCGACATTCATGGCTTTAATTATGGCAGCAACGTATTCATTCAGAGGAAACCGGAGCCCATACTCCAGGTGTCTGATGTATACGCCGATACAACCCTCGGGAGGGCAACAGACGGCCTGACCCTCCTCAGGGATAACAATTTTATACCCCCTGCCGAAGGAGTAATGGTCTTCAAAAAGATCAGAACCAGAGCAACTAGCGAACTTGTTCGTCCAGGCACGATCAGGACTGATCGAACAGGCGTCGCCGTGCCACGAGAAATGCGCCCTCTTTACGACAGAAGGGGTCGCCTCATCATCGTCATCATCAAAACCCTCCAAAAATTGCTCATCAATTTCAGGAGAAAGCGGCTTAGGACCCCCAAACCCTATCGGGGTGACAACCAGTGGCTCCTCTTCATCGACGCGACGGTTCGCCCCGGCCAGCAGAGGTCTTGGGTTGAGCATCCATGAGAGGAGAGGACATAGTGACAACAAAAACTTAACAATTAAAAAGTTTGAAAAATTTGTTTGTTTACCTTGGAAAAAGTGCTACGCCGAGTAACGCTTTGAAGACTAGAGAGAAATTCCTTCGAAAAACTAAGAGAGGGGAAATTTTTTTGAGAAAATGAAGTTTGATGGCCAAAAAAATGGGGCACACTGCTCTATTTATAGAGCAAAGCCCATGAGGCGGACCAATCAGGGCAAAGCCCATGAAACGTCCACCAATCAATGCCAAGCCACGTGTCAAGCATGCATCCACGGAATGTCAATCGACATACAGTTACCAAACTTCTTCGACACGCTCCTTGGTATCTGCTTGCTAACGGCCAGCTGATCAACAAAGCAAAGACAGCACTGGCGGGGGGCAATCAAAAGTACAAACGACACTCTCAACCTTGGTCTCGGCCAGCGCCATTTTCTTTTCCACATAGGATGTCCATTACACATCCATGCGGAGGGGGGATATGGTACGGCCTGAACAGAACCAAGCCGAGGAAGAAGAAGCCGGGGAAGAAGTTCAACTTGCGCAGAATACGCTCAACACTCATCGAAGGTCCATACCACGGCATAGACTACGCTGGGGGCAAATTGATGGGGCATATTCTGCACCCGCTGACCGAGTCAACATACTAAGCAAGGTCAAACCAAAAGACAGGAAGTCAGCATATTAGACAGCCTAACCGACGCAGCCTGTCGGCCTGTCACTTGGGTCTCGGCTAGGCAACTAGCCAGCCGGGAGGCATATCCGCGTACTCACATCCAAGTCCCCTCGGCATGGAGTCAACCAGGCCAGCCGGCCTGCCATGGGTCCCTCGGCCGAGGGTAGAACATTCTTTCCACCTGCTAGCCACTTGGCCACTTGGCCACTACGTGACAAAAGGTGAAAGTCTATAAATACTCCTCAATCCTCATTGAGAAAACGATCCACAATTCATCCAAAAACTCACTATTAATCTGGTATAAACTCCCTTATCTCTCTACAATATACTTTGCCAAGTAACACACAACTTAATCTCTTTAAGTTTACTGACTTGAGCGTCGGAGTGAGTACGCTCGGTACCAAGCCGAGCCCTCAGTTTGTTCATCTTAAACAGGAAAGAGCGAAAGGAAGAGACAAGCAAAGACATCATTCTACAAGCTTACGTGGTCATAACTCTGCTCCGGAATTACACCCGGAACATTTGATATTAATAATAATCATGAGGAAATTACATCACCATACATATATTACTCTAGAGAATACTACATTACATCCACATCTCTAATCATTTGATTTCAATGCTATGAAGCCAAACACAATCTACCAGTGGTTGCATCTGTTTGAGGCGAAATTGTATCCTTCCCAGAATAGTTACCTTAATATTTCTGACCAAGGCGGCAATATGAATCACAACATCTTCCACCCTACATTTGTTGCGTGCATACCAAATGTGATAAACTAGACTGGAAAGACTAGCTGTAATACTACGGTTTTATGAGCAGTTGGGTACTCTATCGAGTAAGGCTTACTCTGTCGAGTAAGTGTATTTTAGTTTTTGGGCAGTGTTCTGTCTGTCGGGTACTCGATCGAGTAGAGGCAACTCGATCGAGTAGGGGCCACTCGATCGAGTAACTCACTAACTCGATCGAGTGCGCGGGTTTTTACGGGTTTTTGGCGGGGTTTTGATAGCAACGTGAGAATGGTATAAAAACACTTTTCTTCAGTTTCTTTTCACTTTTTACCCTATTCTAAATATTTCACACAAGAGAACAAGTTACGTAGCATCCCCTTCTCACATTGCTATCAAATCCCAAGACTTGTGTCGTCGGAATCCAGAGTTCTTTACACCGTCGAGACCGCCGCGTTATGAGTAAGATCCTAGTACAGTTTTTATATTGTTTCATTGATTTTGGTTTAAACCCTAATTGGGTATTTTGGGGGGTTTTGGGAGTATTTTGATATTAGATGGTGATTGTATGATTGTATGATTGATAGGAGGTGATTTCGTAGGGGAACTTTTCTGATTAGCTCATTGTGACGATCTTGGTGATTTCTTTTCCAGGTAGGGTTTGCCTACTCAGTTATTGGTTACATGTGTATTAGATGGATGGTTTATTGTTGTTATTGATCTATATCGTATTGAATTGGTAATTGTTGATGTAGTAGTTGGTTGGTTGTGTTTTACTGTGGTTTGCGAGGTGCGCCCTCGGCTGAGTGGAGTCACTTGCGGGAGTTCCTTCACGCCCTTGATTTGCCCTTTGTGGAACCCGCCACAAGAGGGGATGTGCACATTAAGGAACTTGGGTTTGCGCTCGGTATTGATGAGCGGGCCTTAGGTGGAACGGCTGCGGTCCCCCACTGGCGTTGAGGATTACTGGTTGCGGCCGTAATCTGGCAAGACTAGACCTTCGGGCTAGTCAGGTGGTTGGAGATATGACGGAGTTGGTTGATTGTATGATTTGTTGATATTGCTTTATCTTAAATTGTGTAATCAGTAATTGACCCCGTTTAATTGTTTTAAAAACTGTGGTGATCCATTCGGGGATGATGGGCAGTTATTGAGCATGTATTAGATGGATTGCGCGAGGGATAACTGGGATCGAGTCACCACGTGTTACTTGGAGTCTTCCGCTGTGTCATTGAACTTTATACTTCTTTTAGTTGGTTTTGGTTTTTGGAACAGTTGTATTTTATTTGACAGTTTTGGTTTAGATATGTATCGCCTTAAACTTATTTAATAAAGTACGTTCTTTTATGGTTCTTTTGATATAGATTGCCTCGGGTAACCGAGATGGTTTCACTTCCATGCATTAGGTGGCCTTGGTAAGACACCTTGGTATATGGGGGTGTTACACTAGCCATAACTATCTGCTTCTTAAACAGGGAAGATCATCTCCATTATTGACACCATTGGACAGGTTCTGCCCCGTGAAGATTAAAACCCAGCCAGTGTTGTACCAGGTCCAGGCAATGAGAGCTAAAAACACATTGAAAGAAGAGGTGTTCCCTTATTTCATCAGCTTCTCTGCAAATTCCATGCCTAGCCAATCTATCTCTAGTTGAAAGTCGATTTAAATTTTAAAGCCAAAGTATAAAAGAATACTTTGGGACACTTAATCTATTCCAGATGACAGGCCACCACTTAACCTTAGGTTGAGCAGAGTGCAACCAATCATACCCACTCTGGACAAGTAAGCACCAGCAGACCAGGTACTATTGTAGTAGCCAGCCTGGAAGAGCTCTTTAACCTTCCAGATTTGTCTCCAAGCCCAACTGGAGCAAGGTGATGGTTGGTAATCCTATCAATCCTTGTTCTTGAAATAAAAGGTATTAACCCTTTTTATTCAAACGTGGTCCTCCTTGTTGGCAATCCACCAGGTGAATTTAGTAATGCAAGCCTTATTTATTCCACTCTACATAGTTCAGGAAACGCAAGCTACCATTCTTCTTGTTATTACAGCAATGTTCCCAGGAAACTTGAGGTGATTTGAATTCATGATGTCCTGACCAGAGAAAATCCCAGCAAATCCCTTCAATTTTTTTAATGACAGTTGAGGGAAGGAGGAAGATTCCGGGCCAGTATGAATGAATTTGAGATAGGATAGCTTAAATGAGCACCATTCTACCTGTATAACTCAGTTTCCTAGCTCCCCAACTCCTGATCCTAGCAACAATCCTTTCCACCAATTTATTACAATCCCCAACAGAGAGCCTTTTATAAGATATAGGTATCCCTAGATACTTAAAAGGGAACACACCAGCAACAAAACCAGAAGTCTGAAGAATTTTGGATTTATCAGCAGAACCTACAACATTCATATAGATCTCAGACTTATCTTGATTGACAGCTAACCCAGAAGCAAGTTCAAAGGTTTTCATGGCTCTCATCAAAACCTTCATTGAGAAGTGATCCCCTCTGCTAAATAGAAGGAGATCATCAGCAAAGCTTAGATGGCAAAGTCTTAGACTCCTTGATGTGTCCATTGTATATAGGATTTTACCCCTCATTTTAGCTCGGTTTTGATTGAATATCGTACTTTAATTTGTATATTTGTGAGCTAATCTTGTGTTCTAGGTGTGTTGCTTGTATTTTATCGCTTTTTGTAGGAATAAAGCACTTGGATGCTTTTTTCCATCATTTTAACAAGCACCAAGTTCACTAAGCTAAGTGGAAACAAGATGGACCATGGTAGGAAAGGACAAGGTCCAAGCATGAAGAAATGTGAAGTGGGTTGATGCATATATAAAATCACAAATGAAGCCCAAGTTAAGAAGTCCACACAAACACATGGGATGCTCAACTTTGGATGCTCATGGGATGCCAAATAATGTGATTAATCGGGTGATTAAGGAGGAGTTAAGTCTTTGCATAGGATTCTTGGGGGCATTTAATCATGCAAGAGTTAAATATTAATACCCGGAAACCTACGGCCCCGATCGGGGCTGGCAACCCCGATTAGGGTTGACCTCCTCTTGGAGTTTTACATTATGCCCCTATTTTACTATAAATATAGGGCCTTAATCCGTCATTGTAGGACATCTTTTATATACCATTTTACTCTCTATTAGCCTTAAGCAAACAAATTCTCTCATAGTTCTCATTTTAGTTTTAATTTTTTAAGCATTTGATACTTGTTAAACATTTGGTTCTTATATTCAAACTTTTGATTCTCATTTGTTTTTCCTTGCAAGTTCCTAGTTCAAGTTCTATTTCTTACTCGGTAATTTTAAATTCTAGTTTATTTAGTTTACATTTCCATTTTAGTTATCACATAGTTTTATTATTAATATTTCAATTATATCACATAGTTTATTACCATATTTTATGATTAATCATTTATTTTACATTATTTCTATAATCATGTCTAGCATTTCACACATCATAGTTGGTAGTTTACATTTTAATATGAGTAGCTAAATTTTCTTAGTCTAGGGACTAGGGAAGCCATGCAATAACCAATATATATAAAATGATAAACTAGGTTGATATAATATTGTCTAATTGTTTCTATCACATGTTTGTATCATCACGATTAATGTTTGTTTAGTGGCCATAATCATCGATTAAGTTTTTTAATTCGTTCTATAAGTCGAGAGGCACGAAATCGCATTAGACTAAGCATGTGTAGTAGGATGACCTAGTCATAAACGAGAGTTTCTCTAGGACCCGGTCTATGATTGACACTAATACCGTGAGGTGGGTGTCTTTAAGCCTAAACATTTAACAATGTTATTATTACCGAGTTTAACATGAATATATATTTACAGTTTCATGTGTGACCCGACTCCCCTAGACTCCCCTAGACTCCTTTAATCATATAGTTTACATCATTTCATTTGCTAGTTAACAAACCAACCAACAAACCAAACCAGTCATAATCGACCTTGATAGAAGTCTACTCATAGCATTTCATATAGCAATTCCCGTCTCCTTATGTTCGACCAATATACTACATTAATTTGTGTCTAGGGAATTTATCTTTGTTAGGTGTGCGACATAGCCTATCACTCTTGCAGAGAGGGTGAAAATTGAAGCCAGGTTATTTTGTGACCACAGAGAGGATTCTAGTGAGATACTCCATACAAAGGGTGAAGATCAGAGGTGACATTGGGTCCCCCTGTCTTATCCCTCGTTTACCCGCAAAATAGCCAAATTGGGAGCTATTTAAGGACAGAGAGAAAGAAGAAGTTGTGACATAAGCCATTATCCATTTCACCATTGTTCCAGGGAAGTTCAAACCAGTAAGGGTCACTTCAATGAAGCTCCATTAAATAGAATCATACGCTTTTCTTAGATAAACTTTCATGAGAGCCCTAAGAGAGCATCACTTCTTATTGTAAAGCCTTACCAAGTCCTGACAGATAAGGACATTGTCCACAATGTCCCTACCTTTGATGAAGACACTTTGATTGTGACTAACAGTACTTCCGAAAACCTCATTCATGCGAGTGCATATGATTTTAGTTATACACTTATAAACAACATTGCAGCAAGCAATGGGTCTAAAGTCCATAACAGAATCAGGATTTATCTTTTTTGGAATGAGAGTAATGATAGTGGAATTGATTTGCCTAAGGAGCTTTCCATTAAGAAAAAATTCCTTCACTGCTTGAATTAAATCAGGTCCCACTACCTCAAAAGCATCCTTGAAGAATTGGCTTGTAAAGCCATCTGGGCCAGGAGCCTTGTCACGTGGAATGGAGAAGAGAGCATTCTTAATGTCCTTAGTATTTATATCTCTGATCAAAGAGGTAGCTTGTTCCTCTGTGACCAATCTGCCAAAACCAAAAACCTCTTTGCACACAGGAGTTACAAGTTTATCACTACCAAGGAGGGACACATAGTAGTTAATAAAGGCCTGTTCAATTTCAGAATTTGTATCACACCGTCTCCCATGCATATCTTTGATTCTCAAGATCTTGTTATGATTCCTTCGAGCTTTAATGGAACAATGGAAATAATGGGTGTTGTCATCACCATTGTTAAGCCATTGCATTTTTGGTTTTTATGCAAGGAAACTTCTCCTAGCCTCTTCCAGATCACTAAAAGCCTTAGCTGCCAGGCTTTCCTCATTCTGTAAAGATAAGTCACTAGGTGTATTATGTAACTTCTTCAGGATTTCATAAAGAAGATGCTCTGCTATATGAGTGGCAGCCTCAATACTCCCATAATGTTGGTGATTTAAGTTCTTCAAGGGATGTTTCGAGTTTTTCAAATTTTTAGCCACTTGAAACATAGTGAATCCCTTAACACTAATGTTCCAACCAGCTTTGACCACTTCCAGAAAATCTTCACATTTATCCCACATGTTGAAATAGTGGAATCTTGTCTTTGCTTTATGAGTAACCTGCCAAAGATCCGTGACACATGGAATGTGATCATACAGGTGTTCAGGTAAAAAGGATATGTGTACCTTAGGGCCATGTAGTAACCATTAATCATTAGCCATAAGTCTGTCAATTATGCTGTACATCCTAGCCAATCATTCCTTCTTGTTAGTCCATGTGAAAAAAGTCCCAGAAGTAGCCAAGTCCAGAAGACCACAAGTGTCTACACACTCCTGGAAGTCCATGGCCTCAGCATTTGTAATAGTAGAGCCAAGTCTCTCATCTATAAAAAGCACATTGTTGAAATCCCCCATCACAATCCACGGTTCCCTCTTACATCTTCCCATATCATTTAGAGTTTGCCACAACTCATTTCTCTCCTAAAGTTTATTGAAACCATATACAACAGAAAGGATCCAAGTAAATTGTTGTGGAATGAAAGTCACTCTGATATGGATGACCTGCTCCCTTTTAGCAAGCAGCTCCACTTTATAAACAACCTCATCCCACATAATCCAAATTTTCCCACCTTCTTAAACATCATTATTATGAATAAGTTGCCAATTACTACTAAGCCCATCTTTCACCTTATTAATATTAGCAGATTTAACTCTAGTCTCTAATAAATAACACAAGCTAACATTATTTAAGTACAAGAATATTCTTATATTTCCTTGCTTATTAGGCTTGTTTATTCCTCTAACATTCCAAAAAGCTATGCTAGTCATTTTCAACAATCTGTTTCTTCTAATCCCTGTACCAGGGCCATTGTTTATACCCAGACTCAAAATCACCTTGTCCATGAAGGTTCTACCCCCCCAGGGATTTTTCATCCCCATGTCTAAGTAACCTTGTAATTACCTTAGCTGGGGTAATA
The DNA here is from genome assembly GCF_048544455.1 of Silene latifolia. Taxonomy (NCBI): domain Eukaryota; kingdom Viridiplantae; phylum Streptophyta; class Magnoliopsida; order Caryophyllales; family Caryophyllaceae; genus Silene; species Silene latifolia. The sequence continues at coordinate 53,356,490 of NC_133527.1, read as the reverse complement.
GTAGAGCTGATCATGGGCCGTACCGCCCAATAACCCGACCCACCCGACCCAAATTTTTACCAGGTTTGGACAACATTTTTTTTTTAAAATGGGCCACAGGCTAACCCAGCCCAGCCCATGTTTGTAAATGGGCCGGACAAGGACAAGGAAATTTTAAGTCGGGCTAGCCCGCCCGGCCCGTTAACCTAACACCTACAAAGTACAAAGTACAAAATTAGAAAATACCACCGTCCACCTCTTGAGATTACCAATACCAATAATCAATATTCAATACCTAGAATCAGAATATCAGATGTATCAACCTTTCAATTTTCATCTCTCGAAAACTAGTATCATTCATTGTCTTCTCATCTAACAGTCTCATATCTTCTTCAATATAGGCTCTATGTCTTCCATCTCTGGGTATAAATATATGTGTATGTTACTCTTTCTTTCACAATTCCTTTTCGTTTATTGATTAAGCTAAGGAGTATATTTTGTATTCTTTACCGATATACCGTAATAGTACAAGAAAATCGAGTAAATATAAGGCTGAGATCTAAGGTATTATTTCTAATTCATAAGCTTTTTCATCATCTGATTGTATGAGTTTATTAGTTTTAGATCTGATTGTAATATTTGATTGGTTTTTTTTTTTGTTTTAAAGTATTATATCTGATTGATTTTTTCCTGTCTAGTTCGATTAGTTTTTAATTTTGTATATTCTCTGATTGTTGTAGTTAGTAATTCCCCTGTATGATTTCAATATAGTTCTAAATATAAATCAGCGCTATTATAGAGGGATCAATTACGAGTCCAAAAATCCAGTTTCCAGTCACATAAGAGATATTTCTTTTCGAACTTTTATTTGGTAAGACACCTTTCAAAGGATCGACTAGCATCGTTGTAATTGTCCATAGATATGAGTATATGACTGCAATGTTAGGCTTGTAGTTCTGAATTTTCTCAGTAAAAACAGTCTTCCATGCTCAAATGATAAAGGGTCTTGAATTGGAACAATCTCATAAAGGCTGGAATCTTTTCACTTCCTTCCTTTTTTAGAATAATGTATTTACAAATGTCTTTGTTTTATTCCAGTCGTACTACTATGGCCGAAGGAACAACAAATAAACCTATTGAGTTGGATGCTCCCAAAGAAAACACCACTCCAGTTTCTCACCAGGAAAACATTGCTCCTTGCAATAGAAAAGGCAGGAAATTGAAGTCAAAAGTATGGAGGGAAATGACCAGAGAACAGTTGTCGCCTGGTGAAGTTCGAGCAACTTGTATCTATTGTAAGCAAGTTTTCAATGCAAATAGTGGTAATGGCACATGAAACAAATGTGCTTTACGATTTAATCACGACATCCGGAACTTTTGCATTGCTGGCTCTCCACCGAACACTGGTTTGCGTTCTATGTCCTTATTAAATCCAAATCCTAATTTAGATGAGATTCGTAGAGCTATATGTGTTTATATTATTGCTGGTTGACATCCGTTTACCACTTATGAAGAGCCTGGGTTTCGATTTATGACATCTGTAATGTGCCCTCGGTATACTAATGTGAGTAGACAGATACTAAAATAAGATGCATTGAGATACTATAATGAAGAGAGGAAACTAATTGAAGATGACTTGCAAAAAGCCCCTGGTCGTATATGTTTCACCACAGATAATTGGAGAAGTGATTATACCCATGATGAATATATGTTTATCACTGCTCATTGGGCTGATTGCGATTGGAAATTACAAAAAAGAATAATTAAGTTTGGTGCTTTAGCCCCCCCCCCCCCCCATTTGATGGCATTTCTCTTGCTAATGAGATTACTTTTTATTTGGGTCAATGGAAAATTGCTCACAAGGTTTTCAGTTTTACCGTTGATAATGCAAGTTATAATGATTCTATGATTAACTCTCTTATAACTCATTTTATGAGGAAAAATGAGTTGGTCTCCAATGGAGATTTTTTTCATATGCGGTGTTCTGCTCACATTATTAACTTGGTGGTGCAAGCTGGTTTAACCTTGATTGATAGCGTAGTTAGTAAGATTAGAAGTGTTGTTAAACATTTGAATCATTAAATCCCTAAAAGAAAAAAATTTTCTGAGGTCGTTCAATCATCTTATGGCATGCTCACTACTAAAAGGCTGCGAGGAGATACATGTATTTGGTGGAAATCGACTTACTTAATGCTTGATCGTTACCTTTATTATAGAGACGTATTGGATAACTTTGTGAGTAAGGATAAGGACATCAAAATGTTTAATCTTTCTTCTGCGGAGTGCAAGAAAGTGAATGAGTTACACAAGTTTTTGAAGGTCTTTTATGAAGTGACAAATTCATTTTCTGCATCAAATACCCCTACCGCAAATGTTTATTTTCATGGAGTGTGGAAAATTCATAAGAAGTTGAATGAGGCTTATAATAGTCCTCCCTCTTTCTTGTCTACCATGGTTAGTGATATGCACGAAAAGTTTAATAAGTATGGGTATGAGTACAATCTGATTCTTTCATGTGCTGCGGTTCTGGATCCTCGTTTTAAGTTAGAGAGGGCTGAGTATTGTTATTCGAAGCTGTATGGGAATGTTTATGCAAAGGAAAAGATTGAGGATATAAAAAAACACCCTTTTTGAGCTATATGATGAGTACAAGGATGTTTGTGGAGAGTCTTCTCATTTTGTTAAGAATACTTCTAATTATGATCATGTTCTTGGGGTTAATGGGAGAATGGATGATGAGGAAGACTATGCTGCTTTTTTAAGTAAGAAGAGAAAAATTGATGCCGAGAAATCCGAGCTTGAGCTTTATTTAGAGGAAAAAAATGTGGATTTAAATGAAGACCTGAATGTTCTATTATATTGGAAAAAGCAGTCCGAGAGATTTTCTTGTCTTTCATGCTTAGCTCGTGATATCTTAACTATTCCGATCTCTACAGTACCTTTAGAATCTGCTTTCAGCAGGGGTAAGAAACTAATCAATCCATGGAGGAGTTCTATTTCACCACAGACTATTGAAGCCCTTGCATGTCACGAGGATTGGTTAAGAGAAAAAGCATTTTCAACTGGTAATATTTATACTTTCCATCAGTTTGTACCATTATTTTACCATCTTAGTTTTGGTTACATCTATTTATCACACACAAATTAATGTGGTTCAATTGGTTGCAGATCGTTCTTCTATTTTTGGTTATGGGGATAATGTTCTTGGTGAGGATGAAAATGACGAAGAAGACAATGATGAAACCCCAGCTATGTATGCTTCTGAATTTCTGATCCATTTCATATTACTGTGTATTTTTTTTCTTTCATAACAATTAACAAATACTATTATTTATATATTTTTACCAATTTTATATACAGGCCATAATTTCAGCATAACAAAACATGTAGAAGACCTGAGAAGAATCCAAGATTCAGTGAAGAATTGAAGATCAAACAAGTTGCTCAAATGTCATTTTTTTTTACTTTCATTTCAGATTCAAAATTAGTAATTTCCTATTGAGGTTGTACTTAGTTTTAATTTCAGATGAGAATGTAGCTTTTGGATATGGCAACGAACTTATTTAATATCGCATTTGCAATTTTATCGCTTCACAAATTATCATATATATGTACAAGCCCGGTAGCCCGTCGGCTGCCCGACTTTTAATAGTAGGGCGGGTTAGGGCAAAGATAAGTGGTCCATTATTCTGGCCCAACCCGCCCACCATAGTCTTAAAGGGAAAATATCTCACTTCGGCCCAGTCCATGTCGGCCCAAGTCCGGCTTTGAACAGCTCTAGGTAATAGTATTCATGTGTCTCCCATTAAAAGGCATAGGTGTCACCACTATAGTAGGGTCAATGATAGGCAATTGTTCAGGCTCCTCAATAGCAAGTTGTGGTTGGATAAACACAATTGGTTTAGGCCTCCATTCCTTCCTTGGCTTACCCTTAGCTTGAACTACCTCTCTTTTCCTCCTACATACATTAGCAGTATTCCCCATACCACCACATTCAGAACATTTCATAGGCTTCCATTCATAATGCACTATCTGTCTATGCAATACATCCTTTTCATCAAGGAATTCAATCACATCAGGAAAATCCTGTCCCATATTGACCTCTACCATAACCCTAGCGTAACCAAGGTAAGACATAGTTTTAGTAGCAGTATAAAGTATGACAGATTTTCCAACTAAACTAGCAATTTTGTTCAGCGCTAAACCCCAAAATTTGAGGTCCAAACCATAAAACCGAATCCAAATAGGGACTACCTCAATTTTAGACTTAACCATCTTCGTGTCAGGTGCCAGTCCTTAACAACCAGAGGTTTATTATAAAAAACATAGGTCATGACCTTAATACAGTTTGCTTACTAGTATCATTCTTAAATCTCACAACATATATTCCATTAGAAAGCGTAGACACTGTATAAATCTCATGAAATTTCCAAACTCTCTGCAAAAAACCACCCAAAACATATCCAGGAGGGTTAACCCCCAACACATAGCAGTATATTGCGGTAGACCAGTAATCAATTTTCGTTTTAACATCTTCTATATCCAATTTAAGAGTTACCTTATTAGATACAGAAAAAGGAGAGTTTCGGTGGCTGGAGCGGTGTACCTGTTCCCATTCTTCATCCTCTCTGTCTTGCTCCTCAAAGATGCTATTAATTTCATAGTTTAGATCAAAAGGATGAACCTCAGAAGCAGGGATGACCGCATCCTCCATCGAACGACTCGACGAACCTATTTCCATGTTTCCGTGCTCACTCAGATTTATAATATTTGACGTAATACTAATATTTTGTAAATAATTAATACTAGCCGATGAACTATTATTATTATTTAATATAGGAGAATTGTTTTTTGTATTTTAATTAGGGGTTTTATTATTAGAAATCATAGAGTTAGCCTTTTAAAATCTAGCCATTGCTGAATTTTAGAAGGGTCTAAGCTCTCTCTCTCGCTCTCTAAATCTTAAACATCTCTTTATCTAAAAGGTTCATTTCTTGTGAGGTCTATGACTTAACTAAAAATATAAGTTTTTGCCTTATTTTTGTCTATGCTTCGCCACAACCGACTGGCAAGTCGGACTGTAATACTATGTTGACATCCTTTCTTGTGAGCTGTGTTTATTGGTAGGTTGAAAGCGGGGGGAAACAATACTGAGATTTTAAGTGCGAGCGAACTTCGGAGACGAAGTTCATTTTAAGAAGGGAAGACTGTAATACCCCGTACTTTTGTAATGTATAATCTACACGATATAATAATTAGTTATTATTAGTTGTATAGCAGTGAGACGGAGAAACGATTGCAATAAATAATAATAATAATAATAATAATAATAATAATAACAATAATATTAAAAAAAGGAAAAAGGAAAAAGAAAAAAAGAAAAAAAAAGAAAAAAAAAGGAAGGGGGCCTTACGTGGGAAACCAAGTAAATGAGAGCCCAAGTGATATACATATAAATACCAACCTATTCCTACCTAATAGCCTTCCTCAGAAGAACAAAACACTAACTCAAACAAAAAAGATAGAAAAGAGAGGCAGTGGGTTAAGGCATGCGTGAATCAAGAGAGCAAGGAAGAGGACGTAGAGGACGGTTTCGCGAGGAAATTATCGATATTTGTTCACTTCGCTTTATCGTAAGTTTAAATTATCGATCTAGATTTTACAATTAATTAATTTTTGTAGTTAGGATAGTAGATTAGGTGTCCTTAATACCGAGTAAAGCATGTTTAAGACGAATTGGAAAAGAGAATTGCGGGGTTAGCTTGTCATTATGTTAGGTAATTGGTCAATCTCAGTTTGTTACCAGATTTTGAGGATTAGAATGATTAATTCCGAAGATATGTTTTGCATAAAACTGTCTTATAAATTAATTATTAGAGAGGCTTAGCACCATTGACCACCACCATCGTGTTTAAGGCCTGAGCGTGACCTACCCTTGACCGTAGGTTTGCCGTGTCCAGATGGGGGTTGCCGTGGGGATCTGTCGTGGGTGGCTGCCATTGTGGGGTGTGGGTGGTTGGATGGCCGTGTATAGAGGAGTTCTGGTGGGGCAGGGAGGATGTCGGTTTAGTGTGGGTTACGAGTTGTTTTCGTGGTGGTTATTACGTGGGTTAAAACCATGTATTTGGTTTGGTTTGGTTTGAGACGGGTTTTAATTAGTAATTGACGTAGTAATATAAATATTATAATTAATGTAATTATAATCGAATAAATTATAATGAATTGAATAATGAATAAATAATTAAATTATAATATTTATGTTAGGTGACGATTTGTGAAGAATTTATAATCGGGTTCGTGTGCTTTAATTATTTGGAGCGCTTTGAGCTGCTTAATTGGATTTGCTTGCCAGTTAGGAAACTACTCAATCTTGTCTTATTTCTGTTATTTTAAATGTTTGTTGTGGGGAATTGGTGAAGGATGAGTTTATATGTCATAGCGATGTTTTATTATCTCGTTGGATTTTCTGCCTTGTGCCATTATTCTATATCATGTTGGTTTGGTTATATTACTGAGACTGTCATTATTATTGATTGTTGTTGGAGTTGGGAGATGAGTTTTATGCGTATCCAGACTATGTGTCCGAGGCGGGACTGTGTGTCTATTGGGCTGTGTGTTCTGGAGTATGACCGTGTGTCTAGAAGTGGAGTATGACTGTGTGTCTAGAAGTGGGTGTGTGCCGTGGTGGGAAGTGGACAAAATGTGATTGTGGAATCTATTTGCAGGTTGTTGTATCTTTATTCATTGTTTAGTTTCCTACTTAACCTCGCGGTTGACAGTGTATTCGTGAACACCTGCGGTGAACCGTTTTATGGGGAGCAGATTTGACAGGTACCAAAGATTAGCTGACTTGGGAGCATTGGGATGAGAGCCAAACTTGGAACCGTAGATGAAGTGTAGATCACATATATAGTTATATCACTTATTTATTTTCCGCTGCGAGTTATACTTATTTTTATATTAAGTTTTAGTTGATCAAAATTGTAAAACTTATGTAATCATTAAAGTTTTTATTTAAAGTACTTTGGTGAGTTGGACTTTGTTATCTACTACCTCGGGAAACCGAGATGGTAACAGTCCTATTTATTTGGGAATGTCTAGCTAAAGGCTCTCGAATAAATGAGGGTGTTATAAAGTGGTATCAGAGCGAATGATCCTCATGCCTAAATCAATGAACAAATCAATGAACAGTAATGAACATAGGTTATGTCTAATAAAATGAACCCCGGTATAGAAACTGTTAGGAGCCCCATCTTAGGCTTGGGATGAGTAGGGCCCCTCACTCCAAATCATTGGCCCTCTCAGTTTTGAACCGGGAACCCTGAGAGAAAAATTTGAGAGTATGGGGTGAATAAAAGGAATTATATTCGATTTAGGGGGATGTTCGTATGTTTGATATGAATTGTACTAACTCTATTGCAGGATGGGAGTACGGTAAGTATTAAGAAAGATTGTTGGCTTGGCTATATGAGATTTATAATAAGAGTTGATATTGTTTATTGGATTAAATGAGGATTTGACAAGGAATGAATGATGGATTGTTTCGATCATGAGCATGAAAGTAGTTGTAGATTGATATTAATTAGGTGGTTGGATGTTGTGTGATATGTAGTTATGTGACCTCGAAATCATGCTTTGATTTTTTTTACATTTAGTAATAGAAATAGTAATAAAAAATGTTGGGTTTGTATCATAAAAGATACTTGAAGTGCTGAAACAGCTGAGTGAGAATGTCTATATTTGGTTGTTAGTGGCATTTCAGAAGTTATAAGCAAGTGATTATGCTCTTTCTGATGCTAAATTTTCTGGAGTTCAATTTGTTGTTTAACGAGAATGCTTTCCGTAGTCACAGGTGTCAAGTAGAACAACGGCGTAAACAACTGTGCTAGGTGTTCTTGAATTGTATTATTGTAACTAGTCACTGTGCATAAGAAGCGAATAATTTGAAAATTTATTATGTTTAGTCAACAGTCCACCGAGGTTTGAGTTTTCTTTCAATAAATATGACGTTCGAATACATGAATAAGGTGTGGGTAAGTGTTATCTCTGCCTCCATGTTAGCGACATTACTATAACATTGGGTGGTGCTTGACATTGAGGCTGAGTTTAAAAAAAATTATTTGAGTGAAATTAAGTTTTGAGAAGCATTATGCATGCCGGTTGTTTCGTATTACTCGTGAGTAGGCATAATTAATGGTGATGTGTTTACGATATAACAAGTGTTACGCGGTGTTCTGAGGCGTGGTTCATATTTTGGTACCGTGTACTTATTGGTCGAGGTTATATGAGATGTGTGTCGTTGCTTGGTGGAGTTGTATGCTGAAATTCTACTTTGGCATATTATTTATGGTGAGGTTTCACTGTGAGATGGGTAAGCAGAAGAGTAGTCAAGGATGATAGTAGATTGGTGGTATCTGATTGGATTTAGAAGCATGGTAAGGTCTGAGTCTAAGGAGAGTTATTGTTCTTATATTAGTGTGACGGTGGTTCTAGTTGATCAACGAGTGAGTTAATACCAGTAGATGATGATGTTGCCATGAAAGAAAGGGATTAAATACCTAGATTGACATCATCATTGTAATCATGTTAAGGGGCAATAATTGGGACTTATGTCGTAAAGGTTAGAGTTGCAAAGTGAGAATTGAAATCGTGTTATACGTATTTTGATTGTGTAATAATATTGGGATTTGGTTGGTATTAACTTCGTAAATCGTCAAGTTCTGTGGCACGAGCGAAGGTACGCTGAATAAATCATGCATTCTTGATGTTGGCTTGTTGTTTATTTAGAGACTAAGTCTTGCGATTTGACTTTTGTTTGATAATTTAAGAATGATTTTATCTCTCGTCATATGGTAATGTGATTTTGAATAGCAAAATTGTGTAATGTCTTAATTTGCAACCAGGTTACTGGGACGTAATCTTTATTTTATGGAGGGTAAAATGTCATACCGTAAAATTTGAGACCTCGAATATTTTTTTAGCTTTAACGTGTCATATGTGTGTCTCGAACTTCGAGGACGAAGTTCCTTTATGCTATGTTTGGGAACCTTGAATTGGAATTGAATTATGGAATTGAGACATTTCGAGTGTTTGGGAACTCTTAGAATTTGGAATTGGAATTGACTCAATTCCTTATCAATTACAAGCTAGTTAAAATTTGGGGTTCTCAAATACCTACCATATACTAGTCATTTCAATTCCATGACTTCTTACGTTTTATTTTGTGATGCAAATTTCATCACAATATTTTTATTTATGATATTTTTTCCGATTGCAAATATTTTTCGAGACAATATTTTATTTTTTCAAATATAAAACATTTGATGGCCTCAACCCATATCCGCCTCGCTCAAATTCAATTCCAATTCCACGGGTTTACCAAACACAATTTTGGAATTGGATTTGGAATTGAATTCAAACATTTCAATTTCTACAATTGAAATCATGAAAATGAAATCAATCCCGTGTTTCCAAACACTACCTTAAGGGGGATAGATTGTAATACTATGTTGACATCCTTTCTTGTGAGTTGTGTTTGTTGGTAGGTTGAAAGCGGGGGGAAACAATACTGAGATTTTAAGTACGAGCGAACTTCGGAGACGAAGTTCATTTTAAGAAGGGAAGACTGTAATACCCCGTACTTTTGTAATGTATAATCTACACGATATAATAATTAGTTATTATTAGTTGTATAGCAGTGAGACGGAGAAACGATTGCAATAAATAATAATAATAATAATAATAATAATAATAATAATAACAATAATATTAAAAAAAGGAAAAAGGAAAAAAAAAAAGGAAGAGGCCTTACGTGGGAAACCAAGTAAATGAGAGCCCAAGTGATATACATATAAATACCAACCTATTCAACACCAACTCAAACAAAAAAGATAGAAAAGAGAGGCAGTGGGTTAAGGCATGCGTGAATCAAGAGAGCAAGGAAGAGGACGTAGAAGACGGTTTCGCGAGGAAATTATCGATCTTTGTTCACTTCGCTTTATCGTAAGTTTAAATTATCGATCTAGATTTTCCAATTAGTTAATTGTTGTAGTTAGGATAGTAGATTAGGTGTCCTTTATACCGAGTAAAGCATGTTTAAGACGAATTGGAAAAGAGAATTGCGGGGTTAGCTTGTCATTATGTCAGGTAATTGGTCAATCTCAGTTTGTTACCAGATTTTGAGGATTACAATGATTAATTTTGAAGGTATGTTTTGCATAAAACTGTCTTATAAATTAATTATTAGAGAGGCTTAGCACCATTGACCACCACCATCGTGTTTAAGGCCTGAGCGTGACCTACCCTTGACCGTAGGTTTGCCGTGTCCAGGTGGGAGTTGCCGTGGGGATCTGCCGTGGGTGGCTGCCACCGTGGGGTATGGGTGGTCGGATGGCCGTGTATAGAGGAGTTCTGGTGGAGCAGGGAGGATGTCGGTTTAGTGTGGGTTACGAGTTGTTTTCGTGGTGGTTATTACGCGGGTTAAAACCATGTATTTGGTTTGGTTTGGTTTGAGACGAATTTTAATTAGTACTTGACGTAGTAATATAAATATTATAATTAATGTAATTAAAATCGAATAAATTAATATAATGAATTGAATAATGAATAAATAATTAAATTATAATATTTATGTTAGGTGACAATTTGTGAAGAATTTATAATCGGGTTCGTGTGCTTTAATTATTTGGAGCGCTTTGAGCTGCTTAATTGGATTTGCTTGCCAGGTAGAAAACTACTCAATCTTGTCTTATTTATGTTATTTTAAATGTTTGTTGTGGGGAATTGGTGAAGGATGACTTTATCTGTCATAACGATGTTTTATTATCTCGTTGGATTTTCTGTCTTGTGCCATTATTCTATATCATGTTGGTTTAGTTATATTACTGAGACTGTCATTATTATCGATTGTTGTTGGAGTTGGGAGATGAGTTTTGTGTGTATCGCATCGTGTGTCCGAGGCGGGATTTGTGTGTCGGTATATCCGGACTATGTGTCCGAGGCGGGAATTTGTGTGTCCATTGGGTGTGTGTTCGGAGTATGACCGTGTGTCTAGAAGTGGAGTATGATTTGTGTGTCTAGAAGTGGAGTATATTTGTGTGTCTAGAAGTGGGTGTGTGCCGTGGTGGGAAGTGGACAAAATGTGATTGTGGAATCTATTTGCAGGTTGCTGTATCTTTATTCATTGTTTAGTTTCCTACTCAACCTCGCGGTTGACAGTGTATTCGTGAACACCTGCGGTGAACCATTTTATGGGGAGCAGATTTGACAGGTACCACAGATTAGCTGACTTGGGAGCATTGGGATGAGAGCCAAACTTGAAACCGTAGATGAAGTCTAGATCACATATATAGTTATATCACTTATTTATTTTCCGCTGCGAGTTATACTTATTTTTATATTAAGTTTTAGTTGATCAAAATTGTAAAACTTATGTAATCATTAAAGTTTTTATTTAAAGTACTTTGGTGAGTTGGACTTTGTTATCTACTACCCCGGGAAACCGAGATGGTAACAGTCCTATTTATTTGGGAATGTCTAGCTAAAGGCTCCCGAATAAATGGGGGTGTTACACAGACTTTTGGAATGAATTGCAATATTGTGTCCTTAATATTGATTTGTCTTCCTTATTATTATGGGATATTAATGAGATTAAAAGCCCTAGTGAAAAAGAAGGACGTGCAAAGGTTACCAATGCGCGTTGTATGAGATTAACTAAGTTTTTAAGTAATACTAATTGTATAGATGTCTCTTTTTTCGGTAATTTTTTTACTTGGAGAAAAAAGAAAAGTGGTTCTGAAAATGTTTTTGAAATACTTGGTAGAGTCGTAGCGTCTCCTAATTGGATTAGTAGATATCCAAACATGCAGTTTGTGCATCATGCTTTCACTAGCTCCGACCATTATCCTATCTCTGTCAAGTTTCATGACCAAGTTCATAAGAAAGCCCCTTCTTTTCGATTTGAGCTCATGTGGACTCTTCGAAATGGTTTCGGTAAAATGGTCAAAAGTTGCTGGCAATACCAGCTTTCTGGATCTTATATGTTATGTCTATCCCAAAAATGCAAATTACTAAAACAAAAGGCTGAGAAATGGAATTAGTCTACTTTTGGAGATATTTTTAGACAACTTTCAATTGCTGAAAAAAAACTAGAAAATATACAAAATCAACTAGGCTCATCTCATATCTATATAATAACATAAAAAGCCTAGATTGAGTAGCTACTAAAATGACATGTGGCACACTATATTCACATGTTTGATCAATTTTTTATATTTTTTAAGAAATAGTAAAAATAGAAAATGAAAAGGCAAAATAGTAATCAATAGACTAATTACTCAATTTTTTGTAAACTTTCATCTACCAAGCATTATTTCACTTAATTATCATAATTTAATGCTAAACTTTTTATATTCTACCGTTATAAAAAATTTCACCTTATAAAAGAGAATGAATTGATAAAAATTCTACCACATTCCCCGCAAAAACAAATTAATGAAAAAGTTTGTTTATTTTTACCTATCTATTTCATTTGATTTATTTTTCAACACTTCTAATATCTTTATTTTGTGGTGAGTAGGAATCAAATGGACAAGAAATGAAGAAATAAGAGAGAAGTAGAAGAAAATAGGAGAATTCGGCAAGCATTATATTTGTATTATATTCGTTTTAGGCATTGTCGAAGGTTTATGAAGACACTTGAAATCGTGGATGATTGAATATAATCATCGACGAATGATGGTCAAACTTTCGTGAAGAAAATTCTAGCAGTTTTTTAATCTCACATTTTTAATAACGATAGATTGTTTTGCGAATATTTTTAATATATTCATCATTGTAATGTGTAGTGAATTTATTAAGATTAATATTAACACCAAATTACAAATATGACTAACGGAAGCTTAGTGCAAATATAGTATTCTCTATATATTTAATTATGTTGGTTTAAAGGGTAAAGCTATATTTTCCTGGTAATTCGAATACTAATGAGATATGATGCATCTGATTTTGTGGTCTTATTATTGCTTTGATATTAAGATGACATAAATACATTGTATATACCTATCGATTTTCGATAATTTGTGCTAATGGAATGAACATTATCATCTCGAGATTAAAAAAAAAAACATGACTTAAGAAGCCAGCATAAGATCGTCAAAATTTTCAAGGAAAATTTAAAATATGAATCATTATAAAGGAAATTGAGAAATGAATTATGGAAAAAGAAGATAAAAGAGTGGTTAAAAGTTAGTGGTGAAATGAATAAGGTATTGAAGTGAAGGAAGACAAAACATTTATTATCGTCATTAGTTTTTTCTAAGATTGTAACTATAAGAATAAATACTTACATTTTACCCAAAAAAAAAAAAAGAATACTAATGAGTATCATATCTTTTTTTTACTTTGAATTTTCAATGTAAGAATGGATGTTTTATCTATTATGCCCATCTAATTTAAATTACTTTCATTTGATTAAATGTTACAACAGTTAAGAGAAAATGAGTGAAAAATATTTTTTAAATTTTAAATATCATATCATTATTTCAAAACTTAAAAAAATAGAGCTATATAAACTATGGTTAATACTACTTATTATTTTTATAATTAGTATCATCATTTTAGTAAAGTTAGATTAACAATAATATCATTTTGACGCTGAGCAAAAATGATATATCATTTTCTTACAAAAGTAATGAGAATGAGAATAACAAAATAATGGGTTATCATAAAAAAAACCTCTTCTAAAGAATGATGTAGAATATCAAGTTACTACAAAAAAATATTTTAAAAAAATTACACGAGTAGAAAAGTCCCGTGATTTTCACGGGAAATTAAACTAGTTACCAATTTAGAAGTAGCGCAATTGTGATGGTTGAAAAGTGTGGTCGCGGGCCCACGGGGGTCGCTCGGTGAAAACGAGCAAGCTTTGCATTTGTGGAGTCGCCACCAATTTATTGTGGAAAATTGGAAACCGTTCGAATACCTCATGCCATGTCAAGACACAAAGTAGTGACATGAACACCAAGAACTCGTTAACCTTAGCATTCTATGTCTAGAATGACTCTCGTGGATGCCAATGAACACGGATGTTCACAGAGATCTGGAGTAAGGGGTGAGGGTACGTATTAGGAAGCTCTTTTGATCGAACACCTAATCCCGCCCTCCTTGATAGCGGCCTCTACTAATGATTAGGGAAATCGTCTATATTCCATATGTTGTCGATTATATGCATGCAATGCAACATGCCATTAGATTAATCTTAGCATGTGAGAATTAACTAAGTCGGTAGACACGTAATTTACCATGCATTAATGTCGAGGTAGAAATTTAGGTTGATTGCATGTGAGAGCATACAAACAATATGGTAATAAAGAAATACAATACAAATAAAATAAAGAAAATTACAATAATTACAATGGGTTAATTGATTTACGTCGAAAATACATTTAAAACGGATAATTTGAGAAAAAGAAAGGGAAAATAAATTAACGAACAGATTAGCGGTGATAATACGAGTAATAGTTAATTAATACGTAAGCTAATAACTATGTCAAATCAACAACGGAAGTTCTGGGGCAGAATTCAACCCAGAACAGGCACATCAGTGCTGTGTCCTGGTCGGACCCTCTCGGGCTATGTTTCGGTTACTTGTCGTTAGGAGCACCTAGACCAAAACAATATTTATATCTCCACAAACAACTATACTATTAGTAAAGAGGTAAGTAAAGTTCGGATCCCAAGGGACGGGTATTGAAGTAAGATTTTCATTTGCAAGTAGCGGTGTCTAGGCGTGTCACAATTTGGGGTTTGAAGTAGAAGATCACTAAACTAAATAGCAATAAAAGTAAACAAGCAAGATGATTAAAAAGGGATGTAAACAATTGATAAAGGGCACTAGGGTGTCATGGGTTCATAGGGGATTCATGGGAATTGATCATACAAACATATTCTCAAATTATAAGCAAGCAATTATTGTTGTTATGGATCGAGTTGGTTTATATCTTACAATCCTAGGAAGGTTTGGGTCCCGGAGCCGAATTGATTAGATTGTACAACACCTACAAGTCGACTTAATCCTCCCTACTCAACTATATGCATGGTCTAATGAGACTCGAGTTGGTTTATGTCTTACAAGTCTCATTGAAAAGGTAAGTGATGGGTAAAAAATGCAAGGATTCATAGGCTCGCATTTCATCAAACATAACATGTGCATAAGTTGAGATCAAAACAAGAAAGCAAATAAATTATGAAAACATATTAAATTAAGCATGAATCATCCCCCATGTTGGTTTCCCCTAATTACCCATTAAACCTAGTTAAAGAAACTACTCACTCATCATCATGGTAAACATGCTAGCAAGGTTGTCAATCATACCAACAAAGCAAAACATGATGAACAAATGAAGATGATTAACAATAATTAAAAAGGGATTAAAAGAATTATACCTACTAATGATTCCAATAATAAAGCAAAGAATAATAGAAGTACTTGATGAATGATTGGAAGGTTGTCAATATCCCAATAA
Organism: Silene latifolia; assembly: GCF_048544455.1. Classification (NCBI taxonomy): domain Eukaryota; kingdom Viridiplantae; phylum Streptophyta; class Magnoliopsida; order Caryophyllales; family Caryophyllaceae; genus Silene; species Silene latifolia. The sequence continues at coordinate 53,340,987 of NC_133527.1, read as the reverse complement.
TAACCCAAATAATCTCCAATTACCCAAAATAAAAGATGAACAAAAGAGAGATTAAGGAAATGAGATTTGTATTAAGACTTGATTAAAAGTTGATTACAAGATTAAGAAGAGATTAGAATGATATAAACTACACTAGAGATTGATAAGAAGAACGTGATTATCTAATTAGACTAATGGGGTATTTATAGTGGGGATTAGATACACAAATTAGTTTACTAAGGGCTTAAATGACGATTAAGTCCTTGAGGAATCGCTCCTCTCAAAAGAGATGCCGGTCTCCTTTTTGCCGGTCTTTCCGAAATATGCGCATCCTTCATGGAACAAGAAGAAAACGAAAGTTGCTGTAACACAATCCGAGTGTCCAAGGCAACGGGACGAGCGGATTGCCTGGCTGCTGGACGAGCGGATTCCTTGGCCGGACGCTTGGATTTTGGCCGTCTTGGACGAGCGTCCTGAGGGTCAAGCCGCTCGGATTCTGGGTCAGTTTTCTTCTTTTCTTCCTCCTTCTTCCAACAATCCTCGGGGATCTTGTCAGAGATGCAAGGATCTTTCCTCATCATTGCCCATCTACTATAATATGTACAAAGGCCTTCTAGTCTTGTCTTCTCTTTGATGCTTGGTCATTGAATTCAATCAATTTAGCTCCATTTTGCCATGAAAATGCAAGGTTTGCACTCGTTTCCTACCAAGGGAGCAAAACCTCAAAGAATATGCAAAACAAAGGACTAAAGATAATAAATGACCTAAATATGCACTAAAAAGCATGGGAACAAGGCTAATTCGGGGACTAAATATGCTCAAATAATGGTCACATCAAATATCCCCAAACCGAACCTTTACTCGTCCCGAGTAAAGAGGTGACAAAAACTAGGACCGTTATTTAAACTAACCTAATAGCATAGCCGATATGAGACAATTAGCAGGTCTCACTCCTCCCCTTCAACTCACAACAAGACAACCATGAGGTAGGATTGTAACACCCCCATACTCCGAGTGCCTTACCAGGACCACTCAGGTATGAAGACATCACCATCTCGGTTGCCCGAGGCATGATAATCAAATAGACAAAACAGAAACAACATTTATTATAAGTAGTTTAATGAATAAGTACAATCCTCGAAACCAAACTGAAAGTACATTACATTATTCCAAACTATCTATTCTCAACTGAAATGTAAATAAATGCTAAACTACAGCGGAAGACTCTATCGTCATGTCGTGGCCATCCCAGCTATCCCAGTATCATCTCTATACCTGTTCAATATCTGCTCACCATCCCCGAATGGATCACCGCAGGTTTTACAAAACAACACCGGGGTCAGTACTAATCACACAATCAATATAGATAACAACAATAAGACAAACAGACAATTTGAACTGTCACACACACACATACACCACCAACTCCCATCATCTCAAATCGACCGTCCCTTTGGACCACCCACGCCGATGGGGGACCGCAGCCGTTCCCACCTAAGCCCCGCTCATCGTACGAGCGATAACCCTGTCCATTAATGTGCACATCCCCTTCCGTGGCGGGTTCCACGAAGGGCGAAACTAGGGCGTGAAGTCACTCCCGCAAGTGACCCCACTCAGCCGAGAACGCATCTCGAGAACCATCAACAAAGCAATCACAACCACAACCACAAGACAATCATCATATCAAACAACTAACTACAAGACATCACCAATATCCCATTATGGGACTAATGCGAGTAGAAATCCTACCGGAAAGCACAACACGCAGACGGTATCTACAGCTGTCTCAAAACGCCTCTTCTACGAATTCTCCTCCTAACATATAACACATAAATACTACCAATTACTTACTATTCATAAAACCCCCAAATCCTAAATTAGGGTTTGACCAAACCTAGCAAAACATTATATAAATTATATTAAAAGCTTACCCTTGACGCAAGGAATCCAACGACACGAACTACAACACGAATCGACCGTCGAACTCGGGAATTGTTAAGGATGCGATTAGGAAGATGATCGATCGCTTTCTCTCTTAAACAGGTTTTAGGTTTTGGTAAAAGTGAATTAAAACAACGACGATTAAGTTTAAATACCCTAATCGCATAATTAACAAAACCCGCGAAAAACTCCCGTAAATGGGACACTCGATCGAGTACCCAAGGTACTCGATCGAGTACCCCTACTCGATCGAGTGCCCGACTACTTGATCGAGTGCCCAACAGTCGAAACTATTTTATTCTCGCAACATACCCTTACTCGACAGAGTAAGGGCTACTCGATAGAGTACCCCCAAGACCATAAATACGGAGTATTACAGTCTTCCCTCCTTAAAAGGAACTTCGTCCCCGAAGTTCAAACCACTACTAAACAAAGGTACTCCCATAAGCTTCCCGACTCGAAGGTCAAAATAAACACAACGTAAATCATGCTACTAACCCAACTTATCCCGACAAACATACCGACACAACATATAAAAGGGGTGTAAAAACTCTTAAAAACTCTCGCGATCATCTCCTACCCCCCTAAAAGAAACAAGGTTACGTCCCCGTAACCATACATACCAGATCAAAAAGGAAAGGGTAACGCTCTTTCATGATATCCTCCGCCTCCCATGTAGCTTCCTCGGTCTCATGGTTAAACCAAAGGATCTTAAGCAACACTGTCTCACCACTCCTGGTCTTTCTAACTTTTCGGTCTAGGATCTGCTTAGGCACCTCAAGGTACGATAAAGACTCATCCAGCTCTAAGCTCTCTGCCTCCAACACATGTGACGGGTCACTCACATACTTCCGCAGCTGCGATACATGAAACACATTATGCACTCTCTCCAACGCAGCCGGTAAAGCCAAACGATAAGCCACTTCCCCAACTCGCTCTAAGATCTCATAAGGCCCTATAAACTTCTGACTTAGCTTGCCTTTCTTCCCAAACCTCATAACCCCACGCATAGGAGACACTTTCAGAAGAACCTTGTCCCCAACCTGAAACTCTATGTCCCGACGATGTAGATCGCATAACTCTTCGTCGATCCGAGTTTGCTCTCATACGTTCTCTCGATCATCTTAACTGTTCCACCATCTCATGTACCATCTCTGGTCCTAAAACCACTTGCCTCAAAGACTATCGTCCCAACAGATCGGACTCCTACATCTCCTCCCATACAAAGCCTCAAACGGTGCCATACCAATACTGGTGTGATAGCCGTTGTTGTAAGAAAACTCTATCAAGTCCAACCTCTGCTCCCGGCCAGCTACCACCAAAATCCATCACACAAGCTCGTAGCATATCCTCAAGAGTCTTGATTGTTCTCTCGTCGCCCATCTGTCGCAGGATGAAATGTCGTACTCATCTTCAAAGTAGTTCCCAACGATTCCTGCAACTCCTTCCAAAACCTCGATATAAACCTCGCATCTCTGTCAGACACTATGTCCTTAGGGACTCCATGTAACTTAAGCACGTTCTTTCGATAGGCCATAGCCAATTGTGCCTTAGTCCATGTATCTTTCATTGGAACAAAGTGAGCTGACTTGGTCAGACGATCCACTATCACCCAAATCATGTTGTTACCTTGTTGACTCTTCGGCAAACCCACAATGAAATCCATGGAAATGGATTCCCACTTCCACTCAGGCACCTCCAAAGACTGAACCTTACCTTGTGGTCTTCTCTGTTCCCCTTTAACTCTCTGGCATGTCAAACAACGGACACAAACTCGCCTATCTCTTTCTTCATCCCAGGCCACCAAAACGTTTTCTTCAAATCCTTGTAAAGCTTGTCTCCACCGGATGAACGAATATGGTGTGCAATGCGCTTCTGTCATGATTGTCTTTTTCAACTCCTCGTCATTAGGAACACACCACCTACCATCAAACCTCAAGCTACCATCTGTATGAATGGAAAACCGGGACACTGTCCCTTTCTCTACTCCAGCTCTCCACTCCACTATCTTAGGATCCAAAGCCTGTTTACCTCGAATATCATCATAAAACTCCATGTGTCTTTGTCATATCACCCATAGCATCTCCTTTTCGCATCATATGAATCCCAAAGCTCGCTACCTCATCCTCGGCCTCATCAAAGATAGAGAGTGTACACAAGGAATGTACACTCTTTCTACTCAAAGCATGAGCAACAACATTGGCCTTTCCTTCATGGTAGATGATTTCCATGTCGTAATCACCAATCAGCTCCATCCACCTCCTCTGTCTCATGTTCAACTCCTTCTGCGTGAAGATGTACTTGAGACTCTTGTGATCAGAAAATACCTTAAAGATTGCTCCATAAAGGTAGTGCCTCCAAATCTTGAGAGCAAACACCACCGCACCCAACTCCAGGTCATGAGTAGGGTAGTTCTCCTCATAAGGCTTCAATTGCCTAGAAGCATAGGCAATTACCTTACCATTCTGCATCAACACACATCCCAACCCATTCTTCGAGGCATCTGTATAGACCTCGAAATTCTCACTCCCTTCAGCAATGCCAAGACGGGAGTGTGGTCAAACGCTCCTTTAAGGTTTGGAACGCCGTCTCACAACTCTCATCCCAACGAAACTTGTTCTCTTTCCTCATCAATCTTTGTCATCGGTCTAGCTATCTTGGAGAAATCTTTCACGAACCGTCGGTAGTATCCAGCTAAACCCAAGAAACTCCTAACCTCAAAGAACATTCTTGGTGCTTCCCACTTTGTCTTTGCTTCTATCTTCGCCGGATCCACGGCTACCCCATATTTAGAGATTACATGCCCAGAAAAGCAACTTTCTCTAACAGAACTCACACTTGGACACTTAGCATACAACTCATGATCCCTCAAAGTCCGAAACACGATCCTCGGATGCTCCTCATGCTCCTTCTTAGTCTTAGAGTAGACTAAGATGTCATCGATAAACACCACTACAAACCGATCCAAGAAGCGTCAAGATCCTATTCATCAAATCCATAAACACGCCGGCGCATTAGACAACCTAAATGGCATCACCACATACTCATAATGGCCATACCTCGACGTGAAAGCTGTCTTCGGTATGTCCACATCTCTAATCTTCACCGGATGGTACCCCGACCTCAAATCAATCTTAGAAAAGACTGTTGCACCACTCAACCGATCAAACAGGTCATCTATCCTTGGCAAAGGGTACTTGTTCTTTATCGTCACATGGTTCGGACTCCGGTAATCTATGCATAACCTCAAAGTTCCATCCTTCTTCTTCACGAAAAGAACTGGTGCTCCCCAAGGCGATACACTTGGTCTAATGTATCCCTTCTCTATGAAATCATCCAATCGCTTCCTAAGCTCCTCCATCTCCTCGGGACCCATACGGTACGGTGCCTTAGAGATTGGCCCCGTCCATGGCTTCAACTCAACGGTGAAATCTATCTCCCTCTTCGGTGGCAACCGGAATCTCTCCGGAAAACATCATCGCATACTCTCCCACCACTGGTATCTCGTCAATCGGGCTCTCTATCCGGTCATCTCTCACATGGCACAAAATCAGAGGACATCCCTTCCTCAGATACGACTTCAAAGTGACAATTTGCAATCAACTTAACTTTGGGTTTGACTAGAAACCCACGATAAGACACACTTAGACCCTTAGGACCTCTTAGGGACACTTTCTTTTGATGACAGTCTATCTTAGCTTTATACTTTCCTAACCAATCCATCCCAACTATCATCTCAAAACCATTAAAAGGAAACTCTAGCAAGTCTACGGGGAAATCGACTTGCCCAACTATCAAAGATACATCTCTAAACAACCTCCCACACGATACGGACTCACCCGAAGGTATGAAAACTTGCTCCCTAACGGACTCATATACTCTCAAACCCAATTGTTTTACATGACTCGAAGACACAAACGATTGAGAAGCCCCTGAATCAAACAAAACAAACGTAGGAATACCATTAACAAGGAATGTACCGGTGATAACGTGCGCATCCTCCTCAGTTGCCTTCTTGTCCATCATGAACAACTTGCCACATCGGTCTTCCGCCCACCTCCCGGACAAGACTAGCGATGCGGTCGGCTTAGCACCCGACCCTTGATTGTTGTTGTTGTTCATCGGTGTCTTCGCATAAGAATTACCGCCGTTGCGGTTGCCTCCACTCGATAGCTCGACCTCCCGGTTTGGCCATGATCCACTGGTCCTGTTGCTTGCAAAGCTCGTGCAGAGTCTCGAAAGGATCCGGTGCGCTTGTGCACTCATGTCTCTTGTGGCCTACGCCACCACAACCAAAGCAGTCACTCCCCAGCTATTGCTCACACTCCCACGACCTCGCCCAAAGGAAGTTCCAAAGACTAAACCCGGACCCGAGGAAGAAAATCCCTTAGATTGATTGTGGTTTCCTTTCTTGAAATTAGATTGGCCACCACCCTCGCTCTCGGACTTCCTCTTCTCTCCACCCGACCTCTCCTGAGCCATCTCCACTAGTCTCTCAGCTCTCCCAGCCCTCTCATATGCTTCCTTCACATCAGTAAGGACTCCCACGGGTAACTTATCCATAATTTTCGTGGTTAGCCCTCTCTCAAACCTCAAAGCCAGATTCTCCTCACTCAAACCCATGTCCTCAGCATATCTGGATTTCTCATTGAACCGCCTGTAGTACTCGACCCACGGACATCTCACCGTCATCTTAAACTTGTCGAACTCCTCCCTCAACTTACTCCTCACATGTTCTAGTACGAACTCCTTCCTCACGACCCTACGAAAACTCCTCCCAAGGTATAGCAGGTAACCCCTGGTTGGTATATATCTCCTTGGCACTCACTTTTACTGAATCCCACCATTTGCCAGCTGCCTCCCTCAGATACAATGCAGCCTGATCCACTCTCATCTCATCAGGACAGCGAACTAAATCCAGTATGTTCTCCATCTCCCTCAGCCAACTATCAAGATGGTTAGGCTCCTCAACTCCCTTGTACTCCTTCGGGTTAAACCTCGCAATATAGAGGCTGACTTTAGCATGGTCAACCTCCTTCTCCTTACTCTTATCCTTGTCCTCATTCACTCTCTTCAGGGTCTCAGTAAGAGCGTCCTGGTGTTCCAACATCTTAACGATGTCATCCGTAGTCATAAGCTCAGCTCTCGCGTACAAAGCATTTCTCTTGGGCGGCATCTTGAAGCTATATAAGAAAGGAATAAACATAAACACGCGTACTAAATCTCAAAACACGAAAACGCGCTGCCCAGAACCTACTCGATCGAGTATTCAAACCCACTCGATCGAGTAACGGGCTACTCGATCGAGTGCCCCCATTCACTCGATCGAGTACCCAAAATCCAGAACCAAACAGACCTTCTGATCTCTAACCCACTCGATCGAGTATCTAGGCTACTCGATCGAGTGACCCCCTACTCGATCGAGTACCCCTAGTTACTCGATCGAGTGCCCCAAAACTCGATTCTGGACTCAAAATCGCCAAAAACCTACCCGATCGAGTCAACCTCACTCGATCAAGTACCCCCAATACGTAAGAGCTACCCGCATATTACGTCGTATACTAACATGCTAACTTTATAAAATCACATGCTATTAGAATACATATGCTACGCATCTATTATACTATCAACAAGATCAATTCATCATGCTATTAAAGCCACATTGTAAATCATTCAACATGCTATCATCTCACTAACATGTTCAACATATCATATCCTTTCACTTGCTCAACTTCCTATTTCAACACCAAACAATCAATACACTTCATCACGTTGTTGCACACGTTAATCAAACATACAGATGACTCGACAAACACTTTCCCCATGTGACCGGTTCAAAGTAGTAGGGCGACCCCCGCGACTTTAGGACGTCTCCCAAGCCTTTGCACTAGCTCCTACAACTTTTACCCCGGGTTCATTTTAATTGACTCCCTATGTTCATTAAGTTCATTGGTTACAGGTTTCAGGATCGTCGCTCTGATACCATTTGTAACACCCCCATACTCCGAGTGCCTTACCAGGACCACTCAGGTATGAAGACATCACCATCTCGGTTGCCCGAGGCATGATAATCAAATAGACAAAACAGAAACAACATTTATTATAAGTAGTTTAATGAATAAGTACAATCCTCGAAACCAAACTGAAAGTACATTACATTATTCCAAACTATCTATTCTCAACTGAAATGTAAATAAATGCTAAACTACAGCGGAAGACTCTATCGTCATGTCGTGGCCATCCCAGCTATCCCAGTATCATCTCTATACTGTCAATATCGCTCACCATCCCCGAATGGATCACCGCAGTTTTACAAAACAACACCGGGGTCAGTACTAATCACACAATCAATATAGATAACAACAATAAGACAAACAGACAAATTTGAACATCACACACACACATACACCACCAACTCCCATCATCTCAATATCGACCGTCCTTTGGACCGACCGCCAGTGGGGGACCGCAGCCGTTCCCACCTAAGCCCCGCTCATCGTACGAGCGATAACCCTGTCCATTAATGTGCACATCCCCTTCCGTGGCGGGTTCCACGAAGGGCGAAACTAGGGCGTGAAGTCACTCCCGCAAGTGACCCCACTCAGCCGAGAACGCATCTCGAGAACCATCAACAACAATCACAACCACAACCACAGTACAATCATCATATCAAACAACTAACTACAGCACATCACCAATATCCCATTATGGGACTAATATCGAGTAGGAAATCCTACCGGAAAGCACAACACGCAGACGGTATCTATTTGTCTCAAAACGCCTCTTCTACGAATTCTCCTCCTAACATATAACACATAAATACTACCAATTACTTACTATTCATAAAACCCCCAAATCCTAAATTAGGGTTTGACCAAACCTAGCAAAACATTATATAAATTATATTAAAAGCTTACCCTTGACGCAAGGAATCCAACGACACGAACTACAACACGAACTGACCGTCGAACTCCGGAATTGTTAAGGATGCGATTAGGAAGATGATCGATCGCTTTCTCTCTTAAACAGGTTTTAGGTTTTGGTAAAAGTGAATTAAAACAACGACGATTAAGTTTAAATACCCTAATCGCATAATTAACAAAACCCGCGAAAAACTCCCCGTAAACCGGACACTCGATCGAGTACCCAAGGTACTCGATCGAGTACCCCCCTACTCGATCGAGTGCCCCAGCTACTCGATCGAGTGCCCAACAGGTCAGAAACTATTTTATTCTGCAACATACCCTTACTCGACAGAGTAAGGGCTACTCGATAGAGTACCCCCAAGACCATAAATACGGAGTATTACAAGGATGCCTTCTTGCAAGGCAAGGTGGGTCTTGCCAAAATGGCGACACATCCAAACATTAAAGCACACAAAATCAAGTAATGTATGCATCTACAAAAGAATAGCCACTTTCCTCATCTAAGTGGCAGAAATTATCTAAAGAGGAAGCAATATAAGGGTACACACTCCTTCATAGATGCGATTTCTTCAAACTACTAAGCCTAGAAGGATACCAATAAATCACCTCCAAATTGTGTCAAGCTAGGGTACCTTTGTCCTCAATCGTTAAATGCTTTTGTCAAGAATAGACTCCCTATGGTGTTAGAAACACTGGAGGATCGCGAATTCCCCTTCTTACCTAGCCAAGAAGAAGGGTCGTCCCCTCTCTACCATGCACAAAAATGGGTACGATGGATAAAGGGATAGATAGATATTTGAGTTTCATTTGGGAGTTTGCTTTGTTGTTGTTTTGCCCCCAATTTCTTGTGGCATATAACATTTGAGAACACTTTCTTTTTGCCATTTCTTTTAATTTTTGGCATTTCAACACTTGACAACTTTTCAACTTTTTGTATTTTTCTTTTGAACATTTTCAAAGTCACCCCAATTAGTAACGAGGGTGCCTTATATTTGAAGCATAGGAGTTTGTATTTTTGTTACTCCTCTTTTCTTTTGATGCATTTGCAAACTTTTTCTTTTCTTTTCTTTTCATTTCTTGAACTCAAATATGAACAATTTCTTTTTATGCCCATTCCCTTTGATGACAAAATGTTTGGTAGAACATGGATGAATGATGGTTGCATGGTTTCAAGGGTCACCTTGGAATAAACGGTAGCCAAGGAGTTATCACACCACTAGGTACTCTTGACTAGGCTTTAATCCATGGGTCAAAGGATACTAGCATGACACATCCTAGGGTGTTTTTACAAGTATTCTAACAAGAAAATACTTAAGAAGAAAAAACATCTACTAGGGCCTATATACACTTGTCAAGCTTCCCAAGTAGACGGTTTCACAAAATTTTTCTAACATGCAAACTACATGCCATGATGCAACTAATATATATACAACCTAATGTATATGATTCTACCAACTAATATGCCAAATAATCTAAATTCAAGTCCTAAATTCACATTGTTTATACCGCATCCATCAAAATAAAGCCACATACTCATTAACATAAAGAGGAAAAAGGAGATTGGAAAGATCATACCATGCGGTCTTCAATATCCTCATGTCTCGGATGTGGCGTAGTCGATCAATATGAACAAGGATAGACAAACATAATATATACAAACAATATATACAAGACTACTGGATTTTTCAATTTTTTTTTTTTTTTTTCAAATTTTTTTTGATTTTTTTGGATTTTTGAATGAAAGTCAAGTTAGAATTTCCCATCCCCACACTAGTATGGGCATTGTCCTCAATGGCCAATATGATAGGAAATTATGCAAGCATGATGCATTATTTCTAAACTAAATGCAAGCTATACTAAGCTACACTACATGATGCATGGGTTTTTGTTATGGCGGAGACCGTAATTTAGATTACCTCCCGATGCGTATGCATGTACTTCCCCAAACCAAAATAGACATTATTTCTAATGTCTTGAATTTCGGGGTAGTTCATGCACACGGAATGCAATGCATGAAACTACAAATTGTCATTTTGGATTTTTCATGTGGGAACAATAAAAAGAACACCTTAATGGAGCCAAGGTGTTAGTCCTCCATGTTGCTAGGACTCCTCAATACTATGATCAAGATAAAATAAAGAAAATAAAAGAAGTAGACAAACAATAAGAGTGTAGGAGCCCCCAAGGTTTGCTAATCCTCCATCATATCATCATTATCATCATTTTCCTCCATAGAAGTGGAATCATCTCCACTCCCGCTTTCACTTCCTTGGTCTTCCTCACTTTCTTCTCCTTCCTCATCTTGAGGTTCTTCTTCTTTAACATTCTCTTGAACCTCTTGTTCTTCACCTACCTCTTCATCACCACCCTCATCATCGATAACTTCATCATCAACATTCTCCTCTCCACCCAGTCTTTCACCACTAGATGTGCTTGGAAACAAAACCTCCCTATCCGCCCAACTAGGCAAAGGACATGATGGATCAAGTAGTCCTTGCCTAGATAAATGAAGGAGGGGCGGATATTGAGCCTTGTAGGCATCCACTCGATCATTATAGGCTTGTTGGTGCATTTCTCTCATGAGTAGGGTTAAGTAATCATTTCCTACTTCAACATCCTTGGGTTTGAACTCTTGATATTTGAATGGGTAGGGTGGTGTGACAATGGAGGAGGATGGCTCTTCAATCTCGCCTCTTTGTTGATGAATGATATACTCGGCTTCCTTGAAGAGTGGAAGAAGGTAGTTTGTTCGGTGAACACTTAATCGACAAATCTTTGAAGGCAAGGTGAAGGATCTAGTTTCATTGGTTAGCCACCCATAGTTGGTGTCAAGAGAATCATGCTTGACCCACTTAAACTTGTTAATCATGACGTCCATATCAATGAGATGACCTCCTTTGAGCGCCACATAAATTTTGTCTTTGTTGAAATTTGGGTCAAAGTGCTTGGCAAAAAAGGTAACTAGTCCTCCATTCACAATAAAAGCGGTGCCCTCTTTACCACAATCGACATTAAGCCATCTTTCAACCAAAAGTCTTAGAGCATTATATGGCTTAGTATACTTCCTTCCTATGTTCAAGGCGACTCAAGAAGAACAAAAGCGAGCTTGGTAAGATGTTTAGTGCCATTTCTTGCTATCAAAGTATTTCCAATGACCTTGTGCCACACTCTAATGCCCGGATGGTGGACTAATAGAGCACGACAAGCATGAAAGCTCACAAATTTCTTTCCGGAAATTGCCTCCCAAAGAGGAGCGGGGTCATACTTTTCGGGGATCTTATGATAGTATGAGGCATCACTAAGGCCTAATATCTTACTCAAAACATCAAAGGTGATGCGTCTATTCACATTTGTAAGACGAAACTCGATGTATTCTCTAGTCTCCACCTTAGTAACTTTCAATGAACTTATGAATTCCAAGGTGAGGGAGGGGTATGTCAATTCTCTCATGGTAAACAATGTACCCAATCCCATGGCCTCAAAGAAGGCTTTGGTTTGTTCAAGAACACCCAACTTTGTCAAGGCATTTTCACAAATAAATTTTGTAGGCATAATGGTCTTCTTAGCAAAATGGACAAATTTATCCCTATGGGAATCGGAAGTGAAAATTACCTCCGGATAGTCGGATAATTGAGTAATAGCCAGGGTTGTTGATGTTGTTGCTTCCATAGGGGGATCTTGTTGTTGAATTTCCAAATTTGCATTAGAAACTACCAAAGCCTTTGAAGCTTTCTTTGCTTGAAGAAGTTGTTACCTTTTTGAGAGTGTCTTTGCTTTGAGTGCCTTTGTTGCTCCTCTAGTTCTTGCCATTGTTGATTACACCAAAGAAAGATTGAAATCTCCAATTTCTAGCTATGCTCAAATCGATTCAAGATGAAAGGATGTTGCTTTGTATCTCAAAAATCGATTCAAAAGTTGAAGATTTTGGTGTTTGAATCAATTGATTTTGTAAAAGGAGTGATTAATTTTTGTTGTGAGGAAGTTTTGATTTGATTTTGTTGAATTTGGTTGAGGAAATCTTATTTTTAGTGATGGAGAGGATGAGGGTTTTGGGGTTTTGGGGTTTATGGGTAGTGTTTGAATGTTGAAAGAATGAAATGAATGAGGGAAGGGGGTTTAAAATACCCGTAATTTTCAAAGCAGCAGGGGAAGACGAGCGGCTGGGGGCACGGGATGCTCGGATTCTGCATAAATAAGCTTTAGGAAACCTCGCTACAAGATGAGCGTCTTTCAGGGAAGGCGAGCGGATTCTCCTATGTGGGACGAGCGTCTTTTCTTAAAGACGAGCGAATTCTGTTACATGAACTTTTCTTAAAGTGTTGCAGCAAAAAGACGAGCGGATTCTTCTTTAGACGGGCGTCCAGAATCAGACGAGCGTCTTCTCAGGTGGGACGCTCGGATTCTGTTACGGACCAAATTTTTGGTTTTTGCAGCTCAACAAGACGAACGGATTCTTCCTCAGACGCTCGGATTCCTGCAAGACGAGCGGATTACCTATTAAGCCGCTTGGATTCTTCTTGGACAACACGGATTCAGGTCCATCCGTGCATTGCATAACCCGTTTCATTTCCATTCTTCAAATCTCGTGTTCTTCATTGTAGGGGTGAAGGAAAAGTAGATCTATATACTTAACATATTCATATATGTTTTATGTTAATTTACTCATAAAATTAAATAGTGATCTTATGCATGCAAACTATAAACAATTTAAGGAAGAAATCTTTATCTTACATTGGATTTTCGGTTTATATGGGCACAAAAGAGATCTCTTTCTCTTTTGTTCTTGTGCTTTCCTCAATGGATGAACAAGGACTCAAATGTAGAATCCCTCCCAAGGAATGATACCCAAGATATACCCTTAATAAAATTAATATTATTAATACTAGAATAACATTAATATTTTAAATAAAATGACCCAAAATATTTGGTCCTCTCTAATTTTCGGTCAAGAGGAGGAAGAAGGAGGAAGAGAATATTTTTATCTCACTAAAAATATTTGTGTGTTGTTAGAATGAATTATATTTACACTAGATATCATGTAGTGTATATTGGAGAAAATAAGAGAAAACCCTTGGCTCCTCTTTTGTCCAAAAACTGGGTAGGGTGGGGGAAGTGTGGCCAATGCATGCACAATGTGTTCTTTACAAGAATGTGTAGGTGTGCATGGCTAGCAATAGGTTAACATCATTATGCTTTCCATTAACTTTAATCAACATAATATATATGTTAATTCCTCCAAATATTTCGGCCAAATTGAGATAAAATGGATTCCATTTTATCTTTGTCAATTTGTCAATATGTCACATGTCACATGTCACATAAAATTGTTATGTATTTTTATCATATTAAAAATCAACGTATTAATTAAAAATACGTCATATACAAAAATCGACTTAGTAATTCACAATTACGTGAACCAAAATATTTTACCAATTATAAATCACAATAAATTGTATTTATAATAATTCATTCAATTTCAATTGTTTCCTTAAACAATAATTTCATCTGAGTAATGAAACAATTCGATTACTCAGACCGTATCTCATTTAATCAGATTATAATGAAATACGTAAATTTTACTTCCAAAATCGTCCGTCAATTTTTTTCAAGTAATTTAATTAACTCGTAACGTTATACGATTAATTAAATGATCAATTAAGAGTAATATCCTTTAGGTATGACCTGGGATCAATCGATCACCACCGTCGCACGACGAGTAATGTCAAACTCTAGTCACCAATCATTACCGATATGTGTGGACCAGTTGATAGTATAAATACTTCCCAATCGTATTCTTTTAAAATGAGATTTAAACATGTGATCGTCATGATCAACGGTTGCCAGATCGCATTATTGTCGGAGGACACATATTCCAACAATCTCCCACTTGTCCTCGACAAGTGTGCGTCACCAATTCTCTTGTCCTATTACTATCTCCCACTCAATGCAAGGTGTCTTTCAGGTCGTACTTGCAAGTGATCATATCGAGAGTGGTTTCCTCGATCCGGAGAATAATCGATTGACCGGATTTATCCACCATGGATACATTCGAGCGTGGCCACGCATTTCCAGTTCATTACTCCTCGAGTGGCCCCGAGATATTGTTATAACCCCGACTAGGGGTGGACAATTCCTATTGCACTCATTCCCTTCAACTACTACGACCATCATAACCCAAAATATGCCCATTTGACCCCATTTACGAAGGTCGTAGTAACACAAATCAAAGTTAATCTGAAACTGTGCCATCTTAGGCGAATAGTCATTAGTCAAAAGAATTGACTCATTTGAATATTATAGCAGCTCTCGCCACGACCAGGCTATATAAATTTGCTAGAACTCTATAAGCGGTCATTAGGCCCGACAAAATGTTCCTAACAGTCTGCCTATGTGATCGACTAGTCATCTCACATGACTCTATGGCACTTGAACTTGTCATCAATCGCATCACACTCTAGTCACTTCGAGACGTCACCTCATACAAGTGACTATGGGAAAATACTATGTTAATCCGTGTTCACTTTAACGGGGTTCAATTGTCACCACAACCCGTTTGGATGTAACAATGTATAAATCAAAGATAAAAGACAAATGTTATTATGAACATGAACAATAACAACACTTTTATTTCATTTCAAAATATAACATAGACTTGGTACACGTTTAAGTCCCATGGACGCCATATGTCCATCATGTTTAGCCTGTGATAAAGGCTTGGTGAGCGGATCGGCTATATTGTCATCCGTCCCAACCTTACAAATCGCAATTTCCTTTCTTTCAATGAAATATCTTATTACATGATATTTTCTAAGTACATGTCTAGATCTATTACTAGACCTCGGCTCCTTAGCTTGGAAGATCGTCCCACTATTATCACAATAGAGAGTGATGGGATCATTGGCGGTAGGTACTACTCTTAGACCTTCCGTGAATTGCCGATCCAAAAGACTTCCTTAGCAGCCACGATCCGCAATGTACTCAGCCTCCGTTGTAGAATCATGATTCTGACTTCCTTGAAGCTTTTCCAGCTTACGACACCACCATTGAGCATGAAAACGAAACCAGCTTGTGATTTCATGTCATCTCTATCTATTTGAAAACTTGAGTCCGTGTATCCATTAACACGCAGCTCAGTGTCTCCTCCAAACACTAGGATAGATTCCTTAGTTCTTCTCAAGTACTTAAGGATGTTCTTGACGGCTATCCAGTGACTCTCACCTGGATTTCCTTGATATCTACTCGTCATGCTCAAGGCATACGAGAGATCAGGACGTGTGCATATCATGGCATACATGATTGATCCAACAGCGGAAGCATAAGGGATCGTCTTCATGCGTTCAACATCATGGGGTTCGGAGGGAGGTTGAGTCTTGCTCAATATCGTCCAGGTTACCATAGGTACCAATCCCCTTTTGGATTCGTCCATGCTGAACCGTCGAAGAATCTTATCAACATAAGACTCTTGACTTAGTGCCAATATCCTCTTGGATCTATCTCTATGGATCCGGATACCTAATATGCATTGTGCTTCTCCTAAATCCTTCATTTGGAAGTGGTTACCTAACCACTTCTTAACAGAAGACAACATCGGAATATCATTTCCAATGAGTAGTATGTCATCGACATACAAGATTAGGAACACAACATTGCTCCCACTAAATTTCATGTATAAACATGGTTCCTCAACACTTCGAGTGAAACCATTTTCCTTTATAACATGATTGAATCGATGATTCCAACTTCTAGATGCTTGCTTAAGACCATAAATGGATCTCTTAAGCTTGCACACTTTGTTAGGATTTTTAGAATCAACAAAACCTTCGGGTTGTATCATGTACACCTCCTCTTCTAAATGCCCATTTAGAAAAGCGGTTTTGACATCCATTTGCCATATTTCATAATCATGAAATGCGGCAATCGCTAACAAAATCCGTATGGATCTTAGCATGGCTACGGGGGCGAAGGTCTCATCATAATGGAGACCTTAGACTTGGGTAAATCCTTTTGCCACTAGCCTAGCTTTGTAGACATCGTCATGTCCTTCTATGCCATTCTTGACTTTGAATATCCATTTGCATTGAAGGGGTCTTGCCCCTTTAGGCAAATCTACCAAGTCCCAAACTTGGTTTTCATGCATAGAATCCATTTCGGACTTCATGGCTTCAAGCCATAAGGAGGAATTTGGACTAGAGATTGCAGTCTTGTAGGTCGCGGGCTCGTCACTTTCTATAAGCAATACATCGAGTGTTCCATCTTCTTCGATAAGTCCCACATATCGATCGGGATGGCGTATAACTCGGCCCGTCCTTCTAAGTGGAGGAGGGACAACCGCATTAGACGACGAAGGAACATCTTCTTGCGTCTCTACCTCGGTTTGTGGCTCTTGAACTTCATCAAGTTCAAAATTTCTCCCACTGTCTCTTAGAAATAAATTCTCGTTCTAAGAAGACAGCCTTGCAAGACACAAACACTTTGTTTTCTTGAGGTTTGTAGAAGTAGTAACCTCGTGAGGTTAAGGGGTAACCTACAAAGATGCACTTTTCGGATCTTGGGGCAAGCTTGTTGTCACTCTTAGACTTGACGTAAGCATCACATCCCCAAATCTTCATATAGGATATAATGGGAACCCTTCCCGTCCACATTTCACATGGAGTCTTTTCAGTGGACTTTGTGGGACTATTGTTTAAAGATCTAATTGCGGTTTGAATCGCAAATCCCCAAAACGAGTTTGGTAACTCGGTTTGACTAATCATGGATCGAACCATATCAAGTAGGGTTCGATTTCTCCTTTCGGCAACACCATTAAGTTGTGGTGTTCCGGGTGGAGTAAGTTGTGATATAATACCACGACCTTTCAAGTGTGAATCAAATTCAAGGCTAAGGTATTCTCCACCACGATCGGATCGTAGTGCCTTAATCCTTTTGTTCAATTGGTTCTCTACTTCGTTTTGAAATTCCTTGAATTTCTCAAACGCTTCACTCTTATGCTTCATTAAATAGATATACCCATATCTACTCAAGTCATCGGTGAAGGTTATAAAGTAGTCATAATTACCACGAGCGGTGATACTCATTGGTCCACATACATCGGTGTGTATGAGTCCCAATAGTTCACTAGCTAGTGTCCCTTTACCACTAAAAGGATTACGAGTCATTTTGCCAAGTAGGCAATATTCGCATGTACCATATGATTGATAATCAAATGGTGTAATCACATTAGTCGAAATTAATCTTTTGATGCGATTCTCGTTTATGTGACCTAATCGACAATGCCAAATGAACGCTTCACTTGGGTCACTTGATTTGAGTTTCTTTCATTGAATGTTATAAATATCATTAGTCGGATTTGAGGTCTCTAAAATGTAAATGCCATTGATGGAAGAAGCTTGGCCTATAACCAAATCATTCTTTGAAATAGTACAAAGATTGTTCTTAATGACAAAACAAAAACCGTCCATGTCTAGCATGGCGATTGAAATAATATTTTTAGAGAGTGTAGGCACATAAAAACAATTATGTAAATACAACTCAAATCCATTAGGCAAAGCTAGAACATAAGTTCCTTTGGATTCGGCCGCTACTCGAGCTCCATTTCCAAGGCGTAGATCCACATCTCCCTTGCTAAGCCTCTTCACATCTCTTAAACCCTGTAAATGATTACAAAAGTGAGAACCACAACCGGTATCTAGTACCCATGTCGTAGTGGAAGTATAATTTATATCAATAACATAAATTTCTTTAGGAATTTTACCTTTTGGAACGATGATTCCTTCCCTTATATTTCGCAAATATACGGGACAATTCCTAATCCAATGTCCCATGCCATAGCAATAATGACACTCATCATTAACTTGCTTGAAGTTTTTGATTTTCTTCCCCTTCTTCTTGAACTTTTTGCCCTTTGAAGCAAGAACTTGATTGCTTGAGCTTCCACTAGTTTTGGCATCTTTATCTTCCAGAGACAAAGACCCCTATAGATTATATGAGGTAGTCTTCCTGAGACGGGCTCACACGAGATCTAGTAGTAGTAGGTGGTTTAGAAGAAGTGATGAAGTTAAGGTTTCCATCCGAACCTATCCCAAAATGAAGTTCTCTAGTAGTGTCGAAATCATTGTTGGAGCAAACGTCGTCAAAAACATTGTGGTAAGACTCAATAGTTATCGGTGCGGTAGCATTTGATGGATTCATTGTAATGAACTACAAATATGGAGGAAAAGGAAATATTAACATTTGTCTTTTAATATCATACTTGTAAATAACTAACAAGATATGAGCATTTATATAGTGACCTCTACCCAACTATTATAAATGATTCCAAGACCCAAATTCATATCGACTTAGGCACGGTGGGGCCGATTCATCCTTTATCAATATAACTCGGTGGATTAACGTTTAATCGATTAGAACTCTTGGTCGATAATATTACATTAACATTTATCTTTAGCCCAAAACACATTCAACAAGGGGATGGTGTGGCCGATAAAACCCTTATCGAAAAACTTTTGTTGAGTTCAATCCAAATTTCGAATTGTAGATACCCGTATCCGTCGATATTGGAATTTATAGAGAACCCGACAAACACCCGATGATGATAGGACACATGTATTCTTTAGTTGTCATTGTCATTATTTGGGCTCGTTTTACGAGGTAGAATGGGCGTCGTCGATGAAGTAATTTATTATTTTAAATGATATTTAAATTAATGTTTTAGTAAGTTCTTTTTGTTATTTTAAATGATATTTAAGATTAATGTGTTTTTTTAAGTGAATTCATTATTCATTTAATTTAAATGATATTTAAATTAAAGCTTTATTTTGAATTTATTTTCCAAGTTTATTTTATTGAAAATAAAATAAGTATTTGATTTGAAAAATCATTTTATGAGTATATTTGATTTGAAAAGTCATTTATTTTAATTTGTTATTTGATTTGAAAAATCGTTTTTTAAAAGCGAGGAACTCGTTTTGCATCGTGTGTTTTGAGCTCGATTTTAGCTCGTTTTTTAAGCCCGTTTCTTTTGCGAATTGGCACGAATCTCGAGTACACTAACCCACCTATACCAACACCCATCAACCCATGTTCGAACCCCCTCACAAGCAGCCCAAAATCTCGTTCAAAACCAACCCCAAGCAGGCCGCATAAAACCGAACAGCTCCCCTGTTTTGCGAGCCAATTCCCGAGCCCAAACCCGCTTCAAACACTACCAAGACCCGTACCCATTAACCCTAACCCATACCCTAGTATCCTACCCATATTATCCTAGCTTAATCACCAAGAAATCCCCCAAAACGAACCCTAGAAACCCCTCCCAAAACCGATGGACAGCAGCTATGTTCATTGAGCCCGATTTGCTTCCTCCTCTCTTTTAACCTATTTTAAACCCTTATAAATACCACCCCTTCACCATACATTCATTCCTCTAAGTTCTCCATACATCCAACCATCACATAGAAGCTTTAAACCTCAGAAACAAACCCTAAACATCCTCCAAAAACCCTAAACAAAACCGACACACAAACTGAAACTGTTTGTGTGTCTCCTTCGAAAACCCTTTCGTTCCTCCATCAAAACACCATAAAAATTCGAGTTTCTTGTTCCTAATTAACCATATAACATCCATATACACATTAGATAAAGAATTACGAGCCAAATTGCCCTTGAGAGTACACGAAATTCCTCGAAAAACAGAGTGAAATAACACTCTGTTTTCGCGGTTTTTCCTTGTCTGTCCAGTTCTGTTTGTGCTCGTTTTTCGTGCCCAATAACCCAAAACGAGCAGGGGTTGCTTTAAGATCCTTGTTCTCCTCTCTTTCTAGTTTCCAAAACATCTTTCGGATCGAATTTTCGTCGTGAAACGAGGGAGATATCACTGTTTTAAAATTGCTGTCCAGAAACTTTCCAAAACGCGCGTGTGCTTTGTTCTTCGTCGACGACGGCCTCTCGAGATAAAATCTACCTTCGATTACGACCCAAGACGGTGTCAACGATACATGTAGGTTGAGGGTGCATCAAATCCCCTTCTCTTTCCTTTTTTATTTCGTTTCTTTATGCTTTTTTTATAGCTTGTTTTTTGTTTGTTTTTTCGTTTTGTTTACCGTTTGTTTTTAATTTAACTTTGAAACTAGTTAGTCCGAGTATGAGTTAAAGTACCACCATGAACACCCGCGTTGACTTGAGATGGGAAAAGAAACCGCTCCTTCTGTCGGTCGTACACCCCCGTCTCATTTACATATCCTCGTGTTCAAGGTAGGGCATAAATAAAACAAGTTATCTAACCTCGATCTTCGCTTTCGACCCTCTTACTGTTTCGGCCAAATCGATGGACCTTAGGACCCGTTGCATGTTAGTTTAACTTCTGATTGTTAACCTATGACGTAATTAGATGACTTTAAGTCAATTTAATAATCTAATTAGACACTTTAGGTGGCTTCGACGTAAGTTATAAAATCAATCGACGATTTCTGTAAATAATTGAATGCATCTATCTCTTTCACCTAATTTCTCGCTAGTATAAGAGTGCGTGATTAGCACCTTCTTATTGACACTCGACGAATAAGCATTAATCTTATGATATCTGACCTAATTGGACCCATTAGGCCGTGTAGAATGCACCCTTGCGCGACAATCAATCAACATCGTTTTTTTACTCGTTTTCTAACTTGTTTTCGATTCCTTTTCGCCATCATTCGATCTAATCAATTAATCTAACTTAGGAACTAGGTTGGCTTTGGTTGGGCCGTGTCTTGGCCGTGTGCTTTGGCCGTGTATTTTGGCCTTCTTTGTTCGTCTCCCTCTTTTGTTTATCTTTTGTTCTTTGTCGTTTATAGCTTGTAATTTACGGTTTTGTTTATCGAGTTGTAATCTTTCAATTTTGTTTTACTTCTTTTGAGTCAAAACCTTTTCAAAAACCTTGGTCTTATTTGGTTAGACGGTTGTTCCCAATGCTTGTAAAAGCGTAGTAAACCGCATGTTGTCGAAAGCAACATGGCCCGGTTTATGCTAATACATGCTTTGGTGCATGGCCCTATGTCTAATTCGATGAGATTAAGCGCGAGCACGCAATACGAGGATGACCCAAGGACCGTGGGTCATGTGAGCCGTGGGCCACCCTCAAGTGCACGGTTTTCAAGGCCATTTGGCCGTGGTATTGCGTCGTGTGTATAGCTTTGTATTTAGATCGAGTTGTATCTTTAATTTGTTGTTGTGTCGGCATGAAATGCCTGGTTTGTAATAGGTAGATCCCAACGGCTCCCCCATTCCCATCAAGCCTTGTTTGTTTCGTTTGAATGTTGCTAGATTAATCAACCCACATGCTAAATTACAACTTTGACAAAGTTAGTTTAGTTGCATCTAAAACGACATAGAAATTGTTGTCACATGATAGGGTTAAAACAACGTTTGCATTACATACATCGCAGTAGCTATGACCTTGTTTGAAATCCGACACTTGACTTAGTAGAGGCCGTTATCGACGGGCGGGGTTGGGTGTCCTTATGGGCTTCCCAACACGTACCCTCACCCCTTACTCAAGATCTATGGTTTGTGGATCCGTCTAAATACCATTGGATTACGAGAGTCATTCAAATCGAGTGATATAGGGTACAAGTCTTTATCTTTAATCACTCGTAGTCGATTGGCTTTATGCTTTTCGATGAAAGGTGTAAAGTTGACTTGAACGGTTCCAAGTTCCCAAAAAACTTGGTGGCGACTCTAATTTGTCTTAATTCGATTCGAAAGAACCTCGAGTCGATTATGTCAGGTGTGGATCCCTCGGACGCAGTTCCCGAGGGCCTTGTCCACAGTTTGGCGACTCCGCTGGGGAAAAGAGGACTAGTTACACTGTGTTTCTAGGGTCTTTTCCTCCGAGGTGAAACTTGAAAAGAAAGTGTTGGAAAGTAAAACATTACTCATAGTGCTACGATTCATGCATAAACCCTTAAGGACTTGCCGGGCCGTCCCAAGCGTTTCTTCGTGATGCGTGGGGGCGACGTCCCACTATGCCGGAAGCGCACATTGCTCGCTTCCACTTCGCCTCGCGCGGTTCTTGGGAATGGGGAGGATCTTCTAGGTACTTTACCTTAAGACACCTCGCTTTATAAGACCGCAAAAGGATGGAGGGCATAGACCTTCTTGTAGAAGACTTGCCGAGACTTAGAGATGTCTAGGAGCATACATCCTTATAACATGAGAATGACAATGTGCAATATGTTTTCCCGAGTCTTTTTTTTCGAAAATTCCAAGTCCTTTTCAAAACCAAACTTTTGAACAACTTACTTTCAAACCTAGCATGATTTTCAAAACGCGGAACGCTGCCCAAATAGGACTAGAATTTCGGCCCAAAACAAGCTTTTATATAGCGCATCGCCCATTTCAAATCTCATTTTCAAATCAATCCTTCATTTTTTCAAAATCAATCCAAAATGTTTCTCGAACCTCAACCAAGCATGAAATGCGTCGAGTCGTGTCCAGGTCATGGCCGTGTTAGGCCGGGTTTGTTTCAAGAGTCTAGAACACGACCTTGTTAGGTCACCCAAGCTCACCTCTTGGGCTTTGAGTCATGTTGGTCGACCTTTTGGTTTAGAGTAGTCCACAAAAAAAAAAAAACGTCCAAGCTAGGCCTTATGGACGTTTCACTCAAACCCCTGGGCTATGTTAGCCCAATCACGGGTTTAGTCACACCAAGTCCAGTTTAGAATCGAGTTATGACAGTTTGAGTCATGTCGTTTTGTCGAGTCTAAAATGAACCGATGTCTAAATCAAACCGTGGGTCGAGTCTTTGTTTGAGTCAAGTTGGGGTCGTGTCCTTAAGTGTGCAGGGGCTCTTACTTTAAATATTGACTCGACGGGTTTTTTTGTATAAAGGCCGCCAAAAACCCGACGTCAAGCAATGGAAGATGCTGTTAACAAGCTTACTGAGGCCGTGAACCTCATGATGACCCGAATGGAAGCAATCGAATCTAGGCTGAGTGAAGATTCACCTCCACCCCCTCCACCTCTGACTGATTTGGAGAAACGGTTCAAGTTCATCGAGGACCGTTTGAAGCTCTCCCAGGGGAAGAACATTCACTATGAGAATGCTAGGGCCTATGCCCCAGTTCAGGACAAATTGCCCACGAACACGGTACTCACTGACATCCCCAAGTTCAAGGGCACCAAGATCCGATTCACCATGTTAAGGCCTATAAAGGGTACTTAGCATCGAAGGGAGTACCTGCTGACATGCTCTCTGAAATTTTTGCCCAATCTCTGGATGAACACCCGAAGGCGTGGTTCTATAATCTTGACCTCAAGAACTTCCCCACTTTCGAAGATATTACGGTGGAGTTCTGTAAGCACTATGCTGACAATGTCGAGATTCAAACCAACATAAGAACATTAGAGGTTATGACACAGAAAGACAAAGAAGGCTTTACTGAATTCCTTGCAAGATGGCGCGCTGAAAGCGTGAAGTTAGCCAAGAAGCCTGACGAAGTTGAAATGGTAGATAAGTTCGTAAAGAATCTACGTCCTATTTACCGCAATGCTCTGAAATACCAGAATTTTGGCTCTTTCAAAGAATTGATAAGAATCGGGATAAAGGTAGAAGATGATGTCATAAGGGCAGAGGCTGAAAAGCCAAAAGGATACCAAGGGGCCTCATCGTCTAAGGCCAAGGCCCCAACAACGACCCGTATTGATGAAGCCATCAATCTCTTAGAAGGGCAATCGAAGAAACCGCAACGCCAAGCTCCGAGGGCATTCACCGATATCGGATGCACTTATACATACGCTCTCCAAAGGCTCATAGCCCAAGGAAAGCTGAAGCCTATTGGTCCAACTCCGGACCCTCCCGCTGATCAACAAGGTAAATGGTATAAACCAAATGCCCTCGTGCCTTTCATCAAGGGAAAGGCCATGATACTGAAAGGTGCTATCGACTGAAGCATGAAATTCAAGACATGATTGAGAATGGAACACTCCCAATCCCAGCTGTCAAACCCAATAACATCTCCAATCCATTTGCCGATCACGCCAACTTTGTTTCTGTCGAAGACAATGTCGATTATTCCCATCTTATCCGCCCATGTCACTTGAAAGGGGCGTTTATCGGGAAGATTTTTGTGGATTGCTTTGAATTCTTGCCAAACCCGAAGAATGAAATTCAAGTCGGGAGTCTTGCTCTAGAATGTACTCCTCTCGTTAACGAAGTTAATAAAAGACAATTCGGTTCACCAACTTTCATCACTGGCGTAGATCCTCAGAGGATTACCTCAGGATGGAGGCAGACCATCAAAGGGATCAAGGATCAGAGCCGGGCATCTAAGCTGACAGCTGAATAAGAGAAAGCTCAAGACCGGATTTGAAAATTATGAGTCAGGATCTATTTTCTTATCTTAGTTGAGTCGAGTCTAGGACTTTATTTTCTTGAAGTTGAGTCGTTTGTTCCGCGATGACCTAGGGTGTGTCCTAGGAATCGTTTCTTCGAGTCTGTTAAGCACGTGTCATTCCAATAAAAGTTGCAGTTTCGTTACCAAATTTGTCTTGTTTCCAATCCTCAATCATTCCGAAACATGATAAAACTCACAACACACTCAAAGGCATCCCTGGGGTAGAAAAATGTCCCGTTTCAAAATGTAAGGTACAATAGGATCCCGTGTTTGATTCCTTTACCTATTCCATGTCTGGCGGTAGAAAACCTCCATCAGAACCAGTGCTTTTGCTTTTAGATGATTCTATGACAAACCCGGACTAGCTCCTTGTTTCCCCTATCGATGACGGAATGCAAGCCTTTTTCCCACAGAATCATCCCCTCTCGAAGAGAGAAGAAACCAACCCGTTCTAACAAGGAATTGTTAGTTCTAACCCAATTTAGTTGGCGAAGCCCAGTTTTCAAGGTGTATCCATTTATGACTAAGAGAATGAATAGAAGATCATTTTCAAAGAGAGAAAAAAGATGAAAAAGAATGAAAAATGAGAAAAAGAGAAAAATGGAAAAATGAAAAAAAAAAAAAAAAGAAAAATGGAAAAAAGATGAAAGAAAAAGAAAAAAGAAAAAAAAAGATGTTGAAGTCATTGCAGAACGCTTTTGGTTGAATGTCGAAGTTACGGAAGCCAGAAGTCAAGTCAAGTACCCATAGTTGAAGTTCATTGGGCGAAGCCCAAAAAGTTAAGTAGTAACCTCTTTACCCTCTAAGTCCTTCCTGAGACAGTTACAAAGGGATAGTCGGGAATTTTGAGAATCATTCCGCTTGTGTTGTTACACCCAACCTTTAGGGTCCAGACATGGAAATTTGAACCCACATCATTTTTCAACCCATTTGTACTCGGGTTTCATCAAACCTGAGACACCATTTCCAACCACATCAGCAGCCATAGCCCTTGGCCTTAGCACCACAAAACAAACCTTCAGAATGATGGTTAACCATTCGAACCTATTTTTACCAAGCTCCACATCCCAAAGAATCAAAACCTTTTGTACCGACCCTAGACACGGGATTTAACGGTACTTTACAGGCTAGAATGGGATACGACATGATACCTTAGGTGAAACCTTTGAGTGTGTACACACAATCAAAATGCCAATTTAATGCACCTAGATCGAACTACGTCGGATTTGATTTCGCTCCACGCGAATACGTAGGCAGTCCTTCAGAATAAGGGATTCAATCCACCCATCATCCAAGTTGTCATCTTGTCGGTTTCTTACGGGTCTTAACCAAGTCCAAATGAAGCAACCTTTGTTTGAGTCGGTCTTAGCACTCGATGTAGGCTAGGATAAGGATATAGGTTCGGATGAATAGTATCAAGTCTCAGAATGAGCTTTATCTAACGGTTTAGGCAGAGATGCTGAGTCACATAGATGTGGGTTCGTGTTGGGAACATAAAATATGAAAAAAACCCGCTGAAAAGAAAGAAGGCGTGGAAGAAAAATAGTAAAAGCCCGCTGAAAAGAAAGAAGGCGGTGGCAAGAAATGATGAAAACTCGCTGAAAAGAAAGGAGGCGAGATGAAGAGTGACAGAATGTTCCCGACAAAAGTCATGTGTGATGTCTAAGTGTTCTCATAAAATCAGTCTGTGTTTAGTTTCTGGGCGAAGCCAACGTTGTTGCTACGTGAGTTTAATTCACCTTGTCAATGCTAAGTGATCTTGATTCCCATGTGCCCTCGGAGCACGCCCATGCCATACGATATCTCCGTCCCAAGTTCGACGACCTTGTGATTCCCATTTGCCATCTTTTGGCGCCGGAACGGCCGATTTACATTTCTACCCTCGACAAGTCCATATTTGAATTAAAGCCCGTGCACACTTGCGGTTTTATTTTTTTTTTTTTTGTTTTGCGGTAGCGGGCTACGCCCACGTTGTTTACCGGTCGTATAGAATGTCTGAGTCGCATTTCATGCTCACCCATCAAGGTTCGATTTCAAAAACTTTCAAAATTTCAAAAACTTTCAAAATTTCAAAAAAAACTTTTTGGGTCGACGACCCAGCATCCAAGTGATTCATTTCAAATTCAAAATTTGGGTCGATGACCCAGTCTTTCAAATTCAATTTTCGGGTCGATGACCCAATCACTCAAAATTTTCAAATTCAATTTTCGGGTCGATGGCCCAATTATTCAAAATTATCAAATTCAACTTTCGGGTCGATGACCCAGTACTTCAAAATGATCCAATTTCAAGATCGATGGTCCAAATGTGCTTATGTGATGATTATCGCTCGTACATTTTCTATGTTTCAATTTTAGCAGGATATGCTTCAACTGGGGGCTCTAAAGTCTTCGACTTTAGAGCCATTGCAAACTGGGGGCTCTGAAGCCGTTGGCTTCAGAGACCATTATCAAGATGTAAAGGATGACATCCACCAAGAATTCAATTCGATACAAGAGTATGAAATGGAAGAATTCCGCAGCTCAAAGCAAATGATGAAAGTGGCGGCAACCTCCTTGGAAAGTCCCGTCCCATTCGGACAAGCGCCAGCAGATGATAAATTTTGGGCAAATGTCAGCAGATGATAAACTTTGGGCATGTGTCAGCAGTTGCCGAACTACGACGCGGGTTTGATTCCGTCAGAAACGGATACGTAGGCGCCTAAGGCTAAGGCTCAATCCACCATTTATACAATTTATGGGTCGATGACCAACGATGATATTTCGACGTAACAGAAGCAAGAGTCAACCCCAACGAAGTTTCAGGTATGATCTCTTCTTATGGTCAAGAGCTTATATACGCAAGTCTAATGGACTATAAACGACCCGAAGAATCCTCAGGTCGAGAGGGACCTGGGGTATACTTTGACTTTCGCCTTGTCCAAGCCTCAGTCAAAGTGGGGGCTCTGTAGATACCCGTATCCGTCGATATTGGAATTTATAGAGAACCCGACAAACACCCGATGATGATAGGACACATGTATTCTTTAGTTGTCATTGTCATTATTTGGGCTCGTTTTACGAGGTAGAATGGGCGTCGTCGATGAAGTAATTTATTATTTTAAATGATATTTAAATTAATGTTTTAGTAAGTTCTTTTTGTTATTTTAAATGATATTTAAGATTAATGTGTTTTTTTAAGTGAATTCATTATTCATTTAATTTAAATGATATTTAAATTAAAGCTTTATTTTGAATTTATTTTCCAAGTTTATTTTATTGAAAATAAAATAAGTATTTGATTTGAAAAATCATTTTATGAGTATATTTGATTTGAAAAGTCATTTATTTTAATTTGTTATTTGATTTGAAAAATCGTTTTTTAAAAGCGAGGAGCTCGTTTTGCATCGTGTGTTTTGAGCTCGATTTTAGCTCGTTTTTTAAGCCCGTTTCTTTTGCGAATTGGCACGAATCTCGAGTACACTAACCCACCTATACCAACACCCATCAACCCATGTTCGAACCCCCTCACAAGCAGCCCAAAATCTCGTTCAAAACCAACCCCAAGCAGGCCGCATAAAACCGAACAGCTCCCCTGTTTTGCGAGCCAATTCCCGAGCCCAAACCCGCTTCAAACACTACCAAGACCCGTACCCATTAACCCTAACCCATACCCTAGTATCCTACCCATATTATCCTAGCTTAATCACCAAGAAATCCCCCAAAACGAACCCTAGAAACCCCTCCCAAAACCGATGGACAGCAGCTATGTTCATTGAGCCCGATTTGCTTCCTCCTCTCTTTTAACCTATTTTAAACCCTTATAAATACCACCCCTTCACCATACATTCATTCCTCTAAGTTCTCCATACATCCAACCATCACATAGAAGCTTTAAACCTCAGAAACAAACCCTAAACATCCTCCAAAAACCCTAAACAAAACCGACACACAAACTGAAACTGTTTGTGTGTCTCCTTCGAAAACCCTTTCGTTCCTCCATCAAAACACCATAAAAATTCGAGTTTCTTGTTCCTAATTAACCATATAACATCCATATACACATTAGATAAAGAATTACGAGCCAAATTGCCCTTGAGAGTACACGAAATTCCTCGAAAAACAGAGTGAAATAACACTCTGTTTTCGCGGTTTTTCCTTGTCTGTCCAGTTCTGTTTGTGCTCGTTTTTCGTGCCCAATAACCCAAAACGAGCAGGGGTTGCTTTAAGATCCTTGTTCTCCTCTCTTTCTAGTTTCCAAAACATCTTTCGGATCGAATTTTCGTCGTGAAACGAGGGAGATATCACTGTTTTAAAATTGCTGTCCAGAAACTTTCCAAAACGCGCGTGTGCTTTGTTCTTCGTCGACGACGGCCTCTCGAGATAAAATCTACCTTCGATTACGACCCAAGACGGTGTCAACGATACATGTAGGTTGAGGGTGCATCAAATCCCCTTCTCTTTCCTTTTTTATTTCGTTTCTTTATGCTTTTTTTATAGCTTGTTTTTTGTTTGTTTTTTCGTTTTGTTTACCGTTTGTTTTTAATTTAACTTTGAAACTAGTTAGTCCGAGTATGAGTTAAAGTACCACCATGAACACCCGCGTTGACTTGAGATGGGAAAAGAAACCGCTCCTTCTGTCGGTCGTACACCCCCGTCTCATTTACATATCCTCGTGTTCAAGGTAGGGCATAAATAAAACAAGTTATCTAACCTCGATCTTCGCTTTCGACCCTCTTCTTTGTTTCGCCAAATCGATGGACCTTAGGACCCGTTGCATGTTAGTTTAACTTCTGATTGTTAACCTATGACGTAATTAGATGACTTTAAGTCAATTTAATAATCTAATTAGACACTTTAGGTGGCTTCGACGTAAGTTATAAAATCAATCGACGATTTCTGTAAATAATTGAATGCATCTATCTCTTTCACCTAATTTCTCGCTAGTATAAGAGTGCGTGATTAGCACCTTCTTATTGACACTCGACGAATAAGCATTAATCTTATGATATCTGACCTAATTGGACCCATTAGGCCGTGTAGAATGCACCCTTGCGCGACAATCAATCAACATCGTTTTTTTACTCGTTTTCTAACTTGTTTTCGATTCCTTTTCGCCATCATTCGATCTAATCAATTAATCTAACTTAGGAACTAGGTTGGCTTTGGTTGGGCCGTGTCTTGGCCGTGTGCTTTGGCCGTGTATTTTGGCCTTCTTTGTTCGTCTCCCTCTTTTGTTTATCTTTTGTTCTTTGTCGTTTATAGCTTGTAATTTACGGTTTTGTTTATCGAGTTGTAATCTTTCAATTTTGTTTTACTTCTTTTGAGTCAAAACCTTTTCAAAAACCTTGGTCTTATTTGGTTAGACGGTTGTTCCCAATGCTTGTAAAAGCGTAGTAAACCGCATGTTGTCGAAAGCAACATGGCCCGGTTTATGCTAATACATGCTTTGGTGCATGGCCCTATGTCTAATTCGATGAGATTAAGCGCGAGCACGCAATACGAGGATGACCCAAGGACCGTGGGTCATGTGAGCCGTGGGCCACCCTCAAGTGCACGGTTTTCAAGGCCATTTGGCCGTGGTATTGCGTCGTGTGTATAGCTTTGTATTTAGATCGAGTTGTATCTTTAATTTGTTGTTGTGTCGGCATGAAATGCCTGGTTTGTAATAGGTAGATCCCAACGGCTCCCCATTCCCATCAAGCCTTGTTTGTTTCGTTTGAATGTTGCTAGATTAATCAACCCACATGCTAAATTACAACTTTGACAAAGTTAGTTTAGTTGCATCTAAAACGACATAGAAATTGTTGTCACATGATAGGGTTAAAACAACGTTTGCATTACATACATCGCAGTAGCTATGACCTTGTTTGAAATCCGACACTTGACTTAGTAGAGGCCGTTATCGACGGGCGGGGTTGGGTGTCCTTATGGGCTTCCCAACACGTACCCTCACCCCTTACTCAAGATCTATGGTTTGTGGATCCGTCTAAATACCATTGGATTACGAGAGTCATTCAAATCGAGTGATATAGGGTACAAGTCTTTATCTTTAATCACTCGTAGTCGATTGGCTTTATGCTTTTCGATGAAAGGTGTAAAGTTGACTTGAACGGTTCCAAGTTCCCAAAAAACTTGGTGGCGACTCTAATTTGTCTTAATTCGATTCGAAAGAACCTCGAGTCGATTATGTCAGGTGTGGATCCCTCGGACGCAGTTCCCGAGGGCCTTGTCCACACGAATAAATGTGTCCATGATCCAAATCCACATTAACTTGGGCACGGTGTGGCCGATTCATCCCTTATCAACATGAATTCGGTGGATAGACATTTATCACCCACTTCCCCTACGTAACAAGGTTTGTACCCCGGTGTGGCCGAGTGCACTCCCTCACGAAATAGGTTTTCATGGTTTCTACTCTTTGGTAAGGCTATGTCTCAATTGATTGTTTTAGCGAGAGGTCATGTCAATTTATTATCTATCACGTTTTAAGTGAACTAAAGCGGTGAACTACGATAATTGTAATTGACACGGTCGATAAACTCGATGAAAGATGTGTTTTAGTTATGGCGATTTAGCGATGCATGTGACATATAAATAAAATGCAAAGCATAAAAATAAATCCTAGTATGGCCTTCCTAAAAATAGAAAAACTATTTAACTATTACATATTCGGAAACCAACTTCATTGGTCCCTTGAACTTCGGTTGTAGCACGCATCTCGAGGTAACACCGTCTTTATGTATCGCCATCTTGAAGAAATCCGTCTTGGGGAACTCCGAAATAAATAAAATTACATAACAAATTACATAATTTCCTATTATACACTTGTAACTAAAATAAAATAAATCTATTAAATTACAAAACGGTGATACGAGATCACAATAAAATTACAACCAAATCGATATTCCCATACATTTCGGGTAATACCAATTAAAAACTAAGGCCATACTAAGTAAAAATTTACATAATTCAAAAATTACATAAAATAAAATTATGACAATCATAAAGAAAATGCAGCATTATAATATGTATGAACATGCCCAATTTTATGCTAAATTGCCTTTAAATAGCCAATATCGTATATTACTTGGTTTTTACGGATTTGCGTGATTTCAACATTTTATAATCACAAAATTACATAAATTCATATTTATGCATAAGTTAATTACCCTAACCTCTTAGGACTCAAAATTTAGTCCTCACTAATTATTTGACCATAATTAACTCATATTTCTAAAATTTTTTCATTAATGGACTTAAAATTATAATGAAAAGCTATAAACTTCAAATGAATCACAAAATTTCAAATAAATTCAAAATTTGAAATTCAAACTCATGAACATTCTGGAAAAATACCATGACACTCATAATGTTCAAAAACTTAGGTTAAAATTTCGAAATTTATCCGGAAAAACAATGTTGCGGTTTATCGGTTTTTAACAAAATAATCATAAAAACATGAGAAAAAATATATTCATCAACTTTTCAATTTTAGATCTGAAAAAGATAATAAAATGCAACATGTGACGTTTTTCCTTAGTCATGGAGTATGATTTATTAATATTTCACTAATTAAGTCACTATTTATGCTATTTTTCTTCAAAAATCCATAAATCATGCAAAAAGACTTCAATATAGCCTATTATTTTACACACATCTTGTAAAATTTCATGTGACAACATACTAAATTTCTATGACCAGATTCAAAATTTATCTCATATTAACCTATTTTTCACCTAAAATCGATTTTAATAATGAAAAATCCATTTTTCGAGCATAAGAAATCCAAAAATTATGAAAATATATAGGTCATCTCAAAATAATATATGTGACAACATATCCAAAAATCACTGGAAAATTCAAAGTTTAGCTAATTTTAGTCCGAAAATGACATTTTATTCATAAAAACATATTTTTAATGTCATTATTATGTAATATGAACAATAAAAATCCATAAAATAACCAAAATATCCTAAAAACATTTTAGGACCAGAAATTTTAACATGCATGATGATTTTCGTGATATATCATAATAACACAAATTTAACAAGTTTTATATGTTAATCGTATAACTCGGAAAAACTTTTAACCGATTTGCATGCAAACAACCATGTCTCTGATACCAATTGAAGGAAAAGTAGATCTATATACTTAACATATTCATATATGTTTTATGTTAATTTACTCATAAAATTAAATAGTGATCTTATGCATGCAAACTATAAACAATTTAAGGAAGAAATCTTTATCTTACATTGGATTTTCGGTTTATATGGGCACAAAAGAGATCTCCTTCTCTTTTGTTCTTGTGCTTTCCTCAATGGATGAACAAGGACTCAAATGTAGAATCCCTCCCAAGGAATGATACCCAAGATATACCCTTAATAAAATTAATATTATTAATACTAGAATAACATTAATCTTTTAAATAAAATGACCCAAAATATTTGGTCCTCTCTAATTTTCGGTCAAGTGGAGAAAGAAGGAGGAAGAGAATATTTTTATCTCACTAAAAATATTTGTGTGTTGTTAGAATGAATTATATTTACACTAGATATCATGTAGTGTATATTGGAGAAAATAAGAGAAAACCCTTGGCTCCTCTTTTGTCCAAAAACCGGGTAGGGTGGGGGAAGTGTGGCCAATGCATGCACAATGTGTTCTTTACAAGAATGTGTAGGTGTGCATGGCTAGCAATAGGTTAACATCATTATGCTTTCCATTAACTTTAATCAACATAATATATATGTTAATTCCTCCCAATATTTCGGCCAAATTGAGATAAAATGGATTCCATTTTATCTTTGTCAATTTGTCAATATGTCACATGTCACATGCCACATAAAATTGTTATGTATTTTTATCATATTAAAAATCAACGTATTAATTAAAAATACGTCATATACAAAAATCGACTTAGTAATTCACAATTACGTGAACCAAAATATTTTATCAATTATAAATCACAATAAATTGTATTTATAATAATTCATTCAATTTCAATTGTTTCCTTAAACAATAATTTCATCCGAGTAATGAAACAATTCGATTACTCGCATCGTATCTCATTTAATCGATTATAATGAAATACGTAAATTTTACTTCCAAAATCGTCCGTCAATTTTTTTCAAGTAATTTAATTAACTCGTAACGTTATACGATTAATTAAATGATCAATTAAGAGTAATATCCTTTAGGTATGACCTAGGGCATCAACTGATCACCACCGTCGCACGACAGTAATGTCAAACTCTAGTCAGCAAATCATTACCGATATGTGTGGACCAGTTGACAGTATAAATACTTCCCAATCGTATTCTTTTAAAATGAGATTTAAACATGTGATCATCATGATCAACAGTTGTGATCGCATTATTGTCGGAGGACACATATTCCAACAAGGGGCACTACAAAGGCATGAATAGCCTAAGCAATTGCTATCCCCACACTAAGTTAAAGCACTACACATCAATAAAATCATTAGTCCCTCCCTCACTTCTCTCAAAAATGATGAATATCTTGATCAAGGCACACAAATCCAAAAATGACAAAAATGCAATGTAAAAATTAAAATGTAAGTTAGGGAGTTATAATATTTACAAATGGTGGTTTGGAGAGGACTTCACCAAACTCTCATCCTTAGTGAGATGTCATGGGGGCATGTTCAAGGTGTTGTTGATGTTACTCAACACCTTGAAGAAGTAGCCGAAAGCTTGTTCATTGTCATGATAAAGATCCTCAATAGATCTTTGCACTTGTTGTTCTCCATGATGGTCTTGATCGATAGCGTT
This sequence comes from Silene latifolia, assembly GCF_048544455.1. Taxonomy (NCBI): domain Eukaryota; kingdom Viridiplantae; phylum Streptophyta; class Magnoliopsida; order Caryophyllales; family Caryophyllaceae; genus Silene; species Silene latifolia. Next base: position 53,306,002 of record NC_133527.1, on the reverse strand, counting down.
GCCAATATAGGGATTGAAAATCCCTTCAAATTTATCGTCCCAAAGACCGCAAACTTCGTCTACTTGATCATTAAAAATCTCTTGAGTTAATAGAGACAACTGTCCTCCTTTCTTGTTTTGGCCAATGAGGCAATCCTCTTCACTTTTCATGGGTGAGCTTTTCAAGCTCTCTTTGTTGCTATTCTCTTGCTCTTTTGATGGAGCATCATCAACTTTCTTCTTCCATTGAAATTCCGACTTCTTCCTTTCATCCTTCCGGCTATAGTGATCAACCATAAAGCATGGTTCATGCAAACGGGGAGCTCTCATGGTCTTGTCAAGATTGAAAGTTATGCTCTCATCTCCCACTTCTAGAGTAAGCTCTCCGTGCTTCACATCTATCACCGCACCCGCGGTTTGCAAGAAAGGTCTACCTAGAATGATCGGAATATTGGAGTCTTCTTCCATGTCAACAATGACAAAGTCCACCGGGATGAAAAATTTCCCAACTCTTACGGGAACATCTTCCCATATCCCTAACGGTGTCTTCGTCGATCTATCGGCCATTGTGATGTTGGTACATTTAAGCTCTCCTATCCCTAACCTTTTACTCACCGAATACGGCATAACACTCACACTAGCCCCTAGATCACATAAGGCCTTGTTAATCGTGGTGTCGCTAATGGTACACGGTATTGAGAAGCTTCCCGGATCTTTAAGTTTCGGAGGTGAACTCCCTTGAAAGATTGCACTACTCTCCTTAGTGAAGGCGATAGTTTCAAGCTTCCGGATTGACTTCTTTTTCGTAAGGATGTCCTTCATGTACTTCGCATAGGCCGGCACGTGATTGATTAATTCCATGAAAGGAATCGAGACTTCCAAATTCTTCACAATTTTCATAAATTTTCCAAGTTGGTCATCAAATTTGGGCTTAGCTTGGCGGCTTGGAAAAGGAAGTCTAATCACAATGGGCTCCTTCTCCTTGGCCTTGTCTTCACTTTTCTTTGAAACTTCTTCTTTTGTTGGTTCTCCTTCCTTGAAGTTTTGCACGATTTCCTCTTTGTCACTAGCTTTCACAACTTCATCCTCAACTTGCTTCTTCGGTCCTTCATATCTCGGACCACTCCTCAAGTGAATGGCACTAACCGTTTCATGTCTTGGGGGATTACTTTGAGTTGGTAATTGCCCCTTTTGTCTTTGTGAGCTTGAAGATGCTAGTTCAGTCAATTGGGTTTCCAACATTTTGGTGTGGGCTAGGATGTTGTTGATGGTGATGTCCTTTGCTTGACTATCCTTTTGCATTTGAGTGAAAAACTCTTGTTGATTCTTTTGCATTTGGAGGACCGCTTTTTGAACATCAAAACCTTGGTCATTTTGTTGATTGTATGGAGTTTGGTTTTGGTAACCTTGGTTTTGGTTGGAAAAGAGTCTTTGGTTTTGGTTTCTCATGGGTGGTGGGGTGTATGTTGAAGGATTTTGAACATTTTGGCTTTTGTATGAGAGATTTGGGTGGAATTTGGTGTTTTCATTGTAATAATTGGAATAAGGGGTACCACTCTTGTATGCTTGAAAAGCATTCACTTGTTCATTTGTTCCCCTACATTCACTTTGGTCATGTCCCAAAGTTCCACAATTCTCACATATCCCACTTGGGATTGATGAAGATGCCGTCATGGCATTGACATGTTGCTTTGGTGATTTTGAGGCTTCTTCAAGTCTAGCCATAGCTTTTTCGAACTTCAAGTTAATGGTATCAATATGAGCACTAAGTTGAGCACCCAATTGAGTAATAGAGTCCACCTCATGCTTTCCTCCTCTAGTAGCCTTGCGCGGTCTACTATATTGTGAGTTATGGACCGCCATTTGCTCAATCTTGTTCCAATTTTGATTATCGTCAACTTCCGTGAACATACCATTTGATCCCATGTTGAGAATGTTTATTGAGTCTTCATAAAGACCGTTCCAAAATTGTTGAACCAAGAACCACTCGCTAAGTCCATGATGAGGACATGAGCGACAAATTCCCTTGAATCTCTCCCAAGCTTCATACAAAGATTCTTCATCCCTTTGCTTAAAACCCGTAATTTGAGCTCTTAGCATGTTAGTCTTTTCCGGAGGGTAGAATTTTTTGTAGAAAGCTAGAGCCAACTTCTTCCAAGAGTCAATTCCAAGAGTAGCCTTATCAAGGCTCTTCAACCATTGTTTTGCGGTGCCGATTAGAGAAAAAGGAAATAAGACCCATCAAATTTGGTCTTGAGTTACACCGGTTTGTGAAATCGCATCACAATAGTCACAAAAAGTCTCCATGTGAGAATGAGGGTCTTCACTAGGCATCCCCCCAAATTGGCTTCTTTCGACTAATTGGATTAATGCGGATTTAGCAATAAAATTTCCGGTTAAGTGTTGTGGTGTGGGAGTACCATTGGGTAGGTTCTCCTCGGTCGGTACATAATGTGATGAAAATCTAGGCATTGTGGGTTGATTTTGTGTTGGATTTTTTGTTGGGTTATCCTCACCTTCTCTTGCAAAAGGGTTGACGAACTCAATAGTATTTGGTTGAATATCTACAACCTCACCTATAGTTCTCAAAGTACCTCTAGCAAGTCTTCTATTGTTTGTCAAAGTCCTTTCAATTTTGTGATCAATGGGTAACAAGTTACCTTGTGATCTTCTAGACATGGAAAATATCAAACAACTCGAAAATAATTAGAACAAACCTTGAGGAGTTTTACTTCCCCAAGGCAAATAAAGACACAACTAATAACAATCTAAGAAAATCTAAATCAAGTTAACACCGTCCCCGGCAACGACGCCATTTTTGGCCGGACCCTCTCGGGCTATGTTTTGGTTACTTGTCGTTAGGAGCACCTAGACCAAAACAATATTTATATCTCCACAAACAACTCTACTATTAGTAAAGAGGTAAGTAAAGGTCGAATCCCAAGGGACGGGTATTGAAGTAATATTTTCAATTGCAAGTAGCGGTGTCTAGGGGTGTCACAATTTGGGTTTTGAAGTAGAAGATCACTAAACTAAATAGCAATAAAAGTAAACAAGCAACATGATTAAAAAGGGATGTAAACAATTGTTAAAGGGCACTAGGGTGTCATGGGTTCATAGGGGATTCATGGGAATTGATCATACAAACATATTCTCAAATTGCAAGCAATTATTGTTGTGATGGATCGAGTTGGTTTATATCTTACAATCCTAGGAAGGTTTGGGTCCTGAAGCCGAATCGATTAGATTTTACAACACCTACAAGTCGACTTAATCCTCCCTACTCAACTATATGGATGGTCTAATGAGACTCGAGTTGGTTTATATCTTACAAGTCTCATTGAAAAGGTAAGTGATGGGTAAAAAATGCAAGGATTCATAGGCTCGCATTTCATCAAACATAACATGTGCATAAGTTGAGATCACAACAAGCAAGCAAATAAATTATGAAAACATATTAAATTAAGCATGAATCATCCCCCATGTTGGTTTCCTCTAATTACCCATTAACCCTAGTTAAAGAAACTACTCACTCATCATCATGGTAAACATGCTAGCAAGGTTGTCAATCATACCAACAAAGCAAAACATGATGAACAAATGAAGATGATTAAAAATAATTAAAAAGGGATTAAGAGAATTATACCTACTAATGATTCCAATAATAAAGCAAAGAGTAATAGAAGTACTTGATGAATGATTGGAAGGTTGTCAATCTCCCAATAATAACCCAAATAATCTTCAATTACCCAAAAAAAAAGATGAACAAAAGAGAGATTAAGGAAATAAGATTTGTATTAAGACTTGATTAAAAGTTGATTACAAGATTAAGAAGAGATTAGAATGATATAAACTACACTAGAGATTGATAAGAAGAACATGATTATCTAATTAGACTAATGGGGTATTTATAGCGGGGATTAGGTACACAAATTAGGGTTTACTAAGGGCTTAAATGACGATTAAGTCCTTGAGGAATCGCTCCTCTCAAAAGAGATGCTGGTCTCCTTTTTGCCGGTCTTTCCAAAATATGCGCATCCTTCATGGAACAAGAAGAAAACAAAAGTTCTTTGTAACACAATCCGAGCGTCCACGGCAACGGGACGAGCGGATTGCAGCACCGGACGAGCGGATTCCTTGGCCGGACGCTCGGATTCTGGCCGTTTTGGACGAGCGTCCCGAGGGTCAAGCCGCTCGGATTCTGGGTCAGTTTTCTTCTTTTCTTCTTTTCTTTCTCCTTCTTCCAACAATCCTCGGGGATCTTATCGGAGATGCAAGGATCTTTCCTCATCATTGCCCATCTACTATAATATGTACAATGGCCTTCTAGTCTTGTCTTCTCTTTGATGCTTGGTCATTGAATTCAATCAATTTAGCTCCATTTTGCCATGAAAATGCAAGGTTTGCACTCCTTTCCTACCAAGGGAACAAAACCTCAACGAATATGCAAAACAAAGGACTAAAGATAATAAATGACCTAAATATGCACTAAAAAGCATGGGAACAAGGCTAATTCGGGGACTAAATGTGCTCAAATAATGGTCACATCACGTCCTTTGGAAGTAGCGCAGTGCTCACTACGTCTGTTCCTGAGGTGAATTCTGGTTATGAAGTCGGAATTGCATATCGTTTATGTTCATTGGTGAATTTAATGCTTGATTATCGATATTTGACTCGGATAGAAGTTATTTAATATATTATTTACATGTGAATTGGTCATAGAAACAATAAAACATAAGATAAAAATAATTAGGACAAATTAATTACAAGGCTAATTACAAATTAACAAACTAGTTAGGTTATTAATGCTAAATTATTGATGATGATGACCATAATTAATAGATGAAAATATACAAAAGATGAATTTCAGAGACTTGATATTGATGAACCGAATCTCTAAAACCCGGATTTGATTTTAATGACGAAAACCCGCAAATATGAGTTACTTGGGATTTAAGTCGGGAATTAAAAGATGATAAATTAATAACGAACATATGTTAAATTATGATGCTAATAAAATAAGAACAAGCAAAGACGAAACAAGATAATCAGACGAATTAAACGAAAGACGAAGGAAGAAGAAGGAAAGCAGGAACTGCGGCAGCCTCAGGAAGAGGCGCAGCAGGTGCTGCGTCCCTTCAAAGAGGCGCAACAGTTGCTGCGTTCCTTCTCGACATCTGTCTCCCGTTAATCCGTAAAAAGAGCTTGAATAAAGGTTTTGTAAATCGGTTTTGAATATATTTTCAACGTAAACCTTACAATAATGATTACAAAAATAAAGTACAACAATAAAAGATGGGATTTACACCCTCAGACTTACATGTTTGACGAAACGAGATTAACTAAGTTAACATTTAGTGATGCTCGACTCGAATGTACGACGAAATTGCCCTCTAAGAGGAAGTTAAACAAGATGAGCGAGCGCGGCTAGGATTTGATCATTACCATTCCGTGGTTAACTGTTGCTTGTGGTGCTAGTGGCAGGCATCTTGGAAACTGGACAAGAGATCGATGACGAATCAAAACACGATCGACCATTCTAGCACACTTACTCAAAGAAAAGACTCGACTCGGGAAGTGGGAGTGTGCCACTTGTGTCAGTGAGGTTTGAAAATGACAAAGTTTTGAAATGTTGGTCCTATTCAACTATAGTGTAGTTGTAGGAGTGGACTCGAAGTGCGGTTTTGAAATGGGCTTTGAGGCCCGAATTTTGACTCGACAATTGGACAGAGTTTTGACTAGTTTTGCGCTAATATTAGGCCTATTTCGAAAATTTACATTTTTAAAAGAGGTTTTGATTTTACAAAATTTGTCATGGTCTCGTTTAGAAAATGGTGATCACATATAATACAGGCATTTACATAGGCATTATAACGGGATGCTGAGTGCATTTAAAAGGGTTTTGGTTTAAAGGGTGGGTTGCCATACCGAACAATCAAACCCGGGGGTATGTGGAGTGGGTCGTACAAAACAGAGTAAGGCCGATTCCCGGTCCATTTCCTCGAGTAGTGAAAATCCTTGATACAAAAGGGAGTAAGTACAATGGTATGGTTGACGTCAATCGCTATCCATCCTTAGGCCCAAATAAGAAATTGGAATGTCTAGACGGGACAATTGGTCGAATGGGTTGGGTTGCGCCTACGAAGGCCCAATAAACGATCTAGGAAGACTGAGTTATGAAAATCGACAACTGTCTTGTACAAACTATTCTCTAACCTTGTTCAAGTTTCACCCTTGGCTACACGTAAGTGTATTATCCCCAGCGGAGTCGCCAAACTGTGGACGCGGGCCCACGGGGGTCGCTCGGTGAAAACGAGCAAGCTTTGCATTTGTGGAGTCGCCACCAATTTATTGTGGAAAATTGGAAACCGTTCGAATACCTCATGCCATGTCAAGACACAAAGTAGTGACATGAACACCAAGAACTCGTTACCCTTAGCATTCTATGTCTAGAATGACTCTCGTGGATGCCAATGAACATGGATGTTCACAGAGATCTGGAGTAAGGGGTGAGGGTACGTATTAGGAAGCTCTTTTGATCGAACACCTAATCCCGCCCGCCTCGATAGCGGCCTCTAATAATGATTAGGGAAATCGTCTATATTCGATATGTTGTCGATTATATGCATGCAATGCAACATCCATTAGATTAAGCCTAGCATGTGAGAATTAACTAAGTCGGTAGACACGTAATTTAACATGCATTAATGTCGAGGTAGAAATTTAGGTTGATTGCATGTGAGAGCATACAAACAATATGGTAATAAAGAAATACAATACAAATACAATAAAGAAAATTACAATAATTACAACGGGTTAATTGATTTACGTCGAAAATACATTTAAAATGGATAATTTGAGAAAAAGAAAGGGAAAATAAATTAACGATCAGATTAACGGTGATAATACGAGTAATAGTTAATTAATACGTAAGCTAATAACTATGTCAAAGCAACAATGGAAGTTCAGGGGCATAATTCAACCCGGAACAGGCGCAGCAGTGCTGCATCCTTTGGAAGAGGCGCAGTGCTCACTGCGTCTGTTCCAGATGTGAATTCTAGCTGTGAAGCCGGAATTGCATATCGTTAATGTTCATTGGTGAATTTAATGCTTGATTATCGATATTTGACTCGGATAGAAGTGGTTTAATATATTATTTACATGTGAATTGGTCATAGAAATAATAAGACATGAGATAAAAATAATTAGGACAAATTAATTACAAGATTAATCACAAGGCTAATTACAATTTAACAAACTAGTTAGGTTATTAATGCTAAACTATTGATGATGATGACGATAATTAATAGATGAAAATATACAAAAGATGAATTTCAGAGACTTGATATTGATGAATCGAATCTCTAAAACCCGGATTTGATTTTAATGACAAAAACCCGCAAATATAAGTTACTTGGGATTTAAGTCGGGAATTAAAAGATGATAAATTAATAACGAACATATGTTCAATTATGATGCTAATAAAATAAGAACAAGCAAAGACGAAACAAGATAAACAGACGAATTAAACAAAAGACGAAGGAAGAAGAAGGAAAGCAGGAACTGCGGCAGCCTCAGGAAGAGGTGCAGCAGGTGCTGCGTCCCTTCGAAGAGGCGCAGCAGTTGCTGCGTTTCTTCTCGACATCTGTCTCCCGTTAATCCGTAAAAAGGGTTTGAATAAAGGTTTTGTAAATCGGTTTTGAATATATTTTCGACGTAAACCTTACAATAATGATTACAAAAATAAAGTACAACAATAAAAGATGGGATTTACACCCTCAGACTTACATGTTTGATGAAACGAGATTAACTAAGTTAACGTTTAGTGATGCTCGACTCGAATGTACGACGAAAGTGCCCTCTAAGAGGAAGTTAAACAAGATTGATTAAGTTGATTGATGTGGAGTTGGTCAAATAGGTCGGTCATGCAAAACGAGGCTGGTACTCAGAAGGATCTGAGCTTACGTGGTTGAAAGTTCAAGCACGTAGACGCCAAAAAGCAAGAGCGTTGTTTTAGAATGCAAAGGGAGAAGAGAAGGGCGGAAACTCGCGTGAGAAATATAAGGAACGAAGGTCCCTATTTATACTAATCACACGAAGGAACTAGGGTTTCAGAGAAACTTTGGAAGTAAATCTCGAAAAGATCTTAAAATACGCAGAAAAGAGCTGGGAAAGAGGCGCATCAACCACTGCATCTCTTGGAAGAGGCGCAGCACCTGCTGTGTCCTTTCCCCAAGGGTTTCCTCCTGCGGAAGAAAGATTTTCCGCGTTTCTATTATGGAATTGCGGTTTGATTTTAATTTCCTTAATATTTATAATATAATTTCGGGTTATAATTTACCAAAAGATTAAAAGATTGAAAATATGCAATAGAAATATCCAGAACATTCCAGAATATTCTGACTCGGCATTTTAAACGGTTATTAGAAAATGAAGACGGTTTTTTGACCCGGACTCCAAATGTACTTTAATTACTGTCAAGACGACCGTAATGGCGCGTAGATAACCAAGAGGTAGACACAAGTATTTGAGCTATCACTTGACGATAAACTTACGAACTGTCATAAATCATTCCGTGTACCAAACATGCGGCCCAATCATCACCGGGTGGTTTGTGGGAGATGCAGAAATGAGGTATCTACAGAGCCCCCACTTTGACTGAGGGTTGGACAAGGCAAAAGTCAAAGTATAGCCATCAGGTGAATCGAAGATTACAATCTAACGACTATGGCGACGCGAGGCGGCTCAAGGGGTCTGAGCCAAGGACCTGTCGTCGGGAACATTTTAGACTCTGTCGACTATCGGGGAGGGTCGTTTAAAGTCCATTAGACTACGTAAGGAGGCTAGTCAGCCATAAGAAGAGACCATACCTGAGATTCCTTGAGACTTCTTACCCCGTCAGACTCCAAGGGGAAACGAAACGTAAGATTGAAGGATTAGAAGGGGGCAGTAGGACGTCGGTAGGAACTGCTGGGAGAAATCTTCTTGGGTCGGTCTTCAAACAAATTTCGGTAAAACTTGAGATTGATGTTGAACTCCACGTGTTGAGAGGGACAATTGGCTGTCTTGAACTCTCGCTGGGGGAACTTAATTGAGGCGTGTCAAAACACCTGTTACAGGATATTCGCTCGTTGGGGCAAGTGAGGTCTTGATAAGGTACTGCGACAGTTCGCAGTTGGCTCAAAAATACGGGTCCTGACGAAGAATAAATATCAAACGGACCAAATATACGATATATGGTATTGAGGAAGAGGCGCACCAAAGATGGGCCCACAAATAACGAACTTATAACGAATTTTCGAAAATTGATTTCGAGGGAAGTTGAGGAAGAGGCGCAGCAAGAGCTGCGACTCTTGGAAGAGGCGCAGCACCTGCTGCGTCCTTTCCTGGATGTGTCCCCGTCTGAGTAAAAACTCGATAAAAAAAATAGTGTTTTATTTCACAATTTCGAAACATAATTTCTTCAAAACTCTCTCAAATTCCAACAATTTTTCGTCAAAATTTGATCAAAAGTTTTTATTTGCCATGACTAATAGAGGTATGTGTTCTATTCTTGCATTAATCATTCGTATTTGCTTGATTTAAGTCGAGAAAATTAGGGTTTTCAACCCGAATAACTCAAAAATTTGGGGCTTTTCCCCCAAATGAATTTTCTTTGTGAAATTGACATAAGAAATGGATAATTGGTATTATAAGGATCATAACCATGTGTTCATTTCGAATTTTCATCAAGCATTGAGCATTTGAGCGAAATTGTGACGGTCTCACCGCTGAGTCGTAAATTGCTTCGAAAATAGCCTTAGGATTGCCCATTTGTGATGAAACTTGATATTTGGAATCCCCGTGTGATGGGTAAACTTCATACAATCTCGGAATTTTGATTTGTGACGGTTTTTTCAGGACACTTTTCTAGGTTATAATCGCCGTAATAACAAAATGCTGTCGAAATTCCGACTCGAACCCATGAATAGGCTTGAACTTAGGCTTGACTTGACCCATATTACCACATGAGCGGTCGTGTTTCGGGAGAAATGGCCAAGGATGGCGAGAAAAGAGCGATTTTGGAGCTTTGAAAGCTTGAAAATCATCTAATTAAGGCTCGTTGTCACTTGACGCGGCCTAGTTCACTTTAATTTTGCAGGTGATGAGGCTTCTACGTCCGGGAGGACTCCCATGGACGTCGACACTGTTCTTGACCCTTCTTTTACGTTCGAGGAGGCGTTAGAGGAGGCTTTTGCTGCTGCGACGGCTGCGGAGGAGGAGGTCGTTGAGGAGGAGGCCCCGAGGCGGGCCAATTGAAGGAAAAGGTAGATCTATATACTTAACATACTCATATATGTTTTAATTTAATTAGTCATAAAATTAACAAATGATCTTATGCATGCAAACAAATAAACAAAATAAGGAAGAAACATCCATTCTTACATTGGATTTTTGGTTCAAATGGGCACAAGAGAGATCACCTTTCTCTCTTGTTCTTGAGCTTTCCTTTTGGATGAACAAAGACCCAAGTGTAGGATCTCTCCCAAGGATTTATACCCAAAGATTACTCTTAATTAAAATTAATATTATGAGTACTAGATAATATTAACTTTGTAGAAAATTGACCCAAAATAATATTGATATTGTCTCCTAAAAACCGGTTTAGAGAGAAGAGAAGAGGAAGGTATTTTTATCTTTCTAAAATTCTTAATTTAGATGAGTTAGAATGAATGAATAATACACACTCATGCATGTAGTGTATATCAAAAATATAAGACAAAAACCCTTTGCCTTTTCTTGTAGTAAAACCGGGTAGGAGGTGTGGAGGGGAGCCAATGCATGCCTTTGTTTATCTTCACAATGCAAACTAGGGTTGCATGGCTAGGCTATTAGTGAATGATTATGTTTTCCACTAATTTAAACAACACAATATTAGCCTAATTCTCCTCTAATTTCGGTACCTTCATAAAATGGAACCCATTTTATTTTTGTCAAATTTGTCAATATGTCACATGTCATATGTCACATAAATTTGTTATGTATTTTAAACATATTAAAAATCAACGTATTAATAAAATACGTCATATACAAAAATCGACTTAGTAATTCATAATTACTTGTACCAAAATATTTCTCCAATTATAAATCACAATAAATTGTATTTATAATAATTCAATCAAATTTAATTGTTTCCTTAAACAATAATTTCATCTGAGTAATGATACAATTCGATTACTCATACCGTATCTCATTTAATCAAATTTCAATGTGATACGTAAATTTTACCTCCAAAATCGTCCGTCAATTTTCAAGTAATTTAATTAACTCGTAATGTTATACGATTAATTAAATGATCAATTAAGAGTGTTGCCCTATAGGTATGACCTAGGGGATCAACTGATCACCACCGTCGCACGATAGTAATGTCAAACTCTAGTTAGCCAATCATTACTGATATATGTTGATCAGTTGACAGTAAAAATTACTTCCCAATTGTATTCTTTATGATGAGATTTAAACATGTGATCATCATGATCAACAGTCGTGATCGCATTATTGTCGGAGGACACATATTCCAACAATCTCCCACTTGTCCTCGACAAGTGTGCGTCACCAATTCTCTTGTCCTATTACTATCTCCCACTCAATGCAAGGTGTCTTTCAGGTCGTACTTGCAAGTGATCATATCGAGAGTGGTTTCCTCGATTTGGAGAATAACTGATTGACCGGATTTATCCACCATGGATACATTCCGAGCGTGGCCACGCATTTCCAGTTCATTACTCCTCGAGTGGCCCTGAGATATTGTTATAACCCTGACTAGGGGTGGACAATTCCTATCGCACTCATTCCCTTCGACTAGCCACAGCCATCATAACCCAAAATATGCCCATTTGACCCCATTTACGAAGGTCGTAGTAACACAAATCAAAGTTAATCTGAAACTGTGCCATCTTAGGCGAATAGTCTTTAGTCAAAAGAATCGACTCCTTTGAATACTATAGCAGCTCTCGCCACGACCAAGCTATATAAATTTGCCAGAACTCTATAAGCGGTCATTAGGCCCGACAAAATGTTCCTAACAGTCCGCCTATGTGATCGACTAGTCATTCTCATATGACTCTATGGCACTTGAACTTGCCATCAATCGCATCACACTGTAGTCACTTCGAGACGTCACCTCATGTAAGTAACTATGGGCAAATACAATGCTAATCCATGTTCACTTAAACGGGGTTCAATTGTCTCTACAACCCGTTGGATGTAACAAAGTATAAGGTGAGTTAATAATAACTCAAACGACAAATGTCGACATCACACTCGGGTAGTCAATACCATATTACAACCTTGTGATGCATATCGTAAGTGTAAACAGTTATTGATTGCAATAGAAGTTTAACATGCCATGTGTCCATGTGTTCAAACTTCTTTTACTTGCATTTTTCTTTACATTCATGTTCTCTCTCATAGCAAGAATCTTACCAAGTACACATCAAGGTTCCCGACCTCGGTATTGGTTCTTTATCTTGAAAGAACTTCCTTATCGATTATCACATAACGAACGAATTTGTGGTGAATGATATAACTTGTACTGATCAAGTACTCCATCCACACACAATGCACTAGGTACATGTTTTGTAGAGTCTTGCAACAATTTGTCAAGATTATTAGCCTAGCACTTCTTACAAGTCCTAGCATAGTTAGGAAAGATTAGTTTTGAGTAACTTCTTATTCAACTAAGTATCTTTCCAATAACCTCTTATTTCTTCTTTTGATTTGAAAAGTTTAGGATTTTCATAAATCTTTACGTGTGTTCGAACTTTCTATAATATGTGCAACCTCTTAACACATAATAGAGTATTCCGTCAAACACCGAAATCGCTCATCGGATTCTACTCGAGAATTCATGACGTTTCTATTATGGCTTACTTATGAATCACCATGCTCTTATGCATATGATTCACCATTGGACATGTGCATGATTATTCTAATGGCGGAAACATTAGTTACTAATAATCATGAGATCAACCGTTCATAGGTTCAATGAACTACCATGACTGCTAATGGCAATTCCATTTTCATCTATATGAATAACCTATATTTATGTTGATATGATGTGTATCTCTTAATACTAATCCAATATTTCTTGTCGTAATTGGATTCATCATAGTCCAAATTCATCCAGAATTGAAAACTCAAATACTTCTTTGTGAAAGAAGATATTAGCTCGTCATTCCTAATGAGTAATGAGTTGTAAACATTCAAAGGATGATAGCTCCCACTAAATTCCATGTCTTCACATGATAATTTCTCATGCTCCCACTTAATTCCATATGTTTCGAAATTGATTACTCAATTGAACACATTTCAAAATTTGGAATGTATGTTTCTTTGCAAAGTTATTAAGATGAAACCATATATGTTCCCATCATATCCTTTCAAAATTCCTATTTCGAAGAGGTCTCATCTTAACCTTATGGAAAGAGATTTTAAATATCTAACACATTCATATCATAATGATGTGTGGCAATGTCATTTATTAAATATGAGTAATACCTAATACACATCCTTCAAAATATCCCTTTTAGAAAGAGGTTTAACCAATTCATTTTCATAATGAGGTTAAGTAATGACATCTGCGTGGTTTAAAACTTTGGCTATTGAAGATATCGGTATATCAATCCTTGCAACCTCTAGTCATAAATATCGCTTATTACTAGGATGTTACATTGATTCATTTAGACTCTTAAGTAAATCTCAAGGTTGAAACTATTGGTCAAAATTTTCATAAACTTAGTCAAAACTCTTGTTAAGACTTTACATTAGTCATTTTGTTCCAAAACTTTCTTTTGGTCTCCTCGTATAGTTATCTTAAGAATATGTTCTTTCGATTACTTCACTTGGTCTCTTTTGTCATATAGAACTTACTTGAGACCATAGATCTCATCTATTTGGTATACTATATAAATAGATATGCCTTCATTCAAATCATTCTACCTTGCGTAGATCTCATTTACACAAGTACACAAATTTATCTTGTCTTGTGTGTTGTGTCCTCATTTTTCTCCCACTCTATCTTTAGAATAAATACACTATAGATTCAAAGATAGCATATGAGACACAAATAATGATGTTGAAGTTATAAGGAGAACTATCTCATAGATTGACTAATAGTTATAGATTTCGTAAGTGTACTTGGTGATTGACATTCCTTTAAGAGAGTTCATAGACTCAAAATCGCTTTATAAATGATCATACACAAGCCTTAAGCATGTGGACATATAATGAAACCCGTCATTATATTTGTCTATTAGATCATTTTAAGTTATATGTTTCTAAGAGTAAGCATTTAAACACGAATTTTAGAACAAAGGATAAAATGATAAAACGGGTGACTTGGGTTGCAAACCAAGTCACCATTATCCAAAATACAACCCATTATCCAAAATACCTTTCCATGTCGAACACGGAAACTTAAGGTTCTAAAATTCAAAACATGAATAAAATAAGACAATAAAAAAGCAAAGCTCCATGAAAGCTATTCCTAGCTTCTTGATGGTATCTTATGCTTGCTTTTCCTTTCCCTTGTCTTTGCTTGGTGGAGGCCCTATTTACAATAAAAAGGGAGATACATTATCACAACTTTGTATCATAATACCATAGTTGAATTAGAAACATAAAAGAAAGGATAGTCATTTACCTACTGGAGTGATCTTTCCAGCCTTAATATTACCAAGGTATTTGGAACAATTTCTTTTCCAATGTCTCATACCATTACAATAATGGCATTTATCAAGAGGACCCTTCTTGATTTTTGAAGTGCTAGCTTCACAAGTCCTAGCTTTGGTGAATGTGGGAGCTTGCTTCTTACCCTTCCTCCCATTCTTCTTGAACTTCCCCTTACTCTTAGTGCTTATGTTAAACACATCCTTTGGGGGGTTCACATTTAACCCCATGTCCCTTTCGGCTTGCACGATTAATTTGTGCAATTCTTCAAGAGACACATCCTTGTCTTGCATGTTAAAATTCACCCGGAATTGAACATACGCTTTGACTTTGGACAAGGAGTGTAGAATCCTATCTATAATGAGTTCTTTGGGGATTTCAACCTTTTGAATCTTCAAGGTCTTGACAAGCTCCATAAGTTTGAGCACATGAGGGCTAACCTTTTGGCCCTCTTTGAAGTCGAGATCAAAGAATGCCGCGGCCGCCTCATATTGGACGATCCGCGGAGTTTGTGAAAACATTGTCACAAGTTTGGAGTAAATCTCATTAGCATTGCCCATTTTAAAGGCTCTCCTTTGGAGATCCGCCTCCATCGCAAATATCAAGACATTTTTCATTGCGGCGGACTCCTTTTGGTAAGCCTCATATGCTTCCCTAGTTGCGGCGGTCGACCTAGTAGTAGGTTCGGGTGGAGAGGCCTCGGTAAGGTAACGAAGCTTGTCGTCACCTTGGGCGGCCAATTTGAGCTGGGCATCCCAATCGGAGAAATTTGACCCATTCTTTTCAAGTTTACATCGATCCATGAAGGATCGGAGCCATGATGAATTAGCGAGAGGCGTTGCAATAGGGGTTGGTGTTGCCATTTGTTATGAGAAAAAGAAGTGGTCTACAAAACAAAATAGAAGGAGTAAAACAAATGTCGTTTTAACAATAATACTCGTAAAAATTATAATTTAAACAAGTTTTATGCATTTTTCTAGTGACCTCTACCCAACTAGATAAATGATTCCAAGACCCAAATTCATATTAATTTGGGCACGGTGTGGCCGATACATCCCTTATTAATATAACTCGGTGGATTAACGCTTTAATCGATTCTACATTTAGAACTCTTGGCTGATAATATTACATTAACATTTATCTTTAGCCCAAAATACATTCAACAAGGGGACGGTGTGAGCGATAAAACCCTTATCGAAAAACTTTTGTTGAGTTCAATCCAAATTTCGAATAAATGTGTCCATGATCCAAACCCATATTAACTTAGGCACAGTGTGGCCGATTCATCCCTTATCAACATGAATTCGGTGGATAAACATTTATCACCCACTTCCCCTACGTAACAAAGTTTGTACCCCGGTGTGGCCGAGTGCACTCCCTCGCGAAATAGGTTTTCATGGTTTCTACTATTTGGCAAGGCTATGTCTCAATTAATTGTTTTAGCGAGAGGTCATGTCAATTTATTATCTATCACGTTTTAAGTGAACTAAAGCGGTGAACTTCGATAATTTTAATTGACACGGTCGATAAACTCGATGAAGATGATGATGCATGTTTTAGTTATGGCGATTTAGCGATGCATGTGACATATAAATAAAATGCAAACATAAAAATAAATCCTACTATGGCCTTCCTTAAAAGAAAAACTATTTAACTATTACATATTCGGAAACCAACTCCATTGGTCCCTTGAACTTTGGTTTTGGCACGCATCTCGAGGTAACACCGTCTTTATGTATCGCCATCTTGAAGAAATCCGTCTTTGGGAACTCCGAAATAAATTAAATTACATAGCAAATTACATAATTTCCTATTATACATTTGTGTCACTTGATTTGTGTCACTTGGGTCACTTGATTTGAGTTTCTTTCATTGAATGTTATAAATATCATTAGTCGGATTTGAGGTCTCTAAAATGTAAATGCCATTGATGGAAGAAGCTTGGCCTATAACCAAATCATTCTTTGAAATAGTACAAAGATTGTTCTTAATGACAAAACAAAAACCGTCCATGTCTAGCATGGCGATTGAAATAATATTTTTAGAGAGTGTAGGCACATAAAAACAATTATGTAAATACAACTCAAATCCATTAGGCAAAGCTAGAACATAAGTTCCTTTGGATTCGGCCGCTACTCGAGCTCCATTTCCAAGGCGTAGATCCACATCTCCCTTGCTAAGCCTCTCAACATCTCTTAAACCCTGTAAATGATTACAAAAGTGAGAACCACAATCGGTATCTAGTACCCATGTCGTAGTGGAAGTATAATTTATATCAATAACATAAATTTCTTTAGGAATTTTACCTTTTGGAACGATGATTCCTTCCCTTATATTTCGCAAATATACGGGACAATTCCTAAGCCAATGTCCCATGCCATAGCAATAATGACACTCATCATTAACTTGCTTGAAGTTTTTGATTTTCTTCCCCTTCTTCTTGAACTTTTTGCCCTTTGAAGCAAGAACTTGATTGCTTGAGCTTCCACTAGTTTTGGCATCTTTATCTTCCAGAGACAAAGACCCTATAGATTATATGAGGTAGTCTTCCTGAGACGGGCTCACACGAGATCTAGTAGTAGTAGGTGGTTTAGAAGAAGTGATGAAGTTAAGGTTTCCATCCGAACCTATCCCAAAATGAAGTTCTCTAGTAGTGTCGAAATCATTGTTGGAGCAAACGTCGTCAAAAACATTGTGGTAAGACTCAATAGTTATCGGTGCGGTAGCATTTGATGGATTCATTGTAATGAACTACAAATATGGAGGAAAAGGAAATATTAACATTTGTCTTTTAATATCATACTTGTAAATAACTAACAAGATATGAGCATTTATATAGTGACCTCTACCCAACTATTATAAATGATTCCAAGACCCAAATTCATATCGACTTAGGCACGGTGGGGCCGATTCATCCTTTATCAATATAACTCGGTGGATTAACGTTTAATCGATTAGAACTCTTGGTCGATAATATTACATTAACATTTATCTTTAGCCCAAAACACATTCAACAAGGGGACGGTGTGGCCGATAAAACCCTTATCGAAAATTTTTTGTTGAGTTCAATCCAAATTTCGAATAAATGTGTCCATGATCCAAATCCACATTAACTTGGGCACGGTGTGGCCGATTCATCCCTTATCAACATGAATTCGGTGGATAGACATTTATCACCCACTTCCCCTACGTAACAAGGTTTGTACCCCGGTGTGGCCGAGTGCACTCCCTCACGAAATAGGTTTTCATGGTTTCTACTCTTTGGTAAGGCTATGTCTCAATTGATTGTTTTAGCGAGAGGTCATGTCAATTTATTATCTATCACGTTTTAAGTGAACTAAAGCGGTGAACTACGATAATTGTAATTGACACGGTCGATAAACTCGATGAAAGATGTGTTTTAGTTATGGCGATTTAGCGATGCATGTGACATATAAATAAAATGCAAAGCATAAAAATAAATCCTAGTATGGCCTTCCTAAAAATAGAAAAACTATTTAACTATTACATATTCGGAAACCAACTTCATTGGTCCCTTGAACTTCGGTTGTAGCACGCATCTCGAGGTAACACCGTCTTTATGTATCGCCATCTTGAAGAAATCCGTCTTGGGGAACTCCGAAATAAATAAAATTACATAACAAATTACATAATTTCCTATTATACACTTGTAACTAAAATAAAATAAATCTATTAAATTACAAAACGGTGATACGAGATCACAATAAAATTACAACCAAATCGATATTCCCATACATTTCGGGTAATACCAATTAAAAACTAAGGCCATACTAAGTAAAAATTTACATAATTCAAAAATTACATAAAATAAAATTATGACAATCATAAAGAAAATGCAGCATTATAATATGTATGAACATGCCCAATTTTATGCTAAATCGCCTTTAAATAGCCAATATCGTATATTACTTGGTTTTTACGGATTTGCGTGATTTCAACATTTTATAATCACAAAATTACATAAATTCATATTTATGCATAAGTTAATTACCCTAACCTCTTAGGACTCAAAATTTAGTCCTCACTAATTATTTGACCATAATTAACTCATATTTCTAAAATTTTTTCATTAATGGACTTAAAATTATAATGAAAAGCTATAAACTTCAAATGAATCACAAAATTTCAAATAAATTCAAAATTTGAAATTCAAACTCATGAACATTCTGGAAAAATACCATGACACTCATAATGTTCAAAAACTTAGGTTAAAATTTCGAAATTTATCCGGAAAAACAATGTTGCGGTTTATCGGTTTTTAACAAAATAATCATAAAAACATGAGAAAAAATATATTCATCAACTTTTCAATTTTAGATCTGAAAAATATAATAAAATGCAACATGTGACGTTTTTCCTTAGTCATGGAGTATGATTTATTAATATTTTACTAATTAATTCACTATTTATGCTATTTTTCTTCAAAAATCCATAAATCATGCAAAAAGACTTCAATATAGCCTATTATTTTACACACATCTTGTAAAATTTCATGTGACAACATACTAAATTTCTATGACCAGATTCAAAATTTATCTCATATTAACCTATTTTTCACCTAAAATCGATTTTAATAATGAAAAATCCATTTTTCGAGCATAAGAAATCCAAAAATTATGAAAATATATAGGTCATCTCAAAATAATATATGTGACAACATATCCAAAAATCACTGGAAAATTCAAAGTTTAGCTAATTTTAGTCCGAAAATGACATTTTATTCATAAAAACATATTTTTAATGTCATTATTATGTAATATGAACAATAAAAATCCATAAAATAACCAAAATATCCTAAAAACATTTTAGGACCAGAAATTTTAACATGCATGATGATTTTCGTGATATATCATAATAACACAAATTTAACAAGTTTTATATGTTAATCGTATAACTCGGAAAAACTTTTAACCGATTTGCATGCAAACAACCATGTCTCTGATACCAATTGAAGGAAAAATAGATCTATATACTTAACATATTCATATATGTTTTATGTTAATTTACTCATAAAATTAAATAGTGATCTTATGCATGCAAACTATAAACAATTTAAGGAAGAAATCTTTATCTTACATTGGATTTTCGGTTTATATGGGCACAAAAGAGATCTCCTTCTCTTTTGTTCTTGTGCTTTCCTCAATGGATGAACAAGGACTCAAATGTAGAATCCCTCCCAAGGAATGATACCCAAGATATACCCTTAATAAAATTAATATTATTAATACTAGAATAACATTAATCTTTTAAATAAAATGACCCAAAATATTTGGTCCTCTCTAATTTTCGGTCAAGTGGAGAAAGAAGGAGGAAGAGAATATTTTTATCTCACTAAAAATATTTGTGTGTTGTTAGAATGAATTATATTTACACTAGATATCATGTAGTGTATATTGGAGAAAATAAGAGAAAACCCTTGGCTCCTCTTTTGTCCAAAAACCGGGTAGGGTGGGGGAAGTGTGGCCAATGCATGCACAATGTGTTCTTTACAAGAATGTGTAGGTGTGCATGGCTAGCAATAGGTTAACATCATTATGCTTTCCATTAACTTTAATCAACATAATATATATGTTAATTCCTCCCAATATTTCGGCCAAATTGAGATAAAATGGATTCCATTTTATCTTTGTCAATTTGTCACATGTCACATGTCACATAAAATTGTTATGTATTTTTATCATATTAAAAATCAACGTATTAATTAAAAATACGTCATATACAAAAATCGACTTAGTAATTCACAATTACGTGAACCAAAATATTTTATCAATTATAAATCACAATAAATTGTATTTATAATAATTCATTCAATTTCAATTGTTTCCTTAAACAATAATTTCATTTGAGTAATGAAACAATTCGATTACTCAGACCGTATCTCATTTAATCAGATTATAATGAAATACGTAAATTTTACTTCCAAAATCGTCCGTCAATTTTTTTCAAGTAATTTAATTAACTCGTAACGTTATACGATTAATTAAATGATCAATTAAGAGTAATATCCTTTAGGTATGACCTAGGGCATCAACTGATCACCACCGTCGCACGACAGTAATGTCAAACTCTAGTCAGCAAATCATTACCGATATGTGTGGACCAGTTGACAGTATAAATACTTCCCAATCGTATTCTTTTAAAATGAGATTTAAACATGTGATCATCATGATCAACAGTTGTGATCGCATTATTGTCGGAGGACACATATTCCAACAAGGGGCACTACAAAGGCATGAATAGCCTAAGCAATTGCTATCCCCACACTAAGTTAAAGCACTACACATCAATAAAATCATTAGTCCCTCCCTCACTTCTCTCAAAAATGATGAATATCTTGATCAAGGCACACAAATCCAAAAATGACAAAAATGCAATGTAAAAATTAAAATGTAAGTTAGGGAGTTATAATATTTACAAATGGTGGTTTGGAGAGAACTTCACCAAACTCTCATCCTTAGTGAGATGTCATGGGGGCATGTTCAAGGTGTTGTTGATGTTACTCAACACCTTGAAGAAGTAGTCGAAAGCTTGTTCATTGTCATGATAAAGATCCTCAATAGATCTTTGCACTTGTTGTTCTCCATGATGGTCTTGATCGATAGCGTTGCCAATATAGGGATTGAAAATCCCTTCAAATTCATCGTCCCAAAGACCGCAAACTTCGTCTACTTGATCATTAAAAATCTCTTGAGTTAATAGAGACAACTGTCCTCCTTTCTTGTTTTGGCCAATGAGGCCATCCTCTTCACTTTTCATGGGTGAGCTTTTCAAGCTCTCTTTGTTGCTATTCTCTTGCTCTTTTGATGGAGCATCATCAACTTTCTTCTTCCATTGAAATTCCGACTTCTTCCTTTCATCCTTCCGGCTATAGTGATCAACCATAAAGCATGGTTCATGCAAACGGGGAGCTCTCATGGTCTTGTCAAGATTGAAAGTTATGCTCTCATCTCCCACTTCTAGAGTAAGCTCTCCGTGCTTCACATCTATCACCGCACCCGCGGTTTGCAAGAAAGGTCTACCTAGAATGATCGGAATATTGGAGTCTTCTTCCATGTCAACAATGACAAAGTCCACCGGGATGAAAAATTTCCCAACTCTTACGGGAACATCTTCCCATATCCCTAACGGTGTCTTCGTCGATCTATCGGCCATTGTGATGTTGGTACATTTAAGCTCTCCTATCCCTAACCTTTTACTCACCGAATACGGCATAACACTCACACTAGCCCCTAGATCACATAAGGCCTTGTTAATCGTGGTGTCGCTAATGGTACACGGTATTGAGAAGCTTCCCGGATCTTTAAGTTTCGGAGGTGAACTCCCTTGAAAGATTGCACTACTCTCCTTAGTGAAGGCGATAGTTTCAAGCTTCCGGATTGACTTCTTTTTCGTAAGGATGTCCTTCATGTACTTCGCATAGGCCGGCACGTGATTGATTAATTCCGTGAAAGGAATCGAGAATTCCAAATTCTTCACAATTTTCATAAATTTTCCAAGTTGGTCATCAAATTTGGGCTTAGCTTGGCGGCTTGGAAAAGGAAGTCTAATCACAATGGGCTCCTTCTCCTTGGCCTTGTCTTCACTTTTCTTTGAAACTTCTTCTTTTGTTGGTTCTCCTTCCTTGAAGTTTTGCACGATTTCCTCTTTGTCACTAGCTTCCACAACTTCATCCTCAACTTGCTTCTTCGGTCCTTCATATCTCGGACCACTCCTCAAGTGAATGGCACTAACCGTTTCATGTCTTGGGGGATTACTTTGAGTTGGTAATTGCCCCTTTTGTCTTTGTGAGCTTGAAGATGCTAGTTCAGTCAATTGGGTTTCCAACATTTTGGTGTGGGCTAGGATGTTGTTGATGGTGATGTCCTTTGCTTGACTATCCTTTTGCATTTGAGTGAAAAACTCTTGTTGATTCTTTTGCATTTGGAGGACCGCTTTTTGAACATCAAAACCTTGGTCATTTTGTTGATTGTATGGAGTTTGGTTTTGGTAACCTTGGTTTTGGTTGGAAAAGAGTCTTTGGTTTTGGTTTCTCATGGGTGGTGGGGTGTATGTTGAAGGATTTTGAACATTTTGGCTTTTGTATGAGAGATTTGGGTGGAATTTGGTGTTTTCATTGTAATAATTGGAATAAGGGGTACCACTCTTGTATGCTTGAAAAGCATTCACTTGTTCATTTGTTCCCCTACATTCCCTTTGGTCATGTCCCAAAGTTCCACAATTCTCACATATCCCACTTGGGATTGATGAAGATGCCGTCATGGCATTGACATGTTGCTTTGGTGATTTTGAGGCTTCTTCAAGTCTAGCCATAGCTTTTTCGAACTTCAAGTTAATGGTATCAATATGAGCACTAAGTTGAGCACCCAATTGAGTAATAGAGTCCACCTCATGCTTTCCTCCTCTAGTAGCCTTGCGCGGTCTACTATATTGTGAGTTATGGACCGCCATTTGCTCAATCTTGTTCCAATTTTGATTATCGTCAACTTCCGTGAACATACCATTTGATCCCATGTTGAGAATGTTTATTGAGTCTTCATAAAGACCGTTCCAAAATTGTTGAACCAAGAACCACTCGCTAAGTCCATGATGAGGACATGAGCGACAAATTCCCTTGAATCTCTCCCAAGCTTCATACAAAGATTCTTCATCCCTTTGCTTAAAACCCGTAATTTGAGCTCTTAGCATGTTAGTCTTTTCCGGAGGGTAGAATTTTTTGTAGAAAGCTAGAGCCAACTTCTTCCAAGAGTCAATTCCAAGAGTAGCCTTATCAAGGCTCTTCAACCATTGTTTTGCGGTGCCGATTAGAGAAAAAGGAAATAAGACCCATCGAATTTGGTCTTGAGTTACACCGGTTTGTGAAATCGCATCACAATAGTCACAAAAAGTCTCCATGTGAGAATGAGGGTCTTCACTAAGCATCCCCCCAAATTGGCTTCTTTCGACTAATTGGATTAATGCGGATTTAGCAATAAAATTTCCGGTTAAGTGTTGTGGTGTGGGAGTACCATTGGGTAGGTTCTCCTCGGTCGGTACATAATGTGATGAAAATCTAGGCATTGTGGGTTGATTTTGTGTTGGATTTTTTGTTGGGTTATCCTCACCTTCTCTTGCAAAAGGGTTGACGAACTCAATAGTATTTGGTTGAATATCTACAACCTCACCTATAGTTCTCAAAGTACCTCTAGCAAGTCTTCTATTGTTTGTCAAAGTCCTTTCAATTTTGGGATCAATGGGTAACAAGTTACCTTGTGATCTTCTAGACATGGAAAATATCAAACAACTCGAAAATAATTAGAACAAACCTTGAGGAGTTTTACTTCCCCAAGGCAAATAAAGACACAAGTAATAACAATCTAAGAAAATCTAAATCAAGTTAACACTGTCCCCGGCAACGACGCCATTTTTGGCCGGACCCTCTCGGGCTATGTTTCGGTTACTTGTCGTTAGGAGCACCTAGACCAAAACAATATTTATATCTCCACAAACAACTCTACTATTAGTAAAGAGGTAAGTAAAGGTCGAATCCCAAGGGACGGGTATTGAAGTAATATTTTCAATTGCAAGTAGCGGTGTCTAGGGGTGTCACAATTTGGGTTTTGAAGTAGAAGATCACTAAACTAAATAGCAATAAAAGTAAACAAGCAACATGATTAAAAAGGGATGTAAACAATTGATAAAGGGCACTAGGGTGTCATGGGTTCATAGGGGATTCATGGGAATTGATCATACAAACATATTCTCAAATTGCAAGCAATTATTGTTGTGATGGATCGAGTTGGTTTATATCTTACAATCCTAGGAAGGTTTGGGTCCCGGAGCCGAATCGATTAGATTGTAAAACACCTACAAGTCGACTTAATCCTCCCTACTCAACTATATGGATGGTCTAATGAGACTCGAGTTGGTTTATATCTTACAAGTCTCATTGAAAAGGTAAGTGATGGGTAAAAAATGCAAGGATTCATAGGCTCGCATTTCATCAAACATAACATGTGCATAAGTTGAGATCACAACAAGCAAGCAAATAAATTATGAAAACATATTAAATTAAGCATGAATCATCCCCCATGTTGGTTTCCTCTAATTACCCATTAACCCTAGTTAAAGAAACTACTCACTCATCATCATGGTAAACATGCTAGCAAGGTTGTCAATCATACCAACAAAGCAAAACATGATGAACAAATGAAGATGATTAAAAATAATTAAAAAGGGATTAAGAGAATTATACCTACTAATGATTCCAATAATAAAGCAAAGAGTAATAGAAGTACTTGATGAATGATTGGAAGGTTGTCAATCTCCCAATAATAACCCAAATAATCTTCAATTACCCAAAATAAAAGATGAACAAAAGAGAGATTAAGGAAATAAGATTTGTATTAAGACTTGATTAAAAGTTGATTACAAGATTAAGAAGAGATTAGAATGATATAAACTACACTAGAGATTGATAAGAAGAACATGATTATCTAATTAGACTAATGGGGTATTTATAGCGGGGATTAGGTACACAAATTAGGGTTTACTAAGGGCTTAAATGACGATTAAGTCCTTGAGGAATCGCTCCTCTCAAAAGAGATGCTGGTCTCCTTTTTGCCGGTCTTTCCAAAATATGCGCATCCTTCATGGAACAAGAAGAAAACAAAAGTTGCTGTAACACAATCCGAGCGTCCACGGCAACGGGACGAGCGGATTGCCTGGCTACTGGACGAGCGGATTCCTTGGCCGGACGCTCGGATTCTGGCCGTTTTGGACGAGCGTCCCGAGGGTCAAGCCGCTCGGATTCTGGGTCAGTTTTCTTCTTTTCTTCTTTTCTTTCTCCTTCTTCCAACAATCCTCGGGGATCTTATCGGAGATGCAAGGATCTTTCCTCATCATTGCCCATCTACTATAATATGTACAATGGCCTTCTAGTCTTGTCTTCTCTTTGATGCTTGGTCATTGAATTCAATCAATTTAGCTCCATTTTGCCATGAAAATGCAAGGTTTGCACTCCTTTCCTACCAAGGGAACAAAACCTCAACGAATATGCAAAACAAAGGACTAAAGATAATAAATGACCTAAATATGCACTAAAAAGCATGGGAACAAGGCTAATTCGGGGACTAAATGTGCTCAAATAATGGTCACATCACGTCCTTTGGAAGTAGTGCAGTGCTCACTGCGTCTGTTCCTGAGGTGAATTCTGGTTATGAAGTCGGAATTGCATATCGTTTATGTTCATTGGTGAATTTAATGCTTGATTATCGATATTTGACTCGGATAGAAGTTATTTAATATATTATTTACATGTGAATTGGTCATAGAAACAATAAAACATAAGATAAAAATAATTAGGACAAATTAATTACAAGATTAATTACAAGGCTAATTACAAATTAACAAACTAGTTAGGTTATTAATGCTAAACTATTGATGATGATGACCATAATTAATAGATGAAAATATACAAAAGATGAATTTCAGAGACTTGATATTGATGAACCGAATCTCTAAAACCCGGATTTGATTTTAATGACGAAAACCCGCAAATATGAGTTACTTGGGATTTAAGTCGGGAATTAAAAGATGATAAATTAATAACGAACATATGTTAAATTATGATGCTAATAAAATAAGAACAAGCAAAGACGAAACAAGATAATCAGACGAATTAAACGAAAGACGAAGGAAGAAGAAGGAAAGCAGGAACTGCGGCAGCCTCAGGAAGAGGCGCAGCAGGTGCTGCGTCCCTTCAAAGAGGCGCAACAGTTGCTGCGTTCCTTCTCGACATCTGTCTCCCGTTAATCCGTAAAAAGAGCTTGAATAAAGGTTTTGTAAATCGGTTTTGAATATATTTTCGACGTAAACCTTACAATAATGATTACAAAAATAAAGTACAACAATAAAAGATGGGATTTACACCCTCAGACTTACATGTTTGACGAAACGAGATTAACTAAGTTAACATTTAGTGATGCTCAACTCGAATGTACGACGAAATTGCCCTCTAAGAGGAAGTTAAACAAGATAAGCGAGCGCGGCTAGGATTTGATCATTACCATTCCGTGGTTAACTGTTGCTTGTGGTGCTAGTGGCAGGCATCTTGGAAACTGGACAAGAGATCGATGACGAATCAAAACACGATCGACCATTCTAGCACACTTACTCAAAGAAAAGACTCGACTCGGGAAGTGGGAGTGTGCCACTTGTGTCAGTGAGGTTTGAAAATGACAAAGTTTTGAAATGTTGGTCCTATTCAACTATAGTGTAGTTGTAGGAGTGGACTCGAAGTGCGGTTTTGAAATGGGCTTTGAGGCCCGAATTTTGACTCGACAATTGGTCAGAGTTTTGACTAGTTTTGCGCTAATATTAGGCCTATTTCGAAAATTTACATTTTTAAAAGAGGTTTTGATTTTACAAAATTTGTCATGGTCTCGTTTAGAAAATGGTGATCACATATAATACAGGCATTTACATAGGCATTATAACGGGATGCTGAGTGCATTTAAAAGGGTTTTGGTTTAAAGGGTGGGTTGCCATACCGAACAATCAAACCCGGGGTATGTGGAGTGGGTCGTACAAAACAGGAGTAAGGCCGATTTCCAGTCCATTTCCTCGAGTAGTGAAAATCCTTGATACAAACAGGAGTAAGTACAATGGTATGGTTGACGTCAATCGCTATCCATCCTTAGGCCCAAATAAGAAATTGGAATGTCTAGACGGGACAATTGGTCGAATGGGTTGGGTTGCGCCTACGAAGGCCCAATAAACGATCTAGGAAGACTGAGTTATGAAAATCGACAACTATCTTGTACAAACTATTCTCTAACCTTGTTCAAGTTTCACCCTTGGCTACACGTAAGTGTATTATCCCCAGCAGAGTCGCCAAACTGTGGACGCGGGCCCACGGGGGTCGCTCGGTGAAAACGAGCAAGCTTTGCATTTGTGGAGTCGCCACCAATTTATTGTGGAAAATTGGAAACCGTTCGAATACCTCATGCCATGTCAAGACACAAAGTAGTGACATGAACACCAAGAACTCGTTACCCTTAGCATTCTATGTCTAGAATGACTCTCGTGGATGCCAATGAACATGGATGTTCACAGAGATCTGGAGTAAGGGGTGAGGGTACGTATTAGGAAGCTCTTTTGATCGAACACCTAATCCCGCCCGCCTCGATAGCGGCCTCTACTAATGATTAGGGAAATGGTCTATATTCGATATGTTGTCGATTATATGCATGCAATGCAACATCCATTAGATTAAGCCTAGCATGTGAGAATTAACTAAGTCGGTAGACACGTAATTTAACATGCATTAATGTCGAGGTAGAAATTTAGGTTGATTGCATGTGAGAGCATACAAACAATATGGTAATAAAGAAATACAATACAAATACAATAAAGAAAATTACAATAATTACAACGGGTTAATTGATTTACGTCGAAAATACATTTAAAATGGATAATTTGAGAAAAAGAAAGGGAAAATAAATTAACGATCAGATTAACGGTGATAATACGAGTAATAGTTAATTAATACGTAAGCTAATAACTATGTCAAAGCAACAATGGAAGTTCAGGGGCAGAATTCAACCCGGAACAGGCGCAGCAGTGCTGCATCCTTTGGAAGAGGCGCAGTGCTCACTGCGTCTGTTCCAGATGTGAATTCTAGCTGTGAAGCCGGAATTGCATATCGTTAATGTTCATTGGTGAATTTAATGCTTGATTATCGATATTTGACTCGGATAGAAGTGGTTTAATATATTATTTACATGTGAATTGGTCATTGAAATAATAAGACATGAGATAAAAATAATTAGGACAAATTAATTACAAGATTAATCACAAGGCTAATTACAATTTAACAAACTAGTTAGGTTATTAATGCTAAACTATTGATGATGATGACGATAATTAATAGATGAAAATATACAAAAGATGAATTTCAGAGACTTGATATTGATGAATCGAATCTCTAAAACCCGGATTTGATTTTAATGACAAAAACCCGCAAATATAAGTTACTTGGGATTTAAGTCGGGAATTAAAAGATGATAAATTAATAACGAACATATGTTCAATTATGATGCTAATAAAATAAGAACAAGCAAAGACGAAACAAGATAAACAGACGAATTAAACAAAAGACGAAGGAAGAAGAAGGAAAGCAGGAACTGCGGCAGCCTCAGGAAGAGGTGCAGCAGGTGCTGCGTCCCTTCGAAGAGGCGCAGCAGTTGCTGCGTTTCTTCTCGACATCTGTCTCCCGTTAATCCGTAAAAAGGGTTTGAATAAAGGTTTTGTAAATCGGTTTTGAATATATTTTCGACGTAAACCTTACAATAATGATTACAAAAATAAAGTACAACAATAAAAGATGGGATTTACACCCTCAGACTTACATGTTTGATGAAACGAGATTAACTAAGTTAACGTTTAGTGATGCTCGACTCGAATGTACGACGAAAGTGCCCTCTAAGAGGAAGTTAAACAAGATTGATTAAGTTGATTGATGTGGAGTTGGTCAAATAGGTCGGTCATGCAAAACGAGGCTGGTACTCAGAAGGATCTGAGCTTACGTGGTTGAAAGTTCAAGCACGTAGACGCCAAAAAGCAAGAGCGTTGTTTTAGAATGCAAAGGGAGAAGAGAAGGGCGGAAACTCGCGTGAGAAATATAAGGAACGAAGGTCCCTAGTTATACTAATCACACGAAGGAACTAGGGTTTCAGAGAAACTTTGGAAGTAAATCTCGAAAAGATCTTAAAATACGCAGAAAAGAGCTGGGAAAGAGGCGCATCAACCACTGCATCTCTTGGAAGAGGCGCAAAGACTCTTTGTGTCCTTTCCCCAAGGGTTTCCTCCTGCGGAAGAAAGATTTTCCGCGTTTCTATTATGGAATTGCGGTTTGATTTTAATTTCCTTAATATTTATAATATAATTTCGGGTTATAATTTACCAAAAGATTAAAAGATTGAAAATATGCAATAGAAATATCCAGAACATTCCAGAATATTCTGACTCGGCATTTTAAACGGTTATTAGAAAATGAAGACGGTGTTTTGACCCGGACTCCAAATGTACTTTAATTACTGTCAAGACGACCGTAATGGCGCGTAGATAACCAAGAGGTAGACACAAGTATTTGAGCTATCACTTGACGATAAACTTACGAACTGTCATAAATCATTCCGTGTACCAAACATGCGGCCCAATCATCACCGGGTAGTTTGTGGGAGATGCAGAAATGAGGTATCTACAGAGCCCCCACTTTGACTGAGGGTTGGACAAGGCAAAAGTCAAAGTATAGCCATCAGGTGAATCGAAGATTACAATCTAACGACTATGGCGACGCGAGGCGGCTCAAGGGGTCTGAGCCAAGGACCTGTCGTCGGGAACATTTTAGACTCTGTCGACTATCGGGGAGGGTTGTTTAAAGTCCATTAGACTACGTAAGGAGGCTAGTCAGCCATAAGAAGAGACCATACCTGAGATTCCTTGAGACTTCTTACCCCGTCAGACTCCAAGGGGAAACGAAACGTAAGATTGAAGGATTAGAAGGGGGCAGTAGGACGTCGGTAGGAACTGCTGGGAGAAATCTGCTTGGGTCGGTCTTCAAACAAATTTCGGTAAAACTTGAGATTGATGTTGAACTCCACGTGTTTAGAGGGACAATTGGCTGTCTTGAACTCTCGCTGGGGGAACTTAATTGAGGCGTGTCAAAACACCTGTTACAGGATATTCGCTCGTTGGGGCAAGTGAGATCTTGATAAGGTACTGCGACAGTTCGCAGTTGGCTCAAAAATACGGGTCCTGACGAAGAATAAATATCAAACGGGCCAAATATACGATATATGGTATTGAGGAAGAGGCGCACCAAAGATGGGCCCACAAATAACGAACTTATAACGAATTTTCGAAAATTGATTTCGAGGGAAGTTGAGGAAGAGGCGCAGCAAGAGCTGCGACTCTTGGAAGAGGCGCAGCACCTGCTGCGTCCTTTCCTGGATGTGTCCCCGTCTGAGTAAAAACTCGATAAAAAAAATAGTGTTTTATTTCACAATTTCGAAACATAATTTCTTCAAAACTCTCTCAAATTCCAACAATTTTTCGTCAAAATTTGATCAAAAGTTTTTATTTGCCATGACTAATAGAGGTATGTGTTCTATTCTTGCATTAATCATTCGTATTTGCTTGATTTAAGTCGAGAAAATTAGGGTTTTCAACCCGAATAACTCAAAAATTTGGGGCTTTTCCCCCAAATGAATTTTCTTTGTGAAATTGACATAAGAAATGGATAATTGGTATTATAAGGATCATAACCATGTGTTCATTTCGAATTTTCATCGAGCATTGAGCATTTGAGCGAAATTGTGACGGTCTCACCGCTGAGTCGTAAATTGCTTCGAAAATAGCCTTAGGATTGCCCATTTGTGATGAAACTTGATATTTGGAATCCCCGTGTGATGGGTAAACTTCATACAATCTCGGAATTTTGATTTGTGACGGTTTTTTCAGGACACTTTTCTAGGTTATAATCGCCGTAATAACAAAATGCTGTCGAAATTCCGACTCGAACCCATGAATAGGCTTGAACTTAGGCTTGACTTGACCCATATTACCACATGAGCGGTCGTGTTTCGGGAGAAATGGCCAAGGATGGCGAGAAAAGAGCGATTTTGGAGCTTTGAAAGCTTGAAAATCATCTAATTAAGGCTCGTTGTCACTTGACGCGGCCTAGTTCACTTTAATTTTGCAGGTGATGAGGCTTCTACGTCCGGGAGGACTCCCATGGATTTCGACACTGTTCTTGACCCTTCTTTTACGTTCGAGGAGGCGTTAGAGGAGGCTTTTGCTGCTGCGACGGCTGCGGAGGAGGAGGTCGTTGAGGAGGAGGCCCCGAGGCGGGCCAATTGAAGGAAAAGGTAGATCTATATACTTAACATACTCAGATATGTTTTAATTTAATTAGTCATAAAATTAACAAATGATCTTATGCATGCAAACAAATAAACAAAATAAGGAAGAAACATCCATTCTTACATTGGATTTTTGGTTCAAATGGGCACAAGAGAGATCACCTTTCTCTCTTGTTCTTGAGCTTTCCTTTTGGATGAACAAAGACCCAAGTGTAGGATCTCTCCCAAGGATTTATACCCAAAGCTTACTCTTAATTAAAATTAATATTATGAGTACTAGATAATATTAACTTTGTAGAAAATTGACCCAAAATAATATTGATATTGTCTCCTAAAAACCGGTTTAGAGAGAAGAGAAGAGGAAGGTATTTTTATCTTTCTAAAATTCTTAATTTAGATGAGTTAGAATGAATGAATAATACACACTCATGCATGTAGTGTATATCAAAAATATAAGACAAAAACCCTTTGCCTTTTCTTGTAGTAAAACCGGGTAGGAGGTGTGGAGGGGAGCCAATGCATGCCTTTGTTTATCTTCACAATGCAAACTAGGGTTGCATGGCTAGGCTATTAGTGAATGATTATGTTTTCCACTAATTTAAACAACACAATATTAGCCTAATTCTCCTCTAATTTCGGTACCTTCATAAAATGGAACCCATTTTATTTTTGTCAAATTTGTCAATATGTCACATGTCATATGTCACATAAATTTGTTATGTATTTTTAACATATTAAAAATCAACGTATTAATAAAATACGTCATATACAAAAATCGACTTAGTAATTCATAATTACTTGTACCAAAATATTTCTCCAATTATAAATCACAATAAATTGTATTTATAATAATTCAATCAAATTTAATTGTTTCCTTAAACAATAATTTCATCTGAGTAATGATACAATTCGATTACTCATACCGTATCTCATTTAATCAAATTTCAATGTGATACGTAAATTTTACCTCCAAAATCGTCCGTCAATTTTCAAGTAATTTAATTAACTCGTAATGTTATACGATTAATTAAATGATCAATTAAGAGTGTTGCCCTATAGGTATGACCTAGGGGATCAACTGATCACCACCGTCGCACGACAGTAATGTCAAACTCTAGTTAGCCAATCATTACCGATATATGTTGATCAGTTGACAGTAAAAATTACTTCCCAATTGTATTCTTTATGATGAGATTTAAACATGTGATCATCATGATCAACAGTCGTGATCGCATTATTGTCGGAGGACACATATTCCAACAATCTCCCACTTGTCCTCGACAAGTGTGCGTCACCAATTCTCTTGTCCTATTACTATCTCCCACTCAATGCAAGGTGTCTTTCAGGTCGTACTTGCAAGTGATCATATCGAGAGTGGTTTCCTCGATTTGGAGAATAACTGATTGACCGGATTTATCCACCATGGATACATTCCGAGCGTGGCCACGCATTTCCAGTTCATTACTCCTCGAGTGGCCCTGAGATATTGTTATAACCCTGACTAGGGGTGGACAATTCCTATCGCACTCATTCCCTTCGACTAGCCACAGCCATCATAACCCAAAATATGCCCATTTGACCCCATTTACGAAGGTCGTAGTAACACAAATCAAAGTTAATCTGAAACTGTGCCATCTTAGGCGAATAGTCTTTAGTCAAAAGAATCGACTCATTTGAATACTATAGCAGCTCTCGCCACGACCAAGCTATATAAATTTGCCAGAACTCTATAAGCGGTCATTAGGCCCGACAAAATGTTCCTAACAGTCCGCCTATGTGATCGACTAGTCATTCTCATATGACTCTATGGCACTTGAACTTGCCATCAATCGCATCACACTGTAGTCACTTCGAGACGTCACCTCATGTAAGTAACTATGGGCAAATACAATGCTAATCCATATTCACTTAAACGGGGTTCAATTGTCTCTACTACCCGTTGGATGTAACAAAGTATAAGGTGAGTTAATAATAACTCAAACGACAAATGTCGACATCACACTCGGGTAGTCAATACCATATTACAACCTTGTGATGCATATCGTAAGTGTAAACAGTTATTGATTGCAATAGAAGTTTAACATGCCATGTGTCCATGTGTTCAAACTTCTTTTACTTGCATTTTTCTTTACATTCATGTTCTCTCTCATAGCAAGAATCTTACCAAGTACACATCAAGGTTCCCGACCTCGGTATTGGTTCTTTATCTTGAAAGAACTTCCTTATCGATTATCACATAACGAACGAATTTGTGGTGAATGATATAACTTGTACTGATCAAGTACTCCATCCACACACAATGCACTAGGTACATGTTTTGTAGAGTCTTGCAACAATTTGTCAAGATTATTAGCCTAGCACTTCTTACAAGTCCTAGCATAGTTAGGAAAGATTAGTTTTGAGTAACTTCTTATTCAACTAAGTATCTTTCCAATAACCTCTTATTTCTTCTTTTGATTTGAAAAGTTTAGGATTTTCATAAATCTTTACGTGTGTTCGAACTTTCTATAATATGTGCAACCTCTTAACACATAATAGAGTATTCCGTCAAACACCGAAATCGCTCATCGGATTCTACTCGAGAATTCATGACGTTTCTATTATGGCTTACTTATGAATCACCATGCTCTTATGCATATGATTCACCATTGGACATGTGCATGATTATTCTAATGGCGGAAACATTAGTTACTAATAATCATGAGATCAACCGTTCATAGGTTCAATGAACTACCATGACTGCTAATGGCAATTCCATTTTCATCTATATGAATAACCTATATTTATGTTGATATGATGTGCATCTCTTAATACTAATCCAATATTTCTTGTCGTAATTGGATTCATCATAGTCCAAATTCATCCAGAATTGAAAACTCAAATACTTCTTTGTGAAAGAAGATATTAGCTCGTCATTCCTAATGAGTAATGAGTTGTAAACATTCAAAGGATGATAGCTCCCACTAAATTCCATGTCTTCACATGATAATTTCTAATGCTCCCACTTAATTCCATATGTTTCGAAATTGATTACTCAATTGAACACATTTCAAAATTTGGAATGTATGTTTCTTTGCAAAGTTATTAAGATGAAACCATATATGTTCCCATCATATCCTTTCAAAATTCCTATTTCGAAGAGGTCTCATCTTAACCTTATGGAAAGAGATTTTAAATATCTAACACATTCATATCATAATGATGTGTGGCAATGTCATTTATTAAATATGAGTAATACCTAATACACATCCTTCAAAATATCCCTTTTAGAAAGAGGTTTAACCAATTCATTTTCATAATGAGGTTAAGTAATGACATCTGCGTGGTTTAAAACTTTGGCTATTGAAGATATCGGTATATCAATCCTTGCAACCTCTAGTCATAAATATCGCTTATTACTAGGATGTTACATTGATTCATTTAGACTCTTAAGTAAATCTCAAGGTTGAAACTATTGGTCAAAATTTTCATAAACTTAGTCAAAACTCTTGTTAAGACTTTACATTAGTCATTTTGTTCCAAAACTTTCTTTTGGTCTCCTCGTATAGTTATCTTAAGAATATGTTCTTTCGATTACTTCACTTGGTCTCTTTTGTCATATAGAACTTACTTGAGACCATAGATCTCATCTATTTGGTATACTATATAAATAGATATGCCTTCATTCAAATCATTCTACCTTGCGTAGATCTCATTTACACAAGTACACAAATTTATCTTGTCTTGTGTGTTGTGTCCTCATTTTTCTCCCACTCTATCTTTAGAATAAATACACTATAGATTCAAAGATAGCATATGAGACACAAATAATGATGTTGAAGTTATAAGGAGAACTATCTCATAGATTGACTAATAGTTATAGATTTCGTAAGTGTACTTGGTGATTGACATTCCTTTAAGAGAGTTCATAGACTCAAAATCGCTTTATAAATGATCATACACAAGCCTTAAGCATGTGGACATATAATGAAACCCGTCATTATATTTGTCTATTAGATCATTTTAAGTTATATGTTTCTAAGAGTAAGCATTTAAACACGAATTTTAGAACAAAGGATAAAATGATAAAACGGGTGACTTGGGTTGCAAACCAAGTCACCATTATCCAAAATACAACCCATTATCCAAAATACCTTTCCATGTCGAACACGGAAACTTAAGGTTCTAAAATTCAAAACATGAATAAAATAAGACAATAAAAAAGCAAAGCTCCATGAAAGCTATTCCTAGCTTCTTGATGGTATCTTATGCTTGCTTTTCCTTTCCCTTGTCTTTGCTTGGTGGAGGCCCTATTTACAATAAAAAGGGAGATACATTATCACAACTTTGTATCATAATACCATAGTTGAATTAGAAACATAAAAGAAAGGATAGTCATTTACCTACTGGAGTGATCTTTCCAGCCTTAATATTACCAAGGTATTTGGAACAATTTCTTTTCCAATGTCTCATACCATTACAATAATGGCATTTATCAAGAGGACCCTTCTTGATTTTTGAAGTGCTAGCTTCACAAGTCCTAGCTTTGGTGAATGTGGGAGCTTGCTTCTTACCCTTCCTCCCATTCTTCTTGAACTTCCCCTTACTCTTAGTGCTTATGTTAAACACATCCTTTGGGGGGTTCACATTTAACCCCATGTCCCTTTCGGCTTGCACGATTAATTTGTGCAATTCTTCAAGAGACACATCCTTGTCTTGCATGTTAAAATTCACCCGGAATTGAACATACGCTTTGACTTTGGACAAGGAGTGTAGAATCCTATCTATAAAGAGTTCTTTGGGGATTTCAACCTTTTGAATCTTCAAGGTCTTGACAAGCTCCATAAGTTTGAGCACATGAGGGCTAACCTTTTGGCCCTCTTTGAAGTCGAGATCAAAGAATGCCGCGGCCGCCTCATATTGGACGATCCGCGGAGTTTGTGAAAACATTGTCACAAGTTTGGAATAAATCTCATTAGCATTGCCCATTTTAAAGGCTCTCCTTTGGAGATCCGCCTCCATCGCAAATATCAAGACATTTTTCATTGCGGCGGACTCCTTTTGGTAAGCCTCATATGCTTCCCTAGTTGCGGCGGTCGACCTAGTAGAAGGTTCGGGTGGAGAGGCCTCGGTAAGGTAACGAAGCTTGTCGTCACCTTGGGCGGCCAATTTGAGTTGGGCATCCCAATCGGAGAAATTTGACCCATTCTTTTCAAGTTTACATCGATCCATGAAGGATCGGAGCCATGATGAATTAGCGAGAGGCGTTGCAATAGGGGTTGGTGTTGCCATTTGTTATGAGAAAAAGAAGTGGTCTACAAAACAAAATAGAAGGAGTAAAACAAATGTTGTTTTAACAATAATACTCGTAAAAATTATAATTTAAACAAGTTTTATGCATTTTTCTAGTGACCTCTACCCAACTAGATAAATGATTCCAAGACCCAAATTCATATTAATTTGGGCACGGTGTGGCCGATACATCCCTTATTAATATAACTCGGTGGATTAACGCTTTAATCGATTCTACTTTTAGAACTCTTGGCTGATAATATTACATTAACATTTATCTTTAGCCCAAAATACATTCAACAAGGGGACGGTGTGGGCGATAAAACCCTTATCGAAAAACTTTTGTTGAGTTCAATCCAAATTTCGAATAAATGTGTCCATGATCCAAACCCATATTAACTTAGGCACGGTGTGGCCGATTCATCCCTTATCAACATGAATTCGGTGGATAAACATTTATCACCCACTTCCCCTACGTAACAAAGTTTGTACCCCGGTGTGGCCGAGTGCACTCCCTCGCGAAATAGGTTTTCATGGTTTCTACTATTTGGCAAGGCTATGTCTCAATTAATTGTTTTAGCGAGAGGTCATGTCAATTTATTATCTATCACGTTTTAAGTGAACTAAAGCGGTGAACTACGATAATTTTAATTGACACGGTCGATAAACTCGATGAAGATGATGATGCATGTTTTAGTTATGGCGATTTAGCGATGCATGTGACATATAAATAAAATGCAAACATAAAAATAAATCCTACTATGGCCTTCCTTCAAAGAAAAACTATTTAACTATTACATATTCGGAAACCAACTCCATTGGTCCCTTGAACTTTGGTTGTGGCACGCATCTCGAGGTAACACCGTCTTTATGTATCGCCATCTTGAAGAAATCCGTCTTTGGGAACTCCGAAATAAATTAAATTACATAGCAAATTACATAATTTCCTATTATACATTTGTGTCACTTGATTTGTGTCACTTGGGTCACTTGATTTGAGTTTCTTTCATTGAATGTTATAAATATCATTAGTCGGATTTGAGGTCTCTAAAATGTAAATGCCATTGATGGAAGAAGCTTGGCCTATAACCAAATCATTCTTTGAAATAGTACAAAGATTGTTCTTAATGACAAAACAAAAACCGTCCATGTCTAGCATGGCGATTGAAATAATATTTTTAGAGAGTGTAGGCACATAAAAACAATTATGTAAATACAACTCAAATCCATTAGGCAAAGCTAGAACATAAGTTCCTTTGGATTCGGCCGCTACTCGAGCTCCATTTCCAAGGCGTAGATCCACATCTCCCTTGCTAAGCCTCTCCACATCTCTTAAACCCTGTAAATGATTACAAAAGTGAGAACCACAACCGGTATCTAGTACCCATGTCGTAGTGGAAGTATAATTTATATCAATAACATAAATTTCTTTAGGAATTTTACCTTTTGGAACGATGATTCCTTCCCTTATATTTCGCAAATATACGGGACAATTCCTAAGCCAATGTCCCATGCCATAGCAATAATGACACTCATCATTAACTTGCTTGAAGTTTTTGATTTTCTTCCCCTTCTTCTTGAACTTTTTTCCCTTTGAAGCAAGAACTTGATTGCTTGAGCTTCCACTAGTTTTGGCATCTTTATCTTCCAGAGACAAAGACCCTATAGATTATATGAGGTAGTCTTCCTGAGACGGGCTCACACGAGATCTAGTAGTAGTAGGTGGTTTAGAAGAAGTGATGAAGTTAAGGTTTCCATCCGAACCTATCCCAAAATGAAGTTCTCTAGTAGTGTCGAAATCATTGTTGGAGCAAACGTCGTCAAAAACATTGTGGTAAGACTCAATAGTTATCGGTGCGGTAGCATTTGATGGATTCATTGTAATGAACTACAAATATGGAGGAAAAGGAAATATTAACATTTGTCTTTTAATATCATACTTGTAAATAACTAACAAGATATGAGCATTTATATAGTGACCTCTACCCAACTATTATAAATGATTCCAAGACCCAAATTCATATCGACTTAGGCACGGTGGGGCCGATTCATCCTTTATCAATATAACTCGGTGGATTAACGTTTAATCGATTAGAACTCTTGGTCGATAATATTACATTAACATTTATCTTTAGCCCAAAACACATTCAACAAGGGGACGGTGTGGCCGATAAAACCCTTATCGAAAAACTTTTGTTGAGTTCAATCCAAATTTCGAATAAATGTGTCCATGATCCAAATCCACATTAACTTGGGCACGGTGTGGCCGATTCATCCCTTATCAACATGAATTCGGTGGATAGACATTTATCACCCACTTCCCCTACGTAACAAGGTTTGTACCCCGGTGTGGCCGAGTGCACTCCCTCACGAAATAGGTTTTCATGGTTTCTACTCTTTGGTAAGGCTATGTCTCAATTGATTGTTTTAGCGAGAGGTCATGTCAATTTATTATCTATCACGTTTTAAGTGAACTACAGCGGTGAACTACGATAATTTTAATTGACACGGTCGATAAACTCGATGAAGATGATGATGCATGTTTTAGTTATGGCGATTTAGCGATGCATGTGACATATAAATAAAATGCAAACATAAAAATAAATCCTACTATGGCCTTCCTTAAAAGAAAAACTATTTAACTATTACATATTCGGAAACCAACTCCATTGGTCCCTTGAACTTTGGTTGTGGCACGCATCTCGAGGTAACACCGTCTTTATGTATCGCCATCTTGAAGAAATCCGTCTTTGGGAACTCCGAAATAAATTAAATTACATAGCAAATTACATAATTTCCTATTATACATTTGTAACTAAAATAAAATAAATCTATTAAATTACAAAACGGTGATACGAGATCACAATAAAAATACAACCGAATCGATATTCCCATACATTTCGGGAAATACCAATTAAAACTAAGGCCATACTAAGTAAAAATTACATAATTCAAAAATTACATAAATTAAAATTATGACAATCATAAAGAAAATGCAGCATTATAATATGTATGAACATGCCCAATTTTTTATGCTAAATCGCCTTTACTTAGCCAATATCGTATATTACTCGGTTTTTACGGATTTGCGTGATTTCAACATTTTATAATCACAAAAATTACATAAATTCATATTTATGCATAAGTTAATTACCCTAACCTCTTAGGATTCAAAATTTAGTCTTCACTAATTATTTGATCATAATTAACTCATATTTATAAAATTGTTCATTAATGGACCAAAAATTACAAAAATAAGCTATAAACTTCAAATAAATCACTATATTCATCAACTTTTCAATTTTAGATCTGAAAAAGATAATAAAATGCAACATATAATGTTTTTCTTTAGTCATAGATTATGTTTTATTAATTTTTCACTAATAATGTCACTATTTATCCTATTTTTCTTCAAAAATCCATAAATCATGCAAAAAGACTTCACTATAGCCTATTATTTTACACACATCTTGTAAAATTGCATGTGACAACATACTAAATTTCTATGACCAGATTCGAAATTTATCTCATATTAACCTATTTTTCACCTAAATCCGAATTTAATAATAAAAAATCCAATTTTCGAGCATAAGAAGTCCAACAAATATGAAAATTTACAGGTTATCTCAAAATAATATATGTGACAACATATCCAAAAATCACTGGAAAATACGAAGTATAGCTAATTTTAGTCCGAAAATGAAATTTGTACTCATAAAATCATATTTTAATGCCATTATTTTACAATATGAACAATAAAAATCCGTAAATTTAACCAAAATATCCTAAAACATTTTAGGACCAGAAATTTTAACAAGCATGAATTAATTTCGTGATATATCATAATAACACAAATTATACAAGTTTTATATGTTAATCTTTATAACTCGGAAAAACTTTTAACCGATTTGCATGCAAACAACCATGGCTCTGATACCAATTGAAGGAAAAGGTAGATCTATATACTTAACATACTCATATATGTTTTAATTTAATTTGTCATAAAATTAACAAATGATCTTATGCATGCAAACAAATAAACAAAATAAGGAAGAAACATCCATTCTTACATTGGATTTTCGGTTCAAATGGGCACAAGAGAGATCACCTTTCTCTCTTGTTCTTGAGCTTTCCTTTTGGATGAACAAAGACCCAAGTGTAGGATTTCTCCCAAGGATTTATACCCAAAGCTTACTCTTAATTAAAATTAATATTATGAGTACAAGATAATATTAACTTTGTAGAAAATTGACCCAAAATAATATTGGTATTGTCTCCTAAAAACCGGTTTAGAGAGAAGAGAAGAGGAAGGTATTTTTATCTTTCTAAAATTATTATTTTAGATGAATTAGAATGAATGAATAATACACACTCATGCATGTAGTGTATATCAAAAATATAAGACAAAAACCCTTTGCCTTTTCTTGTAGTAAAACCGAGTAGGAGGTGTGGAGGGGAGCCAATGCATGCCTTTGTTTATCTTCACAATGCAAACTAGGGTTGCATGGCTAGGCTATTAGTGAATGATTATGTTTTCCACTAATTTAAACAACACAATATTAGCTTAATTCTCCCCTAATTTCGGTACCTTCATAAAATGGAACCCATTTTATTTTTGTCAAATTTGTCAATATGTCACATGTCATATGTTACATAAATTTGTTATGTATTTTTAACATATTAAAAATCAACGTATTAATAAAATACGTCATATACAAAAATCGACTTAGTAATTCATAATTACTTGTACCAAAATATTTCTCCAATTATAAATCACAATAAATTGTATTTATAATAATTCATTCAAATTTAATTGTTTCCTTAAACAATAATTTCATCTGAGTAATGATACAATTCGATTACTTAGACCATATCTCATTTAATCAAATTTCAATGTGATAAGTAAATTTTACCTCCAAAATCGTCCGTCAATTTTCAAGTAATTTAATTAACTCGTAACGTTATACGATTAATTAAATGATCAATTAAGAGTGTTGCCCTATAGGTATGACCTAGGGGATCAACTGATCACCACCGTCGCACGACAGTAATGTCAAACTCTAGTCAGCCAATCATTACTGATATATGTTGATCAGTTGACAGTAAAAATTACTTCCCAATTGTATTCTTTATGATGAGATTTAAACATGTGATCATCATGATCAACAGTCGTGATCGCATTATTGTCGGAGGACACATATTCCAACACAGATGTCAGACAAGGCGGTCATCAGCTGAGGGGAGCACCCGAGTTGGCTGAGACATGGGATAGACGACATCTCATCTGGGCAGCGGAGAGTCACCTGTCCTACAGGATGGTGAAGAGCTTGGTAAATCGAATTCACCATTCTTTCACTTACCTTCTTTTATCCTTCTTTTGCTATTCCTTTTCTCTTTAATTCGAGCTAAAGATAGCTCTTACTTTGAATCAAAATAGGAGGCCGGGAACATCATGTCCTTTTCGGGCTATACTACGATGATGGAGGCTTGTGGGAGGCTGTCAGCGAAGGAGCAGACCATCATCGAGTTGGGAGCTTTTGGAGCCTTGGTACGAGCGTGAAGGGACATCAAGGGAAGGAAGATTCGCTCTAACCTTTGCCTGATTCGAGCTTTCCTTGATCGGTTCTGGGACACGACCTTGACCTTTCACATGCTTTTTGGCGAGGTTGGGGTCACGTTGGAGGATTACGACATGATTTCTGGCTTGCCATGTGGGACTGAGGCTGTGGTGTGGCCGGAGACAGCCATGAGAGTGGACTCGGCTGAGGCTAGGAGCTTGATCGGTTGGAACCTGACGGCGAAAGCTGCTGCGGTTCCCGGGTTGGTGCCGAGTTCTTACGTCAAGGATTACTTTGCTGGAAAGGTCCCGATGGTGGTAATGATCGATGGGAGGGAGAAGGCTCCTCCTCCTTATACTGCGGAGCAGAGATCTCGTCTGTGGCTCTGGTGGTTCTTGTCTTCACTCTACCTAGGAGACAAGAGGGAGAGGCTGTCGACGAAGCTTCTCCCATTCCTTTCTGACTTTAGTGGCCTAGGTCGTTGGGACTGGGTCACTCCCGGCTTTGCGGTCCTCACTCGCTACATGAGGGCCATGGTTCATCCTGAGTTAGTGGAGAAGGGGACTTCTCCTGCCACTGTTGGTCCTGGACTGCTGCTGGAGGTATGAACCTTAATTTCGTATCATGTAAGATCATTTGCTTTCCTTATCGAATCATGAAAGATCGTTATTGATTACCTTGTTTTGCAGGCGTGGGTGTACTCCTACTTTCCGAGCTTCGCGCCCAAGAGGACGGAGCCGGGGAGAGATTTTATCCCGTTGTGAGGGATTGGGTGATGTGTCGCAAGAAGAGTCAGCGTTCTTCTCATGACGTCTGTCAACGGGACGTGAACACCCTGCAGCTGAGTGGTGTGAGTATCACTTTCCTTTATTTGCTTTCTCATCGCTCTCTTTTAGAACTGATCATAAGAATGACCTCTTATTTTCTTATCTTAGTGGGTGCCCAGGCCTTGGGCGGACTACACTGGCGCCCCTTCTTTTGTGGCTGAGGTCCTTCGACCTAGGAGCTCAAGCCGGTTACTGCTGAGGACGTCAATGGGTCCCTTGTGGTACTTGGGCGAGCGTTTGACTCGCCAGTGCTCTCGAGATGTCTTCACGGTCCCCATCGATCCTCCTCGGACAATGTTTAGGGAGCCTTCCGATACTGAGAGGGAGGCTGACCTGGAAGACGTCGGCGATGACGCTCTCCTTCTTCCTGGCGAGGACTACTCCGAGTTCCTCTACTGGAGATTGGCGTACTGGCCGGTTGTGGTGAGTGCTTTACTTTTGTTTCGATTGGCTAGAAAACAAGATGAATTATCATCGATTAATGGAAACCATTTGAATTTTTGCAGGAGGTTGAGGCGGCGGGCGTCGAGCCCCCAGCGTACCCCGAGACCCTCGAGTACACTGATACGGCGGGGATGACTACAGTCTCTGAGCTTCGCGACTTTGGTGAGGCGGTGACAGATGCTGGCCTGGACGAGTGGCAGCATCTGATTCGGAGGGTAAGTTCCCCAACTTAATTAGCTTTTGTATAAGAATACATTTGTTTAATTCTTGTCCAATAATTGAGAATCCTTGTTTATTGAAATGCAGGTAGCGCCATCTCGGTTTGTGGCTTTGTGAAGGGTATCCAACCACCTACGGGCTACTGCCGTCGAGGCACTTGCTGGCGGTCGATGACGTCAGGTATGAACCTTCCGTTTACTTCGTTTTTGAATTTTATAACTTTCTTTATGTTTGAAATGATTGACATGAGCCAATTCTTACCGTTTGCAGAGGGAGCGCGACTTGGAGCGAGAGCTAGCGCAGTCCCGGGAGGAGATAGTGATGTATCACTTTCATATATACTTTTATAGCTCCCTTTATACCATTTTACATACCGTTTCGTGCCTATTATATCATTTATATGCTTTATTTCAATGAATTGTCGATATTGCCGCTATTTTGTGTTTTGATGCAGAAATG
Source organism: Silene latifolia (assembly GCF_048544455.1). Classification (NCBI taxonomy): domain Eukaryota; kingdom Viridiplantae; phylum Streptophyta; class Magnoliopsida; order Caryophyllales; family Caryophyllaceae; genus Silene; species Silene latifolia. Next base: position 53,261,614 of record NC_133527.1, on the reverse strand, counting down.
ACTCGTTATAAGTATGATCAAGCTAAGATTAGCAAGGCGAAGACGGCATAGCAGAATACACGAAGCATGGCACGAGAAACGAGGAAGCACGAAGACTAGAAGTGAAAGAAGAGAGGAAACCGTCTGTGAAGCAAGTTCCTCGATCGAGTCAAAACTGGCTCGATCGAGCAGCTGTCCTCGATCGAGTCACCTCTGGCTCGATCGAGGAACCTCTCTGGCAGACTTATTTCCGGATTTTCCTAAAACGATTATCTTTTGTTATAAATTAGAAACTCGTATTTTATTCTGATACTACGCTGTATTTTTACTGTGATACTGCTGGAAAACTCTCTTAGAACCCTAATCTTTCCCTTGTATGGTACTAATCTTTCCTCATTAATTAATCGTTCATTGTTTTATGTTCATCAATATTGTTCCATGCTTTCAATCATGTTTTCATTCTTAATCATTGTTGTTGTTGTTGTTGTTATCATTATGAGTAGCTAATTCCCTCATCTAGGATGAAGGGGATCTAGGTTAATTAAAAGGGAAAATCGATTAATTGCTATTGATATCGCTTAAGTTGTTGTTTGATTATTGTACTTCTTCTAGTTAATTAACTTGAGGCATGAGTTATTAATTAGTGTAGCGAATTGATCCTATTGCCGACCGGGTTAGAATTAATATAGGCTGCGATACTCAAATAGAGTGTATCTAATTATAGTGACCGCATGTTAGAATCGATCTAAAGGGCATAATTGAGTCGACCGATCTTATGACCTTAAACAGCTTGATAGACTTAGCAATTGATTAACAATCCCCAAATAATTGACCTAGTGAACCGGAAGTCCTAGACCTTTAATATTATTGTTTAAACCTTCATTTAATTACTTGCAATCAGCTTATTAGATCAAAACCAAACAAAACCCCCAGAAATTGGTTACCCTTAGACAACTTAAATAATTTCAGACTTAGCTTTTACCGCCTCCCTGAGGATTCGATACCTGTCTTACTGCTAGCTATTCTTGTTAGTCCTGAGATAGATTTACTTTGGTTTGGTGATACGACTTTAGCCACATCAAATTTGGCGCCGTTGCCGGGGAGGCAACAATTGTTTAGTTTGTTTGTGTTTATTTTGTCTTTTTGTCTCAGGGAACCCAGTTCCTTGAGACCGTTCTCACACTTTTTTTGTTAGTTCCGTTTATGCCCAGGTCTAACAGGTCCGAGATTATTCCTTTTGATCCTGAACCAGAAAAGACTTTTCGCTACAGACGGAAATTTAATCAAGAAGTGGGTCAAGTAGAAGACTTAAGTATACTTGACGTTGAAACGGCGAGCTCAACAGAGACAGCCGATCGGTCCTACGAAGAGGAAGAGGACGAAATTCCTATTCCTGAAATTCCAGTCACGACTGATATTCCCAAAACTACCATCATGCCTACTCTAGCCAGTCACTCTGAGCCGACCTTAGCTTCTATCCCACAAGGATTTAAGCTGCCCATTACTACCAATGGAACTTTTGAGATTCGGCCATCGTATATCAATCTGGTGGAACGAAATATGTTTGGAGGGACAAGTGCTTTGAGGATCTGCGACGCATATGGAAAAATTTGTCACTTCTATCTTTGTTCTATTCCATTAAAAGTGGAGTGAGACAAGATCGAGTTAAGCGGTGCTCTTTCCTTTCTCCCGAAAGATGGAGATCTTTGAGTGGTTGAGAGATATGGATATGGATTTGAAGGAGTTCTGAGAATGGAATTCCTTGGCTCTTGCTTTCTATAAGAGGTACTTCCCACCTCAAAAGACTAATGCTTTGAGGAATCAAATTACTCGTTTCAAGCAAGGAGCTACTGAAGATTTGAATGAAGCTTGGACTCGCTTCAAGCGTTTAGTTCGATCAGTTCCCCATCATGGTTTCCCAAAGTGGTTCCTTTGCAACCAGTTTTATAACGGGTTGTTTGACGATCATCGTGCCCTTTTGGATTCTTCTGCTAATGGGAGATTTCAAGATAATACCAATGATGGTGACGCGTGGAAGTTGATTGATCAGATTGCTACCCATACCGCCAGGTATGGAAATCCTAGGGGAAGCACGCGAGGTACTAGAGTTGATAGTGCCCTGGCGGCACAGCTGGAGACTATTTCTGCCCAGATTGCTGAGATAAAAACTACCCAATCATTGGGTAGCAAAGAGAGAGTTCATGCTATGAGTCAGCAAGTAGAGAAGTCTTGTGCTAGATGCGGTTTGGATGGTCACGGTGCAGCTGATTGTATGAGCACATTAGAGCAGGTTAATGCCTTTCAGGCTTACAGACAAGGTGCATAAGGTACACCTTTCTCCAACTTTTACAATGAAAGAACGAAGGAACATCCGTTCCTTCAATGGTCTAGCCAGAATGTGCAAAACCCGCAGCAGTCACAACCGCAAAAGAATACTTATATCCCTCCCAACAATCGTGGTAGTCAACCACAAGGGGGATATCAGAGGCAAAATCAGGCAGGCCAGCAGTTCAACAATCAATATCAACAGCCTCCTCAGCAAACTCCTCAACAAATGCCTCAACAAGCTCCGAACAATGAAATGGCAGAGTTGCGCAATCTTTTGCAACAAACTTTGTCAATGCAGCAGAAGCAGACGGCTCAAATTTCTGAGCTGATTGCCCATAACAAGATGCTAGATAATCAAGTGGCTCAGATGGCACTTCAAAACCCATCAAAACAGGCGGTAGGTCTTCCTCCTCAAGGTAAACAAGCTCACGAGCAAGCTAATGTTATTCAGGTGAGGAGCGATACTTCTTATGTGAATCCCGACCTACAAAGCCTTGAGAATGAAGTGCCCATTACTGTTGATGAAGTCCCTTATATGCATCCCAAAGGATTGGGTAATTTGGAGCTTAGTGATGATGAAAAAGAACCTGACGAAGTTGAAACACGAGCTGACGATAAAAGTAAAAAAGACGAAGAAGCTGAACCTGCAGAGGTTCCTCGATCGAGTCACAGGTGACTTGATCGAGGATCCAGACAGCTCGATCGAGTCACCCCTGGCTCGATCGAGGAACCAAAATCGACTGCTGACGGTGTTTCAAAAGTTGTTTCTAAGGTCAAGCAAGCCGAGCCCATAACCATTGCACTACCTTTTCCTCATCGACAACAAAAATCCAAGCTGGATAAGCAGTTCGGTAAGTTTATGGAGGTCGTGAAGAATATACAGGTAAGTGTCCCTTTTACTGAATTAATTACTCAAGTGCCGGCTTATGCAAAATTCATGAAGGAGATTTTGACAAGGAAGAGATCCTTTGACGCGGTGGAAACTATTGCTTACACTCAGAAGTGCAGTGCTATGTTGCCAATTAACTCACCACCTAAATTAAAGGATCCAGGAAGTTTTTCTATCCCTTGTCATATCGGTCATCTTTATATTAGTAAAGCTCTTTGTGATTTAGGAGCTAGTGTCAGCGTTATGCCTTATTCTATTTGTAAGAAATTAAATATGGGTCTGTTGACAGTTACTAATATGACACTGCAGATGCCCAATAGAACTGTTAAACACCCATTGGGGGTGTTAGAGGATGTTCCCGTTCGTATTGGGAAGTTTTTCATCCCCGTTGATTTCGTTGTCATGGACATGGCTGAAGACAACCAAATCCCTATCATCTTGGGCAGACCGTTCTTACATACTGCGGGGGCGGTTATAATTGTTAGGCAAGGGAGATTGACCTTAGCTGTGGGGGATGATATGATTATATTTAACTTGGAAAAAGCATTGAAAAACCCCATGATAGAAGAGACTTGTCATAGTATAGATGTTGTTGATTTTACTATTGATGAGTGTCTTCCTATGTGTTTGGACAGGGATCCTCTGGAGATTGCCCTGGTTTCTGATCCAGCTGATCAGACGGGTTCATGGAGTCCAGAAGTTCATCGGATTGAGAAGCTTCTAACTGGAGAGGAATGCCCCCATCAAAGGGTATACAGTTTGGGCACTACACCTAAGGTAACCGAGGTAAAGAAACCTGAATTAAAACCTCTTCCCTCTCATCTTAAGTATGAGTTTCTTGATGACTATGAAATAAACCCAGTGATTGTCAATGCTAGCCTAACTTAAGGTCAACTATCTACTTTGTTGACTGTTTTGAGAAATCATAAAAAGGCAATTGGGTATAGCATTGATGATCTCAAAGGTATTAGTCATGATTTTTGCATGCACCGAATTCATATGGAAGAAGGCCACAAGCCTAGTGCACAAGGTCAGAGACGACTAAATCCTCCAATGCAGGAGGTGGTAAGAAAAGAGGTACATAAATTACTTGATGCTGGTATTATTTTCTCTATATCTGATTCTAAATGGGTCAGTCCTGTCCAAGTTGTACCTAATAAGGGAGGTACTACAATAGTGAAAAATGATAAGAATGAATTCATTGCTACTAGACTTATTACAGGGTGGAGGATGTGCATTGATTATAGGAAGTTGAACACGACCACTAAAAAGGACCATTTCCCACTTCCTTACATTGACCAAATGTTAGAGAGACTAGCATGTCATAGTTATTTCTGTTACCTAGATGGCTACTCCGGTTTCTTTCAGATACCCATACATCCTGACGATCAGGAAAAGATCACTTTCACATGTCCATATGGTGTATTTGCTTATAGGAGGATGCCCTTTGGTTTATGTAACGCTTCTGCTACCTTTCAGCGTTGTATGATGGCCATATTTTCTGATTACATAGAGTCTATTATGGAAGTTTTTATGGATAATTTCAGTGTATATGGTACTGATTTTGATATTTGTTTGAGAAACTTGACTAAGGTTTTGCAGCGCTGTAAGGAGAGCAAACTTGTTCTCAACTGGGAGAAGTGTCACTTCATGGTTACTGAAGGGGTGGTACTCGGTCACTTGGTGTCAGGAAAGGGTATTCAAGTGGACAAAGCTAAGGTTGAGGTAATTGAGCAACTCCCGTACCCGGTTAATGTTAAAAGTGTGCGTAGTTTCCTTGGTCATGCAGGGTTTTATCGCCGCTTTATTAAGAATTTTTCCAAAATTGCTCAACCTCTAACCCGGCTACTCCATAAAGATACACCTTTTGTGTTTACTGACGAATGTGTTAAGTCCTTTGACAGGATTAAACAAGCTCTTATCTCAGCTCCTATTATCCGATCTCCGGATTGGAGCCTTCCTTTTGAGATTATGTGCGATGCCAGTGACTATGCAGTTGAAGCTGTTTTGGGGCAGCAAAAGGACAAGGTGTTACATGCCATTTACTATGCAAGCAAGACTCTTGATGATGCACAAATTAACTATGCTACTACGGAGAAGGAGCTTCTTGCAGTTGTCTATTCTTTAGACAAATTTAGAGCTTATCTTGTTAGTTCTAAAGTTATTGTTCATACTGACCATGCAGCTTTAAAGTATCTTTTAACCAAACAAGAGGCTAAACCTAGACTTATTAGATGGATTTTATTGTTACAAGAATTTGATTTAGAAATCCGTGATAAGTCTGGTGCTGAAAATGTTGTTGCAGATCATTTGTCCAGATTGAGATTCTCAGGAAGAGAGATTTTGCCCATCGATGACTCTTTTCCAGACGACCATCTTCTAGCTGTAGTTGCAAATACTCCATGGTTTGCAGATTATGCCAATTATTTGGTGGGAGGCATGCTTCCTCCTGATCTTTCTTATCAGCAGAAGAAGAGGTTTTTGCATGACGTGAAGCGATATTTCTGGGACGACCCATATCTGTTCCGGGAGTGCGCAGACGGTATCTATAGACGATTTATTCCAGAGGGTAAGGTACATGCCATCCTTTCTCATTGTCACTCTTCTTCTTATGGAAGTCATCATGGTCCTTCTAGGACATTTGCTAAGGTAATGCAATCGGGTTTTTATTGGCCTACTATCTTGAAGGATGCTACTACTTTTGTCCGTTCTTGTGATGCATGTCAAAGGACGGGCAATATGTCGCAAAGGCATGAGATGCCTCAAACTGGAATCTTCGAAGTGGAGATTTTTGATGTTTGGGGCATTGATTACCAAGGGCCATTCCCTACTTCTCATGGGAATCAGTATATTTTAGTAGCTGTAGATTATGTTTCTAAATGGGTGGAGGCAATTGCCACCCACACTTGTGATGCTAAATCTGTTGTTAAGCTGTTTCAGAATATTATCTTTCCACGGTTTGGAGTGCCTCGCGCAGTGATCACTGATGGAGGCAAGCATTTCAATGAGCGTCATCTTAATTCTCTCATGAAGAGATATGGCGTTACACACCGCAGAGGATTGGCATATCATCTTCAAACCAGTGGACAAGTAGAGATTTCCAACAGAGAGCTGAAACAAATCTTGGAAAAGGTAGTAAGCAAGAAGAGAAAGGATTGGAGTCGGAAGCTCGATGACACTTTGTGGGCTTACCGTACTGCATTCAAGACCTCGATTGGAGCATCACCGTACCGACTAGTCTATGGCAAGTCTTGCCATTTACCTGTGGAGCTCGTGTACAAGGCTATGTGGGCCATAAAGGAGCTGAATATGGATCCCTCACTGGCGGGTGAGAAACGACTGATGCAGTTGAATGAGCTTGATGAGTTTCGACTGCATGCCTATGATAGTGCTCGAGTGTATACGGAGCGAACGAAGAAGTGGCATGACAAGCATATTTTGCCAAGGAAATTTCATGTTGGTGAGAAAGTTCTCTTATTTAACTCTCGTTTGCGTTTGTTTCCAGGTAAGCTGAAGAGTAGATGGTCTGGACCGTTCACTGTAGCTGATGTGAACAAGTGTGGGTCAGTTACACTGCAAACTGACAAAGAGGAAATCTTCAAAGTGAATGGGCAACGATTGAAGATCTACCATGAAGGAGCGTATTTCGGGGTGATAGAGGCGTTTGACCTCTATGCCATTGATTCTTCTCACTGATGAAGAATTACGGTCGTGCGGGACCGCATAAACCAGCGCTACCGAGAGGCAGCTCGGATTTTGTAAATTATTAGTTTGTAATTAGGATTTAAAATTTAATTTTTTGTTATTGCTTTTATGTTTCCTTGAACTTTGAGAGATGAGGAGAGGGTACTTGATATGCTTTCAAGTATTATTTGCAGGAATTTTGACGGGATTTGAAGCTATGAGTAACAAATGACGAAATAAGACGCCAGCATCAACTTCCTCGATCGAGCCACATGCGACTCGATCGAGGAACCTATCAGCTCGATCGAGCCAGTGGCGACTCGATCGAGGCACCAGTGAAGTTTTTCAAAAAGTTTAAAACGAAAGTTGGCTAGTCAGGAATTTGGTTCCTCGATCGAGCCAGGCGCGACTCGATCGAGGATCCAAAATAAACCGGATTCCGCGTTTTTCTTTAACCGGTTTTATACTTTCATTACTCTAACTTCTTTCAATTCCCTTCTTCTTTTCGTGCTTTCTTCCTGCATTATTTCTCTTCTATTACTCCTTCTACCTTCATTCATCATCATTCATCATCAAATATCTCTTACAACTTGTGTTTAATTGCTTATTACTTGTCTGCATCAATCTCTTGTGCTTATTTTCGCGATTCATTGCTATTTTTGCTCAGGTATGTCCCGAATTTGTCTAATTTGTCTCGAAATAATCTGAAATTTCTTGCTTATAACTTGAGTTTATTGTATTAAATCTTCCATTGCTAGTATACAATTGCTATTTCCTTGCTTTCTAACCCCTTGTTTGTTGAAATTCATGCCTAATTTGCTAATTTGGGAATTAGGGTTCTTCAAATTCCGGGTAGAAATTATGCATTAAATTGGTTAGAAATTGTGTTCTTATGCTTGGAATCTTCATTATTTGATACATACTCATGTTCCCCTAACTTTTTGGATGATTTAATTGTGATTTTGAGTCTTAAAAATTGATTTTTTTGACCCATTTATGCCAAAAGCCGGGACTGTTTTTATGCTAAGGTAGAAGTTTAATTGTCTACTTGTATTTTATGTAGACAATGACTTCTAGGCAAGGAAATAAGAGGACTCGAGAAAGGAGAGCCCCGGTTCAGCAACCCGAGGTGATTCCCGAAGAAGTTGTGTCTTCGGAGGATGACTTGTCTCCTTTGGACGATTACCCATTCATCAAATTCCGTGACAAAGCACAAAAGGACAGGTTCGAGTATTTGTTAACTAAATCTATGAGTGCCACTCGATGCGTGGATAGGAAAATTTTGCGAACATTGAAGATATATGACATTATGTATGGCATGTTCAATGAGATAGGGTTACAGGGTCTTTTCACGCTCCATGAATTATCTTACCCTGCTTTAACTCTCGAGTTTCTGAGCTCATTTACTTACTTTCCCAGTGATCATCATATCAAGTTTCGATTGCTTAATGTAGAACGGTCCTTAACCTTTGACCGTCTGTCGGAAATTCTGGGAATAGATAAGCATACAGACGGAGACTTGTACGATGTTGGTGGGCTGTCCGCTATTCGATATTTTCCATTGTTTACCGGTTATGCGGATGTCAGTGCTATGGCTTTGTTGGACGTCCAACACGTTTGTCTTCGTATGTTCTTGCGGTATTTGAGCTATTTGTTGTATGACCGGCACGACAAGAGCAAGACCTCCACTATTGAGGTCTTAATCCTTGCTAGTTATTTGAATCCTTATCGGGAGGAGACATTCCAGTTCTCCCCCCTGCTCTTGTGTTCTCGGCTTTTGATAGGATGATTGGGAGGTATGGGAACCTTGACTGTGGTGCTCTTGTCACCAAGATAGCTAGGGTTGTTTGTGATTTTGAGGGTGATGACCCATACGAGCCCATGGATGACCATGAGCCACTTGTTGATGATGACCACCTCCGTTATGAAATTTCTTATATTGACATCAAGAATGGGAAGGACCATTACTGGAGGTCCGGGGCGAGTCTTACATGCTTCTACTTTGCGCCCGTTTACCTGCTGTCGACCCCCTTGAGGAGAGTACGGCTGTGGAGCGACCCCCACCCGTTACTTATCTGATTCCTGAGAACCTTCTAGTCACTTTTCCTGGGTCTAGTACTACTACCACTACCGGTGGGCACCGGAGACGTCGTCCACCTACTACCCATCTGCCTGGCTCATTCCAGCCTGCTCCTCCTCCACCTCCATCAGCCTATCCTGCTTCGGGCTACCATTTTGATCCGGTTGTTGCGCGAGAGGTGAGGATGCATAAGGGCATCAACACTGCTTTGACAGAGAGACGGATGTGGGAACAGATGGAGGCCATGTCTCTTGCTTCGGGGGGACAGTATCGGGGTGTGTCACCTAGCTATTACACTACTCCTGGTGACGACAACCGTGTGTTCCATCTCTATGGAGTGACTCCTACGGAGTTCGGACAGTTTAGTACTGCCTACGGTGCCTTGGGCCGTCCCTTTTACACTCTAGTCCGCCTCCCTCAGCCTACTTCTGTTTTTGCGGAGGACGCCGGTATTCCTTGTTCCCAGAGAGGTCCGTTTGGCCAGTTTAGTGCTTCTACTTCCGCTGCTGCTATTCCTGGAGCCAGCCGTGGTAGAGGCCGTGTTAGAGACCCACCCGTAGTAGAGGTCTTGGTACCCCAGTTCCTGATCCTGAGCTGATGTCTCTTTATGCCGAGATCGATGATTTTGATGATACTGATGGAGCCCAGTAGTGACAGCTGGTCACTACATCCCTCTCTTTCCAGCTGGTTTGGGGGAGGCTACTGCACTATAGCTGGTATTATCTTTCTTGTTTTTGTTTTATTGCATTTCTCTTTCCCATCTTCCCTTTGTTAGTTGTGTCCCATAGGTTGCTGGATTTCCGTGTGACTGCTATGCTGTAGGCGTCACAATGAGGACATTGTGACATTTAGGTTTGGGGGAGTGTGTTTATTTCTGTTGTGTGCTTTTATTTAATGTTGTGTGTGAAAAAAAATCAAAAAAAAAATTGAAAAATTATAAAATCCAAAAACATGTTTTTATTTATTTTTATTTATTTTGAGTCGAGTCTTGGTGAATTGTATAACGATGATGATAATTTGCTTTGTCTTTGCATTTGAGTCCCATCTAGTTGTCCATGTACATTGTTTTGACCCGTTAGCTATGATGAACAAAGCTCTTTGCTCAAGTCTTGATCGTCACAATATGCCTTATGCCGAGTAGACTTGACTTTATTTTGTTGGTAAACCACTTAAATTTCTGAGGTCTTTAGAGCTTACTAGGCCGGGATCATTAATAAACAGGTCTCATTGTTATTTAGGCTGATGAGTGTGGTCTTCTTGTGGAATATGTAATATCAAACTGCATAAGTGTGACATTAGTTTCTTAGCTTTTGCGCGTTCATATGATTAAGTACATGAGGAAAGGTGGTTCTTTTTGTTCAAATAAGCCAAACATCACCCAGTTTTTGGTAGCCCGTTTGAACCATGTAGCCATTTTATATCCTATTTCTTAGCTACATTCCAGAATTTGCCTACCTTTTTCGGGACAGTCGTAGTTGCTTGAGTCCTTATTGTTATAGCTACTTTGGTTGGGTTGGGACTTTTATTGTCATGTGGGTAGTAGCTATCTTTTTGTAGCAATTGTGTGACCTCTTATGTTGAAAAAAAAGAAGTATTATGAAGCAAAAGACAAAAAAAAAAGAAGAAAAAAAAAAGGAAAAGAAAAAAGAAAGGAGTTTCGAAAAAGAAAAAAAAAAGAGAAAAGAAAGAAAAGAAAAGGAAAAGAAAAGAAGAAAAATGTTTACTTCATTGAGTTTTGTTAAGAGGTCGTGTTTGGTAATTACTGGAGTCTAATGCACATTTGGAGAGCTTTTTCATTTCTCTCATATGTTGTCAAAGTTGAGATTATTTCTCCAGTTGGATGATTGTTTTATTTCTTATTAGATTTGGCTATTGGTCTAGCGCTGCGACTACCGTCTGAGCCTCACATACCCATACGTGCTTTTGCACAAGTCACTTCTATACCCATGCCACTTTACCACCATTCTGTCCTTGATACATGTACTTGGTCTGTTTTGTGAATGCGTACTAGTTGGAGAATCTCTTATCACATTAGATTGCATGCATATTTCATAAGTTGAGTGAGAGTCTTATTTCTTTCTATCTTACATATATCTCACCCATTATGAGTGCATGAGTGAAACCGCGAGAATCCAACAAAATTGTCTTGCAAGGTTGAAAAGTATTTGGCTGAGTCTCGGTAGCATGTCACATCCTGAGTAAGATTTGCGTTAGTCTATTACCTGTGCTTTTGAATTTGTTTTACTAGCACAACTTTGGTCATTACTTTGTTATAGATATGGACAGCTGAGACTTGTATGTGCCTAGACATTTGCCCTTAGTTATTCATTCACCATATGTTTGCTGTTCTTTGTTTGGCCTGATTGCTTTGCTTGAGGACAAGCAAAGGTTTGGTTTGGGGAAGTTTGATGTATCACTTTCATATATACTTTTATAGCTCCCTTTATACCATTTTACATATCGTTTCGTGCCTATTATATCATTTATATGCGTTATTTTAATGAATTGTCGATATTGCCGCTATTTTGTGTTTTGATGCAGAAATGACTCGTTATGAGTATGATCAAGCTAAGATTAGCATGGCGGAGACGGCATAGCAGAATACACGAAGCATGGCACGGGAAACGAGGAAGCACGAAGACTATAAGTGAAAGAAGAGAGGAAACCGTCTGTGAAGCAAGTTCCTCGATCGAGTCACCACTGGCTCGATCGGCGGTATGCCCTCGATCGAGTCACCTCTGGCTCGATCGAGGAACCTCTCTGGCAGACTTATTTCCGGATTTTCCTAAAACGATTATCTTTTGTTATAAATTAGAAACTCGTGTTTTATTCTGAGACTACGCTTTATTTTTACTGTGATACTGCTGGAAAACTCTCTTAGAACCCTAATCTTTCCTTTGTATGGTACTAATCTTTCCTCATTAATTAATCGTTCATTATTTTATGTTCATCAATTATTGTTCCATGCTTTCAATCATGTTTTCATTCTTAATCATTGTTGTTGTTGTTATCATTATGAGTAGCTAATTCCCTCATCTAGGATGAAGGGGATCTAGGTTAATTAAAAGGGAAAATCGATTAATTGCTATTGATATCGCTTAAGTTGTTGTTTGATTATTGTACCTCTTCTAGTTAATTAACTTGAGGCCTGAGTTATTAATTAGTGTAGCGAATTGATCCTATCGCCGACCGGGTTAGAATTAATATAGGCTGCGATAATCAAATAGATTGTATCTAATTATAGCAACCGCATGTTAGAATCGATCTAAAGGGCATAATTGAGTCGACCGATCTTATGACCTTAAACAGTGATCCGGTTGATGTCGTCACTCATCCAATCAAACACATTTATAATACTCAACAAACAACTAGTTAGTGGTAAGTCGAGGTCGATCCATGGGACGGTATGCTTTGGGTTCTAAGTCTATCTATCTCAATTTATGCTAGTGTCACAATTGATGGGGTTTGTAGTTGTGTCTAGACTAATGCAAACAATAAAGTAGAACAAGCAATAAAAGGAAAGATGTAAACAATTGATTAAAAGTGCTAGGATATCATGGGGTCATGGGGGATTCATGGTGTTGATCATACAAACATGTTTACAAGGTTGCAAGCAAGTAATGTTGTGGAGGAACCGAGTTGGGTTATATCTTACGGTTCTTAGGAAGAGTTAGGTTCCGGAGCCGAATCGATTAGATTGTACAACACCTACAAGTCCACTTACTTTCCTCCTAATCAACTTCTATGCATGGTCTAACAAGACTCGAGTTGGTTTATATCTTACGAGTCAAGTTGAGTAGATAAGAGATGGTAAAAATGCAAGGATTCATAGGCTTAGCATTTCATCAAACATAACATGTGCATAAAGTTGACATCTCAACAAGCAAGCAATTTAATCATGTGAACATATTAGATAAAGCATGAATCAATCCCATGTTTGTTTCCCCTAATTACCCACTAATCCTAGCTAAGTAACTACTCACTCATTATCATGGGAAACATGTCATTAATGGTGTCAATCATCACAACAAGTATAAACATGATAATAGAATGAAGAAATGAACAATTAAGATAAAAGGGTAAAGGAATTATACCAAACTTGAGGTGATCCAAATAATAAAGCAAAGAATAAAAGAAGAAACTTGATTGATTGATGAAGAGTTGTCAATCCTCCAATAATAACCCAATAATCTTCAGTTACCCAAAAGTAACAAACTTGAATAATAAACTTGAACAATAATTAAGGAGAGATTAAAGAGTAATCTATTCTAATCTACTCCTAATCTAATCTAAAGATGGATTTGTTCTAGCTAAGAGAGGATCCCCCTTTTGATTATTACAAATGGGGTATTTATAGTGGAAATTAGGTGGATGCATTAGGGTTTACTAAGGGCTAAACTAGTAATTACACTTTTTAAATGGAGCAGAGAGGAGCCGGTATTTCTCGAAGGAAGGGCTTCTTTCTTTGTAGGTTGGAGAAGACGAAATTATGCTGTGAAAGAGTCCGTGCATATTGGAGTCGGGACGGGCGGACTCTGTCGGTGGAAGACGAGCGGATACGAGGGAATCCGGGCGGATTCTGGCAGGGCAATCCGAGCGTCTTTGGAGGAAACCGCTCGGATTCTGCTGTGAGGAGACGGGCGGATAGTGGACAATCCGCTCAGATTGTTCCTCAGCAATAATTCTTCTTCTTTTCTTCCCTTTTGTTCACTTTTATTTTATTCTTGTGGGATTGGTCTTTAGTCCTTGCTTCCTCTTTATACCAGTCCATCTAGTATCGTCAAGTGGCTTCCAAATATGCACGAAAGACGGGAATTTCCGCCTTATTATCTCCTTTTCTACAAAACATATGAAATGCGATAGAAAAGCAAATAGGAAGGTTTTGACGGATAAAATGGCCATAAAATGTTATAATAGTATGCAAAATAGGCTCAATTAGGGGACTAAATGTGCGCAAATAATGTTCACATCAAATATCCCCAAACCGAACCTTTACTCGTCCCGAGTAAAGAGGTGACTAAAACTAGACCTTTATTTAAACTAACCTAATAACATAACCGATATGAGACAATTAGCGGGTCTCACTCCGCCCCTTCAACTCACAACAAGACAACCATGAGGTAGGATGCCTTCTTGCAAGGCAAGGCGGGTCTTGCCAAAATGGCGACACATCCAATCATTAAGCACACAAAATCAAGTAATGGATGCATCTACAAAAGAATAGCAACTTTCCTCATCTAAGTGGCGGAAATTATCTACAAGGGAAGCAATTCAAGGGTACACACTCCTTCATAGATACAATTTCTTCAAACTACTAAGCCTAGAAGGATACCAATAAATCACCTCCAAGTTGTGTCAAGCTAGGGTACCTTTGTCCTCAATCGTTAAATGCTTTTGTCAAGAGTAGACTCCCTATGGCGTTAGAAACACTGGAGGATCGCGGAATTCCCCCTCTTGCCTAGACAAGAAGAAGGGTGGTCCCCTCTCTACCATGCACAAGAATGGATATGATGGATAAAGGGATCAATAGATATTTGAGTTTCACTTTGGGAGTTTGCTTTTGTTTTTGTTTTTCCCCCCAATTTCTTGTGGCATATAACATTTGAGAACACTTTCTTGCCATTTCTTTTGATTTTTGGCTTTTCAACACTTGACAACTTTCAACTTTTCGCATTTCTTTTTGAAAATTTTCAAAGTCACCCCATATGTAGTGAGGGTGGCTTATATTTGAAGCTTTAGGAGTTCTATTTTTGTTCCTCTTTTCATTTGATGCATTTTTGCAAACTTTCTTTCACTTTTCATTTCATTAAACTCAAATTGATTTCTTTTTGTGCCCATTCCCTTTGATGACAAAAATGTATGGTAGAACATGGATGAATGATGGTTGCATGGTTTCAAGGGTCACCTTGGAATAAACGGTAGCCAAGGAGTTATCACACCACAAGGTACTCTTTAACTAGGCCTTAAACCATGGGTCAAAGGATACTAGCATGACACATCCTAGGGTATTTTACAAGTATTCTAACAAGAAAAGTCTTAAGAAGAAAAAGCATCTACTAGGGCCTATATACACTTGTCAAGCTTCCCAAGTAGACGGTTTCGCAAAATTTTCTAACATGCACACTACATGCCATGATGCAACTAACATATAAACATCCTAATGCATATGATTCTACCAACTAATATGACATATAAACTAAATGCAAATCCTAAATTCACATTGTTTATACCGCATCAATCAAAATAAAGCCACATAGTCATTAACATAAAGAAGAAAAAGGAGATTGGAAAGATCATACCATGCGGTCTTCAATATCCTCATGTCTCGGATGTGGCGTAGTCAATCAATGTGAACAAGGATGAACAAACACAATATATACAATAATATATACATGACTACACTACAAAGGAAATGAACTTGTTTTTGGATTTTTAAATTTTTCAAATTTTTATGGGTTTTGTTTTTATGAAATTAAAAGACATATTTTTGGGATTTTTCAAAATTTTTCAATTTTTATCATTTTTGGAATATAAATTCCCATCCCCCACTTTATTTCGGACATTGTCCTCAATGTACATGTAGGAGTAGGAATAAAAAGAAAATACATGTTTTTGGATTTTTGGATTTTTGGATTTTTGATTTTTTTTTTTTTTTTGAAATAAAGTACAAATGCAATGATATGAAATGAATGAATGCATGCTCTAACTAAATGCAATTCTATATGACATATATAACAAATGAATGCAATCTAAACTATACTATATGATGCATGTTTTCTATTAAGCTATGGTCACTTATGAGCAAACCTCCCCAAACCGATTTAAACACTATCTCTAGTGTAGAAAAGAATAGGATTGGTCATTAGTGACTATGCATGAATTCTAATCTATATGAAACTATCTACATGAATCATGTGAGATATATTACAATGCAAACTATACTATATGAACTAACTAATGTAAATGCAATATAATACAAATGCAAGCTAAATGTATATGTAAATAACTAAATGCAAGTGTAAATGTAATGCTAAGTGAAAGGAAAGGATATCTTACAAATGGTGGTTTGAGGGAGGACTCCACCAAACTCATTCTTTGTTGCCATGGTTATTGATGTTGTCCATGTTGCTTAATGCTCTCAACAACCGGTCAAAGGCTTTTGAATGGGCTTCATATAAGCACAAATAGGAGATTGGCGATGTCAAAACGTAGTTTAGCCATCTTGGCTTGGAATTGAACTTGCCGAACACTCTCCCATTTGTTTTGCCCTTGGCACTTGGCTTCTTACAATGCTTCAAACCAACAAGCCCACGATTCTTGTCAATACAAGGTATGAAATATTGCCCATATTCATCCAGAGGCTTCCACTCTTTACCATCTCTTTCAAATTCTATGATGATAGAGTATTGATTCATCAATCCTTCAATAGTAGAAGGAGAGTTCTCATTTCTTTGATGAGGGGATAGTTGAAGGATAAGATGTGGAGGAGTCAACTTCTCACCATTGAGGTCATTCATGCTTTCATTATCTTCACTTTCTTCTTGACCCTCCTTAGAACTTGAACCATTTCCAAAGAAAAGAGCTTCAATTTCTTCCAAACTATGATCAAAGATGCCAACATCATAGTTTTCCTCTTGGCCTCTCAATTCTCCAAAGATAGCAAGTTCAAATTCATCAACCTCTTCTTTCCAAGTTTTACCTTTACTCCCATAAGTGCTAAGGGAGCACACTTTCTCGACATGGGTCATAGAGGGAAATTGTGGTGGGAGGTCTTCCTCATCATCATCATCATCATACGTATCCCAAATTGGAGAAGCAAGGCTAGTGTGTGAGCTAGATTCATTAGACAATTTAGACAAAGTGCTTGTCTCATAATTGGCCTTCAACTCACATTCATCATTGCTCTCCACCCTAACTTCATCATGCTTCAATTCATCATCCACTTTTGGTCCATAATCAATCAAGCACTCCCCTTCCTCAAAAGTAACATCTTCATATTCACATCTATCATGAATGTTTGTAAAGTTGGGTACAAGTTGGAATATGGGGTGTTCAATACTTATGAATTTAGGAGGCGGTGGGGGATTCACAAGAGTAGCTTCATAATGCCATCCAAATTCTTCTTCACCCTCATTATCTTCCCCTTCTTCTTCATTTAGCCTTTGGGTGGCTTCCATTTGGGCAATTTGATTTGCCAACTTCTCACCATTAGTAACAATGTTTTTGAGATCATTGTCCCTAGCTTGGCTCTCTTCTAGCATTTGCATGAAGAGATTTTGTTGGTCCCTTAACATTTGGAGAACCACACTTTGCATGTCAAGATTATGCTCATTCTCTTGTTGTGGGTACATGGGAATTTGGTGGTATGGGTGTTCATTGTAGGATGACATTTGGCATTGATTGTAAAGTGGGTTTTGGGAGGGTGGTTGTTGTGGATGTTGGATGTGGGGGCTTTGGTAAGAAAAGTTGGGGTAGTGGTGAAGATTTTCATTGTATGAGTAGTAAGGTAGGTTTGTGTTGACTTGCTCCTCAAACTCCCCATACCCATAGTCATACTCAAAAGATCCACCACATACTCCATGCACCAAGCCTTCGGTCATTATCATAGCTAGGACAAAGATATAACTACAAACAAGGAAACTACAAGAAAACGGTAAGAACAATCCTTGAGGAACAAGTTCCTCAAGGTAAAAGCACAATCAAAATAGACAAACTAGTAAGAACTTAATCACATAGCACCATCCCCGGCAGCGGCGCCATTTTGATCCGGTTGATGTCGTCACTCATCCAATCAAACACATTTATAATACTCAACAAACAACTAGTTAGTGGTAAGTCGAGGTCGATCCATGGGACGGTGTGCTTTGGGTTCTAAGTCTATCTATCTCAATTTATGCTAGTGTCACAATTGATGGGGTTTGTAGTTGTGTCTAGACTAATGCAAGCAATAAAGTAGAACGAGCAATAAAAGGAAAGATGTAAACAATTGATTAAAAGTGCTAGGATATCATGGGGTCATGGGGGATTCATGGTGTTGATCATACAAACATGTTTACAAGGTTGCAAGCAATTAATGTTGTTGAGGAACCGAGTTGGGTTATATCTTACGGTTCTTAGGAAGAGTTAGGTCCCGGAGCCGAATCGATTAGATTGTACAACACCTACAAGTCGACTTACTTTCCTCCTAATCAACTTCTATGCATGGTCTAACAAGACTCGAGTTGGTTTATATCTTACGAGTCAAGTTGAGTAGATAAGAGATGGTAAAAATGCAAGGATTCATAGGCTTAGCATTTCATCAAACATAACATGTGCATAAAGTTGACATCACAACAAGCAAGCAATTTAATCATGTGAACATATTAGATTAAGCATGAATCAATCCCATGTTTGTTTCCCCTAATTACCCACTAATCCTAGCTAAGTAACTACTCACTCATTATCATGGGAAATATGTCATTAATGGTGTCAATCATCACAACAAGTATAAACATGATAATAGAATGAAGAAATAAACAATTAAGATAAAAGGGTAAAGGAATTATACCAAACTTGAGGTGATCCAAATAATAAAGCAAAGAATAATAGAAGAAACTTGATTGATTGATGAAGGGTTGTCAATCCTCCAATAATAACCCAATAATCTTCAGTTACCCAAAAGTAACAAACTTGAATAATAAACTTGAATAATAATTAAGGAGAGATTAAAGAGTAATCTATTCTAATATACTCCTAATCTAATCTAAAGAAGGATTTGTTCTAGCTAAGAGAGGATCCCCCTTTTGATTATTACAAATGGGGTATTTATAGTGGAAATTAGGTGGATGCATTAGGGTTTACTAAGGGCTAAACTAGTAATTACACTTTTTAAATGGAGCAGAGAGGAGCCGGTATTTCTCGAAGGAAGGGCTTCTTTCTTTGTAGGTTGGAGAAGACGAAATTATGCTGTGAAGGAGTCCGTGCGTATTGGAGTCGGGACGGGCGGACTCTGTCGGTGGAAGACGAGCGGATACGAGGGAATCCGGGCGGATTCTGGCGGGGCAATCCGAGCGTCTTTGGTGGAAACCGCTCGGATTCTGCTGTGAGGAGACGGGCGGATAGTGGACAATCCGCTCGGATTGTTCCTCAGCAATAATTCTTCTTCTTTTCTTCCCTTTTGTTCACTTTTATTTTATTCTTGTGGGATTGGTCTTTAGTCCTTGCTTCCTCTTCATACTAGTCCATCTAGTATCGTCAAGTGGCTTCCAAATATGCCCGAAAGACGGGAATTTCCGCCTTATTATCTCCTTTTCTACAAAACATATGAAATGCGATAGAAAAGCAAATAGGAAGGTTTTGACGGATAAAATGGCCATATAATGTTATAATAGTATGCAAAATAGGCTCAATTAGGGGACTAAATGTGCGCAAATAATGTTCACATCAAACAGCTTGATAGACTTAGCAATTGATTAACAATCCCCAAATAATTGACCTAGTGAACCGGAAGTCCTAGACCTTTAATATTATTGTTTAAACCTTCATTTAATTACTTGCAATCAACTTATTAGATCAAAACCAAACAAAACCCCCAGAAATTGGTTACCCTTAGACAACTTAAATAATTACAGACTTAGCTTTTACCGCCTCCCTGTGGATTCGATACCTGTCTTACTGCTAGCTATTCTTGTTAGTCCTAAGATAGATTTACTTTGGTTTGTTGATACGACTTTAGCCACATCAGATAGCTCACCTGCTGAGGAAGTTGGAGGTCCGCGACGCCGAGATCGCGAGAGGCTAAGGAAGCGCGAGCCTATTGATTACAAGGTTCGTGATGTAGAGAAAGAGAAAGAGAAGCATTTGACCGAGGGAGAGGAAGAAGCCGGATTCTGAGTTGTTCATCCGTCGAAGAAATCGAAGACCTCTCCTGACATTGAAAAGGTGGTTGATAAGAATGGTAAGGCTAGACCACGAGAGAGACCATTGCTGATTAGGTCTGAGATAGCGCAGGAGCGCCCGTCTCGTGGTCGAGATAAGAAATATGACAAGAATGACAAAGGCAAAGGGAAAATGGAAGAATAGCCTAAGTCTTAGTATTATTTATTATTATTATTACTTGTAATAAAATGGCGGGGTTTTTAGAATCCTAGCCTATTTATTGTAGCATTATTTTTTTTATGTGGCATATTATTATTATTATGAATAAAAGATTAATTGGTTATAAAACCGTTGTGATTTTCTTTTATTATTCTTGTCGAATTCCAAATGCATATGCAAATGTCCTTCTATTTACATTAAAAAAAATTAATGGGTTGTATCCTGTGAAGAGTGACTGCCTACGTATTCATTTTAAGAATGAAATCAAACCCTTGTGCGTAGTTCAAGTAAATGTAAAAGAATAATTGTTCTAAGCAAGAGCTTGTAATGAACTAGAAAATAAGCATGAGCTTTACTTACTCCTAAAGCACAATTCAGTTTATTTGATGATATGAGGATGACGATTTGTCAAAATGCAAGAGCAAAGTTACATAGGCTTTATTTCAGCTGGCCAGAGGCCGTTTTTATTTCGTGCCACATGAGCGACACGTGAGGTTACGCGAGGCGCGTTTTTGTTCCTATTCTAGGCATAATATCGTTTTAGTTGGTCGAGGTTAGTTGGGTTGGCAAATTCATTCCCATCTAGTTCTGTGATTCTAACCGCACCCCCCCGGGAGTATAGACTTGACTAGAAATGGTCCGGCCCAGTTGGGTTTTGAACTTTCCTTGTGGATCGACTGGTAAAAGAGCTCTAACTGATTTGAGAACTAAGTCTCCCTCTTTGATGTTTTTTGGCTTAACCCTTTTGTTGAAGGCTCGTTTGATATGTGCCTGATATGTTTGCACATTGTGTAATGCGCGCAATATTTGTTCATCCAGGAGGATGAGTTCTTCATATCTATCCTTCTTCCAATCGGCTTCTGGGATTTGACTTTCGAGTAGAATACGCAAGGATGGTATTTCTAGCTCAACTGGTTGCACGACTTCCATGCCGTAAGTCAAATAGAAAGGAGTGGCCCCAGTGGGCGTCCTAACAGATGTGCAATATCCCCGTAAGGCAAATGGTATCTTGCTTGGCCAATCTCTATAATTGGCAATCATTTTCCTGAGGATTGTGACAACATTTTTGTTTGCTGCCTCCACTGCGCCATTAGTTTGTGGTCTATATGGCGAGGAATGGTGGTGTTGGATCTTGTACTTGGCTAGCAATTGCTCAGTCTCAGCCTGTAAATGTGACCCATTGTCACTGATGATCTCGTGTGGGAAACCGTATCGACAGATGATATTGGTTTGTATGAATTTTGCCACGTTCTTGGCTGCGAGACTAGTGTAAGAAGCCGTTTCTACCCATTTGGTGAAAACTCGGGGGCCCGTGAGAGGCGCACGGGTTTCGGCATCGTTGGCTATAGCGGTTGGGCTGAGCACCATGGTGCATGTTGCCGTAGGCATAAGGACCCCTACTCCGAGGCGTGGTCATGGCAAGACCCTTTCATCGAGAGAAAAAAAATTCCGCCATGCATCCCGTCTCGGGGGCCCGTGAGAGGCACACGAGTTTCGGCATCGTTGGCCGCTATTGTGGCCATCGATGCCCAATCTCATCTATGATAGTTCCCCCGAGAAGTGGTGATTTACCACGCCACGGGGTTGTGCAATCGATTGCCACTAGAAAGAAACAGTGACCACTTGTTCCGGCTGGGGTGATCTTCCCAATGGTGTCGATTCCCCAAGCAGAAAATGGCCAAGGAGACGTCATGGTGTACAGTAACGAAGGAGGGACATGTTGCACATTCCCGAAGATTTGGCAGTTGTGGCAATGTCTGACATATTTGATGCAATCGGATTCCATCGTGGTCCAGTAATACCCCAAACGTGTGATTTTATTTGCCATCATTGGTCCACTCATATGAGGGCCACATTCTCCATCATGGACTTCTTCCATCACTTTTCGTGCCTGTGAGTGATCAAGGCAACGCAAGACTACACCAAGAGGTGTTCTTTTATACAATTCTCCTTGCATGAGGACGTATTGGGAGGCTAGTAAGCGTATAACACGTTGTCCCCTCTTATCTATATCTGGTGGATAGGTGTCGTTGAGTTTGAAGTTCAGAATTGCTTGGAACTAAGGTTCCTCTGGGTTTTCTTCCTCATCTGTAATTTGGTGCACATAAGCTGGCTCTGACCATCGTTTGATGCATAAAGGCATTTCTACCATGATATCCGGCATATTAATCAAGGATGCGAGTTTTGCAAGAGCATCTGCAAACTGATTTTCTTCTCGAGGTAGGTGTAGGTAAGTTACTTGATCGAAAAATTGGGCCACTTGGTCTATTCTGGCTTGATAGGGTGTTAGGCTTTCACTCCGAATTTTCCAAGATCCCGTAATTTAGTTGATGATCAATGATGAATCTCTATGTACCCGAAGATTCTTGATGCCTAAACCTACTGCTTCTTGTAGCCCAATGAGGCAAGCTTCTATTCTGCTGCGTTATTTGTCACCTCGAATTCGAGTTTGACAGAGAATGGTGTATGCTCACCTTCAGGAAAAATGAACAACACTTCTATTCCAAATCCTCTTAAGTTCGACGCTCCATCAAAATAAAGGTCCCAGGAGTCTACATCGGTTTGGAGTATATCCTCATCCGGAAACGACCATGTGTCTATTGTTTGTGCATCATTGATGGGATTTTCTGCGAAAAACTCGACGACAGCGCATCCTTTAATAACTTTCAGAGGTACATATTTTAGATCGAACTCTGAGAGCATCAAAGTCCATCTCGCTAGGCATCCATTGAGAATGGGTTTTTCGAAGAGGTATTTGACAGGATCCATTTTGGAGTATATTTTAACGGAGTAGCTAAGCATGTAATGGCGTAGCTTCTTCGTTGCCCACACAAGAGCGAGGCATATCTTTTCGAGTGGTGTGTACTTGCACTAATACTCCAAGAACTTCTTACTAAGGTAGTAGATAACTCTTTCTTCTTTTCCCATGGTTTGTGCTAGCATAGCTCCCATGGCTGTTTCAGTTACCGTGAGATATAAATCAAGAGGTTGATCTCGTTGGGGTGGCACGAGCACTGGTGGTTTGGCTAGTATCTCCTTGATTCGGTCGAACACCTTTTGACAGTCATCATCCCACATGGTGTGATATATTTTCTTTAGCTTTTTGAAGATAGGTTCACAGATCATGGTGAGTTTAGATATGAATCAACTTATGTATTGCACCTTGCCCAAGAATCCTCTAACTTCATTTTCTGTTTGAGGTTGCGGTATCTCGATTAGAGCTTTGATCTTGGAAGGATCTATTTCTATCCCTCGTTGGCTAACGACATACCCCAGGAGTTTGCCGGATGTTACCCCAAATGCACATTTCTGAGGGTTGAGCCTCATATTGTACTTTCTTAGTCTCGAGAAGAATTTGCGAAGGTTTGCAATGTGCCCCTCTCTATCCTTGGACTTGACAATCATATCATCTACGTATACCTCAACTTCTTTATGCATCATGTCATATAGTAGCGTAGTTGCGGTGCGTTGATACGTGGTTCCGGCATTGATTAGCCCAAACGACATAACCATGTAGCAATAGGTGCCCCATTTAGTGACGAAGGCGGTCTTGTGCATGTCTTCAATGGCCATCTTGATCTAGTTATATCCCGCGTATCCATCCATGAAGGACAACAACGCGTGATCTGCTGTATTATCCACCAATATGTCGATATGTGGTAGAGGAAAGTCATCCTTGGGACTCGCTTTGTTTAAGTCTCTGAAATCAAGATAAACACGGATTCTCCCATCCTTTTTGGGTACGGGTACTATGTTGGCTACCCAGTCTGAGTACTCGGAAACTTTGATGAACCCGGCTTTGAATTGCTTATCAGCTTCTTCTTTGATCTTAAGAGCCCATTCTGTCCTCATTCGATGAAGCTTCTATTTTACGGGTTTGAAACCTGGTTTGATTGGGATTCTGTGCTCTGCGATCCCTATCGATCCATGGCATGTCTTTGTAGGACAAAGCAAAAACGTCCTTGAACTCGTGTAGGAGGTCTATAAAACTGGCCCTTTCGGCGGGGCTCAAGGTCGTACCCTATCCTAAGTTCTTGGGGTTCTAGTTCGGTTCCCACGTTGATGGGTTCGGTGTTTTCTATGACTGGTTCCCCTTCCCCCTTTTGTAGTATTTCTTTAGCTATGTAGGGAGGTATTTTGATTGAGTCTGGGTCTGGGTCATCCTCATTATCATCGTAAATAGAATTGCATTCAGAATAACGCAAAGAGTAAGCAGAACCTGATTTATTCATATTAAAATTTGAAAAGAGTTGAAACAAAGAAGCCATCTGTTCGGTAGTCAGTGGCGGTAAAGGGACAGCTGCTGGGACATTTCCCAAACTACTATTACTACTCGATGCTAAGCTAGGAGAAACAAGGGGAGTGGGAGTGACGACAGGAGGAGACTCTCTAGGGACTTCTCTAGACTCCGACTCTGATTCCGATTCCGACTCCGACTCTGACTCGAATTCATCATCTTCTGGTTCTCCTTTGAACATTTCTCCTTCTCCAGTGGTGAGCTTGAAGAGTCTTCCTTGGTTGTTCGTCCACTTGATCGACTTTCTCCATCCTTTTTGCTGATTCGAACTGGTTTATGTGATCAATGGGGTAGGGTTGAAGTGATCGTCCTGAAGTATCATGGTAATGATCTCGTCCTGCGCGGCTCTAACAAATCGATCTTCTCCAAACAGTAAGCTAACAGCTTGTTCGTCTAAGCAAGGTGTCTGACGAGTCTTGACGGTAGGAACCGTTTCCGTAGGAATAAAGTAGCAATCGCGAAAAATCTCGATTCCAGCTAGTTGCTTTCCTATGTAGTGCCAAGGTTCGGGAAACCCGTGAAAACATTCTTGACTCCCATCTATAACGAAGTATCCATTTAGGGTAGGGAGATAGGGTCGCATTTGGATTCCCACGTTCTTGCGGTTTTTGAATTGAGTGAGCATTTCTAGAGCTTCTTCCTTGGTGGGTTTGTACCCTAATCCTAGTGGTATCCTTTGTGAGTTGCCTTCTTTGTAAGGTGCAAAGGTATTTCTTTCGACATGATTCAATGACATTACCGGGAAGTATCTCTGAGATTTGAGCATGTGGTTGACCACTAAGTTAGAGTAGGGATCAAAGTACAAAGGTGCCAACTCACTCTGTACGAGGTTTATGCTATGGAAGCCCCCAAGTTCATATACTGGATCTGCAATTACTTGGTTGCTTGACCTCTTTTGTATTACCGCCTTGATGGGTGACGAAGTGATCATCACCACTTTACCATCTAGTGGGATCTTGATTTTCTGGTGGAGGGTGGATGTTACCGCTTTGGAAGCGTGAATCCAAGGTCTTCCCAGAAGTATGTTGAAAGATGCTTCGTTGTCAACTATTTAGAAGTTAACCTTTCGTTCGATCGGCCTTGTGGCTATGGTAATGTTGACTAGCCCTACTACTTTTCGTCATGTACCATCATATGCGCGAACACCTTGATTGGTAGGGGTCAAATCCGACTCTTTCATGCCTAATTTGTATGCTGTTTTCAATGGTATGACGTTGACTGCTGAGCCATCATCTACCAAAGTCGTTGGCACATTTTTCTTTAAGCAAATGACAGTAATGTATAGAGCCAAGTTGTGACTAGCGCCGAAAGGTGGCAAATTTTCATCCGAGAAAGTAACTGGGTTACTTAGCTTAGTTGAATCTTGGAAGACCAAGTTGACTACGTCATCAGGTGTGGAGTCACGTGCCACGTTTAATTTGGCCAAAGCTTGCAGTAAAGCTTGGCGATGTGGGAATGAGCTTGCAACTAGTTGCCAGACTAAAAGATCAGCCTTTGTCTTCTTTAGTTGCTTTAGTAAGTGGTCAGTAGAGGTATCCTCGCTATCATTTGGTGTGACAACGTTGGTATTGGTGATTGGACCATTTTGAGAAACATTTAGATATGGACGCCCAGAACGAGTAAGGTGGTCTATATCTTGGTCCTCACTGTTTTGAACTATTTCCTCACCGATTTTGACTAGGTAGTGTTCGGTGAGTTATTCATCTTCATCATCATCGGCCCATACTCCATTGATAGTAGCAAGTTCTCTCAACCTTATGATTTCGGCTTCCAAGTGGATGATTTGGTCGATTAACTCATCAACCACGGCTACTAATTCTTGCATTTAAGCATTTTGAGAGAGATTTAGTGGCGCACATTTTTTGGATTACGTAGGGTTGCCACTACACTTTCTCGTTCTGAGACTTATCTATTCACACTCTTTGCCCATGCGATAAAGTCGGTGATAGTAGGGGAAATGGTGGAGTAGTTTCCTTCATCTTCTATTGCATGGATCTCTTCTTCGACTGGAGAAATGAGGTGTGAACAATCTAAGATAGATTCTTCACTTGTAATTATCAGAACTCCAAGAGGATTCTGAGTATTATTAGGCTTACCTCTAGGCGGTATTGGTAGGCGACCGTCTTCAATCATGTCTTGAAGTACATGTTTTAACTTGTAACATTTTTCTGTATCGTGTCCCTTACCTCTATTATATTCGCAGTACGAATTCTCATCCCAGGACTTGGACTTCTTTTCTGGTTCAGGTGTGGGCCCTATGGGTTGGAGCTTTCCCTGTTTTATCAATCTCTTCAGAGCGTTGGAGTACGTATCCCCAATGTTTGTGAACTTTCTTTGTGGGTTACTCTTCTTTGATGGTTCGAGAAGGTTAACCTCATCAGTCTTGCTAGTAAAGCCGTAAGAACGACTTGTTGAGCCTTGATATCCACGACCTACCTTTTTGGACAAGAGCCCTTTACGGATGTCATCTTCAATCCTTGTCCCTAGTACAGTTAAGTCCTTGATGGTTTTGGTGTTTTGGTACCTCAAATGATTTGCATAAATAGGATTCAAGTTGTCCACGAATTTTTCCATGAGGGTAGCTTCATCTGGACGCTCGACAAGTTGGGTACTAGTTTTCCTCCACCTACTTAGGAAGTCGGTGAAACCTTCTTTCTCATTTTGGGTAAGAACCTCTAAAGTGCGCATATTGACTTGGATCTCAGCATTATCCGCATATTGTTTAGCAAACTCAATTGCGGCGTCATCCCAAGTGGCGATATTCTTGTGTTCTAGGGAATAGAACCATTGCTTCGGGATGGTATCAACAGATGAAGGAAAGATCCTTAAGAATATCTCGGGTTTAATGCCTTTGATAGACATGTAATCCTTGAAAGCGCGGATATGGTTCAAAGGGTTTTCATGCCCCTTGAATTTCGGGATATCCGTCATGTTGAACATGGTTAGCAATTTGGAACTCACGGCCTCGTACTTGCGATTGTTCTCCCTATAGATATCATCCCCTTTGAGTTACATCAATTGTTCCTCCAAATATTGGAGTCATTTTTCAGCTTCAGTCAGATCTACGGGAGGGTTGACTTCTTGTGCTCCCACAAAAGGTGGAGGATTATCATTCACGAAATCATTCACAAAATCATTAGGCACTTCACTTTCTGCAGGAGGCAACCTAGTTTCTACAGCAACAATTCGGCCCTCGATCGTGTTGAGGCGATCTTACACTTGGTCTTGGCTAGTTTGGAGATGAGCGAGCGCGGCTAGGATTTGATCATTACCATTCCGTGGTTGACTGTTGCTTGTGGTGCTAGTGTCAGACATCTTGGAAACTGGACAAGAGATCGATGACGAATCAAAACACGATCGACCATTCTAGCACACTTACTCAAAGAAAAGACTCGACTCGTGAAGTGGGAGTGTGCCACTTGTGTCAGTGAGGTTTGAAAATGACAAAGTTTTGAAATGTTGGTCCTATTCAACTATAGTGTAGTTGTAGGAGTGGACTCGAAGTGCGGTTTTGAAATGGGCTTTGAGGTCCGAATTTTGACTCGACAATTGGACAGAGTTTTGACTAGTTTTGTGCTAATATTAGGCCTATTTCGAAAATTTACATTTTTAAAAGAGGTTTTGATTTTACAAAATTTGTCATGGTCTCGTTTAGAAAATGGTGATCACATATAATACAATCATTTATGCAGGCATAATAACGGGATGCTGAGTGCATTTAAAAGGGTTTTGGTTTAAAGGGTGGGTTGCCATACCGAACAATCAAACCCAGGGTCTGTGGAGAGGCTCGTACCAAATAGGAGTAAGGCCGATTCCTAGTCCATTTCCTCGAGTAGTGAAAGTTCTTGATACAAACAGGAGTAAGTACCATGGTATGGTTGACGTCAATCGCTATCCATCCTTAGGCCCAAACAAGAAATTGGAATGTCTAGACGGGACGATTGGTCGAATGGGTTGGGTTGCGCCTAGGAAGGCCGAATAAACGATCTAGGAAGACCGAGTTATGAAAATCGACAACTGTCTTGTACAAACTATTCCCTAACCTTGTTCAAGTTTCACCCTTGGCTACACGTAAGTGTATTATCCCCAGCGGAGTCGCCAAACTGTGGACGCGAGCCCACGGGGGTCGCTCGGTGAAAATGAGCAAGCTTTGCATTTGTGGAGTCGCCACCAATTTATTGTGGAAAATTGGAAACCGTTCGAATACCTCATGCCATGTCAAGACACAAAGTAGTGACATGAACACCAAGAACTCGTTACCCTTAGCATTCTATGTCTAGAATGACTCTCGTGGATGCCAATGAACACAGATGTTCACAGAGATCTGGAGTAAGGGGTGAGGGTACGTATTAGGAAGCTCTTTTGATCGAACACCTAATCCCGCCCGCCTCGATAGCGAGCTCTACTAATGATTAGGGAAATCGTCAATATTCGATATGTTGTCGATTATATGCATACAATGCAACATCCATTAGATTAATCCTAGCATGTGAGAATTAACTAAGTCGGTAGACACGTAATTTAACATGCATTAATGTCGAGGTAGAAATTTAGGTTGATTACATGTGAGAGCATACAAACAATATGGTAATAATAAAATACAATACAAATACAATAAAGAAAATTACAATAATTACAACGGGTTAATTGATTTACGTCGAAAATACATTTAAAATGGATAATTTGAGAAAAAGAAAGGGAAAATAAATTAACGATCAGATTAACGGTGATAATACGAGTAATAGTTAATTAATATGTAAGCTAATAACTATGTCAAAGCAACAATGGAAGTTCAGGGGCAGAATTCAACCCGGAACAGGCGCAGCAGTGCTGCATCCTTTGGAAGAGGCGCAGTGCTCACTGCGTCTGTTCCAGATGTGAATTCTGGCTGTGAAGCCGGAATTGCATATCGTTAATGTTCATTGGTGAATTTAATGCTTGATTATCGATATTTGACTCGGATAGAAGTGGTTTAATATATTATTTACATGTGAATTGGTCATAGAAACAAAAAAACATGAGATAAAAATAATTAGGACAAATTAAATACAAGATTAATTAGAAGGCTAATTACAAATTAACAAACTAGTTAGGTTATTAATGCTAAACTATTGATGATGATGACGATAATTAACAGATGAAAATATACAAAAGATGAATTTCAGAGACTTGATATTGATGAATCGAATCTCTAAAACCCGGATTTGATTTTAATGACGAAAACCCGCAAATATGAGTTACTTGGGATTTAAGTCGGGAATTAAAAGATGATTAATTAATAACGAACATATGTTAAATTATGATGCTAATAAAATAAGAACAGGCAAAGATGAAACAAGATAAACAGACGAATTAAACAAAAGACGAAGGAAGAAGAAGGAAAGCAGGAACTGCGGCAGCCTCAGCAAGAGGCGCAGCAGGTGCTGCGTCCCTTCGAAGAGGCGCAGCAGCTACTGCGTTCCTTCTCGACATCTGTCTCCCGTTAATCCGTAAAAAGGGTTTGAATAAAGGTTTTGTAAATCGGTTTTGAATATATTTTCGACGTAAACCTTACAATAATGATTACAAAAATAAAGTACAACAATAAAAGATGGGATTTACACCCTCAGACTTACATGTTTGACGAAACGAGATTAACTAAGTTAACGTTTAGTGATGCTCGACTCGAATGAACGACGAAAGTGCCCTCTAAGAGGAAGTTAAACAAGATTGATTAAGTTGATTGATGTGGAGTTGGTCAAATTGGTCGGTCATCAAAAACGAGGCTGGTACCCAAAAGGATCCGAGCTTACGTGGTCGAAAGTTCAAGCACGTAGACGCAAAAAAGCAAGAGCGTGGTCTTAGAATGCAAAGGGAGAAGTGACGAGTCGTACTTGGGTTACATTTTGCCCCGCATTTATACCTAATTCCGACTCGATTTTGTGTGCTTAATTGTCTAATAAGCTCATTTAATTACTAATTTATAATAATTAGTCGTATTAGTTTATAATTAATAATTAATTGTATTTATGTATAATATTATTATTATTATTATTATTATTATATTAATTCAATGTGCAGGCAAGACGGGAAAGTGAGGCGGAAGAGCAAGACGGGATTATGAGAAGAAATGGCGGAGGTGAAAATAGGCTAAATCATGGAAAAATAAACTAAGTAAAGGAGCAGATGCTAATTTCAGACGGTCTTTGCTGAGCTTTTACTACCACCTCCGGCTACCATGGCAGCCACCACCCACCATCACTGACCACCTTCCACTTCCAACATCACATCTCAACCATCCACGACCACCATGGACCACGGCAACAACCACCACGAACCCTTCTTCCACCCCCGTCCGTAAACAATACAAACAATAAACCCATCTTCTACACCACTTATCACCACCGTCACAGCCACCTTGGACCACCGTGGCTGCCACCTCTGACCTCAATGACGGCCAGCACCACCACTCCAACACTCCCCTGTCGTCGAACACCACCTCCGGCCACCACAGCAGCAGCCACGTCCACGCCTTACCCATCATCCATCCATCGACATACATCTGTAACAAGCTTCAATACTGCTCTCTGCCGGCCAACCGGCATCCGTTCTCCCCTACCGGCAGGCGCACACATATTTTTCTCCTTATGCTCAATGTCTCGCTACCGGCATAGGCACCGACAGTCGTCTCACCGGCACACAACACCTCTTTCATTTTGCGCATCAATTCTTTGTGCTCTCTACCGGCAAACCGTCTATCGGCCAACCGGCTCCCACTACACGCCTCCTTTAATTCGGCCTTTGCTCCATGTGCTCGCTACCGGTGCCAAGGTCGGCGGCCGGCGTGCCGGCAGGCCCCTCCCCCTACTCTGTTTTTGCCCTGTTTTGACGGGTTAGAGGATAGCATGGCATTGGTTTAGTTTGCATGAGGGATTATTATTATTATTATTATTATTATTATTATTATTATTATTATTATTATTATTATTATTATTATTATTATTTTTATTATTATTATTATTATTATTATTATTATTATTATTATTATTATTATTATTATTATTATTATTATTATTATTATTATTATTATTATTATTATTATTATTAGTTTAATAATATTATTATTCTTATTATTAGTTTTTATTAGTAGTAATATAAAACTAGTATAATGAGACCACTACACAATATACACCACACTACCTTAGAAATTAGACTAGAACTTAGATTAGAAATTAGTCTCTCTTATTAGAGCAAAATAAAGGGTTGAGATTAAAACATATTAAAACCCTAGTCCCCTCATTTGTAACCCATTTCAGTGTCAGAACAAACAATCTCACTTCTCTCTCTTCCTCTCAACTTCTCTCTCCCTCCCAAAGCTCTCCGGCCAACCACGCCGTTGCCACCACTCCGACGCCCGCACGCCCACCAACCCGCCACCTCCATCCCTTTTCTCCATTCTCTCTCTTATTTTTTTCTTTCGGATCTGAGCCTCCCGTCCTTACCACCACGTAGCACCACCACCTCCTTTCAGATCTGAGTCGCCCGCAACAACACCGCCTGACCCAAGCCACTCCGCCACCACGCCACTCATCGCTCCCCCACAAGACTCACTTCACGGTGTCACCACCATACACACGCCACACCGTCAATCCCCTCACCGTTGTTCTCCTTTTCGGATCTCATTTTTTTTTTCAAATCTCGTTTATTTGTTGGTTGATGGTGGCGGCGTTGGTGTTGTTGTTGGTTGGAAGTTCGGCCTTTTTCGTCCCACCATGTACGAGATCTAGCCCCAGCCCCTTCTCCTTTTTTTTATATATTTTTCAGATCTGAGATGTCGAGTGGTGGTGGTGTGTTGTTGATGTCGTCGGTTAGGTGGCAAGTGCAGTGGTAGTACGGCGGTGGTGGCGCAGGTATGGTGTTTGGTGGAGCCTTTGTTTTTTTTTGGGTTTTCAGGCGATGGTGGTGGTGTGGTTTGCAAGGATTACAGTTACACCCTTTAAAAAATAAAGTTACACTTGAAAGGATTATAGTTACACATTTGAAGAACTAAAGTTATACTTGAAAGGACTAAAATTACAATCGTAAAAGTATATAAATTCAAAGTTTTACATACAAACAAACATATGACTAAAGTTACATTTCCGACGGCTAAAGTTACGCTTCCAACGACTAAAATTAAACTCGTAAAAGTATAAATTCAAAGTTTTACCTACAAACCAGCATAGGACTAAAGTTACATTTTCGATGGCTAAAGTTACACCTCCAATGACTAAAATTACACTCATAAGAGTATATAAACTCAGAGTTTTACATACAAACCACCATATTACTAAAGTTATAACTCCGACGACTAAAATTACACCCTCAACGACTAAAGTTACATGCGTAAGACACTAAAGTTACATAGACTTTTGTTAAAATTACATAAATTATACTCATAAATCATTAAATGACTAAAGTTAAACTCATAAATAAGTAAAGTTACACTCAAAAATGATTGTCTAAGAATAGGACTTAGGGACTCAACCAAAATTAGGGACTCATCAGAACCTCTCTCTCTCTCTCTCTCTCTCTCTCTCTCTCTCTCTCTCTCTCTCTCTCTCTCTCTCTCTCTCTCTCTGAGTGAGAGAGAGAGAGAGGTTCAGATAAGTTCACAAATTTGGTTGAGTCCCTAAGTCCTATTCTTAGCCATTCATTTTCTGAGTGTAACTTTACTTCTTTATGATCGTAACTTTAGTCATTTATTGATTTATGAATGGAATTTTTAGCTTTTAAGGTAATTGTGTATATGAAAATTTGAATTTATAATTTTGAATTTATATAATTTTAACAAAAACATATGTAACTTTATGGTTTTACGAGTATAACTTTAGTCGTTTTAGGTGTAACTTTAGTCATATAGTGGTTTCTATGCATAAATTTGAATTTATATACTTTTACGAGTATAACTTTACCCCTTCAAGTGTAACTTTAGTCGTTGGAGTCGTAACTTTAGTCGTATAGTGGTTTGTATGTAAAAATTTGAATTAATATACATTACTATTGTAACTTTAGTCCTTTTAAGTGTAACTTTTGTCCTTTAAAAATGTAACTTTAGTCTGGAGGTATAAGTTTAGTCAATAGAGATGTAATTTTATTGTATTACGAGTGTAACTCTAGTCCTTGAATTTGTAATTTTAGTCCTCGCAAGTGTAACTTTATACTAATAACTCTTCTTTCTCAACCACCACCACCTCAGTGCCACCACCACCTCACAAATGCAACAACCAACAACACCGCCAACCACTTATTATTTCAGTCTGAACAAAAATAAAATAAAAAAAAGAGAGGCGGCATACACACCACGCACTACAACACCACAAACACCATCTCCATCCCTATCCCCCACACGACACTAATAAGAAAAAAAAATTGAAAAAAACAAGTCCCACTACCACCCCCACGACATCACAACCCAAGCCCCCACCTGCCCACGACATAAACACCCCACCACCACCACCCGACACCTTGAACAAGCATAAAAATCCAGATCTACTTCCCCCATCACCCAATCACTGCCGCATCTCCACCCACACCAACAACCGCAACTTCCACGTCCAAAAAGCAACAACCAACAACAACACCAACACTTATTATCTCAGATCTGAAAAAAAAAAGGAGAAGGGAAGAGAGGCGGTAGACGTGGTGGGTAGGCGGGAGAAGAGGAGGAGGGGGGGGAAGCGGCAGTGCGGTGGAAGAAGGAGAAGAGGCGGTGGTGGTGCATAATGGTGGCGGCTCAGATCTGAAAAAAGGGGGGGAGGCGGCAGCGTGAGGAGGGGAAAAGGTGGTGGTGGCGCGTGGTGGTACGGTGGCAGCGTGAGGAGGGGAAAAGGTGGTGGTGGCAGTGGTAGTCATGGTGGTCGTGGCAGGCGAGAGGAGAGGAGGTAGTGGTAGTTGGGGAGATTTAGGGTTTGTTTAGAGAGAGGGGAGAAGGAAGAGATAGAAGTGGGAATTGGTGTTGTGAGAGGCAGTGAGTGAAATGATAGAAATGAGGGTTTATATTCAATTCACTCTCAACCACACATTTTAATTTAATCCTAGCCTTTCATTCCCTTATTTTGATCTAATGTTGGCCCTTCATCTTTGTCATCCAAAGGCTTAAATTAGGATTTATGGACTTATACCTAAGAGGTAGGACTTACATAATCTCTCTCTCTCTCTCTCTCTCTCTCTCTCTCTCTCTCTCTCTCTCTCTCTCTCTCTCTCTCTCTCTCTCTCTCTCTCTCTCTCTCTCTCTCTCTCTCTCTCTCTCTCTCTCTCTCTCTCTCTCTCTCTCTATATATATATATATATATATATATATATATATATATATATATATATATATATATATATATATATAT